>NC_132997.1:84482270-85732270 GCF_048564905.1 Vicugna pacos | reverse complement strand
CACCCAAAGTGATTCTTGAAAGAAAGCAACACCCATTTCCCTGGGGGCTGGGCTTTCTCTGCAGGGGAAGGGTGGCTGTTGCGGAACTTAACCCTGGGGGCTCCTGGTAACAGTGTCCATGATGTTTTCTTTGAGTCAATTCCAGAAAGTGACTATGAGGAACAAGAGCCTGGGAAAATTGAAAACCTTGGGACTGAGAACTCTTCTCAGACTTGGCAATGGGAAAACCAGGAGGATCAAGCAGCAAGCAGGCAGGAGGCTGGCTACTCCCCACCCACCCCCAGACCTGCTTCTGCCCAGAGAACTGCAGGGACCAAGGGAGCAGAGCTGAGCCTTTGCTTGGTGGTCCCCTGGCACCTTCCTGGGGCAGCAGCAGTCCTGACCCCCAGCAAGCTCCCCTTGGGGTACATTTTAATTACCTTGGGGGATGATGCTCAGGGTGAGCCTGCTAGGTAGGATGGGGGTGGAGCCCCCTTCCAGCACACCAGCCAGAAACTGCATGCATGACAGATAATAGAAAATGCGCCCTCTGATCCTCAGATCATATGGGTCCTTGAAGCAGCACTGTGTGTCCCTTGTGCTTTGCCATTGCTCCGTCGAATGCCCCCTTCTACACTACCACAGCTAATTAGGTCTGTGACTCAGGACAACAAGGCACAGCCACTGCTCTCAAGGAACTCAAAGCCCAGTGGAAGAGACGGGTAATTAAACAAGCAGTGTACTGTAGCATTACAGTGTGGAGAGTGCCTCCACGGAGCAGGCAGGCTTATTCTCAGGGCAACTCCTGTGCCCCCAGTTCCACCCCTCACCCCTCCCTGTCCTTGCCCTGGAATATCTTCCCCTTGCAAGCTGGGTCTCAAACCTAATTCTTCTCCATGCAACTCCAGTGGCTACTCACAGTACCCAGATTCCAGACTGAGATGGGTGCTGGTCTATGAGGTTTTCCCAGTCTAGGGTGGCAGAAGGACTAAGGACAAAGTAGCAAGCTCTAAGATGGCCATGGGTATTCAACATGAGAAACTTCCTTGCTCTAAGAGTCTATTCTTCCTACTTGTTGGGATGTTAAACCATCCTTTCTTTTCTCAAATAATGATATTTGTAGATAGTCAGTTTCTGTTGAGTTTAATAAAATGAATAAAAATGATCGCTCAAAGCCTGGGAAGCATCGCCCAACAACTCACCACTGAAATTCGCACCCATATCCAAACCCAAGTGGGAGACCTTGGGGTGTCTTTCTTAGTGTCTGATTTCCTGGTCTGCAGCAGAGTGGCAGAGCTGATATATTCAAATTCCACTCACTTCCCCAAGACACTTAGCTGCCTGTGGCCGCCAAATCCTTAAACAGACACTACGATTTTCTTGGCGTCCCAGGCTCCTGTATGTTTAATGCTTTCAGTATCCAATTTCTGGGCCAAACTCATGAAAATCTAAAGGGGAATTATCCGTCTCAGAAAGCAATTGCAATGGAAATAAAAGCCGTTAGTACTCAGTATTATCAGGATGTTTAATTTTTCATTGAAATTTCAAGATAAAAGTCGATCTTCAGAGTTGTGTTAACTGAGATCTCCAGCTTCCACTGAGATGCAGCTTAGAGACTGCTGGAAAAGATGCTGGTGCCCTGGCTTGGGGGGCAGCCTTTTGGGGGCCCCCCGTCTACCTTCTTAGGTTAGGGGACAAATCTGCTCTGGTTACGTGAAGTCCCATATTGCATCTGGTTACCCTGTCCAACTAGGATGATCCAGGGCATTAAAAGTCCCCCATGAAGCTTGATGGATAGAAGAAAATGTCCACCAGGAAAACCAAATACCAAAAGTACAAGTGGTAAAGTCCAAATTCTTGGGCCGTATTGAATGTTTCTGTTAAAGGTTGTTTAAAATGAGTGCGTCATGCACAGCTTAGCTATTAGCCATAAGGAAGGTTTTGTTTTACCCATTTCGCAATGTTGGCTTTGCTCTGGGATGGCGACTGCAAAGAAGACCTTCATGTTTGGACTGAGTGCTTCTTGGGGTCAAGGATATACTTAGGTGTGATATTGGCCGACACCCTCTTCTCCTTCTGTCCATCTCTCCCCGGGACCCAACACATCTCTTGGCACATAGGAGGCCAAAAAAAAATTGTTGGTGGCAACAATGACAGTGCAAATGACTAATGTGTTTTGGAGAGAATCAGTTTCTGGCAATTTCTACTTGTGCCAAAATGACCACTTAATCATTAATATTTTTAACTTGCCTATTTAATTATTAAAAGAAAATTCTTTCTTTGACTTGATAACTGTGCTCAGTTTACAGCCGCAAGGAAAGGAAGGGGTGGGAGTGAGAAGCTGGTGGGCAGCAAAGGCCTCAAGGTGAGCACTCTGTGTTCTGAGTCTTGGTCTCCCAGTTCTCTGGAACCTCCCTTGGCTACTTGTTCCGGGGATGATCTGGACTGAAGAGCAACACTCTTGGTCCATGTGAATCTATGTTCTTGTGTTTGAGTTGCCGGGGCCATTATGCCAACATAGTCTTTCCTTCCCACTGAACCCATCCCTGTGGCAGGCAGCCTTCTGGTTGGTCAGCCTTGAAGTCCTGCAGGAACCGCTGTAGAAAGCTTCAGGGGATGTTTCTCATCTTGGTTCTGCCATTAACCAGTTGTTGATGTATGACTCTGGGCAAGTCTGTCGCTTTGCATCATGGTTTCCTTGTATGTAAAACATGTTGGATTAGATCAGAATTTCTCAGCCTCAGCCCTACTGACAATGTGGATCATAATGTTTTGTTGGAGACTGTCCCTTGCAGGGTAGGATATTTGTCAGCACCCTGGCCTCTATCCACTAGATATCGTTAGCACTCCTTCCCTCTTTTGTGGCACCAAAATTGTCTCCAGATATTTCCAAATGTCCCCTGGGGAGCAAAATCACCCCCAACTGAGAATTACTGGATTAGATGATACCTATGTCAGTTTGACAAACCATGATGAGTTGTTAACTCATCCCATTTTATTGAGCTCCTACTATGTGTTAGGCATTGTATTAGGTTTTGCAGGCTACATTTTTTTTTACAGATATTTAAAAAATGCCATCTACTTCATGAAAATCTGGATTAGAGTAGGATGGTGTCTACACAGGCATTGAGGTAAAGAGTGAGAAGAAGAGCTGGAATCCCTGTTTGGATTCTTACTAGCCTCATCTGTGAAACAGCAACTTTACCCATTGTTGTTAGGACCTACTCAGTGTATATAAAAGCACATGGGTCATAGCAGACATTCAGTATTTAAACTCAGTCCCCTTATCTCTTCCCCACCCCTGGGACAATCAGATCTGCACACACCACTAACTTTCCTCGCCTTGCTCTCCTATTTCTGGGAAGCTCTCCCTATCCCACCATGTGCCCCCACCTCCCTCTCTGGCCAGCCCAACACTGATATGTCATGTCAAAAATAAATCTTTGTCTGTTTGTTTCAAGGAGAGCCCCCAGATCTCTTATATCACCAGGTTGTAGATTTGGTCCATCCTTCAAGTGATTGCCTCTCCCTAGTAAAGAAGAAGTTGCTCTAATAAACAGAGGTTTTCAGATGCCATTGTTTCATGTTGGCTTGTGCACAAAAATGACAGTAAGGAATTGAGGATGAGGGAAGTCCTATTTTGTGCTTTATCAGCACTGCTCCTTCTGGGCTTTTTTTTTTTTTAATCATCTCCCCTGGTTCTAAGTGTCTCAAGGGCAAAGACCATGCACTGAACATCCATGGAAGGTCCTCCACTATCTCCTCCAGGAAAAACATCTTGGTTTTTTGTAGCCTAACCCAGTGAGGGGCATCACGGTGCAGTAATAAAAGGTTCAAGGCAAGCAAGTTTAAATCTGCATTTTCCTCTCTGGTCAGACCCTGACCAAGGGCTACAGGGCTCATGAAGACAGTATAGTTCTCAGGGAGAAAAAAAAAAAAAAGAGTTCAGGCTCAAATCCCAGCTCTGCCACTTACTCCCTAACTGACCTTGACAAATTTGTTACCTCCCTGAACCACAGCTGCCATATCTGTGAGACTGCAATCACCGGGGTCCCTCCTCACAGGGTGGTTATGAGAATGAAATATTAGAACATATGGAAAGCAAAGCATATGACAAAACTGGGTAAATGCTAAGTGTTCAATAGAAACCAGTTAATAATATAAACTATGTTAAATAGTAACTATTAACAACCATAAATATAGTAGGCATTAAACAGACAACAAAAAGATGGTTATCTACATGAATGAAAAGGTATGAAATTGACTCATTGTGTTACTGATAAGAAAAGACTCAGAAAAAGGAAGCAAGTGGGAAGGGGTACCCAGGACATCACTGCAGGTTAACGCAGAGCTGGGGCAGAGCTGCTTCCCTAGATCCCCCTTCAGATGCTGGTTCTACCATGCTGGGGCTGCTTTTCTGTTTTGTGGGGGGGAATCCTCTATAACTTTTGTTAAAGTTGGCAAGGCAGACTTTACTCGGGACCATTGTGACAAGCATAAGGCCCACTGCGATGGGCTTTTACAGTCAGGGAGAGAGATGGGGCTCAGCTTCAAGTAAAGCATGGGCAAGTGGGGGTTTATAGTTAAGGGGCAGGTCAGGGGTCAGTGGGTGGAAAATTACTAAGAGGAAACATCCTGGGTGTGGGAGATTCTGGATAAACTGACCTAACAGGATTCTTTGCTGAAGACAGTCCAGAGTATCAGAAAACACCTGGGGGATGGCAGAGGCTAAGGAACTCAATCAGATGTCAAAGGTGAGGGTTCTGGTTAACCGACTTAGCAGTGTTCTTACAAAAACTGGATTTTACAAGAAAGGACACACGTGGGTCTAGGAGAAGTTTCAGGAGACTAAGGTTTGAATCTTTGTTGTCTATTCAAACACTGAAAGCCCTTGTTTAGGAAATTGCATACAGATTGAGGAAAATGCACCTACTGGTTTAAGAACCGCATGTTGCTTCCAGAGGGAGTCTTTCTTGAAGGCTGTTTCTGGAGGAGTTCTTTCTTCAGGGTAAGAGAGAAGTGGCATTTTGTCTACTGTGTTTCTAATGCCCCAGGACAGCCCAAGGATAAAGCAGTGGGTGGAGAGGAGGCCTTGCCCCGCAAGGTTCCGGCTCACAACAGCCTTGGCTTATGCACACCCAAGCACTATAGAAGCCACCTTTGTCCCTGCCTCCTACCTTCTCTGGGTTCAGCGCTTTGCTCACAGCCCAGGCTCAAGGGACTGGTGAGTTGATCTTTTGCTTTAATGCTGATCTCCAGTCCCGAGAGCCACTCTGATTAAACCACAGGGGACAAATACGTTCCCCTTCCCAGTGAGGCTGCGAGTGGTTTCTCTGGGCTGGCTCCGACCTGTGATTCATATTTCGTCTTTCACTTCTTGCCAATGAACTCATATGTTTGCTTGAGAGGAAAAGACTGAAGTTTTCGGCTCAGTGGCTGGAAGAAGCGTTTTAACAGTCGGAGTGATACTTTGTCCTTCAATATTGGCCATCTTGGGCTACTTGGGATGAAGGTTATGTGGGTCTGTTGGGGTGTTGGCAGGTGAAATCACGTAGAATCACAGTACGAATGGAACCTTGGTTAAAATGGAACACCTTATTTGAATTAAAGTCTCCTGTAGTCTTCAGTGATGGTTTTGATTCAGTGGAGAAGTTAAATCAGTGGAGTTGTAATTCCTACCAGAATCCTATCACCTATTTTGCCCTTTTTAACTTAGTTTATTCACCTGCTGTCTTTCTTAATTGAAGAGCATTCATCTTAATGCTTTTCTTTTATTCTGCTTCTCCTCTTCTGTTTAACCCCCTCTAGCAAAGCATAAATAGAATGAGGACTTAAGAGAGGGATCTGCAAATTACGGCTCCTGGGCCAAGTCCTGCCCACCGCTTGTAAACAACGTTTTACTGGCACACGGCCACAGCCCTTTGTTTATGTATTGTCATGGTTGCTTTCTACAACAGAGCTCAGCAGTTGTGACAGAGACCATGTGGCCTGCAACGCTTTAAATAATTACTATCTGCATGCTGATTCCTGATTTAGAGTCAGTGTTGGACTCAAACATACCTTGATCCAAATCAGGTCTTGGTTACTTGTTAGCCTCGACATTGGAAAAGCTGCACAACCTCTCTGCAACCTAATCTGTATCATGGAGGCAAAGGGAGAAATACCTACCTTGGAGGGTTGCTGTGAGAATTCAAGGAGAGAGGATTTTAAAAACTTGCAGCCCTGTGCCTGGCACAGAGAAAAAGCTCGATAAAGTTACTATGATGATCATTCATTCCTTTATCCAACAAGTGTATATTTGGTTCTTTCTCTATGCTGAGCCGGTGGGGAAGAGGGGGCTCCAGCCGTGATCAGACATAGAAGATGCCTGTGCTCATGGAGCTCACATTCTAATGGGGAAGACAGACAATATGAAGAAAACAAATCAAGAGATTATTTTCAGCTAGTGATAAAAGCTATAAATAAAACAGGATAATATGGAGGAAAGTGACAAGGCAAGAGACAGAAAGTTGCTAACTGAGCTAAGACCTAAATGTAAGAATGAGTCAGCCATGCAAATACCTAGAGAAGGAATGTTCCTGGCAGGGGAAACAATAAATACAGAAGCCCTGAGCCAGGGATGAGCTTGGGATGGTTCAAGATAAAAAGACATGGCCTCGGGGACTGGGGAAGAGTGACGGAGGGGAGGTGGTGGAGGATGAGGGAGCAGAGGTGAGCAAGGGTAAGAGCAAGTCACTGCTTGCAGACCCTGAGAAGATGTTTGGCTTTGAAAGGCAGGGGTGCAATCTGAGACCATAATGGGACAGAAATGTAACCGGGTCCTTGGCCTCATTCTATGACCTTTGTTGTAAATACATTATTCTTCCCCTTTGGTCTCTGGCATTCATCCTGTTGGAAACAGGAGATGAGTGGGGAACCTAGTAAGCCCTAAGCAAAGTGGCAAACCCATCCCACCACTCCAGCTGGACCCATCCACTCCACTTGGGCTTTTCTCCTTACAATACCCCCTGACTCACCAAAAAGATCTTCTCACCGATGCCATTGCCTCTTTGAAATCCTTCATTATCAGGAGACTTTAATGCTTCTCCAGGTAGAGCACTTAGGTAAAAATCAGTTAATGTAATCTTAAAACCCCCAAATAAATCTCCCGCAATTTAAGACAACCAGATAATCATTTTGTCCCTAGGGTCACTCAAAATTCACAGCTCAGTTCCCATAATTAGCATTTCTTTTGTGTCTGAGTCATTGAACAGGCGTGAAGAGCCCCCAAGATAATATTTTACCTGCTTGAAGTTTAAAGGAAAACTGTAGATACAATCAGTTGCTTAAACTGCCCCCAGAGTTGCCAATAATAGCAGTTACGCAGTACTTCCCAGTTCAAAGCAGGGCTGCATCCTCGGCTCACTTAGAGGGAAAAGTGTACGTTTAGTTTACCAGCCCTGATCCATTTCAGGTGACGACTCCTCCTCCTCTTGTTCTCCTTCATTTTTCCCCTCTCCATCATCCTCATTCTCATCGAAACCCTTTATTTCTCAAAACCCCTGGTTAATAGTAATTAATACTTCCTTTACAAAGTACAAGTGTACTTTCTGTCTCGTTTTGTTTTAGACACTGTTAAAAGAACAAGATCCAATCTGGCTCTCTCCCAAGCCACGCTTTCAGATACTGATTCTTAACCTGGGATCCATGAATGAGCTTGGAGGGGGTTATGAACCCCCTGAAATAGAATGTGAACTCTTACATGTACTTTTTTTTTTTTCTTGGAGACAGTCTGGCCTTTCCTTCGATTTTCAAAGTGTTCCCTGATTTCAAAAAGTTAGGAACTACTGCTTTAAAGACTTCACTGACTCAATCCGTAGGATAGTTATCAAAGGAAAACTCTAGAAATGTTCTAACTGGGAAAGGAAAATTTGTTGGATTGAAGCTGGGGAAGCCTGTGATTCACAAAGACCACATTTATCAACTGTGACCTGTGAAAGCAAGTGGGGTTGATACTTGGATCAAATGCACCCTTCCTGTTCGAGGACTACACATTTTCCCAGCAATTCTTATGATGACTACAAACATGATATAGTTCCCACTATTATTAGTACCATTATTAGCCTTGTTTTACAGAGGAGGGAAGTGAGGCACGCAGAGATTAAAACCATAGACTGAGTGTATATTCAACATTCTGAGACCCTTCACAGTTCTGGATAACATAGTTTGTCAAGCTGTAATGGATGGTTCAGAATAATTATCATTTTGGATGTGTTGAATGGTGGCCATGTGGTAATCGTGAAACACATGCCCAATAACAGGATTCTTTTATGTGCCATCTCTGGTTCTATGAATTGATTGCAGGTGACAGATTGCAGGTGAGATGCAGAGGACAGCCAGCTGACTACTGCACTTAATTTGAATTTAGCTAAGGGTCACTGTGGTTTATAAAATGAGTTTACTGACCAAGTAGATAATTCTATTATTATAACTACTGTTATCACTAAAAAATTTCACACTGTGTACATAAGGCATGCCATACCTGGTAGAGCTTAAAGTTAACTAAACCTTATCTCTGGGAGGCTAAAATAGTTCATTCATTCCATGAGTTGATCAACTGATAGGACTTTAGATATAATTCATCCTTTACCTAGACTATATTTATTCAACAGTTAATGACCCAGTGACCTAGAAATTTAGACCGATGATTCCTTAAAGAACATCACTTATAAATAATCTATAGAAAAACCAACATTGTGGATATTAAAGTTTGTTCCATCCCATCTGAAGCTATAGTGGTTAATAGAAATTTTACAATTAATGTATGGGGGCTAAATTTACAGACAGAGGTGAAGTAGGAACCCTGGACCAGAACTGAGGGCCTCTGGAAAAAGGAACTGTAAAATAATGTGATCAAGGCAGAAAAGTTTTGCCATCTCCTAAGCCGGATTGGGGGTGCAACAGGAATGAGTGAGGCGTAAGTCAACCTAACTGAGCGGAGGGCAGGCCCAGTGCCCCGCCCAGTCAGCAGTGTAACAAAGTGGGACTAGAAGAGTGGCTTGCACCCTGTGGCCCTCAACTATGGAAAGCCTATTCTCCAGTATCTTACTTTCATGTTGGGGAGCATCCTTGTAATACACGATTTCAAATTATTTTATGAGCTATGCATGATGATGACCATCAGAAAGTATTAGGTTAAAACCATAGCCAGCTGTATTATGATTATTCAGGTGTCACTTTCTATCAGGGAATTTAGATCATTAGAAACTGGGTTGATAACACTCTTTACTTCGGAAAACTTTTCTTTAGGGAAACCTATAAGTTAAAAGCCAAAGACAGTTATAAGAAGTATGTTTAGAACACTCAGGAGAATAACGTTTCCAAAAGACAATCTTAGAGCTTCTAGGTCCCAAAAGGTAATGAAAGTAAATTTGTTTAAAAGTATTCCATAAATGAGCCTCAGTTAAACCTGATTGATCTTCCTTCCAATTAGACTTGATAAGTAAATTTCTAACTTGCTTTGAACTCACTAGAAAAAGAATAAATGCAGAGTCGTTCTGCTTCTCCTTGTCTTTCTTCATGAAAACATTCTCCTTCCTGACAAAGACTGATTCTGAGGGAAGAAAAAGAGAAATGTTTCCAGCCATGTCTGGCTTTCCCTTTCAAGTATTTTCTAATTGCTCCCTGCAAGTGTGTTGGGCACATAGGTTCCCCACTGTGGCGTTCTTATCTGTGGACCACTGTCCGCTGTGTTGCTAGTTACACTGGGGATCTGGGCCCCTATTTTCCCTTGTAGTTATGTTGTTCCCACTTCTCTGGCTTAGGAAGTGGGGGTGGGAGAGGAATGGGAAATCTGCTTCCTACCTCTCTAGCTTGGGCACATGCCTTCCCCAAGACCCATGACTTTTGAGCCCCAAAACTCTACGATTCATATACCCCTCCTTGAATACTTCTATTCCTAGAGTGCTCCTTGTCCAAGACTCCTGAGAGTTGTAATAGCCATTCCAATGCTTCTTGATTGTTAGTTAATCATGTCTTATATTTAGACATTCGACAAAGAGATCTTAAGTACCTATGTTGTGCAAGGCACTGTTTGGTGCTAGGGATACAAAGGAAGGGAAGGGGAGAAGTCAAGAATGACATTTAAGAGGGATGGGCAGATCTTAAATGGCTAACTCTACAATTAAGTATTCAACTATAATTGTGGTAAGTCCCATGGGGGAGAAGCATATGACAAGGCGCCTGCCTTAGCCAGAGGGTCAAAAGGTTTTTCATGAGGCAGTGAGATTTGAGCTGGGTTATGAAGCATGAGTTGGAAAGAAAAGAGGGTCGTGGGGGAGACCACTGCAGGCAGAGAAAGCAGTTTGTTTAAGGGGAGAGCAGAGCCCACTTTTCTTGGGGAACTGAAAGAAAGCCAGAGTCACTGAAGTCAGAGAGAGAGAGAGAGGGCAAGTAGGAGGAGATGAGGGTGGTGAGGTCAGAGAGGGTGGAATATGTCAGGCATGGAAGGTCCTAAAAACTATAAAGAATAATGAAAAAGACGTTAATCAGTTGGTGTGGGGATCAGGCAGAGAAATGGGGGTGTTTGACATCATCGATGTTGCATCTTCAAATGCTCATCCTGGCTGATGTGTGGGATGTTTGGGAGGATGGTGGATAGAAAATAGAGGCAAAGAGTCCAGGTGGTGAGCTGTTATGCCTCCCAGGGAAGACGATGGTGGCCTGGAGTAAGACAGTTCAGGTAGAGAGGGAGATAAAAGGATGATGAAGTTTAAAGCTATTTAGAAGGTTAAATTGTTAGAAGTTAGTGTTGGATTAGATGTGGGAAGAAGTTAAGAATGACTCCTGGGTTCCTGGCCTGCTAAGGACAGAGTGTGGAATGAGAACGAAGGAGACCCTTGAGCCAGCAAAAGATGCCAAGAAAAAAATGTTGAGGTAAGTAGAAAGAAATCCTGCAGGACATGAGGTTGTGAAAGCCGAGGAGAGGCTTGCATCCAGAGCTTGGACTTGCTCAACAAGCCCTCAGTAGCCAATAGTCTGACATCAGGTTATACAACAGTACAAACGTTCTGGGTAGGTCTGGGAACACACAATCCAGGCCACATTAGGATCCCTCTTCCAGAAGGTGCTTTGCTTATAGCCAGCATCCCAGCTCCACAAACCATCTTGGGCAAAAAGATCCTAGAACTAAGAGTGATTTTTCAGAGAAGTGGTCTTAAGCAGTATTTAGGAACAAAAGGTTTTCCTGAAAGACATATTGTCTTCAGAGATGCGATTCTAGGCACAACAAAGACAAACTCTTAGGATGTCAGCTAGGGTAGTCCGGCCTAATGAAGCTCCGAAAAGACCTTTGCTTCATCCAGTCCAACCAAAGGAAGCTTAACTGAGGTGGTTCTCATAGTCATTAGGGTTGTTCACAATTGTTTAGTTATCTGGTTTGGGGCCCATGTTGGGATTACATTTCTTCACTCTCTTGCTTCAGCTGATGCCTGATGAAATGGGAACAGAAGTGATGAGTGGCTTAAGAGCCAGTGCATGGTTCACGAAACATTCTGGTGCCAGCCTCAGCCATCAAGGAAGCACGTGTCAGGATGGAGCCTCCCAGTGACCTTTATGAACAGAGCCCCAGTAATAACCTGCAGTTTACATGTAGCATCAGCAAATAAACTTTGTTGTCTTAAGACTCTGGGTCATTTGTTACTGAATCATAACCTAGCCCATCCTGACTGATACAGAGACATTCTTCCCAGAACAAAGTAACCTTCATGGTTCATGTGAGTTTCAAAGATTTTAGGGCAAATTCTTTGCCAGGATTCAAGTTCAAAGGAATGAGATCTCTCTTTTGTCTCCCTGGTCTCTGAAAGAGGAGACTAATTACAGTCATAGTAATAGCTACTATCTAGTGCATCATCCCATGGGGCAGGCACTATGCTAATTATCTTGTGTACATTATTCCATTTTACCTCAAAATAACCCGGTAAGTAAGTGAACATTAGCAAATCCACTTCTAAAATGAGATCACTGGGGCTTAGAGAGGTTAAATAACTTGCCTTGGGTCACACAGCTGGTAAATGGCAGAACCATAATTGGTGCCCAGGTTGTCTGGCTCTCGAGCCCTCGCACGGCTCTCAGATATTCTGTTTGAAGGACTCCAGGTTAGTCCACTGATGCCCTGTTCCACTGTAGCAGCTGTTTTTAAGCCATCCCCCTGAGTATCACTACCCTCAGGTCCTTCACGGAGTGGGGTTTAACATGAAGATACGCTTTCACACCTGGGATCTGGTGGCCTAATCCTAACTACCAGGCTCTTACCTAGGCTGGCTAAATAATGTGTCCGTTATGTGTCTGGGCTCCAGAATCAGAAAGATCTGCATTCAAATCAGGGTTCTTCCACACACCAGATTCACCTCACCTCTCCCTGTGCCTCAGTTTTGGAAAATGGGGATAATAATAGTTCCCAGCTCATGAGGCTGTTGGGAGGATGGACCGCTTATTTGCCTATTTGCTCTCAGCTCGAATCCCCATCTTTCTCTGCTTTACTCTCTGTCTGGGGCGGGGTGTGGAAGGCATGGAGATAAATTTAATGCTTAGGCTCCCTTGCAGCTTATTTCAGCCAATAGTTGGGGCTGGCGGGTGATGGGAGGGCAGAAAGAGGGCAAGGCCAGGAGGGTATCCCCCTTTCTCAGGTGGCATCTCCAGCAGTGGCCGCTCTCTGGTTTACATGCCTCCCAGGGAGCCCCTCTCTCCTTGGTCCCAGCCGTTGCCAAGGTGGCTCTGGCCCCTGCTCTGTTAGCACCTGGCTTTCTCACTCCAGCCCTCAGGAGGGTCGTGATCGCCCGTTGTTGCTAATCTCAAGGCTGCCTCATTGTCTCCTTTTGTCCTTTCAGCCCTCCTAAGACCTTTCTGAGTAGAATTCTGTATTAAAATCCATTACCATCTGTCTGGGGTGGGCTGTTTTCTACACCATGCCATGGTGGTGTAGGGGATTGCCTGAGGTATGTCTATGAAGTACTGGGAACAGTGCTTGGCACATAATAAATGCTCGATGAATGGTAGCTTACAAAATGTACCTACTTACCTCTTGCCTAGATTCTCTGAGGCCGAACTGCACCAGGCAGGCATCGTGGCTCCTCATTTGCTGGCTGTTTTGCCTCCTTCCAGGTTGTCGAGGTCCACAGACCCAGGTTTGTTTTGATTCATTCTTCTCTAATCTTTACAGGGTAAAGGGCATGTGGATTCCTCCAGGACACTGATGACATGTCACCATTTGATTTCTGATATTCCAAAACTATTACTACGGCTTAAAAAGCCTGGCTTTCTCTGACTCTTTCTGTCTTCCCAACCCGCCTCTTGGCCGCTTTCCCCTTTACTCCACTCCAGCCAGCACTGGCCTTCGTTCAGTTCTCTCTGCCCAGCTCTGTCCACCCTCAGAGCTTTGGCAGGTGCATTTCCCTCTTCCTGGAAGATCTTTCCCAGTTCCTTTCCTGTCTTCCTCACACCCCAGCCTCAGGGTAGCTGCCCCTTCCTTGGAGAGGTCCTCTCTGATGTCCTTACCTAATGTGGGCACCTCTGTTACTCTCTGTGACAGAGACTGTTGGATCTTCCTTGCAGTTTCCACAACTTGCTGTTGTGGAAACAGGCCCTTGGACTCTTGGTTCCATCAGGGCAGGATTTATGTGTGATATATTCATCTGTGTATCCTTGGTGCCTGAAAAAGATGCTTGGCACAAAACAGGCTATCAGTCAACGTGTTACGAGTGAATGGATGTTGAATTAACCTGGCTCCAAACTGCTCACGTCAAGGGTCCTGAGAAGGTCAATGGTGATCGATGTTGGGGTTCCCCCCCTCTCCCTTTGCCTGGCACTTGTGTTGTGAGAAAGGCCTAAAAGCAGAGGCCCTGGCTCTGTCCAGGCTGAGCTCCTTCCCCACTGCTCCCTGGCCACACCCTGCTTGGTGCGTGGAGCTCCCCCACTACCCCCAACACACACACAACATGCTCAGCCGCTGGACCTCTGCTGAGGCTCTGGAGAGTCTAGACTCTCGCTCTCCGCAGTCATCCCATCCTCACCCTCCGTGAAGATCTGCCACCTCTGAGGCTCTGCATTGGAGCATCTCAAATCAGATCCACAAGCAGAACTCTCCATCCTGAGCCCCTTCTCAGGGCCCACACCTTCCTGGCCTCCACCCCCTCCTCAGACCACCTCAACTTGTCACACAAGCCAGCTTGATTCCACCGGAAAAGCAAAGGCCCATTCAGGTTTTGCCTTCTTGGTGGCCGACCCCAGTGGCTGGTTTCCCATTTTTTAAGGCTGTTAATTGCAATTATTTAGCCTCCCTCAGCAGAACCTCGGGGACTGAGTCCACAGAGCCTGGCTACGCTCCTGGGAGAAGGGAAAAATAACTTCCATTTCTTAAGAATTAGCTAACAATTGCAAGATAACCAAAAACTGACTTGTAAGCTAATTTCTTAATTACCCAGCTTGAGCAGATCCTGATCCAGGGCCCCAGTGCCCTGAGACTTGTGGCTGAAAGCCTGGGGCTCTACCTGGGTCCTGCAGGCCCTCCTTCCTGGGCTGGGGCTGGGGGTGGGCGGGGGAGCTCAACTTGGTCCTATAACCCACGTGGTAGGAGATGCCAAGACAGCTCTCCCAGAAACCTGACTGCCTCCTGCTTGACTTACCTGAAGTTTTTAGCTTAATCTACAGGTGATGCAGTTTTCAGCCAAACTAATGTGTTGTTCTGCCGCAAATGTGGTAAAAGTGAGTCAGAGGGCGTCCATGCTCTGCTGGTCCAAGGTACTTTCAAATAGGCAGGCTCCAAGTTCACTTCCGTTGCCATCCCCCAGCATGATACACTGGTGGGAACTATTTCTCAACTCTCTCTTTTTCCCCCCCATATGTTTGAGTTATTGAAGCAGCCAGAACTGTGCTTAAAAATTAAATATGAGTCAGGAATGCATTTGCCTTTGAATAACAGAAAACATGTTTATACTGGCTTAAGCAGATAGAGGCTGACCAAAATCCAGAGGCGTGTGATTGGTAGTGTGGGGACTGGACATTAAGTTACAGAGCAAATGGGTGAAAAAGTGAAAGAAACGCAGTGCCAGCCATATCTGTTTCCTTTTACTAGGAAAGAAAAGCTTCTCCAGAAATCTCCAGGTTTGACTTTCTCTCAGGTTGTTCATAATCATGGATTTTTCTATTTCTCCTAGCATTTCTGTCAGTTTTTTGGTTCACATATTTGGAAGCTCTATATTAGGTACATAAATTGTTTTTTCCTCTTGATAGACTGACTCCTTTATCGTTATAAAATGATCCTCTTCATTTCCGGTAATAGTCTTTGTATTAAAATCTACTTGTATTAAATTAATATAACCATCTATATTTCTTTTTTTCACTTTCTTAGTTATT
Source organism: Vicugna pacos (assembly GCF_048564905.1). Lineage (NCBI taxonomy): Eukaryota > Metazoa > Chordata > Mammalia > Artiodactyla > Camelidae > Vicugna > Vicugna pacos. The sequence goes on along the minus strand of NC_132997.1, from coordinate 85,716,901 downwards.
TTATTTTTTAGTTTGTAATGTTGTGTGAAGTCTGGTGTACAGCATAATGTTTTAGTCATACAGATACATTCATATATTCCTTTTCATTGTCGGGGCCAGCCGACAATCGATCAGGTCCAGAAACCTGTGCTGCAGGACTGAGAAAAGAAAGACAAGACTAGAAGGTGGGGTTGAGAGGGTCTCACTCTAGCCCGCAAGATGCTAAGCCAAGAGTGGACCTCGAGTTTATTTCAGGCAGTTAATTTATACAAATTCAAGTGACTACCTTGTGCATTCTTGCACGTAGGCACAGGTATTGTTTTATGGTTTAAACACAGTGTGTACTAAACTCACTAACTTGTGCATAGTTCTATAGATCAATGTTGTTTATAATACTCATAAACTAGGGTATATGTTCCCACATACCAAGATCACTAACTAAGGTTGTTGTTTCTATAAACTAAGATCACTAACTTGTATGTTGATTGTATCTCTCTGTTCAAAGATCATCAGTAGCTTAATGGCTCAGGATGTTCCTAGGGCTTTTAGATCACCTGGTGCATTCTTTCCTGAAAAGGGGTGGCGGGACAGAGATTGTCTTTGTTAGATCAATCTCAGAGCCTGACGCCAGCACTTTGGGATTTATTGTCCCGTTCTGTGCTCGGCAGTCCTCAGGTCATGAGTGGCTCCCCGCATTTCATGTTCTTTTTCATTATGGATTACTACAAGATACTGAATATAGTTCCCTGTACTATACAGTAGAAACTTGTTGTTTATCTATTTTATATATAGTAGTGTGTATCTGCAAATCTCGAGCTCCCAATTTATCCCTTCCTCCCCTCTGGTAACCATAAGATTGTTTTCTATGTTTGTGAGTCTGTTTCTGTTTTGTAAATAAGTTCATTTGTGTCTTTTTTTTTTTTTTTTAGATTCTATATATAAGCGATCTCATATGGTATCTTTCTTTCTCTTTCTGGCTTACTTCACTTAGTATGATGATCTCCAGGTCCATCCACATTGCTGCAAATGGCATTATTTTATTCTTTTTTATGTCTGAGTAGTGTTCCATTGTATAAATATACCATAACTTCTTTACCCACTCATCTGTCAATGGACATTTAGGTTGTTTCCATGTCTTGGCTATTGTAAATAGTGCTGCTATGAACATTGGGGTGCCTGTATCTTTTCAAATTAGAACTTCCTCAGGATATAAGCACCTATATTTCTTTTGACTAGTATTAGTATGGTACACTGTTTTTCAGTCGTTTACTTTTAACTTATTTGTCTTTATGTTTAAAGCAATTTTTCTGATAGGCGGCACACAGCTGGTTCTTCCTTTTTCTCCAGTCTGACAATCTTTGCCTTTTAACTGTGGTGATTATGTATATGCTTGAATTTAAATCAACAGTCTTGCTATGTATTTTCTCTTTATCAATCTATTTTTCTTTCCTTTCTCCTCATTTACTGTTTTCTTTTGGATTGGAGTGGTTTTTTTTTTTAGTAATTCTGCATTATTTTCTTTGTTGATATATTAACTATAACTCTTTTTTTAACTTTTTTATTGAGTAATAGTCATTTTACAATGTTGTGTCAAATTCCAGTGTAGAGCACAACTTTTCAGTTATACATGAACATACATATATTCATTGTCTCATTTTTTTTTTGCTGTGAGCTACCACAAGGTCTTCTATATATTTCCCTGTGCAATACAGTGTAATCTTGTTTATCTATTCTACATTTTGAATATAACTCTTTGGTTTGCCTTTACAGCAATTGCTTTAAGAGTTAGAGTACACATCTTTAACATTTTATACCTTCAAGTATATCATACCACTTCATGCTTCCATAAGAATATTACAACAACAGAATACTTCCCCTTTCTGGATGCTGTACTGTTGTCATACATTTTGTTTCTACATCTGTTATAATGCCCCCAACACATTGTTTTTCTTGCTTGCATTAAGCAGTTATCTTTTAAAAGAGTTTTGAAAAGAAAAAAATTATTGACCTTCATGTTTATGATTTCTCGAGCTCTTAGTTCCTTTATGTAGAATCAGATTTCCATCTGGTTGTATTTTCTTCCTATCTGAAGGAGTTTCATTGAACACATCTTGTAGTAAGTGTTGCTGGTGGTGAATTCTTTCAGCTTTCGTATGTCGGTATGTCTTTATTTTGTCTTGTGTTTGAAATATATATGTTTGGGGAAAGAGTCCTAGATTTACAGTTTTTGATTAGAGGACTTTAAAGATGCTGCTTCACTCTCTTCTGACTTGCATAATTCTAATGAGAAATCTGCTGATATTCTTATCTTTGCTCCTCTGCACCGTGATGTATCTTTTTTTCCTCTCTCTCTGCTTTTAAAATTTTCACTTAATCACTTGTTGTAAACAAGTAACTGACCTGTTCCTTGGTATAGTTTTCTTCATGTTTCTGCTTAGAGTCTGTTGAGCTTCTCAGATTTGTGAATTTATATTTTCATCAAACTTGTAAAGTTTTTGGCCATAATTTCTTCATATATGTGTTTCTGATATTTCTCCTTTTCTTCAGGGATTCCAATCGCATTTTTATTAAGCTCACTGGTACTTTATTCATTTATATTTCCAGTGCTTACTTTTTTCCCCTGTGTTTCATTTCGGTTAGTTTCTATTACAATATTTTCAGTAATATCTAAATTGCCTTTAGTCTCATACAAGTGGTGTATGTGTGTTAAAAATCTCAGACAATGGTTTTATAATCTCTAAATGTTTGGTTTGGGTCGTTTTTTAGATTTTTCACATCTCTCCTTACATACTCAATCTTTCCTCTACTTTCTTGGACTTACAGAATATAGGTATGATTATTTTTTGTGTCCTTATTTACTAATTCTATCATCTCTGTCATTTCTGGGACTCTTTCAATCGATTATTTTTTCTCGTTATTGTTCATTCTTCCCTGCTTCTTTTTGCATGTCTGATAATTTCTGATTGGAAGACAGACATTGTAAATTTTTCCTTGCTGGGTATCAGATACGTTTGATTTCCTATAAGTGTTCTAGTGCTTTGTTTTGGGACATATTTTTCCTGGGAAGTTTGATGCTTTGGGGGCTGCTTTTTAAGATTTGTTAGGTAGGACAACCCAACTCGGGTTAATTTTACCTTACTGCTGAGGTAAGACTTTTTGAGTCGCAAATTAATGAGGTTTTCCCATCTGGGTGCCAGGACCAGGCCCTATTCCTGATTCTGTATGTTCACTGGGTAACCTGTCACTCTGTGGGAACAGGGATGTTTCCCTACCCTGTATGATCTTTGGTGATTGTTCTCTCTCTCTATAGGTGGTCCTTTCCCTGGCCTTGGGTAACAGCCTCCTACTGATGCGCTAATCAGCTGGAGACTGAGCGAGACCTTCTGCAGGTCTCCAGGGCTCCCTCTCTTTCTGTATAGCTTTCTCCTCCCTGGTACTTCCAACTCCAGCTACTTTGGCCTCCTGGTCTCCCAGCTCTATCTCCTTAACTCAGGAAGTCTGCCTAGCTCTGCACCAGCAACTTTCTCTAGGCACTCTTAGTGCCTGAGACACTCTTCGTGCTTACCTCATCTGTTTCCTTTCCCTTATGGACCACTGTCCCACTGTCCTGCACTGCTGCTTGCTTTATATATTTTGCTTGTGTTTTGTTTGTTGTAATTGTTGTCTTAGCAGGAGGGTAAATTCAGTCCTTGTTGCTCCATCATGACTGGCTAGACTGGATCTGCATTACTACAAATTATTGTGATTCTGTTGATAAAACAGATTGCCAAGAGCGTCACTTGTTTCCAAAACAATTCTCATTGAATAACCTGAAACACCCCCCCACCCCCACCCCGTGCATTGCAATCCACATCTCCTGCAAACACAGTAAACTCTTGTGCAATGGGTGTTACAGAAGAGTTGCCTACAAATGAACTTTATGTAAGACAATCTAATTTCTCCCTCTAGCTTACGTTTTAATTCCTATGATGCTCTACTTCATTTCTCATTTTCTCTTCAGCAGACTTCCAATCCTGTGACTTCCCTCTACTTTCTCTTTTCCCTCCCTTTTTCTTTTCTCTTTCTTTCTTTCTTTCTTTCTTTCTTTCTTTCTTTCTTTCTTTCTTTCTTTCTTTCTTTTCTTTCTTCCTTCCTTTCTTTCTTCCTTCCTTCCTTCCTTCCTTCCTTCCTTCCTTCCTTCCTTTCTTTTTCTTTCTTTCTTTCTCTCTCTCTCCCTTTCTTTCTCTCTCTCTCCCTTTCTTTCTCTCTCTCTCTCTCTGCCCTCTCTCTCTGTCAGGGACCAGTAATTTGTACACAAATTTAATGATTTAATGATATTTTGGGATAAGAGTTCATCTTATTCTAGTCGACATAGGCCTTGAGTGCTTAGGAGCTAAGTGCTTGGAGCTAAGGTGTGTGTGTGGGTTGAATAAAGAAGCTTAAAATCTTTTTTCTTTTTATTGAGGTATAGTCAGTTTACAATGTTGTGTCAATTTCTGGTGTACAGCACAATGCTTCAGTCATACATTGACATACATACATTCATTTTCATTCTTTTTCACCATAAGCCACCACAAGATATTGAATATATTTCCTTGTGCTATATATACATATATAAATAAACAAGTATAAACTTGTTTATTTATTTTATACATACCAGTCAGTATCTGCAAATCTTGAACTCCCAGTTTATCCCTTCCCACCCCCCTCAAAATCTTTTTTTTAATGAATAACAATCCTACTGTTTTGAATTGTTTTTGGATGGATTTATAAACAGAAGTAGAAAGTGCAAGAGAAGAAACTCTTTGTCTTCTTGTTCCTCAGCTTCAACAAGTATTTACTGAATGTTTACTATGACAATGCATTGTAGTGTTACCTAAGAAACTGGGGCAAAACTGAGGCATTGATGATGAGTTCATAATCTTGTGGAAGAATGACACAAATTGATAAAGACACAAGGCGTGGTGCCACAGTAAATCTGTGAGATTTCACAAGACAGTGTGATTATGGGAGGCTGGAGAGATTAGGGAAGGTTTAGAGACTAGTTCAGGAAAGGACTATGGGATTTAGGGGAGGCTGCTGTGAGCACAGTCAGAAGTATAAGTGTCCATGGTTTGCTTAGGAGCAATTTGGGAGTAAAGGACTCCTGATGGAGAATAGTGGGGAAAGCAGAGGCCTATGTGTGAGGCCTTACATGCCAGGCATTCAGACTGTGGGGGAGCTCTCGATGGTTTTCAATGGGTGGACAGGGGCGGAGACTGATTTGAAGAGAGGGTTTGGGTTCAAGAGTGCAGAGATGAGGACTGGTGGCAGAGGTGTGACGGCTGAGACTATGCCTAAACGATCTTTGTATTCCCAGCTGCTAGTTCATACCTAATGCTTGTTGCTCAAATGTATGTTAAAGTTTATCTTTTTCCTTCGAAGTTGCTAATCCCTTGATAACCACTGGCCTTGTTAATGGCATGACAAATACTGTGAAAGAAACCCTTTGTGCCCTGGTTATTTTGTTTCAACAGCTAAACACAAGGTTATTTGGAGTCAGGCTCTTCTAAGCCTTACTTGTTTCTCTTTTAATTCCTCATTTTTCTGCCTTTAGGAAAAGGCAGTCGGCCACTGTTCGCAAAATTACATAACAGGGCCGTTCCCAATCCCCACCTCCCTCATACCTAATAAAATCTGCATTCTTATGAATCCCCCAAAAAGACAGCTCACACTTATACGGGTAAACCCAGACTGCTCACGTGCACCCTCCCAGGAGAGCCTGGCGGAGAAGCAAACTTCCCGATGAGCAGCGTTCACACGATGCAGACTTAGGTACACACACACACACACACACACACACTCACACTCACAGGACTGCGCCAGGCAGAATCACCGCGCGCTTAGGCCCCACACGCCGTGCTTGGCCACAAAGACACACCGGTGGGCACAGCTTCTACTCTCAGATCCACGCGGTGTTCCAGGCCACCGACCCCTCAGGCCCCGGGGCTCTCGCCCTCGCCCGCCCGCAACTGGCCGGCTCGCGGCTGTGCACGTCACTCCCGGCGCCCGTTGCGTCATCAGGGCGCGACGCTGCAGCAGCTCCGGCGGAGAGTTGAAGTGCGGGCAGCTGCAGAGCTGAAGCCGGAGGAGCTGCGGGTGTGAGCGGCGAGGGCGGGAGCGGGCTGCGCGAGGCTGCTCGGGCCGGGAGCGCCGGGACAGGTGCGTGGTCGCCCTCTCCGCCGGCCCGGCGCGACTTCCGCCAGCTGTCGGGCGGTCTGCTCCCCCCGCCCCGGTCCCCTCCCTCGAGCTCCGAGGTTCTACCTGAGAGATGGGCCCGGCTCGTGCGGGCAGAGGGATCGGGCTTGTTCTCTGCCTGGGCGACCGGGCTGCGGCCGGGCTTCCCCTGGGCGGACGGGAAGTTCCTGTGGGCTCAGAATCCTGCGTGCCCGAGGGGGACGTGTGGGCATTGGCTTTGGCGTTGGGGCAGCAGGGGTGCTCAGAGAGCAGCTGGTGCTGGAGACAATCCGATGACAGATGACCATTGATTGGATTGAGCACTCACTGTGTTTCAGACACTGTGCCAGGCGCCTTACATGTATTATCCCGTCCTCCCAGGAGGTAAGAGTTAGCATATCATGCCCATTTTCCAGTTGGGGAAACCAAAGCAAAGAAGTTAACCAACTTGTGCAAAGTCACATAGATGGTAAGCAGTGGGGGATTCGAACTCAGATATGCTTGGCTTCAGAACTGGCTCTCTTGCCTTTGTGGCTCCTATGGGCCGATAGCCTGGAGCCTCCAGGATTTTTTTTTTTTTTAAACTTCTTGACCTTGGACAAACGTGGGGAGGGAGCAGCGAAGCGTGGACTTTCAATTTGCGCCAAGACTCTTCCCCTCCTGTCCTCCCGCCATCACTGGGGCCAGCCCGGTCTTCATTTTCCCAGGCAGCAACGGGCTCCCCCTGTTGTAGCCACATTCTGCACCTGAAACTAATAGCTGAGTTTTTTAGTGCAAGCTTTCATGTCAGGTACGTTGCTTTACGATTGTCTCCCCTCGCCTATTATGTTAGATTGTTACTTACGTAAAATTGTTAGGATGTGTATAGTTATGCTGAGAATAACAGTTACCGCAGTAAACCCATATGGGGATAGTAAAGAAATCAGGATCTGCCTTCCAGGGAACACTGTTGACCTGGATGTGACCTTTCAAGATTTTAAAGGACTAATTTAAGGCCGAGTGAGAAATAGCCAAAAGAGAAAATAATTTGAGAATTATGTTAGAAGATTCTTATATTTTAGGTTAATAGCTATTTTCTTTAGTGAACATTTTTTCTTAGGGTAGGAAGAGGCTTACTGAAAAGATATGAAAACTTATAAATCAGATATTTCTGAACAGTGCACTTTTGTTTTAGAACTTTGTGACTGTATTAAAAGTGCAAATATCATTTCATTTAAGGCAGCGCAAGAAAATTAAGAGCTTAACTCAGTTTAAGTGGGGAAGTTTAGAGGTGCCGTCATTGCCTTTACCCATGTTACATTGCATAGTATATATGACCCAAAATTCCCAGCACATTTTTCAAAATTATCTGCTTGTGTGCATACATGTAACTTATATTTAATAAATGTGTGTCTTCATCCTCCTAAGAACTATGTAATTATTCGGACAGGTGAAATAATTCTTTATCATGTATCTGAAATAAGCTGTTACTTACTCTTGCAAATTCGTAGCTGTTTGGTTCAGGAAACATAAAGAAACAAATGTTTATTTATTTATTTATTTAAAATAAAAATGGCTTGAATTCATATATACACACCAAAGTTTGTTTTCACACTTTGACTAAACATGGTGGACATCCTCTTGTAGTTCATTTGACATCCTATTATGGGGCAAAATAACATAGAAATTAGAATTTTGAGTTCTAGTACTTACTCTCTGGATCCCTCATTAACATAAATGGAATTTATTTTTTATAGTGCATGATCTGGGAGGTACACTTTGTGACATGGATGAATCTGCACTGACCCTTGGCACGATAGATGTTTCTTATTTGCCAAATTCCTCTGAATACAGTATTGGTCGATGCAAGCATGTAAATGAGGAATGGGTAAGTCTGAGGTATGAGTTAAAAGCCTTCAGCCTAAAGATGTTCACGTCAATGTTGTTTATGAAGGTGGAAACACTGGAAGCAATAAATTCAAATAGAGATTAAAATAGCTACAGAAGCTGCCTCCAGGTATTAGAAGGTATGTTTATTAGGTGTAATATTTAAAAATTCTTATGGTGTTACACTATTGGAAAGATTGTGGGTAGGAAACTTGTACAGATTATGTTAAAAAGCAAAACACTTTTGCATAGAAAAAAAACTCTATTAGTTGTTTTGGCTGATGTTATTATAAAGAGATTTCTTTCTTTCCATAATTACATTTAACAAGTGTGAATTTTGTAATGCAAATCAACTTTACTTCAGAAATTAAAAATGGGAAATTTTAGTATGAATCCCATTCCAAAGGCCATGCATTTTTCTGTGGTTTTGTTTTCCGTATGCAATATAACATGGCGTGTTTTAAATATTTCTTGAAAATTATCTGCTTTAGATAAAAATGGATGTTGAGGTTTTGAGTAGTTTTTTATGTTTCTTTTTCGTTTTTGAGAATGTTACATCAGTGAGATTGGAGTAACTGATGAACTCAAAGTTAAGAGAAAATTGTTTAGAACAGAAGAGCAGAGTTTGACGCTAATTGGATAATACGGCTGTAATTTTAGTTCCAGCCTTTAAACTGTCTTGTTAGGATAAAGGAATGTTATATAAGTTTACCTTGTTTTTCATTTAAAGTAAAATATTTTCAGCTGCATCGTAACAACTTGCTTACTCTGTAAGGCCTTTGTAGGTCCTTTGTGGGAGTGTGTGATTTGAGAGGGAGGGAATGAGATGAAATTGTTAGCGTAGGGATCCAGGAGTCTGATTTTATTTGTCTTGCTACTGTCGGAAGGCTGCCTGGCCTCTTACAACTTAGTTTTTAAACGTCGGTATGCTGCTTTGAGTGTTGCCAGCTATTACTATTCTTACGTGCTCAACTTCTGCTTATTGTTCCAAGCTTTGTTCCAAGTGTTGTCGTGGAGGGAGTACCTTGAATGAAAATCACTCAGAAACACATGCAGACAAGAGGAAAATGTGTCATAAGTTTCTCTCTTATCTGAAATAGCTTCATTTTAGAGATCAAGTAGACAAGTGTAATTCTCTTGCCATTCAGACACTATTTTTCTGTATTTATTAGGGTGAGTGTGGTTTCAGACCGACTGTCTTCAGATCTGCAACCTTAAAGTGGAAAGAAAGCCTGATGAGCCGGAAAAGGCCGTTTGTGGGAAGATGTTGTTACTCCTGTACTCCCCAGAGCTGGGTAAGAATGTTGCCTCTAACACCTTTGTTGGCCTTTAATAAACAGTGAAATACATGATACAGCTTTCCAACTTTGTGTGAATTTTATTGTTGTGTAGTCTCAATGGACTTCATTCATTTGTAGAACTCAGTCCCATATTTATAAATCAAATATTCCAAGTAAAGATGTTGACTCGATTTTCTTTCCACTCATTTGTTCACCAAGTATTGGTCTAATAGTTGATGCCAGCGATTTGTTTTTGTTTTTTAAATTTTAGTATGATTTTCCGGGGAGAGTAGATCTTACTTTCAGATAACTCTTCCAAAGAGTTGGTGGAAACCGTCACGTAACTTCTAGATGTTGAACTTTAGCACTCAACATTAAAATCCTAGCGAGATGAGTCAGAGAGGGATCAAGAGCAGGACGGAATAAGAAATTAAAGCTGTGGCTTTGCCCTGCTCTCCCTTTTGCTAAGTGTCCATTGTGGGGGTAGGGCACGGGGTGGAGGGGTAATCTCAGTGATGGTGAAGGATGGTCACTAAAACGTTAGGAGGAACATTTGAGAAAGAGTGTGTATGGGTTTGTTGTTTGTATTTTGGTGAAAAAACTCAAGCCACGTAGAATATTCCACATTGTAGTGTAGTATTTGAGAAGAGTTGACTGGAAAAAAGGTGTGTTTCTGATGGCATTTTGCCAGAGGGATGAGTTAGCACAGGAATGTAGAATCCACTGTGGCTGTGCTCTCAGGCAGTAGAGTTGTCTTTTAAAAGGTGTACCTGGATGCTAAGCTCTCTCTGGGATGAGCCAGTTAGCAGGACGTAGAAATTCTAACATTTAAGTGCCATGTATTAACCCTGCCATTTATAAAGTTTCCTTATAACCTATGTGGAGAGCTAACTGTGCCATGTGAATTTTCTATTTGGAGTTAGGGGGCAGGAAGTAGAATTCTGAGTTTGCTATAAAGGATTTACAAACCTGGGAGAGATTTGTGTGCTACCCAAGCAGTTTATGTTAAATATTCATGTCTGCTCAAGAATGTCCTGATATAAATATCGTTTCTCTTAAATCACAAGTGCCTTGTTGCAGAAACTTGGTAGAGGTGAAAGATCATGGAAATTTCTAGTCTAGGAGTAAGGCCAGTTCAGATTAATAGGCCAGTAGAAATAAAGATTTAAATAGAAGATCATGTGGCTTTTCTTTTTAGATCTGGCATCTCATCTAATTCTAATTTTAAATGCTTAAGAGACCAGAACAATACCTTAACTCTAAGGAGAGGGTATAGGAAATAATTTGGTGGTGGTGATGGTTTGGTTTGGAGATAGGTGAATATTATAACAGGTAGTATAACAGATAATTGATTTTTGCCTAAATGTGGTACCTGATGGAGCTGAATTTGATCTTAAAATCTTCCATAACATGTTTATTTAAAATAAACATATTTTATTGAAAATAAAACTATAGAATTTTTTTGACATTTGCTACCTTTCGTCTGAAACCCTATTTTCCTTTTCTCTAAAGTGATGTCATTTAAGTATTTTTATATCTTTTGTTGAGGGTACAATGTGCTTTCTCAGCATTTACTTGTGGCAAGTTTACATTTTTGCCCATGTTGTTAAAGTTATGAACTTTCTCTTTTTACCAGAGCTATTTCTTAATTATCATTCAAAATTACCTGTAAAGAGGGTGACCGTTAGCCGCGTTTTCTCATTAAGTCGACAGTCATTTTAGGGGAATAGAAAGACCACACTCTTTGAAGCAAGATCTAGGGTTGAATCCTAAACTTCTGCCAGCCTCAGTTTTCCTATCTATGAAATGGGGATAATATTTCTTATGTGTCAGAATTATTGGGAAATACAGTAATCTTAACAATAACTGTGTGGTACTCAGCATACTATTTTTCTATTTTAGAAACACTGAAACCTCCAGTATTCCTGTCAGTGACTTAAGCTGTCTGTGACTTTAATTATTTTCTGTTGGGGGGTGGAGAGTTGGGCAGGAAAGAGGGAGGCAGTACTCACTTTACACAGTGCTGAGGATTAGTTTCGGGTTTGTGACTGTCTTTGAAGACTAAAAAGTACTTTTCAATAAAACATTTTTTTCTTCATCTCCTAGATTTTTGAAGCAGTGCCTAACTTTATGCTTGAATTATAGAAGTCCTCAAGAACTGGTAATGAGTCCTTCACCAGTAATATATATTTATATCTATGTTTATTTTGTTTTATGTAGGATAAATTTTTCAACTCCAGTATCCCGTCTTTGGGTTTGCGGAATGTTATTTATATCAATGAAACTCACACAAGGTAAAAAAAAATCTTTTACACTTCTAATGCGTCTCAAAAGAAAAACTCTATAACAACCAATTAACACACTTCAAGATGAATCTCTTTATGTTTTTCAGAGTTAATAGAATATTAACTTCTGACATAAGAGTCTTTATCTAAAAATTGGAATCTGAGACACCTGTTACTATACCACTGCTGTAATTATGTACTAAATATTTTCATGAGAGTGTGGATATCACTTACAGCTTTCTCTAACTTATTCATATATTGATGTTGCATCTGAAATGTGCCAAAGTGTGATAAAGATTTGTCTGAGAAGAGGTGTAGGTTTGAATGTCTTATGATCTATTATTATTTAATACTTTAAAGTATGACTCTTTGAAATGTGACTCTTTGAAATCTGCTTAATCTATAGAGTTTTAGAAGATTTTTTCCTCTACTGATCAAATGTTCTTTCACTTATTATTAGCTTAAGACTTTTCTTAGAATTCTTACTTCCAAATTCCAGGCATATGGGGATGGGCTGTTGGGCATCATGAGAGAAAAGAGGCTTTGTTCTATGTGAATCTAGGTTAGAGGATAAGGAAGGAGGGTGAAAGTCTGCGAGGCAGGAGAGAAAAGACAGCCAACCATGCTCCTGTCCTCATAATTCTAAGAGTAAATGCCTGGAGCAGGTAAGTAGTAGGCTCAGGTGATGAGAAATATGTGAAATTCTGTGAAAAACTGATCGAAGAGGTCAGATACTTAATTTTAAATCTTTTTGATGTTACTGCATGTATTTTGATCATGAGATTATAAATGAGTATGACAATACTTGTATGTATGTGTTAAATTTTTTTTTAATAGAACTAAAGTCAAGGCACATGTTTTTCCAACTCCCATGCTACACCCTGTGTCTCTTGCTCTCTTAAGTTTGAAGGCAAGAAGAGAAATTTTTTTCTCCTTTGGTTAATATGACTAAGATGCTAAGGAAAAGGATCCATTGAGTAAGTAGTTATTTTACAGACAAACCAAGAAGTTCATGTATTGTCCTCTGTTGGAGTCAGTTAAGGAAAAAAAGCTTATGAAATGTACATATACTAACACACACTCTTTTTTTTTTTAGCATGTGTTATACTGACTAGGCAGTATGCAACTATTCAGTGTAATGAGCCACTGTGCAGTTGAGTTGGTTATTTAGCTCTTTTATGTGTTGATGAAGCAAGAACTAAACATTTTTACACACACACACACACACACACACACACACACACACACACACACACACACACACTGTTCTCAGTCAGTTGCAAAAGGATTTCATCAAGAGTTTGGATTTTGTACATTCCGGTAATAATTTTGAAAATGTTCACTGATGCAAGAGTTTAGAATTAAACACTTAACATACTGGGCCAAGTTTTCAGAGAAATGAGACAAAGGAAAGGAAGAAGAAAAAGAATGTCAGGAAGGAGAGAAGAAGAAACCTGTGATTCATAAACAGTTCTTCAAATTACTTTTCCTCAATCAAAGGCTTTTTGGGCCTTTTCAGAATTAATTTAGGATCAAAATTTTCCACTTTCTGTATGACTGTCATTATGGAGAAAATGATAATAGGCATTATATAATTATTACACGTGGTTTCAAGTCATTTGCATAATGAAATTTGTAGCATTCTTATTCTGAGATCCCTGTTCTTAACCTTCATCCAAATGACACACAGTTGCTGTCTGTCTCTGGTGGGAACATGTCCTGTCCCTTAGATATATTGACTGTGTTAAAAACAACAACAACAACAAACCAGTAGGAACTTCTGGCTTCATAAGCCCAGAGTACAAATATTCAGACCACTGTCCATTTATCCTCGACTTCCCTCAACTGGTCAGCCTTGTCAATTTGAGATGTCAGCGAACACCTTAGAAAAACTACTGTAACAAGAACTAATTAGCCCTTCACGGTAGGAAGAGACTTCCAAATAATTTTTCATAGTTCATAGCTGTGTGCCTTATGTATAGCACTCAACATACTTGTTTTTTTATGGTATTAATAAAACAGTTTTATTTCTTTCATTTTTATATTTGGATAATTAATTTCAAAGTAACACTATTCAAGCATTAATGCAGAAATTATAAGTTTCAATTTTACCTGAGAGTACATGAAAGAAATGAGAAATAAAATTGTCTGCAAACATCTGGAAATACTTACTAAGGCGAGCTTGCTGTAGGAGAACCTGAATCTCCAGAATAGATGAAGTAAGGGTTTGTTCATACAGGAGGGATACCACTGTATATTTAAGCAACTTGTTTTAGGTATTCCTAGAGTTCTTCTCTCCTAAGTCATTTTCACATTGCAGGCACCGAGGATGGCTTGCAAGACGTCTTTCTTACATGCTTTTTGTTCAAGAGCGAGATGTCCATAGAGGCATGTTTGCCACCAATGTGACTGAAAATGTACTGAACAGCAGCAGGTAAGAGCAGGGATGCTGTTGTGAAGGGGACAGGCTGGGATGGGCGGCAAGAGTGGGAGTAGAGAAGTAATTTCCTTGATTAACCTTTAGTTTCCCTGGGACTCTGTCTCAAGAGGTGTCTGTGTTTCCAAATGTTAGATGTGAAGCCCCAGGAGAAACCAAGGAAAGGCAAGAGAACAGACAGTTTTGATGAGCAGTGCCTTGTGGGAATAGCAGTCTTTTCTATGCATTGATAATTGAATGGGCTTCTAATATATGAAAGGCAAGTTGGAGTTCAGAGATGCATGTTTCTAGAGTTCTCTGTTAAGTTTTCTGTAGTAGGAATATTTGGGGGTGTTTCCTATTTTATAGCCAGAAGAGAGGCAAGTTTGATATTTCTGTCAAATAATTATTAAGCACCTAGGCACAAATTCTTGTATTAGAAAGTCATTATTAGAAATTTTAAGAGAATAAGACACTATCCTTGCCCTCAGAGGATCTTGCTTACAAATGAGAGAGGCTAACCTGAATTCAGATGGAGTGGGGAGATAAATTATGATGAAGTTAAGCCTTTAGACTGGGGCAGTTTGGGTGAAGGTCGGTCTCTCTTCCACCATATTGTTGTGGCCTGTGTTAGGCATCTTCCTGATTAGGGATGGGGATTTGGTGAGCTGGAGACTAGAGTGGATTGAAAGAGGCTTAGAAATGCAGGCCCAATGGTGTGGTTGTTAAGGACTGAATGGTAGTGGCACATAGTAGGTACTCAATAAATAGTTATTGAATGAACGAGTGAATAGTTGGTAATGTAGATGTAATAGTTACATGAATCACTTGTGAAAACATTCCTGGCTGTATTGAAATAAATGCTACTCAAGGAATAGGCTTAGGGATGGTGTGTCAGTGTCCTGTGGAATTAGTGTTTTTGTATTAATGAATGATGGGGCTCTGGAGTTTTGCTGTACACTAGTCTAAAATCAGCAACAGTGGGAGAAAACACAATTATTTGAAACTCCCTTGGTTTATTGTATATTCTGTTTTCTAGGTAAAACCCCTGAAGTATGTTTCATTCCATTCAGATATTTTGACTAGTAGCTAGGATGTTAGAAGCGATTTAAGGAGGTTTAAACCTCATGGATTCTTCCCTGAGTCATGTGGAATATTTATAAGACTGGATTAAATCTTCCCTTTAAACCTCACTGCTTACTGGTCTGTGCTATTTAAATCTTGAGCTGGGCCTTTTTAAAATTACTGGTTTGATTTGAAAACCACTTATAAATGTTTATGTCCTTCTTTGATATCTCCTAGAGAGTTTTACAAATAGTTCCACTAATAGAGCCACAATGTAAATGAATAATAAGTTTGGTCTTCAGAAGAAAAATCACACATTTCTTTGGCAGTGGGCTTTGGATACCTCTGAATTAATATGCCTAAAGGGATTGATACTCTTCCTTTTTTTCCCTTCTGCCGGAGTGTAACTGTATCCCTTACAGCATAACTGAAACATTCAAATTCACTAGTTGTTGCCCAGTGAATTTGAATTAAATTCTCAAGTCTGTCTTCTAGCTTCCTCAGAGAGTAACTGATTCAGGAATATAATATCCTTAGTATTTAATAGACAGCCAGAGAAAGCACTTCTAAATTGAGCTTACTCTCTTGTGTTATCACATTTAAAAGAGAAAGTATATTTATTTTGTGATTTATACCTGTGGTTAAGAAACTAATACAGAATGTAACATAGAACCAGTTACATTGTCTTTCTTTCCATTTGCAAATCAGAGTACAAGAGGCTATTGCAGAAGTGGCTGCTGAATTAAACCCTGATGGGTCCGCTCAGCAGCAATCAAAAGCCGTCAGCAAAGTGAGAAAGAGAGCCAGAAAGATCCTGCAGGAAATGGTTGCCACCGTCTCACCCTCAATGATCAGGTATTAAAAGACAACGCAAAAAACTTTCAACAAGAGCCATCCTGTTGTGACAGTCAGGACTGAACCATTGGACTTCCCTTTCCCAGAGCAATGCTTTTGGTCCAAAAGAGTTTTAACATATTCTGATGTTAAAACTAACTCCTTTTTATATTCTTATTTAACTTTCCTGGGAAGTAGCACTTGGGAGGCTTCAGGGTGCCTTAAATGCTCTGTTAACTGTTAGCAGTCATTGTATTACTGCTGACATCTCTCTAGACTAGTTGTGAGATTTCACTTGCCCATGCCTTTTTTTTTTCTTTCAGTTTTATTGAGATGTAATTGACATACAGCACTGTATCAGTTTAAGGTGTGTAGGTTTAAGGTGTATAGCATGTGGTTTGACTTACAGACATCATGAAATGATGACCACAGTAAGCTTAGTGAACATTCATCATCTCATATAGATACAAAATTAAAGATACAGAATTAAATTTTTTTTTCCCTTGTGATGAGAACTCTTAGGAGTTACACGCTTAACAATTTTCATATATAACATACAGCAGTGTTAATTATATTTATCATGTAGTACATTATATCCCTAGTACTTATTAATCTGATAACTGGCAGTTTATATCTTTTGACTGCCTTCATCCAGTCCCCCCTCCATGCATCCCCCACCTCTGGTAACTACAAATCTGATCTCTTTTTCTGAGTTTGTTTTTGAAGTGTAATTGACCTACAACACTATGGTAGTTCCTGGTACATGTATTAGTGATTTGATATTTCTGTACATTTCAAACTGATCACTAGTATAAGTTTAGTTATGTTCTATCAAGGTACAAAGATATTACATAATTATTGACTATATTCCCCACACTGTAAAGTTCATACTTGTGACTCATTTATTTAACAACTGGAAGTTTGTACCTCTTAATCTTCCTCATCTATTTCTTACCGCTCCACCCACCTCTCCTTTAGCAACTATCTGTTTGTTTTCTGTATCTGAACTCTGTTTCTGTTATGTTTGCTCTTTTGTTTTGAATTTTAGATTCCACATATAAGTGAAATCATATAATATTTGTCTTTCTATGTCTGACTTTTTCACTTAGCATAATACCCTCTAGGTCCATCCATGTTGTCACAAATGGCAAAATTTTGATTTTTTTTATGGCTGAGTAATATTCAATTTTGTGTGGTGGGTATATGTGTATACGTACTACATCTTTATCCATTCATCCATCGATGGGCATTAGGTTGCTTCTATATCTTGGCAATTGGAAATAATGCTGTTATGAACATTGGGGTAAGTGTGTCTTTTCAAATTAGTATTTTTGGGTTTTTCAGATATATACCCAGGAGTAGAATTGCTAGGTCATATGTTAGTTCAATTTTTAACTTTTTGAGGAATCTCCATACTGTTTTCCATCGTGGCTGCACCAGTTTACATTCCCACCAACAGTGTACTACGGTTTCCTTTTCTCTACATTCTCCCCAACACTTGTTATTTGTTGTCTTTTTGATAATAGCCATTCTGACAGGTGGGGGATGATATCTCATTGTGGTTTTGATTTTCATTCCCTTGATGATTTGTGATGTTGAGCACGTTTTCATGTACCTGTTGGCCATCTGTAAGTCTTCTTTGGAAAAAGAGATCTATTCAGATCCTCTGCCCTTTTAAAAATTGGATTGTTTGGTTTTTTGATGTTGAGTATATGAATTTTTTGTGTTAACTCCTTATCAGATAAACCCTTGGCAAATATCTTCTCCTATTCAGTAGGTGATCTTTTCATTTTGTTGATAGTTTCTTTACTCTGAAAGTGTGATTTTTTTTTTATTTGATGTAGTCCCATTTGTTTATTTTTGCTTTTATTTCCCTTGCCTGAAGAGACAGGTCTGAAAAAATAATACTAAGACTCATATCAGATTGTGTACTGCCTACGTTTTCTTCTAGAATTTTTATGGTTTCAGATCTTAAAGTCTTTAACTCATTTTGAATTTATTTTTGTGCATGGTGTGAGAGAGTAGACTAGTTTGATTTTTTTGCATATAGCTGTGTAGTTTTCCCAGCACCATTTATCGAAGAGATGTTTTCTTTCCCATTGTATATTTTTGCCTCCATTGTCATAGATTAATTGCCCATATAAGTGTGGGTTCATTTCTGGATTTTCTGTTCTGTCCCATTGATCTGTGTGTCTGTTTTTGTGCCAGTATATGCTGTCTTGATGATTGTAGCTTTGTAGGATAGTTTGAAATCATGGAGTGCAATACTGCACCTTTGTTCTTCTTAAGACTGTTTTGACTATTTGGGACCTTTTGTTTCCATACAAATTTTAGAATTATTTTTTCTGGTTCTCTGAAAAATGTCATTGGTATTTTGATAGAGATTGTATTGAATCTGTAGATTGCCTTGGGTAGTACGGTCATTTTAACAGTATTAATTCTTCCAGTTCATGAACACTGTATGTCTTTTTGTCTGCTTGTATCATCTTCAGTTTCTTTTCTGAGTGTCTTATAATTTTCCGAGGACAGGTATTTTACGTGCATAGCTAGATTTACTCCTAGGTATTTTATTCTTTTTGATGCATTTGTAAATAGGATTTTTTGCTTAATTTCCCTTCTCATAGTTCATTTTTAGTGTATAGAAAGGCAACTGACTTCTGTTTATTAATTTTGTATCCTACAACTTTACCAAATTTATTGATGAGTTCTCGTAGTTTTTTTGGTGGCGTCTTTAGGATTTTCTAACTATAGTACCATGTCATCTGCAAACAGTGACAGTTTCACTTCTCCCTTTCCACTTTGAATTTCTTTTCCTTGTCTGATTGCTGTGACTATGACTTTCAATACTCTGTCGAATAAAAGTGGCGAGAGAGAGCATCCTTGTCATGTTCCTGATCTTACATAAAATACTTTTGGCTTTTCACCACTGAGTATTCTGTTAGCTGTGGTTTTGGCATATATGACCTTTCTTGTGTTTGTATTCCCTCTATATTCACTTTATTGAGAGTTTTTATCATAAATGGATGTTGAATTTTGTCAGGAGCTTTTTCTGCACCTATTGAGGTGATCAAATGATTTTTATTCTTCAGTTTGTTAATGTGATGTATCACATTGCTTGATTTGCAGATGTTGAACCATCCTTGCATCCTGGTATAAATTTCACTTGATTATGGTGTATGATACTTTTAGTGTATAGTTAAATTCAATTTGCTAATATTTTGTTGAGGATTTTTGCATCTATGTTCAGCAGTGATATTGGCCTTTGATTTTTTTTGTGTGTATGATGTCTTTGGTTTTGATATCAGGGTGATGCTGGCTTTGTAGAATGAACAGAATGCAGAAGCATTCCTTCCTCTGCAACTTTTTGGAATGGTTTGAGAAAAATACGTGTTAACTCTTCTGTGAATGTTTGGTAGACTTCACCTGGGAAGCCATCTGGTCCTGGACTTTTGTTTGTTCGGAGGTTTGTTTTTTTTTTAATTACTGATTCAATTTTATTACTGCTAATAAGTCTGTTCATGTCTTCTATTTATTTTTGATTCAGTCTTGGAAAATTGTACATTTCTAGGAATTTGTCCATTTCTTCTAGGTTGTCCATTTTATTTGCATATAGTTGTTTGTAGTAATCTTATACGATCCTTTGTATTTCTGTGGTATTGGTAGTAACGTCTCCTTTTTCATTTCTAAATTTGCTTATTTGGGCCCTCTCTCTTTTTCTTGATGAGTCTGCACATGCCCATGTCTTAAAGGGAGTGGTTTGTATGCTGTGGAGGGATTAGTCTGCTCAGGTAAATATTTACTTGGTCATTTGCTTCTGAAGGATAAAACATGCAATTAGAGTGAAATATAGGATTTGAGTACATAATAAATGGATGCTTCTGTAAGTAGTATATATGTAAAGTCAGGTTTTTAAGTCCACAGTTCAGATGTACACATATACACACATGAGCTCATACGTGAAATCAATTACAGTACTTCTTACGTTGTAGGTTCAAAAGTTTAAGTAGACAAATAGCAACCATATATGTTTATATATATATATATATAAATATGTGCATATACATTAAAATTATTTTAAACTTTCTTTCAGACTGACTGGATGGGTGCTGCTAAAACTATTCAACAGCTTCTTTTGGAATATTCAAATTCACAAGGGTCAGCTTGAGATGGTTAAAGCTGCAACTGAGGTAAGAATTTACGTGAATCTGTCATCAGTCTGTCAGATGTGAATCTGTTTTCTCCATATCTGCAGAATGATTTGGGAATTCCCTTGAAAATGTTCTCTTGTATACTGTTGTACTTCCCACACATTTGGCAGATTTCCCCCATGTGAGATAACTATGTAGCTATGTATTTGGGGAGGATAAGTGGGGTAAAGCAAGGGCCTACCAGCAAGATTCAAGATTCCTTGTGTAAATTACCTTGCAATAACTCTGAAAATCAGGTACAACAATCCTTATTTTATAAATGAGGAAATAAAGGCACATTCAGATTAAGAAATTGTCCCAAGTCATGGCCAGTAAGTCACTTTCCCAGGATTTGAAACCAAACCAAGCTTTTCTCCAAAATGTACACTCTTTTATATGATTTAGGGCTTCCTCTCAAAAGATATATAGTAGAGTCAACTTGACTTCTCACTTGCTCTTCTCCTTCCCTGACTCTTTGTTGTTGTTGTAGTTTTTTTAGCTAGATAATAATAAACTGATAAAAATTTTTACTACTGGAAAATGTTTTTCAATACTGAATCACTAATTAGCTAGTGTTTGAGTGACTTTAACCAAATATGAAGTTGCAAAGTGTGACTGTACTTTCCATTTGACTTTTAAATTTGGCGTTTTTCCTTTTGCTAGATGAATCTGCCGCTTCTATTTCTACCAGTTCATAGATCGCATATTGACTATCTCCTGCTCACTTTCATTCTCTTCTGCCATAACATCAAAGCACCATACATTGCTTCAGGCAATAATCTCAACCTCCCCATCTTCAGGTGAGATCAGCTTTCTTTTTTTAAATGGAAGTATAGTTGATTTACTATGTTGTTAGTTTCTGGTTTAAAGCATAGTGATTTAGTTATACATATATATTCTTTTTCATAGTTTTCCATTATAGGTTGTTATAAGCTATTGAATATAGTTCCCTGTGCTATACAGTAGGACCTTGTTGTTTATCTAGTCTGTATATAGTTGTTTGTAACATCAGCTTATTTTGAAAGTTAAGGTATGAAGATTATATTACGAATTTTTTAATTATACTTTTTGATACATGTTATTGTAATGAGGACATTAGCTTTTAATTTTTTTTGTAAAAGTAATGCACATTTATTTTGGAAAATCTGGAAAGTACAAAAAGGCATTGAGATTATCATTACTTCTGTGCTTTCTATAGGATATTTGGTGAACTGTGAATACCTAAACCTTATAAGCAGTATTTATCAAGTGGATGAAAGGCAATTAGAAAGACAAGATAGCAAATTACTGTATCTGGCCTGGCAGTAGGGCGGGCAGGTCAGGGTGGTTGTGGGCAGGTGGTGATGGTATAGAGGTAAGTAAGAATCATGCCTGTTACTTTGACCTCATTATTTAGTAGAGCTAGAAACATAATTACAATATAACATGAAAGATATTTTAGAGGTTTTCAGGAGAATGCAGTGCATTTCATTGAGAGGAAATAGTATGTGAAAAGGCAGAGAGATTTAAAAGCAAGCATGATGTGGTCAGGAAATAACAGATGATTCTTAGACTATGGGGTTAGAACGTAGGGTGCCCTGGGAAGGGTCAGAGGCTGGAGGTGGTGACTGCATAGATAGTGAGAGCTAGGTCAAAACAACTTCCAAGCCAGGAGCTTGGAGAGTATCCCGTAACTGAGAAATAATACGTTCAGATTTGCATTTTGAAAGGTCACTCTGGATTAGAGGTAGTTAGATCAATTCTGACTCTGTTGCAATAGTTCAGACAAAAGATAATGAAGGCTTAAGTGAAAAGTATAGTAGTGCTCTTGGAGAAGAGGGCGTAGGTTTGAAAAGTACTTAGCAAGTTGAATTTAATAAAACCAGGTGCTGGTCCACATGTGGTTCAACAAAGGAGGAGAGGAGGGAAGACTCAGGTAATAACACCAGGGTACTGGGTAGTAGTGGAGCTGATAACTGACAAGGGATAGGGTTAGCTGGTTTGGGAAACTGAAGTTTCAGACTTCAAAGCACAAAACATCTCTAAGGTCAACTCTGTGAGTACAGAGCGTAAGAGGAGGAGGAATTTGGAGAGTGACTGGAAGGGAAGCATGTTGGCAGGTTGTACAGGTGGGGGGCAGCCATTACTATGCATGCTGTGAGGTCTGGTCCCAGCCTTACAGTCCAAGGAGCTCTTTCCTAATCACTTGGCTCAGAGTTCTGTAGCTAACCTGGCTCACGTGAGTGTCTGAAGAGAAACCATTGATTGATTTAGTCAGCCGATACCCAGCTGTGCTTTAGATAAGAGTGAACAAGGTACATAGTCCTTGTTTTCAAAAAGCTTACAAAATAATGGGGAATATGGCCAAACAGCTAGCTCTAACACAGTGTATGGGCCCTACAGGGCAGATGTGCTTTTCCATGTATCAGAATATCTGTGTTTTCTCTCATGGATACCTATTCCCAGTGTTAAAGAACCTGAAAAGGTGCATTAGAAAGTCATCAGAAAGGTGCTTCAGCGTAGCCTTAGAGAGGACTGTTCCCTCTGGGCTCTTGAGAGGCCTTGCCCCATGATAGTTTGCCTCTTCCTAACCAAAGCAGCTCACGTGCTCCTGCCCTGCAGGTTGGGTTCTCAACTTGAATCTCTTGGAAGTGCTTAGTAAATGCTGATAATTTCTCATAATCCAGTTTCCTTTTCATGACCTCTGTGCCAGCCACTGCTCAGCTTCTCATTCCTTCAGACACAGCAGGCTCTGGATGACCTGCCTACTCATCTGCAGCGCTGTTTTGTTACATGCTGATCTGTATATTCACAAACCAATTTTCAGGGAGGGTTATTTTTGTGGATGGTTTAGCTCAATTATTATGAATTTATTCTGCAGAGTTTTACTTTCAAAGAGTGACATTAAGCTCTGGGAACATTGTACTGGGGACTCCTCATGCTGACTATAGAAGATACTGAAAATATATATTAATATTTATATTACTATCACTCTATTACAAAACAATAGGAGTTTGGAAGGGTTGGCTTACATATTAGAAAATTTCAGCCTCATATCAAAATTAATTAATGTTGTAGAAAGAGACATGTTGTGAGAATTGTCTTATTCTATGTGTATATGAAGCACATTTTAATCTCATGTTTTGGAAAGATGGTTATACTTGGTTTCAGTTTAATAAAATTATCCTTGTCTCACCAGGATACTCTCTTAAAAAATACTTACTTGAGAAAGTTTCCCCAAAGGAGCTTTTGTAACATCACATTCATCTTGTACTAAACGTGCCATAGGCAAATTTGGGGATGTCAAAAGGTCATTGTCTTAAGATGCTGGACAAGATTTTAAAATTTGGCAGTATTTCATAATCCTCTTAAAATCTGTACCAGCACTTTTGCAGGGCAATATACCCTGTAAATTCCTTTTGGCCTGAAACAGATGTAGTAGAGGCTAAAGGCTGATTAATAATGTAAATGACTGAAACATGTCAGTTACATGGAAAAATGTCCACATTTTTCCTGTTAGCAGCTCAGACAACACATGTGATCTGTATCCAAATGGCACGTGTATTGAAGTAACTTGGAGTTTGAGTATTCCTCTGACTTTTTCCTTTCTGAAAAATTAATACATTCTTGAATTTATAGTACCTTGATCCATAAGCTTGGGGGATTTTTCATACGGCGGAGGCTAGATGAGACACCAGATGGACGGAAAGATATTCTCTATAGAGCTTTGCTCCATGGGGTATGTATGATGTCTAATTATCCTTAAAGCTGTTACGGTAGTTATCACAGTAGAAAGTGAAAGAATCTGACTGTGATTTTAAACAGTTGTCTGAGTAATTATTTGAATGATTATTGCTTGGGTATGGGTTTGATGATGATTTTTTGTCATCACCAAAATAATTTGTATGAGTGAGATATTTTGTCAGTAATGAAGTTATAAGTTGAATTTTACTGATTTATTTTTCTTAGATTGCTGAGCTTATGCTAAGTTGGGTGGTCTTGAGTTCATGTTTTACTTTCTCCTTATATCCCAGCATATAGTCGAACTACTTCGACAGCAACAGTTCTTGGAGATTTTTCTGGAAGGCACACGCTCCAGGAGTGGAAAAACCTCTTGTGCTCGGGCAGGACTTCTGTCAGTTGTGGTAGATACTCTGTCTGCCAATACCATCCCCGACATCTTAATAATACCTGTTGGGATCTCGTACGATCGTATTATTGAAGGTCACTACAACGGAGAACAGCTGGTAAGAGGACCGCTTACTTGAAAGTCATCTTTGCCTGGTCGGTCTTTTGCTTTTAGATACTATACAAGCGCTTTTAGAGTTAGTTAGCGATATCTGGGCGCTGTCTAGTTCTGCAGCGCTGTAGGGGCCTGGGGGGCGGGCTTTCAGCTCCTGCGGCGGCCTGATTGGTCATGCTGACGTCGCGCTTCCCTGTGCTCGGAGGGACGTGGCTAGAGTTACCAGCACCGGCCTTGGTCTCGGAGTCGGGACACAGAGGAACACTTGGCACTGAGTTGCCATCTTTACCCTAGGGGGTTACTTTACCCTGGGGCTCATTCTCCCCACACTTAGTGTTTATGTGTAGGTTCAGTTAAGCCTGAAGAACTGGTGGGATGATGTTGACAGAGTAACTACAAATTAACTTGAGAACTGACATTTCCTACCTGCAGCGTATGCTTTTGGAGGAATTTAGTTTTTGTCCTTATTTAGTGTGGAAGTCTTGGGCATGGTACTTGTTTCAGGCTTACTGCCCAAAACCTGTTAGAAGCTCAAAGACTTTTGATAATGAGAAGCTTTAAATATTAAATGGTAGCCCTGGATTACTATCTGTTATCTCCCCTGGGAGACCCCGCCTTGTGCTACATGTGTCTGTCCTAAATGTGCACATCACTCTCTCTGACTGGGTCCCATGAGGTCCTGTCTGAGGCCCGTGTCTGCTACATGGCCGTCTTCGTGCCTTATGTATTTTAAATATTCAGGAAATGCTTACTGAATGAGTAATTGGCTCCAAGGCCACTCTGGGACTGGATTTGGCATTCACTTGCTAATATTACATGTTTGGACTCTGGTAATTGTGAGACCACAGATAAGATGGCCTCTTTGAAATCTTATTTTTATCTGAGAACTGCGAACAGTTTTTCAGGCTGTTATTTCGTTTTTATCCTTCACTAGTTTGCAGTTGTATTTTTGTGAATGATGTAAACAATGCACTAAATGAAGTTGTGTTCAATGTTTTGTTTTTCATTGGCCAACTTACCTCTTCTGATGATGTGTTTACACCTTTTAGCATCCTTGAATGCTAAGCATTTTCTGACAGGTCTCATTCAATAAGTACCATGAATACTTATTTTCTTTCTTTATTCATCATTGTCTTTTCCAGATAAACCTTCAGTTTCCATTTAAAAAATGAATACATTTTATTCTGTGAATAACAGAATGTTTGCGTATGTGTTAGTTTTATTTCTTACCATTGCTATTCTTTCAAAATTGGAAATTAGGGAAAACCTAAGAAGAACGAGAGCCTCTGGAGCGTAGCAAGAGGCGTCATTAGAATGTTGCGGAAAAACTACGGGTGCGTCAGAGTAGATTTTGCACAACCATTTTCCTTAAAGGTGAGTGTCTCTGGAAGTGAAGCTATGTTAAAGCGTTGGTGTAGCTCAGTGTCAGAAGGTCTGGGCTCTCGTCCTGCCTCTGATGCCTCCTCTCCGTGTGAGTGGGGCCTCAGTTTCTCCTCTTGTAGAATGAGGACTCGACAAGAACAGTGTTTCCTGAATTTTTCCACCAAAATATGCCTGTTGACAAAGGAGAGTAAATGTCTATCTTTGGGAGATATTGGTCTCAAAATTTACTGCTATTTTTTAAAAGTCATGAGAATGAATTTTTAAAAATTCATGTTGCTTTATAATATGTATCAGTATTTTATATTATGTTCTAAAGTTGCCTTTAGGAGAAATTTTTCAAAACATGTCTCCTGTCTGGGTAACACTGATAACCTAGGATGATGCTCCAGTTCTACTGAGTGGAGTCGAATCCCCGCATATTCAGAGGGATGATGCCATCCGTATGCGGGAGCCTGGGACTGGTGGGGCCCTGAGGTCCTGCGGTTTTAAATTCTTAAGATTTTTGAGTTGGTAAAGGAGAAGAAGGACGGGTATCTGCAAATCTTGCACTCCCAGTTTATCTCTTCCTACCCTCTTCCCCCCGGCTCTGTAACCAGAAGTTTGTTTTCTATGTCTGTGAGTCTGCTTCTGTTTTATAAATAAGTTTGTCTGTCTTTTTTTAGATTTCACATATGAGAGATATCATATGGTATTTTTCTTTCTTTTCCTGGCTTACTTCACTTAGAATGACAATCTCCATGTCCATCCATGTGTATGTAAAATAGATAAACAACAAGTTCATACTGCATAGCACAGGGAACTATATTCAATGTCTTGTAGTAACCTATGGTGACAATATGAAAACGAATATATGTATGCTCATGTATGACTGAAGCAGTGTGCTGTACACCAGAAACTGACACAACATTGTAAACTGACTCTCCTTCAATAAAAAGAAATATATATATATATAAAGAAAAAAGGACAGATGGTTGGGTTTGGGAGTCAGAAACCTCTAGGTGAGGCTCAGAGATCCTGCTTCTCCTTTTGTTGCACTTTTTGGGTTTACTTTTAAAGGTTCTAACTGCTGTGTTGGATGCTTTCTGTCCTTAAGTGCTTTCAACTCTTAGGGGCCTTGTCATTTTCTTACCACTTTAAAAAAATATTACACAGTTTTATCTTGTTATGATTTGCTTTAGAATATTATGTGACTTTCAGGTTGTCAGATTCTTTTTAAAGGTATGGTTGATCAATTATCATTCTTAATAATATTGGGAATGCCAAATAATTTACTGAAGATGTGAGAAAAGTTAAATTTTTTCCTTTAACTTTTAAGTGATTTTGCTGAAGCACGGTCCTGTTCTTTATAACTTCAGTTCTTCAATTTCAGGCTTAACAACATTCTCTGAGTCGCTCTGCTCTTCTGAAGATAGATTAGAATGTAGAAAGTATTTTTCATGTTTTGTAGTATGGCTCATTTTATTAACAACTCCCTTTTTACTTTTTGAAGATGAAATTATGTTTTCTAAATGTTCATGAAGTGAGACCGTGGGTGTAAATGCCTGTTGTGTTTTCTCCCCCAGGAATACTTAGAAAGCCAAAGTCAGAAACCTGTGTCCACTCCACTTTCCCTAGAGCAGGCATTGTTACCAGCGATACTTCCTTCAAGGTAAGATTTGTGGAAATATTTGAATCAAGCTAAACTACCACATATCTGTCGTTTCTTACGTCCCCTGGAAACATAGGCTGCCTTTATTAGGAACATGCTTGTTCTTATTTTCCCTTCCTCACTGGAGGAACTTTCCTCTTGGTCTGATAAAGAATCTTGAAGTGGCATGTGTCCATATCAGTTTGAAGGTTTTTTATTATTTGCATCATAAAATCCTTTTGGTTTTGTGCCTCATGTTAGAGTTCTTATTTGATTTGTTTTTGAATGTTTGAAATGTTCTTTCGGGTAGTAGCTTAGGTTATGCAGATTGTACATATGTGCAACATGTAAAAGAGTTTCCCTATGTGAATTTTCCAGAACTGAAATCAAATTATCACTTAGAGAAATTGAGTATTATGCAAATTATATTGTATGTACATGTCAAATTTTTGAAAATGTTTTAAAATGAGGCATGTTGTTTTATGCATTCTTTCTGCCAGTGAGTTCTAGACATGCTGTACCAGCTATTTAGTCATAATTAAGTAACATGCTTTGGCCAGGAGAGTGTATTAAACATAGTAAGGTATATTCTGGAGCAAAACAACCCATAGAAATAACGTTTGTGGTTTAAATTTAGAATATATGTAATTTAAAGAATCTAATGCATTTATATCTTAGGCCCATGCAGTTTGCTTTATAAAAGAGTGGGATTATAGAAGTCTAATTAAAAAAAAATTTTTAGACCCATTAATGCTGCTGATGAAGGTACAGACATGTCCATTAACGAGTCCAGAAATGCAACAGATGAATCGTTCCGAAGAACATTGATTGCAAATCTGGCTGAGCACATCCTCTTCAGTAAGTAGAAATCCACACTCTTTAATTCTGCAGTCCAGCTTCGGCGTGGTGCAGTGCAAGCCATACAGGTTTTGGAATCTGCTAGAGTTGGATTCTGTTATCTAAAAACGGGGTCTGATAATTAGCAGGTGCTTATGTGGTAGTTCTTATGCTTTAAAAAAAATAGTGTTGCCAGAATGATTTGTTGACTCTTTTGCTCATGAATTAGTTTCTTTGAACTAACTTACAGTACAGCATCTAGGTTTATCGCTGCATGTCCTTTCCCCCTGTGACCCTATGGATCATTTTTATACAGCAAATTCTGTGTGGCTATTATGTGTAAAGCTTTGTCTTAAGGAGCTTGTCTTCTTCTGACTGGGATAGTTGTACACAAATAATTCAAGTGGGAGTGACCCAGAGTGAAGTGAGTGGAGTGTAGAATTAGCCATCCTTAAGTTCCAGATTGCACCGTTGTGTCATGTTGGAGAGGCCACTTCAAGATCCCGCAGCAGCAGCGTGGGCCCCTGGTGCACTGCTGGGATGGGGGTGGGGGGCAGGCGGCTCTCAGGACCTCCTCCCCTTCGACACCCATCGTGGAGGCTTCCCACCTCAGCCCACTCCTTCCACTCTAGCTGCTGCTACCCCTGCTTCACACTGGGCCAGGGTGTTCTTTCTTAAGCATATCTGATTGTGTCTCTCCCTTGCTTAAATTCTGGATGCTAAAAATACTGCATCCTTAATGTTGAAAAGTGGGAAAATAAAACTCACTGCCCAAATAACCGGCGGTGTTGCTATCTAGTCTCCAAAAATATGATTCACAGTTTTGTATTGTGCTGTTTTCCATTTATAATGCAATTTTTTTTAAAAATGGAGGTACTGGGGATTGAACCCAGGACCTCGTGCATGCTAAGCATGTGCTCTACCACTGAGCATCCCCACCTCCCCTTTTATTTTTTTTAATAAACTCCTTCTAAATATTCTTTTAAATGGCTAAATGTATATGGTACTGGGTACTTTTCTGTTTCTTAAACACTGGAGACATCAATGAATTCATTATCGTCTGAAAACTCACAACTGTTGTCCTTACTTTAGATTATTCCACAGATGTTCTCATATTTGATTTGTATAATTATAATTTTCTACAATTTGGAATATTGGGTTATGGGACTATAGTCATTCTCAAATGTATTTCTATCCCCTTACTCCTTACCTCTGACCTGCATCTGGGCCAGGTTGAAAAGAGGAAGTAGAGATCTGGTCATGGTAACTGCAGCCGGGACCAGGTCAGGAAACACAGGAGGAAGATGTCCTGTTGAGCCCTCTAGGACAGCCTCATACTTTGGGTCTTGGTGTTTCCATAAAGGTGTCTCTTGGTTATTAAGTAACTAAATTCCAAATCCCATTGGCCTGATTGAAGGTGGACCTACCTTAGACTTAATTCTGTTACATGAAGAATAATGATCTCTAAGGAGGTTCCATGAGCCCAGAATATGGTATAATGTTATAACTTCCCTTTGGTAAATCATAGTCACCACTTTGGGAAATGTGGTGGAGGACTTTTATAGGTTTAGTATTTAGGTACTTTTAGAAAGTGTCAGCTATGTTTAAAAAAACAAAGTGCAACTAATGCTTTGTGCTTGCCTTTTAGCTGCTAGCAAGTCCTGTGCCATTATGTCAACACACATCGTGGCCTGCCTGCTTCTCTACAGACATAGGCAGGTATGTCCGCAGTGTCACCTGGAGTTAAATAGAAAGCGTGTGACTATGCTTCAATTAAAAAAAAAATCTTTGGGGAAAAAAAAAAAGCATTCTTTATCAGCTGTTCAGATACTTAATAGATTTGGTCCCCTTCTGGCTAGTTCTGTGAGATAAACAGTAAAATAAGCTAAAGTCTGCCCACAGGAGCTTACAAACCAGTTGGAGGAAGAAATCTACACAAAAACCTTGGAGACTGCTTTAAATAAATAAATAAATAAATAAATAAATAAATAAATAAATATCTACACATGTATATATATGTTGTATATATATGTATGTAACAGTAAGACATTCTTTGAGTAATACAGTTAATGTAAATAAAGCATATCTCATCAACATGCAGAAAGTATTCTGATCGCTAATAGTTTCTAAGCTATTTGATTTATATTCAGGACCTGCACTCTGCTTTCCCACAATCCACTTGTCTAAGCCCTGTGATGGAAAAGACTATGTCTGTCTGTCTGTCTCACCCACAGTCATGTTCTCAGTACCAAACATAGTGCCAATATATAGGCCCCAAATAAATATTTGTCAGATAAATATTTAAAGTGAGGGAAATTCTTGCTAAAAAATAGGCACTTCTTACTTTCAGATGGTGGCTTCTTCCTTTTGTGATCTTATGTGCTCATCTCGTGCGTCGTGGCTAAAGTGTTCTCTGGATGTGGAAGTATCTTGACGTTCCTAGGAGACCAGCTTTTAGACCAGTTTTCTGACCTCCTTTGCATTGGTGTCCTGGCCGTTTTTCTGTATGTGCTGACAGTGAGCTGTGTAAAGCCAAGACCAAAAAAATCTTTGGAACAGACTCTTGGCCTTTTGGAACTTAGGTTTTCTGCTCTCACGAGACCACTTTTGCCTGTTTCTCTAGGGAATTGATCTATCCACGTTGGTGGAGGACTTCTTTGTGATGAAGGAGGAAGTCCTGGCTCGTGACTTTGACCTGGGTTTCTCAGGAAATTCAGAAGATGTAGTCATGCATGCCATACAGCTGCTGGGGAACTGCATCACCATCACCCACACCAGCAGGAGCGATGAGTTTTTTATTACTCCCAGCACAACTGTCCCATCAGTCTTTGAGCTCAACTTCTACAGCAATGGGGTGCTCCATGTCTTTATCCTGGAGGCCATCATAGGTATGTCGGGCCCTGAAACACTTCCATGGTAGGTGAAGTGGCCAGACGCACGCAGTGTTGTCTCCTTCCATTTGAATGATCGTGCCTTGTTTGAGGGAATATGTTGCTATAGTCTTAATTTTCAAA
Source organism: Vicugna pacos (assembly GCF_048564905.1). Taxonomy (NCBI): domain Eukaryota; kingdom Metazoa; phylum Chordata; class Mammalia; order Artiodactyla; family Camelidae; genus Vicugna; species Vicugna pacos. Next base: position 85,685,711 of record NC_132997.1, on the reverse strand, counting down.
TAATATGATCTGCTATTATCACTGTTTATAGCTGATTTTTACATTTATTGTTCAACAAGTAGTAACTGAATTACTGTAGGCATAGCATTACACTTTTTACGAAGGAGGAGAGGTAAGATGTTTTGCTATCCAGGAGCTGAAAATGTAAGTGAGATGAGACATACATGTGGCCGGGAAGTGAGTACAGGGAGCTCATTTGTGGTCAGGAGGGAAGAGAGGAAGAGAGGAGAGGGGACAGAAGCTTCTGACGAAGGTTTGGTAGGGTTAGGATCCCGTGGAATCATGAGAAGTGAATGCTGAAGGGATTTACTTAAATTTCTCCAGTGAATACAGATAGTTATCTTTGATGTTTTAATGGTCTATTAAGGTAATCCAACTTACTGAGCCAGTTGAAGTCTTTCTTGGAGATCGAAGGTTGCGGGCTTCATCGATGCTCTTACTTTCTCAGCCTGCAGCCTTTACGCGGTAGTGAAGAAGAGGCCCCCAGGGGGGCCTGCATCCGCCAGCGCGGTCAGCCAGGAGCAGCTGGTGCGGAAGGCCGCCAGCCTGTGCTATCTGCTCTCCAACGAAGGCACCATCTCTCTCGTGAGTGAAGACTTTAGCATTGTCTGCTCTCTTTTTCTTGAGCATTTTCACGGAAACATAAAATGCTTTTCTTTTAGAGAATTTTTGAAGCTTTACATTCCACTCTTGGGTCGCTGTGACCTCCAGGCCAATTACGTGGTTACTACCTTGGTTTTCTGTTGGGGTCACTGCTCCAGCGAACCCTTCATGCAACTGTAAGGTGTGACAGTTCTCTATTAGTCGGATACAAAGTCACTGACCTGTTATTGTGCATAAGGCACTGGTCCTGGGTTTTTAAATAATCACCGTGCCCACTCGTAGATGATGGAACCTAGCAGGTGAGAGTCAGAAATAGTCATAAAGATCATCTGCTCAGCCCCTGTCCCTTACAGATGGGGAGACAATGTCCCAGCAGTACCAACGAGCACTTGTTATATTTAAACGCTTGTAGACATTTATTATGAGGCACGCGTGTTAAACGGTAGAGAGATTTTTTTCCTCAGAATCATCAACAAATAGAATTCACATTTTATTTAAAGTCTCTTCTTTTCCACTGATATAAATGTGCCCTGGGGCATTTCTGAGCACATGTATCATGAGTGCAGCCCTCCTCCCCACCGTTCTTTGTATGTGCCATGTTGTGGCCCTGTTGAGGAATCTGTTTTGCATGAACCTTGGTGGGTGGGATAGGAAGGGGTGCGATGGGAGGGGATAGGGTAGATAAGGCTCTCGAGATTGACCTTGTCTTCACCTGGGTCTCTTTTGAGTTATTTGAATCCATATTCATTTCCTCATCCACCACCTTTATGAACAACATTTACTGTAAGATAAGCTTTTGCAGAGACATTATCTTGTAAAGAAGAAAACAGGTGGCAGGGGCCTGACAAGCAGCCCTTTGAGGCCTTGCTCCTCTAGGGGGAGACACTGAGCTCAGGAGCCCTTTTTGCAGGTGGTGCTGCATTGGGTGCTCTGCCAGTCAGGTCACAGGTCTCTTCTCAGGCTTTGTCCGTGACTGTGCACTCAAGTTGGTGGGCACTGCACATCTTAGGGCTCACCCCGTGGAGTGAGGCAGGTGATACCATGGAAATTTTGGCAGCTGCCTTGTACAATATTTTCTGTCTTTAAAACAAAAATAAGTATAAGACAATGCCATTTTACATTGGAATGCCTTTTCTTTTCAGCCCTGCCAGACATTTTACCAAATTTGCCATGAAACAGTAGGCAGGTTTATCCAGTATGGCCTTCTTATAGTGGCGGAGGTAAGAGGCCAAGCTTGCCTTTGTTTACCTTTATTTAGTTTTGTGCTCTTCATTTCCCTGTCATTCCTACCAGTTATTTTAACCAGTAATTCCATTTGATATACTGTCACCTCCAGATGAGGTGGAGAGAAAATAAGACTGGGGAGACTGAATGTCTTTGGGGATTATTTAATACTTTGGTTCCTTTTGTGTAATCAGTATTGTCTAAAACATATCTTGACTTGATTCTGTGACATCCAGAAGTCTGCATTCCAGGATGAGTGTGCTTGTGGCTGGCACGTACACATTCTTCTCTTTTGAGATTTTGTTTTTATTTTGACAGATTTAGTGAAGAGGGTATGGTCTGGGAAAGTGGGTATCAGTTTAGAAGAGGTGATCTCTCTGGTAGCTTTCCTTTCTTTTTCCCTCCCTCTTCCTTTGTTTTTCCTCCCCTGCTGTCTGCCACGTGATTGTGAGAGTGGAGACGGTAGTGGATTGACGCTGTGAAAGGCTGGACAGAGGAGAGTAGGGAAGGGAACGAGGGAGGACTGCTTGGTCTGGGGTCCAGCCGGGCGGGTGTCTGTGTGCCTGTGCGTGTTTATTTATCGTTGGTTGTCTCCTTGGCATAGCAAGATGATCAGGAAGATTCTAGTCCTGGTCTTGCTGAGCAGCAGTGGGACAAGAAGCTTCCTGAACCTTTGTCTTGGAGAAGTGATGAAGAAGATGAAGACAGCGATTTTGGTGAGGAGCAGCGAGATTGCTACCTGAAGGTACTTGGGTGGAGAGCCCTGGTGGACATCACAGTGACGAGTTGAGGTTTATGTTGCCACTAGTTCATGAGGTTCTTAGAAACTGGGACTCTGGGAACTTACTTGTATCTAAAACACCCACAACAGATACTCTATACCCAGTAAAGGTACTCAAGCTGTTTGAATTGAATGAATACCTTAAATTGTTCAGTTTGGGTAGAGATAAGTGGAAAAAGAGACAAGAGTCTGAAGATCCAGGGAGATGGACACTGTAGATGACATCTCTCATGACCTTCTCCTCCGAATGCACAGGTGCAAACCTGTTTGCCCACAGCTGCACTCACTCCTGAAGAGGCGGTAGTCTTGTTCAGTCATCACCAAAGCAGAGGAGCCCCATCCCTGGTACTAGTGAGAAATTCATATTCAGCTGCCATTGGCTGGCTTGCTCTTTTTGTCATTCTCGGTCTTGCCAACCCTCCCGAAATTTCATATGTGGAGCTCTTTGTATTCAATTAAGCCAAATCTGTCACAGAAGATTTGGATTTTTAAAAGATTGATTGTCCCTGCTTTCGAAGAATCAATTTTGTCTACTTTGTAATTTTAGAAATTAGTAATAATGACCCATCTTTTCTGAATACCGTAAGTGGATGACTCACTTTGCAGTGGGATAGCATCCCTCATTTACACACACATACATAGTCAGGAGAATTCAAATGATTTTTGGAAGTTTTTCCATTTTGGGTATTATTAGTTTCAGGATGGGGCGGTGGTCTTGTTTCCACACTCCAGGGGAGCTTATCTGAATGTGATGGGTGCAGTGAGAGCCCCCACTGCTGCAAAGCACCCCATCACCACCACCCTCTACCCCACTCTGCAGGACTGCGGGCCAGAGGCTGTGCTGGGTGGCAGGCGGTGAGGGCGGGGAAGGACTGGGATGATCTTGGCCTGTGGCCTTTCTGCACATGTGAATGACTGTCGAGCCAGACTTCAAACTCTTGAGGGTCCCGCCTCCAGACCAACTATTTTCAGTTATGACAGTATGTCATAATTATGTCACTCAAGTATGACAAGTTTCTTCTCGGCAGCTGTTCCATGAACACAAACCTCAAATACCGTGGAAGTCAGTGATTACAATAAAGAACACATTTCAAAACCAGCATTCGTTTCCAGCAGGGACTCTGTGCACACAGAGCAGTAGGCTGTTTCTGTGTGGGGACAGGGGGAGGCCGTCTTCTCGGGTCACTGGTTCTCCGAGGCAGTCCCTCTGTCCGCATACCTTGTTCCTTCTGTGCTCTCTGCATGACTGGATCTCCCGCTCTCCCACCCCTAGGTGAGCCAGTCCAAGGAGCACCAGCAGTTCATCACCTTCTTACAGAGTCTCCTGGGGCCTTTGCTGGAGGCCTACAGCTCCGCTGCCATCTTCATCCACAACTTCAGTGGCCCTGTGCTGGAGCCTGAGTATCTGCAGAAGCTGCACAGATACCTACTAAGCAGAACAGAAAGGAATGTTGCAGTATATGGTACGTGTGTCCCTGTTTGGCTTCCTTTGCAAGCTGTGCCTTTTTGGGTTACAGGAATCTGCTAATTATAGACAATTGGGGAAAAAATTGCAAAATTATCCTGACCTCTAACTCCATAGATTACTGCTAATACCTGTTTTGGTACATTATGTAAACTGAAGAATACAGCTTTATACTTTTATGTCTGGCCTTTTTCACTTAACATTGTGAGATTCATTCATGTTGTTGCATGTGGTTGTTTGTTTATTCTTTGTGCTTTGTAGTATTCCACTGAGTAAATATTTACTGTGCTCTGTTTATTCATGTCCATCAGTGATGGCTGTTTGAGTTCTGCAGTTCAGAGCTACTGTGTGTGGTGCTGCCGTGAGCATGTGTGAGTTGCCTTTGGTGGACATGTGGACTCAGTTATGTGGGGATGTGCAGGAGTAGAAGTGCCTGGTCACAGGGTGTGGCATGTGGCGTTAGTAGGTGCTGCCAGATGGTCCCCAAGTGGTAAGCCAGTTTGCACTCATGGTGACAGTGTGTGTTTCAGTTGTCTCCCATCCTGCTGGCACTTGGTATCGTCTGGTGTGTAAGAGGTGTGATTCGGGTGGGAGCAGCATTTTATACAGTTAAAGTTTAGGACTGAAACTACTTTGAATCAATAATTTTTAGAGCCAAAAGGAATTTAGAGATAATCTATCTCTAGATATTGATCTAGAGAGATCTAGACTGGTATCACGCCCTTTCTCTCTCTCCCCAGGTACCATATATGTATATGTGTATGTATATAATACATCTGTATCTCTAGATTGATATCCTCACTTTGCAGCTGAGGAAACTACCCCAGATCACATAGCTAGTGACAGGGCAACCTGGCTTTAGAGCTCGTTTTTCCTGACCTCTAGACTTGTGCTCTTCCTGGTGCCACTGATGTAGGAATCATCCACGCAGCACTGTGCAGTTTAAAGGACCTTCTGCACACTGTCTCATTTGATTCTCACAGAAACCCTTCAAGATGGATGTTCTGGGTATTTCTCTTTCCCTCCCTCTTCTCTCTCTGCCCGTCCCTGTCTCCTCTTCCTCCCTCTTGCTCTCCTTATCCCTCTCTCCTTCTCTCTCTTTTTTTCCTTAGCAGACGGCAGAGTAGGTTTAAAGATGAAGCAAGTCCTTTGAGGCTTCACAGGTCACCGGTAGCAGAAGAGGAGCTTGATGCCAGTCGGCGGACCAGCTCTGATCCTCTCGCCAGCCGCCCACACCTTGTTACTGTGGAGACTGGGGATCTCGTGATTGCCAGGCCTAAACCTTTGACAAGTCTTATTCTTTCTCTACAGCTGAGAGTGCTACGTATTGTCTTGTGAAGAATGCTGTGAAAATGTTTAAGGATATTGGGGTGAGTGTCCACCGCTTATGGTGTAAAAGCACGTGTTCACTTCTGTCCTCTTTCCGTGTAGATCTAGTGTGTCTGAGCCACCTTTGTGCTGGGGTAGACCCTGAGCGAAGCTGTGTCGGTGGATTGATCGGGGGGCATTTCTGGGGATTTGGAGGAGATGAGGCCCATCAGCACAGGTTTGTTTGAATGTTCAGAGTGTTCCTGGTTTTCATCTTCATTCCAGATGAAGGTGTCATTGTGTTTCAAGAGTCTACTACAGTTTCGGTGGGGATGTTAATTATGCCATATGACATTCAGTCCTTTTCTTGTGTTTTTACCAGTATTGCTAGAGGTATCCTCAGGTGTCCTCCACCTTCACATATCGTTTGGGACCTGAGTCTCATGAAGATGCTAGCAGTCTTTGTCAGGGACTGTTTGTGACTTTATTCTAACATAAATTTTAAAAAACAGTGTACTGATTGAACTCCAGTCAAAACCCCTCATACCTGCCCCCATCACCTCCTCACCTCATACTCTCACACACCTACCTGTACATTTAATTAAAGCCTGGGTATGGTTTTATGTGTCTTACTGCATTTTGGGGTCTAGGACACAGGACAGGGTTGGTGATGAAAATGACCCCCCCCACCCCTTTCAGTTTGTCTTTAATCTAAACTTTCTCTCTAGGTTTTCAAAGAGACCAAACAAAAGAGAGTGTCTGTTTTAGAACTCAGCAGCACTTTTCTACCTCAATGCAACCGGCAAAAACTTCTAGAATACATTCTGAGTTTCGTGGTGCTGTAGGTAATGCCTGGCACCTCTGGCAAGTGAAGGGCATGGGACGAGCCCCTCGCAGACTCCAGCCTCTGGCTTGAGAGCTGAAGGTGCCATCATGGGGTCGGGCCTGACCTGTCCTGATGTAACCTCCTGGAAGACAAGTGCCTTCTCCCCTCCGTGGACCTGTGATCACCCCGACTCTGAGATGACACAGCCGCCTATGTGTCACACGCTGGGGGCCCATGGCCTCCGCTCACAGTTCATAATCAATAGGTTACAAAATGAAATCTCAAACAATTATTTTGGAGCTTATTAAAGATTTACACTTTCAGTATAACTGTTAAGGACTAATTACTGTGATGGACACAAAAATGTAGTTGGTTCTAGAGCTGAATCCTGTATAGGACACTTAATGTTGTCAGGTAATTTGTTGGTATATTTTCTGATTAATGGTTAATGCTTCCTTTAAAAATAATCGTGTCATCCATTCACTGTTCTATTTTGGTTTTGTTTTTAGTTTTATCTTTGTCAATCATAGCTAAATTTTAAATGGGAACATGTTTCATCCCAAAGTGCTTTACAAATGAACGGGCTAATGTACATCACACCCAGGGATCACTGTGCTGTCCTCCGCAGTCAGATTTAGAATGTGTCTAAGAGCTAAGAGAAAACACAGTGTTAGTTTAGGTCAGAAATAGAGATAATGTGACCAAACAGCTAACATCAGGAAATAAATTTGGCTGGCAAATTCAGGATAAACTTGGCCAGAAAACTGACTTTGAAAACTTTTGCTTATATAAAAAAAAGTGCCATTGAGTTTTAAATGACCAGCAAGTATTTAGGAACAACTCCTGTTTTATACCTGAACCCCTCCCACCCTCAGGTAGTGCCTGCCCCTCGCAGGTACAGCTGTTTCTTGGAGATGGCAGGTGTCCTGCCTCGACTAGCTTGGTCTGATAGACTGCACTGGCACAAAGTGCTCTGGGCGCAGGCAGGCTGCCCCCCGGGCTCTCGTGCACCACGGGCGGGTTGTGCCCTGCACCTCTTCTGGGTGCCTGGTACCCACTCAGGTTGGACGGTGTACAACCTGGGCAGGATGTGTGGGGGCCCTACTGACTGGCAAATCACTGAGGGGCCTGTATAGATTTTTAGCCTCGAGGAAAAACCATGCTTCTTTAAAAAATGTCTGTGGGGCAACATGCCGAAACCCCGAAGCCACATAGTGGCAGGTAATTGTGAAAGGTTGTCTGTTCATAACAGGCAGGTGCCTTTTTGTGAGCAGGGATCATAATTGTTAGCTAATTGTGGTAATTATGGTGATTTCTTAAAGATCATGTGATATTAAACATTTGCTAACAGCTTATTATTCCTTCTCTTCTCTCCGTGGTGTTAGGGAATTACGAGTTTTTCCTGATGAATGTTGCAGATAGTCTTTGAGTTTAATAGAAAAGTACCGAGAATGAAGTTTGTACTTTCATCAGCTTGGATTATAAACGCTAGCAGTAGCTCGTGGATATTCTGTGTCTGTTGGGAGAGGGGAAGATCCTGATTGCGATTCACGTTGTAGGAAGTTTTTGAAACCGGAGCAATAATGCCATGCCGTTGTGATTTTCTTCCACTCTTCTCAAATTCTGCACTTATAATACACGTTTTCTTTATAGGAACTCATGTACCGTTAAGCCGTTGTCGGTGTAGCAGCGGCCCCGGTGGGGAGTTGGATCTTCACCGTGTAGCATCATTCCATTTTCGTAAGCAGGGTGGAGCTCTGCATTTGGGGGACACCCAGGCAGGCTTGTTTAGCTCCCTTTGTGTTCCGTATCTGGGCTAGCAAACATTTCACTAGTCTCTTTTATTCGTCCTCTGAATTATAGATCACTTGGACTCTTTAAGTCAAGGTTGGGACTGACTTCCCAGGGGATTCTGCCTCCCTGCCTGTGACTTCTGCTAGGAGCTGCTGCTGTACCAGCCTGAGCAGGGAATGATGCTTCTCTGGCTTTGTTTCCCCTTTCAGTTGGTTTGTTTTCTAGAAATCTAATCAGATGCTTTGGGGAATGCAATGTATGATTTGCTAGCTCTCTCACCACTTAACTCACTGTGAGAATAAATATGCATGCTGTCTGTAATTAACTGGTGCTTTGAAAACCTTTTTTTAAGGAAGAAAAATCTCAACCAAAGTTCTGCTCATCCAGACAAGTTCATCCTTGAGTTAATTTTAGCACAGCTCACTCTTCAGTGCCTCGTTACTGAACGAACATCCATCCTCACAGCAAGGCTTCCAGATAGCACTGTTTTGCTAAAAAATTAATTTTCATTGTTTTCCAAAAGCGAATGGCTTTCATGTAAGATTAAACAAACTAGGTGCTTGTAAATAATTTATTACAGTTTACTCTGCTGCATTTCTATAAAATTGAAATGCATGCCTTCCAGGGGAAGACTGTGAGTTAAGTTAAAAAGAAAACAAAAAGACCCAATTATTAGCAATATGAAGCTGCACTCTTTCAAAATGAGATTGTCCCAAGTAATTCAGAAGAGGGGAGGGGGTTTTGCTGTCAAAATTTTTTGAAAAACAAAAGGAAAGAACTAGTGTGTAGAACTAGGAACAGTCTCACGAAGTCACGACAGTGAGTGGAGATAATACATCAGGGGTCGATTGCAATGAATGTAAACTTAGACTGTGGAATTTCCAGTCTCGAGGGGAAAAGCATTTCCCAAAGTTCTCCGGGTAACATGAGTGCTCTGTGAGACATTTGTAGGTGTGCTGTAGAAAAAGTGTTGCTGGTAAAAATAAATTTGCACAGGGATCCGCTTCCCTAGAAACTCACAGTGCACTTCCGTGCAGTAAGGGCTCAGGGTCTGCCGGTACCGAGCCTGTTCGACCCAGCGTGTCCCAGTCTGTGTGACACCAGGGCCTTGTGCCCTCTTGGGGTACCTATGACCTCTCATTAGGTTCACAGAAAACGTTTTCAGAAAAACTATGTTAGGTAGTTCTTTAAGGGGACAAAGCAATAACTACCAGATGGCACAGAGGCAGAATTTGCATGCATTTTGTACAATCAAAAATTGCATTTAATGGATGTATATTTCCTCTCCTGGAGACAATAAGCACAGAAAACTATAAATATAGGTGGTCAGAGCTCTTTCCTTTGGAAAGATCAGCCTTCAGTGATTCTGGGTTTTTCACTGAAAGTAGCAAAATTAACACTAAGATTATTAACTGGGGTAGATAACTAAGATTTTAATTCAGATCTGGAAGAAAATATCACACAATTGAATGCAGATTTTTATCCATAAAGATTTCTAGGGTTTAGAAATGATAGGACCTACCACTGAGATTTATAAGACTTAATTTCGAGGTAAATCTGTTTTTTAAAACACTCTTTTTAGGAACTTGAGACTTGACATCTGGCATTTGAGTTTAATACACACTAATGATTGCATTTGAAGGAGATTTTTGACTTTATTTCTGAACATCTGAAGCTCTGAAATGCCTTGATGGAAGATGTTAAACTATTTGCCTGTTGTACAAAGAAATGTTTGATTGTTGTAAAAGATTTACTATAAAGTCCCAGAAAATAACACGGTGTAATGTTGTGAATGAAACTCATTTGGAAACGTTGATTGATTTTTATGCCTGTTAATATATTGTAAGAAGCACCGAAGTGTAGTTTTGTTTTAATAAACCAAAAAGTGAATATATCCTTGATGTCCTGCATTTGTAGTTAAAAGTTCCTTCATAATTCACTGTACAAACAGTTCTTATTTGATTTCACATAGGACTTTATCAAAGTGCTTACAAGGAAAGATCTTACATAAATTTATGAGCCTGCAGTGTATGATTGTATTATTGACACAGAGCTGTTCAGATTTGATCAAGCATTTGGAGATGTAGGCACCTACATCTTAGCTCCTCCCCTCCTTAGTAAATGTTCATATCCCAGGGATGTTCTGTGGGTTTTTGTAAATATTCTCCTAAATGTGGTGCTTCTGTCATATTTTAATACATTTAAGTTTATAAAAGTATCAACTGTAAGTGTCAGGTTTTTCCCACTAGTTCGTAATAGTTGCTAAAAATAGTTTACTTTCTTGACAAGTATTTTGCTAGAGCACGTTTTCTGTGGATGCTTTGAAAGTGCTCCAATGCAGCCCTCTCTCAAGTGTGTGCCCCCTGCAAAGGGTGTTAAACAGGTACCTGGCGATGCCACCTGTGCCTGCCTCTTGGGTGCACGATGGCCCATGACAGGCTCTGAACCTGATCAACAGCCGAGATGGTCCCATCTGTTCTGTGCTTTCTACTTGAGCCCCTCTAGTTTCCTCTGGCGTGTTGTTGCCATGACTACGCACTCACCCTTTGGTACATTCCTTCTTTCCTTTGCATTAGCAACTTTCTTGTTGCTGCCAAACATTGCCTTCCCTTTACTATAGCAAAATTCTTTTTATAGCCACTGACTCTCTTTAAGTGAATATTAATTTTGAAATCTAATCTTTTAATGTTTAGTCCTATATTCATTAATGTTAGTCCTATTTATTTCCTTTTTAAACACCTTACAGTCTGGTGCACACATAGCTAGTAACACTCTAATGTACAAATACAAAGGCATTTTCTTAATTGTTGTCCACAGCGAATGTAATGTCCACACCATGGCCTGGCCTCACTGAGATGTTGCTTTTGCTTCTTTCGTTCTCATGGCCCTGTTGTCTCCTGTCTTCATGGTCCCACTTTTCTCCAGCTCTTCCTTGCCTCCCATCCCCTGCTAGATGGGCCTGGTGGTGTAACTGGATCCTCTGATTTTTTTCTTTTTTTAGAGTTAATTTTGCCTGAATTTTTTTTTTTTTTAATGAAAGCACCCAATGTTTTACATGTTGGTAGAACAAATCGTGGATCAAGTAAACTGCCTCTTTGGGCCATTAACATCTCGCCAGCTGCCAGGTCACGTCTTTCGGCCTAGGAAAAAGACCAGTCAAAGATACCCCTTTCAGGAGCCAGAAGGCAATCCGTTGTTGGGAGGTTGACCTTATCAGAGCTGATCAGGGATCGAGCCTCGAAGGATGCCTTTGGTGAGGACCATGGGTGATGTGTAACAGGCAGTGAGCATCTGAGTCAAGCCTTGATGTCGGGCTCCTTGCGAGGCCCGTGTGAAGGAAAGCCTCTTTCTTTGGTCTCTCCTTGCCCTCTGTGTACAGGGGCCAGTTTGCAAACCAACAAAATGATTTTATTACTGTATGTGCCAAGCATCATGCTGATCACTTGATGATTGTCCTAGACTCCAAGAGGAAACTGAATGTAAGTGATTGCTCAAGGTCGTGTTGCTGGCAGGCTGTGAGGCTGGTTTTCAAACTTGATCTTCAACATTGCATTTTACAAGTGCTCAGTGGGAGCACTCCGCCTCCCTGGTGGGTCCAAGTGTGGAAGAGAGAACAAATAACACTGAAACAATCTGGAGGTGACATTTATTCGGGAGGGGTTTTGAGCACAAGGCAGGCTCTGAAGCCTTCCACTGTGTTCACTGGGTTGGAAGAGTCTCTGTCTGTTGTGCAGAGGGAGGAAGTCCCGTGCTCTGCACGCTGCAGTCCTGGCCCCTCCATCTGGGGTCAGGAGATACCCCTTCCCTCCAAGGCACTGCAGAAATCACTTCTAAATCTGCAGTCCCAGGACAGGAATGGAATTAACGGGGCCACAGCTTTCTAATCCTTTAAGGCTCCAAACTGCAAGTAATTTTTTACTTGAAGTTTGTTTCCATCTCTGGATTGGGAATTGTTTCACCTCTGTTTTGTTGGAGACTTCCAGCCTCATTAACTTTTCCCCATAGAAGTTCCCTCCCGAGAGTTGATGGAAATAACAACACACAACATGAGAGCTGTGAGTTTCCGTTTTATTTGGGGACATACTGGGGACTATAGCCTTGGAGACAGCCTCGCAGGTATCTCTGAGGAACCTCTCCAAAGAGGTAGAGAGAGGGGTCAGCATATATGTGATTGCTGGAGAAAGCATATGTGCAATCAAGCATACATCTCGGTGGAAGGTTGCTGCCAGACACGAAACACAGATGTCTCATTTAATAATTGTAGTGCTTGTCTGAGTATGAGAACATGCAAGAAACTGGGTTCATAAAATTTTCTCCTGCAAATATCTAACTATCTGAAGGTCTGTTCTAGCAGTTTTTCTCAGAACACAAAGTGCCTCATTCCTGATCTCCACTCCGCACTCCTTTCAGTTAAAGGTCAGTGACTGCAGTGGCTAATGACTCAGTCCTTGTAAAGTCGGATGGCCAGTGACATTCATTGGCACAGAGCAGGCAAATTATTTTGGAACGTACATCTGAAATGGGTGCTGGAACACAGCCATTGCCTTTGATCAGGATGAAACTTAATTTTCATTGGCAACAACCTGCATTTAGGTCATTCTTGATGAAAATTCATCATGCTTCTCTAATCTATTGAACCCAGGGGGTCAGCATAAATGGTGTGTCTATGGGTCCGGTTTTAAGTCAGCTTTACTAACAATAAAATCTTGTCAGTGCTCAGAAAATCATCCTATATAAATAAAGGTGAAATGTAGAGATTGAAAGAGTAATTGTCAGAAAGGGCATATGGGTCTCATGACGCTGTGAGGGACCAGGAAATGGCAGACATTGAATATGACGGCTACTGCAGCAAATTCAACCACACAAGCCCAAGAAGACAGACGCCAAGAACCAGATGAATTCCCGAAAAGCTGTAAGGAAATCAGTTTTTAAAATTACAGGGTAATTTTAAGGAGCAAATGCTTTACTACTTAAAGTGACCCCCTGGCAAGGTTTTTAGTTATACGAAATTCATCAAGTCTGCAAATTACAGTTAGTAACTGGTTATATGACTCTGGGCAAACTTGATTTCTCTCATTTGTAGATTAGGGCAAAGAATAATGACCCCACATCTATTATATCTAACGTGGGAGTGTTGGGAAAGCCACCGGAGCCAGTGGGTGGTGCTTTGAAAATGTAATTTAGTCTCTTTGTGTAAAGACTGGCTTCTCTCATGATGTTGGGTTTTCTTGAGGCAGAGTTCTTGCAGTAGATTTTGTAGGACCCTACTCGTATCCCTGTGGCCACCGGGGGGTCACCCAGGGACGTTCCTGCACCCTTGTCTGCCTGGATCTCCCTGCTGAGGATGTTCTCTGAGTCAGGAGTATGTGGGGCCCACAGAGCATGCAGGAAATTTCTGGGGAGTCAATACCAGCAAAGGGTAGAAACTAGAGATATGAAGAAGCCCCTCACTGGAACAATTTGGAGGGTTCCCAGTGGGATTAAGCTCCAGTTGGCCATCCTTCTCCCTCTTCCTATCTCTTACCGGTGCTTCCTCACATCAGCTCACACATAAAGGACCTGCAGCCGAATCCTGTCTCAGGAGCTGCTTTTAGGGAAGCCTGAACTGACACAGTCCTTGTGATTATTCACTGACTACGTGCTGAGCACAGTGATGTTGAGTTAGTGTTTCCAAAGTCTTACCAACACATGGTCGCAGAATAAGTGGGGAGAGAGAGAACCTGGCGTTTCTAGTTCCCAGCTTGAGATCTGTGTTTGAAGATGGTGGTGAGGAATGGATCTGTAAACACTGCCCCGCCTCCTTTGGTTGCCAGTGAGAAAGATCAATGTGGTGGTTAGAGAGATTAGAATTCAGGGTGGTAAATGTTCAGGGAGTGTTACTGTTATCAGTAGCCAATATTGACAGAGTCTAGAGGTAGGCAGGGGAAAGGATACCAAGTGTAAAGCATGGTGTTCACCTAAGAGCAGCACACAGTCTCCTAGGGGACCCACAACGTTACACAAGAAAGGTTACCTAATCATACTGTAGTTGGTCAAGGCAAATGCAGAGCCTTCTGTGGGCGATCCGGGTGGTGTCACTGAGGTGCCCCATGGCAGTCAGACTTTAACTGGGCCTGGAAGGAAGGGCAAGAACCAGAGAGTGGGAACAGGAATCCTTTCAAAATCTCACCTGAGAACTAAATTGGAGTAAACTTATCATTAAGGCTCATGTACACGACCTGAGAACATGGGTGACCAGCGGGCATACTTCAGCCTGCAGACTTGCCTAGTTTGTTCATTTAAAAATGTTAAAACAAACAGAGTCAACGTTTAAGATATCGGATTTTTCTAAAATCTAAAATAATGAAATTCTAGCTTTTGTTAAAACGATTGTAAAGCCTGGCAGCACTGGGCCCCCACTGCACGTGGAACAATGGGCTGGTAATGAACACAGGTCATTTACACCGGGCATGCGCCCTTGTGTTTGTTATAGTTCCCGAGGTGGGAGGGTCCGCGGGCACTGAGGTCAGGGGTCATTGAAGTATTCGGCATGCGCACTTTTGTTTTCGTGTTCCAAACCGAACAGCGATGTGTCTAAATGCACGTCTTTATTTAAAATGGAGAAAAGAAAGCCATTTGAGTGTGCAGATGGGGAGAAGAAAGTAATACGTATCGAGGAGGAACTAAGTATAATCTGCAGTCGCTGAGCAAGCAGCTTTACAGGCACGCCTGGACCGTCCCCACTGTATAGACCGGGAAGCAGAGGCGCGAAAATCTTGGGAAGGCTCTTGAGGGCAGCACGGCCAGCCTGCTGTTCTTTCTGTGGAACTCGGGAGTTTCCTTGACCTGGACTTCTTGCCGAGTGTTTGGATTTCATGGTCTGCGTGTTTGGTAAGTCCCCACTGTCACCACATTTGGCGGTGGGATAGGGATGAGGGTCGTGGAGGGAAAGGGAGGGTGATGCCCTAGGATGTGAGGCCTTATGGTTTCCACCTGTAGTTTATGGCTGGCTCCCAGCACCCACACGTCTGCCTCAGGCGTTAAACCCGCCCAATCCAGGACAAAGGGGCCGCGGCTGTTTCAGGAGGGGAAGAGAGGACTGGCGTGGGGCGTGAGGGGTGGGCCAACCCCTGGTCTGGGGCCGCTGGGGGATGAAAAGAAGACCATGGCCATGAAGTCAGGGGCGAGTCCATTTTCAAGGCTTTCTAAGGGTACAGAGCCCAGACCCGCCAACAGACTAGAGTTTTGAATGCGTGGGGTGCCCGCACAGGAGTCTGGGTGCTTTCGAGTTATCTTTGTGACCAGCCTGTGGCCGAAGCGTCTCTAGCTTTGTGATTCAGTGCCCAGAATCCGGCTCAGGCTCCCTGGGTTCGAATCCCAGTTCCACGCTCACCAGCCCCGCGCCACCTGGTACCTGTTGCTTTGATTGGCCGCCTCCACCTGATATCCAAGGAAGTAACAAATGTTCACGAAGCATTTAACGCTAACCGTGGCAGACAGAAATGCTTTATAAGTGTTAGCTCTGTTCCAATTCACTTTCCCCAGGACCCTCTGCTTTTTCTGCCTCCACCTGCCCTCTCGCTCCCTCAGCCAGCGATTCCCAGAATATTCTGACAGGTGCTGTGAAAGCCACCGCGTAAACAGGGGCAACTGTGGTCCTGACCCCATGACTTTACGCTTCCCCAGCCTCCTCAGCCTCCCTGAGGTCGTGCAGTTTCTGGGGAGACTTTTGCTAGAATCTGGCCCCACCCGCACCGGGCTGCAGGGTGTGGCCACGCCGCGCATCCCACCTCCGTCCACGAGGTGGCGCGGGAACTTCATCTCGGGCTCCCTGGCCCGGGCTGAAAGCAGGACGCCGCCGCCCAGACCCTGGGACTAGAGTGTGTGCTTCCTGGGGGGCTTTGGGTGCTCCTTAAGCGGGGCTTCCCACTGCCTACCACAAAGGAGACTTCAGGCTGGATCCTCCAAGTGGAGGAAAGGGAAGGGAAGAGACAGAAACGGGGAGGGGTGGGATACAAGGGGCAGCAGTGGGCGTGGTTCCTGCAGCCCGAGGTTTCCTGTCTGTGGCCTTGTCTCTGCCCGGTGTTCTGTGCTACTCCAGGCTCTGGTCTCTTTTCACTCTCTCCGGTCCCCTGCCTAGCCCTGCCTTGCGGTGCATTTTCAATACACCTTTCTGTCCCTGTTAATACCTACGGAGCCCTCCAGACCACTTCTTGCTTTGCCCTCCCTCTTCACTGCAGGCAAACCCAACAGCTCGCGGCTTCCTTTCCCTGCTCCACGCCTTTGCTTCTGATTTCTTGTCACCACCTCTGCATGTTTAAATCTTAGTTTTTCTCCTTGGGTCACCTGGAAGTGATTGTTCTGTCCCATCACAAAGGCATGGGGCCCGGTGTCAGGCTGAACACCAACTCCAGTGTCTGGGGCTGGGGTGGGGGTTACTGTCTTCCCGAGTCCTGTGCGCGAGGGGTTCTGAAGGCCATGTGCAGTCTGAGAAGCAGAGTGATGGACTGAGCCCTCCGCCCTGGTGTGGGTGCACGGGGCGGGTGGCCTGGACGATGGACCTGACTCAGCTCCCTGAGGGCAGGAACTGCATTTGATTAGCTGTAACCCTGGAGAGCGTTTCCTGGAGTGGCCTCCTTTTGGCAAAACAAGCATCAAGATTTGATCGTCTTGGAGATGCGGGTGCCAAGGGGACTGAAGCAGGGCCCCTTTGCTGCCTGTCACCCGCTGGCTGGGGAGCACTGAGGATGCTGGCCGTGACTGCAGAGTGACGGGGCCAGGTCGGGCCATTGCTTTTCTCCTTTGCTCTGTGCCTGGGGTTCCAAGCCCATTCGGCCCTCATTGCTCTTACGTAGGCAGTGAGCTCCAGTCCCTCTTCCTCCCCTGTTGTGGTCCACGTGCATGCTTCTCCACCCCTGGAGAGTGGGGTGCTGGTGGTTTCAGGAGTCCTATAGCCCGGCTTGCCTTTTAGAAGGGGAGAATGGGTACCTCCCATGCTTCATGGAAGTGCCTCTGGGATGCCTGAATCATATCAGAACTTCACTGCTAGCAAAGACTTTGCTGGCTCTAAACTGACTTCCTCGTGACAGGGCTACCATATTAAGTCTTACAGTGTAAGTTTGCGCCTTAGCAAAACTGACATCCATGGAGCAAGCTGGGGAAGGTGGTAGGGAGAATTCGAACTGTGTCTGGGACCTGTGGGAAGATGGGGAGCCTGAGGAGAGGCTGGGGGAGTGATACAGGGGCTGGAAGGCTGGTCTCCGGCACTTCACAGCTTTGCCCTGGGCGGGTGCCCCTCTGGGAAGGTTAGCCTTCCTCCCTGCCCCAGGGAAGAAAGTCCAAGTGGATCCTGGCCCTTCTAGCCACTAGAGGGCGCAAGCACACTGCAGTGTGGCTTCAAAGGCAGCTGATAGTGGGAGAGGTTTGGGGTGTCTCAGGGCCCTGAGAAATGCCATAGTGCCTGGAACTGCAGCCTCCCATCCTCTGCGCCCCCTCCTCCCCTCTGCTGTTCAAACATGCCTGCTGTTTCCTTGGGCATCTCGCAGACCAGCTCTGGCCCCCTGATGCTAACATGAGCCCCGGAGAGTGGGGACCCCTGGCCAGGGCTGGGGGGCTCTGAGCTGCTGTGATGAGCGTCAGAGGGGCTCCCTGAGCTGGCCCCAGTGTGTGTGCTCGGGTCTGCCTGCCCAGGAGCCTGCGAGTGCCCTCGGCCCCCTCCCTGCAGGGTGAGCTTCCTGGGAAAGAGAATCTGCCTTTGGCGTGTGTGTCCCTGTTCCTTCATCCTTCAGGGCCCAGCTGGATCCTGCACTCAGTAGGAGCCCCTCAGTCCCCTGGACCTGTGTGCCCACGGGGTGTCAGCTCCCGGATGGGGTGGTGGCCGCCCCTGGGGAAACAGTGAGTGGGTGAGGAGGTGGTGGCCCTACAGGATTGGGCTCAGAGGCAGCTGAAGGGTTGGGGGTACCGAGGGTGGAGGAGGAGCGAGGGTCTCCATCCAGAGGAGGTTTGGCGCAGGGGCCACCCTGGCCTGCCACTGTTTGAGAACCAGGAAACCGACCCATGAAGCTAGCTCTGTTCCGGGCTTCCGGAGTCTTCTAAGCTCCAGGCTGCTCTGGGCCAGGGAACCAAGGGGGAATGTTTTCCCGATTCCACCCTGGCCTTCAGCCATGGGGCCAGGCTCTCCGGAGGAGCCGGGGAGACTGACTGTCCTGGGCTCCTGGGGCCTGCGTGCTCCACGGGGTCCCCAGAGGCCCCGACAGCTGCAGGTGCAGGTGTCACGTCTGCAGGGGTTTTGGTGGTTGATGTGAGTCTCGCTGCCAGCATCTCGGAACATTGCTGGCCTGGGCAGGGGGCTGCATCGAGTTCTTGTGTGGGTTTTCTGCCTTAATAATGTGGGCTGTGGGCACATTGGCCGGGCTGCACATCCTTCTCCCAGGGGATAGCAGTTAGTTGTGTGATGGGCTTGTGTGGAAAGTTAATTTTAAAAATCGCTGGTTGATGGTTTCCATCATGACGAGGGTCTTGGTGTTGGCATTTGTCCAGAGCCTGGGGATTTGTGCGATGTCGGTGTGGAACACGAGGGGATCCAGGGAGTGGGGTGGGGGTGGAGGGTTAGACATGGTGATGCCTCTGAAGGCGAGGGTTGTAGAGGGGTCATGTTATAAATGCAGTTTGCAGGAGGAAATCAGACGTGGTGGACAACGGCCAGATTTCCACCCAGTCTGTACTGCAGTGTAACTATAAGTGTGATTTTATTAGAGGAGGAGAGGCTCAGAGAGGTTGAGATTCTTGCCCAGGGCCACACAGAACAGCAGAGACAGAGCAAGGCTCAGAAGGTAGATTTATTCATCATGATCTTCAGGATTCTTTCTGCAAAATGGATCCCCGAAAGGTTGGCAGCTCAGAGTTCAGTCCATCAGATCATGCTTACAGAGTGCTTACTGCATGCTAGGCGCTGAGGACAGCTCGGAGGGTAATGGGGGTGCAGGCAAGTGAACAGCCCATTACGACATAAGGGTGGTGGTGAGCCCAGGCGGGGTGGCAGGGTGACTCAGAGGAGGGACCCACCTCAGCTGAGTGGGGTATCAAGCAAGTTGTCTTGGAGGACATGAAAAAATAGTTGAAAAATAAATCCAGTAATTTGATGCCCTGTTGAGAATGTTGTCAAAGACACAGAGAACAGGCACTAACAGACAAACAAATAACAGGAGTACCTGGCAGTGCTGGAGCTCTTATTAGACACTAGCCCCTGCAAGGCGGGAATCCTTACCCAGAGGAGACTGGGGCTCCGGGAGAGCCGGGAGCTGGGCGTCTGCTGGCCAGAGGTCATTAAAAAAAATCCATGTTCATCCCGGGAAACACACGCACAAGTGGAGAGAATATGTAACGAGCCCCAGGCTCCCATCACTTACCTTCAGCAGTTACCAGCTCAGGACTGGTTCCATTTCATCTGTATCCTCTCCGGTCCCCAACGTCTGCATTATTTCAGAGCAGATCCCTGATGTCCTATCACTTCATCCGGAAGTACTTTGGCCAGCAGCTCAAAAGGATAATAGCTCTTAAAAAAAAATATAATCATAAGACCATTATCACACCTAAAAACATCAGCAGTCACTCTAGTCGGTGTTCAGTGGCCTCAAATTTTGGTGTAATGGTTGATCAGGATCCAAGCAAGAGCCACACGTGGCAAGTCAGGACTTTCCAGTTTCTTCTGAGCTGTAGGTTTCCTCTCCCTCTCAGTTTCCCCTCGCAGCGCACTCAAGCAATGGGGTCAGTTATTCCGTGGTCTCCCACACCTGGCTGTTGGCATCTTCGGGGTCCTGTCCCACATGCTCCTCTGTCCCCTGTATTTCCCAGAATCTGGAACTTGGATCTGGAGTCTTGGTCTGACTTAGGTTTAATTTTTGTAGTGCCAGCATTCTCAAAGCACAAAATCAAAAGGCAGCTGGAGCAGTGTGCATGTGTGTAAGTCTGTGCCCGTGTGTGCATGCCTGTGTGTGCGCACGCGTGTGCATGTTCCTGTGTGCATGTGCCCCTCTCTTTGGCCACCTCCCAGAAGCCACTGCTCTCCTGTGGCCACAGGCTCCTCTCAAGGTTACAAAACTGCTTCAAGGCTACATGTCAAGGAGCGAATACAAAGTGTCTCCTTTCTCAAAGCCAGTCCTCTGGGCTGCTGCCTCAGAGAAGTCGTCTGCAGTGGAGAGCAACTTTATTTTGATGTCTGCTTACCAGTTTCCTCCTGCCGCCTCCTTCTGTTGCCCGTATTTTGACTTAGGGTCTTTCCTGTCAGGGACCCTAAATGGTCTGAGGACCCAGCCTTTCCCTCCCATCCCCTCCCCGCATTTAGCACCAGCTCTCTGCCAAAGCTGAGAAGTTAGATGTGAGCTTCTTCCAATATGGAGGTCCCGTGGGCTGAGGGGCAGACTGACATGGAAACTGCAGCGACAACAGTCGCCTGAAGCCCTGGCCGGAAGTCCCAGGCGTGCCCCGGAAACAGAGGAGAGGGGCTGGGGGGGGACCAGGAAGCAGTCTGCTCCCTGCCTCTCCTGCTGGGTAGGAATCACCATCGCAGCCAAAGACTGAGCCTGGAGGCGTCGGCTGCAAAGTGAAGAGAGGTCTTGTGCTCAGTGTTTCAGATGCCTGTCCCGGCAACAGAAATGCTGGCTCTGGGAGCCATCCGTCGACACATGGGTATTTCCTGAGCACCCACCTCATCTGTGTGTGTGGGGGGGAAGAAGGGGTCATCTTGCACCCTCAACGTGTGTGGCCCGATGGTCAGCTGATGCCCAGGTGTCCAAAGAACGGGGAGGCGTTCTTGACCCCACGTGTTTGCCCCTCACATTCAATCCATGGCAAACTGTGTCAGCTCAACCTTCAAAACAGATTTTATTTTATTATTATTATTTTTTTGATGGAGGTTTTGGGGATTGAACCCTGGATGCATCCTAGGCCCCTGCTCTACCACTGCCCCCTCAGGGCAGATTTTACGTCTGCCCCCTTCTCTCCGTCATTTCCCCATCGCTCCCCGCCAACCCTTACCTTCTTTCTTATTTACTATCATCCAGTCCCTGCACTGCAGCTAGAGTCCTGTTTTTATAACACAAATCCCACCGTGCTTATTTTCTATCTAAAGTCCTGTGGTGGCTTAAATCACGTTCCCCCAAACTCATGTCCATCTGGAACCTCAGAGTGTGACCTTCCTTGGAAATAGATTCTTTGCAGGTGTCGGTAAAATAAGGTTATACTGGATTAAAGTGGGCTTTGGACCCAGTGACTGGTGTCCTAAGAAGAGAAGAGGACTCAGAGAGACACAGAGGGAAGAAAGCCACGTGAACGGAGGCGGGTTGGAAGGATGCGCGTAAGCCAAGGGTACCAAGGGTTGCCAGCAGCCAGGAGAAGCTGAGAGGAGACACAGGAGGCTTCTTCCCTGGAGCCTCCAGAGGGAGCGTAGCCCTGCCAACATCTTGAATTCAGATTTCTCCCTTCTAGAACCAGGAATACATTTTTGTAGTTTTAGGCTATCCAGTTTGTGGTGCTTTGTTATGGCCGCCGTGGGAAACCAGTAAAAACCCTTAATAAATGGCATCCAGAATTGTACCTAGAATAAGACCCACAACCATCGGCATGTCTGCCAGGCCTGGCCCAGCCTGGCCCCTTCTGTCCCGCCGCCCTGGCCTGTGCCCTCCCCCGCCTCCTGTCTCCCTGTCCTGAGCATCCGCAGGGTGGCTCCCAGAACACCCCTTCTTCCTCTGACCCTGCTCTGTTCAACCTGCGGTACCGGCTCCCCCGGCCCCGTCAGTCTCTCTTATATCATTCTGTTTTTAACTTCCTTCATCGCACTTTTTACAAGTCATGATTTTAAAGAGACTACGATGCTGTTCCCTTGCCAGATTGTGGGCTCCTGGTGGGACGTGTGTCTGTCTGGTGGGTCCCATCTCCCAGCTCTTTATCCTGTGTGTCTGGCCCATTGTAGGTTCTCCATAAATATTTGCTGAGGAAATGAGCCCAAAATGGACAGGTGGAAATATGTCACAGGGGGAGGCTGTACAGAGGGCCACGTCAGGGTCAGTGAGGGGTAGAGAGGAGGGAGGGCCTGTGAGTTAGGGAGGGGTCAGAAACGACCCGAGTGACCCCTCCACAGTCCCCGAGGAAGACTTTGATGGATGCCAGGGCTCTGGGTCTCACTGTGAACTCGGTGTTGGGAGGGTGCGAATGCTCTTCAGGATGTGCCAGCCTCTCCGCCAAATGGACAGCCCTTGGCTCTGCTTGCTGGTGGGGAGGGCCCTGGGTCGGAGCACGGATGGCCTTTGAGCTCTCTGGGCTGTGATTTACGGGACCCGGGCAGAGGGCAGGTGATCATGATTCACACGAGCCTCCGACCATTTGGGCGAAGCGACTGTGGTGAATTACATCACCCAACAGGGGAGATTTACGGCACAGGCAAGACACCAGGGCTTCGGGGAACATCTGCTCCAACTCCAAGTTTATGGATGGGTCCACTGAGGCCCCAAGAGGGCGCATGACTAGCCCAGTGTCAACCACGGGCATCCTCCCTTGGGCAGGGCGGGACTGGGGCCCAGGCCTCCCTGGGCTGGTCCTTCCCTGCACTGCCCTGAGGCCTTTCCTCTTAGCAAAACAGCCCAGACCAAGCAGAGAACCCCATCTTATGCTCTCTGGAGGGCTGGCGTGTGAATCACTTGATCTGGCCCAGCTTTCACTTAAAGTGAATAGAGGCAGCCGTTCTGTTTTATGCAAAAGTTAAATTTTTAAAAACTTCCTAGCTTTTCTGCCAACATAGCCGATGCTGTCGGTCACTCCTGTCCTTCTGCAGCCTCCGCTCCTGTCTTGGCTGCTCCTTTGATTTTTTTGATGCCTGAGATGGCCGGGGGTGGAGGGGACAGAGTGGCGCGGTTGCAGAGGATGCCTGTGGTCTCATCTACCTGTCCTGATCTCTCCGTGTACTGCCCACCCCATCCAAGTGGAGCCTAAACACCTGGCTGTGTGCTGGGCACACAACTGATGCCTAATTAAAGCTGGCTGAGGTGATGAACAGCCTTGAGTCCTTGTAGTGAAGATGACATTTTTGGAAATGACTTACTCCACCCGCTGCATCAGCATGGTCTCTCTCATCTGTAGAAATGTGACATCTCAGAGCTAAGAGGACGGTGCCGCCCATCCCCACCCACCTGCTCAGGTCAGAGACCTGGCTTGACAGTCATCCTTGAGTCTTTCTTCCCCTCTACGTGCAGTCCACTCACCGGAGCTGTGGCTCTTTCTCCCTGCGGCGTCTCGAATGCCCCCTCACTCTCCATCACCCTGGCCCCACCATCATCTCGCTTTGAGGGAAGCCCTGTCACTGGTGCTTGCTGCCACCCCTGTGTCCCAAGCAGTCCCTACTCCACGAGTAGTGACTTTACAAGTCACTCAGATTTTGTCAGCTTTTGCTTAAAACCATCCAAGGCTCTCTGTGGCACTCGGAATAAAATCCCGATTTTACAGCCTGCAGAGAGGGCCTGCCTGCGAGGGACAGTGCCCTTCAGCTCCTCCCCACCCTCCACCCACTGTTTGCCAGGCCGCCCCTGCCCCGGGCTCCCTCTGCCTGAGGCTCTGTCCTCACTTCCTGTGGCTGCTTTTCCTCAGGACCCTGCAAGTCTCAGCTTAGATGTCACCTCCTTAGGGATGTCCCCTCTACCCCCCACCTCCTACGCGTGGTGCTCAGGGGTCACCCAACTACATGGGCCACATCTGACCGCAGCCTGGTTTTGTAAATAACATTTATGGGAACACAGCCCCGGCCAGTCCTTCACCTGTTGACTTTGGCTGCGTTGAGGTTACAGTGGCCGCGCCAAGCAGTTGTGACATAGACCATATGGCCCACAGAGCATGAAATACTTACCATCTGGCCCTTCTGAGAACAAGTTTGCCAACTCCTGTTCTAGCTCAGCCTTTTCTTTGCTTTTTTGATGTCATTTTTCACATGTAAGATTTGATGTATGTATTTTCATGTTTACTTTTTTTGGGGGTCTGTCTTTCCAAAAAAATGTAAATTCTCAGAGCCTAGGGGCCTTATGGGACCCATTCACACCCGAATCCCCAGTCCGAGTATGAGAGTGGGCAGAGAGGAGGCAGTCAGTGGTTTGTTTACCAAAATAAAAATTATCATGACATTGTCCAGTACTTTCCTAGGACTAATCAAGTTATTAATTACTGGTTAGATGGGTGTTTTTGGATTATCTTTAGCCCACTTGCCCGAAACACAGGTCCACACCCCCCGGGTGGGACAGATGAATGCTGCCTGTGAGGTTCCATCACTTCTGGCTGATGGCAGTCACACCTGCACAGGCTCTCCCATTTCGCTTCCAACCCTGTTGGTCTCCTGGATAATTGGAGGGAATAAACTGGCTGAATACCTTCAAAAATGGCTAAAACGTTCCCCTTGCCAGTGGACAGGATGGAGGAGAGACAGCGGGCTCGCTTCTGGAGGAAGGACTCCTAGGCGGGGCGTCACGTTCTAGGCTTGGTGCCGTGAACTTGTTTTGAGTGGCCTCCATTTCTTTGGAAGGAGGTAGCTTATAAACGATAACTAACTGTGAGGACGTGTTCTCTCTGGGCCTCAGTGTCTTCATCTGGAAAATGGTTTCCAAAGTGTACAGAATTACTGCTGAACCATTTCCTGGGGCTCTCGTTAAAGTCAGATTCTCCATGTGAGACCAAGTGTTTCTGACTCACAGCCGGAGCCACTGGACTGAAGGTGCCCGAAGTCTCATATCTCATCTTGGTGCTAATTTCTGGTTCAGGTTCTTCCACAAGCATGTGTTCCGTGTCTCTTGGGACAGCAGGCCTCACATCTCTGAGTCTATCGCCTAACTTGGGGCAGGGTCATATTTTGGAAGTATTAACTGTAGTTATTTCTTTTTTCTACTTGGCCCTTCCATTCACCAGTGAGTCTTGTGTTTCTCCATATTCCTCCCTGCGACAGCAAAAGGGAGAAGGGAAAGGAACTCTCCCGGCTTTTGAGTTTCAGCAGCCTAGATCCTTTGGGGAACAGACAGGACGCAGATCAGAGAAAAAATGTCCTGGAGGAAAGAAGCCATATGAAAGAGAGACCTTCTCCATCCCTGTCTCTGACCAGAAGACTGTCAGGGCTGCAGGCAGGGAGGTGACCTGGGGGGAGTGCTGCAGGGAGAGGGATGGAGAGGGTGTTGACACAGAGGGACCCCCACCAGGGCCTTGGCCTCCTGCTTTGCAGGCTGAGCCCCAGAGAAGCGGCCAGACAGATGTGTTTGTGGAAACTGAGGGAAGAAGAGACTCGTGTCTGAGGCCAGGAACCTCAGAGAAGAAATGGTTCCCTAAGGAGCCTTGATGAGCAGCGTCCAGGGGAGCCTCAGCATATCCTCAGCCTAAGATGGAAAAGGAGCAGTCGATGATTCTACGGGGGTCCTGAGGCCTAAAGTGGCCTCAGGGGTTGGAGTGGAGATGCAGCTGCAGTGACCTGCATGGGCAGAGGACGCCCGTGTCCAGGTGGCTTTCTTCTCGCTCCCCCACCAAGCCTCAGCACGGCACTGGCCTCCCTGAGCCTCTGTGCAGCCTCAGGAGAAAGGAGGGTGGGCCTGAGTTAGCTGTTACTCCACCACCTTGATCAGGCCACAGGGACTGTTTTCACCTAGCTGGTGCACGTTTGAGGTTGCGCTTGAAAACAAGGACCAAACAGGATGAAAGGAGGTATGGAGTTTTGAAGTGCTGAGAAAGTAGGCTTGGAGTCAAAATGCGGAGAGGGAGAAGGGGAGGGAAAAGGGGAGGGCGAGGGGAGAGAAGAGGGAGAGAGAGGGACACAGAGATTGAAGAGCCAATCCCCTCGCCGCTGGCAGCCCAGCTGGTGGGTACCAGCTGGGAAAAGGATGATCTGCACATCAGGTCCTGTTAACAAGGCTGATGGCAGCCGTCAGAAACCGCCTGCAGCTGGCTTTGCGGAAAATCTGGCGCAGGAGTATGGGGCTTCCAGTAATCCATGTCAGGAACCGCTGAGCCATGAACTTGTTAAACCGTGCCCGCTGAAGACTTGCTCAGCTCCCGCTCAGCTGCAGATGGAGGTGGGATCTCTGCCCCTGGAAAGCCAGATGGCGCAAGCGGTGGTGGTGGTCCCAGGGTCCTGCTGCCGCCAACATGCCCTGCGGCAGATGCCAGGGTTGGCAGCTCCTGGGTCAGCCGAACTCACGCTGCTGGCCCTTCCCGAGCACTGGAGAGGCACGTCTGTTCACCCTGTGGGTGCCGTTCCCTTCCTCCCTCTTCCTGTCCTCTGACCAGCATCTGCCCATCTGCTTTGACGGAGCCGGGTCCTGTTGCTCACCTCCACCTGCAAGGATCAGGCTGGTCCTGATGAGGAGCTGAAACTGTTGGAACCAGAAGGGCTGGACAGTGTGGACGGTGTAGCAGCGTGGATGCGAGGGCTCTGGGCTCGAACGGACTTGGATCTCGGTCCCGGCTCCACCCCTACTTGTGGACTATGGGCAAGTGACTCAGGCCACTTTAAGCCTCAGTTTCCTCCTCTGTCCAAGGCGGGCATCTACCTCATGAAATGGATATAGGGATTAAATTGGGTACTGATTTCCTGTTTGCTTCAGTCCAGGCGCCCAGCACCACCAGCGCAGCTTCAGAACCACAGCCAAGCACACACGTGGAGGCCTCGCATAAGCCCGGACAGAGTGACAGCCCCGGTGCCCCGGCACAGCACATGGTGCCCCCAGCGCAGGAGCCCAGCGCTCGGTGCCTGGTGGGACGGTATCTCTCCCAGACCTCCGTGACCTCGTCTTTTCAGCCAGTTTCCCCTACTTGTCCCGGAACGTGCTCTCCCTTCCTTCTCCGCAGAGCAGGTCCTGTGAGAGTCCCAGCTGCACGTGACGGTGGAAGCTGACTCTTCCTAGGCAGAATTGTATTAGAGGTTTCCGTTTCCTGAAACCCTGCCCATCGGATACAGCCTGTTTCCAATTACTGTACCTACAAGTAATTAGATGAGAACAAACTGAAAAATGGCTTTCATGGGAGACACTGGCACTGGATTGGCTTTGAAGCTTTTAACCTCGTTATTAATAATAAACATTTTGGTGATGAACTTTTGACCATGCAGTTGTCAAACATCCTTCCTCATAAGTGCTCCTCACTGGAGAGGCAGCGAGCATGGCGGAAAGGGACTTCCAGCCCGGGAACTCGGAAGCTTGGCATTCAGATCCTTGTTATGCTTGCAAACTCACTTCCTTTCTCTGTGCCTCAGTTTACTCATCTGTAAAATGAGAGGGTTAGACCCTGTGACCTCTGGGGTTCTTTTTACTGCTTTATTCAACTTGAATGCTTGTAGGAAAACAAAAGTTAAAGCACCGAGATCTAGAATAATCAGCTCAGAGTGGCAGTAAGCAACCAGTGCCCTTTGGGTTGTAGACTTGCTTCTCCAAGAACGGGCCCATAGTGAGAAATGGTGCTCAGGGACCCTTCGGAGGGAGAGGTTGAAAAATGACTTCCTGGGTTGACACCATCTTCATAAGAATTTTTTTTTTTTAATCCAAGGGTAAGTTGAATTGGGTTTAGTCATGTCTCTCTAAGTACTTCCTAACCTTGGCTTTTCATTAGAGACGTATGGGAAATTTTCAAACTTTCTGTGCCCAGGCTACACCTTGGAACAATTACAACAGAATCTCTGGGAGTAAGTTGAGGCATCAATACTTTGTAAAAATTGCCCGTGTGATTCCGACGTGTGGGTGAGGCGGAGAATCACTGTGTGACAACAGTGTGTTCCAGACGTCCATGAATCACCGGGGGTTCTGCTAAAATGCAGATTCTGATTCAGTAGGCTGCCGCAGGACCTGGGGGTCTACAGGTCTAACAGGCTCCTGGGTGACACTGCTGTGGGTTCTGGGACCACACTTTGTGTAGCAAGACCTGGAAGTCTCAGCCGTCTGATCCTGCTGTCAGGAACTAAAGGTCCGTGAGAAACTTGGGCTGCAGACATCCATCTGGGAAACCTCTCTGCCGTCCTACTCAGTAGGACGAGACTGGAAAGTGCGGGGGCCCCTGTCAGGTGAATCATTTGACCCCTCTTCAGATGGATAGTCTTTAAATATTTGTTCAATATATTTTTTTAGTGGGGGTGTCATTGGTGTTGGCAAGGATTTTTAAAAATTAACTTGAATGTTGTGTCTGCCTCAAGGAGTGTAAGTGTTCTCCACTCTTAGATCTGAACAGCATCTGAAGCGCCTGCTGATGCTTTACGAATTGCCCACTGTGCACTTCACCACGCAGCCCTGCTGCTGTTCACGTGGGCTGACATGGCTAGACGCTATCCCACTCCAGGGCAGCCTGGGGAGGGCCTTGGTCTTAGCTTGGAAAATTGAATACTTCTGCTTAAGACTTTGACCCGAGCCAGGAAGTACCTCAGAGGTGCAAGAAC
Source organism: Vicugna pacos (assembly GCF_048564905.1). Taxonomy (NCBI): domain Eukaryota; kingdom Metazoa; phylum Chordata; class Mammalia; order Artiodactyla; family Camelidae; genus Vicugna; species Vicugna pacos. The sequence goes on along the minus strand of NC_132997.1, from coordinate 85,657,297 downwards.
AGTTACAGTTGACCCAGGCAGCAGTAAGAATATCCAGGTCTGGGGGTGGTGGTGACAACCATGGTGACCCATGTCCAGCGTGGGTGGCCGTTGTTCTTAGCCAGTTTCTGCTTATGGTTTGAACCAGGGCAGGGATTCTGACCATCCAGTCTGCCTTGGTGCCAGGTATCCCACTGATTTTGTGAACTACTCAATACCCCTCCAATAAATATATTTTTGGGCTTAAATAGGCTTCATTTCAATTGGTGAAATTAAGATTCCCAGTTGATATATAGGGTTGTTGCCAGATTAAATGGAATCATCCATGTAGAGAGCTTGGAGTTTCACCCAACACATAGGAAACAACCAAAGTTAGTTACGGTGATGAAGAAGAAGAGGAAGGTATGGGGGAGGGGAGGAGGAGGAGAAAACAAGGGGGATGCTGAGAGGGACAATACTGGGGGGACCTGCTTCCAAGAAAGAGGTCAAGAAGACCTGCCTGAGTGTTACCAAGTCCAAGCTTGTACTCCTAGCCACACAGCAGGCCAGTGTATCGGAAGACAAGGTGTTGGGGCAAGGAATAACGACTCTATTCAGAAAGCCAGCAGACCAAGAAGATGAAGGACTAATGCCCTAGAGAACCGTCTTGCCTGAGCTAGAATTCAGGCTTTCTTTATACTAAAAGGGGAGGGAGTAGAGTCAGACATTTCCTGGTTCCCATCAGCCTCTGGAGGGGATGTGTTAATTTCATCCTTCCTGCAGTCACTCACAGGTGGATCTGGTCAGGATGAGTCCTGTGAGCTCAACAAAGGTATTTCAGCTTAACACTCATTACCAGGGAGGGAGGGTTCCCAGAGATGGGCCATTATGTGTAATTTAAGCTTATAGACCACGTTCCTTTAGTGATTAATTTATAGCAAAAGCAATAGAATATAAAGGTTAAAGTCAAAGAAACAAATACAATAGGGAGTCAGATTTGTTTTCCTGTTGCATAAGGACATGCCATAAAAGTTCAGACTTGGAAAATGAGAAGGAGCCAACCATGTGAAGCATGTTAAACAGAGGCCACAGCCTGTGCACCAGCCCTGAGGAGGTAATGAGTCTTGCATATTCCAGAAATTGTTGGAAGGTCAGTGAGGTGGGGCTGTGGTGACTGAGGGGGCCACGCATGAATCGCAGTGTGGAGTAATGGGTTTTCTGAGTCATAGCAAGGAATTAGCATTTAGCATTTAATCCTAAGAGCATTGGCAAAGCATCACCAATCTCTGGCCCTCTTCCCAGCCACGGTTTCTCTCTGGTTGATGTCTAAACCTGGCCTGCCCCAGCACATCAAACATTTGAGGCAGAGCCTTGGGAGATGGGAAGGGAAGCCCTTCTGCAAAAGCAGGACATGTGTGAAGTTGGTCTTGGAGCGGAGCATCCACCTCTTTGGATGAGTTGCCCTTCCTGCAGGCTTGAATACTCACGACGTTCATCTGCCTGGCTGTGGAAGTCTTTCTTTGGAAGACAACTCTATTGGTCACTATAGGATATGCTATGCCATGATAATAGATACTTTCCAAATCTCAGTGGCTTAACACAGCAGATGTGTGTCGAGCAACTCTGCAGGGCAACTGCCTTCTGCTGCTTTGATCTTGTGTCACCATCTTGTCTTCATGCAGCTTCTTGGGGCAAGAGATGAGAGCGATGGAGGGTCAAAGGCCAGCTCTTCAGTGTTCGTCACAGCCCATTGGCCGGGACTGGTCACATAGCCTCACGGAAATGCAGGAGGGCTGGGAACATAGGGGAGTGCTCGAAATGTTTGATGAACGTGATCATTTCTGACACAACCTCTAATCTAATCTAGTTGAGTTTTTTACTTAAAGAGACACTGGCATTAAAGGCCAACACTTTATATTTGTTGCTACCTCTTGATTAAACCTCACCATAACCATAGGAGTTTGAAAACTGATATTAGCACCATTATAATATGAAGGAACACAGACTTGGAGAGTGTATTAGTGAGGACTTGTGGTTGCAAATGTTAAGAATCCAGGTGAACTTGGTGTAAGGCAAATAGGGAGGAATTTATTCACGTACGTAAAAACTCTGAGGCTTCAGGCACAGCTGGATCTAGAGTCTTAGTGATGTCGCCGGGACTCTATTTTATTGTCTTGGTTCTACTTTCTGCTGTGTCGGTGGGCTTTGGGCTTTCTTGGTGTGGCAGCCCCAACAACTTCAGGTTTATGCCTTTTCAGTTTCAAATATAGTTGGAAAAAAAAAAAGAGAGATTTCCTTCTCAGAGGTCCCAACTCCAGATCCCAGGATTGAATCTCCTTGGTCTGACTTGGGTCATGGGTCATGGGCCATGGGTCATGCTGATTCGATCGAAGCGGCTGAGGGGATGGAATATGCTGACTGACCTCTTGGGATGTACTTCCAGAGCTAGGGATGGGGTAGTTAGACGTGTTCCACCTGAAGGAAAATTATGGTGCTGTTACTTGGAGAAGAAGAAAGAGATAGTGCACAGGTGACCCAAGAAGTCAAGAAAGCAGGCGTCCGCTTCAGTGCATTTCCGTCGTGTGCGTTCATGTTTGCAGCTGTGAAGTGGCAGTGAGACAACTTGAACTAGATTCCGTTTGACTCCAAAGCCCGTGTTTCTCCCAGGTGCTGCCCTAAGCACTGGGTGAGCACTGCTGCCGTGTGACCTCCTGGGCACATGGTCAACTGGCGGAGCCACGGTTCCTCCGGTGACAGGGAAATTACTCCCCATCAGCCTACACCGCTTTGGTGGAGTGGTCCTGTGGAGGGAAACGTGCCTTCTTCCTCCCGAAGGGGACCAGGTGTTCCCTTCCACGGGGATGATTACAGTGTAATCCTGGCTCTGGCCTTGGTGGGCAAGGAAGGCTCCCCTTTGAAGGAATTTGGGGCGGAGGATTCAGGAACCCTTGAGGCCCCAAGATTTATAACAGGTCAGTGTCTCCATACTGTGCCTGGTGTGGGAAGCTCTGGGACTCGCCTGAAGTCCAGCCTGGGGTCAGGAAGGCTGCTCCAGGAAGAGAGGGGGAAACACAGACGAAGGTTGCCCCTCTTACACACACACACAGCTGATCCTGCTAACGTCGTAGCTGACTTTGCTTCCTGTGGCTTTTGTTCATTTTTATGGGCACGCACCTGGCTTCCTCATGGAGGTGGCATCTTTCCCCCTCTTCCCGGATTTAAAGTCCCTTGAGGGCAGGGACTGTGATTTCCATTAGCAGCAAGCCCTGTGGAGTGCTTTGGAGATGCCCTTTCTGAAAGCAGATAGGCCTGAGGGAGGGGAAAAGTAGGCGTGCTGTCTGTGCACCAAGGCTGCGTTTGTGCGTGTGTGCACGCGTGTGTGTATGGTATGTATATATGTGTATTCATGTGTCTATGTGTGTGTCTGTGTGTTCATGTGTATGTGTCTATGTGTGTCTCTGTGTGTGTTATGTGTATGTGCGTGCATGTATTTGTGTGTGCATGTGTGTCTGTGTGTGTATGGCTGTCTCTGTTGTGTATTTGTGCGTGTGTGTGCGTGTGTCTGTATGTGCAGAGCACCAGGCTTTTCCTTGGATAGTGGTCTTCTTGAATAAAAAGCATGTGAAAGATACCTGCCTTTTAATGTGGTAATCCAAGGCTGATAATACTCTTGCTTTTCCTTTTTTCAAAAGGAAGGATAGAAAAACACGGCCAGTGATACTTTCTGGGTTGTTCATAGCTGACGGCCTTGTCAGCTGGAGTCCTCTGAGGCCTGTGGACCATGCAGGAGCTACAGCTGCTCTGAGATGACAGAGGGAGGGGTCACGGGCTCACCATTTACTGGCTCGGAGCTCAGAGCCTGCAGTCTCTCCTCTCGCTGCCTCAACTTCCGTTACGGAAGGATGCACATTATTCTCAACTTTCCGACTACTGGGCCCCTCACTTTCCACCTCCTGCCATGTAGCTTTTCCTCCTCCACTTCCTTTTTATTTGATTTTGATTAAGATGGAAAAAAATAGGGAAAAAACCAAACAGTGACCCACTCTGAAATTTGGCCAAGTATGGATTTTTCTCCTAATGATGTCAGTTTCCTTCTTTGCAGAAAGAAGGAGTTAGACCGGTGATCTCACTGGTCACTTCTGGCTCTCAAGTCAATTACGGCCCCTGCCCTGACTCACCACCCCCAGCACATTCTGGAACCTGATGGGGAGATGTGTCAGTACACAATGCAGCTTCCAGTGTTAATCCTCTGCAATCTTCTGAAATCAGCCAGGGAAACAGCAAGAGAGAAGGAAGTTGTGGGTCTAGGGAGGTCCATGAAGGTCACTTTCCAAAGCATGGTATGTGGAAGGAGTCCCATTAAACCGTGGTCCTCTTGGGAATCAGCAGGGAGCCCCAGAGGATCTAGCTGATGGGGATCTGGGGTTCAGCCCCAAAATGTGCATGTCTAAGCTGCACTGCAAGCTGATTCTGGTGCAGGGAGCCCGAGAGCCAACCTTCAGGAGATGCAGCCATAGCCAGTTATGTAACCTTGGTACCACTGACATTTGGACTGATGACGCATAGTTGTGGAGGACCATCCTGTGCATTGTAGGATGGTCAGCAGCATCCTTGGCCACTACCCACTAGATGGGCCAGTAGAAAGAAATCCCCACCTCCCAAATGGTACAATGAAAAATGTCTCCAGACGCTGTCAGTTGACCCCTGGGGGGGGGGTAAAACTGACCCTGATTGAGAACGACTGCCATAGACAGTGCTTCTCCTTGAGAGCTAAACCCACACATTTTGAGACAAGCAGACTTGGAGAACATTTGGACATTATGAACTTCAGGACCCACCAGGCTTCATCACATTGGAAAGTCAGCATCCCGGCAGTGAGTGTCCCTCTAGCACCCTTGTTTTAGGCTGAGCGCTGTGCTGAGTGCTTTGCAAATATTATCATTTTTCATCTGCCCAGCAACCTTATGATGCTGCTTCTATTATTGTCTCTATTAAACAAGAAAAGTGTGTTAAATAGTATGTCCAAATGGTTGACCTGGGATTTAAACCCGGACAATCTGACTCCAGAGACCACGTTGTAAACCTCTGTGCTGTGTGTGTGTGTGCATGTCTCTCCCTGGTTCCTGAAAAATCTGCCTCAGTCTTGCCCAGTTACCAGGGAGATATGATTTTTGGGTGAAGTCACATTATAATAAAAATGAGGAGATACTTTTTGACACATCAGCCTGGGGAGCAGTGGAGGAATGAAGTCTCATCCAAGGTGTGTGACCTGGCACTTTCTTTTGTCCATGTCCCTGTCTGTTTGGAAAGCTTTGCAATGTCAGAAGAGAGACCGGGGGAGGTGGAGGTGACAGGCAAGAGGACATTGGGTGGGGTTCAGGACATCTGTGTACATCTGTCTTCCCCACTGGGAGGTTTTAGGTAAAGTTCTTTGTGGGTTTCTATAAACACCACCAGAAAACCCCAGTGGGATGATAGGGGCTTTGGTTGGATGGTGCTGTGAGGATTCCCTCAGGTACCTGGCTTATTCCCAACAGATCAGCAAGTAGGGGATAGGTGAAGGCATCATTTAGAATGGCTATTGCATCTGCTAATGAGCATATTGCTGTAGCAGCTAAAAACCCCTTACTTTCTATGGGGACTGAAAATCGGAAAGCAAGGAGCCGTGGACCAGGAGGTGAGTGTGACTGCAGACCACCGGTGAGCTGTGATGCCTTTTGAGGTGCTGCCAAACTGTGACCAGTGTGTCAAGTTGATTGTCTTGGAGCCGAAGATGCCCTTGAGTAGAAAGTGTCAGAGCAGCAGGATGGTGAGTGAAGCAGGTCTTCGCTGTGGGTGGGTCAGCTCACAAACTTACAGAACAGAGGAGGAGGCGTCATGAAGGGCAAGCCCGTGGCGACGAGAGTTGGCACGTGTAGTAGAACATGAGTGATTCGCCTTGTCTGTGCGTGAAGAGAGCGCAGTCCAGGCACAAGCAGGTGTGTTCAAACAGCAGTCCTGATGCTGACGGGGGTCCACGTGGATGGGATAGTGATTGCTGACAATAAATATTCTAAGTTGTGTGTTCATTGGGACCTTTGTTTGCAAGTGACAGGAACCCAGTTTAAGTTGATTTAAGCGAAAACAAAAAAGAACAAAGCAGAAAGCAAACAAAAATGTGTCTATGTGTGGAGGGGGAGGGTCATTAATTAACTCACTGGAAAATTCCAGAGGTAATTTATCTCAGACACAGGTGTATCCAGAAGCTCCAGTGATCTCAGTAGTGCCTTGTTTATCTTTGTCTTTTAATATCACCGTCTTCCGTTGGCCGGTCCCACGGGCAGTTTTTCCTGCGTGATGGTCCTTCAAGTCCAGCCGAAAGAGATTTCTCCTTGTCACTGGTCCCAGCTAAAGTCCCTGAGTGTAGTCTCCTTGGCCAGTCCTGTGTTCCGTGTTTTCCCCGAGGTTGGGATTTAGGTCAGGCCCACCTAGACAACATGGCCAGAGAGGATGAAACCTGGGCTCCAGATGGAGTCAGATGGGCAACTTGACCTCTTCTGCACCATGTTGAACAGCGATCTACAGCCACAAGCTTGCTGATCATGTGGTGTTCATACCAACTCTTCCTGCCCCTCAATGTCCCTTTCTGGAACAAGCTTGGGCTGACAGTTTGATTTCATTGATAGTCACAGTGAAATTGGTGATTTTTGATTAAAAAAAAAAGTAAAATCTAGGGTTGGGTTTACTGATGAATACAACATAAAGTCATAGAGATGAACATAAAATATCACTTTTTTTCTTTCTTTTCTTTTTAATTGAAATATAGTTGATTTACAATGTATTAGTTTCTGGTGTACAGCATAGTGATTCAGTTATACATATATATTCTTTTTCATTATGGGTTATTACAAGCTATTGAATATAGTTCCCTGTGCTGTACAGTAGGACCTTGCTGTTTATCTATTTTGTATATAGTCGTTTGTATCTGCTAATCCCAAACTCCTAATTTATCCCTCCCCCTCCCTTTGCCCTTTGGTAACCATAGATTTGTTTTCTATGTCTGTGGATCTGCTTCTGTTTTGTAAATAAGTTCATTTGTGTCATTTTAAAAAATTAGCTCAACTGGCTTAAAAACCTAAACATGAGATAGGACACCATAAATTTTAGATCTCCTAGAAGAGAACATGGGCAAAACATTCTCTGATATAAATCTTAGCAGTCTTTTCCTAGGTCAGTCTGCCAAGGCAATAGAAATAAAAGCAAAAATAAACAAATGGGGACCTAATTAAACTTATAAGCTTTTGCACAGCAAAACAAAAAGGCAACCTTTGGACTGGGAGAAAATATTTGCAAACAATGCAACTGACAAGGGCTTCTTCTCTCTTTTTTTAATGTGTAAGCTTCTTTCTTTTTCTTTTTCTTTTTTCCTTTCTTTTTTTTTTTTTTAATGTGTAAGCTTCTTAAAGGGAGGCCAGGTCTTTGTGCCTCTGCTAAGTCTTCCAACACCCAACCCGGTGGCCCTCGTAGTTTCTTGTAACACAGCTGATTCACACAGACCTCAGGAATAGAAGAGCCTTGCCATCCTGTGGTGAGACCACCGGATAAAGAGGGGAGGGGAGGTGGGCGCCTGAACATTAGTTTATTTGGTGGTGGCCGTGACCACAGCTGTGGTGACAACTGGTTTGCTGTCCAAGAAGTTTCTGATTGAAAGGCTCAGTACACCCTCCCCGCTTTGGGTTTTACAACCCTGGACTATCTTCTTGTGATCCAATCTTTGGTCTAAAGCCCCTTTAGGATCAAAACAAGGTCCTAAAGGGTCATGATGCAAGCCCCTCCTAAACTCCATCAGAGATCTTCCCTAGATGGGTCAGCAAGGCCACGTGCTGCTCTGCCCCGAAATTCCCACTTGTCTGATTGGGTTCTGACTTTTTCCTCATAAGATCATCCACAGGAGGGCACGACTGGAGCAGACGGGGTGTCTGCTCCGTGGATCCTCAGCTCGAGCCTCCCTGCGTGGTGGAGGCTCTGATGGGACTCTTGATTTCCTTCTCTCTGGAGGCCCAGGAACATGAACACTTTCTACCCACAACTTACCTTCACTGCCTTCTCCTGCGTCTTCCCTGAAATCACCAACAGCACTGTCTGCTTCCACTGATATTATAGAGATCTTATAGATCCCAGGGCTTTATATGGTTGCTTAGGTTCTCAGAAGACAGTTTTTCATTTCAGTGAAGCAGGAAGAAAGTCTATATAATATTCCAGAACTTTCGGCTTCAAATAGCCAAGGACATCGTTAGTCATTAAGAAAATGCAGATCAAGACCATGAGATCCCACTTCATACCCAGTAGGATGGCCATAATAAAAAGGATGGATGGTAATAAGTGTTGGTCAGGATGTGGAGAAAGCAGACCCCTCAAATACTTCTGGCGGGAATTTAAAATGGTGCAGTGATCTGGAAAACAGCCTTGCTGTTCCTCAAAATGTTGCACATAGAGTCACCATGTGGCCAAACAATTCTACTCTTAGGCGAACGTGAAAGAGAAATGAAGACATGTCCATGAAAATACTTGTACATGAATGCTCATAGCAAATTTATTCATAATTGCCAAAAAGTGGAAACAATCCACATGTCCAGCTGTGAATGGATAAACAAAATACGGCCTCTCCAGACAATAAAATATTATTTGGAAATAAAAAGAATGAAAGATTGGACGTTAAAAACTCATGCTAAGTGAAAGAAGCTAGTCACGGAAGACCACATATCATATGATTTCACTTCTATAAAATGTCCAAAATAGGTAAGTCTGTAAGGACAAAAAGTAGGTCAGAGGTCCCCAGTGGCTGGGGGGATTGGCGAGTTGTTGCTTTTTGTAAGCGGTTTCTTTTTTGAGTGATGAAAATGTTCTGAAATTGGATAATGGTGATGGTTTTGCAGCTCAGTGAATATATCAAAGGTGACTGAATTGCACACTTTAAGTGGGTAGATTGTATGGTGTGTAAATTATCTCTCACTGAAATGGATATATATATGTGTATATGTATCTGTTTCTCTATATAGAGAGATGACTGTAGAAATTAGCTAAAGAAAAGAATTCAGTGTTAAAGTTACTTCATAAATAATAGTTGGACAATGTTCTTTTGTTCCCTCTAAGCTCATCACTTCCGATCGTGTATTGGTCTGTAATTCTTTATTGCTGAATTATGACGACTCTTGTTATTGAGCAGAAAGATTTAAAATCCTCTGTTTCGGGAGCAGGTATGTAAATCTTAGCTTTGATGATTCCGTTCCCTGAGACTCTGCTGTGGGAGGTGGACGGACAGTGCCTTCTGATTGTGAAGTATGGGGGAAGCATCTCACAGCTCAAAATGAGACTCTTAAAGAAAGTACAGTTTCTCTCTCACTTAAGAATCAAAATGTTATCCTTTGTAAGAGTAATTCAGAGTGTTTTATTAGCCTCAGGTCTCACCTAGTGTGATGACTTACAGGAGCTCTTTCCTTCCCAGGCTCTGCTGTTGTTGGCTTTGGTGTCCCTGCCAGACCTAGAGGGGCCCTTCGGAGGCTGTTGCAGGGGGACCAGAAGGAGGATCTTTTCAGCAGAGTCAGAATCAATGTCCTTAGCTGACCAAGAGGACAATATTGGAGCCACACTTGGCTATAAACGACTTGATTTTAGGGACTCGGTCTCAGCCAGCTGGAGACCCATGAGACCCAGCATTGTGTCTGACTCATGGGAAGCATTTAATGTTACTCTCTTGAATGGTGAGTGTTAACTAGGACACAGTGAGTGACACAAATGGTCACACACCCTGACAGATGTAAAGGGAGATGTTAATCAAATAATCACATGCAGGTGCAATTATAAACTGCAAATTGCCTTAAGGGAAAAATATGGGGGGGCATGTGGAATTGTTGACGACAGAATGGCCACATGAAACCCCCATAAACGTTACCTCTGGAACACTTTAGGACCCTGTAAGGGGATGTGTTTAGACAGAGGAGAGAAATTAGTTCACCTTGGCTGTCACCACGGGCTTAGATGGTCAGGACTAGTTTATTGAAAGGAAAACAGCTTGTCCCAGCCTGCCTTCCTGTTGAAGGCCCGAAGGGCAAATGGATAGGGCCTCCTTAGGTAGCTTCTTTAGGTGGAACATTGGTGTCCTGTGTCACCAGTTAGGACCTGAATATAACCAAGAAGCAGCTGGCCAGTGGGGAGGGGACTGTGCTGCCCCCATGTGGTGAGAGCGGAGCCTGCTCCTTCTGCTGCCTCTGGGCTTCCAAGTGTTCTCGTTTATGCCACAGCGGGTACTGGCGCATTAGGGAACCCAGAGCGTCCTTTTTCCGTTGCTTATGACCTTTATTGTTTTGATATGTGCAAGTTGTAAGGAGTTCTGACCCCATTCCCATCAGCCTACTGGATATGCCTCCTCCTAGAAGATCCATAGAAACCTGATATTTAAGATATCTTCAAATAAGTTCATTACCTCCCTCCTCCAGCTCCCCAGCTGTGTCTCCTCCTAGTCTCTGAGCTAGTAAATGGCACCTCTCGGTCCCCTGGAAATCTGAGTGACTTGCATACCACCTCCCTTTCCCTCTCTTCCCAGGGCTAGCCAGTCACATTCCTACTCGCCGCAACTGTATATATTTCATCAAATCTCTCCTGTCCCCAGTGATTTTTACCCCATGCTAATGAAGTTATTTCTTATCTGATCTTCTTGCCTTCCATCTGGAGTCCCTCTAATCCATCTTCCACTGTGTCAAGGGATCATTCTAAAATGCTAATATGACCACATCAATGTACCTGCTTAAAGCCCATTGTTGCTCCCACTGCTTGTGGCTCAAGTCCAAACTCCTTAGCGTGCATTTAAGGTTCTGCACTGCCTGTCCCTGTGGATGTCGCCAGGGCGTCACTCGCCACTTCTCCAGTCCTTGCTTTGAGCTGCCCGGAGGGCTAAGATGCTCGCACCTCTGTCTTGCTCCCGCTGCCCTCTCCTGGTCTACCTGCCTGTGTACTCCCTCATCTTTTAGACTTGACTCAAAAATCACCTCTGTGAAGCCTTTCCTTCTTTCTTCTCCCCGTCCCCATCAGAGGTGAAACTCACCACCGCCACTTTGCAGGATTATATTGCGGAGAAGTCAAGAGCAGAGGATTTGGAGGCAGGAAATCCCTGTCCAGTTACCTCGTGCCATCATTTATTCTCTGTGTGATGCAGGGCGGGTTACTGAACCTGTCTCGGCCTCAGTCTCTCCCTCTTTAAAATGTGGAGATTATAGTGCCCTGCTTGATTAAATGAAATAACCCATATAAAGTTCTTGGCACTTGGGAAACCCTCAGGATGCGTTCACAATGATTCGAACCCCCAGGGTATTCTGAACAAGTCCCCACCCGAGGAAGGCAGTGCCTTACTACATCCTGATTTATATTTGAGTCCACGACTAGATCAGATTTGATGAAGACAGGTGGTTTGGTTTCCCGAGTTCCTAGAACGGCTTTGGGGAAGTGATATACTCTTAACAGTAGACTCCTAGTCACTGTTTAAGGGGTGAGTGGAAATAAAGTTGTAAAGGTGGGAATAATTTCCTAGCTTCCTGTTGTGTCTCGGTGGGTTTTAGGAAATCAATTAGCTACAGTTCATCGGTGGTGTGATTGAGAGGGGACCTTCCCAGTGGAGATGTGGGCCTCAGGACAGAGAGGAAGATGAAAGTACATATTTTATGAAACTTTTATCATTTGATTTACTGTTTGTCAGGGTAGTCATTCTTGTCCATAGCAGAAACTTTCCTAACTATAAGGCACAGTGTGCCTGTTTGGTTGGAAGTGGGCCTCCTTCCAGGAACCGTATCAGTTATCTGCCTCATTTAGCTGTAAATAAAATGTAAAGAAAATGACCCCACCATCTAGTCATTTTCTGATGGAGCTACATGTTTAATCAAAGACAAAATATTTCATGGTCTGGAAATTGTGTGCCTTCTGTAAATGTCATTCTCATCTATCTTTCAGTTTGGAGGAATGTGTATGAAAGGGAGAGCAAACAGTGCCAAAAACAGAAAAGAAAACAAATATATGTATGTATATGAATCACTGGGACGTTGTGCTGCACACCAGAAATGGACACGTTGTAATTGCCTGTACTTCAATTAAAAAAAACAGTGTAAATGCACATCTCTCAGAAATCCATAATTAAGTGGAGTTTCCTTGATTAATACTTTAATTCACAATTTGTCTTAGAAATCCAAAATTCCTTGTGTATCACTCACTGTTAGCCAATTGATCGACTGGTAAAAAAAAAATTATAAAGAAGCAATTCTTATGAAATATTTATGATGTTTTTTTCCTTGCCTGGAGAAAATTTTATTTAGTTGGTGATATCATAATCTATAATCCTGATAGCAGTTTGACCTTTCTTAACTCTCAAGTGTGTGTTTGAGTAAGAAAAAAAAATGGGCTGTGATGGGGGAAGTGAGATTAATGTCATGAGAGGAGTTTGGCTTATGCATGAGTAGAGATCACTGGCTTACTAAAAGGTTCCTACTGTTTAATTTTACAAATTATTGGAATAAAAAAATAAGAACCAGCCTCTCTTTTGGTCAAAATATTCCAAATTTCTTAGTATCTCCGTTGCCTGGGTACTCTTCTTTGCTCTGTTTCCTTTCATCTTAGACAGCTGTCGTTGCAGAATCATAGAATGTCAGCTCAGCACAGTACTTTGAGGCGATCCTCAATGGGAAGCTTCTGGAAAGATTTACAGTCTGTTTTGGGTCTTCTGTGTTCGGAGTTGGAGCCCCTTGGGCCTAATTTTGGCCCACGTAACCCAGTGCATTGTTTTCTTCTTGCCCTTTGTCCCTCCTCCCACCATCCGTGAATAAGCATCACCAAAAGAATTATTGGGCACCTCATTCATTTTGCCAGTGGCCTTGACCAGAAGCTGCAGTCACGAATTCTGCCGAGATACACTGTGTCTCCCAGGTGTCTCTAATAAACAGTGCTCTGTGTGGGTGGTGAACTGAAGCAAATGAATTATCTGCTGGTGTAGAGCTGACGTCATGGAACTAGTTTAGTCTTACTGAGTTATCTGTCCTATTTGGTATAATAAGTTGTGTTGAAAAATGCCCCACTTCTCTGCCTGCTCAGGTCAGCTTAAAATTTGGGACTTTTTTTTTTTTTAATTGTTGGTGCCTAGCGTAGGCTTTACAATGATGTGCGATTATTTCGGTCACATTCACTTTGGTTTAGTCTCCTATTTGTACCATAATGGCGTCAGTCAGCGGAAGACCAGGCCCTTTGCTTGGGCATTCTGCATGAAAGTATCTCACATAGCTTCATAAACTATTTGCAATTCCAGGCAACCTGGGAACTACGAACGCCAGAGACGAATTCCATGCCTACTCCCCTTGAAATTGCCTTAAAACCGAACACCTCTCCGCACGACCGGAGAGTCTGCTTGTTTGGTTCAACTTTTCTTTTTCCCATTTTCCCACTGCTTTGCTGTATCGTGTGAATCTGATTTCTGCTGTAGCAGTTTCCATCTTCTAAATATAGCAGATCCTTGGCATTTTCGGATTTCTAAACTCACAGGGACGAGCTCTATCCCGGAGGCCCTGACGTTGTTCGTAGTTTTGTGAAGACTGGAAATAGAATTGTATCTCCCATAAGCTGGTATGCTCGAGCAGGGCCCTCTGCTAATAAAGCCACTTTCCTGGTCCAAAGCTTTCCATCAATGGAAAGTCCTGGCTGTCCCTGGGTAACTTGGTCTTTAGTCGTCAGGCCTGTGTTAATGGACTAAGTGATGGATTATAGAGGTATAGATTGAACTGCGGGCTTGTGATAAATAGAACATGGTTTCTCAGCCTTTTAAAAAAATGTCTGGCGCCTGAGAAATATCCCTAGAAATTCTGATTCATTTGGCCTGGGGTAGGATCTGAAGAAGAGTATTTTTGAAAAGCTCCCCAGAGTTTTTCTCATGTGTAAACAGGGTTGGGAGCCAATGGACAAAGAGATACTCCAGTGCTTCCGAACCTCCGCCTCCAGCTTAGAAGGCTTGAGTGATTTCCCACGGCTACTAAGAGAAAGACCAACGCTTTGAACGTTCCCGAAACCAAAGTGTCTCCTGATCTTGACGCCGCACCCTGTCTCCAGCCTCTTCTGGTGCTACCTTCATTTTCTCCGCACACGTCTCAGCCTGCTGTACGTACCACGCTCCTTCCTCCCATGACCTTTGGATGCACTCCTTCCTTTGTCTGGAAAGCTCTTTTCATCCCTCTTGCTTCAGACTCCTGTCCATCCGATACATCTTAGCCCAACCGCTGTTTCCTCAGGGACGCGTCTCCCGGCTTAGGTGAGATCCTACCATCACTCGCTCTCACACTTCCCTACAGCACTTACAGCTGCAGTTTCATCTTGAATTTGGTGATTCTTTGCCTGGTGCCCGTCCCCTCAACAATGCTGTGAGCTCCGTGAGGGTTGGGACCATCTCTTCTTTGCTCTAAACCCCTCTTCCCAGCATGGTGCTTGCCTACAGTTGGAATTTAAGACAGATACTGAGTGAATGAATAAAAGGTTTGCGACAACTGTCTGTCACATTGACTACTCTACCATCAGAATAAAAAAGAATTTTCATTCAGTTAGAACTGAAAAAAGTTTATTAATTGCCGATAAAATACGGCATAGAACATTGCGCTAAGCCAGGGTTTCTCAGCCGGGGCACAGCTGACATTTTGGATTGGATAATGCTTTGTCGGGGGGCTGTCCTGGGCATTGGAGGATGTTGAGCGGTGTCCTTGACCTCTACCCACTGGATAGCAGTAGAACCCCCCCCCCACCGAGTTATGCCAAACAAAACAAAATGAAAGTGTCTCCAGACACTGCCAGATGTTCCCTGGAGCCAAAAACCAACCTTGGCTCTTCAAGGAACCTAGGGAGAGAGACCAGGATCAGAAGTTATCATAGCTACCTATGGAGATTGGCCCCCATCATAATGATCTGTTACTCTTGGAAACACTGGAAAGGAGGAACTCGGCATTGATGGAATAATTCGTTGGAAAAAAAAAAAAGAACAGTTTGGGAATGTTGAGTTCTATCAGGAGGGCTTTCTCGTATGTGCCCCTGACAATTTAAAATTTAAGATTAAAAAAAATAAGGATGGTGGCGATTGATAATGACTTGGTTTTGTGGGACCAGTGTCCTCATCCTAAAGTCTGGGGGCAGCGATAGGTGCATGAGGAAAGTGTGCCCCTCAGAGGCCTCCCAGATCAAAGTGTCTGTTGTGTGTCTTTTTGGCAACATCTGGTTCCCCAAAGGTTTTCTGCTTGTTTCCAAACGTGGCTGATCATCAGAATGACAAGGAGAGCCTCTTAAAAGTAGAGGTGCCCAGTCCTCTCCCACAGGGATTCTGATGAGTCAGGACAAGAATTGTGAGGGGCTTCCCTAGGATGGTGCTGACCCTCTGCACTGGGGGGACACTCACCTGAGCCCTGGGCCCTGACTGCAGAACCCTTAGCCGGCTCTCCAGCAGCTAACCAGGTAGCCCAGTTATCTCAGGTGAGCAGTTAGGTGCTAGAGAGTTAGTGGTTGGGATGTGGTTGTGGGGAGTCACCTTCACACTGTGGGGTGGGCCGGCAGTCTGCAAAAAGTCAAGGTGGCGGGAAATGAGTGGTGGGTCTGTGGAACTAAGAGCACCAGTAGGAAAGGAATGAAGAGAACGTTTAGACCAGGGACAATGCCTGTAGCACCAGAAAGCTCAGATCCTTTATTAGTGAAATTCATTTGAATTCTTTTGGTTGCCAAGAGGGGGAGGGGTTTTTAGTATTTTCATTTGGGAGAAAGAGAAGGAAGATGTGAGAAAGATGATCTTGGTGTTTTGCTCCAGTCAAAATTGCTCTCTACCCTGAGAAAGCTGAGAAGTCTAGGAACCATTCACCAAATAGCGTCCTCCTGGCACCTGGACCCCTTGGGGCTGTGATGGTGGGAGCAGGGTGTGGACGGTGCTCTGGGCAGATCTGGCTTTGCCTGGAACTTCAGTGTGATCAAAGACAAAGGAGGGCAGAGTGCAGACGAGAGCTCTTGTTCTCAGTGCAGTAAGATTTCCTCGCACATTCCAAGTCGTACTTGCAGACTGTGTAACAAGTTCAGTTTGTAAGAATCTGTTTAAAAGATGTCAACACACACGTCCAAAAAAAAAAACTATTCTTGCAGGGGTAGAAGTTAGTCACGTTTCCTACTGCAGACAATTTGGAGGAATGGAGTTTAGATTACAGGACATGAGTGCAATACAAATGTCATTGTTTGGAGGTAATTTGAAGGAAAATACACTGCTCTTGTACCGGGAGTTCAAGGACATCAAACAGTCTTTATATGATGGAGTTTTGGGTACAAGCTCTCTTGGAAATTCAGTCTGAGTCCCGAGCTGTTAGTCCAGGGACTGGTTCCTTCATTTCGGGTGAACTCTCAGCTCTCAACGAGGGGAAAGCAGCTCTTCTGAAAATCCTTCACCATTCAAGGATTTCTCTTGCAGTTCTGTGTAAATGGACTCTATTTCTTAGCACTTAATTTTACCCCTGCCCATAATCCCGTGGGTGTTATTTATGATATTGTTGGTGCTTGCGGTTTTAGCAATGGCACAGTGTTTAGTTGGGTACTCTGAGCATGTGGCCAAGCGGAGAGTGAACCACAAACGACACTGGGACTCTGCCAGAAAGGAGTGGCAGGGGGAAGGAATGACTGGTGAGTAGTGTCTGGCAAGAGAGGCATCCTCGTGGCTTAGCACAACTAAAGCTTACTTCACAGTTGTCAAGTCTGACTCAGGTTAGAGCTCTCCATCTGGTGACGTGGTTCCGAGCTCCCATGTTCCTCCATCTTGCGAGGCCTCCATCTCACCACGTGGCCTCCAAGCTTGCTGCAGCCAGGGGGAGAGTGACAGTAGAGGCCTTCGTTTTAACTTCCACCCAGAAGGGACACACTTCATGTCTGCTCATAGTCCACTGACCGAAACTAGTCAGTTGGCCCTGACCTAACTCTAGGGGAGTTTGGGAAGTGTTGAGGGACGTGTGGAGATTTTCGTGAGAACTTGCTGTCTTGGCCATAGCAGGCAACCAGATGAGAGGTAGGGACAGAGAACATGAATTGAATTCAGAGGAAGGGGAGGATGCTGGGTCAAAACATGCATGTTGGTTGTGTGTCCAGCTTTTGATGCCAATCTAGTTGGATCCCCATTGTCTCCACTGCAGAGACGAGATACTAGTCACCCCTTGTATTGGCGCATTAGGGAGATTTTTGTTTGCCTCTTTAAAAACATTTGTAAAGAGCATCTGAGCACCTCAGGGGCAGGAAATATGTAAATGCTTGGTGTCATTACCACGCTGTTTGATGGCCCCGGAAGCTCCGGTCATTATTCAGCTGTGTGCCTGCATCCTGACATGGCAGAAGAGTGATAATACTTACATTTAGAGAGAAAAATGATGTTCTGCAGCCTTGCTCAGCTCCCTCGTGCCTTGGTTCAGTAGCCCTAAAGACTCCTTTCTTAACGCAATGAGTCACTTCCCCCCAAGTCCTTGAATTATTTTCAGAGAGCCGTTACACTGAGTCATCTGCTTTTGCAGGGGAAGGTGGTCATGTTTGGTCATGAATGCAAGCGTGCTTGTACATTTTGGGGGCTCTGAGTTGAATTTTGGGGGTCTAGAGCTTTGGATGTAAACAGCTTGTCATTAAGGGAGACTATAAACTTTCCCAGTGCAAAAAGGTACAGCTTATCCCCCCATGGTACTGAGCATGGTCCTGGGTTTACAATAGGAGCTCTGTGAATCCAATTTACTAGAGAATGATGGATTGTTTCATCTCTAGGGCTAGAATGTGCTCAGTTCCTAGAAGCCTTTTGGTAATATACAGAAAAGGTCAATTTTACTTTGTCAGTCTGAGTTATCTATTTCATGGTCTTTTCCAGGCAAAGTATTTATCTCCGAATGGCATCTTTCCCCTAGGCTGATGTTGCTAAATAGCAGTTTACAGATGCTTAGAAAATACCAAGTATTTTAAAACAACGTTGCGTCACTTACTAAAGATCATGAATCTGGCGACATCGACCATCAAAATGCAGCTAAGACCCAGCAAGTAGGCAGCAAAAAATCTTTGGAGCAGATGGAAAGTGCAAGAAAACTCTCATGTTAAATTTCCTCATATCAGCCTAGATTCCTAGATTCTTCCAGCTCAGTGACTCTCATTGAACCCCAAGTTCTGAAAGAAGTGGTCATCTGGTCTCACGGAACGTTACAGCAGCAGTCGGTACAAGCGTGGTTAAAGAAATTAAGCTTTCCATGCAATACAGTGCAGTCACTTAGAATTACGATATAACTCTGTCATGACTGACACAGAAATACGTTCACTGTCTCTCACTGAGGGACATGGCAGCTCATAGAACAGCACGTAAGGTTGCCCCGTGCGAGAGACAGTGAGTGTGTGCTGGGTACTTCTGACAGCGGTGACTTAGGTAGAACTGGCCCTGCCCTCATGGAGCTTACAGTCTGGTAGGAGAAAGAGAAGAATCAGTAGTAATTGCATTATTACAGGGTGAACAGTTCTGTGACTGGCACTGTGAGTGTGCGAGGCAGGACCCACCATCCCAGGCTTGGGGAGTCAGGGAGGGCTTCCTGGAGGAAATTATGTCCAATAATTGTTATATAGTATTGTGTTGCAGTGTAGTTTACTGTATTTTATTGCATGGTATCACGTTATCAATGACATAATTAATGAATAATTAATATAATCAGTAATCATGTCTAATCTAGGACCAGGGAAGGAGGTTGAGGGTGGGGGTTTGGAGGGATGAGAAAATGGTTTTGGACAAAGGGATCTGCTTATGGGAAGGCTGGAGAGAGGCCTTGTTGGGAGGAACTGAACAAAACTGTTTGGCTTGCAGTTTAAAAAAAAGTAGCACTGGTACTTTTGGGTGTTGAAATTTTGAGTTTTATTTACTTTCTTCTTTAGAAATAGCTATACTTTTTTGAATATATATAATGAACACATTTTATTTTCCAATGGGAAAAGTCCCATAAATTCATTTTTGTCTTGGTAAAAAAAAAGAAAAAAAGACATGTTTGCTGCCCGGAACATTTACCTACGTGGCTTAGAGCTTTTGTTCTGAAAATGGCATGTAAATCTGATGGAAACACCGTGAATCGAGCATGATAAGGAAACTGTAAAATTATCCACGGCGTTATTTAGATTGCTGAGGGAAGATGAGTCTCTGTATTGGGTGTTATTTTAGACTGTCCACAGGAGTGCTCCATTTTAATATCAAGGAAGACCTTGGGAACGATCACTTACATAGATTCATTCTGCCTTTCCCTTTTCATGAAAATACAAGATCTGAATTGTTCTTCAAAGATTTTTTTTATCCCCTTGGTGGAAGTAGCTGGGTTTTAGAAATTCATGGGAGGTCTCTGGGTCCTAAGCCCTTAAGGGAGAAATGTCACTAAATATTCTTTCAATTTCTTCATAACAGTGGGGACAGCTCCATTCCCTTGGTCACTAAAGACTGGCTTGGCTGGTCATCTCCTGCCCAAATAATGGCGAGGGTAGGGAGTGGAGTGAGCCAAGGAAATGGATGGAAAATGCCTTCATGTGTCCTATAGCCTTGGTGGTCGTCCATTGACTCATCCAAAGGAACCATCCAAGAAGAAGAGTGTTATTTGGGGACTGGTGTCTCTCCATCTCATGTGTCAGCACAAGTCACTTGAATCAATTTTTCCTATCTTCTTGCTCTGTGATGTATTCTAGGATTCCGTGAAAATGAGCAAATACAGTATGGTGTGATTAAGTGCTAAGACTGGGGAATAATAAGCTGCTATGAGAATATCCAGGAGGGAGAGGAGACTTAATCTGGACCAGTGGTGGTCAAGGAGGCCTCTGGGGAGCAGCAGAAGGTTAGGATGAGGCATGAAAATGAGTAAGAATTAGCCAGGGAAAGGGAGCTACAGGAAGGCTAGTGGTGATAAATTCAATGAACTGAAAGTGGTGGATAGGATCCAGCCTGTTCCTCAAGACAGGGTGTGCTAAGCAGAAGATGAGATGACGAGGGGTCAGCTCATGAAGCACTTTGCTGTGTTCAGGAATCTGGATTTTTTTCCCAAGGCCAATGGGAAATTGGAAAGGTCACAATCAGCCTTGTATTTTAGAGTATCCATTCTTATTGCAGGAGGACAAGAGACTGGAGGAGACAGGGAGGGCCTTAGGGGTGTGTCTGGTAACAGATTGAGAGAGTGAAGAGGTGACCTAGCCTTGGAGGTGGCTTGAGTCATTCAAGCAAAGAGCGAGCCAACCTTAATTTATTTAGTCCTTTCTGTCAGGGAATTACAATTAAATAGACCAGATTTATTTTGTAAGAGTGAGTGGTTCAGAAAAATGTAGGCAGGAATCAGGGGCCTTTTGGGGGTTTTTTAATTTGTTTTTTTGTTTGTTATATTTATTTCTTTTATTTTTTAGATTCCACATACAAGTGAAATCATACAGTACTTATCTTTCTCTTTCTGACTTATTTCACTTAGTGTAATACCGTGCAGGTCCATCCATGTTGTTGCAAATGATAAAATTTCATTATATTTTTAATGGCTGAGTAGTATCCCATTGTGTGTGTATATATATATATATATATACCACATCTTCTTTATCCCTTCCTCTCTCAATGACACTTAGGTTGTTTCCATATCTTGGCTATTGTAAATGGTGTTGCTGTGAACATTGGAATCCATATATCTTTTTGAATTTGTGCTTTTGTTTTCTTTGGATAAATACCCAGGAGTGGAATTGCTGGATGGTATGGTAGTTCTGTTCTTAATTTTCTAGGGAACCCATACCATTTTCCATAGTGACTACACCAATTTACGTTCCTACCAGCAGTACATGAGGATTCAAGGTGCTTTTTTTTTTAGACACCACAGGACACCTGGTGATGGTTTGAGCCGCTCTAGGGCTCAGGCTAGTGGTGGATGCAAGAGAACTGCAACATTTATGTACATGAAACTGGTACAAAACAGCTGCTAAGTTTCCATTGCCCCTGCTGCTATAAGCAGTGGTTCCCCTCGGGCGATGTGACTGCAGTGGGATCTGGACTCCATCTACACCTTAAGCATTGCCTCTAGGCTGAGCAAATGTTTAGTGTAACTGAGCAGGACCCTACGAGGCCTTCCTGGGACAGACCCCTCTCCCATATCCTCTGCTCTAGCTCTTCTCTGAAGCACCCAGATAACAGGATCTGATGCACATTTCCGCGTTGTTTTAAGGATGCTAACCCCCCCACCAGATGAAAGAAATTAACTACTCGATGACTGTGAGCACAAAGCCCTCAGACATACTGGCGCCTAAGGATTGCTAGTGTTAACTGCCCTGTTACCATCAGCCAATCAGGGAACTGTGCACGAGCTGATCACGTACCCTGGGACACCCCTCCCTCACCTGGCCTTTACAAAGGCTTTGCTGAAACCTGTCAGGGAGGTTGGGCTCTTTGAGCACCAGCCGTCCTGGACACCTTGACCGGCACCGCGCAGTAAGCGCTGTGCTTGCCTTCGCCACAATCCGATGTCGGTGGATTGGCTTTACTGTGCAGGCACGCCCGCCCAAGTTTGGTCCAGTAACATGAGCACACAGGTATGAAGCTTCAAATTCACGTGATAAATACAATACAAATTCATTTATAAGTGTAATGAATTCAGAATAGTTTTCTTTGGATTTTCTCAGTCCAACAAGGCTAAAAGGAAACTTACTATTAGGTGGGGCTCTGAGAAGCATTTTGTCCTTAAAAATATCCTCATACTTAAAGCTTGAGAACCACTGTTTTGGAGGGAAGCATGAGCCATAGCCTCAGCCCCTACATATCACCTGGACCTGCCTGATGACTGACTACAGATTTGGATCCAACCCAGACAGATGCTTTTAAGTGGACTTCCATGAAGAGCAGGCACACAGTAGGTGGATTTAACTGAGGTTCCAGTGTCTCATTCCTTTGACTCCTCCTGCTTCCCCTTTCCTTAGCACTGGCGTTTCCTCTCCTGGCAAACTGCAGTCCTTACAGATGGCATGTGTGACTTTGCTTGACCAGGACTTCAGCTAGAGTTGCAGACTTCCGGATACAATTTCACAGCATGGCCGTGAAATCTCCTGATTTGATTTAATGGTGATATTAACAACCATAACTAACACAAAACACTGAGTAACAAGAAGCTTGACATTTATGAAGCCTTTGAAAATGAGCCTTTGTGGAGCCTGGCCAGTCTATCCTGCAGGGGTCGAACATGCAGCGTAAGGGCAGATGTCCGTGAGCAGGGAAGCAAGACAGGTGGGGAGGAGACAGTGGATATAACTCTGTCGTGGGGCAAAACTGCAGGACTTTGCACACCCCAAAGCCGTGCCTTTCAATAATGACTGTTAGAGTCAACTTGGAGATTTTTAAAACACAGAT
Organism: Vicugna pacos; assembly: GCF_048564905.1. NCBI lineage: Eukaryota > Metazoa > Chordata > Mammalia > Artiodactyla > Camelidae > Vicugna > Vicugna pacos. The sequence goes on along the minus strand of NC_132997.1, from coordinate 85,634,916 downwards.
GCCCAGGCCCTAGCTAGGCCAGACCCAATCATAATCTTTGGGGAGTGGGAATCTGAATTTTTTAAAGCTCCCAGTGCTGTCACCTTAATGGGCATGAGTGTCCCCGGAGGGCTTGTTCAAACACAGAATGAGAGGCCTAGAGTATCTGATTCAGTAAGTCTGGGTGCTGTCTGAGAATATGCATTTCAAACAAGTTCCAGGGTGAAGCTGTTGCTGCTCTGTTCCCAAGACCGCACCTTGAGATCCACGGCTCTAAGCTCTTAGGACATAGGTGCCAGATGCTTTGAAGTTTATAACCCCGTTTTGTGGGGGCCTCAAGTCTTTCCTTCCACTGTCTCTGGAAGAACTTTGAAGATGGGTCAAATGAGTAGTATATTTTCCTTGGCTAGCCCTAACTCCAGGAACAATTTTATAAAGTCACAAATGGCTTGATCTATAATACTTCATTGCTTATTTAGGGGGGCATAATAAGATTGTCATAATTCTTTTCCTGTGTGATCTCCATCACATAAGTATCTCGCAGTGCTTATGTGGGAAAGTACAGGTGGAGCTGCAGAATTGGGCTGCCTGTCACTTGGCCATGGGTATTTCTGTCCTGCCAGTCTTTACCTGTGTGCAGGATGCATTTAAGGGATGGGCTTTTGGGCCTGTTGTCTTGGTGTCATGGCTGCCACAATGCATATTGCTTAATACAGCTTGGTGAGTCACGCTGGGACCAGATAAGACCTACCCCCTGCGTGGGGACAGGCACCAGAGACAGTGTCTGGGAGAAATGGCAGTAAATCAGAGGTAGCTTCTCTAATGGTCAACACCAGGGAGGGTCATGCTAGAGTGTTGGGGTGGGGCAGGGCAATGAGGAATTCAGGAGGCGATGATGCTTGGAGACCTACCTAGGCAGATGTTACCAGTGAAGGTATGAGGCTCTCGATGCTTGGGCTGGGACATCTCTCAGAACTCTGGGAAAGGACTGCCGAGAATGAGGTTGATGTTTGGTCCTCTGGGGGTGGAGGTCTGAGGCAGGAATTGAGGCATGGAGAAAGAGGCAAGGTTCTATGAATGAGGCACTGGGTTTCAGGAACAAGACAGAGACCCACCCACTCAAACTGGGTTCCAATTTGGGGCCCAAACACCCAGAAAGTGGGTAAAGAGTTGCCCAAGTGCCTCTTGCCTGAACACAGGCTTGTGTCAAGAGAACAAGCAAGGTGGAGCCATACGACAGAGGCCAGCTGGCCTCCACTCTGGAGAGAGGTGTTTTACTGAGGTTTCGTATCAGCAAGGTCGGATACATTGCAGCAAACCTTTCCTCAGTGGAAACTTGCATGCATTTCTCTTACCTAAACATCAGTCGAGCTGCATTAAAATGTTTGCATGAAACACCATGTCACTGCCTGAATATTCTTCAGTGGCCCATGCTAGAACATGCTTGCCCAGGTGACCAGTGTCCTACAGTGAGGAAGAGATGCCCTGCACAGAAGAAGCAGATTATAGCAACTTCCCGAGGATCTTCCACAGAGTTGACTTTAGTAGGTTAAAGAAGCTATTCCATTTTGTTTACATGAAAGATTTTCTCAAGTTTCTTCCTGTGGAAACAGACTTCACCCTTCTGGCTAGAGGATGATCCTGGGAGCGAAGCATGGCTAATTGTAATCAGTAAGGATGCATCTAACGGGTAGGCAGGTAATCACCACAAGACCAATCAGAGTCCTTCTCTATGACTGATACACGAACACAGAGAAGAAGCTTCTCTCTCTTTCTGCTAGGTTTGCTAAATTGAATTTGCTGGCAGCTGTGTTCCCAACATGTAGAAATGGTGGCACGTGAGGCAATGCAGAAATGAACAGGGATAAGAGAAAGATACATACACCCAGTACACACCGAGTGGTGTTGAACATCTGGTGCTGGTTCACGCATCTTGTTCTTCAATTTTTTGAGTAATGTTCCCCTCCCCCATTTGATTGAGCTTCAGTAATAACAGATCCCCAACAAATACAATGTGTGGATTGGGAATCTCAGAGGCTAGAGGAGGAGCCCAGAGGACTAATTGTGAAGATTAGGAACAACTGCCAATGAGCTCTCCTGGAAGGGTGGGCCGTGAGAAGGCGCCCCTTGGAGGATGCTGAATTGGAAACCTGGAGAGCAGAATCTTTATCGTGCCCTGTCTCTGACTGGCTACGTGAACTTCAATTTTTTCATCCTTAAAAGGAGGGAGTTGAAGAGCTAGATTTGTATCAATATCCATTTCAGGTCTAGCTAGTGAATCTGCTTACCTTCCTTTTCTTTAAGATATGGAGGGTGGTGCTTGCTCCCTTTTACATTATGAGCTGAAATCTGGGCTCCAGCCCTTTCTTTCTTTGCTTCTGCCTCTAACATCTGGCCTCTCCCGTTCATCTTTACTCTGTTGCTGCCACTGCACCTAGACAGCCCAGCCCATGTCACAGCTCTGTTCCCTACCGTGTGCCAACGCTCCCTCAGCTTCAGGGAGAAGCCTGTGTCCTGTCCTAGGGTTGCAGGCTCTCCGGTTCCACAGTCAGCAGCCCTCTCTCCAGCCTCATGGAATTACACAGCTGCAGGACCTTAGTTCTCCTTTCCTCTGCTGGAAAGCTGAGACTCAGAAAGGTCGTGATGTCCAGAAACCCAGGATCAGGCTCCGTCATCATCCTTTCCTCGGCATATGCCCCAAGCTGCTGGCTTCAGAGAGCTCGCCTTCCCCTAACGGGTCAAGTCCACTCATCCCCGGACCTTCGCTCCCACCAACCCTTTGCCTGGCACGCCCTTTTTTTCACATCCAAGCTCTTGGAAGGACTACGGATTTCCGAGACTCATCTTAAGAGAAAGCTTCTAGATCCCAGGCTCCCTCAGCTGGGATGAACTGCCCTCTCCTTGTTATTTCTCTGGGGCTCTGTGCCACTCCAGGAATCTTTACTTTTTTTTTCCTCTGGGTTTTAGGTTTTTTGTTTTTTTTTTTCTTTTGCACAGGAAGCTCCCTTGAGAAAAGAGGTCTTGTGTCTGCCATCTCTGAAACCTTCTGAGTGTCCAGCACAGGCCACCCACTCAAGGAACAATTGCTGTGCAGAATTCACGAGATTTGGTGAAGGTGTTCCCGAGAGGGTCCCTATCAAAGAGCCCGATCCTGATGCTGAATGCATCTGCCATGAGAGTCGTCTCTGAAACACAGCGTGGCTGGAATAAAGTCTCCTAAGAAAGCTGGTCCTTTTGGCTCACTTAGCCTCATGCAGATCAATAATGTTTTTGAAACCCATCAAACCTTGGAAAGTACAGTGTGTTAAATTAGGTGATTTAATTAGCCTTTATAGGCTAATGAAATACATTCTGGTGACACATAGTTTATCTTTTGGGGAGATGGCTGGGTGAGGGTATGGAGTGGGGTGAGGGGTGATTTGTGCTGGAAGCCTAGGTGTTCATAAGGTTATATTACACCTTAGAACAGAGAACAGGGACAAAGCTCAGCATTTTTCACACTGGGTCTTTTCCTCCACCTGAGATAGGATTGTGCTGGAAGTAGTTATATTTTTCCTGAAATTAAGCCAAAAGATAAGAGGTAGCTGAAATCAGTGGCTTGATTTGCCTAAAATGTGGTGGAGGAGCGCTCCTTGTGTTTTGGGCTTGCGAAGAGGTGGGGACAGCAGGCATGTGGCTCGGCCACCAGGGCTGTGCTGAGGGCTCCCTGTCTCGGACCGCCCAGCCTTCCACTTGTTCTAGACCCCTGCACTTTGAGGCTGGCACTTTGAGCACATCCCGTCACTGCAGAAGGGAGCATTAGTGAGACCGACATTCTCCTGTCTACTGCATGCATCTTCATTACTAAGATGAAAGCTGGGTGCCCAAGTGTGAGAGTGCGCATGCGTACCCCTCACATCCATCACCCTTGCCTCCTGCCACCACACCTACCCTACATTCTAATCCAGCCGCGTGGCCCCCCGGGGAGTCAATTTGCGGGATAGGGGACAACCTCTACTTTTGCCTTGCGTGTTGGCGCTCCTAAGGGTTGCCACGTTGGAAAGTGGAGTGGGGGCAGCTGAGATGCATTACTTCGTCTGGAGGTCAGCGGACCTGCGGTGGGGAGGAGTGAGGAGCTAGGTGGCAGTGAGGACAGAGGCAAGAGCGGCGAACCCTGGGCAGGTTATTTCTAACTGCAGAGCCAGCGGCCAGGCCGGGAGCTTCAAGATGCAATTGTTTCTGTTTTCCATCATTAAACAATGTACTGCAGAGAAATTTCCATTTAAAATAAAATTAGCCAGGACATAAACCTATTTTGGTCCGGCCAACGCTCCCTAGTGAGTGAGGGTCAAAGAAATTCCACAAGGTCTCTTTGAGGATTGAGGGTCGAATGAGATGGAAAAGGAAGATTTTGATTTCTTTTTTCAGACAAGTAGTTTATTTATTCTAAGTCTGCTTCACTAAGGTACTCATCACCTGCTTTATTTCCTTTTATGACGCAAACCTACTCCAAGCCTCTGCTCAGACACTCTGAAAATGGAAACTTGTGAACAGTCACATGGGAGCCGGGTCATCCTCCAACAGTGTGGGGCGTGTGTAACCTTGGCGTTGGTCATGAATGGGGAAGCACGGGCTGTTGTTTTTCCATAAAAGATGAGGCAAGAGGGTTTAATTAGAGCAAGAAGGATTCATGTAAGACATTTGGAACTCAAATGAACTCATTTTACAAAATAGATGTACTAAAAATCCAGTTAGAAACTCAAAGAACTACAGAGTAGCTTATCCAACCTTTTCTATAAGATTTATAACAAAAAGAGGCAGTCCTATGTCACACTTCTATCTCCCTCTGACCAGCATTCAAGAGGCAATGACAGGGGAGGGGATAGCTCAGTGGTAGAGTGCCTGCCTAGCATGCAGAAGGTCCTGGATACAATCCCTGGTTCCAACACTTAGTAAGTAAATAAATAAACCTAATTATCTCTTCTCCTAAAAAAAATTTTAAAAATAAAAAAAAAGAGGCAATGACAGTTCTTTACTGGTTTCATTCCTCCTCCCACAATAACGTTCATGTTTCTAAGTACCATGCATATATACTTTGAAAACAAACATTTTCAATGGTAGATACTATTTTTTGATTTCCTATTCCTGAAGATAATGATTTACTTTCTTACCATGACATTTTTTCTCAGCTCTACCTCTCAATAGCTAAAATTTTTTGTTAACGTCCAGTGTTTACCTTATTGTGAATATATAGTCCCAACTGAGAAGTCATACACACACCCACACACACACACGTACAGGCTCTGTCACTCCGGAATCTCCCTCCTTCACCACTTCAGTGGTTCCCTTAGCCTGTCTTCCATATTGGATCCCCCACTTCCTCACTCCCGTGTCTTCCCATTTGTTGTTTACTTTTATTTATTGTTTAGGTGAGCATTATTGTCCTGTAGCTTTCTGAGAAAGGTTGTATGGTAAATATACCTTTGAAAACCACCTTTGAAATGACTGAAAATGTCATTCTGTCTTCACATTTGATCATCACTTTGACTTGGTGTGGGAGTCCAGGTAGTCAGTAATTTCCTTCAGGATTTTAAAGACATTTTCCGCTTTCCTTGTTACCCCTCGGTTGTCACCATTGAGAAACGTGGTTTGATTCTGATTCCCAGTCCTGTGACTGACCTACTTTTCCCCTTTGTAAGTGTGAGTCTATTCACAATGTTGGGAACCATCACGATGGTGTGTCTTGGTCTTTGTAGTCTGCAACTCTGACCTCTGGTTCTGGAACTTTCTTTAATTAACTTTTTGGTAATTTCCTCTTTTCCTGTCTTCCTGTTTTCTCTTTCTGGAGCTCTTCTTAGTTGGTTTTCCTGGATCTATGCAAATTGCTTATCTCCCCCCCACCCTTATTTCCCACCTTTTTTGGGTTACTTTATGGGAGATTTCTTTCACTTCATTTTCCAGACCTTCATTGAATTTTTCATTTCAGCTGTCATATTTTAAAATTTTCAATAATTTTTCACATGTACTTTCCTTTTTAAAAAAATAACATCATGTTCTTGTTTGATGGTGGCAGTGTCTTTTCCTATTGCTCTGAGAATATTAATTTTAGCCTTCATTGGACTTTTTTTCCTGCCCCCTACACATTCTATTTTCTCTGAGTTTCTTTTTTTCTGTTTATTATTTTGATTTCTACCTTTTGGAGTAGACAGTCTTCTCAAATGTTTGAAGATCCTTGGCTCTCTGCTCAGATTTTTTTGGTTTTGAAATGCATGCAGCTAAAAGTGACTGGAAGCTGTGTACATTGATGGGGCTCGCCAATGGTGGACTCCACCTTGGGTGACTGGAGAAGTCAGTTTCAGTGGGGAACGTCCAACTCTTGCAGTCTCCATAGGTCATTTCTCTTGGGCTTTTGACTTTTCCCAGAGAAAACTTTTCCAGCTTACTGCCTAGAGGGTATAAACCCGACCGAACATTTATAGAGCAAATTGGAAAAGAGGGAACCGTGACTGTCACTGTGTCCTATGTGGTCATCTGACTCCTGTTTTCAGCATCCTACTCGGAGTCACAGAGGGAGCCTGGGGGCCCTGAGTTCAGAGTCCCTTTGGTTCTATGCACCTAACTCTCCAGTCTTCTGCTGGAGTAGAATAGGGGCTTTTGCTTGCCAGAGTGGATTGGGTCGGGTGGAGATTCATGAATCTGACTATTCCTTAGACCATCAGCCTGTCCTGCCGCATCCATGCCCTTGTGTTTAGAAGGACTTTGTGCTTCCAATTTCTGAGCCTTCCTGATGTTCTACAGAATAAACAGGCTTAATTTTTGGCTTCTCCCACTTCTAGCTTAGCTTTCAGGGTTTTGTTTTTTGCTGTGCCGAAGTTTATGACCATAATTCCTTTTTCTTTTTCTTTTCTAAATTTTGGTGCTATCATCTCCTTTCCCTTCTCTCTATCTTATTGGGTTATTGAACTCTCTTTTCAAGTCATTTACTGAAATTTCAGAGAATTTTTTTTTAAGAAAGCACAGGTAAATATGTGTGTTTGGTCTGCTATGTTTAACAGAAGGCACCCCTCTTCATTTTATAACTGAGAAAACAGCCCCAGAGAGAGTGAAGCATTTGCCTAAGGTCATATCTGCATTGCACATCTTTAGGTTTAATCCATTTACCCCTGTGTTCCTGAGAAGTTTTTCTGAAGTCATGTTGAAACTCTGTGAGTCCTGTTTTAAAAGGTGTTAGTGGACGCATCACCAGTAATGCCACAAAAAGACCATTTCTTGATCTCATCCATTTAACAAGCTTTTATCAAGCACATATGATGAGCTGATATAATGACACACAGTCCAATCTATGGACTCACACAACAGTGAACACAAAAGACACTCTGTTTTCCCTTGTAGAGGTGACTGTCCAGTGGGGAAGGTAGACGTCTATCAAACAGTCACATGCAGGGGAACTTCACCTGCCAACAGTGTGACTACATTCATGGACTAAACCTCTCCAAGCTCAAGTTGATTATCTGTGAAATGGTTTTAGTAAAATGTGAGGATTAAGTGAGATGATACACGGTAGGGGCTTAACATAATGACTGGACCACTGTAAGTTCTTGATTAAGTTTAGCTATCATTTTCATTATTAGTAGCTAGGAAGGAAAAATGAATAGCATTATGAGAGATTGCAGGGGGTGCCTGTTGTGTGCGCATGTGTGGGAACGTGTGTGCGTGCATACATGCGGTGAGACTGTCCTGGTCTGAGAATCGCCTACTATGTGTAGGACTCTACTGGTTGCTGAAGGCACTTGGTCAAATGCTTAAAAGAGACTTTGGTATAAAGTCTTCCCACAGAGAGCAAGCGCCATTTGATTTATTGGTTGTGTAAATTGTCATTGATCACAGAACATGTTTATTCCTGTTTGCACCTGGAAGTTGAGCCAGTGCCTCTGATGACTGTAAGAAATTATGGAATGTCAAGAGAGAAGTAGACCCACAAAATGAAATGTTATGGGTTAGAGCAATGCGGCTATTAGAAAAAAATTGAGACTGCAGAAAGAGGAAAATGGAGATGGGGTGTGGAGATATTGAGTGTGGTGTTTTCCATTAGTCAAACTTCCCAGTTAAATAATATCAACAGTTTCAGGGCAGGAGGAGAGAGCGAACATCTGTTCAATAGAGGGAAAGGAGTTATCTGATTTCTGAGTCCACAACAGTGAAAAAAAAAAGGAGATGTCCAAGATCCTGAGAGAGTGAACCAACCAAAGATGTGAATAAAGAAAAAGATCGTGGAGGATCAGTTAGGATCTTGGAGGATAAAGACTTTTCTGGGCAGCAAGAGTCAGGTCAAAGGCATCATGAGGAGAGGAGGGAGGGACAGAAGAGAGAGAAAGATGCACTTCTGAGTTTTGTCTGCAAGTCATGGAGAAATAAAGACTTTTGAATTTGTAGAAATGGTTCTGGCTTGTTAGGGAAAAAATTATGAGTATGTAAACATGGAAATATCTTTTAAATATAAAATTTAAACAAATAACCCTGGGGGTTAATGTTCTATCTTTGCATTTCCCTAGAAGGAGAAATATGTGAGGTGATAAAAGACCAGAAGGAAGTTGCTAGAAGAGGACCAAGACGTGAGGCATCGCCAGTTCCCCGTCCTCCCTCCCCCACCCTCCTCCTTGGTGTGACCAGGAAGTGGCTGGGTGATTATTTTATATATGTTTTAACTGTGAAGGTCATGGCCATTCTGCTTAAACACTTTTCCTTTTGCATAAACTTCACAAAGGCTTCAGTCTATCAGAGGGAAGTGTAGATTTTCTTGGCAAATGTAAATGGTGAAACTTAAAAAGAAAAGCAGGGGAATGTTTTGCACACAATTCATGGTGGTGGTTCCTCCTGCGGAGGGAGGGAGTCGGGAGGGAGGGGAGAGAGGAGTGTGCTTCGGGCAGGGAGCAGAGATGCCTCAGCTTCCTCCCTGGCAAACCGTTACTCCTGGAAGAGCTGTTTTCTACTTATTGTAGGAGACGACGCGAGCTCCTTCGGAACTTCCACAAGGTGACCACTAATGTGGTCACTTCTCAAGAGAGGAACCTTTTGTTTTGCCAGTCTGGCCTCACGTCCAGTAATTCAGGTATCAAAGCCCAGGTATGGGCTCTTAGGCCCTCCAGCTCTGGATCTCTCTGGAGATGCTCCAGTGCCTGGAATGTGTCTGGGGCAAGCTGTGAAGTCTCCGGCCCCAGTTCCCTCCTCTCCCAGAAACAGGGGTCACCCATGCCAAGACTATGAGCTTTGAGTCAGAGAGTTTGGGGCCCAAATCCCAGCTGGGCTGGTGCAGTTGTCATTTTGGGTGATTACCCCCTCAGATCCTGATTTAATGCATTTCTAAAATAGGCCTAGACAATAATGCCTAGACTGCAGGGGTGCTCTGAGAATTAGAGATAGACGGTGTTCAGTTGTCACTATGAGCAAGAATCATCACTAGTTCTGATGTCTGGCCTTGCTTGAGAGGCATTAACCATCGTGATATAGCCAGTTCCTGCTGGGACTCAACATAACTTAACTTCCAGAGTTGCCCTTGTGAGAGTAACAGTAACAGATCACCACCTGAGATTTGGGGGATCTGCCCCTGTGAACTTGATTTAGTGTATTTCCCTTTCCACAGAAGTTCACACTCATGGCTTATGTTTCCTGATGAGCAGTCCTTTCACTGCATCTCAGTTTCAGTGGTGAAAATGGGAGTGAACTCCATGCATAGGTGTAGCCTGTGTTCTAAGTCAAACCTTTCCAAACGTGTCTTCTAAACTTGTGGATATTCAGTCTAGCCATTTTTCAGTTGATGTAGTAACATATATAGATAGAAATCTGGTTTTATTTCTCTGGATGAGATAGCTTATAACAATAACATCTGTATCTGTCTATGTCCTTCTCAGCACCGGGAGAGTCCCATAATGTCAGGGAATCCTATCTTATACTTTTTTTGAGATTCCCAGTGCCCAGCAAGATGTCCTGACTTGAATGGCTTAGTAATTTATTCAGCAGGGCATCTTCAGGGATATTCCGTGTGAGGTATGGGTAGGATGCCGAGATCTGGCCCTGAACAAGATGGACACGAGCCTACAATCTAGGGAGAGACAAACATTAAGCAAACAGTTGCACAGATAATTACTTTCTGTTGCTACACAGTGAAGGAGAAAGACAGAGGACGGAGTCGGCATGACGATGTAAAATGCAGATCCGACAATGGCAGGGTGTTTCTGGAGGCTGGAAAGGTTGCCAGGGGAGCGTGACCGCCAGTCTGTGCTCCTGCTCTGAGCTGGGCTTACAGGGGCTCTTGTCCCCTGCCTGGTCTAGACGCGCTGAAGACCAGCGTTTCGGCTGCTGTCCGTACCCTGGATGAGGAAGGGGTTGCTCTCCTCTTGTGTTGTAAATGCCTCCTCTGTGCCTTGGAGTTTTGTGCATGTTGTCTCACTTAGTCCTCACAACAACCCAGTGTGTCTGGTGTGAACCACACTTGTTCCTAAAGGATCAGAAAAATTGCAGTGTGTCTAGTTTCTCACAGGCAATAATTGGCTGAGTCTGGAAAATACCTCGTCTTCTGACTCCAAGCAGTCTTGTGTCTAGAGTGGTTTTCTTTCCTTTAAAAAAAATTCTAAATAACAAAACTTTTTTTCCTCAAATAAAGCCCAAATCTATAAAGCTGTCAGAAGAGAGCTGCCCTGGTTGAACTGGGGGTGGGGGTCAGGTCACCACCTGCTAGTCTCCCCCTGGGCCCCCAGGCGGTCTCTAAATTGCCTTAGAAGGACCTGAGCAGTGTGCGAGGCTAGGTTTTGAAGCTGCAACTCTCCACCGTGTTGCGCTTCTCAGCTCACAAAACTCCGCAGCCTAGTTACTGTTGGACGAGCACAGTTGAATGCCAGCAGTCACCAGAGCCCTGTGACTGTAAGGGAGACCCCTCTAAACCCAGTTAATAAGCAATTCCTACTGAACATTCATGAGTGTTAATATTGGCCAAAGCTTTCTAATCTCAGGCTACTTTGGATTTTCACCTATGATGTTTTATGTAAACCAGGAGTCTGCCATGGTCAGGGAGGAGAATTTGCTTCCAGCAGGTGCACAGTATTTGTTGATTGGGTTTTCTAGGTTAGCCCTGGAGGAGGATATATTTGAATGCCCAGAATGCAGACTATGCTTCTCCCTCTGGGACTAGCAAAGATGTAGACTCTCTGGGATTTGGCTTTGAGGACTTCACAGTCCAATTGAAGACAGAACATGAATGCTGAAACAAGTAAACAACCCAGCAAGTTGGCATGACATCAGGAGATCAGAGAAGAAAGAGATTAATGAGAGGGAAATGGAGTAATGGAGGTTAACTGTAGAGCCAAGTGGTCCTCTTGCTGGGTGTTCATACATTGGTAGGAATTAGGGACTTAGAGAGAAAGGAGAGGGTGCTCAAGGCAGGGGCAGTGACAGAAGTAAAGCCATGGAGGCAGGGATCGACAGGGCTGTGCGGAGAAGGAGGGAAGGGATTTGAGTGACTGGAGAGCATGCTGGGAGTGAGGAAGTGGGGAATGACACTGGGGGGTCAGTTGGAGAATTAGTAAAAATGATACACCCCTTAATGCGGGGCACAATCACAGGAACTCAAAAGAACACAAGGAATCAGAGCTCTAGTTACCTGGCCCCTGCTCCTGTGAATGAATGTTCGTGGTGGGTGGGGTAGAACCACCGTGTATGAAGCCAGACAGAGGAGCTGTTGCTTGATCTTATGCACAGTGGGGAGCCATTGTGGGCTCTTGTGAGAGGGAGTCCTATTTTGGAAAGATTGTGTCTCCAGCATGTTCTTGGAAGATCAAAGGGATTCTGCCCAAACTTGAGTCTTCCGATGTTTGCAGGTTCCCAGTGACCCAACTTGGGATTGGTTTTGTAACGTTCCTGAGAATGACTTCTAGTTAGTTTCAGTTCTAGATAAATTACAAATGTTAATCAAGCCAAATGCTCTGATGAACAATCATTTGGTGAACAGATAGAGTTAAAGAAGTGCTAACGATGAAACCCAAAGAGCCTCGCTTAGGTAAACTATCCTATAATGTGATAACAGTATCCCTGCAGTGACATTTTTGCAAACACAGAAAGGACATTTGATAGATCAGACTGTTAGATCAGGCAAGCACTAAGCCTGACCTCTGTGACAATGATGTCATTTGTGTATTGATTTCTGTGAATCAAGAACTGAAGTCTTGCCTCCCTCTTCCAATTTATCTTGTGACCTGCATGCTGCATCTCCACAATTCAGAGGGAAGACAAGACTAGGTGTCTCAGATCAAAGTACAGTGAGGGACTGGAAATTAGGCAGTGAATTGGTGCCTCGGGGTTAGCCAATCACTGTGTCTAAATAATGATGATGATATCATATGCTGTTTATCAAATGCCCAGCGTCCAATGAATGAAAACATTTTACAGTGCCCATTAAATCTTCAAAACACTCCACTTATGTATATATTTTCGTTTCCTCTGTTTTCCAGGCAAAGCGGCTAGGGCTTAGAAATTAAGTCATGATGGAGATGTAAATTATCATTTCTGTGGCAGACATTGTTAGCTGCCTGCCCAGTAATTATTTGGGCAGACTCCTTTGCACCTAAGAGTGTCCATGTGGTAGAATTCTGGCCAATGACATAAGCTGAAGGTTCTTGCTGATTTCCTAACATAGGTAGAGATCCTTCCAGCAACTCTTTTACTCCCCTTCCTGTCTTGAATGTGGATGCAATGACTTGCGATGTACAAGCCATCTCGCAACCGTGTGGGCAAAAGTCAGATACTAAGGTAGTGGAGCAGGAATAAAAACACAGCTTGAGTCTTGGATGGCTCTCTTGAACAGTGGCCTGCTTACGCCTAACTACTTTATTATGTGACAAAAAACTAATCTTTCACTCTTGAATCCACTTGTGGCTTAATGCAACCCTAACCATGCCTTTATAGCTCTTGACACACATCAGGGTTCTTCAGTTGTCATACTTACTGACATTTGGGGGCTGAATAATTCTTTGTGGTGGGGGCTGTTCTGTGCATAGTAGGATGTTTAGCAGCCTCCCTGGACTCTTTACCCACCAGTTGTGACAACCAAAGATGTCTCCGGACATAGCCAAATGCCCTCCTGGGATGGAGAGAACAAAGTGGCCCCAGTTGAGAACCATCATCTTATTTGGTCTTCTCAATGTTTTTGGAGATAGGTAGGAATGTTTAAATGATTTAAAAGGTGAGGAAACTAGACTCTAAGATATTCCTTGATCTGCTAGGAGTTGCACCTTAGTCAGTGGACTGGAAACTAGGACTTTTGGCTCCAGGATCAGTGTATTTTCCATTGCAGGGCCTGAGTTATTTGTTTTGATTAAAGCCACTGATCTAATTATTTGAATGGACCTCTGCTTTGGATACTGCCAGATTGTTGTAAAGAAGTATTGTGGCTGGATAAGGCAGAGTGTTCTGTGAACAGAAGACGATAAATGTCATTTCCCCCCTTGCTCCCTTGAACAAACGTGTTATTCAGTGTTTCAAAAGGTAATTCACAGGTCAGAGCTTCCTAAGTGTGCTGACATCATTGTCGTGGCTGCAGTTGGATTGCTTTCTCTTATTTTCCCAAAAATACTGGCCTAAGTAAGCAGATATGAAAATTTTACATAGATTTTTCTATGCCCCAGTGATACCTCATCCTCAGTCAACTGTTGGGAAGTTTTAAAAAATGTTGAAAAGATCCCACTTGATTGGATTCTTTGTACCCCCTCCTTCACTTACTATGATGGCAATCTGTAGCACACACACCAGCCACATCCATCCTCAGGCTTCTATTTGAGTCAGATGCCTCATCTGGCTTCTCTGATGTTTCTGGATTTCTCAACTGGGATTGCCCACTGTGGTGTGATTTAAGTAGCTTCATCCTGAGTTCCAGTTCTGGGCCTGTAAGCAAAAGAACACAGGCTGTCTTAGCCTATTAACAACTGCCAAGAGAACTGTTCTTCGGTGGAAACAGGGAGCAGGGAGAGCCTCTTGAAGGAAAAGGATGTCTTCAAGGGAACAGTGCTTAATCGACCCACTTCAGCCTTGACCTTTGGCTCCTCCATTTTTTTTTTTCCTTAATGCTTTCAGACTAAAAGTCGATTTATTTTTAAGTACATCTCTGTCTGGTGTCTTCAGAGAATCCCTGCAAAGTCTGCTAGACTTGCTAATAGCTACCAGGGCCGAATCATGTTGCCTTACTTACTACCATCCCCTGTCAACATTGAGCTTGTGGTGGGGGGCGGTTATTGGGTTGTTTATGAATAAAGTGTGAAATGTTCTTCTTGAAAAGTTGTTTGCCATGCCATCTTGACACTAAGGTAGCGGATGAGCACTCCAGATGAGAACACTGTAAGAAAGGTAACAAGTTATGGGTGGCTTTGCCTCATTTTTCTTACTTATTTTTTCATAGATTTAAAAATTTTTCCCTATATCATATTCTCTCTTAAATTTTTTTTCTTTTTAGAATAGGGTGGAATAAAATGAACAGTAAATTTATGAAGCCAGTGTTGTGAACATGACCCCATCACATTGATAGGGAATTATAAAATGATTTAAGGGTACGCTTACAGATCTAGTTAAATCTGCCAGCAGACAGGTAAGCAGAAAAGATTAAAAAATGCAAAATGATGCATCAGTATGAATATGCTTTGTAATTGGAAAACCATCCATTCCATGGAGTTCTGGTGTTTATATAGCAGTTGAATCCGTTTATTGATTGACTGAACAGATATGTATTTCCAGCCTGTTACACCATAGACATGGTGTTAGACATGGGTGTTGAGGTTAAATTGAAAAATGATCATCTTCTGTGAAGGAAGTTAGTCTGATAGGAGAGTCAGATAAAAAAATAACTAATTATCTAGCAATATAATATAAAAGTGTGTGGAGTACTGTAGGAACAGTAATGAAAAAGTGATATGGAAATGACAACTTAAACATTTGCAGATGGGAAAGGGGGGTGGAGGGATACAGTGGGAGTTCGGGATTTGCAGATATTAACTACTATATATAAAATAGATAAACAAAGTCCTACTTATAGCACAGGGAACTGCATTCAATATCTTGTAATAGCCTATGATGAAAAAGAATGTGAAAAGGTATATATATATATATATATATATATATATATATATATATATATATCAGTTATATATATATATATATATCAATATGCTGAATCAATATGCTGTACACCAGAAATTAACACAACACTGTAAACTGACTATACTTCAGTAAAAAAATTAAACATTTTTCTGGCACTTTCCATTTTGTAATATCTGTATTGTGAGGAACTCTGATTTTCTCTCCCTGTGATTCTACAGAAGGAGATTTCTGCTTCCCTCCAAATGATGGGAAAATGCTGGAGCAGACCTTCCCTCCACTCCCTACTCACTTTCCTGAAAGCAGAATGGAGTGTCCAGTTGACTGCAGACAGCTTGATTTCCGTTGGATCACATTTCCCCCCAGAGTGCGTCGTCTCTGCGTTGATAAGGTAATGAAGGTCCATCTCTGATTCTCTCGGGTTGTCATTCTGCTGGGGTCTAGGTTTTAGAGGTGGGCTGATCGGGTCGTTGACATGTACTCAGAACTTGTTTGCAGAGTTGACTTTACCACAGGAAGACACCTAGCCTAGATTTGGGGAAGGACAGTAAGAATCTCCCATCTTGGCTTCGGGTCCAAGCAACATTCTGCAATGCCTCTTTACTATGGGACCCTCATTATCAGAGGCTGGTTAACAAAACTGATCCACTGATCTCCATTTGGTTTTGGATATTTATCCTTATGAGTTAGAACTCAGAAGGCAGGAGAGATGAATTATTAGCACCACTTACATTCAACAATCTCACCTGATAATTGTGACAACCTTACGTGAACGTTGCAGTGGGGACTGTTTTTCTCATGTTGCATGTGAATAAGTAGGCAGAGACTGAGGTCATGTGGAATAATAGAATTTCAGCATGACAGACATGGGTTCAAATCCTGATGCTGCCACCTGTGAACGGGCTGACCTGGGAATAGGTTCCTTAATTTGATGAGCCTCAGTGTCCTTCTCTGTAAAAGAGAAACGGCATCGTCACTTTTGTAAGTTGTGAAAAGTAGACATTGTGTATATCGGACACTAAGCACAATGCTGATGCATAGCAGGTACTCAGTGAATATTTGACCTGAGTTGGAGTTGTTATGAAGCCAAAGCAGAGAACTGGGGGATCTAGGGAAGCTGAGACCAAGAACTAACTGAATGAGCAAATGGGGAGTCATCTGAAAAAACTGCAAAATGGGTGTAGAGATTGAGAGCGAATTTACAGGGGTACCAGCATTATCTGATTTGGGAATGCTGATTTCATTCATAGATGCTAAAATAAGATGGGTATTATAAGTCTTAGACTATGTTAAACTCATTGAGCAGCTTCTTCCTTAGGAGAGATTCTAATTTTTTTAGAGGGGTGGGGAGGGTTGGGGGAGCCTTAGATTGGGTGGTGAACATGTGGTACAGGTACAATTTGCTCCAGGAGGGGAGGGGCCAGCCTGCCTTTTCCTCTGTAGTATTTCCAGTGCCTCGAATAGAACTGTGCATATCTCATTGCTCAATAAATATTTGGTGAACCAGTTAATAAATGAATTTAGAGATAGGAGAGTGCTGTGAACTTGAATCAATGGAGAAGACTTCTTGTGAAAGGCAGCTCTTGAGAAAGAGCTGGAGGAATGAGGAGACTTTGTAGGGGAAGAGGAAGTGGACACTTTGGAATGGTTGACAATGTTAGAAAATATTTTTAATGTAAACTGAGGGCCAGGAGTGAGCTGATCGTTCACATGGGTAATCTTATGCGCTGCTGTGAATTACAACATGACGTATTCAGGTCTAGCTTTTGTGTCTCTTCGAAAGAGGATGGAGATAAATGGATTGGCTCTGCAACGTGTCGATTGGCCATATAAAGTCATGTTTTGCATTTGCGATTTTCCAGGTTGCCGGTGGCAACAATGTCTCTTTAAAGCCTGCTATTTAGAATTACCTCATCCTTCCTGGGGAAGGATGGTGGGTGCAAGTGGGAGGAAAATGGCAAAATGAGTGACAAGCTTTGATGCATACAACCCCTTCTATAAATGCGTCTGAGGCATAACTGAGCAGTCATGACACTCTCCATTAATTTAATGAAATTAATTTTTTTCATACACCACTTTCAATGCTACAAAATACTTTACAGTGAGAGGCAAAAGGAGATAATGAGATAATGTTTTATGGAACCACGCAGCAGCAAGTTTCCTATCATTAGCAAGACGGAAGAATATATTAAAAACGGCATGGATAGAAGAGAACTCCGAAATAGCAACCAGAGAAGAAAGAGCAGAAGCGGGATGTGGCTCTCAGAGCTTTTGATCCTTTCCTGTAAAAATCACTCAATTTATTGGCAGGACTCGGAGTGAGCCCAGGGCAAGTGAGCCTGGGGGCTGAGTACTTGCCTTTTCTAGAGCAGTTAGTCCAAAGGAAATGTATTCATCACTCCTAGTTGCTAATTCATGAGATAGCCTGGTAAAGTAGAAAGATTATGATATTTGGAGTCAGACAAATCTGAGTTCAAACCCAGTTCTGCCATTCGGTGGCTGTTGGCTTTGGCCTCTGTGTGTGTCAGTTTTGTCATCCATAAAATGGGTGTGGAAACCTGTCTCATAGAATTACTGTGAGAATTAGGTTGGTAAATTGCTTTAGCTTATTGGTCAGCACACAGTAGATGCTCAGCATATCCTACTTTCATCTCTGCTTTTGACAGTAACAGTGATCCCAAGTCAGCCTATCACATGATTTGGATCTTCCTTGCTGCAGCTCTGTGTGTGTGTGTGTGTGTGTGTGTGTGTGTGTGTATGTGTGTGTTGGATGGAGAGTGGCAGGAGTAGGGAGGGTTCACCAGATGATATAGGTTGCCTGCCCAGCACCTATTATTCCCATGATTTATGTCGGCAGAGCTCTGGTTTTATTCCATCCTCCCCTAAGTGACTTGGACAAATTTGGGTTGGTCTAAGCCAATAATAATGATTCAATTCTCTTGACAATTATTGCTTTAAGGGTGGCCACTGGACCCAGTTCTGGTCAATGAGACATAAAGGGAGTTCTTCTGGGAGCCTCCTGGGGAGATTTATTTTCTCTTCAAAAGAGATGTGTACATCTTCTTTTGTCTCCTGGGTATTATCATATCTACACAATTTTCATGGAATTGCAGCCATCATCTTGGACCAGGAGTGAAATTAGTCCCAAGTCTCTCTTCAATAGAACCTGCTATAGAGAGAGACAAGAAATCCGGGTACTACATGGTGGTGGTGCATGCTGAGTCGGTCAACTCTATTGGCTACTAAACGGATGCTAATACATCCCTTTATTGTTTTAGCAAGATTTATCTGAGTTTTCTGTTATTCATGGCTGCAGGCATCCTAACTCATACAAGAGGCTGTCAGGTGGGGATCTGGAGTTTGAACTTTAGTTTAATTTCTTTTTAAGTATTGAGGAAGATTCTTATATTCTTCTCACTGGCGATCCTTGAAGTAGAATAAAGAAGTAAGTTTCCATGTCAGCCTGTCCTGAGCCATTATTTTGGGAAACATTTTGAAGCCAGCACCTGTTCTGTTCGTACACAGGGAGAAATCTTACTAGGTCAAGTGGAATCATGAACTAGAGAGAAAGGGAAGCTAAAAAATAATTTTTGGAGCACTCATTCTATATGTTGTATTCTATAGAGTCATTCTATATTCTATGTGCTTCACATATGTTTTTAGCCCCACAATAGCAGTTTACAAGAACATAGGTTATGTTATCATTTAAAGATGGGAAATTTGAGGCTCAGAAAGGTTAAACAATTTGCCAACATCTGTCTGCTATTAAGTGAAAGAGCCAGTATCAAAATGCTGGAAGTCGGGTGCTGTTTCCTGGATGAAGGGATGCAAGTCCAAAGAAGTTACTTTTATAAGCAAGTTAATTGCCAAGACTGGTTAGTCTAGAATCTAAGTTCTTGGTGTCTTGTCTTGAATTTCTTAAATTAATGCCCCTCACCAAGATTCTCTGATGCCAGCAGTGAGTAGATTAGCAGAGATTTGCCTGTAATTCATTAATTCATTCAATAAGTATTGCACATCTACTAAATACCCAGCCCTGTGCTAGGTATTATGTATAATACAGTGGTGGACAAAAGACATTGGTCTCTGCTGCTCACTTCCTTAGTTGGGGCTGCACCTCTGGGTGTATCATGGGTGGGGCTGAAACAGTTGGTGAGTGGCCCAAGGAGGCAGTGAGTGCAGAGAAGAGCAGGACTTGGCGGGAAAACCAGGGCGCTGGGGCATGGGACCTGTGAGAAACTCGCCAGCGGTGAGAGTGATGTCTTGGGACCTTGGAACCCGTTGTCTCCATTGAGAGTCAACACTGTGTTTCAGGGCAGAGCAGGAAAGGTTGAGGGATCTAGAAAACTCTGGCTCTCAGGAGTAGACTGCTGGGCAGGTCTGCTTTATCCTGACCCCTCCAGAAGCATTTAGAGATGGCCCTAGTGTTTATGTAGCCTTGTGTCTCAGTGGGTAGAATCCATCTAGAAGATGGTGACGGCTTTTCTTCTTTCACTGTGAATGTGCTTTGGTGATGCTCGGCAGGTCTCCCACTATGGCTGATTTCAAGCCACCAACGTGATGTCAACCAGTTCCCCAGATTCCTAAAAATTGGGAGCCAGTACGGGGTGGCTGCAGCATACCCTGGCTCTAGCACAGCCCTGAAGAGTCTTCCTAGGGCCACTCAGGAAGTTGTCAGCTCTCTAATGTACCTGGAAGGGAGAGTTTGAGAGCACCAGGTGACATCCCCGGTGGTGGGGTCAGTATCAGGAAAGATGCTTCCTCTAAACCTTGCATTCACTTTCTCTACCTTTAAAAAATAAGCCAATTTCTGGCCATGCCCCTTTTCCTATCTCCCCCTTTGCAGTTCTTTTTTTCCCTTTTACCTCTGATTTAAAAATAAATATATTTTCAAAAGAACTAGAACAAATAATCTTTCTGTAAACAGAAGATCTTTTTTCAGCCTTGTTATTGATTTTTTTTCCCTGTTATTCCCCCAGTGCATCAAGTTATAAAGAAGAGGTTGGTTTTATTTTTCCTGCAAGGAAAAACAAACAACCTATGGGCTTTTTCTAAGAGTGCGAGCCCACGCCTTCTGAAATGTATTCAAAAGTGAGATGTCGTGGGCACCATTATCAGGGGCTGCCTGATGAGGGTCTTCTGTTTCTAATAGATGCTAATCATCGTAATTTATCCTTCCCTCAACATGATTTAGAATTTTATTTGTTCAGCCTGTAAAGTAGAGCTGAGAATATGACAGACCCGAGATATGAATCCTGTTAATGAAACAGCATTTAGAAATGAGAGCATGGCCGTCTTGGCTATTACATTGTCTGTCGATTAGTCATAATGTTCTTGAGGACCCTGTCCGATCAGGAGCTTATTTTAAATAGCAAATTTCCTGTGACTAAAGAGTGCAATTATTGGTTGCTATCTTCAGAGGACAGTTACAGGGCAGATTAAAAAAAATGAACATTTTTAAAAAGCAATTAAATGGGCGGGAGACAAATTCTGAAGATAGAAGGAGGCAAAGGCAAAGTAATGAACTGAAATAGAATGTGATTTGAAAATTAAAAAGGAAGTTAATTTGTCATCGTTGGGTAGAAAAAGCCCCCAGTGGTGAGGTGATTACCTGAACTGAACTCCTGAGGTTTTTTGGCCACGTGCTGTAGATGGGTGTCCTTTCTTTTTCTCTTGTCTTGAACAGATGGGAAATATTTATTGGAAAT
Source organism: Vicugna pacos (assembly GCF_048564905.1). Taxonomy (NCBI): domain Eukaryota; kingdom Metazoa; phylum Chordata; class Mammalia; order Artiodactyla; family Camelidae; genus Vicugna; species Vicugna pacos. The sequence goes on along the minus strand of NC_132997.1, from coordinate 85,614,118 downwards.
CAGAAGAATTTCCAATTGGAAATTCTCTTTCCAATTGGAAAGAAGAATTTATTGAAAATAGAAGATGCCTCCTCATTTCATTGATGTAGGAAGTCTTCTCTAATAACCACACTTGCCTTAAAGGTGTTCGCAAGGAATATCTTAGGAAGAAAGCAAGGACAAACCACTTTTTTGAGTGAACAGGAAAGAGGGAGGGAGAGAGGACAAGGGAGAGAGAAGAGGACAGGGAGGGAAATATTCCTTTCTAGAACGAGGCTCTCCAGTGGGTGTAGCAGAGAGACACCAGGTCTGGAGTCAGACATACCTGGATGTGAATCTTGTCCCTGCTGCACCTCCCCTGTGTGACTGTGGGCAAGCTTCCTGACCTCTCTGAGCTTCAATTTCCACTTCTGGACAATGGGACACGTGCACCAGGGTTGCTGTGAGACTGAAATGAGGACGTGGTAGAACACATTCACTACATGTTTTTCCCTTCTCAGGAGCTTGACTAATCTCTGAGCCAAAATACAGTTACAATTATGTGATCTGTGTTGAACAGCCAATTTTGATTGTATTTCCTGACAGTCTGATGAGATTCTGTGGGCCGAGCCTCAGAGGCTGCCCAGCCCTGCCAGATTCCTGGTGCAGGGTTGGGAGACTCACAGGCACCAGAAATCCTACCTGGCGAGTGAGGACCAGGTTCATGATGACTTCCTGGCTGCAAACTGTCCTCAACATCACTATTCCCAATCTACAAACAAGTCGTAGGGGGAAGAGAAGGGTATTTCATTGTACTTTTGTTAATAGAGCTATTATTTTATTATTTTCTTTATAAAGGTGATTCTGACTCATTTCCAAAAAAAAAAAAAATCAGCAAACACAAAGAAGCCAAATGAAGAAACTATCAAACACCTATGATTTTTCAAGCCAGGTTAAGACAGCGTGGTGCTTCTCTAACTTTTCATTCTTACTCTATGTTTGTTCCCTCAGGAATGAGTTCCACTTATTCTAGACCTATGTTTATTCCAATGTGAGCATCATGATTTAAGTTAAATTACTTACTGTCCCCTACTCCCAGGTCCTTGAGTAGAACTGACTGGGGCGGCTGCATGACTAACCGTATGGCGTCCTCCACCAGTAGATACAGCAAAGCGTGCCTGAGTTGGGGTATTTTTTTCCCAGCCTATTTTTCATTTTCTGTGCTTTTATACACTATGCTGCTGGTAACTCTGGATAGTTGTTTGCTCTGAATAGTTAAAATCATAGACGCTTAAAATTTTCAATATTTTGCCGGTCTATTTTTGCTTATCATTTTGGTAATGAACATATACCATTTTTAAAACAAGCAGTTCACTTTTATATGAAATTTTCAGGAAATATGTTTTCAGAAACCAGCTTGTAATTGGGTACTGTCTATACTAGAAATGTAGTGAGGGCAGATACGTGTCTATCCTTACACACACACACACACACACACACACACACACAGCTACATAGGGATTATATAGCTGTATATGTAGTTGTATAAATGTATGCTTAAAAATCCCGAGTTACGTAATAGGTATGTGGATGATTTTATGGCAATATATCATGAACATATTTTCATATCATTTTATTGGTTGTATAGTAATCAATAGTATTGCTATAACATAGCTACACAACATATATATTGTAATATATATATAGCATACACATGTATATAGTACAGCTTAACCAAGCCTATATTGTTGAGTACTTGGGGTTTTCCCAACTTTTTATAGTATCACCAATGATATCCTACTGAACATATTTCTATACATCCTTAATTATTTGCAGTGTTGCATGTTATAAGTCAGGTGGTAAGTTTACACTAATGGCAATGTGTTCCAAGTTTCAGTATTATGAACAGTGGTTGTGTTCCCAGGCTAGCCTACAATGGTTAATTTAATACGCACTGTAGCCAACCTAGATTTTGGTGCTATTGTATCTGGGTGGGTTGAATTGTGTCTCCCCTTCCCCCCAAATATGTTCAGGTCCTAAACCCTGGTACCTGTGAATATGACCTTATTTGAAAAAGGGTCCATGCTGATGCAGTCAAGGTCAGGTGAGGTCATATTGGATTCAAGTGGGTCCTAGATGCACTCATGTCTTTACAAGAGAACCAGGAAGGAGATTTGAACTCGGAGAGAGAGGGAAGATGGTCATGTGAAGGCAGAAACAGTTAGGTTGTCATAAGCCAAGGAATGCCAGGAGGTGCCAAAAACTGGAAGAGTGAAAGAAAGATTCTCTTCTGAAGCCTCAGTTTCAGAATTCTGGGCTCCAGAACAGTGAGAGGTGAGGAAAATAAATTTCTGGTGGTTTCGTTTTTGTTTTTTGTTTTAGCCACCTAGTTTGTGGTATTTTGTTACAGCAGCCCATCGTAACTAATGCATATGCATGACCACCTTTTGGAACAGATTTTAATGAATCTTTAAAATTTTTTAAAATTTTATTTGTTTATTTTTTGGAGAAAAACTCTTTGTTAGTTTATTTAGTTTTTTGTTTTTCTTTTTTTTTTAAGTTGAAGTATAGTCAGTTTACAATGTTGTGTCAATTTCTGGTGTACAGCATAATGTTTCAGTCATACATATACATACATACATTTGTTTTCATATTCTTTTTCATTATAGGTTACTACAAGACATTAAATATAGTTCCCTGTGCTATACAGAAGAAACTTGTTCAACGAATCTTATAAAGGGAAGTTAGATCCCAGGACTAGCTCACAAAAATACTTAATGTATGATATAGCACTATCCCATTTAACAGTGTCTTCCCATAAGAAATCCTAAAATATACCCTGATAGGAGAACTCTGCCTTGTCAGGCCCCACAGGAGACAGTGCCCTTTCTGCCACAAGAGGGTGTTTTGGGCAGGGGTTCCAAGATGGGGGACTCATACCAACTCAGCCAGCATTTAATGAAGACCTCTCATACTGGTGAACCAGACGGAGTCCAGTCCTGCATAGGATTTACAGTTAGTGGGAGGACGTATAAGTGAACTGTACAGAATTCTATTGGGACTGGTGATATGGGCTGGGGGTCTGGCATCAGAGGGAAGATGCTGGGGTTGGGGAGCTTTGCTGGGATCAGCCTTCAGGCAGTACCAAGCACCTGGAGGTCCCTTGAAAGAAAGTGGGGATTCTGGGGTGAGATGGGAAGATGAAAGTAGGGGTGGTAGTGTCTTTGAGATGGAGATAATTTAGAAAGTCAATTTGTTGTTTTCAAGGATTGTATACACAAGAGGGATATTCTCCTAAGAAGAAAGTGAGTATGTCTCTTTCAGATTCATCTGATTCTAGCTACTTCTGTATCATTTTTAGTGCTTGTTCCATCTTATTTCTTATTCGTTCCAGGCCAAGAAAACCAATCTGTGACTTAAATTTGATTACCATAGATTTGTAGGCTTGGTAGGATTGTGTCCTTGAATTCGTTTAATTGGCCTAATCCATTCAAGCAGAGTAACCGAGCACCGGCAAAAATGAGTCCCAAGCTAATGGCAACGGCTTGCTTTCTAATAGAAAGATTGATTTAATGCAGTGAATCGATATTTGAGAGTCATCAGTTAATTTCCTTTTATGTCCCACATGTTAATTATCAGAGGAAGCAATCCCATACCTAACTGAAAAGGATGAAACAAGATGTTGGTTCTCATGTCAGATCACTTGGCATGAGAAAATCTGGGAAAGCCACAGATGGGCACTGCCCCTGTGTGGTTCAACCGCAGTGCCTTGAATACTTGCATTTAACGAAAAGGCAGATGTGTGTCTGCGTAATGTCTCAGGGAGTCGGATATGATGTTCCAAGGCCTAAGGTTGGCCATATGATAGAGACATTTCCAAGGCAACAGTGAGAATGGTTGTAAACCTTTTCTAGCAGTTGTTCACAGCCTGCTGTATTACGTGGCTTACCCGAAATGTTAGGTTTCTCAGATTTGAGGACCTCCACTGCTTGCTTAACTGTTTTTATTATAAAGTTAATTAATTCTACGTAAACATAAAACTTTGTATAAACCCTTTTATAGCTCCTAAGAGGCTCTGAAACCCCATCACATTAAATGATTGTGTTTTATTTTTTTGAGTTTTATTGAGTTTGCAGTTTTATTTGTGTCTAATGTATTGAGCAATGTCTGGTTGAAACTAAATCATCACTCTCACATGAATTTGGTGCTTTGGGATTTGCCATGCCCTTGCTACAGTGTCCCTCTGAACTGTTCACATCAGGCCCCAAGCATTTTATTACTTATCAGTCTTTGTTTATTAATTTTTAACATTTGAATAGTATTTTGTAATGGCTACATGCCTATTGTTTCTTGTATTTTATGTTGCTTGCCTATTAACGGGATTATGATGTTCAAACTCAAAATTAAAACCTGCAAATCTCCATGAAGATCTATGAGAAATGTCTCACCCATTTGGGATATTTCAGGGTCTTGAAGAAAGAGGCAGTTGTGTTTGGAATCAAGCCTACTAGAGGCTTTTAACCCTTCGCCAGTGACCTTAGCTGATGCAGCGTGGCTTAGAGAACTGCCTCGCACAGCAGAAGGGAAGGGCAGAGCTTGAGAGAGCCAAGGTTGGAAAGGAGAGAGTGCAGTAGAGATAGAAAGGAAGGATGCCTCATGGTTCAGTCTGAGTGGCCCTCCCCTCCGAGGGGTAGGTCATGCCATTACCATAACTTTGAGCATACCAGTGTGATGTAGCTGTAAGGGACAGAAAGGTTTCTAGGTCAAGGTAAATATGAGACAGCCTGGGTCTAAGTTCCACTTCCACAGTTCACAGCTGTTTTGAAAATACAGGTTAGGCTGCTGGGACCAGAGGTCCCAAATGCAGTGGCTTAAGCAAGATGGACAGTATAATTGCTCCTCACGTAACAGCCTGGGATGAGGAGTCCAGGGCTGTTTTGGTGGCCTGACAGCCATGGAGAAAAAGCTCCTTCCACCTTATTCCTCTGTCAACCCCTGCCTTTGTCTACGTGGTTGTAGGTGGCCAGCCTCTGTGTTCACATTTCAGCCCCAGCCAGAGAGAGGGAGGAGGAAGAGGGCACCTTTCCTTTATTTTATTTCCTAGAAGCCACACCCATCACTTCTGCTCACAAATCACAATCTAGAATCTACTCATGTGGTTGTGGGTACTGCAACGGAGGCCATGTATCCAGCCAAGCAAATGTTCCCAGAGAAGAAGAAACAAAAAGTGTGTGTGTGTGTGTGTGTGTGTGTTGAGTGAGGGATGGGAGGGCAACTAGCCATCTCTACCTCTGCTCCCTAAATCCCAGTTCCCCATCTTTTTTTTTTCATTGACCTCAGGTTGACTTACAATATTTTATTAGTTTCAGATGTACAACAGTGTTTCAGTATTTTTATAGATTATGCACCATACAAAGTTATTGTAAAACTGTTGGCTATGTTCCCTGTGACTTACTGATTTTATGGCTGGTAGTGTGTACCTCCTGATCGCATTTACCTGTTTTGCCCATCTCCCCACCACCCTCTTTGGCAACTACTAGTTTGTTCTCTGTGAGTCTGTTTTGTTATCTTTTCATATGTTTTGTTTTTAAGACTCGACATACAAGTGAAAACATCCAGTATTTGTCTTTCTTGTCTGATTTGTGTCACTTAGCATGATCCCCGCCAGGTCCATCCATGTTGCCGCAAGTGGCAAGATTTTATCCCTTTTTTATGGCTGATTTATATTCCTTTGTACATATGCATACCACATCTCCTTTATCTGTTCATCTGTTGATGGACACTTCAATTCTGAATCATAACCATCCAGGGTAGAGCATCCTTGGTTGTAGGTTTTTTTCTTCCAGCACTTTCAATGTATCATGACACTATTCTGGCAACATTTCTGCTGAAAAATCAGTTGATAGCCTTATGGGGGCTCCCTTATATTGACTCTGTTTTTTCCTTGCTGCCTTTAAAATTCTCTCTTTATCTTTAGACATTTTAATTATAATATGTCTTGGTGTGGATCTCTTTGGGTTTGTCTTATTTGGTACTCTCTGTTCTTCCTGGAACTGGATATCTGTTTCCTTTCCAGATTAAGGAAATCTTCAGCTATTATTTAACCAAATACATTTTCTGCCCTTTACTCTCACTTCTCCTTCTGGGGCCTCTATAATGCTAATGTTAGTATGTCTGGTATTGTCCGTGAGGTTCCTTAAACTATCCTTATTTTTAAAAACTTCTTTTCTCTTTTTGCTGTTCTGAGTGATTTCCACTATTTTGTCTTCCGAGTGGCTTATGCATTCTTCTGTAATCACCTAATCTGCTTTTGATTTCCTCGTGTGTATTTTTCAATTCACTTATTATTTCTTCAGCTCTGATTGGCTCTTTTTAATATTTCCTGATTCTTTTCTGAAGTTCTCTCTGTGTTTTTCTATTCTTCTCCTGAGTTTGGTGAGCATTTTTATGACCATTTCTTTAAATTCTTTATCAGGTAAATTAATTATCTTCATTTCATTAAAGGTTTTTTCCCCCTAGTGTTTTATCTTGTTCTTTCGATTGGAAAATATTCCTCTATATTCTCATTTTGTTTGGCTTTCTGTGTTTGTCTTTATGAGTTAGGTGAAAGAGTTACCTCTGTTCGTCTGGAAGGTGTCTCCCTGTGTAGTAATGTCCCTGTGCAGACTTCCTGAGCCTGGTGGCTTTGGCAGGAGGGCTGGAGCTGATGTGAGTGTGGGCTGGGGCTTCTCCTGGCATGTGCTTGGGGCTGCCACTTTGGTTGGTGGGGTGGCTTGAAGTAGAGTTGGGTGTAGAGTGGGGGGCATTCTGGGGCAGCCTTTTTAGGCCAGGTGCTTTTCAATCTGCTGCCTCAGCCCTGGAGGCCAGAGCAGGTAAGTGTGTACATGCTCCTTTTAAGAGCAGTCTTGGTTTCCTGCAGCCCCCTGGCTCTCCTGGTCATAGCCCTGCTGGTTTTCAAAAACAGTTAAGGGGCTCATCTTCCCAGTACCAATTCCCATGGCTCAAACCCAGCTCTTTAGGGAGGACCTGTGAGTTTGTGATATCCCCTTCCTCTTCTAGATGACCCACTGGAGGTGTGGGTCCTAACAGGATCACTTTTCTTCCCCTCCTACCTGTCCTGGTGTGGTTTCTCTTTTTTATCTTTAACTGTAGAAGAGCTGTTCTGTGAGTCTTCTCAGGTCATCCCCAGAGAGAGTTGTTCTATATGTAGTTGTCGTTTTGGTGTGTTTATGTGGAGGAGGTGAACTCAGGGTCTTCCTACTCCTCCATCTTCCTGTTTTCCCCATCTTTCAAGTAGGAGTAATGCTAGTCGACTTCACAGGGTGGTGGGCTGTGAGTATTAAATTGTAGTTTACACGGAGAAGTGTTGGTATAGCACCTGACTCTTAGCACGTGCTAAGGAAGATGAGCTGTTGGCCACAAGCTCAGGCAACATCACCCATGGCAGCAACTTCCCATCACATCCAATAATGTAAAATGCTATACATGTTCTAATGATGATTGTGGTAACAGTGGTGATTGGCAGAGATGCTACTGTGAAGCCATGCTGTGCAGAACGCTTTTCTGGTCAACCCCAAGTTGTCACAGGCAGCTCTGCAAAGTGGTTAGAGCGTGGCTTCCAGTGTCAGACTGCCTGGGTTAGAAGCCTGGTCCTGCCCGTTAGAGATGTGCCATTTGGGACAAGTTACTTCACTGTTCTATAGCTCAGTTGCCTCATCTCTAAAATGAAGATGACAGTAGCATCTGCCTCATAGGGTTGTTATGATGATTAAATGGACTATTATTTGAGAAGTGCTTATACCAGCATGGAGCACATAGGAATTGCTATATAAGTTGGTGCATATTAAATAAGTAGAAAGACATTATGAACCTTCCCCTTTCCTAGGTCCATCAAAAAGGAGGTTGATTCCTTACTTGCTTCCTAGAGTGGAAGCTCCATTAAGGGAGGGAATTTGTCTTTGTCTCTGCTGAAAGCCACAGGGCCTACGGAAAAATATTTGGCCCTTTGTAGGAATTTAATGCATAACTAGATTCTGGAGGCTTGGTGTTACTAACACATGTCAAAACTGACCTGACATCCTAGTTTCTTGTAATGTCATCTGATACTAAGGAGATAGTTTGCCAACCAAAGGAACAAGTCATGATCTTCAGAGAAAGCCCTGGATGCCAGGCCTCTGGGAATGGAGCAGTGGAAAGAATGATTCCGGGGTGCAAAGCTTGCATTCAAGACTTGGTTCTGCCTCTAATGACTTGTAGGACTTTACAGGTGGCAGAGGAGTAGTTTCCAAGCCTTAGTTTCTTGATCTATAAAGTGGGAATAATATTTATCTTACTGGGCATTTTGAGAAATTATGTGGCAGTGCATTAAAAACATAGGGCGTGTCTTACGTGCCTGCTGTGGATGGAAATGTGATCCACAGCATACTGTATCTTGGCCCAGATAAGGCTGCCCTTGAAAGCAGAGAAAGGCCTTGAAATGCACATTTTACATGGGGACATCAAATAATCTGTAACTTGTTTCCAATCAGAGGAAGTCTGCCTTTTTTGATGTGAAATCATTCTACCTGTAGGTCCAGCATTTGCTTCCAATTGAAATGTTTTTGTCCAACACAGGAGGATTTTGTGCACTATTCTGAGAAGCCTTGCAGATCCTTTCTGAAGTGACTGTAACATGATTTGCTGCATACATCAGAGGGTGAGGTAGCCGTGTCCTTGTGCGGCAGGCAGATTTGATTTCAAGCTCTGGAGGCAAATAAAGAAACCCTGGGAAGCGTGTGAAGAATCTGAGCAAATGTGGAAATGAAAAGAGGGGGATGGAAATGGGATAAAAGGTGGAACAGTGGGTAAACAAGCAGGCTGGCTTTTGCATCCTTACTTTCTACTAACGAGCTCGGATGGGACCTTCGTGGGCTGTTGTTTCGGTGAGATCTGCCTCACCTTGGGGACACACAGCCAGAAGCTTTCCTTGATAACACACAGAATAAAGAAATCTTGTTCATTACGAGTAGCAGAAGGAACAACAGAGACTTGGATGTTTTTAAAATGAATTCCTCAGAAACTATTCCAGGTGGAGTTTAGGAACAATGAGGAACGAAGAGTGGAAAAACTCTCTTTCTGCAGGCATGGAGTCTTTTAAGTACAGAGAACTGTTTTGCAAGGCAGTAATGTGAGACTCATGACCTGACAAAATGCTTCTGGGTCAGGGTTACTTCCAAGGTAGGGGCCCTGTCCCTGATGCTGCTCCTCCCCACAAAGGGCTCTGTGGGTCACCATTTGTCTGTAGTCATTCTCTGTTTGTCAGGGGTGTGAAAACCAGTCTGAGCATTTAATCCATGCTAAGCAGGGGTGACCCTTTCATGCAAGTGCCCTCTGGCCTTCCCAGCCACGTATTATGGGAGTGGTCCTCTGGAACTCGTACAGGAGGAATTCTCATCATACCAGTTCCAGCTTGGTTGGAAAGGTATTTTTGTATTCGGGCAGGCTTGGGTGGGACGGTGGATACTTTGGGGAAAGCACAGCCTTGAACTATCTCTAAAACTAGCAGGCAGGCAGCTGACGACTTCAGCAGCAGCAGCAGGGTAAGCACTAGGCCAAAAAGACAATCAACAATCATGGTGAAAAGTGAAGACAGTGCCCAGAAAAATGACCTAAGAAGAAAAACAGGGCTCCCTAAAGCTGGGAGACAGGGATTGGGACAGCCCACTGTCAGCTGGAGCTCGGGAATCTGTTCAGACACTCCTGTTGAGATGATGTGCCTTTCCAGGATTATGTAAAGAATAGACATGCATTTGTTCATTCATTCATTCTTTCTTTCATTCAAAAGGCATTTACTGAGTACCATCTAGGTGGCAAGAGCTATGCTACGGCCTGGGATTTCAACGATACATCTTACAACTAGTTCCTGCTACTGGGAACTCTAGCTAGAGGGGAGACAGACCCGCCAACAAACGTGCCATAAAATAAAACAATGTGGGAGTGTGCAAGTGAGAAGGAGTGAGTTTTCTTGGGAATATGGGAGGGGAGCTTGAAAAAAGCCTCCCAGAGGAGGTAGCTTCTGCTTTCTGCCTGGATGAGCATGATTGTGTCACCCTAACAAACTGATAGGAACCCCCCCCCCACACACACACATATAGAGCTTAATTCTACCTGTAAATACCAGAAGGTTGCAGGAGGCAGCAGTCTGGATTCTAGAATTCTCTTAGTATCTTATGTGCTTGGGGCAAATAACTAGGCACTTAAAAAATGCTTCTAACAGTGATGAGAATGAGTCACGTAGATGGCAAAGATTTATTTATTCTAAGAAAAACAATGATGATGCTCTTCTTTCCTGTGGAAAGTTTGGAAGATGGGAAAGATGAGATGAAAAGGATTCAAGGTAGTGGAAAGAGATAAAATATTTAATAAGCTTATAAAGAAAAGGAGTGGAAAAAGCCATTGTTAGGGAAGTAAGCAGAGAATTTAAGTGGCAGATTTATTCCTTTAGTCTCCTCTGACCTCTGCTTCTGATCTCAGCAGTCAACTCTGCATGCTTTTTCTAATATGACCCATGAGGTCCAGCTTTCTGTTGGCAATCACCTGAGCCCTGGTCTAAACCTTTGTAACTGAATTATATGTCCCCAAGGGACAGATTGATTCAGAGGAAGGTACTTCTGCAGTTACAGGGAAAGAGGCTGTGGGAGCCTGAAGCTGTTTTTAAGAGATGCCATTAGGCAGCAGATGCAGGTGGCAGTGTGGAAGTGAGGGGTACAAGCATGCTGCCCTCCCTGGCTCTGTTTTCTAGAGGAAAAACACACCCAGCGGGCAAAACAGGAGGTAGAGGACCCTGTGCATCGGGGCTTCAGTCTTCCCGTCTGTCCTGACTGTCCATCCAGCCTTCCGCCAGAGGCCATTTTGGGAGATGCCGTCCTGATAGGTCTGTTGTGAGCATTGCTGAGTTAACAGATGAAAAGGACTTAGGAAGGCGCCTGCTAGCACCTAGGAAGTGCTGTGTAAGTGCAGCTGCTCTCCAGAGGCTGAGGAATTAGACATACATATGTGTTTATATCTACGAGAAAGATACAACCTTAAGAAATTCAAAAGTGTATATATTTTAAATGTAAAACGGAGTTCCAAAGTGAAGGGTGTGTGTGTGTGTGTGTGTGTGTGTGTTTGTGTGTCTGTGTCTGATTGGGAATATTTGATAAAAGGAGAATTTAATGCCTCCTGATTATTTGAGAGCTTTTGAGATAAATTAATAAACAATTATAATCATAACAGAAGTGCTTCCCCCCATCTGGGGGCAAAGAAGTTTCGATTTTTGGTCCATAAACATTGCGGTCATGGTCTAGGATGTTGATTAAAGCTAGGACGAACCTTAGGTGTCTCCTTCTAACTCCTGAATTTCATCAGTGAGAAAACACACTCAAAAAAGCAAGGCTTATCTGACACCACACACCAGAAAGGGGCAGAGGCAGATTATAGATTCTCTTAGCTTGAGAGGAGTGGGACCACAAGGACTGTGGGTTCCCTTCAAGCCCTACTCACTCTACAAGCAACAGATAGCCCTTTGGGTTATGCCAGGACCAGGCTGGCCAAGCACGCAAGGGCTCAGGGAGTGGGGTGTAATTGTGACCATGAACAGAGAGAAGCAGATGTGGACATGCTCCAAGGCTGCCTCTGCTTCCACTGTCTTGCCTTTGTCCTGGATGTCACCTCTGCTGACCACACAACCTGAGAGCGTAGGCTGGTGCCATTAGTCATAGTGACACACTTCCAGCTGTCCTGGCCATCCTGTGGTTCTGTGAGGGACACACTAGTGAGCTGGTGTATGAATGTGTGTGTGGGGTGGGGAGGGAGAGAGACAGACAGATAGACAGGGAGAGACACGCATAGAGACAGAGAGATATAGAAACACAGAGAAAAAGACAGAGAGACAGCCCCCGGGAAGTCTCAGATGGGCTTGGGAGAAAATTTTTGGAATGATAGGAACTATTTCCATTACTCCTCTAAGAGCTTTTCTACTGGCCTAATTCTCTAGTCTCTGCATCAAACTAAAAACATAAATAAAGTCCAACACAATCATACTCTTAAAACAAACTTTAATACAGAGTGTCCCCAAAGTCTAAATGCTTGCTTAAAACTGCGGAGGCACTCTGTAGGTAAAAGGATTAAGAATTGTAATTCAAACATTGAGAGGGTGAAGGGTGGGAGGGCAAGGCGATCGGGCATTGGGACCTACCTGGTCCCCAGGGAGGAGTGGGGCAGCCACACATCTCAAGGTTGAGGCGGTGAGGAGGAAGATTTGTGGGCGTCAGGCTGTGTACGGTGGGACCAGCTGGCAGACGGCTATGCGGTAAGGGGATTTGACTCAGAGATGCTCAGCTCAGGTGGCCATCTTTGTGGGGATTGGTGGAGAGCAGAACGGAGATGCTGGGTGCTGGCAAAGTAGCAGGGATAAGGAAACGAGGCTGGGAATTTACAGAAAGAAGTGCTTTTTTGGTTTCTCACACGGAGGAAGTAGAGTTCAAACCAAGTTCAGCTTGGTCGTTGAGGGACAAGGAGCTGCAGTTGATATCTGGGTTACATAAATAATTCAAGTATTAGCTGTCTAGGAATCCAAGTCCTGAGAACTTACAGGGTCATCCTGTCTTTTAATATTTAAAAGCAAATAAAAAAAAAAGAGGCTCGCATGCTCGCTCTCACGTAACAGTAGAAGCCCAGTTTCGATCTTAATATTCTCATGCGTACCTTCAGGTTTACATTTTCTTTCTTACCTCTCTCTCCAATTTATTGTTGTCAACAAATAATTCTTGATCTTGACCTAGGTTCACCTCCTCTCATATTATCCCATATTCACCTAAATGTGCCATAAACCCTCTTTAAAAAGTTCCCTAAAGCATCCTCAACTCAAGACGGCTGATGTAATGGACTTTTACCAAGGAGGAGTCACAACACAGCCCAGACAGACAACTTGAATCATTTACTAGACTCTATGAATCTCCTTTGTCCTTTTCACTACCAGGGATGTCTCACTGCCTCTCTCTTTTCTCAGGCTCTAGTCTCCCTTCATTTTGTTGGCACTTCTTCCTTTTTTTTTTTTTTTTTTTTTTTGGAGCACATCTGTTAATTTCTACCTGGGCAGTATCTCCTTTCTCCTGGCACGTTAAATAAAGTTTACGTTAGTCTGGTGATCTACCAACTTTTTATCTCCTCCATCTTCCATGTCAAGACTATAACCCATCCTTTTGCAACCAGAAAAGCCTTTCAACATATTTTTCTAAATAATAGTTTTCCCCCTAAAAGATATTTTGCCATCAACTTTTAAAATAACATGTAAGAGGTACAAGCTACTATGTATAAAATAGATAAGCCACAAGGATATAATGTGTATCACAGGGAAATAGAGCCATTAATTTGTAATAACTTTAAATGGAGTATAATCTACAAAAATATTGAATCACTGGACTGTACACCTGAAACTAATGCAGTATTGTGAATCAACTATATTTCAATTTAAAAAGAATAAAATAAAATAACATGTCCCTACCTCTACTTCATCAAAGCATTCTGATTTCTTAATTTAAGGAGGAAGAATATTTCTTGAGGACTCATTAAAATCAGACCCAGGACTGGTGCTTTTTATGCACATTTTGTTTAATGCTCACAAAAGCCTCGTGGGAGTGGGGCTCCTCTCTGCGCTTTGCAGGCGAGGACAGTGAACGTGAGGGCTGTGAGGGTGCGCCAGGTTACCCAGGCTGGTGAATGGCGGACCTGGAGTTCAGGCCAGTCTCTGGACTCCGAGCCCGTGCTCTGCATCATTTGCCTTGCCTTGAAGCTGGGATGGGCATGGAAACCTTGTCTGTAGACACTTTCCTTGCTTGGTCGTCCGCTTGGCTTCCTCAGGCCCGGCTTTCCCACTTACTACGGGGGCAGCTCTGGTTCTCCCTTCCCCGTCCCCCCGCTGCTCTCCTCCTGACTCGGTTCTTTCCTGCTCTAGTGCAAGCCCTCAGTCCTTTCCAGAGCATTCCTGGAGTGGCATCCCCAGACCCTTCTCAGCCTCAGGGTCTTCTCCCCACCCACCTGGACTTCTGGCCTGTAGACTTGCCCCAGCATCCTGTGATGGGCACGTGGTTAAGAGCCTGGGCTAGGAGTCCGAGAGATGCGGTCCAAACTGCAGCCTGGCCTCTAAATCAGCTGTGTGATTTCAGGTACGTTAAACCATTTGCTTTACTAGTTTTTTCCCCTTCATTAAAATGGGGACAATTAGAACACCCAACTCAGAGGGTTGCCGTAAGGGTTCAATGACATGATACAGCTAAACAGACCAGCACAGGGTCTGGTACTAGTAAGGGCTCCTAAACGGTACCAGTTGATGTGGTTACTGATTTGGATATCACTCCTCCTCGAGCCTTTCACGAGCACCCACAACTTGCCAGCCCAGACTCCTTGGCCTGACGTTCAAGGTCCTCACCATCTATAATCTGGCCTGAGCCTACTTTTCTTTCTTTTTTTTTTTCAGTTGAAGTATAGTCGATTTACAGTGTTGTTTAATTTCTGGTGTACAGCATAGTGATTCAGTTTTTTATATATATATATTCCTTTCCATATTCTTTTTCATTATAGGCTATTACAAGGTATTGAATATAGTTCCCTGTGCTGTACAGTAGGGCCTTGCTGTTTATCTACTTTTTATTTAGTAGTTAGTATCTGCAAACCCCAAACTCCCAATTTCTCTCTCCACCCCTGCCCCTAGTGACCATAAGTTTGTTTTCTGTGTCTGTGAGTCTGTCTCTGTTTTTGAAATAAATTCATTTGTGTCATTTTTTTCAGACTCCACATATAAGGGATATATGGTGTTTTTCTTTTTCTTTCTGGCTTATTTCGCTTAGAATGACAATTTCTAAGTCCATCTATGTTTCTGCAAATGGCATTATTTTATGCTTTTTTATGGCTGAGTAGTATTCCATTGTATATATTTACCACATCTTCTTTATCCATTCATCTGTCAATGGACATTTAGGTTACTTCCATGTCTTGGCTATTGTAAATAATGCTGTTAAGAACATCGGGTGCATGTTATCTTTTTGAATTAGGGTTTCCTCTAATAATATATATGCCCAGAAGTGGAATTGCTGGATCATATGATAAGTTTTGTTTTTTAAGGATTCTGCATACTGTTTTCCATGATCCTGAGCCTACCCTTCTTGACTAATATGTCATGCTGTAATAATAGTGGACTGTACACAATCCCCCGGGTATGGTCCCTGGTGGTTAACCTGGAATGGCCAACCTCTGTCTACCAAGAGAAAGTCTAACCATGTTTCCAGGCCTAACCATGTTTCAGTCATTTCCTCTGAAAACCCTTTCCTGACCCACTGCCCCCTGCCATGGAATGTGAGCTTATCTGTCTTCTTTCAGCTCTTTGTGCATTTTAATAATACACATCTCTTGCTACTGCTGTCAGGGAGGGGGAGATTTCCACCTTACCTCTCTTGAGTTTATGTGGGTAGATTAATAATAAAATCGACACAAGAGAGATTAATAGGAGAAAAAGAAACAAGTTGTAATTCATGACCATGGAGGTCTCATAGAAATAGATCCTAAGAAATGGCCAATGCAGGCAACTTTTCTACTTTTTAGGCAAAGGAACAATACATTGGTGAGGAATTGACAG
Source organism: Vicugna pacos (assembly GCF_048564905.1). Lineage (NCBI taxonomy): Eukaryota > Metazoa > Chordata > Mammalia > Artiodactyla > Camelidae > Vicugna > Vicugna pacos. The sequence continues at coordinate 85,598,508 of NC_132997.1, read as the reverse complement.
GACAAAGAAACTCAGGTTTTGAGTGCTCATTTAGTGAAGAATCTAGAGAGAGTTTGGGTGTAGGGAAGTAAACTAAAGAAATAACAAGGTTTGTTCACATAGGCTTCTCTGCCTGAATTCCCTGTCTCCGGTGATGAAGGTGCCCTTCTACCCCCAGATGCAGGGCCTGCACACATGAGAGACTTATTTCCTGCTTTCAGGGAGACAGAAAGGAGGGTCAGAATGGCCCTCTTGCACCAGCCGTTTCTTACGTAACTGTAATTAAAAATAACCCATATGCCATTAAGGCATATTTTGGGGTGGCCTGCCCTGAGCCCCAACACTACGTCTAAGCATGTTTAGTTACCCTGCTTAAAAATAAACTCTTTGAAGGGAGGGAGTTATTTTTATGTCGTTGGTGTCACGGGCAGCGTCTAGAACGAATTCAAATAATGGTCTGGGAAACGGGAGTGGAACAGCTTCCACCGGGTGTAGTGTGGTTGGAGCCCTCCCTTAATCCTCCCTGGCACTGGCCCCACTTCCTGCTTCTTCCTTCCAGTCTTTTCCCACAGCTTGCCTCGCCCCCGAGATGAACATCTGATCTCACGCTCCAAGGCACGGGTGCAGAACGGAAGGGCTTCCATTATCTGCCTGGAAAGTTACTTTTTTCCTAGTGGTCTCTGAGATAGCATGCGTAGACCCCAAGGAACACTCTCAGGTGTAGGGAAAAATATTAGCCCTTATATTTACTTATCTTGTCTACTTTTTCCTTAATTCCTTTTTTTTAATGTATGCTTTACTACATACATAATATACCAGGACAGTGGTTCGTGTATATAATTGATAAATAAATATGCATTTATTGCATGCTTAATTTTTTTTTTACTTTGTAGGATGCTTGATCAAATAAGTGTAGAGCCAAAATTTTCTCTCATCGTGATGCTCCTGGCTGAGAAACACAGCTGTGAACATATCAGAACAGTTCATTGGTGCTCTGATGTGTAAAATAAATACAGTATATACTCCTTAACCGGCTCTTCAACGGCTCATGAGATCTGACCCTAACCTACTTTTCTAACTTTAAATCCCACTTCTGGCGTCCCCTGTATACACATAGCGCTTTCCCAGCCACACACGTTTACATGTGCTTCTTCCTTTTATATGGCATCTTTATAATCACTCATGTAGTCACTTTATCTGCATCTGCGTCCCCTCTGCCATGTACTCTGAACTCTTCATCTTCTCTTTTATTTATGTAAATATCTTAATCCTACTTCCAGACTAGAAGCTCCTCTTTTTGATTTCCATCTTTTCAACCTTATCTCTTATCCTAGTTCCTGCACAGAATAGGTGTTTGATATAATTTTGCTGAATAAATGGAATGTGTTACCTGCATTTTAAGTAGTTCGCTCAAATACAACCCTGACGGATCCAATCTATGTCTTAATCCAAGCCATCCTTTCTTCTTCATTAAGCTCCCACTTGTATCTTCTTTTGCAAAAGCAGCTCTGTTGCTGAGTAAAGCCAGCTCATAAATAGAGGGGCTGTGAGGGTCACATCCACACCCACTGACCAAGCAAACTGTCTGCAGATGAACGTTGTGTAGGATTGTGGTGTTGCTGGGGATGCAAGCGGAGGGAGGTCCTGGGCTTGGACCTTCTGCATAACTGGACTGTTAGCCATCAGGGACTGCCCCCTGCACTGCCTTTTTCAAGGGAGTGAGTAACATGCTTCTCCTCTGCTCCTGCTCAGTCTTGCCTCACCTCCAGAGACAAGCTGTCACCTGGTTCTCTTCTATCCAGCCTACAGACACCTCAAGGAGGTACCCATTGTCTTAAAGCAACGTCACTGTTAGGAAGGCCTGGGTCTGCTCATCGTTAGGATTTGTGCACAGTACCATTTGGGATGCTCAACCCAAGAGGCCATTCTCTCCTCTGAGCAGATATGGACTGTTCATTTCATCAAATATTTACTGGCTTTCTAAGTATGATACTAATGTTCTGGGTATCCTCCAGCTCCACTCTCCTACCCTTTTCTACCCTATTCTGTGGCCCCTGAGGCTGTATCAGTGGGCTTCCTTGTTCTCTGCCTTCCAGACGGGTTCTGCTAATGGGGAGCACCAGAAGAGATGGGAGGAAGGAAGGAGATGACATCAGGCTGGCTGTCTCTCCCCTCGGAGGCTCACAGCTCCTGTTGGGTGGCCCTCTCCATGAAACTGAGGAAACTCTTTCCATCTCTGGGTTCTGGTAACCACTCATTCTGTACCTCTTCTCAGGCCCATTGTGCTTTCCCAATGCTTTTGTAAACAGATCCTTCACTAATCTCTCCTCAAATTATCCTGTTTGAGTATGCCACCTGTCTCCTGAGAAAAGAAGACAAGAAGGAAAGAGGAGAAGAGAGGAGAGGAGGAGAGGGGATGGGACGGGAAGGGAGGGGAGAGAGAGAACGCAATACCCTAACACAAAGTAGTACGGAAAACGTGGACAGTGTTCACACAGATGAAAGGGAACTGCCGGTGTTGCATTTTAGAAACAGAACATCAGCGTCACTGAAGCAGACCAGGGGTGTGAGGCCTGGGCTCCAGCGGTCTGTGCCTTAATAAGCTCTCCGACTGATTCTTATGCCCTAAATCTAGAAGCAGAAAGGCTGTTGGGTGGCTGCTATGGTAGTAGGGAAAAGAAGGGGAGGTAGTGGCGAGTCTGGGATAGATGGGAAAGGTAGTGAAGATTTAGGAGACTGATTAGGCTTAGAGCTGAATAGATGTGGGGAAGGTTAGAAGGGAGGTTGATCCCAGGTACCAGGCTTAGATAGTTCTGTTAACCAGGATCAGGAGAGGAGGGGGAATAACAAAGTTGTCATGGACAGTAGTAAGCACAGTGAGTCTGAAGTGCTTGTCGGGACAGCAGGGGCAGGGGTCCAGAATGCTTGTTAACACAGGGGTCTTGAAATCAGGAGCAGGGTCATGGCCACATTTCATTTCCAGCATTCAACAAATTCTCACTGTGGTGACTTTATAAAATTTCAAGTTGGCTAGGCTGATGGAAATTTCCCAGAAGTCCCTTTTTCGGGGTATAACTTTGGTTAGGGTGGGTCATACGGGAGAGTCTTGGGAGACGTGGAGGGTGGGAGGGAAGCTGCAGCCGTTTCTGTAGCTCCTGGGCATTGCTGCTGATCTGCTGACTCACCTCGTTGGTGTGAAGCAGCAGTTGGCCCTGCAGCTGGACTCCTGCTTCAGCTGCTCTAACTCCTGGCTCAGGGGTGTGCGTTCGGCTCCACGAGGAAGGATTCCAGCTTCTGCAGGGCACCCACACCATCAAGATGAGAGTCAGTCAGAGCTGACAGAGGTTTCAGTCCATCCTCCTCAGATGGGTTCCATCTTCTAGCATGTGGGTTCCAGCTTGCCTTTGATCTCCTCCACTTTTACCTTCCCTTACTGACTGCATGCCTGGAGACTTCAAGCTCCAGCATCAGAGATAGAGAACAGCCTTCCAGAAATCACTGTATCTCCTAGTGTTGCTGGTTGAACCCCCTGGGTGTTGCATTCACTAAAAGAAAGACAGCGGGAAAGAGTAACAGATGGAGCCTGGTGGAATCTCCTGTTCTATCCAGTAAGCACCTGCCCCGAGTGACGTGTGTTTCCTGCTAAAGTCTCAGTTCTTCTTTTTTTTTTTTTTAAATTGAATTTTAGTCAGTTTACAATGTTGTATCAATTTCCAGTGTAAAGTATAATTTTTCAGTCATACATGAACATACATATATTCATTGTCACTTTCTTTTTCACTGTGAACTACCACAAGATCTTGTATGTATTTTGTATAGATATATGTATATATAGATATATATATCTATAAATTTCGAATTCCCAGTCTGTCCCTTCCCACCCTCCTCCCCCTTGGCAACCACAAGTTTGTATTCGGTGTCTATGAGTCTGTTTCTGTTTTATATTTAAGTTCATTTGTCTTCTTCTTCTTTCTTTCTTTCTTTCTTTTTTTTTAGATTCCACACATGAGTGGTATCATAAGGTATTTTTCTTTCTCTTTCTGGTTTAACTTCACCTAGAATGACGTTCTCCAGGGACATCCATGTTGCTGCAAATGGCATTATGTTGTCATTTTTATGGCTGTATAGTATTCCATTATATAAATATAACACAACTTCTTTATCCATAAGTCTCAGTTCTTAAGTGACTCTCATGGAGACATCATTTGGCCTCACTGAGTGTAGAAGTTCAAGGGTAATTTTGGTGATACTCATAAGTTTCACCATGTTCTCTGACTTTGGGTCCCAACTCCTGCATAAGATGGGAATCCACTGTACAGATGTGGAAGTCATTGGTATAAAGGTGGAGAGAATGGGTAATATTCCTCAGGGAGAACCTGCAAAATGGGAAGAAAAGAAGGCCCTGGGAACTAACTTAAATGAATTCAGATTGACTATGGCGACCCCAAAATTTGGTCATGCAGTCTTTATAAAAGACCATTTTTCATCTTTCTATTTACATAAAAGGCCTAAATTTCTATAGGTAGCAATCACTTAATAAAGAATCTTTATTGAAAAGTATAAAACATGAATTAGATTGTCCTAAAAGACTCAGAGCTGTGCAACTCCTAAGGCTCAATTACGAGTGTGTTGCCAGAGAATAAAAGGTGTTTTCTGACCGTGGGTTTAAAGCACTTTGCTATGTTCTTGCTTTCATCTGGAGTCCTCTGCTGCCTATACACTGCTTTAGGGGGAAACAGTAGTTGGAAACCCTGATGATGTTTACTCATTTCCTGTTTGCTCAGGGTGTCTGAGCTCACCATTACAGTGAATCAACAGCTTAAAAGAGAAGGCAGGACTGGTACTTCAGCTTTGCACTACACTCAAATGTAAAAAGAATGGAGATTTTCCTTTTTGCACTTCGGGGAGAAATAGACTCATTGGAGAATTCAGAACTACTGGTAGAAAAGAGAAGGCTTCCTGCACCAACGCCAGCTTCTTTGACCATCAACTTAGATAAGGTTTTTTTTTTCTTTTTACATTTTTTAATTGAGTTATAGTCATTTTACAATGTTCTGTCAAATTCCAGCGTACAGCACAATTTTTCAGTTATACATGAACATACAAATATTCACTGTCACATTTTCTTTTTGCTGTGAGCTACCATAAGATCTTGTATTTATTTCCCTGTGCTATATAGTATAATCTTGTTTATCTATTTCTGCATATGCCTGTCACTATCTACAAATTTTGAAATCCCAGTCTGTCCCTTCCCACCCCTGCCCCCTTCGCAACCACAAGTTTGTATTCTATGTCTATGATTCTGTTTCTCTTTTGTATTTATGTTCTTTTTTTTTTTTTAAGAATCCACATATGAGTGATCTCATATGGTATTTTTCTTTCTGTTTCTGGCTTACTTCACTTAGAATGACATTCTCCAGGAGCATCCACATTGCTGCAAATGGTGTTATGTTGTCGGTTTTTATGGCTGAGTAGTATTCCATTGTATAAATATACCACTTCTTCTTTATCCAGTCATCTGTTGATGGACATTTAGGTTGTCTCCATGTCTTGGCTATTGTAAATAGTGCTTCTATGAACATTGGGGTGCAGGTGTCTTCCTGAAGTAGGGTTCCTTCTGGATATATGCCCAGGAATGGGATTCCTGGGTCATACGGTAAGTCTATTCCTAGTCTTTTGAGGAATCTCCATACTGTTTTCCACAGTGGCTGCACCAAACTGTATTCCCACCAGCAGTGTAGGAGGGTTCCCCTTTCTCCACAGCCTCTCCAGCATTTGTCATTTGTGGATTTTTGAATGATGCCATTCTGACTGGTGTGAGGTGATACCTCATTGTAGTTCTGATTTGCATTACTCTGATAATTAGTGATATTGAGCATTTTTTCATGTGCTTTTTGATCATTTGTATGTCTTCTTTGGAGAATTGCTTGTTTAGGTCTTCTGCCCACTTTTGGATTGGGTTGTTTCTTTTTTTCTCATTATGTCATATGAGCTGCTTATATATTCTGGAGATCAAGCCTTTGTCAGTTTCATCATTCGCAAAAATTTTCTCTCATTCTGTATGTTGTCGTTTTGTTTTACTTGTGGTTTCCTTTGCTGTGCTGAAGCTTGTAAGTTTAATTAGTTTCCATTTGTTTATTCTTGCTTTTATTTCTATTGCTTGGGTAGACTGCCCTAGGAGAACATTTCTGAGATGTATGTCAGATAATGTTTTGCCTATGTTTTCTTCTAGGAGGTTTATTGTATCTTGTCTTATGTTTAAGTTTTTTGTTTTAAAATATAAACAGGCTTGTTTTGGTTTTAAGAATGAGAGAATGTTCTATTTCCTCTCATCTCAGGCCAAGTTCTGTAGAGTAAGTCATTGACCTAACATTTCCAAGTAGTCTAGATATTGGATGACCTCTGAATGCTTGGCCTCTGTTTGCAGGGGGCTATGACTTCCTGACTTCAGCTTTGTCTGCTGAGTTTGTCTTCTTTTCAGAATGCTTTGGATGGGGGCACGGATGGTCATGGTTCCTGGAGAGGTTGAGAATGCTGTGTCTTTGGCAGGTCTTAGATTCCCGAGATCTCTGTTACATCCTTTGTCAAATGGGCCTCCCCGCAAACCTCAGTTGTACTGAGTTCTGCTACTTCCTTTTATGGTAGCCATTCAGGACTCTGCTGGCTGAGGAGCTGGTTCTTTTCTAGTGGTTTCATTCATACTCAGACATTCTTCTAATTTCTAATGATCCGAGAAGCTCTTCCCTATACTGCGTTCTCATTCACACGCTGGTTGGAAACCAGCTCTCGTGACCCAAACACCAGGCATGTAATGTCTTAGAGAACATTGCTTTAGGGTTTTAGATGGTCCTGTTTTAATAGGAGTGATGCAGTTCTTATGTAAACTAGACCCTTAATACTGATAGGCGCTGTGCCACACATTTCACATTCACGAACTCAGTTATTCCTTAAAACAATCCTGTGGGATAGATAATTATGATCCCTATTTAATGTGTGAGAAAACTGAGCTTAAGCAACATTCCCAAGGCCACAGGTCTTGTAAATACTGGAGCCAGAGTTCAAGTTCTGTCGGATACCAAATCCATGCTCCTAGCTGCCTCACTTCGCGGCCTCCCTTGTTCCAAAGGTCTTCATTTCCCCACTGCCTGGCTTTTAGCCCTGTGTTTGTTAAGAACAAAAGCCCTAGATCTTGTTTCAGCTCATCTGACATGACTTCCCTTGAGCATTTTGTTTTGAGGCTAAAAAATTTGAACATGAGCATCTCAATTAAAGTGCTCTTGAAAAGATTTATTAAGCAGATTGCTTTCATCTTGACCATAACTAATCATAGAAAAGGGAAAACAAGACAAGTGGCCAGAAGTACTCTTTGAAACACTACATCTGGTGAAACTGGCAGAGTAGCTTTTAAGAATACGTTCAGTTCTCACAAGCCTGTCTGGGGTCGAAGGGAAGCAGAATTTGCACAATAAAAATGTCTGTAAGACAATCATGTCTTGCAAGGTGGTGGGGGTGACTGCCAGATTTCCGTAGTCAAGTCTCTGGAAATGCATACAGTCAACTAACATTGATCCTAAGGTGGTGATATCACATTCAAAGCCTCCCTCTCTTCCCAGACTCAAACATTTGTTGAGCTCATTTAATGCCAATCACTCAGGGCTGAGGATTCAAAGGTGAACATGACAGAATCAATAAACCCATACGAGTCTGTTGAAAAACAAAAATTCAACTGAATAAATTTGAAGATCTAATCGGCTTTATTCAATGATTCAAGAATCAGCATCCCATTTAGTAAATACGAGGGCAAGCCAAGGGGCTGTACCAAAGGAAGGTTTTTATAGCAGGAGGGTGGGGCAAGGAAGTTGTTAGCAAAAGAAAAGAATTGTTTCTAGCCTGGAGGTCATCTTTGTTGGGGGTGGGGGGAGAAGGGAACAGCAAAAGTTTTATCATGCAGATGACCTCACTGGGCTGGTCAGGAAATTTCGCAGGGTCTGCTTAAAGGTCACCTTCCTGGGAGAGGTTGAAACTGCAAATTTGTCTTGCTTTAGTGTCATGGGGGCAAATGACTCCATTTGGGGCTCACTATTTCTTTTTAATAAGGCTATTGCAAGTGAGAGAGACAATAACAAGTAAATCAATACATATACAATAGGTTAAGCAGTGATAATTACTGATAGGAAAGTGAGATGAGGGAAGTGGCTAGGTAATGAAGATGCACGTCCTTTAAGTCGGTGGCACAGGAAGGCCTCTCTGGTGAAATATTTGAGCAGACACCTGAGAATTAAGGGGTGAAGCCACTTGGATTGTGAAGAAAGGCTACTCCACAGAAGGGAAGCAGCAAGTGCAAAGGCGCCTCAGCAGGAGCAGGCTTGTCATTTCAAGGCACTGCAGAGACCAGTGCAGCCAGAACAGGGCAAGGGGGGTGAGGGTGGGGGAAACTGGAGGAAATGACATTGTAGAGCTGGGCAGGGGGATTGGATTCTATATCACTTTAACCTTGAAGCCATCACTCTTAACCCTGAGTAATACACCACTCTGAGAATTGTCGACTGAAATACATGTGCAGCCTAAAAGTTGGGAGTTCTGTTTTATTTGGTGGGAGGACTCAAGCCGGGATGACAGCCTCTCAGATCGCTCTGAGGGACTGCTCCGAAGAGGTAGGGGAGGAACTAGGATATATAGGAGCTTTACAGCAAAGACCAGGTAGTTGGAACAATGAAAGATTACTTGTTATCTAAAGAAAACCAGGCATCTCAAGTTAAAGAATTTAGCACTTTTCTATGTATGGGAGGAAGCAAACATATGGACTCAATGAATTCATTCCTTTGACAAGCACCTGGCTATATAAGGTCAGTATCCTGTCCTTTCTTACCCTGAGTCCCCTCAGAGGGCATCATTGTGAGTGGCTGCAGACATGTCTTCACTGGGGTGTGGCGGCAGCGGCTGATGACTTGATGGTTTCACCATTCTTTGTTTACTGATATGGTATGCAGTATTTTTTTGTTCACAGAATGAAGGACCTTTTGAATCTGAAGGTCCCGTTCTGTTCTTCCCCAAGATGGAACCAGTACTAAATCTTTAGAATGGCGGTTCTCAAGGACCAGCAGCAGTAACATTACTAGGAGTTCACAGATCACATTTTAAAAGCCTCTACTACAGGATAACCTGGAGAAGGCTAAAAAAGCGGCTTTTGGCCATATCCCCTGACTCACCTGTAATTGTGATATTATGCTCAGCAGCCTACAGCTACAGTCATTTGGTTAACATTTATGGGTACATTTTAAAGTTCTTCAGGACTAGGAATGCTAGTTTGTTGTTGTTGTTGTTTTGGTTTTTAAATTTTTCACATTATAGTCATAGTATCCAAAGAGATGAGAAACAGTGACTTAATGAGCAAAGAAAGAAGGTAGGCAAGACAGGGCTCTCTGAAGGTTGGCTGGGGACAACGTACATGGTGGAGAGTTTCAGTATTCTACTTTGGCGGTAAGAACTGCAAAGAACTCTTGGCACAAAGAACTACTCCATCCAAATTCCTGCACTAGGAAACTTGACCAACTCTAGTCATGGCTTCTAGCCCTGGGACCAGAGTCTCCTTTTGAGTTCCTGTCTGGAAAAGCTCAGGGCTATCAAAAGAACGTATTGTTTGTCCAGCCAATACCTGAAAACAGGCCCCTGACCTCCCTCTCTTAGAGCATTTACTAGAAAGGGCTGACAGTTGTCACTCCTTCTGGACACTCTGGAGTGGGGACGGACCTCACAATCTGTGGTTGAACGGGCTCTTCAGGTAATTCTGATGCTTGCTGATGTTCGAGAACATAGCTGTGGGGAACGCCAACAATATCAAAGGCAGCTGTACGGGCAAGGCCCAGTGCTCTGTTTTGAGAGAAGTGCTGCCCTTGGGTCTCAGCAGAGGCAACAGTTCTGCTGGGCCTGCCCCACCATCCTCCTCAGCTACTAAACACTCGGCCCCAGGAAAGGCCACTTCCTCCCACCCTAGAAGTGAACACGTGAATGTTTCTTAGAGCCCCAGATGGAGATTTCTTAGGTCCCCAAAGCAGACCATGATCTGCCCTCCTTTTGCCCCACTTCTAACGGAAGTGCCAGCTCTTCCCTGGCTAAATATTTCACCAGGAAAACTTAACCAGATATTCCTGATTTTATGCTGAGGAAAGAAACCAGACACAAAATAAAACATGTTGGTGACTTTATCAAGTGTAAGATGAGGCAAAACTGCCCAAATGACAGAGTAGTGGTAGCTTCTGGGGATGGGTATAGATTGGGAAATGGTATCAGCTGACTGCAGGTGGTGCGGGCGTATAGATCTGTACATCTCATCGAACCGCGCATTAAGAAGGATGCACGCTAATTTATTTTTTACCTCAATAAAAATCAGTCATAAACCTTTTAGTATAAACGTGAAAATGTAGATGTTAATACGACAAATATTGTACTAAATTCAGTTCAGTCACTTGAGTGATTGACCCAATCCAGCGTGTTTTGGCCCCGCCTAGGGATGCTTCTCTGGCCACAGAGCGGGTTCGTACCTGTTTTTGGAAGAATGGATGTGAACAAGTAGATGAGAAAGACCGAGGCCTGCTTTGCAGCCCGGGCAGTGTGAGGAAGCGTCAGCATGCCGGGCTATTTTCCTGACTTGTACGCAAACGTGTGTACAGATACATTTCTCAGCGTTAGACCTTCAACACTTTCCAGGGAAAAATTTCTGCAGCAATTACTTCCTGCTGTTAATCGCCAATTGACAAGTAGGAGATAATAACTCCTCAGTTGTATTGCGGGTAGGTAGAGCAGGGTAAAGCAACTAATTAACATCCAGTCTTTTCATGTACTAATTAATCTAGCCAGGCAAGCGCAGTTTATTTGGTGGTGCAGGCTCTGAATCCCCTCAGTTTCATTTTTCACCATGCCGATAAATAATTGAAACCCACAGCTTTGATTCGTCCTATTCATCCCTCTTCTTTGATGCCACTCAGCTTTGAAGTGGCCTCCCTAATAGGAGAAAGCTATTTATCTATTTCTTTAATAGCCTCATGAATATTTCTTCCCTGTTATTCCTCACTAGCACTTGCCAGTTCTTAGCAGCTCAGGTTTTCTCTCCTGAGTCATACTTTCTTCAGCCTCTTCTTTCCTTGGCTTTGGTCACCATAATCATATAGGTTACTTAGGATTTTCTTAGGACTAGTAATGACCCTTGAGTGTGATGCTCTCTAAACTGTGCTTGAAAGTCACCTGGGGAAGCTTGTCATAAAATGAAGACCGGGGGTCTCACCTCTTTCCCACACCTCCCTCCTCCCCCCACCCACCCGCTGCCACAGTGATTCCAGTTCAGAAATTCCAGGTTGGGCCCAGAATCTGCATTTTGAATAGTTCACTGCCACGCTTACATTCCCAGTGATTCAGAGGCGGATGACCTCACTTGGAGAAATACTGCCTGGGTGGACACATGAGAGCTTTGATGGCTTTTCCTCATTGAAAAGTGAACTACTAGGAAATAGTTAAGATAACATCTCTCTAAATTTGAACCACCAGCTTGGGTCTCTGACCTCCTTCCCTGTCTGAGCTGGAAACAAGTTGAAAATAAAACAAAGGAATAGCAGGTGGGGGCTGAAATGTCCCCCTCGCTATTGATAAGGACTAATTTGTAAGACGAAGCTCAGTGTGAGAGTCCCAGAATGTGGCAGTCCCTCTATGCCGCGTGGAGGAAAGAAAAAGAACAGTTTTCTGGGGCAGCTTGTGCCACGGGGGAGAAGCTTAGGGAAGAATGACCGTACATCCTAAATTTACTAATCCAATAAGTGACTTCACCTTCCTGGGGGGGGCAGAGGGAATGAATACAGAGGTAGAGAGAGCCAAGGGGGGAGAGACCCCTTCACTTCTCAGGAAACAGCAGGAATAGAATAGAAGCAGTGTTCTTCGCCTCCATCTCCACCCCACAGTACTGGGCAAAAATCAAAAAGTTTAACAGCCCACTGAGTTCACTGGTCTCTGGGAAAACAGATCCTCTGGTGGGAACGCTCATTGGTGCCAACTTTCATGAAGGGCAACGTCACAAAATATTTCAAAATCACAAACGCACGTATCCCTTGCTTTCTAGAAACATCCTACAGATATACTTAGATGAATGTAACAGGGCAATAATTGCAGCATTGCTATTGGTAGGAAAAGATTGAGATTCCCATTAATAGGAGACTGTTAAATAAACCATGATATGTCCCTATAGTGGGATAGTATGAGGGCACAGAAAATCTGAGAACTTTTAATATTCTGATATAGAGCAATCCTTAAGATGTATTTTTTGATGAAAAAGCAAGGTCAGAATTGTTTAGATAATATGCTGTCATTGATTAATGTAAACCTTAAAAAGGAGGGTGTGAATGAGAATATTCTTGGCTTCTTTGATATAGACTATGCCTGGAAGGATAGGCAGGAAAAGGGAGAGGAAACAGGTGTGGCTGGGGAGGAGAGCAGGGAGATTTAAAAATCATATATAATTTTGTACATTTTGAAATTTTAATGATACGACTGTTACCTATTCAAAAAACTAGATTGTAGCAACAGCAAAGCCAGCCGTCTCCACAACCACTCTCATCTCAGTCGGCATCTCTGTAACTAACTCTGGTATTTCAGATTCTCCCCTGTGGACAATCTCAGAGGATTTACGTCTCTCCAAAAATTTGGCGAGATTTCCCCCGCCTAGGCCCCTTCCACATCCAGTTCTCACCATCCAGGTTTATGTCCTTGGTACTCGCAGCAAACCTGTCTCTGTTGGTCCTCTGACTCCTCCCACCTCTGCCTGCGGCACTGCCCAGAGGTTTGGTTTTGCCCATTGTGGATGCTTCTCTTCTACCACTGTCTCTCTGTTTCTCTCTCTCTCTCTCTCTCTTTTTTTTTTTTAATTAAAGTATAGTTGATTTACTATGTTGTATTAGTTTCTGGTGTACAGCAAAGTGATTCAGTTATACACACATACATATATATACACATTGTGTGTGTGTGTGTGTGTGTGTGTGTGTGTGTGTGTATGTTCTTTTTCAGATTCTTTTCCATTACAGGTTATTACAATATATTGAATATAGTTTCCTGTGCTACACACTAGGACCTTGTTGTTTATTTTATATGAAGTAGCATGTATCTGTTAATCCTACACTCCTAATTTATCCCTTTTCCTCCTCACTTCCTCTTTTGCAATCATGTTTGTTTTCTATGTCTGTGAGTCTGTTTCTGTTTTATAAATAAGTTCCTTTGTATCATTTTATTTTTAAGATTCCACATAGAAGTGATATCAGATGGTATTTGTTCGTCTCTGTCTGACTTACTTCACTTAGTATGATAATCTCTAGGTCCATCCATGTTGCTGCAAATGGCATTATTTCCTTATTTTTGAAGGCTGAGTAATATTCCATTCTATATATATATATATATATATATATATACATACACACACATATATACACACATACACACACACACGTGTATATATGTGTGTTTATATATATATATACACACATGTGTATATGTATATGTGTATACACACACACACACACACACACACACACACACCACATCTTTATCTGTTTCTCTGTTCGCCTGCCTCTCTTTGGAGATCCAGATCTAGCCACACTTCTCAAATGAAACTTCTAGGAATAACTGGAGTTGCAAGTGGTTTCTTCCTCTTCTGAGTGTCAAGAACAGTTGTTCCCTGTACCTCTTGTTCAGCCCTTAATTGGCTGCCTAAGATGGTTAACTTTTCATGCATGTGTACAGGGTGGCAAATGACTCCTTGTGAATTAAGATGTGCCAAGGAAATCGGATCTCTTCATGTTGTCTGTAGATGATCTGGTCTCCTTCTGAGCCCCCACAAAGCAAAACAAAGTGAAATATCTGATGAGGAATCAATCCAAGCCAGGCATCAATCCATCTCTTTCTCTTTTTCACTTTTAATGGGAGTGGGGTCATGTTTAATGTCTTTAAGTTTTATCAAAGGATTCACTGTAAGATTATTGAAGCAGAGAAATTTACTGTTAAATATATAATTATTTCCTTCTGAATAAATAATTTTTTTTGAATAAATAACTTTTAATTAAAGTGACCATATAATTTCTTATCTAAACAGGGATACTTTTGAGAATGGAAGGGGATACTAACTGGATGGACCATGAGGATATCATGTATAAACAAGAGCTCTCCCAAGAAAACTGGGACGTGTGGTTCCACCAGTTTTCACATACTCTCTTTCAGAGACTTTTAACCACAAGGGGCGGCTGACCTGGGCTTCCCCTTACTCCTGACGTCTACAGACCCTTCTTCATTTCTCTCACGTCTTTAGCTGGCTTCTAAACTGGGCAGTCTGCCCTGCACCGAGCCCCGCCAGGCAGGGGCAGCCCAGTAGGTCTGCAGGCGCTCGGCGTGTACAGTGCCGTGGGAATGCTTATACATGCAAGTCTCAGCGAATTTAGTATGTTCCCTACCCTAAACGATGATTTCATCCACTTGGAAACAACGGCTTTACAAAAACAGAAATGTCAAAGAGAAGAGGTTAGGTATCTTGATAACCTAATACGTTTTACAAATGTACATTTTCATTTTTATTTATAGTGTCTCGTGAGATTCTTCCAAGCACCCCCGAAGTCAGGTCACCTTTACTCTGCTTGGAAGACTCGGCTAAATGCATTGGTCTTTAGAGTTCCATGCTCACTTCTCTCCTCCTTTCCAATATTGCGGCAAAGAATGGGGAAGGATGTGTGCTTTATGTTCCTTTGAGGACGGGGGTGAAAGCGGGCTCTCTGGCCTTGGCCTTGAATTTTGGGTTTGCTGGTCTGGTCCCACACCTGGCCTTTCTGCTCTAGTTCACTGCTGATGGATGCTGCTGTATCTGCACCCAGTCTTTTTCAGCTCAGCCTGAGTCTTGTCTCCCTTCCCTGCTGTCTTGTCTCCCCTGCTGCCTTAGCTTCCCTTGCTGTCTAAGGACTGAAGGCCCCCCTGGGAACTTTGCCATACCCACTAACTGGCCCCGAGTCTGAGCATTCTCTGTGCAGGACTAGCTTGGTGGGGCCCATGGCTGGTCTGTTGGCACACAGCTTAGCATTAGCTTGGCATTTCTCCTGCACTGAAAACCAGCAAGATCAGGAGAACAAGCTTGATCTTGTCTTTACCCCACCCTCCCACTCCATCCTCCTAGCTGTGTTGGGGTTCGCCGCATCAGTGCATTGCCAACCTGCTGGGTGACCTCCTAGGTCCCAGAGGGCGAGCTGGGGGAGAGGCCATCTGCCAGTAATGTGTCAGCAGCTCCTTTTCCTCCAGGACTCTGTGGCTCAGGACATGTATCTGATCCTGCACATCTTTCCCCCTCTCTCTACCCACATGCCACTGACCCAAAGGGATGGTGTCAGGGCTCAGGTTCTCTGAAAAGCAAATGCTGAGATACAGATCAGTTTCCAGAAGGTTTATCAGGGGGTCCTCTCAGAATCACCACCCGCGAGAGGAGAAAGGAAGGAAGCCTGATTGGGCGGAGGGAGACGTCGTGCTGTGATACGGCTCAGTGGCCCCGCCAGCACCGTGGGAACCCAGGATTGGCCCTTTAGAGTTGTCCTGAGGTGGGGCAGGAGGGCCAAGCCTTTATCCTGCCCTGCATGCACCAGTGATCAGAGGGGAACTGCCCTGAGAAGGGGGGATATTGCCCGGTAAGGTGACGCTTTAGCTGAAGCATTTTCTGAAGAAGGCTGACAGCTGAGGGCTGTTTGCCAGCAGTACTCCCAGCCGCTGGAAGGGGTAGATCTTTCAGTCCCAAGGGAGAGGCTGGGGAACCACAGGGTCCACTCCAGTTTGGATTTTTCTTCGCTTCCCCTATGTCATATCTTCCTTCTGTTCTGGGGTAGCCATCATAGGTAGGAACTTACATTCTCTACACCATGGAAGAAAGTCTGTGATTTAATATGCCAAGACTGGCTCTTGGTATGTTAAACGGGAGCGAAAAGAATTTAGAAAATTGTTTCATTCTCAACAATGTCTGGCTTATAACCAATTATCTTGCAAGAAAAATGCTATTTTGAATTTAAGAAGCTTAATTTATAACCCTTTCTTTTTCTTTGTAGCTTTTCTGTAATAATCCTAATATCCCCAAAGCATCTGCTTAGATAATTTGGGCCCACTAGGGAGAAGATAAATGTATACACACAAGCCCAAAAGAAAAACCACTGAAATATTTTTTTTAAAATTGTAATCTACCACTTGTATGTTTTTCTCTTTCCTTCTAGCTCAAAGTTACTTGAAGACTGGGGTCACGTTTCTCTTAGGCTTTTTAATTTCTCCCACAGTACTTAGCAGAAGGCTTGGCATATGTTGGATACTAGGGAACCAATTAATGTATTTTATCATCTTTATGCACGTTCATATATATTGGTGCTTGAGTTATGTGTGTAACAAATTGCTCCATAATTTAGCAGCTTGACAACTAACATTATGTCACACAGCTGCTAAAGTTAAGGAGTGTGGGAGCAGCTTAACTGGTTGGTTCTGTCTCTCATGAGGTTGCAGTCAGGCTGTTGGCCAGGTAGGCAGTCACCTCATGGACTGACTGGGGCTGGAGCACCTGCTTCCAGGCTCACTCATATGGTTGCTGGCACACCTTGCTTCCTCACTGGCTTTTGGCCAGAGGCTTCCGTTCCCCACCAGTGGGCCTTTTCATAGGATTGCTTACAGTATGACCATTTGCTTCCCCAAGGGCAAAAAACACAAGCAGAGAAGAAAAGAGAGAGGGAAAATTCAAGAGGCAAGCCACAACCCTTTATAACCTAACCTCAAAAGTGATATGCCATCACTTCTGCCATGTGCCATTGGTCAGAGAGATCAGCCCAGGGCATGACTCCCAGGAAGCTGGGATTTTTGGGGCCATCTTGGAGGCTGGCTGCCACAGCTGGCATACATTCTTGCTTCTTCATCTGAAGCTTGGCACACTGGAAAAACCCAGGGTTTGGGACTCAGATATGAATTGAGAAAAACTCCCTTCCACTATTGAATACTTGTGTGATCTTTGACAAATCATTTTAACTTAGCTCAGGTTTTCTTATGAGTAAAATGGAGATAGTCATACCTTCTTTGGAACAGTGTTGTGAATAACAGATGAGGTAAAATCTGCAGAAGGTCTAGTGTGTGAGGAGCCATGGTGGAGGGGATGTAATAGTGGTAGCTGGTGTTATTCATAACAAGATCAGCATTCTTTCCCCACATATACATCATGCCATGTTATCTGCCCCAAGATAATGGTCACCTTTAGGATCCAGTGGATCTTCAAAGTGTAGATTTGCAGAAATGGGGAGGGTCTACCCAATCCAAGAGCTGCATCTTCTGGGCTCTTGCATTCTCCTGGAGTGACAGTCCAAAACCGGAACTGAAGAAACCACTCCTGGTTCAGGTAACCCAGGGTACCTTTGCCTCCTACAGTTTTTCTTGCTCAATGTCAAGGCAGTTAGTTATCACAGTTCAATTTCTTGAGCTGTGTATGTCTTGGTCCCAAAACAACCTCAGGGGAGGAGACTGAGGATGTGATTCTAATTTGCTGTAATCACAGTTGATATTATCATTGTTTTGAAGCATATGTATTGTCCCCAACAAAATGTCAAACATACAAAGCAAATTACATTCTGAAATCTAGATTAAATATTTAAAAATACATGAGTGGTCTGAAAATAATTGCCCTTTTAAAGCTATCTGGAACTAATATAGCTCTTAGTAGTGCCAGCTGGTTTACAGATGCCATCAATTACAATAAAGGAGAAAATTCAGTCTTAAATTAGTTATATGCTGAAAATTCTTAGTATGGGAAACAGATTTAAGTGCTGCTTACCTCTACTGGGGCGGAGTGTATGTTTTGCTTTAGTTACACTCAATTGTTCTCACTAGTCAAATGTCCTTTGTTCTTAAATTGAAATTCTAACCTTTAATATAAGTAATAGATCTTGTCAGGGGTTTCTCTACGTATTGTCCAAACATGTCCCTTTGGAAGAAAACAAATATGAAAAACATTTAAGCTTGCCAGATGGGTATTTTAATGGGTATTTTTTTTTCCTTTTTCATGTTATTCAAGGATTCTTGATTTCCCAAAGGATTTACTTGCAGCATGAATTCCCAAGTACATTTCAAATATAATTTGGTTCGCATACATCTTTCCAGGAATACATCTACCCTGTAAAGAGAGCTCTCGTTATAGGATTATGGTTAGCATTGTACCTGTCTTTTCACACGTGTACCATGCACACAGAACAAGGGCGTTTTGAAACCTACAATGTAATTCTAAATGGAAATGTGCTACAGAAATTAGCTCACTTCAGACATATTTTGATGCATATCTAACGTTTAGAAGGCGCTGCAGGAGAGCTGGTAAATAATTTATTTTTCCTTCAGCTCTTTATGCAATTTTTTCCCTTTAGCTAATTCTCCTCAAAAAGTGTCTTTCATTAAGAACTTGAAAGAATTCTCTTTCTTTTGCTCAGACTCATAAATATTTCCTTTTCCATTATCGCTGATAGTTGAAACATGTTTCAGTAAAAGTTTTCCCCTAAAGGTATGTTGTTTTATCTTTGTTCATGAAGTGAAATGAAATTAAAATCTGCTGTGTTTTGAAATTCATGATTCAGGTTCACTTAGTAACGTGAATACCACAGTTTTTTAGAGAGATCACTGTGTTTGTTTAAAACCAGTACATTCAAATATCAGAATGGACGCAGAATCCAGAATCTAAATCTTTGTTTTTTTAATTTGTTATGTATTTACATATTTTAGAAGATTTTTTTCATTACAATAGTACATGTTTATTAAAGAAAATTTAGAAAATACAGAATCATGAGAAAGTGCTGGATATCCTGATCGTTCCTTTACTCAAAGATAAACACATGGATCTTTTTGTGTATTTCCTTCTGTTTCCGTTTTTGTAAAAAGTTTTACTTGGATTTCTGAATGTGAAGCCTGCCTGATGCATGGTGTTTTCCAAAGAAATATCTTATGCCTAATTGTAAAGGCTTTTCTGGAAACAGTATAAGAAATATTTTTAGTATTAAGCTTTATCCAGATATCATTGTAATTGAACATACTTATGCTCTCCACTATTTTTTTTTCCAGACTCAGTGTTGCTGGTACAATCAAGTAGGATTTACTTAGAGGCAAATTCTCCTCAAGACTCTATCTTATGATAAACTGGGTATTATGCTTGTTAGGAGTTGCCCTGGCCAGTGGGCCAGGTCATTTACACCCTGATTGATATCATTATTCCTGACTATTTTAATTTGGATTTAACTCTTGGTCATCTGGAGTATACCTTCAAGCAGTCTTTTAAACAAGGTGAATGACTAGTATATTTTTAGAGCTTTCACACAACAGTTTTCTCCCCTGTCACATTCATAATTGAGAAGAAGGGAATAAAATTATGTGATCATAATTTACAGTTTTTCCTTCTCAAAACTAGAATTATTGCTTTATTGTCTCTTAGTATTTCTTGTTGCAGAGTAAATTTTCGAGGCCAGAATGATTTTATACATTTATATGTCATCTTTTTTTTTTTTAATTGGATGCCTGAAGAAATTTTCTTTACATTGTAATGCTTGCCAAGATGAGATGTCTCCTATTTAGGGAGTTTTGCCTTGAACAAAGCAGGTCTTTAATTTAACATCTCTGTTCCTGGGGTCAAATTACTTGTTCTTTTTTGGACCTCAGATTTCTTTCTCCTTCCCTCCTTCTTTCCATCCTTCCTTCCTTCCTTCTTCCTTCCTTACATTTTATTCCTGTAAAATGAGGATGATAATACTTTAACAGACTATTTTAAGGATTAAATAAGACACTGCATGCTCAGGGCTTATCTGGTAAACACAGATATCCTGCTCAGTTAAAAAAATCACCCCCCCCAAAAAAAACCTAATCTAGGGTTTTCTTTATTGGTTAAATTCTGCTTCAACAAAATACATCATAGTTGGAAAAAGAAAGAACTAATCAGTGGTCACAAAATCTGAGACAACAAACATTCCAACTGCCCATTCAAGTCTGTTGTGATGGGAGTGATGTGTATGTATCCATTTTTAAATGCATATATTCAGATATGTGATATTGTTCTCTGAAACAGAATGTGGGTAAGATAAAATTCCTTGGAAACTGCTCAGGATCTGCCTTTTAGTGACTCCAAAGATATATGTGTATGGGAGTGTTGGGGTGGAGGGGGGAGAAGAGGGCTTGGGGTTGGGTTTTTGATTGATTGGTTGATTGATTGTTGGGGACCAGCAGGAGAGTAAGCACCAAACCCTGAGTGCAGAGCAGCTGGCTTAAAGTACATCTCTTTCCTTGTACGTATGGATCTTGTTCTGAATTGTGCCTAGGAAAATGTCTCTCAGAGCTGGGATTGCAGTTTGATAGGGATTCCTCTAAGGAATAGATATTTGGAGAATATCTATTTTTTCCCCTCCTCCTCCTCTCCCCTTTCCTTGTAAGGCTGTTGGAGAAGGTCCCTGAGGGTGTGGGACCTCTGGTTGACCTGTGAGTTGGACCCAGGCAATCAAAGACTCCTCACCCCTTCCCTATCCTTGGAATGTTAGTTTCACCCACTGTTCTCACACTAGGAGCCACTTCAAGGACTCAGACTTGAGAGAGAGTAAGGTGCTATCAAGACATCTGGATGAAATATGTGACTAGACCCAGTTAAGGGCTCTATATAAACTTTTAAAATTCTGGCTGATGGGGGCAGGGATATACTCATCTCTCAGCCGCCCAGGACAGTCCTAATAAGTAAGTTCCCTTGCTTTGCAAACTTGCCCCTACCAGTCTAGAGTGCTCTGCCTCTCTCTTCTGTCTCTCCCTGCCCCTTGTATATGAGGGCCAGCCTGTGACCCAACAGGGGGTAGTGTCAGGGAGCAAAATCTGCCACCCAAAAATCTCTCTTTGGCATAGGGATTATTTCAAGCTGAGAACAAGAAACAGAAGACTTAGCTTCCCTAAAGCTGCCTAAAGAATTCAGATAAAGGGCCTGTTCCCAAAACAGAACTATCACCAGATGTATTTGCAGAGAATATGAGCTAAGCTTTGTGGGCTGAAACTCTAGGCCGGGTCTAAGATCAGAGTCCACTCTGTGTCTCATTGTCTCTGCACCACCCAGCAAACATGTATTTATCAAACATTTGCTTTTCTATTTTCTTGTCAATTGCCTTCCTCCCCGTTGAGGCCCCAAGCCACTCCCTGCAACATCCTCTTTGGTCTGTAGCTGAAGATGGTATTTAAGGTGAGTGTCTTTGGCCATTTTGGTGAGTTACTTAGTTTTCCTGGGTCTCTCTCATGTATACATGTTATTAAACTTTTGTGTGATTTTCTCTTGTTAATCTCTCTCATGTCAACTTAATTCTGAACCAGAAGACTCTAGAAGGGTAGAGGAAAACTTCCTTCTCCCTGACAATTTCCCTTCTTTTTACAACCACTACGCTGCTTTTGGCTGCAGCCTGCGATTTCTGATGCTCAGTTTTCTTGTTTGGGAGTCACTGTTCTATCTTCTATCTATATTCTCTAGCCAAGATTTTAATTTCTGTGGTTTACATTTTAAAAAAGAATAAACTGTTTTTTTTTCTCATTTTATACAATATGCTTTTACAAACTTGAAAATTTTCCCAGACTTGGGTGTTACTCTTGAAGACAGCTTCCTCACCCAGCCTGTCCATTGAGGCTCACCAAGGAAAGAAAGTGTGTGAGGCTTTCTTGGAAATTGGGGTGGAAACTCACATGCAAATCAGTCTTACCAAGCTCTCTAGCATCACAGGACGCTACATCAGGAGAGGATACACCCACTTCCAGGTTTTCGGTGAACTTCCAGGTCTTCACTAACCACTGGTTATTAGAAGACCCTGTCTTGTTATGAATTTCTTATTTCTAAATGATGTGGTTCCATGTGTACCCATAAAGCCTTAGTTAGTGACTCAATAATATCTAAGAGTTCACCTTTGAAGTCAGATATATCTGGATTCCAACACTGGGCCTATCGGCTGTGTGACCTGTCAAGTTAATTCACCTCTCTGAGCTTCAGTTTCCTCATCTGTAAAAATGAGGATAATGGCACCTGTCTCACAGGCTTGTTGTAAGGATAAAATAATAGAATATAGCAGAACACCTGGAGAGTGCCTGGCATGTAATAAACCCTCATTAAATATTGGCTGACATTTCCCTAGTATAGAGCAATGTTTTCCTGCTATCTTCTCTTCCACTCCTAACAAAAGGCCACCTGGCTTCAACTGATTTCCAGGAGTGCCAGCCATCATCTGATGCTGCAGATCTGATTTTGTAGCCTAATCATGAACCTGGACCACACCATGGGGGAGGAAGTGTCTATCTTTTATTTAAATAGGGCCTCCAAAATGTCTTAGCTTGTGCTGTGTCATTTTTAAAGGGAGGAATGGGAGGTGGGCTGACATCAATGATTGCTTCTTTTCCACAACTAGAATCATGAGAGTTTTTCTAAACCAAAAGGCTTCATTATTCTCGAATGTTGCCATGTATACTCCTCAACACCCTCGGACATCCTGGGACATTTTCTTTTACCAAAGATCCTACTGAATAGCTTGATTTCTATTTTTCCCCCTGACAAGAAGTATCTGATTGTGTGAGGCTATACCTGGAAGAAGAAAGACACACTCTGAGCTCCCTCTGGAAGGACAGCTCTGAAATGAAATAGTATTAGAGTTGACGTGAACTTTGCCTCAGCGATAGAAATCTGAAAACTCCAGAAAGAGAAGACTTGCTTCTTGCAAATATCTTTGTACAGGCACTAGCAAGTATCATGTTCAAGTCTGAATTGTTACAGTAGGAGTAGGACTGGGCACTGTCTGTATGGCTGAGCAATATGATGGGAGGTGAAAAGGTGGTCCACAGGCCTGCAGTGAGCGCAAAAGGTTATTTATGCGAGAGTTTCTCAACCTCAGCACAACTGACATTTTGGGCCAGATAATTCTTTGTTGTAGGGGCTTGTCCTGTGCATTGTGGGATGTTTAGTAGCATCCTTGATTTTAATCTTTAGATGCCAGTAACACCCTCCTCACTCCAGTTGTGACAACCAAAAATCTCTGATCACTGCCAAGTGTCCTCCAGGGGCAGTCATCCCCTCCCCAGTTGAAAATTGCTAATTCACTCAAAGACTTTTCTGCTAACCCTGCAATGAATGTTTGGTCCTTCTTTGACTATCAGGCACTGATGCTTTAAAGCAAGGATTGGCAGTACGTCCTCCGGGCCACATGTGGCCCATATAGCCCGTTCACACAAGCTAAGAGTAACTTTTGCTGATGAATATTTGCAGTCCATTTGATGAGAGAGGGCATCCAGTTTGAACCCCAATTAAGTGAAATGTTATCCTGAAAAAAACTCCATTCTTTTCATTAGTGGACCTGTATTACACTAAAAATTATACTGCTATTATTATCAACTCTATGGTGTTATATATTAAAGCTGATTTTTTCTCTGGGAATGAAAGATAGCAGAGTTCTTCAACTTCAGTGAAACCTGTTTTCAATAACACTGTTCTTGGAAGTATCATAAATAAACACCTTGTCTCCTGTTCAGCATCATTTCGAGAGGAAATGGCCAAGTGGAAGGGAAAACCTCTGAATATCACTTATAATCAAGGCAGCGCTCTATGTTGCCCAGTCAGGCCACAAAGACATTTTTTCCCTTGAGTTTTTTTTTTCTTAATGAATCTTTATGGAGATGGGAGGGGTAGAAATCTGAACTTTGATGAGGATATATGTATTTGTAACTTTCCTGTCTTAAAACAGCCTCTAAAAATCTATAGAGATTAAATCAATACCCACTTATTACTGTCCACAAGAAAAAAAAATGAACCTTTTGGTTTTGGTGAAAAAATTAAGGCGTAATTAAAGAAGTGAAGAAAGAAAACTTAAACTTCAATATGGATTCCTTACCATTGGGTTTGGGTTAGTCTATCTTATAAATAGGGAGGCTTATACATTTTAATTCTTTGTTTTCATCTGTTTTTGGCCGCATCCTCCGCAGTACACAGCCTAACTAGGCTGAAACCGCTGCTAAAGCAGCCATAAGTGTTGAGCAGAATTTGGGTATTTATCAGGTCCTCTTGGGAGGCAACACGTTCACCTCCTCCCCCACCTCCTCCTCCTCCTCTTAGCGGAAAGCAGACAGATTTGGAGATTGACAACCATAGGTTAGAACTGGACACAATCTCAATAAGTATGTGATATTGAGCTCTCTGCTGAACCTCTCTGAGCCTCAGTTTCCCACTTGGCAAAGCAGGTTTAATACCTTAAGGTCTCAAGTCAAAAGTCAGGGCTTCAGTGATAACTTCCCTAATCACATTGCCTAAGTGGTGCCTCCCTTCACTCTCTACTGTATCATCCTATTTATTTCCTTGCACAATTATTTCTTTACAT
Organism: Vicugna pacos; assembly: GCF_048564905.1. NCBI lineage: Eukaryota > Metazoa > Chordata > Mammalia > Artiodactyla > Camelidae > Vicugna > Vicugna pacos. Next base: position 85,574,104 of record NC_132997.1, on the reverse strand, counting down.
TTTTTGCTGTCTGTATCCCCAGACTAGAATGTAAACTCCCAGAGGAAAGGACTTCATCTATCTTTTCCAATGCTGCACTCCTAGCAGCCCACATGGCTTTGTACATTGTAGGCCCTTTGTAAGTTTTTTGTTACGTTAATGAATGGATGAATGACTGAATATCTCCTTCATCTCGTTACTGGGGTGGTTATTTCAAACAGGCTTGTAGAGCATCCAGTCCAGTGCGAGGCAATCAAATCTTGAAATCCATCCATCCATACAGGTTTAGCCACCTGTGAGGGAGAGCGGGTAATGCTGACACGAATCCTAGGATGGAGTCCCCAAGAATGGTCTTATGTGAGGACTCCGAGGCAGTGCTCCCAAGCTCAGGGTTTTGAAGTCCTTCTCTGTATTTCTGAAAACCTAGTGAGAGTCCTACGCTTAGCTATCCGGAAACAGCATGTGCTGGGCACCTCAAAATTGTTTATTTGGCTCTGTAGTCAAACCAACTCCCTAGTAGTGTGGTAACCTTGGTGTCTCATGCTGCTTAAGCATGCTGCTTGGTGGTTATCTGCATCTGCTCAATTAGAAGTGGAAAATTAATTAATTGAATGTAATCCGTTCTGCTTTTAGAATAAACACAGCCTTTGAAATCTTGGTGGGTGTTCCAGGAAGAAGAGAATGAGAAATCCTGGTGGCGGTGAATAGACGGGGGACCGCTGAGCTCAGGGGGTCCCGGGCACCCCAAGTGTCAGGTTGGGCTGGGAGAGCTTTGAGTTCGTTTGAAGCTGATCAACAGAGACTGTTCTTATGAAGAGTGAGCTCGGGAGGAATGACTTAGCTGAGAGAACCAGCCTCTCTTTCTTTTGCCCCAGGTTTTTTAAAAGACTCCAGTGACCCAGTTAACAGCACCTCAGTTCTCCATCTTTTGTGAAAATTCCCATTCTGCTTGTGCGTGTGTAGTTTGCCGGGGCTTGAGGTTGGGGAAGGGGTGAGTGGAGCTACACCTGGTTCTTTCTGGTGCTTGAGCAGAAGTCTGAGACTATTCTTGACTCCTTTTTATAGCAAAGAAATAGCAAAAAAAAAGAAAAAAGAAAAGAAAAATGTTACAATTGCAGTCATGTCCGGGGCATTATGCCTTGGTTTTGTGAGCACGCATCTCTTCCCTGTAGGAGCTCAGGTAAATTCCTCTAGGAAACAAAAAGCTTAGAAAATCATAGCTGGAATAGTTGACTGTCCTCCGCTCACACAGGAGGGGGAGCGCGTAAACCATTGCAAAGTACTCATTTGATGCTGGATTTTCCCTTCATTATGAAAAGCCCGGCTATAATGCCACAGTTATGAAATCCATAGAACAAGGTTAATCCTTAGGTAGAAATCCGCATCGGTAATAATAATTCTTGTTTCCTCCATCAAAGACAAACTGTGAAGCATCATCATATTTAAATACAATGCCATTCAAGGTGTGTTTTGTTTTTTTTGTGTGTGGCACGGTTGGCACTGCTTGATGAGGCCTCAAATATTCCATAATAATCAGACACTTACGCAGTTTTTCTTCCTGTAAGTAATTTTAGCTAAGAAATCAACCAGAGTTAAGTATGGCATTTGGGCCGGAAAATAAGGTACTTTAGGATTGATTTGTTATATGCTAATATCCTAGGGAGCAACATATTCTCAGGCAAGGAACAAAGAAACAATAGATGTTCGTGAAAATGTAATTTCACAGCAGTGTTTTACAATTCAAAGTTTCGGATTCTTTTCATATGTTTTTAGTAACAGCTTGGAAGAATCTTTTTTTTTCCAAGATGTGTTTGAAAGTGCTTTCTTGTTTTACTCTCCAGCTTTAAAAGTAAATTCTCAGTGATTGCTACATGTCCCAAGATTAGACACAAAGAGACAGTGGTTATGAATCCTGACCTTGGAGAGTTTATTGTCTTTACTTGGCAAGTAGGACAGGCATGAAGGAAGCAAGTGAAATAGGGCAAGCAAGGAACTGATGCTGTCAGAGATGGACCTGGTCCCTGATTGAAGGTGTAGAGGGTTCTGGACGTGGCTGTAACTTTTCCGATGTGTGTATTGGGCCTTCGGCCCACCAGGTCTGAGTGTACTTCTCACCTTTCCAACATACCTTTGACTTTAAGGAATATGATCTGTTGGGAGCTGTTGCAACGCTTTCAGAAACTCTAGGCCAACTCTTCCTTTTACAGTTATCCATATATATCTTATCAGACTGATTAAAAGCCATCACATCTTACATTCACTCTCACTGTTGAAACTTTTTGAACGGATTTTAAAGTTATTTTTGCTTTTAAAATGATTTGGCTACTTGTAATCAAATTTACTATTGTTTACAATATGTGAGCAGTCATTGTAAGATTTCCAGAGTATGTATTCCTATTTTCTGGATTCAGAAAAATCTAACCAAAATTTTGTTTTTCAATAAAATGAAACACTTTTATGAAAAATCTAGCTATTAAAAATGATATTAGACTTTATAGACATTTAATTAAATATTTATTGAATTCAATTTTTTTAGTTTCTTGCGTATATTAAAGAACAATTTCGCCTCCAGTTTTCAGACATTTCACAGGCCCTTGAAAAATCCCTAGTTGTTAAACCCTGTGCAGAACTTCAAACACAACTCACCACATGTAGAGAGCAAAACATGTATCTTCCTTGCTCAATAAGCAAGGCTTTCTCGAGAGAAGTTTCATTGCCGTCAAAGTAACATGAGATAGAGAGTTTGGGAGGGACTGAGGCTTGACGCTTTTACCACTTCAGCCATTGATCAAAGCTCTAAATGACCTTCATTGGGTTCAAGCAGGGAGTAGGTGAGAAGTTTGTCCAACAGAAATACAGAATGTTTTGTTCAATGGTTAAATGTAAATAAATATATACTTAGCTCTTTTTATATATCATGAAGAGCCATATGGCCAGTGGTCCTCAAGGAGAAGACATCTAATATTTGTTGAGTACTTACTGTATTCCAGACTTCGTGTCGGGGGCCATATATACGGAAGTTGATGAACTCACAAGTAGGTGAGCTCAGTATTTTAAAAGTCGTTTTATAGATGAAGCAACTGGGGATCAGAGATTTAATATAATTATATATGTTTATATATGTATATATGCATTTGGATAGATTCACGCTAAGCTGATAACAGCAGTGATGTTCAGACAGAAAAGTGGTGCTTTTTATCTGTTTGCTTGAGTATTTCCAGAGTTAAGACCACGTGCATGCATTCCTTAATTTAAAATGATGTGTTCATTCATAAAAGGAAAAGGAGGAAGACGAGGAGAGACAAAGCACAGCCTTGCACTCCTTGGTGCCCTCTCAGTTCCTTCTGCCACTTCCTTTTCACTCCTGGCCGGTGCTCTACCTGGGCTGAGCCCTGGAGAGAATGAAATGCCACATCTCGGAGTATGGGACCTGATTTTTGAACGGCTGCTGGGGAGACCGGTTGACAAAAGCTGCAAGTGTGAGCTGAACTTTGAGCTCCTGGTGAGCTGAACCTTGACCAATGGAAAAAATGGGACCTGGGGAGACTGGGAGGGAACACTCCCAAGAGGCCAGAATGTGCACATAAATTCCCACATCCAGGTGTTTATGAGCCTTTTCTTCTGCTTGGAATGACCCCTTCCTCATGTAGGTATCGAGCATTTACTATGCGCAAAGCATTGTGGGACCTTGGGGCGTTAGAGCCCTTGTCCTCACGGCATCCACTTCTGTCGTTGCCATCCTCCTGGACAGAGCAGACTGAGGGAAGGTCCAGCAAAGCCAGAGTTAACCACGGCACAAGATCAGGGAACGGAAGTGACCGGCCAGAGGAATTACTCTTGCCTGTGCTCTCAGGTCTAGCTCACAGAACCTTCTCGGCTTACCCTATCCGAACTCCTGCCGCTTAGGATAAAATACCCTTAACTCGCAGTTTGCTTTTCAACAGTAAGAAACAACATTTTCTCATGCCAGGCACAGTGTTTGGACTTACTTGCATTATCTCACTTAATCTTCACAACAGCCCCGTGACCTGATTATTTTTCCTACGTCATCAATAAGGCAACTGAGGCAATTGTGGTTCAGTTACCTGCCCAAGGTCACACAGCCTCATGAGCTTCATAAGTCAGGCTCAACTGCTCCTTGTACAACTAAGAGAGGCTGTTGTAGTCTCTGGGAAATGGACAGAGGAACAGCCCAAGGGAGGCCTCCAATGGCAAAGAGAAAAATCCTTGGGAAAGAACAGAAATTGCTGCTGGTCCTGAAAAAAGAAGATCCAACAAGCCAATGACTTGGTATTTCCAGTTAGTAAGACCATCCAGCTGCCATAGCAACATGTGCAGTGAGTACCGAATCTCCCTCCCAAGACAGAAGCATCCTTGTGACTCTGTTAAAGATACACACTCAGGGCGTCATGTCAACAATCAAGGCGTTTTGCTGTCTCCCTGAGAAGGGGTCTCTCCACGTCCCTTGTCACTCTAGCAGCACAATTCCCACTGACTCCTCTGTCCTGGGGAACAGGGGAGAAGGGAAAGGCAAGATGATGGGGTTGAAGTTGATAAGATTCAGGGGACCTTTTTGGTCTAGAGTTTGAAGGTCTCCTTCAGACTTCAGTGGAGCTCAGAGTGACACTGGATAGTTCTCCCCATGGTCTTCTCTCCCTCCCCTTTGTCCTTCCTCTCATGTCACTCCTCTGTGACGGCTGTGTTAAGCACATCTCCTTGCCGAGGGCTGTGATGGTGTTGTCGGCGGAGCCCTGGGAAAGGGCACAGTCCTTGTGCGTGTGTGTGTGTTGGGGTGGGAGGCTCTCTAGAGCCGGAGTCCCTAGAGTTCCATCTTGCAGCACAATAAGAATGGTATCCTATGACAACTAGTTAAAGTTTTTGGTTTTATTTGACTTTATTAATCCCACTGAGACTCTGGATCTGATCTGAGCACCTAAAATGGGAAGTAGTACATGGAATAGAAAACAGACTTGAAACTTGTTATCTGGGTCTAGGATTGAGGATGGAGAGAAAGAACTGGAATTGGGTATCAAGTGATGGGGAGAAGGCCAGCACAAAGTGCCCTGCAGTGATTAAGGCTTGGAGGCAGTGGTGGAGAGCAGAGGGTCAACTCAAATTGAAGCCATCAGTTTGGCCGGGCTTTTTAGTACGTGGGGTATGTTTTCTAGGGAACTTTGCATGGAGGGGTGGACCTTTGGCTGGAGATCATGACCAAATCCATGTAAGGTAAAGAGGCTGACCCTCAGCTGCCAGGGCCACCTCTGTCCATCAAGCCTTGCTCCAAGCCTGCAAGGAAAAGGCCAAGGAAAAATATTGGTGGGTTTCTGAGATTAGTTGGAACCAAGTCCAGGAGAAACATATTTGTCCTGTGGGCGTCTCATGCTGTTTTTGCCAACCCAGAATCCTTTCCCTCTTTTTCTGGGAATACACCTTGATGTTTGCTGAGGAAGCCTCCCCACACATGGGTGCACGCGCACGCATATAGGAAGGCAGATGCTCCCAGTTCATTTATTTGACCTAAGCATGACCTCACCCTCAGCTCCAGGAGGGGGACAGGACTGGACCCAGGTCTGATGACTTACCCCTGGCCATGGTGACTGGGCTCAGGAATGAGCATGGGATGAATGTGGTTATCTGCCAGTTGACCTCTGAATCCACTTGCCACACTTCTCTACCCTGCTCTGTGCCCCAGGAGGTTGGCCAGTGTGGACTTCATTGGTGAGCTCCCTTATCTTCTGGCCCTTGGTCAGATTCTGCTGTTGCCAAACATTGGCAGGAGAGCAGAGGGAGGAAGGAGATCAGAGCAAGCCATGCATTCACCGTGGGCTCGCTGCCACCCTCAACCGAAGGATATAGCTTCTGGCAGACAGCTCTTCCTGTTTCCAGACCTACAAGTAATAAAACCCCAGTGTCAAGGCCCCAGAGTGCCTCAGTTCCCTGGTTTCCCTACACACTGCCTACCCTTTTGAGAACAGCCCCTCAATGAAACTCTCCTCGAATCATTCAGTATGAGTGAACTATTTCCTGTTAAGGCCCTGACTGGTACAGAATATACGACACAAGCAGAAATGAGAGCCTACTCAGGATTTTGGGTGGGACTATTAGGAAAGAAAAGATCTCTTTCTACTGAGGGGCTAATGCAAACTCAAGCTGGCATGGGGAAGCTGCCAGAGAATGCAGCTAGCCCGGAGGAGAACTGAGCCCAGAGGCAGGGAGAAGAGGAGAGGGACTCATTCCTGCCACTGTCCTTGGACCACTTGGATCCAGTTGTGCATGGAGACTGAGTAGTCCTGGACTTTCTGTTAATCAGACTGTTTTTGCATGAGCCACTTTGAGTGCATTCCTTCACTTGCAAATGCAATAGGCATGACTTCACCATTGTCCTCATGCTCAGCGTGTGGTTCAGCCTGGGTAGAGGGGTGCATCAGACATCCTTGGAGAGATGGATCAATGGGAAGGACGAGAAGAGAGGAGGAAAACTGTCACTGTGGCCTGATCCCTAAAAACAGTGCCTGGATATCAGCACATTGTAGGGTTTAGTTATTTTCTATTATGGAGGAGGACAGCGAGGTCGAGAGAAATGAGGCGGCGAGGCCAGAACTAGAGCTGGGGCATCCACCACCCAGGGCCATGTGAAGTGGAAATTATTTTCCTCTGAGCCCAAGTGTCAAACAGGAACAACTCATATAAGAACATACTTGTGGTCTGGAGCCACCAGGAGAGTTACACCTTTGTCCTTAAAACTTCTAAGAAGCCCAGTTTTTTAGAGATGTGTTGGCCCCATATTTCCTGAGTTGGAGGCACCAGGGGAAGAGAGGTGGACTTCGTTGTATCAAGTCTGTTATTGTTTTCTGAGGCTGGATGCTTTCCAGTCTGCAGGGGACTTTCAAGAGGCTAGGGGTGTGTCAGGAGATGAAACCAAGCACAGTGGAATTTCGTCTTGATGGCTTTACCACTGGCCCTGCCCAAACAGGTTGGGGAAAACATTTATTTTTCTGCTTTTGTTTTTACCAACTGGACATATAAAAATAAACAAGAGCTTCTTGCTAAGGTGAAATGTTACTTAAAACCATATGGAGTACAGGATGAAATTCCACAAGTATCTAGTGTTTTTCTCTTTACGGCATTCTAATATGGCAATGGGAAATGTGTATTTGATGTGAACAAATATTTTACTTTTTAATAAGCATCCTTATTGGGAACCCCAAACCTCAATTGCCAATCGCTAATTAGAAATGTAAAAGGCCTCGAGGACCAAATATGTTAGAGTTTTCTGGATTTGATGCTGTAGTTCTTATTTATGTAGAGTTGTAGATGAATACGTGGAAAAAATAAATGAAACTTTCAAAAAATTCAATACGAACGTATATTTAGAGAAGAATCCCAGAAAAATTGAAATAGGAGTTTTCTTAGGTGTGATAGAGCTAATCTCCCAAAGTCCTATATCAAATATCTTACTTACTGATGACGTTTTTAAAACATTTGCATTAAAGTTAGGAAACATAAAAGGAGACCCGTTATTATGGATTCTGTTTCACATTTTGCTGTCAATATAATCATCCCAAGAGAAAACCTGAAAGAAAAACAAGTCAGGTTACTAGAACTAATGATAGAGTAGTCTTTAATATTAACCAGCAATAACCAAATTAAAACAGAAAAAAATCAAAGTAATGATACGCGTGTGTGAATATCTGCACAATGTGTGTGGGTGTGATGTGAGGGCTCCCTTTTACAAGCTGTGAGTAACTGGTTATACAGGATGTATTCATGAAGAAAAAATACGCCTTTGTTTTGTACATATTTTATTTACTAAATGAGACCATTCTGTATTTATTGTCCTCCAACTTGCTATTTCTCTTTAGCTATATATCTGATAGAATTTTCCATGTTAACACTGAGTCTTTTTCTTGGTATTGTTTCCTAGTTTATTTAATTAATTATCCACTAATGGAGACTTGAGCTGTTTTAATTTTTCTGTATCCTAATGATCTTCATAAAGCATGAGTGATTATTGTTGAGAGGGGAAAATTTCCCCCTCTATCATTCTTGAGGTTTTGTGGCTGGACTAACAATAAAAGTGACACAAGACAGATTAACAGAAGAAAAAGAAACAGACTTTAATTTGTACACACAGAGATCTCATAGAAATGGGACCTAAGACATGGTGGCCAGAACAAGAAGCTTTTATATTTTTTACACAAAGAAACAATAAATTTGAGAGGACTTGACAGGACGAAGAAACTTGGGTTTGGGTGCTTAATTAGTAAGGAATTTAAGCAAAGTTTGGGCTTGGGTAGTAAATGAGTAAAGAAGTAGCGAGGTTTGTTTACATAGTCTTCTGAGCCCTGGATTCCCTGTCCCTGGTGGTAAGGATGTCTTTCTAGCTTCTGTACACGGAGGGCACCTTTCATACGGGAGATTTATTTCCTGCTTTTGGGGAGAAAGAGAGGAGAGTCAAAGTATCTCTTTTGCATCAGCTATTTCTTAAGTAACTTTAATTCAAAATAATCAATAAGCCCTTGAAGCATATTTTGGGGCGGCCTGTGCTGGGCCTCAGCATTATACACAGATCTTGTTTTTCTCTTAGGAAAAATACCATGCAATAGAATTGCCGGGCCTTTTAGTAAGTCTTATTTTGTAAGTTTAAGTAAAGATTTTGATTTTCTTCATAAAAGTCTTAGAAACTTTTGTGAGCTTTATTCTTAGCTGGTTTCATAATTTTATTTCTATTGTGAACAGAATTTATTATTCTATTATATTTTATAATGGGTTAGCTTTGGTGTGCAGGGAAGTTACTGCTTTTTGAGTCCTGATCTTCCTTTTGACCACTTTGCTGAAACTACTTATGAATCCTAAATCCTCTTAAATTTTCTACTGAAATTTTTGTCATGTCCTATGCAAACAATGACAGTTTAATCTCTTCTTTTCTAATGTGTATATTGCATTTCTTTTTCCTATCTTATTACATTTGTAATACTATTTATGTGATTTTGGCCAGCTCTTTACACTCTTTAACCTCAAAGTTTAGCTTGTCTCAAGAATGTCAGGAGGATATAGATTTAACTGCTATTTCATGGTGCTTCTCAGGAATAGTTATTTCTGCCATGAGAAATGGTTTGGTGATTAGAGGAAAGCACATTGGGCCAGATTCTAAATGAGATGTAATAGGAAAAAAAAATTGGGATATTTGAAATGAAGAGCTATATAAAGGTTATGTCAACATTATCCACTAACCAAACAATTAGGCAGTGCTTATGGCTATGGATTTAGGCTTTTGATAAGTTTGTCCTGTGGTAAAGGATGTCTTGGTCTTGCGGTTGGACGGGAGATTCCCAGGCCTAATGTCAGGCTCTTGGTGGATCACCTCACAGATAGACACCCCCGACTCCATCATTCACACCAGTGTGCCACTCTGTGTCCTGACCTGACATGGTAGGGTGTATGGAGAACCAGCTCCACTGATCCACACTCCTTCTTCACCTCCCATTGCCATCAATTCCCTATATTGTTAGATGATGTTGAAGATTGACAGTCTTAACAATGAAACCAAATAAACTGATTGGATATAGAGCTAATCTACAAACTTCAGTCTCTTTAGCACAAATCTCCGAATTATGGATTTAACCAGGCTAATGGTGTGAGGGTAGGCGTGGAAGCTGACAAATGGGGTATTGTCAGAAACGTACTCTAGAAACCAATAAAATGAGGGTTGGAAATTCTTGCTTATGGATATGACCACATTGGATGTCATTTTTTTCACAAGGCCTTTGAGGGACACTGCACATCGGACCTCCTTGCATTTCAGCAGTCGCCGTCTGTGAAATGCTTCAAGTCGCAGCTCTATTTGGAAAGCGATTACGAAATTACTTTGTCTCAACAGAAGTTGAATTTTAATTTAGTGCTTTAATTTTCATGTCTTATTTAGAGTTTCCCCATCCCCTCTTAAAATTGTTATTTCACAGGAGACGTCTCACCCCTGGAGTTCATTGATATGAAGAAGTTGCTCAACTTCAAGTGAAAACCTTAGACTTACTGTAATGAGGTGGATTTTTCTCATCTTCCTTCTTCTTGCCTCCAGAAGACTTCAGACTTCGGAACTTAGAGTGGAACTGAAGAGCCTTTGGTAAATCTACACAGAGACGAAATGCCAATGCTGGCAGCCTGGCTCCGGAAACTGACAGTCCTAATAATACTGCTTCTGTGGGTTTTCCCCTCTCTTCCTCATGTTCATTTCTTTCTGAGTGATGTTTTGGGCCCAGTGGAAAAGTGCACGATGTTTTCTGGCAGTTAAAATGAGGTTAAAGTAATGAAATTCTGCCAACTGACGTTTAGGAGGAAAATGCTCAGTAGCTGCTGGGACGTGGCCAGTTCCCGAGAAAGCAGTTGTGTAACCAGAAGAGGAACTGAGTGGCTTGTGCAGCAGTGGGTGGTTCTCGAGTGCAGGTCCTCAAGGGTTGGTGCCAGCACTTTGGTGGACCTTGGGAAGATTCCTGTTTGAAGTGAATTTCCACTGGACTGTAAGCTCCGTGAAGGTAGAGCTGGTGTCCTCTTTTAGCCAGGACATCCCTGATGCCTAGGTCACCACGCTGTGCTTGGAAAAAATCGACTGAACGAGTCCAAAGGGGAGAAATCTGAGGGATAGAGTAGATGTCCGTGGTGCCTGTGCTACACCCCCTCATCTACCTCTCAATCAGCTGCAGTTGCATGGGCCGTTCTAGACTCACCTTGTGCTGCGTGGCGTGCAAGGCAGTGATGTGAGTCTTCCTGCCTCTGCCTCAGGTTCTCAGAGGAGTTTACATGGCTGTACAGGGCAGACTAGAAGCGGGGTGATGTTAACACTCTTGGGGGAATTCTCAGCCAATGAGGGCTCGGAGCTGTTTGATAAATGTTGGTGGATAAAGTCTTGTGTCTTTTAGGGGGACCACTGTGGGCAGCATCCCGTATGTGTGAAGCGATTCCCTGTTGCTCACAGCAGTGACCTCGCTATACCCTGACATTGGCTTTTCTTCCTTCTGTGTCCCATTCTCCTTCCCACCTCATTCTTGCTTCCTGAGATCATCTAACAACGAATAGAGCTTGCACTCTGGTCCTTGGCACTCACTCTGCTTTGGAGGAAACCCAGATTAAGACAGGTGGGTAGGTGGGAGGCATAACTTTTGTCTTTCCAAGTAGGTTCTCCCAAGATTTCGGGTTTCCACCATGAGCCCTACTGTTGCCATCCGAACTAGCAGGGGTGTGAAGCACTGACCCTGGGTCTGGCTGCCTGGGTTCACTACTTACAAACTGTGTGACGTTGGACATGGCCCTTAATCTTTTTGTGCTTCACTTTCTTTTCTGTAAAATGAGGATGACAGTATACTTACTAGGCTGATTATGATAATTCAGTGAGAGGGTGTCTGTAAAGCTCTTGGCTCAAGGCTGGCATGTGCTAAGTGATCATCCTTTCTAGCTGCTGTTAGGACAGTCACTTCTCACGTGAGGCTATTTTTAATCTTCTATATACTGCGACTATCTGTTTATATCTATTATTCCTGATACTAAACTGTAAACATCTTAAGACCAGAACCTGTGGGTTTTCCATCTTCGTGTGCCCTGCTGCACCCAGCATCGTCACTTTCACGGAGAAGGCATTCAATTGCTTTGTATGAATGAAAGGATGTTCTTGCTGTTGTTGGCAGTGATTTGACTAGCGACCACCTCTTCCCAGAACTTGGATGTCTGGAATCACTGTACTGTCCTTCAGAGGCAAAATCTGACCTCCTATGGAGTGTACATTTGAGTACATTTTCCAGAAATACCATCATTATCAGATTGCATTTGTAATTGATTCAGAATCATCAAGAGTGGAAATGTTTTCTTCATCTCTGCCAGTGCTGTCCAATAGAACTTTCTTTGATGTTGGGAATGATTTTTCTACTGTCCAGTACAGTCACCAGTAGGTGCCTGTGCTCTTGAGCACTTGAAATACAATCAAGTGTATTGTGACTGAGAAACTGAACTTTAAATTGTAGTTTATTTTCAATAATTTAAATTTAAGAGCCACGCATGACTCATGTCCATCGTATTGGACAGCACAGTGCTCTAGAATTCCAGCAGCTAGTCCAGTGCCTGGGGTTGATGCTCATCAAAGTTTGTTGAACAAAAGAGTGAGTGAATGTAAAATACATCACGTCTTTCCATGTCTGCTCTCTCCTTTGTGCTGCACAACTATGCTTTGAGGAATCACAGCAGAGCGATTATTATTTGATAGATGGTAGTGATAATACTGCTATTCCCACTCTTCCCATTACCACTAACTACTAATATTAACAGTCGTGACAGCTGCTAGGTACCGAGAGCTACTCCAGGTGTGAGCCAGGTCCTGTAGACGTATTGTCTTACTTAGCCTTCATAATAACTTCATGAGGTGGTGCCTTATTTCTGGTTTCCCCCTGTATTCGTTTGCTAGAGCTGCCATAACAAATACCACAGACTGGCTGGCTTAAACACGGTTGTGGAGGCTGGAATTCCAAGGTCAAGGTGTCAGCAGGTTTGGTTTCTCTTGCATCCTGTTTCCTTGGCTTGCACATGGCTGCCTTCTTGCTGTGTTGTGATTGCGCCTCTTTCATTTCTTACTTGGTTTATTTTGGGTCCTCTCTCTTTTCTTCTTGATGAGGCTAGCTAGAGGTTTGTCAATTTTGTTTACTCTTTCAAAAAAAACCAGCTCTTGGTTTTATTGTTTTTTTTTTATTTTTAAAATTTCTCTTTTATTTTTTCCTCTCTGATCTTTATCATTTCTTTCCTTATGCTGATTTTAGGTTTTGTTTATCCTTCTTTTTGTAATTCTTTTAGGTAGTAGATTATGTTGTTTATTTGAAATTTTTCTTTTGTTTTTTTTTTTTTTGAGGAAGGACTGTATCGATATGAACTTTCCTTTTAGGACTGCTTTTGCTGCATCCCATAGGTTTTGTGTAGTTGTGTTTTCATTGTCATTTGTCTCCAGGTTTTTTTTTTTTTTTTTTTTTTCCCTCTGATTTTGTCACCGGCCTATTGGTTTTTTAGTAGCATGTTGTTTGGTCTCCATGCAATTACTTTTTTCTTGTTTCTTTTTCTGAGGTTGATTTCTAGTTTCATGCCATTATGGTCAGAAAAGATGCTTGAAATAATTTTTATCCTCTTAGATTTTTTGAGGCTTCTTTTATGTCCAAGTGTATGACCTATCCTAGAGTATGTTCTATGTGCACTTAGAAAGAATGTATATTCTGGAGTTTTTTTGGATGTAAGTTCCTGAAAATACAAATTAAGACTGTTCTATTGTGTTATTTAGGGTCTCTGTTGCCTCATTGATTTTCTGTCTGGAAGATCTTTCCACTGATGTTAGTGGGGTATTAAAGTCTCCTGCTATTATTGTATTCCCATCAGTTTCTCCCTTTATGTCTATTAGTATTTGTTTTATGTATGCGCCTATATTGGGTGCATACATGTTAATGAGTGTAATATGCTCTTCTTGTATTGTTCCTTTTATCATTATATAGTGTCCTACTTTATCTTTCTCTATGGCCTTTGTTTTAAAATCTGATATGAGTATTGCTCCCCTGATTTCTTGTCATTTCCATTTGCATGAAATATCTTCTTCCATCCTCTCACTTTCAATCTGTATGTAGCCTTCACCCTAAAGTGGGTCTCTTGTGGTCAGCATATTGTAGGCCTGGTTTTATTATCCAATCTGCCACTTTGTGTCTTTTGATTGGAGCATTTAGTCCATTGACATTTATGGTAACTATTGATAGGTGTGTGTTTATTGCCATTTTAAACCTTGTTTTCCATTTGATTTTGTATTTCCTCTTTGTTCCTTTATTTTTCGTTTTGTTTTTCGTTTTGTGGTTTGATCATTTTCTTTTTTATTATACTTTGTGAGCCCACACAATGGGTGACAAGAGACACCACAGAGGGCACTTCTCAGTGGACATCTCTTGCAGAGGAATTGTCAGCGACTCGCCCCGAGTGGAAGCGCTCCAGGTCTGCCTACCTCACACAGCAGCTCAGAAACAGATCTGGGGACCTCTGCTTCTACAACTGGGGAGCAGATCTGGCCCCCAACAGGGCTGTGAGAACCACAGAGCAAAAAGGAGTCCCTGGTCAACATCCAGTGCAGACTCTGGTCGCCACACCACCAAACACACTGCCTGTCAGTAAGGGGATAACAGTCAGCACACACAGAAGAAAGATGTGGCAGGCATCCATACTAAACACAACAAAAGTAGGAGACACACGCAGGCTACACAAGGATGCTCCCACATAAGAACAGCCCTTCAGGACCAGAGTAGATAACTGTTACTCCTAAATACAGAGAGTCAGAGAAATAAAAGTAAAATGAAGAAGCAGAGGAACCACTTCCAATTAAAGGAACAAGAGAAATCCCCTGAAAGAACAAGCAGTGAAACAGACATCTCCAGTCAACTAGAAATTGAGTTCAAAAGGAGATGGTAAAAGTACTGAAGGAAGTAAGAGAGGCAGGCTATTAGTAGAAATGCAGATTACTGTAACAAGGGACTAGAAAATATAAAGAGGAGCCAATTAAAATCAGAAACTCAACTGCAGATGAAAACTGAGCTAAAGGCAATAAATAGTAGACTAAATAATGCAAAAGGGTGAATAAGTGATCTGGAAGATAGAATAATGGAAATCACCCAATCAGAACAGCAGACAGCAAAGACAAATGAAAGTAACATAAGAGACCTATGGGATAATAGAAGGCATGCCAATCTGTGCATAATAGGGGTCCCAGAAGGAGAAGAAAGAGAAAAGGGGATTGAAAACATATTTGAAGAAATTATGGCTGAAAACTTCCCAAACCTAAGGAAGGAAACAGATACTCAAGTACAGGAATCACGGAAGTCCCAAACAAGATGAACCCAAATATACGTACAGCAAGACATTAAATTAAAATAGTCAAAGTTAAAGAGAAGATTCTAAAGATGGTAAGAGAAAAATAGTTACAAGGGAACCCCCATAAGGCTATCAGCTGATTTCTCTACAGAAACGTGCAGGCCATAAGGGAGTGGCAGTATGTATTCATAGTCCTGAAAGGGAAAAACCTTCAACCTAGGATATCAACTCTACCTAGCAAGAATATCATTTAGAATAGAAGGAGAGATACAGAATTTCTTAGACAAGCAAAAACTAAAAGAATACAACAATACGAAACCTATCGTAAAAGAAATATTGAAAGGTCTTCTCTAAACAGAAGAGAAGCAAGAATCTATAGAAAAAAAGAAAATCACAATTGAAAATGTGATGACTATAATGAGCAGCAAAAGAATAAACATGAAGATGAAAGAGAGGACATCAAAATCATAGTATGTCAGGGAGGGGAGTAAGAGAAATGTAGATTTTTTTCTTTTTTTTTAGAATACGTTTGAACCTATGTGATTACCAGCCTAAAGCAAGTAGATAAAGTAATGGGTTAGCATGCTTGAAAATCAGGGTGACCATAAATCAGAAACATATAATAGAGTCATAAAAATGAAAAAGAAAAGCACTCAAGCGTGATTTGATGTTTTTATGCATAGCAAAATGATCTCCACAATAAGCCTAGTTACCATCTATCACCACACAAAGTTATTACAATATTATTAACTATTTTCCCTATGCTGTACCTTTGTTACTACATTAATGAAACTCATTCATTAATTGAATAAACATTTCTTGGGTATCTTCTCTAGGCCAGACATACCAGTGCTAGGTGTCTAGTGATGTGTAAGACACAAATCTGCTCCCAAGAAGCTCGTGGTCCAGGAGTGACTTACTCAGAATTAGTCAGTGGCAGAACTGGGGTGATAACCTAGGTCTTCAGACTCCTAGTATAGTGTTCTTTGCTCTCCCCAAGCCAAGCTATGGACCCACAGGTGAGCATCAAACACTCTCAGGCTATTTACATTCCTCTTTTGGACACTCCCTTCTCAGCCTCAGAGATCAGTCCTTTTGCTGGCAGGAAACATCTTGTTCTTTAGCCTTGTTCCCAAAAGAGCCTTTCTGGAAGATGAAGCAAGAGGTGCACCTGTGGTTTATCACTGGCATTTGTTTTCTCCAACTCATTCCCTTTTGCTCTCTCCCCCTCACAACGCTGCCTGTGCACGCAGGCGTTGCTGGGTGCAGCGGCCTCTGCACAACCCGGTCTGTGATGGGGCCCAGGTGAATGTGGTCAAGGTGCCCGTGTCTGCTGTGAGACGTGGGGCTCCACCTAAGAGCCATTTGAGAGGCTCCGTGGACCTGGAGTAGGAGGGACGGACCGAGTCCAGCAATCTCCGTCAGTTACTTTGGCAAGAAAAGGAAGCCTCTCCTCCCAGGTTTGAGTTTCTTTTAATCAAATTGATTTATTCTGGGTGACAGGGATATGAAGTGACATTAGAACGCGTGTGTTTGTGTAGCTATTGAGTCTTCATGTCTGACAAAGATCGATACATTGTGCCTGTGTTGACATTTCTGTCTCCTGAGCTGACAAATCCTTATTTTTTGCCCTTCAAATGTGCGTTCACTTATAATACCTCTTTTGAGTCTTACAAAAGCCTTGTGAAGCCGTTAGAGCAGACCTTGTCCTCATTTTCCAGTGTGGAAATGGAGGTTGCGAGAGTTGAACACTGGTTCTACTTCACAGGACTTTTTGGAAAAATAAATGAAATTATAAATGTGAAAGGATGTTTGTAGAAGGTAAAGCATTATGCAGATATTATTCCTGGAGCTACGTAGCCCTTTTGTGACAGAGCTGGCCTCCAGAAGTGTGCGTTTTGACGTCTAGAGCAGCACAGGACGCTTCTGTAGGGCGGTTGTTTTTCACTGAGGCCTCTCAAACTATCAAAGGAATCTAATTACCTCGCAGGTTAACACTGAAAATCTTGATGTTAAGCAGATCTGTGAATTACCATTCCTAGGTGTTTTGTTGCTACTGCTTCAGAAAAAATGACTCCAAATTTAGTGGAGCAAAACAACAGATGTTTTATTCAGTTTATGGGTTCTGTGGGTGAGAAATCCCAAAAGGGCATACGGTGGGGACAACTTGAACCTTCTCCATGATGTCTGGGGCCCTGACTGGGAAGACTCAAAGGCTGGGGAGGACTCTACTGGTGGGAGCTGGGATGACCTCAGGGCTCTTTCACTCGCGTTTCTGGTGCTTAGACTGGGAGGAGACCAGGACTGCTGCTCTTATATCTGAATTGGGCTTCCTCCCATCATTGCTGCCTCAGGATAATTTTCTTACATAACCACTCAGGACTCCAAGTGCAAGTGATTCACTGGACAAGGCAGAAGGTGAATTGCCTTTCTTTGTGCTACAAGGGAGCCACAGACCAAAGAGGGAAAGAGGGGACACAGACCCTACCTCTTGATGGGAGGAATGTCAAGGTCACATTGTAGAAGAGCTTGTGGAATGGGAAATACTGCATCCACTTTTTGTAAAATGCAATTTGCCACACCTGGTTTCATCTTACTGTCTTATTTATTGCCCTCTCTTAATTTCTTAAAGTTCTAGAATTGTAGGTATTTATGTAGGCTGCTTCCATGTTTGTTCGGAAAAAATGTAGACATCCAAAAGATAAATATAAATATTAGCCTTGTGAGCAAGAGAGAAAACAAGCATAATTCACATTTTGTCTGACTTCACGAGTATGGGTGTTTCTATGAAACGGTGAAGATTAGGTTAGGTTAGCCATTGGGTGAATACGTCAGCCATTCCACGTTCCACTGGTAGCATTTATTAACGAGGCAATTCTTGCCAGCCGTAAATTGTTGGTAGTCGGCAGCTGCGGTGCAGATCTGTTTCCACTGCATACGTGTTAAATGCACATCTATCAATTCCTCTCCTTGAGTTAATAGTAAAAGTCAGCACCGTGTAAAACAGCTTGGTTGAAAACTCTGCTCGCGTGGTAGCAGGATACAATATTGTAGGGTGAGAGAGACTTGATGGGCAGTGGGAGGTTAAGAGGGACAGGGTGAAAGCAGGCAGTGGGTGGTGTTACAGATAAAGCAGCAGCTGGGTCGAGCCCTGGTCAGAGCTTTGTCACTGACATGTATACGTGAATAGGAGCCAGACAAGGAATGGATCTCCAGGGAACCGTTGGGAAGGGGTTTTATATGGGAAAAATCAAAGCAGCACAAGGTGGTTTTACAAAGTCCAGGATGGTTGTTTCAAGGGAAATACTGAGATGCCCTTGCCAGAGAGGCTAGTCTTGGTGTTCAGATTTCCAAGACACCACTGATGTTCATATTAGTGAGTACACACACATGCCATGCTTGGTAATGCCGGTGTTAGTTAAGGTCAGATTAGGTTTGTACCTAATTGTGGTTTCGGTTTGCAGAGTTGTTAGGGACATAAGGGTTTATTACGGGATGCCTGCAAGATTCGTTCTCATTAAAGAAACTTTCTCAGCAGCTATTGAATCCGTACTGCGTAGGGACATAAAGACACTTGAGGTTTGAATCCTGCATTCTGGTTCAGGAGACAAGATGTGAAATGTACAGTTTTGTGTTGTGAACCAGATTTGTGTTTAGGAAGCTGAATGTTGCAGACACAGTTTATTTTGGTTGGGAGGAGAATGTACTCCGTGGGATGAGGCTGTCAGGTCAGTTTTCGCCGAGGAGATAGGGCCCGAAATGAACTTGGTGGGTGACTAGGATTCAGAAGATGAGAGGGCGGGAGTGTTCCCGGGCTCACTCAGCCTGCAGAGGCCGAGGCCGGGGCTGGAGAATAGGGTGTGTCAAGGGTGTGGAGGCAGGAATGGTGTGCTGGTGCTGCCCCACCCCGCCTCACCCAGAGAGTAATAACAACTGAACTTGAGATGTATATCAGGGTCCTTTTATAGAGGGCAGCTGGCTTTTGGGCTGGAGGCAGAAGGACTCACGGCACATCTTTGTTTGCAAGTAAGGCCCGGAAGACTAGTTCAGAACGTCTACAATGAACGGCAGCTGAGAACAGCCCCACCTGGGGAGTTACAGCCATCTCAGATGCCTGCTTTTGATTTCACGATTCCTTACCAAGTAATAGTGCCGATAAGGATACTTGGGCCACCATATGAATTACCCACATCAGATTAAAGTCATCAGTCTCCAGGATAAGCCCAGTGGAGGCTGGGACTGCTTCTGAGTTTGAATCGGAGTAATGAATCCTGCCTCGCTGCTTACTATGGGTGCTCAGAGATGCTTGTTAGCTGATGGGAAAAGCACAGGGGCATTAGTGCGTACTTAGCATTGGAAATTCAAACCACTACCAAACTTGTATTCCTTTGAACAAACAGCACAGAAGTGATGGGGAGTGAAAAGTGTGTTATTTTTAAGCAGCAACTGTATATAACTTTTTTCCAGCAAAGCAAGGGAAGTTATAATTTACTCCTGTATTGAGCACCTACTATGTGGCAGGCATTGAACTTGGTGCCTAGGGTGCAGTGGAAAACAAGACAGAATCTTGTGTTACGGAGATTTGATCAAAGTGGGAAGTGTACTAAAGGGACATGTAGAGTGCTATGGGTTTCCTTTTGTCTTCTCTGCTAATTTTTATATACTCAAATTAAGCTATCAACTTGGAACAATATTCTACTGAACAGAATAATCAAAGAAGTGGATATGGTTTTAAATGACATCTTCACCATCATTATTATTTTGCCTATGAAATAAGTCAAAAGATGATACTGTTCAGTTCCGGCATTAAAAATACTGATATTTAATACTCACACATGATGACACTGTCATAAATGGGCCCAAACATTTTGGAAAACAATTTAAAAATAATTATCAAGAACCATAAAGGTGTTTACACATTTTAGGCCAGTGACTCCAGCTTCTGGGAATCAGTGTTTAAGAAACTATTCAAAGTATGGAACAAAGAAAGATGCTCTGTTCACGAAGTGAAGATGGGGTGCCTTACCCAGTGCTGCTTATCTCCACATTCTGAATCCTGCAGGTGCTCTGATGGTTTCCCTGGCTCACTGGTTCTCAAAGTGTGGTCTCTGGATCAGTGACAACAGCATTGCCTGGGGACTAAATAGAAATGGAAATTCCTGTGTTCTCATCCAGACCTACCAATTCGGAACCTCGAGGGTAGAGCCCAGCAATTTTGGGTTTTAGCACACACCCCAGGGGATGCGATTGTCTGCTCAAGTCTGAGGACCACCAGCCTAACTCAGTAGAGCCTCTGGAAACTTGATAAAAGCAGCTAAAGAGGGGTGTTCAGTCTGGGCTTCCACTGCTCCCCAACTTATGACTGGCACACAATTCATCAGGCACAGTTCTTGATTTCTTTGGCCAGTCATCAGAGGCTTCCAGCCACTGCACGTCCACATAACATCTACAAAGGATGCTAGGATGGGTAAAACAGAAAGGCAGGAGACAGGAAACACATGGTTTTTAAACTTATTTCCTCTTTGAGTTGCAGGGAGAGTATAAGAAATTAGGGATCATTTCTTGTCCCCTCTCCAAAAAAATCACCTGATATACACAATAATAAAATTGTCCTGTCTTAAGTACCTTGAGAAGACAATCTCACTTGCTCCTTATGCCACCCTGGGTGGTGAGGGAAAGGAAAATTCTGCTAGAGAATAAACCCATCCTCCAGGTGCCTGACCCACGGGTGACCCGTGGGAGGGAACTGCTCATTGGTTGGTACAATCCTCAGGGTTTTCACCGCCTGCGATGAGCACGGCTGCTTATGCACAGTAAATTAGATGGGGCTGTCGTGCTGACGTGGACAAATTGGCAATTACAGCAGAAATGATCCTGCTCTGGACTTTTGTTCCTGAGCCTGCGCTTGCCGGAGATTTCCCTGGCCGATCTCCTCCTGAGTCGGGTGTTGCACACGATGTCCCCTTGACCCCTTCCTCCCCTCTCTCCCAGGAAAAGGGCAGCACAGGCAGTTTTCCAGCTTTGTTGCACTCACCTCAGCCAGCTCAGCAGTCAGAGCTGCCATCGCCCGGTGTATCCTCCACAGGACCCGTGGCGGTGGGATCCGTGGTGGTCGCGGTTCCACTCAGACTGAGCGAACTGGGCTGAGCATGCGTCCCGCAATTTAGTCAATTTATGCAAGGCTCTTTGAGCTTTGGGAGTTACCAGACAGAAGTGTCCGAATGAGCATGTGGTGTCTGTGAGTGCTGAATTACAAGGATGACAGGCTGGGTTTGACCCTGCGGTCGCTAGGCAGTGAGAAACGCTTTCCTTTAGGTTGGCTCATGAGAACTCGCTTGTCTATAGGGGAGAGTGATGGTTCTTCTTCCCATCCAGTTCTGGAGCGCAAACCTCGATATCCCCAAGCAAATGAAGCAATGAGAAATTGGTTAAATGGGGCTTCTCAAACTGGAGTGTGCATGCACATTATATGGAGATGTGTTAAAATGCAGATGAATTCAATTCTGGGAAGGGGCCCACGACTGTGAATTTCTAAGAAGGTATCAGGTGATGCTGCTGGTCTGTGGACCACTATTTGAGTAGCAAGACTATAGAGCAGTGATTTTCAAACTCACCTATTCACTAGAATCACCTGGGGAGCTTAAATAACTACTGATGTGTATTCTACTCTCCCCTCCCCCCAGTGATGGTGATATTGGACTGGGGTGGCCTAGACATGGAAACGTTAAGACTCCAGATGATTCTAATGTGCTCGCAAGTTGGAACCCACTGCTCTAGAGGCACTAATAAAACAAATAGCTAGTAGCCTCGTCACCCAGTAGACTCGTTAAGAGCCCACTAGCATGGGAGCCAGGCTGAGGGAGAGCGTAGCGTCCTCCGATGAGGTCACTTGCAGTGTAGGCTCATCCTGTGTTTTCAAAGCTAGCTGGGCATCCGACTGAATCTCCTGGGAGCTTGTTAAAAATTTGAAATTCAGAGTGTCATCCTGGGTTTCCTGAATGCGAGTCTCAGTGGGGTCCTGGAAATGTGTGTTTCTAATAAACTTCTCAGGTAGTTGAGAATGGCCAGCCCAGCCCAGGTGCTGGCCCATCTGAGCTGATCAGGCATCTCTCAGGGGCCTTTCACAGGGGTCATTTTTTCTAAGGTACCTACTGTTCCTCTACATTGTGTGTGTATTGTTTGGAATATATCTGTTTCTTTATGTCTTATAAAAATTCCCACATGCTGCTATTGCTCTCCTGTAATAGATATTAGTGACTGGCCACAGGGCATCAGACTGAAATGATTCCAGAACTCTGGGACCTACCCAGCCATTGCTGTGCACTGCAGCTGCTGGCGTCACCTTGGTCTGACCTCTTCTACAGAAGAGGTCACTGCAGTCTTGGGAGACAGAGCTATGCTCTGAGTGGTGCTCTGGGCCCCACCCCAAGGCTCGGCTCCCATGGACTTGTGTGCCCTGCAGAGGACCTCTCCTCTTTGAGTTACCTTTTCTGGCTTTGAGGGTTAAAGCCCCAATCTTGTTCTGTATTTAGAGAGAGATTTCTCTCTTCTTTCTGTTCCTTGTACTTTTTGTCCCCGTCTGAGGCAGTCAGTATTTGGCATGAATATCCCTGGGCTATGGAGGAGAGCCGACAAGGCCATGCGGTATCAGTGTCTCCCAAGGACCTTGTTCCAGACAAATTTGGCTTCTTAACGTTCCTGGTTGCACCTTGAACCTTTCTAGTCTTGTGATTTTTGCCTCTGTCATTCCTTCTTTCCTTCAAGAATCAGCTTCTATGTCTGTTTTCCTGTTCAAACCCTTCCCATCCTTCAGTAGTACACCAATTCCTCTTCCTCCGTGAAACTTGTCAGAGTGAAGGGTGGGTAGGATCTGGTACTGGAAATGTAAGATGGATACTGGATGACTAGTTAAGGTGCCTGGATTCTTTTCTGCTAAGCATGAGCACTAAGGAGTTGGAATATGGTCAGAGCTATGCATGAGGAATACTGATGCAGAGCATAAGAAATAGGGACTAGCTATGAGTCTACTGCAGAAATCCAAGTGAGAGATGAAAAAGGGCACTACAGATGGAGAAAAGGGAATAAAAATAAATAAAATAAATAATACTTCATAAAAGATAAGTAACTGTTTAGATTTATTTAGTGGCTGACCCTCCCAACTTCCTAGAAGATCATGCATGTGAAAGTGCTTAAATAAACGGGAAGGGGCTACGTAGAAGTGGGCTTTTGCTATTAGTAACTCATTGCTCACCAATTTATCCAAATCTTGGAAAAAAATATTACATTTAAAGATTATCCCCAAAGGTAGATTAAAAACAGAAGCCATGATATCTATGATACGATGCCATGATGTTTCACCAAAGGAAAGTTATCCAAATAGCATATTTGCTTAAAAGGCAATCCAGATTTTGTCTCAAATTCTGCTTTGAAATGGCATCAAAATGGAAATTTCTCAAGTGAGTCACTCAACAGGACAGGCTGTTCCTCTTGGCTGTTCTATTCAAGCTACTCTCTCATCTCAAAAGTTTAAAAATACTTTTCTTCTGTGTCCCAGTGGAGTCACCATCCATGGCTTGGTACACCAGCTTATGGTTTCAATCCAGGAAACAGCTTGACTCACCTATTTTTCCATTGGGTTTTTAATAAAACATTTCTCAACATAGCTTCTTTCAAGTGGATGTCTGTGTGTTATTTCCAAGGGTGATGAGTACAACAGACTGCCTCCGAAATCTAATGGGTTATCTCAGACGCTAGGCATGTTATAAATGTTTTAAGGGAAGGGGATTATGTCTTAATCCTTTTAGAATCCTTCAACGATCCCACTCCAATATCTGGCCCAGTGTATGTGATCAATACATACTTTTAAAATCAGATGTAATTGCTGTGGTTTAAAAGTATTTGTTTGCTTGGCTAGTAGAGGTACCGAAACATTCTGATGAACACATTCATACCTAAAATATGTATGGAATGCCTAGCATGGGCGTAGGGCTTAGTTGTGGCATTCAGTCGAAACTGACAGAAATCCAACTCAAAATGACTTTTTTTTTTTTCAGTTCATTGCTCTTTGTAATAGAGAGACCAGAAATATTTTGGGAAAATGAATTGTTTACTTTTCATCTCTCAGCTCCGCTTGGCCCTGTGTTGGCTTTATTTTCCTGCAAGGTGTCTTCTTGTTATGGAAAGACCTCCAGCACCTCCAGGCCTGCATTCTGTAAGTTTCACTAACTTGGGAGAAAAAAACATTTCTTTTACTTGTTTCAGCAGCAGTCTCAGACCGACTTGAATTCATAGTCTCTCGTTGACAAGGCTAAGCTTGTGGGCCTGTCCCTCAACCAATCATTGTCGCCAGGGGATATGAAGGTCACCCCTGGATCTGAGGGACAAGGCTGACTCCACCAGAGCCAGTTGGTTTGAGAGAGCAGGGAGGTAATTCACAAGACAATCCAACAATAAATGCTGGAGAGGGTGTGGAGAAAAGGGAGCCCTCCTACACTGTTGGTTGGAATGTAGTTTGGTGCAGCCGTTATGGAAAACAGTATGGAGATGCCTCAAAAAAGTAAAAATAGACTTACCATGTGATCCAGCAATCCCAATTCTGGGCATGTATCTGAAGGGAGCTGTAATTCGAAAAGATATATGCGCCCCCATGTTCATGGTAGCACTATTTACAGTAGCCAAGACATGGAAATAACTTAAATGTCCATTTGACAGATGACTGGATAAAGAAGTTGTAGTATATTTATACAATGGAATACTACTCAGCCATAAGAAAGAATAAAACAATGCCTTTTGCAGCAACATGGGTGGATTTGGAAATTGTCATCCTAAGTGAAGTAAGCCAGAAAGAGAAAGATACCATATGATATCACTTGTATGTGGACTTTAAAAAAAAGGACCCAAGTGAACTTATTTAACAAAACAGAAACAGACTCACAGACATGGAAAACAATGTATGTTTATCAGGGTGGGAAAGGGGTGAGAAGGGATAAATTGGGAGTTCAGGATTTTCAGATATTAACTACTATATATAAATAGATAAACAAGATCCTACCATATAGCACAGGGGGCTATATTCAGTACCTTATAATAGCCTATAATGAAAAGACTATGAAAACGAATCTATATGTATATATCTGAATCACTGTGCTATATGCCAGAAATTAACACATTTTAAATAGACTATACTTCAATAAAAAACAAAAAAACAGAACAAAACAAAACCAAGACTGCACCAAAATCCAGGTGCTGCTACTAGAAGGTAGAATAGATTCTAGACAGGCCAAAAATCGTGCATACTCATTTCAAGAGCATTGCTGCATTTATCTGGAACCTTAGCCTTCAAGGAGCTTACAGTCTTAAACTATTGACACACTTCATTACAAAATCAGCCTACTTGTATTCCATTTATATTCCTAGGTAGAATTCAGACATGGAAATCTGCTTTCACAGACTGTTCAAATGCAAGGCACTTAGTATAAAACTTTGCATTTAGGGACTCCTCAATAAATGTTTGATCAAGTTTAAATACAACTTTGCTAACAGTTAAAATGTATCTGCCTTAATCTTAACTCCATCCTACCCTCAATTAAATGATTGAAGTTCGTCTTTAATTAGAAATCAGTAGGGGCTTCCTAAAAACTTTATGCAAATACACACATTCCTCAGGCATATTTTCCACACAGCCATTCCTCAGAGCCTGATCTCTGCTGGTTCTGTGAGTAAGATTCGGGCTCTGTGCATATGAAGACACACTGATCCTTTGAAGTCCAAGGATGCTCCTATGCTTTGATGCTGAAATAGCACCATGGAATGAAAATAAAAGACATACACCTCTGAAGGAAGGGGCTACCATCATGGACATCCAAGTGTGATTTCCTATGCTTAGCGTTGCTCCTTACTCAGTACCTTAGGTTGGAATTCCTAGAAGCAGAGCCTAGACAGAAATTCCTGTGTAAGGGATTCCTTGAGTGAGTGTTATCGAGTACAGCCTTTAAAGGGCAAATGAAGCTGGAGAGGACTGTAGACAACTGGGACGGGGATGGGGGTGTCTAGCTTCAGTATGATGGTTAGGGGGCTCTGGAGCATAAGTAGCCTCGCAGAGTTGTCCCAGGGAGGTAAGGGAACCAGCTTTTAATATCCCATATTATTCAGTCCTTAGATGCAGGCTTCTCTCTCTCTTCCCTGGGAGACTGCGCCTTGAGTACCCTCCAGGGCATTGCAAGGGCAAGTGGTTCCTATTGATGAGAATGGTGATCATTCTTAAGGGAAGGGTGCCAGCTACCATTGGCAGCCAACACTCTCATTTGGGGTTTGGAAGAAGGACTAGTGTACCAGCCTCTAAAGAGGCTCTGGGTGAGGCTCCAGCAGCTTCTGCTGTCACAATAGTAAGTCATAAATGTGTTGATGCTAAGGTTAGTCTGGTAGACAGCTCGTTTTGTTTCAGAGTCACTATCAGTGAACAAATTCTGAACACATACGCACATACACATTTGTGGCTATACTCCCACTGAAGGAGGTTGTGGGGCTGCCTGTCTCACTGTGGTCCGTGATTGTCAGTATTGTATATAAGTGATTATTTCACCAGGAACAATGGGATCATTGCCACAATGTAGCCAAAATGCTTTCCCTTTGGATTGCTAGTAAGACATCCCAAAGGTTTTCATAATAGCTCTGCCTTTAAAGGAGCATTAGATTGAAATTTATTGTTTTCTGAGTTTTACGGTCAATATGATAGGAAACAGTAGAGGTTATAATCTACCCTTAGGTCTTGCTCTGTAGTTTGTCATTGGCATTTCTGAGGAGACAATGCAAGGGAGAAGGGTGGGTCACAGTTCTCATCTGAGACCAGCTCTGGTTAATTAACTGGAGTGCATCATTGTACAGGAGGGCAGCTTCTAAGGAGAACTGAGGAAAACGTATTTCATTTACAGGGAGAGATTAAACTGGGCTCTAATGGAAACATAGCCAGGAAATAAAAATGGAACTCCAAAGGGACTATGGGACACACAGCCCTTTCTGTCTCTTTCTTACCGTGTCAGTGGTAAGAAAGCCTTACCTCCGAACACCTTCTCTAACAGATTAAGCATCTGGTTTGAGTGCCTGCATTAGAGCACTGTGGGAAGATTTGAAGGTGAAGACCCATCGCTGCTGGCTTGGGGCTGTGGAGTAGATTGTGGATTGTCTACAGGATAAAGCTCCTCTCATGTGTAATTACTGCTGGGGAGGAGAAGCTGTTCTGATCTGTCTGTCTTTCTTTCTTTCTTTTTTTTTTAACATTTTTTTATTGAGTTACAGTCATTTTACAATGTTGTGTCATTTTTTTTTTGTTGTTCTGGTCTTTCTAAATTAAAAAGAAGCTTGAATAACATAATAAAGGCTATCCCTTTTCGTTTACGAGTGGTTATGGCAAGGAACCTGGGTTCTCTACATTAAGTGTCAAGGGAACCTTTCAGAGCAACCGAGCCATCATTATCTTGTTTATGTGTGAAGAGTGAAGCTATGTAAATGAAAAGTTGACTTTTAAAGGCAAAATTCTCCTGCCATCCCTCTTCTCTAATGCAGTGAAGTCCTTTGTGGATTACAGAGGCCAGCCAGGACTGAACCTGCCCACGTGTGCTCACACCTTTTAGGTAAATGTCTTTGTTTCTCCCCTCCTATCAATGCTGAGCAGAGCAAATGTGGGAAGAGGATACGGAAGCCAGTGTCCCAATGAAGAGATGAACTTGAGAAGATTAGAGACAGATGGAGAGAGGCAGGCTAGAGAGATAGGCGTGCTCTACGCTTGCCCAGTAGTGATGGTGGAGTCATGTTTTGTATCCCACCCCACTTCCCCCAACCCTAAGGAAGGTGGCTGGTCTGAGATCAATCAACTAGTTAGCGGGTGGCAGATCTAGGGTCTCCCCACTCATCTTCATCCAGAAGTGGGGCTCTTTTACCTCCCTCACAGGGATTTGGGGACACATAGGAGATACACTTTGGAAACTGTGAGCCATTATTTAAATATAAGGACACTTATGGATCGATCTCTACCTCACTACCTCACTGCCTCGCAGACTTCTGGAAAATACTCCTCCCCCAGGTTGCTCATCCCTGTAACATTCCAGACCGTGGCTGCTCTTCGAGGAGAAGGTAGAACTTGTTCATGCGGAGGGTTTAGAATGGGACTGTTTGGAAATAGTCTTTGTCCTGCTGAGAAAAGGTGCCTGTCTTCAGAATGCCAGGCGTTTATTTCATGATGCATCAAAGGCTCCTCTTGAAGCCCGTGAAGCCTTTTGTATTATACAGAGAAAGAGAGAAACACACGTTTTCAGCAATCACCTTTCAATTCTTCCGCTAGTGAGTACGACATTACAAGCAGCCCTGCAAAGAGTACAGCGGACCAGCATTCTCTGTGGTTTTCCCTGGCGGGGATGCAGGGAGGGAGCAGCATGGTGCGGCTCACGTCTGATAAGAAACAGAATCAGGCTCTGAGGTTATAGTTTCTGTTTCCTTCTCGAGCTGTGAGTTAGCCAAAGATGGAAGAACTCCAACCTCATCAGTCAGTTTCCCTTCAGGCGATGACTGTTAGCTCTGAGCACTGTATTAGGTGCAGCCAAAAGGCAGTGCGGAAGAGAAGAAAGATCGCCGCAGAGAAGAGGGAGCCGTCTCCACAGCCGGCTCATCGGGTTTCCCTTTTCCCTTTGGCTTCTAGAGGGCTCAGAGCCAAATACATGGCTCTGAATTGGCACTATCCACAAAATTTTCAAAGGGGGCTTTTCTTATTTGTTCTTAAGGTGTCTTCCAGGCTCCATATGTCCCTATCCTTGTCTTTCTATGTTCTCTTCTACTAATTTATCCCATCTCGCATTTTATAATGTATCCTGCTAAATGGCCATAAATCCCCTTTGGAACTATGTGGGTAGAGGTCACAATGACTGTGAGTCTGGGCTGGTCATCCTCCGCTAGGCCGATGATAACTTGACTGGGATCCTTCCTGCCCTAAGAGGCAATGAATTGATGATCAAATTAGCAAGATCATCTTGCTAGTTTGACAGCCTGAGAATACATTCACTCTCCGAGGCTGTTAAGTAGGGAGTGGCCCAGGGCAAAGGATTAAGACCTCTGTAGAGACAAGATTCAGAGAATGTCAGTATCTGGAAGGGAATCTGACAACCTGAGAATCTTAACTGTTTTGTAGGTAAGGAAACTGAGGCCCAGAGAGACGTGTGTTGCCTACACTCACAAAACTGGTAGCAGTGGTTCTGGACCCTAATCGTGGTTTGTGTTTGTGTCAGGACAGGATGCTCTCTTTACCCCTTCCTATCTTCAACCAAGATGGGCCAGAGGTCATTCAGCATAATAATGATCAATGTTACACAATGAGAGATGATCTATATTAGCAAGAGAAAGAATTATTTCTTATAGATATTACACTAATAATTCCATCTATCTGTGCTGCCAGGGCTGATTCTTGGAATGTCAGCATTGAAACAAGACCTACAGTGTGCTGAGTCAAGAAGCAACTGTATGAAAGAGGGGAGCCAGGAGCCCTCAGCCCGGGGGAAAGCTAAATATGACCCTTGGGAGGACTAGTAAGGAAAGGAAGATGAAGGGACAAACAGGGGAAGGGTCTTCAGGACATCATATGGGCAGATTCCTCAGCCTTGACTGAATGAATACCCAGAAAGAGCAGAAGAGGAATGTTTGTTTCACCCTCTGTGCTCCGACTTTGCTCTTCACTGGTTATGAGTAAATCTGGAACTTTCTAGGGGATGAGCTGAGCCTATAAGCCTTTTTGACTGTTACAGGGCATAGGGACCAATATATCTGTAGGTGGTTCTCCTTTTCTTAGAGACCTTGCCTGGTGTGCGTGCTCCTTGTGTGCACTGAAATTTGACAGCTAATCCCATCTGTCAATGCCAACTTGAACTCCAGGTCTATCCTCCCGGGCATAGTAAACCCCATTAGCTTGGGCTCATTTGAACATATAATGAATACACTTTCTGCCATATTCCATGAAAATAAACCCCTTATCCGAGAATACTTTATAGAGAAGACAAGACTTCCAGGAGCTTGAATAAAGCTGGCATCACTGATAGAAAACACTTACTTTTAGCATTGACAGTTACCACCAACCACCAAGCAGAAGTGTCTTCCTGTAATTAATACATTTGGAGACAAATCCCTTGGTTCCAGTGACTTGTCAGCAGAAATGTCAACTTTTGTCATTTTCCTCCTGATATGTGGTGTCTCTAATTACTAAGTATTTTAGAGCTGAAGATTACAGATGGTCTTTTGGAGGCAACTTTAAAGATGATTTTGATGAGATCCCAATATTGCTTATCCTGCATGACTGGCCTCTTCTTGCATAAACTTGATGACGTTTCCAAGGCAAAGTGGAAACAGAAGTCAGAAGGAGGAAAAGAGGTTGTGCTAACCCAGTGTCTTTATCAAGCAGTGGTAGAACTTAGTGTTGCTGGTGATGCATTGGTCCAGAGATGGAACTCCAGGAGAATTTAAGACATTGCTCACAACGTTCTTCTTTATTTATGTTTTTCAAATTTTAAAAGCACGAGAGAGCTACTTTTTGGTATAGATATAAAGGTATTAACTGATCAGTTTTACAGTAGACTGATTTTTAGCTCCAAAGGCTGCCAACTAGCTCACTTGGAATCTACAGAGTAAATGAACTAATGAAAAACATCACACAATCTCACATTTTTATTTATAGGTGAGATCTCATGTTTTATTTTTGAATAGGATAATGCTGTCAGCATAAATGATATGACCTGTTGATAGGATTGTCCTGGAAATGAAATTCCCAATGGTGAGCTACCTCCAGCAGAAGGCGACCACTCATCCCATGGATTTCTGACTGATGCCCTTTGTAGCAAGCAAGTGACTTCAGGGGGTGACTTGCTTAAGAAGTCCCTACAGCGGCTGTAGGAATGTGGGGTGAATCAGGCCCATGCCCTTGCCTAGGAGCACCTGAACAGGTGTACTTGGAAAACATCTGAGGGATGCCAACTCCTTAGGGGTTACCTTTAATCCTGCCCGAACCACAGAGAGGATTAATGCCATTGGAAATGGAAATGGTTCCATTTGATGCATTTCTGAAGCTTTGCCTTGTTAGCATTCTGGGTGAACCTTTTAGATAAAAAGCTCTTAGTGGGAAAATAGAAAAGCTGCTATTATGCTACCTTTAAACCTTTCTTCCTTTTTGGTTTCAATTTAGAGATTTAAAATGCCCTCTTGTTTCCACCCCTCGGTTTGTTTCACTTTTATTCTTGCTAAAAGGAATAGCTATTTAGGAGGTAAGAAATAAATCAATGGGTAATTTTTTTTTCTTAAGCATCTGACAGTTTCCTTAATGTAGATAAGAAGTTTTTTTTTTTTTTTTGTAAGGTTTTTAGTGTGGTTTTGCTTCTGGGTTTGCTTTGGGATTTGGAGAAGGTTTTAGAAATAATTTAATCAGATTGTCATTTAAATAAAAATAGATGAGTAATACAAGACACAGAAAGGCAAAGTATCTTTTTCCAAGGTCACACGGTTAGATGGTCATGGTGCTGGGTCCACTCCTGCCCAACCCGTGACCCCACTGGCTTTGAACATTAGTCACAAATATTCACGGTTGTTTGTGGTCATGCTCCCCTTCCTGTCCTCCTGGCGATTCCCTCAGCCTCCTTTACCTATTCCTGACCTCAGTTCTCTATCTCCATTTCCATCTCTATCTGGTTCTGTGATTTCCCTGCCCCTATCCCTCTGACTTGGGGGCATCTTCTCTTGGAAATTTGAAATTTGGAAATACCTCCCTTGCCCTCTGATCCTCAGTGCTTGTGTTGCCTCACCTAGGGGTGCTCAGCTCCAGTTCTAGCCCTGCAGAACCCAAGCCTAATCTGGACCAGCCAGCTACCATCCTGGCTGCACTGTTCCAATGCTGAGTCCTTTCCATTACCCCATTTGATTTGGTTGGGACACATGTGATTTGTAGCCCCTGAGACTTTTCAGCCTACAAAAGGCATTTCCCTCTCTTACCGTTTCGTGCTCTGGCATCCTTCAATGACCTGTCATTCCTTCTTTGGAAATTCGATGAAAAGGGGCTGAGAGCAGGCCTTTTCTGTAGGGAAAATCACCTTACGAGCTGCTAATGTGTTCATGTGTTAAAATTCTCCTGGCAAATGTGCAGTTTTAAAGGCTTTCTGAAAATTCCTTTATCCCAAAGAGTGATGTTGGTGGTGAAAATTTTAGGCAGTGTGGAACTTTAGTGCTTAAATGTGTCTGTTCAGTTTGAGCCATCTGAGACCCTCTTCAATCACGAAACTTAACACAACTCTTCCTTACGCTTGGGAACCGTGCTTGATTTAAGAGCTTTGAACTTGCAGTGAGAAGACCTGGATTTGGATCTTGCCTCTGCTCCTTGCTCCCAGCATAGCCTTGGCAGGTCTCTAAGCTCCTCTGAGTGTTCGTCTTCACATTTGTGAAATGGAGGTGAAATACTTGGTTTTTGCTCTCCCGAAAGGGTGGCTGAGAAGATAAAGTTGGATTCCTCATCACCTGACCCCCAAGATCGTGAGCTCTTGTTTCTTCTCCTTCCCTGGCCCCTCTCTGCCCTTCCTCTTAGCTCTCTGTTTCTGCTTTTTGCATATGACATGCTCCAATAATCAATATTTAAGAATAACAGTCCTCTTTGATGGCCTTTGAGAAATTTCCTCTAGCAGGTGACCATCCATTTATATTTCCAGCCCTAATTTCTCTCCTAAGTGTCATATCTTAGCCTTATGAACTTGGATGTATTACCTGTAGGTCTAATTCAGCGTGTCTGTGGCTGCACTTTATAGACTCTTCTACCATCAATTTGATGATTTTATTTATATATATATATATATATATACACACACACACACACACATATATATATATGTATTTTATATATATATAAAATTTATTATAGGAACTGGCTCATGTGATGATAGAGACTGAGAAGTTCTACCATTTCTTGTTTACAAGCCAGAGAACCAGGAAAGCCAGCAGTGTAATTCAGGCTGAGTCTGAAGATCTGATAACCAGGATGGCTGATCTCCAACGGCAGGAGATGATGGATGTCCCATCTTAAGGAGAGAGCGCGAATTTGCCTTTCCTCTGCGTTTTTGTTCTAGTGTGGCCCTCAGTGGATAGGCTGATGCCTCCCTGCCCTGGTGCAGGTGATATTCTTTACTCAGTCTACAGATTCAAATGCTGATCTCATCTGGAAACACCCTCACAGACACACCCAGAAGTAATATTTTACCAGGTATCTGGGTACCCCTTAGCCCAGTTAAGGTGACACATGAAGTTAATCATCACACAGCCCTTAACAATGCTGGCTTGTAATTTTATATCTGACTCTTATGCTGAATTTTAAGATCCTTGAGAGCAGTGACTTTTCTCTTCATCCTCTTCCCCCAGAACCTGACATATACTAGGGCTCAGGAAATATTTCATCCCATGGTGCTTTGTACACCAGAAAGTCTATATTCAATTCAGAGATCAAAAACATTCAGAGATGTCTCTTGAATGCAAGCAAGTGTCTCTTGAATGCAATGCAAGTCTCTTTCCTATGAGGATAAAACCAGTGTTTACAATTAAGGTTATTATTCATTTTGGTGAACATTTATTTGAACACCTGGGATGTGTTAAGATCTTTCTTCTTGGCAATTCAAGATGAATGAATAACCTGTCTTCCTCTTTTTCCCACTCACTGAACTCCAGGATCTCAGTCAATTGCAGAAGCCACATTTCAGGGCTGTAAATAAAGTTTAAGCATAGCATAATGGAATATACCAAAATCCAAGTTCTTTAAAGTGTTCTCCCCTTACTGTTTGAATAATCTGAGGATGGCAGGGTCAAATAAAAGTGTATTATGAAATTCATGGGCCCATGTACACTATAGTGATTTACTGATAAAGATTTAGGGTAGACGAGGTACTTAGGTATTAGTTCATTAAGCAATCAGTGTACAAAGATTCATCATGGCGTCCAGACGTCATCTCTTCATGTTCAGATCTGTAAACTATTTCTTCAACTTCTTTCCTGCCAAATGAACCATTTCTAGAAAACTGCGTAACTCCCACTGAGAGAAAAAGGTGGCAGTGTTGTTATTACTCGCAATGCCATAGTTCTTTAGAAACTGGTTGAATTAAGCCAACATGGACCTTCTGACCTCTGCAGCTCCCTAGTGGTAGTTATTTAATCCTAGTTATATTGTTATTCATGATACTGCAGAATCCATGACATTGCCTGTGACAGTTAGCTTCCAATGATTTTCTCAGAGTTTTACTGTGCTTTGTTAATGATGACCACAAATGGAAGTCCTACCCAGAGTATACAGGAAAATGGGGATAGTAACTCATTTTCTAGTCATGTTAAGTTCACTTTTCAGAATTATTATAGCATAAACAGAACAACACAACTTTTGATCTTCTCTTGAACCCTCTAGGATATTATCACTGCATTCCTAGAATGTGATCTCTTTTCAGTGTTGACTGTGTCCCACCATGGGAAGGATAGGTGAGGGACCACTGGTGGACTGGAAGCAGTGGTCCCATTTGTGGAAGAAATGTCCATTCTTTGTCTAGCATGACTTCAGAGAGACCCAAGAGAGTGTACAACATCACTCCATCAATCAAGAGAGGAGATGTCCATCAAGAGAGGACATCAATTGGGGGGGCGGCTATAAAATTTATGGAGCAACAGTTTCAAGAGCCCCCTGAAGAGATAAGCACAGCTGTTCTGGGAGACTGCCTGCTATAAGGCATGGAGCCTGTGGGAGAGGTAGAATGACTGCCCTGGGTACCCGCAGTTGGTGCTCATGGTAAAGGATGCCTGCTGCCAACCCCACCACCCTTGGGTACTGTAAACTGGAGGTGGCACCACTGATGGAATAGGAGTAGTCAACACACAGCAGGCTCATACACCCAGCTGAAGCCCAAGAGTAGACCAAGGGTAGCCCAGAGTCTTGAACTTGTCCTTTGTTTTATGTGAATGAGTCACCCCAATCAGCTTTTGAGTGCCATTCTAGTGGCCCAATATTATGCTATTCTGTGAAAGAAGTATTGTGCCAACCAGCAGGAATGATTTTCTTTCCATTCCTTCCTCTTATACCTGGGACTCAGCCCTAGACCCTGGCTGACCCTGTTGGTGTGAGTTATATGGTTCCTGATCAACCCACAGGAGGGTCGAGTCCAAGAGGACTCTAAAGGGAGATTACAGGGGTCCACATAGATCTCTCTTTGGGCTCAGGGCTCTCTGCCTGGGCCAGCATTGCTGGCTCATGCAAATTCCAGGCATCTGACTGGGGCTTAGACATTTTTGAGCAAGAGACTCCAAATGTGGGGTTCTTAGGTGAAGTCCTTGCTTGCCAGTGTTGGGTGGTACTGTCTGGAGAGCTGTCTCAGACTTCCATTATCCCAGCTTACATGTAGACCTGAAATTCTCAGCCCTGACTGCACAGGACCATCACCTGGAGACCTGTTCAAACTAGCCTGGGAACCACCCCTAAGATTCTGATTTCATTGATCTGGGATCTATGAGGCCTGGGCGTATGAATATTTTAGAAACTCTCTAGGTAATTCTAACATGCAGCCAGGTTTGAAAATCAGTAAGAAAGACAAAGTCTCTTATGCGATATTCTCTTTGAAGGAAAGTGCCTCCTGGGGGCGTGTGCAGGACTTGAAGGAAGGTGGGGAACTCTGCTTTCTGGGGAGGAAGAATTTCCCCATATTCAAGAAAATGCGTTGTAAATATTTGCTGGGGAAGAGGATGCTCAGTTAGTTTGGTTATGTTTAATATATAATGGTTACAAATCTATTATGGAGCAGACATTTTTGTCAGCTGTTAACAATACAAGGACAATGAAGACAGGTTCCTTTGCCAAAGTTGTGAATATTTAAGTGGAGGAAGGAGGCACACAGGCCATTTGTACGTGAGGTGGTGGGTGCTGTACCAGAGGTAAGGGCAGGGGCGATAGGAAAACTTAGCTAAGTTTGGGGAGGGAGCATTGAAGGATGAATAGGATATGGCCAATGAAGAAGTGATGTGCTCGAGGCATCTGTTTCTCCACTGTCGAAGGCAGATCCCTAGCAAAGCATGGAGGACGTTCACTTGTTGAATGGTTGGAGGAGAGTGGGGGACACGTGGTACGTGGTGAGGAAGCAGTGGAGAGAGATGAGGCTGAGGAGGGTATGGGATGCAGGTGGTGGGGTGCAGTGATTGCCACGCCATGAGCTGAGACTGTGCCTTAGCCAATAGGATCCCTGTTACTGAACAGTTTCATTGACTAGAGTGCCATGGTCGGATTTCCGTTTCAGGTGGGTGGGATGGAGAGCTGTGTAAAAAGGGTGTAAGGGGGATGATATGGAAGTAGAGAGGACATTTAGAGGACCCCAGCAAAAGTCCAGGTGAGAAAAGATGAAAGCTGTGCTATGAGAATTGACAGTCTGAGGGGTTGAAGAAATTTCTTGGAGGCAAACCCTTTGGGGCCCAGTGTGTGGCTGGATGGGTGGTGGGGGTGAAGAGAGGGACGGGTCTAGGAGATCAGTGGTTGGCCTGGGTGACAGGGTTTGTGGTGCTGTAGGGACCATAGCAAGAGGACCAGCTTCTAGAGGGCTTTAGATCTGGGGTATTAGCCACGCCTGCAGGATTTTCAGTTGGTTTCTAAATCTACCTTCAAATGTAGGCTTTGGTGTGCGGGGAATGGATGGTTCTTGGAGGCTCAGTCCTGTGACTTCATGGCTCTGTCCAGGTCAGCCACTGTTGAGAAATTCATTTCCTGAGAGGATTTTTTTTTTTTCTGTTACGTTCCTCAGCACGAGAGAAAAAAAATCACCTCACAGTTCTTTGTAAGGTCTCATCATGCTATTGTGGCGAATCCAAGACTAAGATTTTTCTTTTACTTCTAGCCACCTGTGTGCATTTTTTTTCCAAATGCTTTTTAAGAGGGAAGCATGGCACTAAAGCCAAATTAGTACCTTAGAATTCTTTTGTGTTTTCATTAACTAATGGGAAATGCTACTTTTTTTTTTGTCAGAGGCAATTACTTTAATTTCCCGAAAGCACAATAATTTTGCATGTTATACCGAGGGTGAATTTCCTGTTGAAAATACTAAGTACTCATCCCTCCCCCATTGAAATGTTACTCACACATTCTCAATGGATCACACCTAACTCAGTGTGGAAGGGAAATGGGTTAGTTTGGGCTGCAGCAACATGTCAAAAAAAAAATCATCTTTAAATGGGGAAAAAAAGATAATATGAAACAGAGGGTTTTACTGAAGTCACATACACACAAAATGTTTTTGCTTTCAAATAAACTGAGAAAGGAACATTTGCTATCACAGAAGTAGAGATGGAGAATGTAAAATCTGTTACAGTGAAAAAGATACAGGGCAAGTTGAAACCCAGGGGAGAGAGAGTTAGAATGTCGCTCTGGATGGACATGAATTGACCACACTATGGAGAAGGTGCTGTGTAAGTTACTAAGAAGCAGTGAGGCCAAATCACCAGGTAGAGCCCTTCCCCCATCAGTTGCAAGCTGGCACTTATCCTTGGCACAGCGATTTGCATCCCTTGTTCATATTTTTGCCTGTTTTACTTTACATTTGATTGTTTACAATTTTTATTAACTTATAAGAACTCTCTATATTTAGGAATATTAAATCCTTGACAGTTATAAATTACATGTATATAGTGAATATTCTCTGGTCTTTTAAATTTAAATATGATGTTATTTACTGATAGGACATTTAATTTGTTATGTATAGATAGTAAAATATGACATGTCATTTTTTTTTTCTTTTATGGCTTTTGATGCTTTGTCATGCTGTGAAAGGTTCTGCCCATCCAAGTATTATAAAAACCATTTTTCCGTTACGTCTCCCAGGACTTTAATAGATCTCTCTTTATCCAATTAGCTTTTTAAAAGTAAACTTGTTATTAAGATGTAATACACATAGAGAAAAATAAAATATACAAGTCATCACTGTAAGCTCTATGAATTGTCTCTGGTTAGCTTTCTTCAGAAGTTTTAGAAACATGTTTACAAAATTTAATGAAGGTGTAATGCACATCGTATGTAATTTACTCATTGACGCGTACCATTCAAAAGTTTTAATATACTTATAGAGCTGTGAAACCATCGCTATAATTCATTTTAGAACATTTTTATCCTCCCAAAGAGAAAGCCCTGACCCCTTACCGGTCATCCTCCACTTCCCACCAACCCCCAAGGCACCGGCAGCCACTTATCTATTTTCTGTCTCTGTAGAATTGCCTGTTCACTCTGGTTAGGTTTTTAATCCATCTGGAATCTGTTTTTGTGTGCAATGGAGAGCTCTGACTTTTCCCTCTTCAAAAGGAAAAAAAAATTGTCAGTTGTTAATAACAGTCCGAGTAAACAAATGAATTAATCAACGGCCCAGAGAAATACAGGGATTGAGAAACAGGAGCAACCGCTTATGAGTGTGTAGTCAGGGAAGGCTGCATGGAGCAGGTAAGGTTAAACCTGAGGGCAATTTGGAAAGATGGACGAGGGACAGAGAGAGGAGTTGTGGCAAGGGAGACGATGTAGACAGGGCCACCACAGCTCAGAATAAGTCACGGAGTCCAGTCTCTCTGAAGCCATTCATGTGTGAGAAGTCATTCCCTGGGAGGCTGGCAAAGGTAGCGTGGGTCCACGCCGTGCAAATCCTTGAACACTAGTCTGAGAATTTTGCACCAAATTAAAGAGCGATGCAAAGGCTTTTACAGTGGAAGTGGAACAGCGAATGGACTGGAGAAGTGAAGTTTTGAATGTTCTCTGTGCAGATGAAGAATCAGCAGCAGCCTCTCCTGGTGTGGCCCTCACAGTTGGAGAAACCGTATTTACTGAATCTTTATCCCTTTGTTTCTCATCTGTGTTTGGGGGAGACGGAGGACACGCTCCTTCTGGCTCTGTGATTCAGGGGTTTCTGGCCTGGGAGGTGAGTTGCACAGTGAGCGGCAGACTCAGGAAGCGATGGTCACAGCTGACATTTGTCGAGCACGGATTCCGTGCCGGGTCCTGTTGTAAGCGCTGTGCATGTCTGGCTGTGGCCTCTCACCAGTTCTGAGAGATGGTTGCTATGCAGTCAGCCCCTTCTGCCCGTGAGGGAACCAAGGTCCAGCCGCTCAGTGACCTGCCCCTGGTCCCACAGCCCTAAGGGTGAAGCCAGGATGGGATCTCTCTTTTCCTCTCTCCCTCTGGAGATCAGCCAGTAAGGAGCCGAGTCCTGCCGAAAGCCAGGAGAGTGTATCTCGAAGTGGGTTCTCCAGCTCCAGGCAAGTCTTGAGGTGACTGGAGACCCGGCCAACAGCACAGCTGGACTGAAGCCTGGGAGACACCCTTGAGTCAGAACCGCGCAGCTAACTTGCTCCTGCATTTTGGACCCTCTGAAGCTGCATGAGACAAGACATCTCAGTGTTTTAACCTACATTTGGGGACTAATTTATTACACAGCAGTCGGTAACGGATACAGGCATACCTCGTTTTATCGTGCTTCGCAGAGAGCACGGTTTTTACATATTGAACGTTTGTGGCAACCGTGCGTTGAACGAGTCTGCTGGCTCCATTTTTCCAACAGCATTGGCCTAGCATTTGTGTCTCTTTGCCACATTTTGGCAATTCTCACAATGTTCCGAACTTTTTCGTTATTATTATATTTGTATGATGATTTTTGATTGGTGATCTTTGTTACTGTTACAAAAAGATTATGACTCACTGAAGGCTCAGGTGATGGTTAACATTTTTCAGCAATAAAGTATTTTTTAATTGAGGCAGCTACTTTTTTTCTAGACATAATGCTATTTATTGCACACTTAGTAGACTACAGTATGGTGTAAACATAGCTTTTTTAAAACTTTTATTGAAGTATAGTTGATTTACAATGTTGTGTTGACAACTTTTCTATGCACACCAAAAAGTTTGTGTGACTCTCCTTAAGATATTTTCTTTATCGCTGTGGTCTGGAACTGAACCCACAATATCTCCAAGGTATTCCTGTACCCCTCCTGAAAATTGTTTAAATAAAGAGACATTGAATGTAAGATGTCAGGGGAATCTCATACAACCTAATATCGGGAAAGAAGAGGGCCTCCCTCGAAGGGGGAAGTTTTCACTCCGCAACACCAGTCAGCCACTCTGTCTGGCTCTTTGGAGTGGCCTGGCCTCTTGTGTCTGCCATGTACTGTTTCCCATCTCTCATTCTGTGTATCGACTGCTCTTTGTTTTTGCTTCCCAGGGGCATTGGTTGTGTTTGGTGTGGGCTGTGGCTGCCCTGACCCCACGTGCTCTTACTTCAGGGCCCAACACAGTGCAGCTCAGTCCCTGGGCTCCGTGACACCGTCTCTGTAGAAGATCTAATCAGCCTAACTTGAGTCAGATTGTCTATCATGACAATCAGCTGTGACCAGGGGCAAGGTCACGTAGCACTGAGGGTTTCCTCTGCCCAGGCTGAAGAAATGGGCAGATTATAGTAAAACTAGAAATTGCATGACAGGCAACTTGATGACCACTTTCCCAGTACACCGATGCATTCTTTATTAGCAACAATGAAATACATTAGGGCATTGATTTCAATCTTTTTTAAAAGGAAGAATCCTTTGGAGAGGTAAATAGTTGCCCTTAATTTATCTGATTGCTCAATTTGTTTTCTCATTTTCAGCATTCATGAAGGAGGAACACACCTGCAATTTTATGTACTGATTACCGTGTTGGATAATATGCT
This sequence comes from Vicugna pacos, assembly GCF_048564905.1. Lineage (NCBI taxonomy): Eukaryota > Metazoa > Chordata > Mammalia > Artiodactyla > Camelidae > Vicugna > Vicugna pacos. The sequence goes on along the minus strand of NC_132997.1, from coordinate 85,533,503 downwards.
GTCAAATGGAACCACTTTCCTGGGGGAAGAGCCCCATTTCTGTGTGGGTGCTTAATTTAGCAAAATGTGAAGTTAGTAAAAATTTCGTGCCTTGGAAGGCAAAATAACACAATTGACAGAGTAAGGGTATTAGAGTCAGATGGACCTAATCTGCACCCCGACTTTAGAACCAAATGATGATGGATTTTTCTGAGCTTCTGTCTCCTTTCAGTGAAATGGACACAATCATTATCTCCCCAGGTTCTCCTAAGAAGTCGATGCACTGTCACATGCAACATGCCTAACACAGTACCCGACACGTGTTAGGAGCTCACCAAAAGCTAGGTCATTACTATTTTTGACAAACATTTTTCAATCCAAAAAAATACAGATCGATCTGTTTAAGAATTCATTGTATGCTTGGGGAAAAGGTAAGCATATACAATGCCTGCTGGTTTTGCCTTTAAGATTTAGAGCTGGTTTTGAGTAGAATAAGTGAGTCACACATTCCACCTCCATCCAGATAACTGATTTTTGTGACTCTGTGAAATAGCAGGTCGGGTTCGAACACCTCCTGGTGGAGGGCTGTGCACTGGGTGGGACCCAGTGAGCCGGAGTGGACAGGGAGCCTTGAGTAAGTCCCCCATAGGACGTGAAGGCTGTTCCTCCCCTTTCTTATCAAAATGCAAATTCTGCCCATCCTTCTAGGGGACTTTTTTTTTTTAAATTGAAGTATAGTTGATTTACAAGGTTGTGTTAGTTTCTGGAGTACAGCAAGGTAGTTCAGTCATATATATGTGTATGTATATATATATGTATATGAATACATATGAGTATATACGAATATATATATTCTTTTTCAGATTCTTTTCCATTATAGCGTATTACAAGACATTGAACATAGTTCCCTGAGCTGTACAATAGGTCCTTGTTATTTATCTATTTTATATATAGTCGTGTGTATCTGTTTTGAGGACTCTTAAATGCCACCTCTAGCATATGTCCTCTCGGACTCTTCCCAGTTTCAAATGTGCCCTTCCTCCTCTGGTGGTTACATGTCCTCCAGGTCCCCTAGGGTCACGCCCAGGGACAGCTGGAGGGTGCCTTATTTCAGTTGTCCCTGTAGTTCTCCTGCAGACCCTTGATCTTGTGCCGAAAAGAAGAGGTGCTCAGGGACTTGTTTCTGTTTTTCTTTGCAGGCAGTTGCATTGCAGCAGCAGTAAAGCTTTAGGAGGGGGCTTGCAATAATATAGTAAATATATAAAGGCTTGGGGGTCAACTTGCATCCTAGCCTGAGCACATCTTAACTGTAAAAATGTGGGCGTTTTGGTGACTCTTTGTAATTCAGTGTCCTCATTTGTAAAAGGAGATGATGATCCCTATCTTGACAGATAATTGTGAGACTTAGAAATCATAGCACAGTGCCGATCTCGAGTAAGCATTCAGTCATTGTCCCTAGTAGATTTCATTTTACTTTATTTAGTCAGATTGTTTAATTTAGCCAGATATTTACTGATAGCTGACTCTGTCCCATCCCAGGCCGTGTTCTATGCACTGAAGGTCAGCACAGTCCCTGGTCATATGGAGTTTATATTCTAAGTGCCGGAGACAGACAATAGACAGATTTGTGTCAGGTGGAGGTAAACACAAGGGATGAAGAAAAAAGGCAGTACGGAATTAGGGAGAAAGGAAAGAGAAGGAGTTGGTACTTTAGAAAGCTGTCCAGGAGAGCCTCTCCGATGTGCTAGCATTTGAACAAACACTGCAATGAAGTGAGGGAGTAACCCAGGTAGTCGTAGGTTCTATCAGTTGCAAGGTTAAGTGCTAAGACTCTGGAATGGAAACATGCTTGGAGTTTGAAGAGGGTAGTGGGGCTGGGGCGGAGTGGGAGAGAGAGGAAGAGACATGGAGATGAAGAGATGGCAAGGGACCACATCAGCCATCTAATCTAGAACCTATCAGAGAAAAACCAATCCATCCAGACTCAGGAACGAAAAGACTTACTCAACAGGATTACTACAAGGAGGAAGGGGACTACTGCAGTAGTGTTTTTTGTTTGTTCTACGAATAATTTGTTCCCTGATAACATTTAATTCCCCATGAATCACTTACATAAATCAAACAGTTGATAGCACTGTTCCTGTTCACTGCCTGTTGGTAGCTTAAATCACCATGATATTACTTAGTTGTAAGACTGGCCACCTGAGGAAATTTTGACATTGTATTTCTCTTTCGTTCTACTTTGCTAAACCACTCGGAGTAATTTAACTCACTTCATTTAGGTTTTCATTCAATTCTGTTAGAAAAATTTGTGTTCTGGAGTTTTCCTTTCCTTCTATCCTTTTTAAAAGTTAGATATGACTGTTACTGAGGGGCTCCTAGACCGTTTGCTCTAACAAGGAGTAATTTTGGCTACCAGAAGTTCCTTAGAATGAATATGCAATAGAGTTTAGATTTTAAGATGTTATTTTGTTTTAATTCACGTTTATTTGGACTGATAACATTGGACATCTGTTTATGTGCTAGCTACTCATTTTTATTCTGTTCCCTATAACTTGTTCCTCAGTATTTAGAGTCAAGGTGACCAGGCTTCAAGCCTGCCTCAGATATTTTCCGTCTGTGTAACTCTGGGAAGTAACCTTGTCTTTCCAAGTGTCAGTTTTCTCCTCAGCAAAATGGGAAGAGTTATATGCATGTCATAGTCTTGTCTTGATGATCAAAAGTGCATGTGTGGGTGCTTGATCACCTTGGCAAGGGGATCGTGAAGGTTTAGAGAGGCTGACTGACCCTGTATCTAGATTTTCTCATGGTTTTGGTCAATTTAAGTTTGTAATTTTGTTTTTCAATAAGCATGCAAAAGCAGCAAGAGAAGACAACAGTAACTGAAACAAACCACCACAAGTGCATGTAGTAGTGAGAGGTCCAACCTGCAGGTGTGAGGGTGTGTTACGTGCACAGTATGTGGCGGGTAGCGGAATACAGAGACGAACAGAGGCTGCCACCCACATCGGATCTGCAGGGCCTGGCCAACCTTGGGTATAAGTAGAACTTGATGATTTATTACTCTGAGGTCTCCTTACCTGTGTCACCGTCGTCCCAAGCCTCCTTGCCGCATCCTGACAGAGTAATTTGGGAGATTGCCGAGGTGAAGACATGGCAGCCTGCCCTGCTGTCGCCCTCTCTGTTCTTGCCTGGCTCAAACATCCCCTCTGCTCACTGCCATTGACCTTGCTCATGTATCTCCCTGCTCCCTGATGATTGCAGCTCCTCTTCCTTGTTCTCCAGAGCATCACTGCCTCGAGGCTGTTGTGTAATAGAATTTAACATAGGGGAAGTAGAAAGAGAGATCTTGGTACTTGTAAGCACACAAAATAACTTAAAATTTAATAGATGTCATTAAAACTTCCTGGTTCATCCCTGGTCCCAGAGAATTTCTCCTCTATTGTCTTTCACTTTGATCTCTGACTTTTCCAGTTGTTGACATTCCTTTTACTTTGTTTCTATGTCAGGTTTCTTGACCTCGGCCCTGTTGACGTTTGGGGTGGGATAATTCCTTAAGTGGGAGCTTACCTACTCACTGTAGGATTTTGGTAGCATCCCTGGCTTCTACCCAGTAGGTGCCAGTTGCACCTCTTCCCCAAGTTATGACAACTAACAATGTCTCCAGATTTTGCCAAAGGGCCCCTGGGAGTCAGATCACACCTGGTTGAGAAATACTGTTCTATAATTATCTTCCTATATGCCCCCTCTTTTCATTCTTGGGTCCCTAGGCTCCTTACTCCCTCAAGCACCAAAAGAAGACTCGAAAAATTATTCATACTTTATTATGTAGAGCAATTTAATTTCTAACTTTGATCTCATATTAGGCTCCTGCTGTGACTTTGTGGGGCTAAAGGAACATCAGAAGTGTTTATTTTGGCTAAACACAAAAGCCGTCTGTTGAGCCTCCATCCTTAGAAATACAAAGAATGTGTAGGCTTTGAAATCACACTTCTTTCTTTAACTTATCCTAGACCAAATTAATGATGAATAGTCCTTAGCTCCCCTGCCAAGGTCATGGGTGTGTGTGTGTGTGTGTGTGTGTGTGTGTGTGTTTCTAGCTTTCCTCCTCCTCCTTCTGCCTACTGAATGGAAGGGCTGACTTAGTGTTTTCTGAGAGTCTTTCCAGTAACTCTATGCTCTAACTGAAATTCAAATTTTGGATATTTGCTATTTTCAGTAGAATGTACTAAGCGTATAAAAGTCTGCCATACCTAAAATCCCACCCTGTTATAATCTGGATATTTCCTCTTGTGAAAGTTCTGGCTCCGTCTGGTTGACTGTGGGTGTGGGTGACTGTAAATGTCAGTGGGCCTTCTTCCCATGGGCCCTGCAGCAGAGACTCATGTCCGTGGTTTCCCTGCATGGGACCCTAGAATCCATTTCTCCATGCACATTTCTGTACCTGGTTAATGTATTTCTGATGGCAGGAATGATGAAAAATTTAAAGTTCTGAGCTTTTAAAAGTGCATTTTTGGAGTCGGCTACATGAAAGAGAGGAAAGGCTGGGCCGGCAGTCAAAGCGGCAGGATGCTTTTCTTGACAATGGGCAGTCTCCTTCCTTTGTCCTGCCTGAGTTTAGGTAGCTGGAGCAGGGCTGCCCCTGCAGTTCCCTGGGAGAGGCCTTGTAGCAATGAAACACACCGCGAGATCTGGGTGGCATTTTCTAATTCACTTGTGTTTGTTCCTTGCCTCACTTTCACACCATTATTCCTACTTACAGAGCTTTCTCTTACATCATTATCATTCCATTTTTTAAGAAAGTGAATCCATGCATTAGGGACTCAATTCTGCCATCTTTCTCCAGATACACTTAGAAGCAATAGGCTCTCTGACAGTCGGGGCGACGCTGTTTGGGAGATGCTACGTTTTGTGAGCTGTCGGTGCCAAAGCACTCCTCCCATTCCACCCAGAGGTGCTTGTGTGGCCCGAGGCAGTCACTTAGCCTTTGTTCTTCTTTCCTTGTCTGTGAAAATGCAGACAAACCTACCTTCCTTTTCTTTGCTGAATAGCGAGTTGGGAGGGAGGCGATGTTGGTAAAGTCAGAGAATTGAGGAAGGTTGAAATAGCAGTGCTTTCTTTAAATCACCATGTAGCTTCTTCAGATTGATTATGCATGTGCTGGGTGCTCGCTGCTGTGCTGTGTTCTTAATATGCACTGTCTCATTTACCGCTGTAACACTCTACCAAATTGGTTCTATTATTCTTATACCTATTTTACAGGTGAGGAAACTGAGACTGAGTAAGTCTCATATGCCTACAGTGAACTATTCAGCCAAAAATGGGGCACACGTCTGACATTTTCTGTGCCATAGGTGATGGACGAGCTTCAAAAACCTCCTGTTAAATAAAAGAGGTCAGACACAAGAGACATCCTATTGTGTGATTCCATCTAAGTGAGGTATCCAGAAAGGGCACATTTATGGAGACAGAAGATAGTGGTTGCATGGAGCTGAGGCTGGGAATGGGGCTTCACCATAACTGAGGAGGAAGGTTCTTACTGGAGAAATGACAATGTTCTAGAACTGATCTGTGGTGAGAACAACACCACTTGGTAAGGTTACCATGCCGTTGATTTGTGCATTTGAAATGTGTGAATTTATATATTCACTATAATTGAATAAAACTATTAAAAACAAGAAAGAAAGAAAAAAAAACAAGAGGGAGAGAGGAGAGAAGTGGGAAGGGAGGAAGGGAGAAGAAAAGGAATCTTGCAGGAAGGAGCAGAACCCAATCTGAACCCAGGTCTGTTTTTGGAGGCTCTGGTCTTACCCACTGTACCTTATTTTTATTCCTGTTCTATCTTTTTTCTTCCTCTTCAGTCCCTTGTTCCATTTTCCTTTCTTCTTTCTTCTAAACCTAAAGGTAGGCTGCCTTTTGTCCACCTTGGGCCTTTTTCCCAGGCTGACCCCATGCGCCATGCTACTGGAACCCACTTACAATGAAGTTTGAGTGTCCAGCCCCATTTTGCATTATTATACTTGATTTCTTGACTTGGTTTTGCTGTGGTTCTAGCCTGGTCTCATTCCCTGGACCTGCAGGCGTATTTTGGCTTCCCAGGTTTGTTATTTGGCAATCTGAGATGTGAGGCGCCTCCATCTGCCCTTGGCTATTCTGCACAACCACCTGGATCCCAGGGCACAGAGTTGGCCTCAGCAGTCTTGGCCAGTGCCTCTGTGTGGCTGCCCAGGGCTTCTAGAGAGAGGGGCTAGGCATTCACTAATTCATCTCTCGAGTTAACTCTCACTCCTCTTTTATATTTTCCTTTTTCCTTCAGTGGAGCCTAGATGAATTTCTTTCCACTAGATTACAGACTAATGTAGACAAATGCAGATTTCAGTATGAGAAGGTTGGTCACAATGACCATTTCTTCTTTAAAGATCAAGTTACTGAGACTGAAGTATATTTAATCTGTACCTAAAATATTGAGATAAACTAAAAGCTGTAGAGTCCCTGCTTCATCTGTTAGTCAGAAACCATCTGGTTTTGAATGACTAGAAACTCAACCTGTAAATAAGCTTAAACATAAAAGGAAATTTATTGGCTCATATAACTGAAAGGTCCAGAACCATACCTGCTTCAGGAATGGCTGCATCTAGGAGTTTGAATAAGTTTATTGTGGGCTGGTCTCTATTTTTCTGTGCCCTGCTTACCTTGATATTGCCTTTGCTTGAAGATAAGTGTTTCCTTCATGGTTAAAAAAACAAAGTCAGAAATATTACTTAATTCAGCATTTAAGGGAGTTCTGAAATATTTTGTGGTCAAATTATCAATCTTTTGATATACATTTCCTTTTATTGGCAATTCGTGTGCATGCAATCTTAAAACAGGGAGCGGTCTCAAGCATTTCTAGGTCTTATCCCCTCAGAGAAGATCTAGATGCAGAGATGGTATCAAACCACTCAGAGTAATAGTTCAAATCAGTAGCAGACCCCAGAACTACTTATTTTGGTGATATTTTCTTCCAGTGGCCAACATGGGCAACAAATGTGCCATATCAGAGCTTGGGAGAATGTGTAACCGGTTGTGACAGCATCTGATTTAGTTCTTAAGTGATTTGAGCTAGGACTAAGTGTGTGGGAATCAAAAATAGATGTGTGTGTGTGAACTTTAAAACTACCACTTGGAACTAAACCTCTGCAATCTGGTCCCCAAGAGTGAGTTCAGCCACCTTCCGAGACATTCATCATGTCATGTCATTCTTCAGCGCTCACTCAGCCTTGAAAAGACTTCTGGGTTTGCCAGTACTGTGACTGATTCTCATGTAACTCCCCGCCCCCCACCCCAAGACTGAAGAGCATTTGCAGAAAGTGGCTGATGTCCTGAGCAGATGTGATGTTCCCTAATGTGACTGAAGTTGTCAACCTGTTCCACGAGACAGATAACAAGTCACATTTTGTATGGAGAAAGGAGCAGGCAGAGTTGTGCAGCATTTGCCGTTAGCACCCGTAATCAGACTGTGTCTGTAGCACTGATCTCTGACGGTACTTATTTTTATTTTTATCCCAGACCTCTCCATTTCTAAAGGGATGGGTATCCACCCACCACATCTTCATTTGTCAAGTGTTACACCACCAGGATTGCATTTGGTCTTAACGTTGTCCTCTCCTGCGAAACCACAAGGTCAAATTGAAGTGAGATGTGATGAAAGAGTCTGGTTTTGTTAGCAATACGTATGATGATGACAGTAATTTCCTGACTGGTACAGAGCGAGCTGCAGAACATACCCGGAATGCACTGTCGGACTGATTCTCCTCTTAGAAGGCATGCATCTGGGCTTTGGAAAAAGTCCCTTTGATTCTCCTTCACCCTGGCCCCTTCTGAATTTTATTGGATGCATAGCAGACAAATTCCAGCAAGATTGTTTTCTCTAAGCAGTATGTGCAGCAATGAAAATAAGATTGGTACTTGATAGTTTTTTTCTGTTTTCTTTTTCTTTTTTAATGTGCACATTCATTTCAGTTGCTCCACTTCCTGGCTATTTAAGGGATATAGTGATGTTAGTTTTTACTGTGCCTAAAATTAAGGCACATTCTGGTGCCAGACCCCAAAATCCTACATTCTCGTCTCTTAGCCAAGCTGATCCTCTTTCTATGGAATGGGCTGTCTCTGTTGGCTCCTGTCCCAGAGGCCAGTGCATCTGGAAGTTACAGAATCCGCTCTGCCAGTGAATTGGGCTATGACTGGCTTATTTTGGACTGTGATTTATGGGCTTTGTAATCTACCATGATGGCTGAATATAGGCTGTAACGGAAAGATCTCCCTGATGTCTTGTAGGGACTGAATTTCCAGATGGTTCACAAGTTCACTGCTACTCAGTCAAGGCTACGGGGCTTGACTTGCTGCCAAGTAGAGGCAGAAGTTGGGAACACACGTGATGTGAGTGTGTCCTTAAAAAAAAATAGAAGAGCTGTGGTACCTGGAAAGTGAGTGTTCCAGTTTTGCTCACTAAGCAGGTGGCTGTGGCCCTGTGCCTCGGTCTTAGCAGTGCTGACGTGGTACGGCCAGACTGCTCCCAGCACAGGAAATTCTTTTTGAGGTCTCGGAACCAAAGGAAAATTGCTGGTGGATAGTCTGTTGACATGCTAAGCTTTGCGCTGTTTAATACCGTGTGCTAAAAGGGTGTTCTTTGAAGTAATAACCTTTTAAAATTAATAATGCTATCCCCGAGCTGCGATCGTTTTCCTGGAAATGTAACTCTTCACTTTTATTTAAATGATACTGCACTTCTAACGATAAAAGTCACAAAGCTGTCAAAGCAAAAAAAAAAAAAAAAAAGAATAAAGCAATTTTTAAAAAGTTAATTACCAGCTAAGTGGGGAGGGTATAGCTCCAGTGGTAGAGCGCATGCTTAGCATGCATAAGGTCATGGGTTCAATCCCCAGCACCTCCTCTAAGAATAAATAAATACTAAATAAACCTAGTTACCTCCCCCCACCAAAATAAAAAAGTAACGACCAGCTTAAAGAGACCTTTCTCCATTGAGGTGAAAGCTTTTCCAGGAACCTGGGGAAGATGTAATTTGGAAGAAGGGTGGGGTTCCTGTGAGGCGCTCCCTAGAGAGGACCCTCATCTGCACAGGGCTCCTGTGAGAACAGGACCTGCATCTTGTAAGTGTGAACCTCACGCTGGATGGACGAGGGTCTGTTTGTTACCAGGGGACTTGGAGAGCACCCTGAAGGGCTTCAAAAGCTATTCCACTTCTCTCTAAATTACCCCTGGGCTTCTGTCTTAGGGATGTGCATGGCTGAGGATCAGGGGAGACCCCTCTCTTTGCCAAGTCCTAGGTTAATGAGTAGGGTCTCCTAAAAAGGTGGCGAGTGGAAGGTTCACCACTGAGAGATAGAAGTCAGGAGGGTTTTTAAACCAAATTTTTTATCTGTTTGTTTACTCAGAATGCCATTAAACATTGATTAGCTATTACCTGTCCAGTTTCTTCAGCCCGTGGCTGATAAGTGGATAACTACTAGTTGTTAGTTACCTCTGGCATCTAAGTAGAACCGGTGACCCATCCTACTGTAGGATGGGTGACAAAAAAAAGTAGATTCATCCAAAATCAGGCTCTGTGGACATGACCTGGCCACTATTCCTTCCTCCTGAGGTGACAGGCTACTTTCTTTTATAGGAGATGAACAGCCAGGGTGACATTTGGGATCCCAAGAGGAGGATTTTCTTGATACTCTAATAAAAATATTTCTGAGGGCAATGTTGAATTTCCTCTTGATGTTGAAAGATATAAAGAGCAAAGAACAACTCATTCTTTTGTTCCTCGCCCTTGTTAAATACGTAAACCGTTTCTTGGGAACGGGACGGGCCCAGCCTTGAGAAGCCATGTGTTCCCGGAGGTAGTTTATTAAATATCTGTTCTCTTCGGTTGAGGGCAGGACATTTAAATGGTAATTGATAAGACCATCAGTCTGTCTCCCTGTTCTAGGAAGGACCCCTGGAAGCTGTGCTTTTGTAAACCTTTTTAAAATATGAAGGGCGATGTTTTGATACTTGCACTTGATGAATTTAGTTCTTTTTTCTTTTTTTTTCCTTTTTTGCAGCCCAACCCCATGGCTTCTCATCTGCTCTCAGCTATGCAGCTTTGCCCCTCAGCAAATGTTGCATAAGCGCTCTTCTTCCTCACTTCTGGCCACTTCCGTCTTTGGCATCTTTCTCGAGTGCTGCCTGAATTTTGTCTTGCTTCACTGGGGGTCCATCCCCTTTTTCATTAACTCTTTGCAGAGTAGGGAAGGATTTGGTATTGAGTTCAGAGAGAAATTAGCTGACTTAGAAACATGCAGGACAAAAGCCAACCTAAAAAAAGGGGGGATCATGAGTTGGGTATGCCCGCCGCTACCCGCCTGCAACTCTGGTTTGTGATCTCAGGTCTCCCGTGGTGGGACCTCTGTGGTACGTCTACACCTGGGGCCTAGCACAGTGCCTAGAGCTTCGTAGACACTCAGCATTCAGTTTATGAACAAATGAGAGTTTTCAGTGGAGTGAACGAGGCTGACCTGTGATAGTGAACAGTTCCTAAACCTCTAGCTGCCCTGCAAAGACCAAGGAAAGGTGAGGGAGGGAGGAATATGGCCCCAGCTGGGAAGTCAGTCACTTACGGATTAAGTACCAGTGAGACCATGCCACACTCAGTGCCTTAACACAACAGTTATTTAGTTGATGATTCAGAGGGGTGGAAGTTCAAGTTGGCCTCAGCTGGGCAGGTTGCCTGGCCTTGGCTGAACCCCTTCATATGCTCAGTTTCCTTAGCTGCAAGCCAGGCGGGTTGTCAAAAGGGAGAAGGGATGACTGGGTCATGTGCCTCTCATCCTCTTTCACACCTGCTGGTTCATATGGTAGCAGCAGGGTTCTGAGCGAGTGGGTGCTACAGTCTGAATGTTTGTGTCCCCACCCAAATCCGTATGTTGAAATCCTAGCCCCCATTGTGATGGTACTAGAAGGTGGGGCCCTGGGCGGATGATTAGTTCGTGAGGGCAGAACCCTCACAGATGGAACCAGTGCCCTTACAAAAGAGACTCCTAAGAGCACCTTTGTCCCTTCTGCCCCTGAGGACACAGTGAGAAGATGGGCATCTGCAAAACAGGAAGTGAGCGCTCACCAGACGCCGAAGCTGCCGGCACCTTCACCGCAGATTCCCCAGCCTCCAGAGCTGTGGGAAATAAGTGTTTATGGTTGAGCCACTCAGTCAACGGCATTCTGTTAAAGCCGCCCAGACGGACTAAGACAGTGGGGAACGTGCAAGCCTCTTAAGACCGAGGCTCAGGACAGGCAGCTACATCATTTCCTGCACATTCTATTAGCCATCCCAGATTCAAAGGATGGAGAAGCACTTTTCCTCTTTTTTTTAATTGAAGTCTAGTCAGTTTACACTATTCTGTCACTTTCTAGTGTACAGCAAAATGTTTCAGTCATACATGTACATGCATATATTCCTTTTCATGTTCTTTTCAATTATAGGTTATTACAAGATGTTGAATATAGTTCCCTGTCCTATGCAGAAGAAACTCGTTGTTTATCTATTTTACATATAGTAGTTAGTATCCGCAAATCTCAAACTCCCACTTTGTCCCTTCCTGCCCCCTTTCCTCCCTGGTTACCATAAGTTTGTTTTCTATGTCTGTGAGTCTATTTCTGTTTTGAAAATAAGTTCATTTGTAAGACTCTTCCTCATGTTGGGAGTAGCTGCAAAATTACATTGCAAAGGGACGTGGATATACAAAGGGAAATATTTACAATTATTGCTTTTAAAGACAGCTTTATTGAAGTATAATTAACATGCCAACAAACAGCCCACATTTAAAATGTACAACTTGATATGTTTTGATACTGCCATATGCCTGTGAAGCACTGTCATCATAATCAAGATTATGCACATACCTGTCACCCTGAAAAGTTTCCTTATGCCCCTTTGTAATCCTTCCCTCCTGTCCCTTCTGATATCCCCAGGTGAACACTGATCTGCTTTTGATTAGTGTGAATTTTCTAGATTTTTATATACATGGAATCATACTTTGTCGCCTCCCTTTTTCCTTCAGCATAAGTATTTTGAGATTTGTCTATGTTGAATCGTTTATCCACAGTATATTCCCTCTCATCTGTGACTGTTCGTTTGTATGTATGTAACAGCTTATCCAGTTTTTCGCCTGTTGATGAGCTGGGGTTGCTTCTACTTTTTGGCTACTCCACATAAAGCTGCTATGAACATTCATATGTAAGTCTCTGTGTGGAGATATACTTTCATTCTCTCTTGGGTAAATACCTAGGGGTAGAGTGACTGGACCATAAAGTAGTTTTATGTTTAAGTTTTTTAAGAAACCGCCACACTGTTTACCAAAGTGGCTGCAGCATTTATGTTTCCACCAGCAGTGTATGAGAGTTCTAGTTCTCTACGTCATAACTGTCCCTTGACATTGGTAACCTTTTGAATTTTAGCTACTCTGACAGGTGTGCGCTGGTACCTCACTGAGGTTTTAACTTGAATGTCCCTAATAATAATGCTGAGCACCTTTTCATGTGCTTATTTGCCACTGGCGTATCTTCTTTAGTGAAGTATCTGTTCAGATCTTCTGCTCATTTTTAAAATGTGGTTTCTTTTCTTATTACTGACTTTTAAGGGTTATTTATATATTCTGGTATAAGGCCCTTTTGAGAAATATAATTTGCAAATATTTTCTCCCATTCTGTGGCTTTTCTTTTCATTCTCTTAACAGTATCTTTTAAAGAGCAACAATTTAAAATTTTGTTGAAGTCCAATTTATCAATTTTTTAAATAGATTATGCTTTTCATATTTTACCTAAAAACTCTTTTCTTAACCCAGAAGTCACTTAGGCTTCCTCCTATATTTTTTTCCTAGAAGCTGTATAGTTCATTGTATAAAGTTTATTGTTTTAGGTCCCATAAGCATATTGAGTTAATTCTTCTATATGGTGTGGAGGTATAGATTTCCAGTTGTTTCTATAATATTTGTTGCAAATATTATACTTTCTCCACTGAATCGCCTTTGCCTCTTTGTCAGAACTTCTTGGCGATACGTGTGTGGGTCTGCTTCTGAACTGTTTTGTTCCACTGAAGTATTTGATGACCTTAATGCGAATACAACACTATCTTGTGTAGAGTTCTATAGTAAGACTTGAAATCAAGTCCCTTCCCTTCCAAGGAAAGCTGAAGTTCTCTAGCAGGACTGGGAACGGATGCTGAGGATGCAAAACCAAATCATGTCTCCCCTGATTTACTTCTGATTCTAGCGCAGCAGTTCTGCACTTGATGAACGAAATTGCTTAACGTCCTTCACTCTCGAGATCCTGTCTCACATCTGTTTCTCCAGCTTAGTAACCTGTTCCCTTGTCACTGGGCATCGTGACTTCTCCAAAGAAGCAAGACTGATTGTGCACATTGTTACCATGCCTCCCTACAGTAGAGCTGGCTTCAACTGGTTTTCAAACAGCCAAAGAAAGAATCCATATCCCGAGTCTGCATTCATAGTGTGAACTCAATGTGATTAATAAAAATGCCTCCGGAATAGCAGTGTCATATTGGCAATTACACTTATGTGATGTGCATGGAAATAACAGAACAGCACAGTTTCACTGAAACAGTTAGAACTGGCAGGCACCTGAGAATCATCTGACGCAGTGTTGCTCACACTCTGGATTCTAGGACCACTTTTAACGCTACGTTTTTTTCACCTCCATTTGTGGGCATTTTATTCAGATAATACCTGATGCTTGCAAGGATTCAAGAACCTCTGATGATGGCTTTCTGATGGCTTGGAAACCCCGAGTCTAGTTCAGCAATTGTCGTCAATTAAGGGAATTGATAATGAAGAGAAGCGATTTACATGACATTACAGGCAGAGCTAGAACAAGAACTGTGATCGCGTGGACCCTTTTCCTAATTTTGAGGTTTTCCCATGTATCAGGCTCAACCTGTTGCATATTCCACTAGAAGAGAAAGACTTGGAGTTCCATAAAATAATGCTGACATTTAGGGAAGGATTATTAGAGTAATTTTCCAGGCAAGTTGGATTGTTTGATTTTGTTCCTTTGATTCCACTTTTCAGAAGAAATCCGTCCTTGTCCTCTGTGTTTAATAAAAAGGCAAAGAGACCTGCGACTTAATCAGCACTTACTCTAAAGTTCTTTAATCCTCATGGCAATCCTGCAAAGTAGCAATGATGATTTGCATTTTACAGATGATGAAAGGGGGCTCAGAGAGGAAGAAAACTGCCCAAGTTTGCACAACTAGTAATGGTGGTACTTACCAATCATCATGGCTGTGCCCTCTCTCTCTCTCTCTTTTTTTTAATAAACATTTTCTACAGGTAAGCAAGGACACTTCAAAGATGCTGAGAATCTCGGTGGCTATTTAGTTAACAGGCTATTGAGGCAAAGCATAGCCAATAACAACAACAATGATAAAATAAGGAAAGGATAAGTGCCTAACCCTTCAGACCTTCAAAAAGAGCCCATGCTGGCTTCTAGGAGTTGCCCTGTCTTTCTAAGGATCCCCTTTCAGCTAAAGCAGGGATCAGCAGTCTGTTGCCTGCGGGCCAAATTCAGTCTACCTCCTGTTTTTATAAAGATTTATTGAAGCCCAGTCATGTCCATTCATTACCTGTCGTCCACAGTGGGCTGCTTTTGTGTAACAATGGCAAGTTGGAGTATGTGTGATGCAGACTGTGGTTCTCAGCGTCTAAATATTTACTGTCTGGCCCTTTGCAGAAAAGGTTTGCTGACCTGTGGTCTAAAGGAACAGTTTGCAAACCATATTCTCCTTTAGGTCACTGAAATGGAACTCAAAAGCCTCTTTTACTGGGGTGTGAGTGTCAGTTGACAAGGTTCTTGGGGCCTAATTTACTTCAAACAGAGAAGTCTGCTTTCATCTCGATTATATATTGGGTTTTCACAGTTTGAGTCTGTGTTAGGTCAGGGTGATGGATGGACTGGGGACATTAGGTCAGATTCCTGGAGAGTCCTATAAATATTTGTCTAACTGCTGACCCTGGCAGGAAAATCCAGGTACCGGTAGAAAGTAAATTTGAGCATCTGGCACTTTATTTTCATAACTCTGGGAAACAGAAATTCTCCTGCCGACTGCAGAATTATATTAGTGTGAGGAGTTAGAAGCTTTCGAGTGGAATTGTGCTGGATATTTTACTTAGGACAAATGTCCTATAATAAGCGTAAAATTTGGGTGGAAGATAAGCTAGCAGAATTGGTATTTTGGTTGTGGAGCACTTGACTGATGATGTAAGAAGTGCCTGGGGCATATTACCTTCTGCAAGGCAGTACCTACTTACCAGGAAAAATCAAACTGCTTTTTTGTGACACTGTTTCCAGGTTATTGAAACAACTAAACTTCCTTGAATAGCTGGTCCAACATGTCCTTAATGTCCTAGGTGAGAAAAAGAGAGAAGAAGCTCTTTGATCCTTTAGAGCATATTTTTAATTGTTAAAAATGCCACTTCTGAGCCAGTTCAGTAATGGCAAAGTATCCTGGGTCCGTTAGTGCTTCCACTGACAATAATTATAAACTCTGGGTGAAATACAGAACAAAAGACATTTGAGGGTGCTGGAGATTAATCCAGCCAGACAGAAACTGGAGGGTTATTAACTTGAATAATACTTGAAAGAAGGAAACTGCACTGGATGAAATACACATTTATATGGTTTTCCCATTTGGGTCACCTGGTCTCCGTGTCACGAGATGACTAGAACTGAGCTGGAGAGACACAGTATTAATTTGACATGATAATAGGGCAGAAGTCAAAGCTGCCAAAGAATCTGGAAAGTGAAGGAGGCTATTCCAGAATGGAGAGAGGAGACCCCAAATATGCATATAAACTCTGCTTAAATCCTTGGCTGACCCTGAACTACATGTGCACAGGGAAGATTCCAAGCAGCTCAGCACAAAGAAATAGCTAGAAGGTTGAAAGATTTAAGCAGAGCTTTCAACTTCTACCTAGTAAAGAGGGGACAGAATTAAGCATTTCAGTCCTTCCAAGGTTGGGGGTCTCAGTACACACCTTTGAGTTTTCCACTGAAATCCCATCCTATCCGTGATCTAAGGGATTTGCCTTAGAATGGAGAGCCAAATCCAAACAGATTCATCAAAATAAAGGGTAAAATCAGGCTTCCATAAGATAAAAATGCCAGTCAGTAAATTGGTGGTCTTCTGGAACAACATTTGTCAGAAGAATATGTCAGAAGCCAGAGTTTACCACACATCATGTACCGTACCTTTTTTTCAGTATGCTAAAAAAAAAAATTATCGGTGGGGGAGGAGGGATAAATTAGGAGTTTGGGATTAACAGATACACAGTACCATATATAAAATAGATAAATGACAGGGACCTACTGTATAGCACAGGGAGCTATATTCAGTATCTTGTAGTAACCTATAATGGAAAAGAATCTGAAAAAAATATATGCATAATCACCTTGCTGCATACCTGAAACTAACGCAACACTGTAAATCAACTATACTTAAATTTTAAAATATTGAGGAAGAAAAGACAGACATAAAAAAAGTTTCAAAAATTATTGGACATGTGGGCAATGTAAAGTAGGAAATAGGAGAATTTGATCCATAATCAATAGAAAAGTTACTCAGTAGAAAAAGACATGACACTGATTTTGAAATGAACAAACAAGCACTTTACAGAAGTTATTATAAGTAGGTTCAAGCATTTAAAAGAAAATTTAGTCATACAATTGAACAGATAGGAAATTGATATAAAAATGAAACTGTAAAAATACAACCAAATGAAATTTTAGAGCTGAGTGAAACACTTAGTGGATATTTGGCCTTCCCTCCTGATAGCTTTCACATTTTCCTCATTGAACAAACCACAGGTCTATTTGGTTAAAAATAACGCAACTAGATGTGTTTTAACCTTTATAGAAATACTATATATGTTCTTTAATTTTCTCTAAGAACACGTATCTGCCTGTATTTTGGAAAAGTGTAATAAAGAAGTGATAAACAGCGAATCGAGGATGGTGGTTAGCTCTGGGAGTAGGGAGGGTAGCATGATAGGGAAGGGGTACACTGGGATCTTTCACTGGTAATATGTTATGTCTTAAGCTGGGTGCTGATATCAAGGTCTTCATCGTATTATTCTTTATTGCTTTCTACAGATCTTACCTATTGTGCAATGTACTTATTTAAAGGAAAAAGACTTCAACAAAAATGCAGACAGAGCTACCATTAATTTCCATCTTATTTATATCAGTTCTCTTTTCTCATAGTAATAAAAAGAAGGATGGGCCAGGAATAGCTGGGAATTCTGGCAGGAGTTAAGGGTGTAGTAGTGGAAAGTACAAAGTTGGAACTTAAGGGAAGATGTCTCTGATGGGAGCCCTGGTTGTCAGGTGTTGTGGGAGCTCTGGAGGCCTGGTATGGGAGGGACAAAGAGAGTTCAACAGAAAGTGGGAGAAGCTCTGGTAGTAACTGTGCCTGCTTGGCTTGTTTTGTCTTTCGATGTTCTGATACAAGAAGATGCTTCCAGGCACAAAAGGTTCCCTTGCTGCCTTGTGGGGACAGTGCTGCACGTGGCTAGGGAGGTCCAGCAGAACACCGAGACCACTGTGGAGCCTCTGCACCAGGGGGTTGGAAAGAAGCCATCAGTGTCCATTCCTAGGGAGTTTCCCTTGCAAGCTCAAGTTCCAAACCGGAGGCTGGGGCTCGGACGGAGCCACCAGAGGTGGTACAGTCAGTTTACCATTCTGAGAGTAAAGTGTTCACAGTGGGGAGCTAAATGAGTCCAGGCAAAGAAACACAGAGATAAGAACTAAGACACAGGGGATCTGAGATCAAGTCCATAATAACAATATTAACGATGACTACCATTTATGTAGCTCTTACTGCATAAAAAGTTCTAAGTACCCTTTAAACCCTTGACCAGGTCATCTCATTAAATCCTCAAAACAAACCTGTGAGTTAAGTTCTAATATTATGCACATTGGCTATATGAGAAATCTGAGGCTCAAGGTCACACAGTAATAAAAGAAGGAGCTGGGACTATAATTGAGGCTGTCTGACCCTCAAACATGTACTTAACTGTATACTGCTTCCTCAGTATAATGTTGAGGAATAAGGATGACTATGGCCAGGAGCTGATTGTAATCCATGATCAGAGTGTCCAGAACTCAAGAATCCAGAGAACAGATTAAGGTTTTTAATCAAGTGCCAATATCTGCCTCTGGGAAGGCTGAGCCCATAACTGCCTATTCTGAAATAATTGTCGTAGGGGCAGATGGAGGTTTTCTGGGCATCAAGTATATGCAAATTTAGAAACCCTCTTTAAGAAAAGTAATACAAAAATATGACCATATAAACACACAGCCAGGATTTCTCCCAGGGCCTTAGAAGAGCCCGTGAAGGTGGGGAACCCTGAAGATTAAGCTTTTTCTGTGGCAGTTAGTCAGCTGTGGCTGCCTTGGTATCTGCGGATCACATTATCTTGCTGTTTGTGAGTCCTTATTAATGTCTCTCTTTCTTTCATCCAGAAAGAAACTCTGAAAGTAGAGAGGATACATGGTTTTTGTTTCTTTATTTTATTGTCACATAGTAGGCACTCCTTTGTGTTCTAAGAATCTAGGCTGAGCTTTTATTTTTTTGCCTTCTGCTAGAATTATCTTTCTGAGATTGGGGATGTCGCATTCAGTCTAGTAGAGAAAGAGAAGATACTCTAACATTCAGAGGAGAATTAATGCAAGGAACTGGTTACCCAGATTGTGGAAGAACTGAGAAGCCAAACAGAGGGTGTGGGAGCACTTCGGAGATTAGAAACTGCAGAAGTCTACCTCCATCCTTAGGGATGGAAGGATAAAGGTAGAAAATGGAATTACCAGAGCCAGAAGCCAGGACTGCCTGACATGAGCTACAGCCATGGTGAGGCCTGCCCAGCAGAGATGAGGACCACGAAGGAAGAGCTTTCTGCCGAGTGCTGGAACAACAGGGGAGAGTCATCCACTATCAGAGAGGCTGCTTGAGGCTGAGAGAGAACTGTGCTGGCTTCTTCCCTCCCCTGGTATTCAGTACTCCCCCAGTGCCTTCTACTTACCCAGAGCCATTTGACAAGGGAGCTGGGAAGTGTAGTTTTCTGTAATACAGAGCAAATATTGGAAATAAATCGGAGAGCAATGAGTCTCAGCACGAGAGACAACACGTTAAGTAATGCCACCAGCTGAGTTGTGTCTCTCGCTAAAACTCATACGTTGCAGTCCTCATCCTCAGTGATTCATATGTGACTGTATTTGGTGATAGAAGTTTTAAACAGCAAATTATGTTAAAATGAGGTTCTCAGGGTGGCCCTAATGCAGAATGACTGGTGTCCTTATAAGAAGAGAAAATTTGGACACGGACAGGCACCATGGGAAGACCACGAGGAAGACACAGATGATCTGCAAAACAGAGAGGCCTCAAAGAAGCCAACTCTGCTGACACCTTGATCTTGGACTTCAAGTTTCCAGAATAATGAGAAAATATATTTTCATGGTTTAAGCCACCTAGTCTATGGTACTTTGTTACAGCAGCTCTGGAAAACGAATACAAGGAGATGGCAGCATCCTGAGGTACAGTGTGTGTTCCATTGTCCCCCCTGGGGATTGTTGCTAACACTCAGTGATTAAACTTGATTGTCCCCAGGTTTGTTCAGCTGTCTATTTGCAGAAATCAATTGGATCACTCCTGCAGATGGAAATTGCATCTGTCACTGTTGTATCCTCCTCCTCTTCCTTCTGAGGTTCCAGGAGATTCTTCCTGTCTCCCCTGTGTCAATTAATTGTCTGATTTCAGAAAGCAACCCCTTTGCTTTCAGAAATACGAAGAGGTGGTAAAATCTGCTTCTGGAAGTCTCCAGCTCCTCAAGGCAAAACAAAAACTCCTTTTGGAGCTGCCTCAAATCCTACATGGGAATGGTTAAATAATAATTTCCTTAAGACCAGATGGCAATTTGATGCTTTAGAGGCAAACTGCTACCTTTTCATTTTCCCTTTGCTGCACCACAATTCATGTGGATCAGGACAACAGGAGCAGGAGGAGGAACATTCTGCATTTTCTCCCCATCTGTTCCTGTGAGGCCAGTGTGATAACAATATGGCATTCGCTGTGGGATGCCAATGCAAGGCTCTAGACTCGGACCAGCAGAATCCTAGTTTATTTGATGGGAATTTGTACTGATAGACCCTGGAGGCAAATGTGGCCAATTCCAAAGCCTGTAAATATAAGCACTGTGTCCAATTATGTAGTAAAAAGAACATTCATTGTATTTGGTCTCAAAATACCAGGACTCAAGGCCTGGCTATGGGACTTTCCATTTATGTGACCTTGGGCAGGTGACCTCCTCTCTCTGAACATGATTATCTCATCTGTCAAATGGGGTCAATACCTGCCTTCCTGACAGACTGGACCATGAAACTGATCAAATTAGATAACGTGTGAAGGTGTGTCTCTAGCTCTAATTTAGTGCTTTGCACATGGAAGTTGAGATTGTTATTTTGTCATGTTCCCAGGCTATAATAAAGTCAAATTTTTAGGGACTGAAGACTGTGTTCTGCCCTCCTTTGCTGAATACATATAAAAGCAACCACCATCTACCCCTCCACAACCCCAACCAAAACCCAGGGTAATTTATGGTTAAAACTTTGATTTCTTGGAGACACTGGAAGTGTTAAGACAGCCTAAAATGGTAATTTTCCCCATATAAAAAAATCCATATACAAAGTATTTTTCCCCCAAATTTCTTTGAATATAGTGTTATTCATGTAGCAGGATAATTTTTTTTATCAGTTTTATTGAAGTATAATTTTCATACAGTAAATTTCACCAATTTAAAACGTACCATTCCATGAGATTTGACAAATTTGTAGTCATAAAACCACCACTACAATTGGCAGGGTAATCTTTGCAGATAATGATTTATAATTTTCTCTCTTTCCATCTCCCCTGGGTAGCAGGCTCTGGTTTCCTGACTGAGAGGAGGTTTGTGGCTGTGCAAAGGGCAAACAAAATTGCTTCCTGACTTCAATTTTCAAAATCCTCAGCCCAGGGAGTTTACGCTAGGCATCCTGGTAGGGAAGAAAGGGAGTGCCCTGGAGAGAAACAAGAAAGATATGATGATGATGATGATGATGATGATGATGATGATGATGATGATGATGATGAAAGAGAAGGAGGAAGTGCCAGGCCCCAGTCTGGGAGCTTTTAGATATATTAGCTCACTTAATCCTCACAACATCCTGTGAGGTAGATTCTGTTTCTGTTCCCATTTTATAGGTGGGGAAATTGAGGTGAGAGGTTGAGGCTCTTATCCAAGGCACGTTGGCTTGTAAGTGGCAGAGGCAGACGTTGAGCCCGTAGTCTGCTCTACGGCATTCATGAAGAAAAATGAAAGGATTTTATTAAAACTAGAAAGAGATTTCCAGAATCTGGAAAATGAGAGGAAGTATGGTTTTTGCAAGCTATGGGAAATGATACCTTACCATTTTGGAGAATGGTCTCATTGGAGAAGTCCAGGCTCTGAAAGGACCTTACAGACCAGGATGAAGGATTTATCAGGACTAAACAAGGTGAGGGGGCTGTACCTCAGTATCATGGTGTCAGGTGGGGACTCTGTGTCCTTCGCTTTATATTAGTGGGCTGGTCTCCAAGACTGATGGAGTTTATACAGGTAGCTAGTCCACTGGAGAAAGGCCTGGAGATAATATTAAATAGACCTAAAGAAATAAAATATGATATATTTTGTTCACCTGAGTTCACGGACCAAGATTCATGCCCACTGCACATAATTTTCATATGTTCTCAAATTAATTGGAAACATAAACTCTCATATTATAGCACATTGAAAAGGAGAAATGATACCCGCTATTCAAATTCCAGACCTGGGTGACACCCCCAGAGGGGGCGCTCTCGCCTATCCTTGAAATCATCCGTTTCATTAAACTTTCCTGCCTAGAATGGTAAGGGGCAAGAAAGACAACAGGTAAAATTAACTCATCAGTAATATCTTAAAAAAAAGAGACGGGAATACCAATGTTAATGCCTCATTTTTTTAATCTCTCCACCTATTATCTTCTGGAAGATAGACCTGAGGAAGACCTGAGGGTTGAAACAACATAAGAATCATTAAAGATGATGTTACTCAGGATTTAAAAATTAATGCTGTATGATTGATTACATTATACTATTAAGTGGGGAAAAAGCAATTCTAAAATAAAACACTGATTATATAATTTGCCTGATGAAAGTTATTCTGCCCCTCTCCCGCACTTGGTAGTCTGGGCTGGAGAAATCTCTTCCACTCTCTCAGGCAGCCCCAGCAGTACCAGACAAACCATGCAAACTAAAATAAAAGCACAAAGGCTCCGAAAATTAAAACGCCATGTAACCATAGTCCACAAAAGTTCAGACGCATAAACTAAACCTAAACCTAAACCTAAACAGTGTGACCTCTTGCTAAAATAAAAGATTTAGTAGAACTACATTTGCAAGTCTCAAACTCCCAAACTTATCCCTACAAAATCCCCAGATTTATTCTGTATTGCACAGGGAACTATATTCAACATCTTGTAATAACCTTTAATGAAAAAGCATATGAAAACAAATATATGTATGTATATGCATGACTGGGACATTGTGCTGTACGTCAGAGATTGACACCTTGTAACTAACTGTACTTCAATTATATATCAGGTTCAGGAAGGGATAAGGCCCTTGGACTATAGTTAAGTAGAGCTCCTTCAGTACAATCACCTCCAATATGAGGATCTGAGAAACTAAAGGGAAAATAATCTGCTCCCCTTGTCCCCAGCATACAGCAGTGGGACAGGCATAAGGTAACTGCTATAGACATTCCTGTTCAAAAAGAGGAGAAATGTGAGCCACAGAGCAGTAACCGATCTAAAGCAATTCTGAAATCTCCTCCATGGGAAATGTCCCATACTTCGTAATTATGCGTTCTGTGGCCACGCTTTAAAATTTCCACGTAGACAGCATCCTTATCTTAGCTCAGAAGAGACTGGTGTATTGGAATCAGACAGACCAGGGTTTAAATGACGGCATCACTGACGAGTTACTCAATCTCTCTGAGCTCAGTTTTCTTCTCTTTAAGGTAGGACTCATCCTTTTCTCTCACAGGGTTGCTAGGAGGGTGAAAAGGAAACGAGATGCCATGTGCAGGGCTCCTGGGAGATGGCTGGGCATAGAGTAAACACTCAATAAATGTTCGTTCCCTTCCACCTTCAGTTAATTAGTGAATGAGTAAAACCATCTGATGAACTAATTTATAAGGTCATTAGAATGTTAGCAATTGATTTTTATAGGCTTGATATAACTCCAGTTAATGGCTTATGGATGCCTGTGTGGTTGGGCTCCACTAGAGGTGTCTGTTGAGGTGCCAGGCAGCCTCAGGGCTGGATGCTGGGCCTTCTTCTGGGCCAGACAGGCAGGGATCTGATCTTGATGCTTTATGCAGACATCATAGGTCTTTGTAGGTCTGAAACTGTAACTGATACAGGCCCCTTTACACGAGAGTCTTCAGAGCTGAGTGGCAGTGGCCTCTGAGAATGAAAATGCATTGTTTCCTGGTTCTGAGGCAGTCACCTGGACAGGAGGTGTAGAGCTGGGCTTGCGGAGAACAGCTTCGTGTGCCCGACTCCCCAGGGTTGAATCTTGGCTCTTCCACCCACTAGCCCTATGGCCTTGGGCAGGTCACTTAACTTTTTTTTTTCTTTGACTTATTTTTAATAGTAATAGTAATAGTGTCTACCTCATTGGGTTGTGGTAAAGATTAAATGAGTTCATTTAAATAAAGCAATTAGAAGCGTGCCTGGCACAAAGGCAGCACTATGTAAATGTTGACTGTTGCAGTTATTTCAAGGTTAGGAGAGCTTCTCAAACGGATCTGGTTGCAGCGGCACCCATACTGAAGACAACGGCGGGAGGCACCTGGGGAGTTCATCAGATACTTGACTGTAATAGCTCCAATTTATTGAGCATAAATAGTACCAAGTTCCTATACATGGAACATTATCATGTAAGGATCTTTTGGGGGTGGGGGACACAACTATTTAAAAGAGAGGGGCTATAAACCAAGGAACTGATTACACAGGTGGAAGAAGAGCTGACAAGGCCATCTGGGATATGAGGCAACCCAGAGATTAGCCATAGCGGAGGGCTATCTCCACCCCTGGGCTAGGGGGGCAGCAGAATTCAGGGTACCTGGAAGCCACAGGATGGGGTTACTCAATAGATGCTAGAATGATGGTGAGCCTATCTGGTGGGAGCCAGGGCCATGACAGCGGAGCCACTGAGGGATGCCACCAAGTCACAGAGAAGGGGAAAGAATGCCATGGCTTCTGCCTTTCCCCACCATCTGGTCTCCCACAGGGTCTCCCACTGGCCAAGCCAGAAGCTAGCCTGGGGGTGTCAGCTCCCTGCTGTGTGAATTGGACCAATGAAGAGATGAGGAATGGATCTGAAGCACTAGGAGGCTCAGGATTGGTGCAGTACACCATTGCCGTAAACGTATAGGGAGGCGTGTACATTCCCGAGCTGATAGACGCAGATACTGCAGCCGAAGGAGATTAAATTAATGGTTTAGATACTCAAAGCTGGTGAAATGGCAAAGGCAGGAATAGAATTCAGACCAGCCTAACTCCAAAGTCATGTCTGTCCACCGTGCAATGGAGCCTCTTCACTTGGTTCTACAGCAAGTGCTCCAACCCCAGACTTACCTACCTCGGGGTCTGGGGTCCCCATGTAGAACCACCTCAATGCATTTGATTTTACCTGGGGATCCTTCAGGTGTTCAGGTGAGTAGGTGGGAGAGCTCTTTGGAGCCTCAAGACCTCAAGCTTTTCTCATGAAGCCATGGCTCAAGGCCTCTCCTGCATTGGGAACCACACCATGCCCATCAGTATCACTTGTGGGAGCTTTTTAAACTTGTATTTCTTAATCTCTGGAGGTTCTGAATCAGGTTAGAGGGGCCTAGAAATTGAAGATACATGTTTTAAAAACTTTCTGGTTTTGCCTGGTATCCTCTGGTCTAAGACTGCTCTGGCCATCCTGGTATCCTCAGGCCATCTGCTCTGATGGCTTGAATGGGTGGTCCGAAGTTGTGTTGTTCAAATTAAATTCGTCATTAAAGGTCATATTCCCATCCAGGCTGCCTCAGCAGCATCTGAAGTGAATATGGGGGAAGGCAAAGGAAACTTTTTGGCCCCAGAACCCTACAAATAGGCTCGCCAGCACAGAGCAGGATGCTTTGGTACTTGCTATCAACCTGTGTTTGACATGCAAATACGCTAGTCAGTACTAGGTTCTCGTTGGAGCTAGGAACTCAGTCCTGTCTACTTTTTGTTGCTACTATTTGATGCGCCAGAATTTTATATTCACTTTTTAGAGCCTGTAAAGATTCTCCACTAAGAGAGGGTACTTGGCACATGGAACTAGCTCACTCTGTTCCCAGTCACTCAGGCTTCTTGGCCTCGTGTGGAACTATCTCAGGGCGAAGAATTTAGGGACACAGACTAAAGGAGAATTCAGTGCGTGTGACTGTCTCTAAATAGGAGTCTTACCTAGACATTGTTTTAGAAGATAAAGAAATGAATTCCAAGTTGAAATTCTATTGATTTGTAAAGGTGTCAATTTTAGTTGCACTTTGGCATAAATGTAGATCTTTAAAATATTGATGCAAATCAATGCTTCACCCACACGCATTTTGATTAAATCAGTCTGTGAGATGAGTTTGGGCATTAGTTTATATATATGTATTTAAGTTCTCTAAGTGATTCTAATGAATAAATGAATTGGGAAGAATGAACTGTAACACCTATTTCTAACTATTACGCACTTTGAAACTAGGCAAACCTTCCTTGTCAGTAGATCTCTTGTCTACTCTAAAAATCTCTTGCTTTCACCTCTCCTCACATCATATCTATGCTGGAAACAGGACCTCATTGTTCATATATAAGTCAGCAGTTACGCCTAGCCTCCAGTTACCTGCTTCACATGCAGTAAGACAGATCATTTTTCGAATGCAGAATCTCAGGAAAGAAAGTTGGAAGATAATACACCAATAGGAGTGCAATTCTGGTTAAACATAAAATTTTGATTTATAAATTACTGCATCATTTAGTCTTACTCTAATAATGTTACCCGTTATAGCTAACGGTAACTTTCGTGGCACACCAAGCTCTGTGCCAAGAACTTGACCTGTATCGTCTCACTTAATTCTCACTGCAACTCCATCACATAGGTCCTGGTACTCTCCCTGTTCCACGGGTGAGAAAACTAAGGCCAAAGAAGGCTTACTTCCTTATAGCATGGTGTTGTCTATAGGGCCAGACATACAAGGTCTGTGAGTTAATTCTGCAGATGAAACGCTCTAGGGAAGTTCTGTTTCTGGAGTTTGTTTTTCGTAGGATTCAGAGCTGCACAGACGCCTCATAAGGGCGGGACGTCCAGCTGTAGCCTCACCAGCTTTGTGGCCTTCTCACTTGGGGGTACCTGCTCCCACCATCCCTTCATCCTTGAAGCAACCGAACATCAGCTGGCATCATGGGGCATCTTATATTTGCTCTTCTTAAATGGGTCTGGTCCTGTCCAGTCTGGCCCAAGCTGCTTTGTAGGAGAAAGCTGTCTGCTGAAGGCTTCTGGTGGAATCCTTTCTTGGCTGGTGCAGTGCTCTTGTAATTTTCCATCTCCACTCACACAGACCCTTGGTCTTGGCCATACTGTCTGGTCTCTTTCCTCATGAATCTATTTTACATGCACACATTTTCTAGCTCATTATTGCAGTGGCCATTATGATGACAACTGGCTTCTTAATTCATAGCTGCTCTAATCATTAAGACAATTATGGCTAATTCACAGCAGCTCTTATTGTTGTCATTATTATTCATTTATTCAGTTTCATTTTTAATATAATTATGGCTTAAGCCAGGACATCCCAGGCCTGTAAGAGGTGAGGGTACCTCATGCAGTGCCGTGCAATCAAAATAGCTCGAACCTCCTTATTGCAAAAGCAGTATTAATAAAGGAAGTGGAAAAGGGAAAATAAAAGATTCCTAATTTCGCCACCTTTGCAAAACTTTTCATTTTTCCTATTTCTTTCTCAATTACTTGAATGCTTTTATTCTGTGGTAATTACAGTGTGAATATGATTTTGTATTTTTTTCTTCCATTTAGCACTACACCAGATACAGTTTTCCATGTTGTTTTACTGTCCCCACAAATTTTATGTTAGATTAGAATTTGAGTCCAGCTGCATGGCTGTCAGCCTGGTAACATGGCCTTTCTGAGCTAAACTGATAACATAGTTTCCAAAGCTTTGCCTCTGTCTTGAGGATTTTTTTGTTTTGAGTCAATGAGACGACAAATGTGCAGATGATTAAAAGAGGACTCAGAAAAGGGAATTTCAATACCCATTAGCTCCTTTTTTTTTTTTTTTTCTGGGTATATACGCAGGGTGGAATTGCTGGATCACATGGTAGTTCTAATTTTAGTTTTTTGAGGAACCTCCATACTGTTTTCCACAGTGGCTGCACCAATTTATATTCCCACCAACAGTCTACGAGGGTTCCCTTTTCTCCACATCCTCTTCAACATTTGTTATTTGTAGGCTTTTTGATGATAGCTGTTCTGACAGGTGTGAGGTTATACCTCACTATGGTTTTGATTTTCATTTCTCTAATAATTAGCGATGCTGAGCATCTTTTCATGTGCCCTTTGGCCATCTGTAAGTCTTACTTGGAAAAAATGTCTGTTCAGGTCTTCTGCCCATTTTTTGATTGGATTTTTTTTATTGAGTTGAATGGGCTGTTTGAATATTTTGCATATTAATTCCTTGTCATCATATTATTTGCAAATATTTTCTCCCATTCCATTGGTTCTCTTTTCGTTCTGTTAATTGTTTCCTTTACTGTGCAAGAGTTTTAGTTTAATTAGGTCCCGTTTGTTTATTTTTTTGCTTTTATTTCTTTTGCCTTAGGAGACAGACCCCTCAAAAATATTGCTACAATGTATGTCAAAGAGTGTTCTACCTATGTTCTCTTCTAGGAGATTTATGGTTTCAGGTCTTCCATTGAGGTCTTTAATGCATTTTGAGTTTATTGTTGTATATGGTATGGGATAATGTTCTAACCTCATTCTTTTATATGTAGCTGTCCCTGTTAGCTCCTATGTATTTCCCTCCAGGTTTTGAACTCAGTGGCCTACTTCTGATCAATATCTTATCCTTTAGGGCTGAAAATCTTGATAGTTGAGATTCCTTTGAAAATGCAGATATTTCTTGAAGTTACTAAGCATTGTAAATTAGCCCTTGATTTTTGTGAGCCAAACCCACTGACCACACAGCCTTAGGAAGCCATACTTGGCCATCTTGCCGGACGCATCCAGATACTTTCTTAAAGATAGCTGGCTTTCTTCAACCTTCTTGTCCCCATGACAAAAAAAACCCTGATATCTATATGTTTTTAAACCTTTAATTCTCTAGTTTTTCTGACTGCAAAAAAAACAAGGTTAAGCTTTAAAACACATTTAAAATTTTTTTAACCATCCTCCATAACTTCAGCACACTCAGACAACTGCTTTATTTTTAGATAGTAGTAATTGCGATCTATGATATTTGGAATGCCTTTTCACACGGCTGCTGAGTGCTGTGGCTTTCATTTTTAATGCCTGCAATATAGTCCATCAAGTTAATGGCCTCTAATTTATTAGCTCATTCCCCAGTAGTTGGACATACTGGTTGTTTTCAGTGTTTTACTACTATACATAGTACCGCAATAAGCAACTTTACCTAATGATCATTTTTCTTCTTTTAAAACACTTCTCCAGGACAAATCCCCAGGAGTAGCATTACAAGCTCATAGGGAGTAAGCTTCTTAAGAGTTCCTGAAGCACACTGATGTGACTTTCCAGAAGATTTTACTCTCATATCTCTAACATAGTGGATTCTTTGCTTCTATTCACGGTGGCCAATTAACATCAATTCTTTAAAATCATAGGAAACTAGATTAAGGAGAATTTTATAAAAATGAAAATGTATTACACCAATTTTTTGAGAAAGTGAGTAATCGGTTGGTGAGTTCTCCCCTCTTTTCTCACTGGTCTCAGCCACGCCCTCAGTTTGAGGTACCAGAAGTTGAGAAGTGAGTGAAGTAGAAAGGGAGAACCAAAATAACTACAATTAGTGTAATGGATTTTGGCTTAAGGACAAATAATTCTAGCACAGATTTTAACATCAGTCCTATAAAGGCTCATGGGCAAAGTTGATTCTCATTTTACAGATGACAGAACTGAAACTCAGGAAGGTACAGTGACTTGGCCAGAGCCATCCAGCTGGTCAGCTGCCCAACTGAAACAATGACTCCCATCTCTCCGTCTTCTGACTTCTAGATCAGTTTTCTTTAGATGGCATAGTTTCTGTTGCCGTAACATGGCTTCCCTGTGGAGCCGTCAGAGAACAAATCAGGAAGTGCTGATTCCCACGATACTGAGAATAATACCAACAAAACTAGCAGACATTTATTCAGTGTTTACTATGTGCCAGGCATGTGCCTTATCTTGTTTAACCTTCACAGTGATCCTACAAAGTAAGTATCGGTCTTATCTTTATAGATCAGGCAACAGAGTCACAGAGAGGTTAAGTAACTTGCCAAGATCACAGAGCTCAGAAGGGTCAGAGCCGAGATTTGAAGCCGGGAAGCCCAACAGAGCTCCTGCTCTTGGCACCTGCTGTGAGACCTCGGACACATTTCTTCGCTGTGCTGAGACGTTGCTTTCTGGCCCTGAGAAGGGTCCTGGTTGGAGAAGCGGGTCAGGACTGCCTGCAATGTCAAGGGCGGCACTGGGCATCCGGGGGATGGGTTGAAGGGGCCGGCAGCACTTCATCGGCCCTCTCAACTTAGATTGTCTCTTGAGTGGCCTGTGGCAAAAAAACAAACAAACAAAAAAAACAGTTCTAAATTCCCTTTGTTCTCCCCTTTTCTGTTGCCCAAAGGAAAACCAAAGCAAAAAATGCCCTTTGAAGCCGCATTCTATATGAAAAAAAAAAAAAAAAAAACAGAGCCCTTTGCAGTAAGAGATTCCAGGCTCGGAGTAGGATTTCAGTGGAGCTGAATGCTGCCTAATCGCTGATGCCCTGAGGAGGACACCTGCGAAGCCCACAGCCAGTTACATTTCTTTCTCCCATTCACCAAATTCAGTTCCTGACAATTTCCCTTCTTTTCAAGTTGCATGAATAAGATGCTTTAAGCATCCTTTAAATCATAGAAAGTCAAGGAGTATGCTGACTATGAATAAGCTTGATTCTTGTGTTCAGAATGGCAGTGGCCATGCTTTGAATTGGTGGAGAGGGTGTGAAGAGCAGAAGAGGAACTGATCCGGAAGAGAGGTCCCTGCAGCATCCTCTGGAGTCCTGATAGACCTCTTCTGGTTCTCTCACCCACTTCCCCCACCAGCATACATATACGTGCAGATGTTTCTTTGATGACAAGAATGGCTCTGGCTGTTGTGGTCACTGATCACTCTAAGAGAGTGGCTGTAACAACAAGACATTCCTGCCCAGGACTGGTCCTTGATGACCTGTCGAGTCATCATAGCGCAGAGCCTTGAGTCTCCACTTTCAGTTTCCTTTGATCTTGCAACTCATCCTGCCCTCTTGGGGAACTCATGTCGTATGTTCATCATTCCACTTTCCCAAAGTCCCAGCAAAGAGCAATGGGCTCCAGTTCCCACAGGCTTTGACTTGGTGCTTGGCATTACAGATTGTGCCATGAAGGCTCTCCAGCCTGGTTAAGGAGTTTAAAATGAAGATCATAGTTGAGTAGACCCATGGGGAGCCAAATTTTGTTTGGCCTGTGTGATGTTTATGAAACATGAAACCTCGTGAGGTTTCACAAAAGAGTCAGATGCATTAGTTTTTCTGCGGGTGTTGGGCGATCTCACAGTGTGACAATGGCCCTCTTCCCATTTGATGGACCCTGAGCAGAGGCATCACAGTCCCCATTTGCCCCTCTCATTTATGTCCCTAATTGATTCCTTTGGGCTCAGGCATTCAATGCCTGATTTAAAGGTCTGAGGGTGAAGGTAGAGTCTGGAGTCTTTCTGGCTCTGCGTTCATAGCCATACTGGCCTGCTGGAATCTATCTGGGCCATGAATCAGTTGCCTGGTGGATGACCACAGGTTGGCCAGGGCAGGAGCGATGTTGCTGGTGAAGTGAAGGTTACCTGTCAATCTGTAGGGCATGTGCCTTGTGCTGGTCACTCTGTGCACCGTTCTTCTCTAGAAATGAGCTGGGCCTCAGGGGTGAGGGTGCAGAAATTATGGTCAGCCTTCTAGACACTTACCCTTTTCTTGAGAGTCTACTCTTTGGTTGCTGAGATGATCTGCTTTGTTAATATGGTCATTACATTAGTTGTTTAGGTGAAATGTTTTTGGCCGTTGTCAGCTACTCATTTCACAGTATCCTCCTTGCTATGTAAGAGTACAGCTTTCCCCGAATCTCCAGGAAAGCGGATGTTCCATCCATTTTGCACATGCGTGTACACACAGGCACTCTGCCTCACTCTCGCCTTCCTCACACCCAACCTTTTGGTCCCAGGACAGAGATTCAGATAGAAAGGGCTGGGCTTTGAAGGGAGCAGCACTGGCTCCCTTCTCTCCCTGGCCTCTAGGACCACGCACCTTCCCGTCAGGACAGTGAGCTGTTTCTAATTTTTTTTAATGGCACAAGAAATAACCCCTCTGCTGCTCTGAAGTGATGCTTATAGGTATCTGCTCATCTCATTATACGTCTGATGCCCCCTTTCTGCTCTAACACTCTTCACCAAGTAATTATCTCTGCAGCCAAGCATTTTATTATGGAAATATTCAAATAGAGAGTGACATGTATTTCTGATTTTCCCCAGAAAACAGAACAGACCGATTTTTTTTACTTCCTCCCTCAGCAGCTTTTGGTTCATTGAGAGGTTAACATCAAAAGACTACGATACAGTCCTGTTAGACCAATGGCTCTGGGGTCGTTTGAATGCAGATCATTTCCCTGCATCCAATATGACTCCTGCTCTCGTGCTTACGTTCTCATCACTGATTCTCCCTGGAATGTTTCATACCAGGTATTATTCACTGGGAGGCGAGGATGAGTTTAGAAGATAGTCTCTTTCCAATCAAGGCAGGATGCAAACATACAATAGAGCAAATGACTGTCTTGAGACACCCACTGCCAACATATGCCTCATTTTTTCCCTAACTGATTTTACAGGTTCAACAAAGAAGAAACTCAGGGACCAGAGGGGAATCTCCCAGCACCACCCCCCAACCCCATAGATGCATCTCATCTGTATTGGGCTCTGGCCCACTTCTCAAAATTGAGTTATACCACTGAACACATGTCCTCCAGCCTCCTTAAACCATAAATAGAAGAAGGGAGGAAGAGTGCCAGGCATGAGGGCTTTTTTTGTTTGTTTTTTAAATAGTTTGAGGAGACAAGCAGAGTCAATGGTGTATGGAGAGATTGAAGAAACAGCATTATTATCAGGGCTGGTACCTTCTTTTCCATTCACTACTATTGATTAAAACTTGGCAAAGGGGTTCACTGTTAATTTGCATGACATTCACATTACATGCTGTCAGATAACTGGCTGTGTCTTCTAATTCTTATCCTTTAAAATGCTGAGATACCAGAGAGCACGATGGATTTGTTCTAAATTGGCTTAATTTCTAACCAAAGCCAGCTGAGATCTGAAAAGTTGGTTAGTAATGTCACTTATAAAATAATATCCCAAATAAGTCCCACGGGATGGAAAATGTTTCCCAGTATAGCTCAGTCTCGAATCAT
Organism: Vicugna pacos; assembly: GCF_048564905.1. Classification (NCBI taxonomy): domain Eukaryota; kingdom Metazoa; phylum Chordata; class Mammalia; order Artiodactyla; family Camelidae; genus Vicugna; species Vicugna pacos. Next base: position 85,500,632 of record NC_132997.1, on the reverse strand, counting down.
ATTGCAAACCTGATTGCATATACAAACCTGGATCGAATCAGCTCCTCTACTGATCCTTGAACGTCTCAGTTCCACGTTAGAGGTTGGTAGGCACCTGTGTGACACATGGGGGTCTGATGTGTGCAGTGAAGACTAAACCCAGGGTGAGTTTGTTCCATGTGTTCTGCTGTTGCAGGGAAAGAAATTAGGTGGCATTCGTTATCTCTATGTGAATTTCACACAGACTCCAGGAGAATTATCTGTTCAAAATAAAACTCATTTTTCTCCTCTAAACCTTCTTTTTCCTCCTCCATATTACCTACCTTGATGTGTGACACCATTACTTTTCCTACACTGAAACTAGAAATTGACTTCTCTTCACGAACCCCTCCCTACACTTTTGGTACCCAGTCTGGCACCGTGTCCTAAACGTTCTTCCTGAAATTTCTCTGTAATTTGACACCCTTTTCCCATAGCCTATGGGGTCCTTGGTTTCGGTTCTCATCACCTGGAGTAATAGTTTCTTAAGTGATAAACCTCCATCTTTCTCTTCAGTACAGTCCCGTCTACCCTAACCTTGCCACCAGAATGCTCCTTACATCACCACGCTGCTCGCCGGAAGCACCTCTAGTGGGTTCCTGTTGTCTATGGGATAAAAGCCCTAGTGCAGAAGAAAGACTCAGCCTTTCATGACCTTGCCCTGATCTACACTTTTGGCATGTCATTCTAGGGTTGAACCACAGCAAACTTCTTGCTCTTCCTAGTGTCTGGGCCTTTGCAGTGTTTTCTGCTGGAGTAAGATGAAGAAGCTTCAGAAGTAAGCTGAAAATTTGGACAGGGGTTTTCGTCTAGTTGCCTGGACTGGGACATGCAGTTAAAGCCTTCTGTCTTGCTGGGTTCCACAGCCTTCTCACCCTGCTCAGTCTCTGGATTAGACCACACAGTGAAGCCTACTTTGCCTTTTGTATCTGTAGTTATGGCAGAGCCAGAATTCCTTCCTTCCTTCTCCTTTTTAATGGAACAGACCCTTCAGGATTCTAAGCAATGTTCTTTGGCATCTAGAACTATTTAGCCCAGGTGGCTCTCAGCTATCAGTGTACATGGGAGTCCTCTGGAGAGTTTGGTAAAACACGGATTGCTGGTTCCCACACCCAGTGCTTCTGATTCAGGAGGTCTGGGGTGCGTCCTGAGAATCTGTGTTTCAAACAAGCTCCCAAGTGGTGATGATGTTGCTGATGTGGTGACTGCACGTTGAAAACCACCACTCTTAGTGCGTGTCACGGGCAGAGGATGAGAGGGGAACCCGGAGAAGACAGACACCTCTTGGGGACACACGGGACCAAACTGGCATTTGCAGGCTCTCTGCTCTGTTGGGATGTTGGTGGTGGGATGTGGATTGATACAGAGGTAGAAGGGAGATGGGTGCAGATGTATCTCTGGAAAAGGACTTGTCAGTGTAAACAAGCGTGTGACCAGTGGACATTTTGTCAAAGTGAAATACGTAGAGCCTGACTTCGGGTGTCACTTTTCCTGTTCCAGTGCCAGTGGGGATAGAGGGCCAGTGAATGTCGCTGAGAGTCGGTGAGCCCCACAACTCTCCATCCTCCTTTCCATCAGCTGGGTTCCTCGAGAAGGAGCTGTGGTCATCGATGTGAGCCAGGGGTCTCCCTCTGCCTGGATGGTCCTCTCCTCTGTGCTCCCCTGAAATCCTGAAGACAGTTCCAATATATTTTCTGCACATTCTTCCCAGCCCTTCTAGGATAGTTATTTACTCCTATGTGTCAAAAAAAAAGTGCTTTTTATAGAACTAATCAAATTATATTGTAACAACTTGGTCTAAGGATTTATCACTTGCATTCTAGACTAGTAACTCCTTTGAGGGCAGAGTGCGTATATTTACATGTATGTGTGAAATATATATACATACACAGTGTTTCATCTTTTTCTCCTCAAAGCCAATGAATGTTTGCCGAATGAAAGAATGAGCCCTACTTTCATGCGTTTTGCAGTTCCTCCTTTTTCAAGTGGGTAAATCTTGTTTTGCTGTTTCAGGTTTCTGAGATGGGGGTTGTGGGGGTGGGGACCACAGGTCCTACTTTGAATTTCTGAGTCCTTTTCTACTGATACCCAGCCCCAAATTGAATATACCATCAGAATTAAAAAAGAAAAAAAAAACCTGAGGATAAATTGATTTTCATCCATTTCTGGGAAATGGGAGAGCATTAGCAAGGAGGGTTTCCATTTTCTATCCACCCCCTTTCAAAAGAGGCTAAAAAGATTAAAAGCGGCTGATTGCTTCAGAGTTGAGCTATGTATTTGGGAGATGGATGTAAGTGTTGTCCTTGGCTGTAAAAGTCTTCCCTGATTGAGATGACTACGGCCTTTGAAAGATCAAAGAGTCCCTCATCCTCCTTTCTCCTGGAGTCGCTGTGACTGTTAATAACCTGCGCTGGCTTCCTGGCTGAAACGGAGGGCTTTCTTACCTCATCCTCGTCCTGACTGTAGCTCTCCGCTCAGTCCCTGGGTCTGGTTTTGGTTTAAGTGCAAGTCTTCTGTGAAAGCCGGAATGGATGGAAATGGGACTGATAGGATGTAAACACCTTTGTGAAGGTAGCAGTGAGGAATCAGAGGATGATAAGCTTTGTCCTGACAAAGGGCTATGTCGACTGAAAAGGCAAAAAAAAAAAAAAGCACAACCTAAAAGTGGAGAATGATGTTTTTGACAGTGGACTTGCTGAGGGCTTAAGCCCAGAGGCAGCCCCTCTGATAGCTCTGAGGGAGCGCTCCAAAGGGGTAAGGGAGGACCCAGTGTATATAGGAGTTTTGCAACAAAAACCAAGTAGTCTGAACATCAAAAGATGATTGTTAATTAAAGAAGACCTAGACATCTCAAGTTAATGAATTTAGCACTTTTCTATATATGGGAAGATGCAAGAGTCTGGGCTCATTGAAATCATTCCTTTGATGTGCACCTTCACTATCTAGGGCCAATATCCTGTTTTTTTTCCCCATCTTGTATCCCGTCAGGGTGCACAGTCTGGGGGCAGCTGCCACGGCTGATGGCTTGATGACTTGATGGCCACGACAGCCTCTACTTACTGATATGGCAGGCGACAGTATTTGTCCACAGCTAGATAGTAAATGTTTTAGCCTTCATGGGCCATATGGCCTCTGTTGCAACACTTCAGCCCTGTCATAGTGTGAACACAGCCCTAAACAATATAGAAACAAATGAGCATGACTGCCTTCTAATAAAACTTTATTTACAAAATAAATTAAGTAATTTTGTACTCAGCCAAGTTGTGTGTGCCTGTGAGTAGCTTCCTTTTCAAATGAAAGGACAGGACCTGCAGGCAAACAGGAAGGAGTGGACCCCTTCTCTTTCCCTCCTACCTTCTGGTCTCTCCTCAGAGCTTCATCTCAGTAGGACCTCACTGGGAGCCAGCTGAGCAAGGAGCAAGGTGTTTTGCAGAGTCCCAGACCTGGCACCCCAGGGCAGAGTACAGAATGATGGATCTGAAGCTGAGAGACAGTTGCTAGACAACTGGCCCAGACTTCACCAAGGGTGTCAATACTGTTGACATGACATGAGGTTGGCAGTGAGATCCAGTGAAACCTACACACGCGATGGCTTTGGTGACCGAGCTGTAAGATTAAACTGATTCCACCTCTAACCCTGGCACTGCAGACTCTGAGGACACACAGATGGCCTTTATATAAGTCCATCTGAGTTTATTCTCAGAGAGACAAGGAGGGCATGTAATTGTAAGTCATTAAGTAGAAACCCCGTCATCATATTGTAGGATGTTGGGAAAGAGACTGTGTGAGCAGAAAAGCTCACATGGCCAGCCTAGAAAAGACATCCGCAAAAGCGTGCGAGTGCTCTCAGAAATGGCTGTAGGCCCAACGTTCACAGATTCTCTGAAGTGACTGTTTAAACTGTGGCTTGGCAGCAGCTGAGTATTCAAGGTAATAAGTCTAATTGATTGTAAGAGAGTGTTCCTTTTAACAAGATGCAGTAACTGCTGAGGGCAGGTTGGCTGCTTGCAGGGCACACTAGCGAGAAGAATTTCAAGTCTGAAGTAATAAGAATGATTGGAATGTTTGAATACACACAATTAATGTGATTAACTTCCTCTGCAGCCTCCATCCTCATCCCAAGGGATAAAATAGACTAATGCTCCCCAAATCCCACTGCTAGTGGTTCTTACTGCTTGATTGGGATGGGAGATTTCAGGCACTTCAGTAGACGCGTATGCTAGTCAAACCCTTGCTGAGGGGCTAGGCCCCCGGGAGCCCAAGATGGCCAGAACTGACACTTTCCCATTTTTCTGTAGTTGCTGGACCAACACTGGGGAGGTGGGGTGGGTGGATGAAATCACCTTGGGTTGCTGTCTTGCCAAAAAGCCTTCCTCACTGGGAGGCTAGCCTTCAGGGGCAGTGGACCTTGGCAACAAGAAGTGAACATGCTTGATCACTTATTTTCCTACATCATTTAGTACAGGGACTTGTTCCTCAGTCGGTCCTCTTTGCAATAGCCTTTGGCATTTCATGTGGGTTTGTCTACAAGCAGAGAATGCTTTATCATGTCTGCTTGAGAGCTCTGGTTCTCATGACATTTCTATTTTTTGTCATATTATTAACAAATTGCTAGGCCTCTGGCTTTTACATCAGCCTCTCTTAGCTTAGGTTAACATAAGCCAACCCCAGATCGTCGGGGTCAGTCTTGCAGTGCTGACAAATCCAGATCCTGAGACTTCAGTGGCAGGTGCCAGAGGTGAGCCACGGTAAATTCACCAAAAAATGACTTCTTTGGAGTCCTCTGAGAAGCTAGCCGACGCAGTCTCCCTGACCTTGCTGGGCAGTGTTCTGCTCAAGCCATAAGAGACTTTAAAGCTCATTTTCAGGTCGTCTTTTCTGCAGGATAAAATGGTGACGCTTCTGAGAGGCTTCACTCCTGATAATGAAGTGCAAATCTTCATGCCCTTATTGCCAGGCTTTTGGATAGAAATAAGTAGTTTTCTATCAAAAGAGAAAAAAAAAACACAAAACAGTAGATTTCTTTAAAAAATGAACTTACAGGCAGATCATCTGCACATGAAACAGGTAAGAGAAGCTACTGTTTGAAGCAAGGCTGAAACCTGTGACCCGGTCTACTGGGACTCAGTGGGCGTCTGTTTGAAAGTCACGTCTAACCTATCGAAAAGGTTGGAGGAGGGATGGAGGTAAGGTTTTGTTCAAAGCTTCTACCATTCTCAGTTTTTAATATTGGCAGAATGCAGAGATGGAACTAGGTATGTTGCCTTAATTCAAATAGAATGCTGTACACGCTGAAAATTTCACGAAAAGTTCTATAGCTGGCATTTTTTCAGTAGTGATATTTAATCAGTGCTGTAACTTCAGGAATAATCATTCTGCTTTTCTGAATTTCTCTACACCTCATTGACTCTCCATCTTGTAGGATCTGATCTCAGAGCTCATCTCTGTCTTTTCAGCCATGTCTTAATTTCTCTTTCTCTCTGCTGATGGTCTTAAGAATGAATACTGTAATTTTTCTGTACACCAGACAGTGTCATTTCTGCATTGTTTTCTGTAATTTGTATCATGTACTATTTTCTATACTAAATTATTTAACTTTTAGGAGTAGCAGATGACACACATTGCCCACCCAATGTGGACCAGGGAAAATAAACTGTGAGCGAAGCACAGTCTATTTCATTTGGTAGCAGTTGGGACCAATGTAGAATGCTGGGGCCAGCTCTGTTTTACCTTATTAAGCCTTGCTGACTTTAAACACATTCCCCAGTTCTAGGAAAATGAACAGTAATGGAGTGGCTTAGGTTTTTAAAAACTAGCTTTTGGGAAGAAGGAGAGCAAGACTGGCCTTTAAGACAAAGAATCCTCAACCTAAAAACAGGTTCTAGCCCCCCAAATTCACTTGTAAGACAATTATTAAAATTTTTGTCTCCTTAGAACATGCTTTTAACAGCAAAGAAACCCTGCCTCATTTTTGCCTTGTCTGCTAGGGAGCTCAGCATGAAAGTTAGCATCATGTCAATTCCAGTTTACATGTCACTTCTTGAGAAAGATAACTTAATTCATCCAATCTAACTACTTTAGCTAGCTTTTTTTTTTCTGATCATTCTAACGTACTGTATTTATTTTCTTCAGACTGTTGAAACAAGGCACCACAAACTGGGTAGCTTGGAACAAGGGAAGTTGATTATCTCCTAATTCTGGAGGATGGAAGTCTTAAGTCAAGATGTCCGCAGGGCCATGCTCCCTCTGAAGGCTCCAGGGAAGAATCCTTCTGTACCTCTTCCTGGCGTCTGATGGTTACTGGCAGCCCTTGGCCTTCCTTGGCTTAGAGCTGTATTTATTACTCCAATTTCTGCCTCCCTCTTCACATGGCCACCTTTCCTCTGTGTGTGTTTCCTCTGTGCCTTCTTATAAAGATACCAGTCACTGGATTTAGGGCCCAGCCTAATCCAGATGACCTCATCTTTACTTAACTAACTTTATCTGCAAAGACCCTACTTCCAAATAAGGTCATATTCTGAGGTCCTGGTAAAAATGCATTTTGGGAGAATGCTGTTCATCCTGCAACACTCATCACAGTCCATATTGTCTTCGCAGCACCCATCACTGCCTGGAGTTATTTTAGTGTTACACGTTTTCCTTGTTTACTGTCTGAATCCTTACACCACCCTTCCTGCTCCAGAACTCTAGAATATTAGTTTTATGAGAGCTGGGACTTTTCCATCTATTCCATGCTGTAAGCCTGGCATCTAGTAAGAACTTAAAAATATTCCTGTTCAATTAATTATTTAACTGAGTTAGAGCTCAGTTTTAATAGCTTATCCCTGTGAACAGTGTGTTCTTCCCTTTTTAAAACTGGCTTTTGAGTTCTGTTTATCCTCAGCTAACCATCTGAAATCCTTTTTGAGAAGAAAAGGTGGAGCAGAAATTATAAACAAATAAAAGGAAGTTGTTTGGAACTTAGTGTATTTTTTTCCTGAGAAATAATGTGGTGAATAATGATTTGGTTCCCAGGCCATTTTGTTTTTAACTTTTTTTTATTGAATTATTGTCATTTTACAATGTTGTGTCAAATTCCAGTGTAGAGCACAATTTTTCAGTTATACCACAAGATATTGTATATATTTCCCTGTGCTATACAGTGTAATCTTATTTATCTGTTCTACATATGTCTGTCAGTATCTACAGATTTTGAAATCCCATTCTGTCCCTTCCCACCCCCCACCCCCTTGGCAACCACAAGTTTGTATTCTATGTCTATGAATCTGTTTCTCTTTTGTATTTAGGTTCTTTTTTTTTTTTTAAGATTCCAAATATGAGCGACCTTATATAGTGTTTTTGTTTCTTTTCTCTTTCTGGCTTCACTTAGGATGACATTCTCCAGGAACATCCATGTTGCTGCAAATGGCATTATGTTGTCATTTTTTGTGGCTGAGTAGTATTCCATTATATAAGTATACCACATCTTCTTTATGTAGTCATCTGTTGATGGACATTTAGGCTGTTTCCATGTCTTGGCTATTGTAAATCCCAGGCCATCTTTTAAAGTTAAAAGTTTTTAAGGGTAAAGCGTCTTAAACTTTAGCGTACCAGAAATATTATATATTAGCAATGAAAAAGACTGAGAAATAATAGTGTTTTCAGTGTAGTTCCTTTGGTGAGCTTGGGCATAGGACTGTGCAGGCACCTGACATATAGTGGAAGGCCAGGAAATGTCTGTTAAATGAATCAATTAATCAAAACAAAAGAAGCCACCAAGGTACCTGGACCACCAGAGGTTCTCTTTTCTCACTAAAGAAAATATGGTGAGGTGTTAGGGTGCGGTGGGGTGGACGTTGGATCTGAATTCTTGACTTTTTGCTACTTTTGGCCATCTGCTGTTTTCCGTTCAACTGGAGAATGCTTACCATGTTTCTGGAGAGACCTCTACATTTGATTGTCCTTAACAGAGCCCCACTTTGGTTTAACGTTTCTGAATCACACCTTTCTCTGAGCCCTTTGGTATTGTGCTCAGAATATCATGTGGTGAAGAATTTGGGAGCAATCCTTAATGAAAGTCAGTCTGAAAAGTGATACAAAAATACAGCTGATGTCATAATTCATACATTTCTTTAAAAATGATTCCAAAAGGGGAAAAAAAAGTGAGAAGGGGATATGAGATGGAGCAAAAGACAGAAGATCTGCCACCTTTGCTGTTTTAAAGAGACCATTAGATGAACTATAGAGAATATTCTAGAATGATTTTCACTATAATGGTAGTGCCTCTTTGCTGCAAACCATTTCATTTATATCCCCCTCCCCTTTTAATGGGCTAAGAGCATTTAGCTGTAGAAGGGCATGGGATTGAGTCTTGGTGACTGTTGAGTCCATGTTAGGAGTTCACAAATATATTTCAGGGGTTCCTGAGAATCATTTTGTCAGATGACATCACCCATGGCAAGGAACAATTATATTGGGAATAGAATAGTAACCTTTCTCTTCATGACCACTACCTGAATGCACTGACATTGTCCCTGAAAGACGTTTCCTCTTCAAATCAAATAGGAACATGTCCTGTGAACCTGATGATGGTCAGTTAAGAGCTAGAGTGACTGTGAGTGCTGTGACTTGGCCTCATCAGAGGAGTACAGTGCTCTCCACATCTACTCTGAGTGTCATGTGAAAACAACCACACAAATCTAGTAATTCACCTGATTACCCAGAGTCCTTACTGAAAGTCAGATTGAGGAGAGCAGCAATAAGTCTCTTTCTGAGTTTGATGATGTCTTTTTAAAGGACATCAATTTTCTTGAAGCTGATTTTATTAATTAAGAGAACATGAGCTGTTTTCATAGATAAGCCCCCAATTCTCAGGGAGTTAGCACAGTACATGTTCATTTCTGGTTTACATCCCTGTCCAGTGCAGTTGTTTCTGGACAGTTAGCTTTCCCCTGGCCAAGGACCTACACTCTTTTCATTTTGTGGCTTCACCCTCTTGAGGCCCTCAGAATCTTCACCATTCAGGGCTGGATGGAAAAAGAGGATGGGGTATCAAATCTGGGAGGCTTCTATGAGTCAAGCCTGGTGGTGGCTTACTTCAATTCTGCCCACAGTCCATTGGCTAAAACTCAGTCACATGCGCCACCTAGCAGCAGGGGAAACTGAACTATGTAGTCTACTGGATGCCCAGGAAGATGAGGTAACAAGCATGGTGAGTATCTTGCTAATCTCTGCTGCAAAGGACAGGGTTCAGAGAGCTTGGTCTTTCCCACAAGCAAGACGATGTAAGAGGATCAGCAGACCTGGCCCTGCGTTAGTTTCCCTGGTGAGTTCCTTGGGAGGTTTAGAAGTAGCGTGCAGCCTTTGGTGCCCCATGGGTAACACACTCCTGTGAGCATATCCAGGTTATTCTCGGCTCCCTGTGTGTTGTTGGGTATCATTCCAGCCATTTCTCAAGAAACCAGGATCCAGAGAGGGGCAATGTTTATTCAGACCCCATAGCTAATTGTGGCAAAGTATGCAGGAATAATACTGATATTAAGATACTGTTGAATTTACTTATCTGTATATAATTACTTGCTTTAATTATTTGCTTTAACAGGTAAACACATATTATGTATACATACATATAATTATATGCATATACATGTGTTAAAGTAAATAATTTGAGGACTTTAATATTTTAATTGGCATGACTAAAGTTTACTTTTGATACACCATTGACATTTGAAATTTTAATTAAGAATAGCTGATTCAGAGGGCTAAGAAAAAGAGTCTATTTAGATGAATAACAAAGCCTAACCTAGACTGTTTAAAATAATAAATAAGTAAATAAATAATTTATAAATCATTTAAACAAACACTTTATAATGCCTACAATAGGCCAGACACAGAGAGCCCTAAATAATCCTCATAACAACCCTATGGGGGAAGTACTATTGTTATTCTAGTATTACAGATGAAGAAATTGAGGTCCAGAGGGGTTCTGTAACTTGCCACATTCACATAGTAGTTTGTGACAGAGCCTGGATTTGAACTCAGAAAGTAGCTTCTTAGCCAGTTCTTCTGGCCACTGCATGTATGGAGCCTTGTATCAGGACCTAGAGAGGCAGAGCAGGTCTCAGACTTGGTTGATTTAGTAGCTCAGCGGCACTCATGTACTATATAGATTCCTTACAAATATCTCACCTGCTGTCTTTGCTTCACCGTATGGAATGCAAGCAAGGTGGCCACCAGCAGCAGCTGGGGCAGTGCACTTCTTATGTATGTCTAATGGGGGAGATGGACTAGTTTCTTTTTCTTATTCCTTAGTCTGCCTCTCCTTATTTGCCTTTGACTCAAACTTACCCAGTCTGCCGCCCATCCCTGAACCCACTGGCGAGGGGGTGGGTTAGCATCATTGGCTTAGCTTCAGGTCAATTGCTTGGTATAAAGTGGATGGCAAGGAGTCAACCACAAGGTCTGTTGCATATGCCAAGAGTTCTAGACATCAAGCTGATTCTGACTCATTGCCTTGTTAGCTTAGACAAGTGGTGCATGGAAGTTCATGGTATTTCCCTATAATGAAGTGACATTTTAAAATAGCGGAGCACTTTTACATATGTTGTCTCGTTTCTCAACAAGTAGGACAAGTTTTGTGGTTCCTACTTCTTAAATAAGGAAACAGAGGTTCAGGGAGGATGTGTGTTTTTCAAAGTCATACTCGCTAGTTAAGCGTCAGAGCAAAGACACTCTTAACTCATGGTGCAGCCATTTATCAACTAACTACCCCATCTATTAGATGTAAAGTCACATACTAACGAGTAATCCTGGGTGGAGTTAGTATCTGACTGGGTCATTTTAGGCTGATTTTATTTGTTTTTAAATTTCTATAGCAGGACTTAAATATTTTGTATTTGTTGTAATTCTCCTAGGCAGATCCTAACTAGATTTTTGCCTCTCCTACGCAGCCAGAATGTTCTACTTTTTCTATCCCTAAGGACATCGGCTGTTAAAAATTCTTAATGCTAGAAGCTTTTTATGCATGAAGAAGAACAAGTTAGGAAGAGAATTACAGCAGCCAAATCTCCAGGACATGATGCTCTTCCTCTGCAAGGAATTAAAACTTTTAGAACTTCTTTGTTTCATTAAAAGTATAAGAACAAGCATTAATTGACGTGAAAAATTATTAAAATAATGCATAAAACATGTCCTGTTGGTTGCTGGAAATCTAACAGTCTTAGTTTTCTTTTCTTTTTCTTTTGCTCTGTGTGTTATATAAATAGTATCCAAAATTTAACCAGCATGCCACAAAGTAATTTATTTGGGGAAATCTAAGTGTAATAGGGATATGACTTTTAGAATTGTCATATTGAGAGACATTGGAGTATATGATGTTGTGAAGAAATGTATTGGTCCACCATGGCCCTGAAGGGTCAGTACATTGTTGGTTCTGTCATGACCCTTGTTAAGTTCTGACTCTTATAGAAATGATAGGAGCTGAGAGGCTGGAAATATCTCATAATGCCTGGTATAGCAGCCTATATATATATATACTATATATATATATCTATATCTATATCTATATCTATATATATATATATATATGATATATATAACATACACATTGAATAATTGAACTCTCACCCTTTTCAAATGAGAAAAGTAAAGCCAAGGCAAGTTCAAATTCATATGGTCTATTATGGCAGAACCAAAGCCAAGATTCAAGATTCTTTTGATTCCTAGTCCTGTGTTTGTTCTACCAAGTTAGGAGTTGGGGAAAGCCCTTCATGCCAGTGACCTAAAGTAAGTCATTTATGTTAAATCTAAAAGTTAAAGTAGATGTTGTGCAGAGTTATAGGAAAAGTGCTCTTTACCTGGGAAGGTCTTTCAATTGAAAATAATTCAATTTGATTAGAATTATGTGAGGATCACAGTATGACTAAGTTTAGGATAGGGAGAAGCATCAAGGTGAGGATTTTAAGGGAGGGTTTCAAGGAGTCTTAGTGTACAGACTGTCAATGCTTTCTATTGAGGAGTTCTGGGAAGCTCCAATAATGAACAAATAGGTGATCTGCCTGGGTAAGTGTCCCCTGAAATGGTCACGTTGTGTTTACTGAAACAATGGTGTAATAATGTCATGTTAATGCAGACAAAGTCAATTGTATAAGGTAGATAGTTTCAGTTTTCAGAAGGAAAAAAAAGAGCTGCAGATGCCCAGAGAGTGGGCAATTCAGAGAGCAGCCCAAGATGGAGGTGAGCTGAGCGGCTGACGCCCTGGCAGTGGTCTCTCCACTTACATCCCTTCGCAGGTGCAAAACCTTCCACGGAAAACCCAAGAATTGTTTTTTATTGGGGAGTTTAGGACGTAAAGTGGTAAAAATTTGGCCTTTAGTGCTAAGGAAAGTTTGGAAACTTAACAAAAATTAGGTATCTTCAGGACAAAGTTAAGTCCTTAAAATTACTGAATAAAAAATCAAAACAAACCCAAGCCAAAAAAAAAAAAAAAACCCAAAAAACAAAAAAAAACAAAACCACCTAAAACAATAAGAACAACAAAGCACTCTTAATTTGAAAAGAAGATTTCATTTGCAACCTTTGGAAACAGTGGTTGATAACTGATCACTCTAAAATTGTTGACTAATGATTGGGGTCTAGGTCATAGTTATCCTTACAAATCTGTTACTCAGTCAGTGTAATACTTACTTATGGTTTAAATTTTGCAAATAGTTTAATGTCAAAATGGCCCAAGAATAGAAGTGTGTGTACCTGCTATGTGCCAGATGCAACGGCTTGGTTGATTCTCTTCCAGTGAATTCACTAGGACCACTCTTGGTGTTAGTAAGTTCATTGGAATTACCAGGCTGAGAATCATACTGGGGTCTACTTGCAAAGGTCTAGAAAGAATTACAATAAATTATACTCTGAAGATTTTCAGTTTATCAAGTACTTTTAATGCCTTTTGTTTTCTTTTCTTAGTTTTTGTGTCCTTGACTTTTCAACTACAAAATCAGTTGTTTGAGGTCCTCCCAGGCTATTTTCCCTTTATTTCTAGACCCTCTCTTTTTATTGTAATCCATCTTCCATGATTCTCCCATAAACAACACAAATGGAGGCTTCCTTTCTCTAATACCCAAGAATACCTAGGTCCCTGGGCTGGAAGCCCTGCACTTATTCATGAGAAATTGATTATATTTTCCCCTTTCCATTTTTCTCCTCCCTACACCACAATTTTTGGCCCTTGGATGAGACTTTGAATGTCATGAAGTGGGGAAAACTCCAATTTGCAGTAAAGAACTTTTTTACTAAGAGGTCCAGAGCTGAAACCATCTCCATGCAGCATCCTGGCATGAGAGCCAAACGTATATTGAGGAAATGTTTAAGAAGGAATTGCTGTTCCCCCTGTTCCCGTTCAATGTCCACGTGGCTCAGATAAAGAAACCGAGGCCCCTCACACAGAAAGGAAAAGTGATTTGCTCAAGAAAACATCTTGGTCTCCAACCGCTTCCAACATAAAAATCGACGTTGGTGATGCAACTTGAATTGTGAAGATTTTTTTTTTTTCCCACTACCTTCTTTGCTCAGAAAATGTGTCGCCAGTACGTGTAGTTATGTTTGTGATTATTCACAGCATTATAAACAACAGCTTGAGGACAGGCTGTGTCTTTCTTCTGAAAATATCAAACCACGTTTGAGTCTTGGATCTCAGCCGGCAGTACCTGATGCCTATCATGCTCATTCTGGCAGATCTTAGGGATTCTTAATAAAATATTAATACATGTTATGTATTTATTCATAGCTCATTGTAAACATGTTTACCCATTTTGTTCCTCTCAGATAAAACACTTAAATGCGTTCAAAGGAGAAAATCCTGAGAGGGCAACGTTAGCTGCCGGAGATCGAATACAAATATCAGAAGGCAACTTCAGTTCTTTAACAAGTCTTTCTTGCAACATTTGAATATTTCCGACACGCCCTTCATGCAATCGTTGAGCACTTGAGTATTCATTCACTGGCTGGAGGGATTCTGTGAAACCTCCCGCTGAACCCTCGGGAAGCCTAACCAAGCATTTTGTATGTATAGATGCTCCTTCCCTGTGTTTTCTTTAAAGATGGAGATGGAGGCTCGTGACATTTTAATAAGAGTCTTTTTCGTAAAAGGACAAAAACAGATTGATAGAGGATCTCTAGTTTCTGTTGCCTCCAATCCTTGCCTTTTTTCCTCTGATTTTCCTCTTTCTACCTTTTTTTTTTTCTTTCTTTCTTTCCTTTGGGCTTTCTTCCCTGCTCCTGAACCTTAACTAATTGAAAAAACTGCAAGACTTGCTAAAAGAGTTTTTGAAAGTAATGTTCTGACGTTTGTCAGAACAGCAGTGCACACAAGATCCTGGGCAAGAGGCAGGAAAGCTGGAACGGTCACCCTGTGTTCTAACGGCAAGTTTTGCAGCAGTTCAAGACAAATGCTACACTGGCACACGTCCCTCTCTGCTACTTGCCCTTATAGGACTCCACCCTGGCTCTGACTCCGAGTTATCCCCTCTCAGGCACCTTCTGATTTGCATCAGCTGGATAAAGCCTTCATTCTAACCGCTGGAACTGTCTTCTTCAAACACTTTGAAAGTCCTCCTCACCCTAGTATCTCCTCCTGGGAACCCTGACTCACCCCAAAGGACTGGGTGGACGTCTGCCTTCTGTTCTCCAGCCCAGCCCATCCAGAAATCCTTTGTCATGGGCGTTTCGCATACTGAATGACAGTTGCCTCTGCTACTTTCAAGAGGACACAAGTTTCTTGAAAGCAGTGACTTTGTCCTCTGTTGACACATGGGAGACAGTCATGTATTTCCTAAATAAATGACTGAACTGAGTGATGTCACTACAAAGTGGACACTTCTTATTAAGCTTACCTGTTTGAGGTCTAGCTATGCTTGTTAACTTGGCCAGACCTCAGTATTTAACTAGGTCAAAAGAGTGTGCATAATTGAGAAATAGGGTAACTGGAAAGGGTAAACTGCTGATTATCACCAATCTCCAAGGAAAACTCTCCAGGTTTCACTTCCAGTCATTCAGTCATTACCTCATGGCTCAGATGATGTTAAACAAGTTAATCACTATCGGTCTGTTCTTGGCAAATGACTGCTGAACTTTCAACCTGGTACCACCATTCTCATGGATTATCTCTGCCCACCTCCCCCTACCTTGGACCCTCTGAGTTGTTTTGACAAGCCTAATCATAGGTGTTTTTAAGTTTCTGCACAGACTCAGTAGTATTGGCTTGATAAGTGATGGTTCCTCTGGATGGACACATGCTGTCCTTTTCTAGACTGGTTGTTACTTTGAAGACCCAGATCTCTAAAATATGAATCAGTATCCTTGGGGACGAGGTCTTGATGGATCCAATTTCTTAGACTTAGCTAAGAAAAATGCTTCTGTCTCTTTTGCTTTCTCTATTACAGAATACCGAAGATAGACAGACTATGGGTTATTGGAGTTTATTTTACCAGCCCAGAACATGGCACATGTTTGTTGAGTGGGAGGAAAACAGACAATTAAAGGTTATAATCATTGCAGTGAGTCATGATAGAAATGAGATCCGGTGCCATCAGAGGTTAGAAGAGCAACAGAGTTATCTCAGTCATATTTGGTACCCTCTGTTTCTTCTTTTCATCACTTTTCTTCTCATTAACCTATAGACTAACAGAAAAAAAGAACCTCCCACATTATTGTCATCAAAACTGACCATTCTCCAAATCTATTCTCCAAAGTGTGGGCCATGGGATTTTAGTTCCACAAGGTACAGATGTGACCTTGTCACACAATGTATGGGATGCTGGCAGTGGCCACTCATCCCTTCTTGGCAGACACTGTTCTGGGATCTCTATGGCCTCCTCCTGCAAGCTACTAGAACTTTTTAGGCTATTCAAAGGCTTTCTATGTGCTCAAGCCACCTGCAGGACATAATGGAGGTTCTAAGAAGTTAGTGACCCTGGGATTAGCCTTTGACCAAGAATGGGAGGGAGTTAGTAGATGAAAACCTTAGCTTCTATGCCTCTTAGGTGGGACTACTCTGCAGTATGTTCAACACTGTCACCCAGAAGTCCCCAGAGGAAGCAATAGAGGTAACTTGTTCATTAACACGCCCTGTATTGGTTTTCATCTCCATCCAGTTTCACTTCTTCACTTCTTTAATAAACTATTTGCATTCAATTCCTTGGTTTCATTTCTCAGGGAAATAATACATCAAATTGCCTCCTTAGTCAAAGAAACTTGGAAAGTCTTGGTTTAAAAGTTACACAGGTGTCTACTTCTCAAGATTCTTTAATATGCTAATATTTCTTGTGAATCTCAAAGGGAGGGGATTAGCATGGATTATTCCCAAACTTAATTAGGATTGCTCCCCCTCCCACTCATCACCCCCCCCCAAGCATTTTATGAGATTACTTCGTGAGGGACAAACTTGGGAATTATACCTTCGAGACATTCTGACTCCAACAAAACATCTTAATAAGAAATATTCTGCAGCAACGTGCTTAGCCTTAAAGGATTAGGACTTTTCACATTGGAAGTATTAGTTGTGAGGAGTTTGAATAGCCTATCACGGTTTTCAGGGGGTGAGAAACCCTGAACCCAGTGTGAGGTCATAACTGCAGCTCTGCTGGAGATGGTCAGCCTTGGTGAGTGGACACTTAACTCAAATGGTGGGATAACCTCAGTCACTAAGACCCTGGCAAGGAAGTAATGGCAGTGGTAAACACAGAAACATTTAAAGCCATATGACTTTGATAAGAAACACAACACCTTGTGATTTAGAAAGATGGATATGCGTCCCATTTTATAAATAAAGGAAATAAAGCTCTCAGAAACGTTGAGTGAGGCATCCAAAGTCACCCCGCTAAAAAATAAGTCCAGGGCCGGAAGTCATGTCCAGAGCTCTTTCCTCTGTACTGCTTTGCTCCTGTGTGATGCAGGAGCCAGAGGATTGGAGACAATTAGAGCGAGAATCTGCGGGGTTTGTGTTAACAGATC
This sequence comes from Vicugna pacos, assembly GCF_048564905.1. Lineage (NCBI taxonomy): Eukaryota > Metazoa > Chordata > Mammalia > Artiodactyla > Camelidae > Vicugna > Vicugna pacos. Next base: position 85,483,634 of record NC_132997.1, on the reverse strand, counting down.
TTACCTTGGTATATCTTTGGATAGAAATAAAGGTCTGTGCGGGCTTTCCCTTTCTGTCCTGTTATTTCTCTTTTTTTCTTAACCACGTTATGGTAGCCATGGCAGGGAACAAGCTTTTCATCCCAGTATGTCTTATGTCATAACCTCTTCTCTCTACTCATTTACAGCTTTCTGAGAAGTCCAATTTGTGGACCATATGTTTGATTTCAGGAAAGAGTCTTGAGTTAAAACTGCTTTCTTGTTCTTGAATTAAAGGAGCAGGACTGATAGGGTTTTTTTTCACTTAATCCTGAAGTATTTTAAACACAGGAAGCTTAGTGATCTAAATAGGAAAGCTAGGCACAAGGACTACAGCCCCAGCTCTGGGAAGAAAATCCACTTGGAGACCCTTTAAAAAAAGGAAAATGATGATTCCTTTTTTGAAAGAAAGCAGAATGAATGATGAAAAGCTGGCTCCGGAGTTTTCCTGCCTTGGAGTTTCTGTGTAATAAATATTTGTGCTGTGTCACAACCAAAGCTCAGCTGTGTGTCACTTAGTCATTCTCTCTACTTTTTTGTAGTTTTCAGTAGGGCCAATACTCTGAAGATGATTCTAAGAGATTGGGACAATGATAAACGGCTTGAAGGTAAAATAAAAAGGAAACGAAGACTTATTCACACAGAAATTCTGATTCTTGGAAGGGGAGAACAATGCAGTGGTTCTCAGGCCTCTTTCTGTTGCAGAAAGATCGTCCCTATCCCTGATGAGCCAAATAACTCAGAGACCTGGGTCTTGGAGTTTGGAAGAAAAGAGGCAGCTTTATTGCTTTGCCGGGCAAAGGGGACTCACAGCAGGCTGGTGCCTTCAAAGCTGTGAACCCACCTTGGGGATGGGGTGGGGTGGTTATACAGCCATAGCTCAAACAGTAAAGCATCGATAACAAGCAACAGAATCATTTTTCTCATCAGAAGACAAATGGCGTCATGATGCCTCCAGGCGACCAGTTTTGTAGAGGCCAGGCGTTTGATCTCTTTATCTCGTAAGCACTCAAGGTGTGGTCTTCTTGGTATTTAGCCTAGTTCATAAGGTTAAAGTCCTGTGGCCTTCTCCCGGGAGATCGACTCAGAGACCAAGCATGCTTATAGCTTTTGATTACTGGAATAAAGTAGAAACAGTTAAGATCAACAGCTTTAGTTTTAACAATGAGCCTGGAACCATGAGTAGCAGCCAGTCAGTCAGGTCAGTTGACCGTTTTAAGGGCGAGTTAAGCGATCTGTTAGCCTACGTGTGGCCATTTTATTAATCCTCCTTCATTTCCTCCCTGGGCCACGGGATGAATGATGCTTTGTGATGCCTCTCTTGTGAGCATACCCAACACCGGCCATGGTGTCACTTCTCTTTCATTCAAGAGGACCTGTCCTGCTAAAAAGTAACTTACTGCAAATTTAGTAATTTAGCACTATTATTATTTTAAATGAGCATATTAAAAATAATTAAACATTTAAAAGTTAAGTATTTCAATACTAAAGATTCGTCTCTCATTGCACAGTGTGATTCTATATTCTTGTAAAAATTTTTTAACAATAGACTTGTATATAGATTAAAAAGTAAAAACTTCCCTTTCCCCCTGCTCTACCCTCCCAATTTTGTTTCCTTCCCAGAGTCATCACTATTTATGGTTTGAGGTTGTATTTTTGTTCAACAGGAGAACATTTAGGGTTTTTGTTTTTGTTTTTATTTCTAATAATCCTTTTTATTACTATAAATTATAATACATTTATCTCTGTGTATGCATACACACATTTTTTTCCCAGAGAGCCAGTTATGAAACAGTAACCAGCAAACCACGTACATCAAACTTTGCAAAGTGCTTTGGTGATGGCCATCACATAGAATTATTTGGTATAGCCCCCCAGAGATCTCTAAATATACTTCACATTTGCAGTCCTGAGTCTAGGTGATTCACATGGCAATATAAACATGAGCGTTTGCTTCTCTGAACTTCGAGTGATTTCAGAAAGTTGCAAAAGAAAAAGAGAATGTTTCTTTCTTTAACTGCCTCAATAAATCATACTAATAAGCTGAGTGACAATCAGGGGTTTTTGTTATTACTGCTCTTAGGGGTTTGTTGTTACAGTTGTTGCTATTTGTACTGTTAGAAACAATGCTGCATCTTTTGCAGATGGCTGGTGTTTCCCAGTCTGAAGAGTACGCCTGTTTTAAACTTTGACAGATGCTGCCAGTGCCTCCAGAGGGCTGGAGCAAAATACACATGCGTCAAAGTCAAAGAGATGCCCCGTTTCCCCCCAGCTTTGCCTATACTGGATGTTATCACTGTGTATTTTTCTAAGTTGATGGTGGAACAAAGGCATTAATGTTTCCATTTGCTTTGCTTGGCCACCAGTGAGAAAAAACACATTTTAAACAATCTCTTTGGCCATTTGGACTTCTTCTTGTAGGAATTAGTTATTCATAACTCTGCTAGTTATTTCCCTATCGTGCCTCAACTCTAAATCCATCCTTCTGTGTTCTGCTCTGTTGTGCTGGAACTGGAACTCTGAAAACCAGGTTTCTCTGTCATCCTTGCTTCCCTGGGCCTGTCAGTAGGAAGGAGTCTGTATAAGGGAGATTGGAAGGTGGGGGAAAGGGAGAGGGCCTTCCTTCATGTTTTTTCCTGCTGCTATTGCTCTCTCAGCAGTAATTAACCCCAGCAGGCTCCTCAGAACAAGTCACATCGCTGCCCCACAGCCGCAGCCCCGGATCGGCAGGTTCTGGTAACCCTACCTCTTTATTTTCTTGTTCCTTCAGCACTAGAAGTCACAGCGACTTCTACAGTTATTTTATCTGGGCTGCCTCAGTGTTACCTCTTTGTTCCTTCGGCCCTCCGACACCTGGGGAACCAGTCTCCTGTATTAAATCCCGTGTTCGAAATACCTAGTGTGTTTCTGGTTTCCTGACTGACCCTTGACTACTGGCTGATCTATCCATTAGGGTATCTGTATTAGTCATATTAATTTGCAAGAGCTTTTTCTGATTTTATGTATTGGTTTAAATGCAAATACACTCTCCCAGTCACCCATTTGTCTTTTAACTTTCTCTGCGTTGTCTCACGGAAGTTTTACATTTGGGTGGGTGGGGGTTAAATCCTGTTCTTTTCGGTGTTTGTCTTTTGTTTCGCTAAAAAAAAAAAAAAAGACCCTCTGTCTTGAGTAGTATAAGAAATATTTTTCTATATTTTCCTTTTATGACTTACAGTTTTTTAAAAAATATCTAGATCTTCAATTCATATCAAACTTACTTTCGTGTAAGGCAGGAAGCTTAATTTTTTCCCCCCAAATTAAGAGCCAATTGTCACAACTCAGTTACTGAATCATCAGTATCATCCCAACTTTTTGAAATGTCATGACTGTTATATGCAAAGTTTTTCCATATTATGTTTGTGTCTTAGCTTGAGTTCCCTAGAAAACACAGCTTGAGGCAAAGACTATGTGAAAATGATTTAACAGAGGATGCAAGCCATGGCCTCCAGAATGTGGGGAAGTAGAAAAATGTGACGCAGCAAAGGTGAGGAAGTAAATATAAAGTAGTTAAGTACTGTACTGGCCACAGCTTCAAAAAAAAAAAAAAAAGAGAAAAAGCTGATTTCTCAGTCCTTTGGGGCTGGCAAGTCCATATGGAATCAGTGTGTCTTTGTATGGTCTCTTGAGGAGAGAGAGATGAGAAATTTATGTATAGGCTTCTTTCTTGGTCAAATTTTGCCCCTGGATAGTTAACTTTGGAGCACTTTCCAGTTATGTTAACCACTGTTCACCTAAAACAAATAGACCGCTTGTTATTTCTCCAGCAAAAAAAGGGTTATTTCAGGCTCAGCAAAGAATTGTAATTCAGGGCCTGCAACCATGGTAAGCCCCATGCAAGTCCCCAGGAAAAATGGAGAGGAACCCTCTTTTATAGAAGAAGAAAGGAAGCTGGGAGGGCTACAGTAAATGCAGAGCCCTGGCTTTTCATTGGCTGGGCTGTCACAGTCTCTCACTGGCTGAGCTCTTGCCAGGAAAGAAAAGGAAGCCTTTCTTCTTCCTGTTGGGCTCTGCTATCATTGTAGGGTATGAAAGCTCCCCATTCTCGTCTCTCAGTTCTATTTAATTGAGGTATCTGTTTATTAATTTTTTTGCACTGTCGCCCCTCTCCTTTCTCCCAGCTTCCCAGAAAGTCTGAGCAGCTGTGGCTATGATAGGGTCAGACCTGGGCACTGGTGGCGGGGACCCCCTGCAGCAGGCACAGTGATGTCTTGCTGGAACCCAGCCTTATGTGTCTCAAGGAAAATGAGACACCCAGCAGTGTTAGAAGATAAGTGATGGCTGGGGACCTCAGGGTCTCCCCTGAGCAAGAAGTCCAGACATAGGGAAGCAGGTGGGCCTGACCGAATCTAGGGAAACATACCCTCTACACTGTGGATCAATATAGTACCATATGGATCTGTTTCTCTACAAGCTGTTCCATTGATCTGCTTGTCAATGTCTTCGTATAATGATTCTAAACCATCTCATTCTTGTGTATTTTACATTCTTCATAGTTTTAGAATCACAAATCTTGAGACTTTTATTAGAAGTGATTGATTTCTTGATTAATTTAAATAGAATGGACATCTTTATATTTTTGTAGGCATGAAAATGACCTGTCTTTTCAGACATTTAAGATTTTTTGAGCTTGTAGAAGTTTTAAAAAATTGTTTCCCTCTTGTCCTGTATGTTTCTTGTTGATTTTTTACTCCTTTGTTTTTTTATTGTATTTTGTGATAGTTTTTGCACTATGCCAATTTCTACTTGATTGTTTTTGGCCTTTTGTATGTTGGTAATATTCAATTCAGTCAACTCCCCAGAGCTTTCCTATTCGTAGTAATAGCTGGCCACTGGTTTTTGTTAGCTTTCTGTGTAAATGAAAGCAATGACAGCTTTATCTTTTCTTTTCATTGTTCATACATTTTGTTTTTTTCTATTCTTAATTTACTTACTCATTTTCCAGTTCAATGGTTATTAGCCAGTGTGATAGTGGGCATTCTTATTTTAATCCTTTCATGAAAATATTTTTTTAGGAATATTTCACCTTTAAAAAATGTTAGATTTTTTAATAAATTTTTATGAATATCAATCTAAGGAAAATTATAGATATTTTATCAATCTAAGCTTATTGAGAGGTTTGCTGATTTGCAAACACAAAGTATAAACTTCATTAAAAAATTTCCTAGCATCTTTTTATTCAAGTGACTATACTGTTCTTATACTTTAATTGGCTAGTTGCAATCTTTACAATAGTAGATTTCTTAATGTTAAGCATCCTTGCTTTATTGGGACATAATGCTTATAATTTGTTTTTCCTTTAACACACCACTAGATTGGATTTGCTAGTATTTTATTTAGGATGAGAAATCTACAAACATAAGTGAAATTGACCTATTTTTTCTACTTTTGTTTTGTCTCTGTATAATCAGTACTGGGTTCAACTGAGCTTTTAGACTGAGTTGATAAGTTTTCTGAGTTTTTCTAATCTTGAAGAGTTCATCGATTTTTTTTTTTTTAATGGATGCTTCATCACATAGGCATGATTGATAAGAAACACTTTCAGTAGGGCTGAAAGTTCCACACGTCTAATCATGGCTTGGTCTTTCTGATGATCAGTCCCTACCCTGAAGTTATCAAGAGACCACCAAGAGTTACCTTATTAGATCAAAAGATGCTACTATTATCCAGGAAATGTCAAAGGATTTAGGAGCTCTGTATAAGATGCTCCAATCACCATCATCACTCAGGGAGTCACTCGGGTTTTAAGAGTTGTGTGTCGTAAGTCAGGGGCAGAGACCAAATGTGTTTGTGTGTGTGTGTGTGTGTATATCTGTATGTACGTACGTACGTACACACACACACACACACACACACACACACACACACACATATATATATAAAATTTGAAATATAGTTGATTTACAATATTAGTTTCAGATGTACAGCATAGTGGGATAGTTTTTTTTAATAGATTATACTCCATTTAAAGTTATTACAAAATAATGACTTTATTTTCCTGTGCTGTACAGTACATCCCTGTTGCTTATCTATTTTATACACAGTAGTTTTTCTCTTAATCCTGTTCCTCTATGTTGCCTTCCCCCCTTACCTCTCTCCGTTGGTATCCATTAGTTTGTTTTCTGTATATTTGAGTCTTTTTCTGATTTGTTACATACATTCATTTGTTCTATTTTTTAGATTCCACATATAAGTGGTAAAATGCACTTTCTCTGTCTGATTTATTTCACTAAGCATAGTACTCTCTCAGTCCATACCTTGGCTATTGTAAATAATGCTGCTAGGGTCATTGGGGTACGTGTATCTTTTCAAGACAGTGTTTTTTTTCTTTAAATATATACTCACCAGTGGAATTTGCTGGATCATATGGTAGTTCTATTTTTAGTTTTTTAAGGAGCTTCCATATTGTTTTCCATAGTGGTTGTACCAATTTACATTTCTACCAATAGTACACAGGGGTTCCCTTTTCTCTGCATCCTCACCAACATTTGTTATTTATAGACTTTTTGATGTTAGTCATTCTGACAGGTGTGAGGTGATAATCTCATCATGGTTTTGATTTCATTTCCCCAACAATTAGTGATGTTGAGCATCTTTTCATGTGCCTGTTGGTCATCTGTATGTTTTCTTTGGAAAAATGTCTATTGAGGTCCTCTGCCCATTTTTTAAATTGGGCTGTTTGCTTTTTGATATTAAGTTACATGAGCTGTTTATATATTTTGGGTATTAATCCCTTATCAGTCATATCCTTTGCAAATATTTTCTCCCATTCTGTAGGTTTTCTTTTCATTTTGTTGATGGTTTCATTTGCTGTACAGAAGCTTTTAAGTTTAATTATGTCCCATTTGTTGATTTTTGCCTTTATTTCTTTTGCTACAATTTATGTCAAAGAGTGTTCCCCCTATGTTCTCTTCTAGGAATTTTATGGTTTTAGATCTTACATTTAGGTCTTTAATCCATTTTGAGTTTATCTTTGTATTAACACAATTCCTATTCATTACATTTTTCGTAGAACTGGAACAAATAATCCTAAAATTTATATGGAACCATAAAAGACCCCAAATTGCCAAAGCAATATTGAGAAAAAAGCTGGAGGTAGCCTGCTCCCTGACTTCAGACTATACTACAAAGCCACAGTAATCAAAAGAGCATGGTATTGGCACTAAAACAGACACATAGAGCAATGGAACAGAATATAGAGCCTAGAACTAAACCCATGTGTCTATGGTCAATTAATTTATGACAAAGGCAAGAAGATAGAGTGGATAAAAGACAGTCTCTTCAATAAGTGGTTCTGGGAAAACTGGACAGCTACATGTAAAAAATAAGATTAGAACATTTCCTCACACCATATACAGACATTTACCCAAATACATATTTTTTATTATGTGATTCAGAGTAATGCTGTTTTTTAATGTTTCTTGTAGTGCATGTTTGGTGGAAGTAAATCCTTTTAGATTTTGTTTGTCTGAAAAAGTCTTTATGCCACCTTTGTTTTTGAAAGACATTTTTCACTAGGCATTGAATTCTAGGTTGACAGTTACTTTTGAATTTTGAAAAGTATTGTTCCACATTCTTTTGGTTTCCATTCTTTCTGATGAGTAATCTACTATGGTCTTTATTTCTCTATACACAGTGTTTCTCTTTTCTGGCTGATTTAAAGATTTTTTATTATTACTGGCATTAAACAATTTGATTATAATGGGCCTTTGTGTAGTTTTCTTTATGTTTCTTGTGCTTGGGGTTTGTTGAGATCTGTGAATCTCTGGGTTTATAATTTTCATCACATTTGGAAAAGTTTTTATTATTTCTTTAAATATTTTTTCTATTCCTCTTCTCTCTTTTAGAGAGTTCAATTACACATATGTTTATAAAATATATTGGAAAGTATTCCATCCTCTCCTATTTTTTTGGAAGAAATTATGTAGAATTATTGTCATTTCTTCTTTAAATGTTGGCTAGAATTCTCCAGTGAAAATATTTTGCTTTGGATATTTCTTTTTTGGGAATTTTAAAATTGTGCTTTCAGTTTCTTTAATAGTTACAGGAATAATTAAAGTATGTATTTCATATTGAGTGAGTTGTGGTAGTTTGCTTTTGAGGAATTAATCCACTTGTCTGTTATAAATGTATATAAAATTTGTATATTTTAATATGCAAGTAGTTTATGGTTTTCCCTTATCTAGTTGTTTTTATGTGTATCTCTTTGAAGGTTGAATTTTTTTCCCCATTGCTTATTTTGCCATAGTTATGATGACAGACAATCTGACATTTCTTGCCTGCTACCAATTGGAGATTCAGTGACATCTTCCTAGATTACAATTAATGAAGGAGGTTCAGTGACCATTTGGAATTGTAGTTCTCAATCCACAAGGAACTATAAATTTAGATTTGTGTAAAAAGTTATTGGGGGAATCACTCATTTGGAGAAATATGATTCACATATTGCTAAACCAAGCGGAGACAAACCATACCCTTATGTGGCAACATAGCTGTAGGCGAAGGGTTGTCTGAATTGATTGGGGCAACTGGGAACACCATGATCGCAGCCAACAGAGGCAGCAACCCAACTGATTCCTTCTCTGGGCATAATTAATCTTAATGTAGAGTACCCAGTAAATGGCTCCCACCAATAGATGTTAAGTTTTTGGAGGAAAGTCACTTCACCTTTGTTTGCTTCCATCTTTCCAACAAGACAGTAGGTAAGCCTATCTGATGTCAGTGAAGGAAGTGAGAATGGGGTGAAGGATTCAGGGGAGTGGAGATGGTCAGAAGCAATCACTGTGGGGAAGATCAAAGGAGGCCAGAAATTCCACAGCCTTAAGAGATGTTGGCACTAGCAGCTAGCTTTTGTCCTCTCTTACTGGGACATGAACTCTGTGAGGGCAGGGTTACCCTTGAATAATCTGCAGAGCGCTCAGAGCAGTGACTGGTACAAGGTGAGTACTCAGGAAGTACATTTTAACTGAAAGACAGAGAAACACATTTTTATTTTGACTAATAGTCCAAGTTATCTCATTTCTTAGAACTTAAGCTATCTTCAAGCACCCACAAAAACTTTAGTAAATAACTCCAAAATAGCTTTAGTCTAAGGCAGTGGTTCTCAATTTTGGTTTCACGATAGAACCAATTGATATGATGGTTAATTTTATGTGTCAGCTTGGCTAGGTGGTGGAGCCTGGTTGTTTGGTTCAACACCAGTCTGGATATTGCTGCAAAGGTATTTTTTTAGTTGCAATTAATATTTATAATTAGCTGCCTTTAAGTAAAGCAGACTATCTTCCAAAATGTGGGTGGATCTCATCCAATCTTTTGCAAGGTCTTAAGAGCAAAAGCTGAGGTTTACCAGAGAAGAAAGAATTCTGCCTCAACACTGTAACAAGAAATCATGCCTCAGTTTTCAGGGTTACAGATTTTTTTTTTAATTGAAGTGTAGTCAGTTTACAACGTTGACAATTTCTGGTGTGCAGCATGATGTTTGAGTCATACATATGCATACATATATTCCTTTTTATATTCTTTTTCATTATAGGTTACTATAAGATACTGAATATAGTTCCCTGTGCTATACAGTGTAAAGTTGTTTATCTATTTTGTATACAATAGTTAGTATCTGCAAATCTTGAACTCCCAATTTATTCCTTCCCACCCCCTCTACCTGCTGGTAACCATAAGTTTGTTTTCTATGTCTGTGAGTCTGCTTCTGTTTGTTTGTGTCTTTTTTTTTTTTTTAAGATTCACATATAAGTGATAGCATATGGTATTTTTCTTTCTCTTTCTGGCTTACTTCACTTAGAATGACGATCTCCATATCCATCCATATTGCTGCAAATGGCATTATAGTAATACTACTACTCAGCCATAAAAATAAAAAAAGAATAAAGTAATGCCATTTGCAGGGCTACAGATTTTGCACTCAAGACTGCGACACTGACTCTTGCCTGAATTCTCAGCCTGCCCCAGACTATCCTGCAGATTTCAGTCTTGGAGCCCCCCAGGATCACAGGAGCTAATTTTAAAAAATAAATAAATCTCTCTCTCCCTCTCTCTCTTTTCCTCTGTCTCCCTTTCCCTAGATAGGTAGGTAGATAGATAGGGATAGATAGATAGTCAGTCAGTCTCCTAATCTGTTTCCCCGGAGAATCCTGATTGATGCATTTGGTCAACTTAAAAAAAAAAAATACAAGATTCCTGGGTTTCATCTGCAGTGATTCTAGTTTTGTTTGTTTGTTTGGGGGGTAATCCCTCTCATTTTTTAACTGTTTATCTTCTGTGTCCTCTAACAGTATGCTCTGTTCATGAGAAAAATTTTCCCTCAGAAAATGTTTTCTTAATAAAAAGCAAACTTTCATTGAAAGGTTAGACTAGGGAATTAGAATCAGGTTCTATTTCCTGAATAATCTCTTAAAAGGAAATACTCAAAAGTCCAGGTGTGCGTTCACATCACACACACACACACACACACACACTTTGGGCTTCTGGTTGGTGTTTGTGCCTGGGCTCAGCTTCTGCCCAAGGTTTTTCTCTGTTTCACAGCAAAGCAGCCCTCTCTGGCCAGTGAGCTATGAAGAGTTGCATTCTCCACAGGACGATGTGGTTTCAAGACCACAGAGTGAGTGTAGAGCTTAGTAGCAAACAAAAAAACAAGTGATCCTTGGAAAGAGTAATAGGAGAGGCTGAAGAAGGGACTCTCCACCAGAGTAAGGTGCCTTCCATCTGAAGGTAGGACAGTCAGGAGGCAGGTTTTTGTTGCTGCCGTTTAAAAACGTTTACTTTTTATTTATTTTTAATCAAATGAAGAAACATAAAAGGCAGGGTTTTTTTTGCTCTTGTGGAATTGCAAAAAATAAAAAAGCTTGTTAGCAGAATTTCTTATATCCTAATAGTTGTGAAGGTTTGAGAAAAAAAGCAGCAGATACAGGTTCGTAATGAGCGCCAGGCAACATGCAGAGTGTGAAGGGCGATTTGAAGTCAAGAGAAAGTAAAGGCCTCTTTTGATTAGTTTAATCATCCTACTGAGAGGGAGATGCAGCCCTGAGAAGAGGGAGAGGGACCGACCTCCCAGGAGTTTCCCTGCTTCCAGCCACGGAATGAAACGTCGCATCTTTCAGCATCAATATCGCAAAGACGGCTTTGTTTTCAGGAGCCCAGAGGGAGGGCCCCCTTTACAGTCCCTATAAAGCAGTATCCTGGGGTATCTTTCTGTCTTTGCCGTCTGACATTTTCGTAGACTCTCTTTATTGGGTCCTAAGGCTAGGGTGGAGCAGAGGACACCGCTGATGCTTTTCTGTTCTGGGGTTGATATTCTGAACTCAATGTGGGGTCTGAAGAGGCCAAACAGAACCTATTGAACAATGTCCCCGAACACTCAGTGCTTTGCTGGGGCTCTGGGGAAAGTGAACATCCATCGCATGAAGACGGAAAAGGAACGAAGCCTCTTTTGAATTCAAGACAGTTTTTGATCAAAGCAAGTTTAGTTTTCCTCCCAGAAATATTAAATAACGGTTTAATACCTTGTAACTTCTCAGTTGCCTCCTGGGAGACTAGCCTTGACTGAAAAGGAATCCACGCCTTGGACAATAAGCGTGCTGGTAAAGTCTCGGTCGGTAGGGGAAGCCCGGCTTTGTAGCGTTTGCTGATTTCCTTGGTGGAAGTAGTCTCACCTGTCTGGTTTCAAGCTGTCAACATGAAGTGACTGAAAGCGGAGCTGGGAAGAGATGTTTACAGTGGGCTGTCAAGGGTGGGTGGAACCCGCGGAGGTACATCTCTGGTAGATGAATGACAGGCTCCCTTACCTCCCCGCCTTTAGAAGTTCATCATGGAAAGGGAGATGGTCAGAAGCAGTCCGCTCTAGGTTTGTGTGTAACGGGGTAACGACTTCTCTAAGCTCAGCTGGAAGACCAGAACCTTGATACAACTCCCACAGTGCTTTAAAAGGATGAGATTAAACATACACATTTATTTGGAGCACCCTGTCAGAGGGTCCAATACACAATAGATGCTCATAAGTGTTATTTCTATGCCTTCTCTTAACAGCTGTTACTACTTCTGAAATGTGTCACTTTTTAATCTACCCCAGGTCTGCGGGAATGGAAAGCCCCACCCTCTGGGCAACACGTGTGAGTAGATCCTTAAACAGGTGTGAGGACTGGGTGGTCGCAGGCTTCCATCTCCTTCTCTTTTCTGACTTTCCTTTCCTCGTACATCATTACGTATTCTTGTAAATAATCACTGGGCTGCTGACGCTTTTATAATGTTACTCAGAGATTTTAAACCATGCCTTCACAGGCACACAGAGAGTCAGCCGCAAAGTCACAAATCAAACCCAAGTTCTCTTATTTCCGGTCCAGCCTCCCCACGGCCCCCACTGCTGAAGCTGGATCCCCAGACAGTCTTCCACTGCGTGGAGACGGGGACCATCATTTACCACCGACGCTTGTGACCAGCTGGCTGCCGCTTCCTAAGAAGGTAGATTCATGATAAATAATGGCAGCAGGATGTGTCTGTGTGGAATGAAGAGACAGCGCAGTGAACGTCAGAACGCGAAGTTCTGAGCCCCAGTTGCACCACGTGTTGTCTTTCTGGGTCTGTAAGGTGGGCCGAGTAGTGCTCTCCTTGCATATCCCTCAGGGCGGTGGGAGGACAGCCTCCATCATGGAGAAAAGAAGTGCTGTGTAAGCTGCAAAGTTCAGAGCAAATGCCAGATATCATTACTGCCACTGTCATAATAAGCCCACAGCATCGCGGCTAGTGCCTGGGCTCAGAAGGTAGACCGGTCTGGGTTCAAATCCCAGTTCTGCCCCGTACTGGTGGGGTAAGCCTGCGCAGGTTACTAGTCCTGTTTGAGACTCAGTTTCCTCCCAGTTACCTTGTAGGGTTGATGCTTCCTACCTCACAGGCTTGTTACGCGGTTTACATGTAAATGCGGTACATCTCTCTGCTCAGTGCGCGGCATCTTGGAAGTGCTCATCAGTTGTCCCTTACTGTCATCATTATTATATGTTGTAGTTTATTCTGATCTTAAGAACAGGGCTTTAAAAATGGACCCAAAAGGGCGCAGAGGGAAAGCTGCCAGGGTAAACTTGCATCCCTTCCTGGTTTTGCACTGATGAGCTGTTGGTTGAGTGCAGAGGAAGGACGTGCCTGTGCTGATGCCGCTGCCTCTGTGGCCCGCCCCCATCTCTGGAGCCTGCTGAGGCTTGCCCACTGGGTCAGGCTGTACGCACCCCTCTTCTTCACAGCAGCACTGGGGGCAGTTCCTGTCACCCATCCACAGATGGGTGGTGGGTCTCTTAGTGATTAAGGCATTTCCCTGGGGTCTTGTAATTAGTCATCTGAGCTGTAAGTTACACCCAGGTCTGGCTGACTCCAGAACTCCCGCTGCCTCCTGCTCTGTGGGCCAGCTGGTCTAGGACCATAGCGCTGAGCTGTGGTGCCTGGCCTGGCAACAGCAGCATTACCTGGGGACTGGGAAGCGAGTCAGAAACTCCGAGGGAGGCCCAGCAAGTGTGTGTGGCCTAACAAGCCCTCCCTGGGTTCTGACGCTTGCGAAGAACCACGGGTATGGGGCTCCTCTTGGGGGGGTTTCTTTCAAACGCCTCCCCTGCCCCAGATTTCCCGGGACTGCCCTTCTGGGGTGAACTTCCTCCAGCGTGAGTGATGAAGCAGAGTTAGACCTGTCTTTTACCATTCCATTTCTCTTTCTAGGGAAATTCCCCGTAGATCAGGACATTACTGTAATTAATTAATTAGAGTAAATTAACAGCTACTTACATTCTGAGCATGCACTTAGTTCCAACAGTATTTTTAATTTTGCAGTGATATTCCCTCGAGATGGGCAGAGTAAACAGGGCTTCAACAGTTACTTTCAAGTAAGTCCCTGACTTTGCTGTTGCTCTTGGTACCATCTGTTCTCTCCTTTCATCTGAGCACAGTAGCAGAGAAGCTGCTATCTGTCAGATGTATGATCTTCCATGAAAAATTAGTTCTTTTTTTTTTTTGACCTGCCTACCTCTCAATTAAAGTACATTGAAAGTTAGGAAGAGTTGAAATAAAATATTCTGTAGAAGACTGAATTTCTTTTGCTACCGTGAGGAAAGGTGGAGGGTAGGCAAAATGGCCACCAAAATGCTGTCCAATGATTCAGGATTTCATAATAATTCGTATATAGTTATTTTGGGGAGGGGAACATTTTGAGCATTTCCTCCCTGATTTTGTGTATCTGGAAGATGATGGGGTTGGGAGGGAGCTGTCAGTCTGGCAGGAGGCATGAAATGGTATTATTTCAGCAAAAATTGTAGGCATGCACAATTCAAGCATAAAAGAAGTAATATGATGTTTAAGGTCGCTGGTTGGGTCCACAGTGTGCCTAGACTACAGCTGTAGTAAAAATCTGAGAAAATGGAATTCATTTCTCCCCATCCTCTTCTTCCATGGATTTAGTTTCCTTTGTTTATGTATGGTAAGGATGAGAGAATATGCCACTTCGAAATATGCCGGTTTGGCACACTGGTTATTTTGAGTTGTAGGCACTTGAAATATAGCAAATGCAGAGAGAGTCTTTCTTGGAACTTCCCCTTATCTGCCTAAAGACAGATCATCCAGAAGGCACTCAGTTTTCATAAATCCCTTCCCCGAAGGTTCTCATCAACCAGGGAAGATTGACTCTTGTCGGAGGAGAGGAGACTGGAAGTCAGCATCGAATCCAGACACGCTTTGTCACAAACTGTCACACCTCCCTATTCTTCTGAGAGCTCATCCATCTTTCGTAAAAATCATTTACTTTCCCTTAAGAAGTCTACATTGCCCTGACCCTTTCCCTATTAGCACGGTATGTAAGCCCGAATTCTGAGCCACCTCTTTGAGTGACACATTTTCCCCTGGGTATCTCCCAGCTATATGTGTTAATAAACTTCTGTTTGTTTTCCTCCTGTTAATCTGTTTTTTTTTTTATTAGGGTGTCTCCATTAAGAACTCAGAAGGGTAGAAGGAAAAATTGTTTTTCCTCCCCTACAATGGGGTGCACTTAAGATGCTGGGTTTTATAAATGGATCCACACTCTCGTATTCATTCCCATCACCCACAGCGAGCACAGCCAGGGAGTATCTGCCGGGGCTGAGCTATATAGTGCTTGAGGAAGGGAGAGGTGGCTGGGGTGATTCTTCTGGGCAGGAGTCAGGAAACCTTGCTGAGGGTCCAGTTTGGCTCTGGTGTGACTGAACAGGTGAATTCAGACAGGGATTTTGGTATCTCAGTGCCTGTTTTCTCATCTAGAAATGGAGGTATTGTAGTTAGTCCCACTAATCTCCTAGAAATAGTGGAATGAGGAGCATGTGAGAGTATAAACATTAGTGTGTTTTGAAAAGCTTGAAGTGCTAGATGAGGCAGGGACAAAATGTATTGAAATGAGCGTTTCCCAGCCTTTGCTGAACTTCACGGTGCTGGCTTTGAAGGGACCTGATCTTCACTTGATCAGCTCCTCTCTCTCCCTCTTTCTTTTTGATGAGGGTTCTGCCTCTGCGTCTAGTTCATAGGCCAAAGGGACAAGAAAAAAATACCACGTAGATTCTGGGGCTTTGGAAGTATCGGAGGTGCGAGAGGAAATTGCGGGTGTAGGAGTGTGCGGCTCTGAAGCAGCCACTGAGGTGCAAGAAAGAAAGGAGGTTGGAAAAGCATTAAGGAGGTTGGGGTGTATCACTAACTCAGCTCCCTTTCACGTTCTTCAAGTAATAACTGGAATTATTCTTAAAGTATTTATGGCTGTTGGACTGTGTTTCTTTGCCTGTAACACCCTCTCTAGACAGGACCATATGGGGCTTCAGTTTGCATTCGGCTATTATTTTTTTAAGTGGCATTCCAAACTGGGTGTCTCAGAAAGCAAGTTCATGGTGGGAAACATTTGAAGCTCAGAGAGATGTTCCCACGTCTCTGGGAGTCCTGTTCCCACCTCTGATTCCCTAACTTACATAGTGAGATATGAATAGGTGTTTTTGTATATAAACCAGTTGAAAGCCTTTGCCTCTATAAAAAGAAATAACCTGTCTCCAAGAAAAAAAGAAAAAGCCATCCCTACTATATCCTCTCCAATTTAACAAGACTCCGTCGCAGAGGAACTTGTTAAGTTTAGCAGCAACTTTCTGGTGCTAAAAGAAATGAGCACCGTGCAGCTCACGGACCTTTGCTGCTTCTTGACCTCTCTCTGTCCTTGACTTCTAGGACCTCTGCCCCTCCCCCCAGGATTGTTATGTCCCAGGGTTTCATCTGTTCAGTCTTACCCCCTCCCAGTGTGCAGTGTCATCTTTGCCTTTGGTTTCAACTCCTGACCAAACACTGAGTACTTTCCAATCCTTAACTCCATCCCTGATCTCTCTCTGGAAGTCCAGCCCTGCTTGTCCATATGCCTCCATCTGATGATTCGCAGACCTACAAGTTTAAAAGTCAGTTCTTCATCTTCCTCTCTAGTCTCTTCTTCCCTAGTGAATGCATGACTCTTTCCAGTCACCGAAATCAGAACCTTGGGAGTCGTCATTGCCCTTTCTGTCTTTTCAGCCCCTACTTTTTAATCTATCATAAGTTCCTCCTAATTCAGACTCCTAAGCACCTCTCAACTCCGTCCTTGTCCTTCCATCACCTCCGTGGATGCTTTAGTTTTATACCATTCAAAACAATCTGAATTGTTTTAATAACCTCCTAGTGGGTTTTCCCACCTCTCTTCTTGCCCAATCCACTTTGTCCACTCCCATCAGAGGCACTTTTCTAAAATGCAAGTTAAAATAATTCCAGATTTCCTTAGTGATTGAAATGTCTTCATTGGTTGCCTATGGCTTCAGAATAATGGAATAATTTATCATGATATTTAAGACCCTTCAGAACTGTGTTCTTACCTACATATCTAGCTTCATTCCAGTCACACCAAATAAGATGCTCAGATCTACTCAGGTGAGTTCCCAAATGTACCTACTTTTTGTACATGCTCTTCCTTTATCTGGGGTGACTTTCTTCCCTGTCTTCCCCTTTATTCCTCCTTTGCGTTTCCATACGTCTTGCACATCCTTCTCTAAAATGGCAACTGTTTCAGTAGATCATTGTTGAACAACTGGTTTGTGAGCCTCCAAAGACAGTTTTGTTAAACTCTGTTTCTAGCATCTGAGGATGTCCTGGTACAGGATAAAAAATCTGGGGTTGTTAAAATTGCATGATTGGCTGGGGCACTGGACTAGATCTGCAGGAAGTCAGAATTCTCTCCAGAAGTTTACTTCTTTCCTTCAATTCCTGAGCGCTAACTCCTTGACCCTCAGTTGGTCACCCTCCACTCTCTCTGGAGAATACCTGAAGACTTTTTCCCAAAGAAAAGAGCACTGAAAGAGGAGTTAAGAAACAATTTTCTATTTAATATTCTGGTAATCACTGTGCTACCTGGATCTAAAAGTACCACCTCATCTTTCTCACAGGGTTGATTTACAGCCTAGATAACGCAAATAAATGTAGTTTTCAATATTATAAATTTATCTGTGAATGTTAAGTCTTTTTTATTATAATTAGTAATTGGGGAAGAATATTTCCAACACACTTCCAGCCTCAAATAAGGGAATGAGACGTCTGGGGAAACACGTTAAGGTTTAAGTAGTGTTTGCTGCATCTGATTGACATCCCTGATTGTGCTTTTGCACTGACCACGCTAAGATGAACGTGGGCTTCCTGGACTTGAAAGCCAGCGGCACAAGAAGACTTTGAGCCATGGAAATAGAGTGAGGGTAGCGTCAGCTGAAAGAGCAATAAGGCTGCAAGAGACAGAGGGGCTTAATTGTGAAACCTTTTGAAACTTGTTGATTTCAACACCTGGCAATTAGCTTGTCAGACTGCTGGGGCTCCAGGAAAGGATTTGACAGTTTAATGACACCTGGCAACTTCACTGTCACTCAGCCTTGTAGGAAACGCCCCGTTGCTATTTGGCAGCTGGTGCCTGAAGCAAGAAGGAAACCTGTTGGAGTCCCTGTTCCTTTGGGAAAGTTTATAATTGAATGCAGAGACTTCCGAATGCTCAGCTGGCAGTGGCCCTTCACAGCCTAATTGAAAATCTCTGTGGCAAGTGGTTTTGCACAAAAATGGTTGGTGGCTAGGCTGCCTTCAGCTGCTAGCGATGGCTGAGTGCCGGCCATTCAGGGGAGAGCTTGGGTTTAGAACCAGACTTGGGCGGGAATTCTACCTTTGTACTTTCCTTGTTGTGGGACCTTGGGCAAGTTACTTCATCACTTCCTTGTTCTTTAGAGTTCCCGTATGTTAAATAAGGACATGTAGTACTCACTTTATTTAGTTTTCGTGAGAATGAAATGAGATTATGTACGTTACTGGCTGGCACACTGGAGGGTCTCAGTGGGTGAGCTCAGAATAAAATTGGGTGGAAATAAGTTGATGATTGATCATCTACAGTGGAGGAATATGTCTAAGAAGTGAGAGGTGGGCAGATTATTCAAGGTCCCAGGTATTTCTCACTTTAATAATGGAGTAATAATAGAGAAAACCATTTTGCAGCTTCTACTACCCCAACCCTGATTTGTCTAAGTTGTATACTCTATTGGAAAGTGCACGGACTTTGGACCCAGACCTCTCAACTAGGCCACTACAAGCTGTGTGTCGTTCAGTAAGTCCCTTAGCCTCTCTGAAACTCATTCTGTTCAGATAAAGGCAGTAACACCTAGCATGCAGTGGATTGGCGAGGCTTAAATGAGAAAATAAATGAGCATGAATCTAGCATGGTCTGTGGCTCCATCAGTTTTGGGTTTACTTCACTTTATTTTCCCTGTCTTTCCTCATGATCAAGCGCTGGGGCCCTTCCAGCAGTCCAGTGCAAGGCCCAGGGGTGGACCACTCAGGTAGTCAGGATGAAGAGCAGCAGTGATGGTGTTAGTCGTATGTCTTATCAAGAGTCACGATACCAACATCTTGTTGGCCCCCTGAGGTCAGCGAATGGTTATGACAGTTTAAAGACCTTGTCAAAGAACTAAGTGTTAAAACTTGATTACACAGTGCCAGGAAGTTCTCAGCAGAATAAGAGCAGGACTGTGAGCCTCTGTTGCTCTGGGTAGCGGGTCCCACTCTGAGCCTCCATGTCCTTTTTCATGTAAATTGGTAACAAAGGGGATGGTTCTCTGCTCATCACACAGTGAGATTCAGTGGAACCTGAAGTGGTTTATCTTTAGGCTAACACTGATACCCCAAAATTAATTTATTATAATTCCACAAACACTGCAGATCAGGATAACTGGTTTACTAGTCAAAGCCAAAGGCTTTTCTTTTTGTGGCTTATCACTCTAATTATTCTAATATCTGTCCGTGTGAGAACCTGTAAGCATCCCAACACTGAATCAAAATACATGTTCACTGGATGTACGGAAACAGAAGCCAGAAGCTGATTTCCTGAGTCTCTCAAATCTGACTTACCACTGCCTCCCGGCCTCCATCTCTGCTCCACGCAGGCTGGTCTCCTGACGTTCTCCACTCCAGCTGGTCCCACCAAGTGGAAGGTAGCCTTCCCTCTTCTCAGTACTGCAATCGTGCTTTTCCCATAGCCCTCAAGTTCTGTCTCCTCCATGGAGTGGTCTCTGAGATTGTTAATTTGAGTTTTGCCAAAGACATCGCTTTTCTTTCTGGCAAGACTAGGATCAGAACAACAATTTTCAATGATTCTCTGGGCAGGGTGAGCCTAAGGAAGTATTTACCACTTATTACAAAGGGTCTGAATCCACCCAGGCACCAAACATTGTCTGTAGACTAAGTTAGTAGAGTTTCTGGTATTTATTTGAAAGGCTGTTTTTCAAAGGTATATAGAGATCTTTGTGATGAATAATGATGTTAAAGGTGTTGCTAAATTCATAGTTTCTTTCTGTCACCATGTATTTTCTAAGTTGACAATGTGTACTTATACACTGTTCAAGTAACCTGATATGAATCTGCTGACTCAGAGTTATTTCCTGGTTCCTTTTAGTAATGGTTCCTCTACCCCTAGTCGGGCAAACATCAATGTAGAATGATGCAGGAGATTTGTGTTCCATTAACTGTGTCTGATTTGGATTAAGCCACAGTTCTTCTTGATGCCTGTAATAACGGCTGTTGATTTTGCCTAATATGTACTCATCTGTCTTCTAGCTTGATGGTAGCCTTGTTTTCCTTCAGTGACCTACTCCTCCCCTCTAGCCCGTGGTCTTGGGGTGGGCATGTGCCTAGGTCTCACCAGTAGCATGTTCCATCTACTCCAAGTACATGAGAGCATGGATCTATGACTCCAGTTGGCCAGTGAGTGTGAGCCCTAGGGCTTTTTGCTGAAATTCTGAGGAAGAGAGCTCTTCCTGTTGGAGTTCTAGACTGGAGGTCATGCCAGCCATCTTTGTTTCTTCAGAGAGTCTCGTCTAAAACTAAGGCAATACATTGGAGACAAGTAGAATCAGGGATTGAGACAGACACATGCCAGATGCTGCTCCTTAAACACTTTGTTTCTATCCATATTGGAAGCTTGCATTACCCCTGAACTTTCCAGTTACTTGAATAACAAATTTCCATTTTGCTTTAAGCCAGTCTGAGCTGGAGGTTTCTGTCATCTATAGCCTAACCGATAAGAGTTTGGTTCCTCATCTCTAAAATAAGGGGATCAAACAGGTGAATTCTAAGGGCATTGCTGGCTGGAGGATGCCATATATTCTAAAGCTGATTTTCAAAGTTTACTAGCAGGGGGCATAAACCCCCAATTATTGGAAGAAAGATGACTACAATGTTCTAGTAAGGTAGTTAATTGATCAGTTTGGGATTCCACAGTGAAACCTGTCATAGAATCTCAAAATGCTCTTTGATGGAAAACATCTTTGAAGAGCTGATTCATTTTGCCTGGGGATTTACTTTGAAATATAGATGGGGTGAGAATCATCTCATCTTTTTAATTTTTTTCCCCAAACACCCTTCCACTAGCTTATCTATACCATCATTAAAAAAAAGCAAGACACACACACGCACTAACTCCAACACTCTTCTCCCTGGGTGTAACGCTGGGCACGGATGCCATGGTCTGCAGGTGTGTGTGGAGGTGTGTGTCCGTATGGATCAGTATGTATCCTGGAAGGGAGTGTCTGAGATTTGTTTTTGAAGATTGCTTTTTGTTATACTCACCTCTGGAGTCTGTCTGATTAAAAAAAAAATAGATTGCACAGCATCATCTCAAATAAGCTACTCTTTTTTCCCCCCTGTGGCAAAACAGATTCCAGGTGGCATAATGGAAATTTCCAAACATGCACTCCAGATGGAGCGCTGAGAAGTAAGTGTAGGAATACACTTTCTGGAGGGAACGCTCTGCTTCCTTGCTCATGCCCGAGCCTTTAGCAACAAATCTTATTACAAAATCCATGTGAGCAGACCTAAAATGAAATAACTGTGTGTAAGTCCTGAGAAAAATCTTCCTTTCAGTTTGCACTTAGAGGCACTATTTTGTGCCAGAGAACAAAGCATTTGCTGAGAATCCTTACTGCACTGGTTCTCCAGGAAAAAGTGACTCTTAATGCCTATGAAGGGACAGAGCCAAGCATCTCTGGGTCTGGCATATCCTGTATGTATCTAATGATCATGGTGAGAATAGATTACAATTCATTGGTCACCTGTGTGCCAAGCACTTTCCATTCATGCTTTCACTTCAGTGAATTCTCACATTCCTCCTGAGCAGTGTTGAACATGACCTTCATGTCATTGAAAAAGAAGCAGCCCCACAGAGGTTAAGATCTGAGGTCTGAGCTGGATCCCAAAGTCTGTCTTTCCACCCACCAGGCTACCCTGCCTCCAAGTAGCCCATTCTATAGATCCTGTCTAGTTAGCAGACAAAGCCTTTCCTATTTTTCATAATTTCGGGTTTCACTCGAGGGAGCCCATTATCCTTTCTGCTTTTCCCTGCTCACGTGTTGCTGAGGTTGAATGGCACCACGGAGTGTTTACAGTTACATTTAGATGTATCACTAAGGTGATTATTTGCAGAAAGCTAGTAGCCTCATAAAAGTCCTTTATGTGGCACTGGGAGATTTACAGAGCTGCTGTTTTTAAAAGCATCTCATTAGTGGAGGCATGTACAGTGGTTTTACAGTACAGAAGCAACACTGTTAACTGGTGACCTTCTAGATGGATGAAAATAAGTTTTTAAGTGAAAGACTTATTACTAATGAGAAGGTTTTTGTTTTTTGATAATGTATTACAGGTGAAAAGATCTACCAAGTAAGTGATTGATATCAAATGTCATTGGGGTATCAAATGCCCCAGTAGAAACTGAAGAAAATAGAATATGTTCCCAGGATGTACTCAGAGAGGGCAGCAAGGCAGAGAGCCTCATAGCTAGCTAGCCATTACTGAGGCTTACTAAGCGCCAGACTGTGGATCAAGGATTTTGCATACTGTCTTGTCTAATAGTCACAGTAACCTCGCTCTCTAACTCTGCTCCATTAACCGGGAAGCCTCTCTGACTCTTTCTGATTTAGGACAGATTGTTTCTCAGGATCCTCTTCTGCCCATCGTGCAACTACATTCATCCTGGTCGCGCCCCATGAATCCTCCCGTGAAGCAGTTCAATAACATTTAGCTGCCACAGTCTCTGCAGTGGACAAGATTCAGTTGATTGTCCACGTGAAGAATTGGGGAGAAAGGAGAATTAGGCCAAGGAGATTAATTGGAGTTGCGGTGCCGTAACTGGAAACTATTTGCAGCTACAGTAGCCTGTCCCCAGGCAGGAAGTCCTTTTGCACCACCTTCCTTGACCTCGTTAACTCTTGCCTGTCCTTAAATACCCAGCTCTCGTGTCAAACCCCCCCCCCCCAGAGTCTTCCCTGATTCCGTCCGTCTCAGGCTTCCTTTCTCTTGCACTCCTTTAAACGTCTCCTAAATGCTGGGAAACAAGCCGCTGCAAAATGAACAGCTGGAAAACAAGCCGCACCTAAATTTCCATGAGCTTAAAATATTATATTCACACTTGCTTGCTTAAAATGCACACGTGTGCTTTGTTTTAATGTTTTACACAGTAGATAACCTATAGCACATAACTTGCTAAAGAAAATTTGTGGTGGGAAATCCTGAGACTGACCCTAAGGGCACGAAGGAGGGCAGATATTTCCTTAGGGTGAAACAATGGATGGCCCTGGAGAGCCAGATCATCCATTAACAGAACTTTGTTCTGGCATGAAAGCATGCGGTTAAGCCCAGGGGAAATATTTGCTATCTCGAGATGTCCCGGAGGCAGTAACAGGATAGATTTAGAAATTTTGCATACCCTGAGGAGGGTGACTGTTCCTGGAAGGGATAGGCCTGAAATTAATCAGTTAAACAGTAAGCAGAATTTAGTGCTTATTGCATGGAATATCTAAAGCCCCACCTCTTTGACTGCATTTTTTTCTGAGCTGTATACTCCTAATGAATATGACATTGACCAGGCTTTCGGGACTGGATCCAAGAGATCTTGAGTCCCCTGGTCCTATCTTTGCTATTTACTTTATCTCTTTGTTTCTTAAGTCTCGCGTCGCCCGTCCTCAGACATGGTCCCGAGCTGCACTGGACGCAGCACCTAAAATGTGCTTTTACAACCTTATCCTCAGATGAGCACTGTGTTCTTTTACTCCATGTTGAAATACAGGTAGCCAGATCCCAAACATTCCCCACTTCTCCTCCTGTATTCCCATCATTCCTACGTCACCCAGGAATACCTTGAGGTAGATGTTTGGTTTTGATGTACACATCTAAACACGTATAGGGAAGGAAATAACTACAGAATTCTTGACTCACGTTCAGAAATTGCTCTAAGTACATTTTTGTTCTTTGAGGATCACCAGCAAGCCAGGCTGCCTGGTGAGGCTGTTTATTTCCTTTCCATCTGAGTGATTAGCCCTTGGCAAGAGCTCTTTGAGAGTGGGGAGGCTGAGCACTGTGATTTTGCTCTGTTAAACATTGCTGCAGCTTGAGGTTCCCATGGTTTCTAGGTATCTCCACAGGATCTCTTTCCTGTGTTGGCAGAGTTCCTTGAACTGGACCCTGAGATAGGATTCTGGTTCTCATTTTAAAGTAGGTGAAGAAATAGAACAGGCTAGGAAAGAGACTAGAAGGGCTTCTAGGTAGATTGTCCTAGCTGAACTGTCTTGCTACGAGCAGGAACAATTGTGAAAGCCTTTGAAAGGGGCCAAATATTGCTTGAAATCCTTTTGCTGGAACCTGAATCTTGACTGAGAATCCTTCCAGGATTATTATACAGGGGCCCGGGCCATTCACTGTCTTTCGCTATTTTGCAATTCTGGAGAGGTGGAAGTTAACCTGGTGGTGCTGCAAATGATTTCCCGTCATAGAATGCAAATGGTTTTGTCCAGTGAAGATGCATATGATTTTCTTCCTGTGGAAGAGGGCTGTGTTGTATCTATTAGAATATTTTCTCGCACATTCCTGAGTACCTATATGTGTGTCCTTCAGCTTCCCCTTTGAACCAGCGATAATATCTTACTGGTTCTCTCATTATTAAGTCGACTAAAAATAAAATATTTGACACGTGTTCTCTTGAATTTGCGAGTCATGACTTTACCCTGTAACACTCCCGTGCCCTATCAGTGAGTGGAGTGGAAAGCACTAAATTCAGTCTCAGTTGCCACGTTTAAATCCCTGCTTTGCCACTTGCTGGTTCAGTTTCTTAATTTGTGAAATTATTTTACTTCACTCTTTGTAATGCTGTGATTGAAAATTAGAAGGGCTCATAGAACTTTTGGAGCTGGAATAAAATAATCTGATGTATTTGTCGTAGTTTAAAATTCACCCTCTAGCAGCTGTGGGCTTCTGAGGTTTTTGATAATCTCGAAGAGATAAAGACAGATCTGACAACCCAATCCAAAAATGGGCAGAAGACCTAAACAAGCAATTCTCCAAGGAAGACATACAAATGGTCAATAGGCACATGAAAAAATGCTGAGTATCACTAACTATCAGAGAAATGCAAATCAAAACTACAGTGAGGTACCACCTCACACCAGCCAGAATGGCCATCACTGAAAAGTCCACACATGACAAATGCTGGAGAGGCTGTGGAGAAAAGGGAACCCTCCTTCACTGCTGGTGGGAATGTAGTTTGGTGCAGCCACTGTGGAAGACAGTATGGAGATTCCTCAAAAGACTAGGAATAGACTTACCGTATGACCCAGGAATCCCACTCCTGAGCATATATCCGGAAGGAACTCTACTTCAAAAATATACCTGCACTCTAATGTTCATAGCAGCACTATTTACAATAGCCAAGACATGGAGACAGCCTAAATGTCCATCAACAGGTGACTGGATAAAGAAGATGTGGTATATTTATACAATGGAATACTATTCAGCCATAAAAACAACAACATAACGCCATTTGCAGCAACATGGATGCTCCTGGAGAATGTCATTCTAAGTGAAGTAAGCCAGAAAGAGAAAGAAAAATACCATATGAGATCACTCATATGTGGAATCTAAAAAAAAAAGAACATAAATACAAAACAGAAACAGACTCATAGACATAGAATACAAAATTGTGGTGCTAGGGGGGAGGGGGGTGGGAAGGGACAGACTAGGATTTCAAAATCTGTAGATAGTGACAGGCATATGCAGAAATAGGTAAACAAGATTATACTGTATAGCACAGGGAAATATATGCAAGATCTTGTGGTAGCTCACAGTGAAAAAGAATGTGACTGAATAAATGTATGTTCATGTATAACTGAAAAATTGTGCTCTACACTGGAAATTGACACATTGTAAACTGACTATAACTCAATGAAAAATATAAGTAAAAAAAAAAAAGACAAATCTGGTTGATAGGAATGATAAAGGTTCTCTCCTTGAACAACTCTAGTTAGGCTCCTCTGAGCTCTTTTTCAACTATGCCCCATCCTTCGGCAGGTCCTCAAGAGCCCAGTTTTAGCAGGAATCCTGCTAAGTCAGCTTAGCCAGAATCACCCACCCTCACTGTCTGATCACCCCTGATATCTGACCAAATTTCCCACTCCCTACCATCCTCCAGCTGATGTCTGAGCGCCCCGGCCTGCCGTCAGCAGGAATCCCATAAGTCAGTTTAGCCAGAGCCCCCCACCCCTTTACTCCTGGTATTTTTCTCTTAATTTTCTATCCACTGATCCTATCCCGCAGAACCCTGCTCCTTGGCTGTAAATTCACACTTTCTCCTTGCTGTCATTCAGAGTTAAGCCCAATCTCTTTCCCCTGCCGCAGCACCCCACTGCGGTAGTCCCTAGACCTGTCGTGATGGTCTCGAGTAACGTCTGCCTTTCTGTTTTAACAAGCGTCGTGAACGTTTTTCTGACCAGCTCAGGCGTTCTTCAGAGTGAAGATCAGCAGCTGCCTTTTGAAGATCCCACTTGCGTATCTCATTCTATTCTGTGTTAGGGCCAATTCTAAGTAGGGAATAAGTATACAGTGAAATACAAGACAGAAGAAGTCGATTCCTTCTGGGTAGCAAGTCTAGAGAGGACTCGAGGACCCTATTAAGGCCTTAAAAGGTAAATACATGCAGGAGGACTTTGAGGAAATAGCGGGCAGCCTGTGATTATTAGCTGCAGCGATCAAGGAAACAAAAGGAAAGTTTGTATGTGGATTTCTGGGTTAATAGGATTAATGAGAAATGAGGGGAATTCTTTGCCTGCATTGTTTACTCTTTTCTGTTTTTATATTTAGCTTGTATATCCTTCATCTATTTATTTCCTAAATTTATTCACACTGCAGTTTACTCGTTTATTCAACAGATAAATGCTAAGGACCTTTAAACACACCAAGCTCTGGGCTGGGCCCTGGAGAGAAAATGATGATTCATAAGGTCCTTGCCCTAGATTAGCTCAGAGTCTAATGGATTTACTTGCTATATTTCCCAAGAGAATTGTGTGTTTTTTTTATGCTTGTCCCCAAAGAATGAATTGATGACCATGGAATTTTAGGCATCAGTTACAATCCAGGAATGGAGATATTTAGCATGGGTGGCGTTGTTATGAGTCCCTAAGATCCCTGCAGGCAGCAGATTATCTGTTCCTCCTCACCAGTAGGCCAGTCTCAGCTTAGCGGGGACAAGCAGTCTGTGGCCCAGCAAAACAGGGAGGGCTTTGGAGGGTCTTAGCCCAGTTTCATGACTTACAGTGTGACTTCTGGTAAATTAATTTCTCCAAACTTCAGCTGTTTCATCTACAAATGGGACTACAATGTCTATTTCACATCAGCATGGTGAGAATTTAACGCAATAACCCATGCTATTATAAACATGCAGAATAAATAATGCAGGCCAATCCTGTGAGCTGCTCGGCATTTAACAAGAGTTCCTCAAACCATTGTTTTCTGTCCCCACAATAGACAGACTCTAACCCATAACCGTCATTTTGTGGCCCATTTCTTTGGTTCAGTCTGTTCATCTATGTCACTCTTGTCTGAGATGTTCTTGGAAGGGAATGAAAATCATCCTAATGTTGTCTCCCACTGGTGTTTGGTCTCTTCAGCTGGTGACCGGTAAGGCTGTGCTCTTTTCAGCTGGGAGAATGTTCTTACTGCAGACTCCTGGTGCCTTGCTATGTCCCCTCAGTCTACCAGGAAGTCAGTGGATACCCCATGGCCTCTCATCTTCCATGTCTGAAGGCCTTCTCTGGGTGCAGAATGTAGTCTGCCTACAGGGCAAGCTGGATGCCCCAGGGAGGTCCTGCTGCAGGAGGCACCCTCAACCAGTGAGGAGAAGTGGAAGCTTGTGGCAAAATTCTCCAGCTTCTTCACTCATCCATGGGACAACTCTGAGTTATCTCCATGCCATCTCCTGGGCAATGCCAAGTGCGACTGAGTACAGGTTGTCCACGCAGTAACCTGTTCATCAATACACTCTTTCTTGTTAGATTTCCTCCCATCTCTCAGTTTCTTCCTGAGACTGTCTTGTATCCACATCCTTGTCTCAGGGCCTAATTTTGGGGAATTTAAACTTAAACCATCCCTGAGGTGGACCAGACTGGGACAGCTGGAAGTATGAGCCTGAGTGAAGGGCTTTACTGAGGCCTGGAGCACTCTCCTCTGAACATCAAGTCTAAAGGGCAGGATTGGAATTGTAAACAGGAGCCTTAGGCAAGAATCAGAACTCAGACAGAACCGAGATTGGTGCAGACTGTGGTGCTCTCAGCTTGTCTTTCTGTCCTAGCTGGTGGACAGGGTGTCAGGGAGGTCTGAGACAAGCAGCCAGTGGTGCTAGCAGTAGGTCGTTGGAAGCTGCAGCTGGGTGATACAGCTTCCTACCTCAACCTCCTTCCAGGCAGGAGAACTGTCCCTTTCGTCCCTGTTCAACAGAGCAGTTGATTTTTGGTGGTGGCATTGAGACTGCAAAGACTTTAATGTTGCATTGGCAGGTCCCATCCAGAAATGATAAACCCCCTCTCTGGATGGAATTCAGTGCAAGAGCTGCCAGCTCATGGGCGCTTGGGGACTGCAGCATATATTGGGATCTGTGCAGATAAATTTTTTAACCGTGATGGAGTCAGTGGGAGTTTAATGAGTAACACAGATTATAGCAAAGGAGATAAATATATAGGCGACCAGGAAATATAATTATAACATTTCCTTACTTCACTAGACTTGGGAAACTAGATGAATTCAAGAGTGAAACATATTCGAATTCAAGGAAATCCATGGGTGAGAATGTGATGGCTCTCCCCTCCTCCTCCTTTACTCCTCCTCCATCAAGAAAATAAAAATGAGCATTTTGTGCCATGATGCAGAAGGAATTTAATTGGGTACTGATGATTCAATTTAGCTTGTAAATTAGCTGCCAGAGAGACTACAAGTGCCAGAAGAACCAGGCCTGCTGTCTTTTTGTTAACTTGTTGACACATTTGACGTAAATGAGCTGTCGATTTATGGGACCACAGATGACTGACTTCACAAAGCTACGTGGCACACGTCCTGAAGAAAGAGCGACCAAACACAGGCCAAAAAAAGTTGATCAGCTGATCTCAAAGAAGTTAGCTTCTTCAGGGCCACTCTTCATTTCAATCATTAAAGAACAAATGGAGAATAGAACCCTAATCTTTCTTACCCTGTTAAGTGGTACCTCAGCTTTCAGAAGAAGTGTCATTTATTTATGTACCCAACACACAGACCTGGTGATTTAGGTGGACTCCCAGCAGATGGTGAACGTCCTCTGGTCATATATCTAAGAGTCAGGAAGCACTCAGTTGCACACTCCACAATCATTACCATGTTTAACCTCCACAACAACCCTATTTTTACTGAGTCCAAACTCATTCCGCTTGCCACTTTACATGCTAATAAAGTGGGAGATGAGGTATTGGGGCAAGGAATAATGGCTTTATTTGGAAAGCCAGCAGACAGGGAAGACAGGGGACTAATATCCTAGAGAACCATCTTACTCAGGCTCCTTTTATACTTAAAAGGGGAGAGGGTGTGGTTGGCTGCTGCAAACTTCTTGATGCTGGAATCCTTTGTTCTTGCAGATGTCCGCATAGGTCAGGTCACAATATTCCGGTAAACCTCCAACAAGACAAATGTTATTCTCTGTTCCACAGCATTTTATCTCTGTATGAATGGAAAAGTGTTACACCCTTAAAAGTCAGAGCCTTGAGAATGGGCTGTTCTGTGTATTTCAGACTATAGGTAACATTCTTTTAAAAAAGGTGAGAACCTGCATGACTAAGCATAGAAAACAGCACAGGGTTGGAACTAAAGGAACAGATCTAATATGGAGTCATACTTATTCTTTCCTATTATGCTAGGAGTTAGATACTCTTTTTTGTCAAATGAAACAGACTCAAAAGTTAACTAACTTGTCCAAGCTCGTGCTGCCGGCAAAGGGCAGAACAGGAATTAGAATCCGTGAAGTCCAACTAGAATCCAGATTGGCTGACTCCCACAGCGGATGCTTGCCTCCCTGCCTACACTGCCTGCCTTCTGACTCTGCTTGGGTTGGATATCTCTACAGGCATCTTTGTTAACTCTCCCTGGCTGTATGTCTCGGCCGTCATTTTCTGAGAAGCCTTTGGAAATGAGAGCTAGTGGGATCCATCTGTAGTTCTGAGCCATACCTCATCAACTGATCAAGCACTTCTCTGGTGGATGTTGAATCTCCTTCCTCCTATGTTTGAATTCTTTCAAATTGGCCGAGCTTCTGATAAGCATCCTGAGGTTGGGGAATCCACCCTGGGGAAAAGATAAGGTGCAGTCACATGTCCACCCCTGCACTGGCCCTGAGCTTGAGGTGTCCGGGAGAAGCTTTCCTGCCCAAACTTGCACCTTAATTTGTGAAATAACCAATGCACACAGCTCCACTCAGCCTTCCACACCCCTGCTCTGCTACTCAGTGAGAACATGGTGTCTGAAGCCCGTTACTCCTTACTGTCCTTCCGTATCTGGTACCATTCCTTCCTTCCTAGTTCAGCACATTTGGGAAACAATCATCTCAGTTGCCAGTCTGCCTTCTAATTACCTCAGTAAGTCTCCCTTTCCATTTATGCGCTTGGCGACAGAAATCACCAGAGAACAATCTGCCCCCTAGTGACAGATGACATCATTCATCATTGCTTTAAGCACATTTACCTGATAAGCCTCTGGTGACTACTGGATTCAAAGAACTCCTGCCCATTCTCTCACGGTTGGGACTAGTGATCTATCACAGCTCCTAAATATTTGAAATATACTGCTTTTTTTTGTTGTTGTTGAAGTGCCCATTTGGCTGATCTCCTGATTTTCAGGATTCTGACTGAGGTTTCAGTGACCTTCACCTGGCCTGAGGGTCTGTATTCCCCCCCACCCTTGCTCTTTCCCTGAGACAGTGAGTCCCAAGTCAGTTTGATTATCTGAATTGTCTTCGAGGCATATTTTTGCTCCTACCTTAGAAGTACAAAGTGAGGATCAGGAGCAGGGATATCTGTCATTTTGAAATATTTCCTCTGGGTTTTCAATTATAATCAGGTTTGAACATCACTGTTCCAGGGATCTAGTCTCACACCTCTCCCCTGTACCAGAGAAAACTTCCCATGAGAGCATGTGAAAATGTGTTAGTTTTCAACCCAAGTCACTCATTGGTTCATTCATTCAATTAATTATTTGGTTGGTACTAGAGCTGAGCATTGCAGGGGATTCAAGTATGGGCAAAATAATCCTTACTCCCTCAGAGTTCAAAGCTCTGTTGTGTATCTTGAAAGTCACTATCATAAAATAAAAGGAGTATCCAGCCTTCTTTTCCAGATATGGGCAAATGATTAATTCAGAATTGGCTTGGTTATTTCTACTTGTGTGAAGGGCTGAAAATGAATTAGTTGTTATGGTTGATATAATGACCAGATCCTCTTTTCTTTCTGACCCTGCTGGATTGCTCTGTAAGTCCAGGCCTGCGACCTCATCAACATGCGCTCGGTCTCTGGAGGCATACACTTCTTTGTTTCGAAGACTATTTCCCCATCTTGTTTAAGAAAGTTTGCAAAGGAGAGTGCTGCTTCTTGTACGAATGGTATATTCTCAATTCACTTGGCATTAATGGAACATTCCAAAGACTCCTTAAGAGAGCCAGGGGCGGAGTGGCCTTAGTGCCCTGATGCCTTAGGAAGTCACTTGGACAGGTTTGCACATGCTTTCCCGTGGCCATTCAGCATTCATAGTCAGTATAGTCAAAACTTGAGCCTATGTTTCCCATCCTAGGCACATACACTTGTGCAGGGGTTTGAGTAGACGTGTCTGCCATTCACTAAGCTTCCACCACATTCCTGGCACTGTGCTAAATGCACTGCATCCCTTTTTTCAGTCCTTTCCGTCTCTCTGTCAGTAGGTGAATGGTACGTATCATTGGCCCCATTTTACAGATAAAGCTATTTAGGTTCAGAGAGGTTATGTAGCTAGCTGGTAAGAAGGAGAATCAGCTTAGCCACCTAGCTCTGTTTGACTCCAAAGATTTCATGTCTGTACACAAGCATGATAACTCCACTGGAGATGCATTCAGGTGAACAGTTATTTAAAAAAAATTAAGCTTAATGCAAATCTGGGGCCAGGACCTATAGTCTGAAGTACAATCTTTCATCTGAAATAAAATATTTATTAAAATCTTTATTGGAGCGCTACCTTTCAGTTAGAGATGATGTACTTGAAATTTTCAAGGATGAGCAAATTGCAGTCTTGAATATCCAAGGACTCACCTAATGTTTTCACAGAATAGCAGTTTTCCAAATGGCACTGTGATTTAAACTGACAGTGTAGTTCCCTTTGCAATAGAATTACAGTAGGCCTTACATTTTATCCAATGAAGAATTCAATAAAAGCTATTTCCTGTTTACAGATGTCAGTCTAAATGAGAGCTTTAATTAATGCACAAGTGCTCTGCACAAACTCCATGGTTCAGCTTCTGCCGACCTCTACACTGTTCCCCAACAGAAATCATGCCTCCCTTCCTTCTTAGCTAGTCCTTCCACTTAAGAAGTCTGCCCCCTCTCTCTGCTCAGTCAGTGTTGACTCATCCTTCTGAACCCTCAGCTCAGGTCTTGATGCTTCTGCGACACTTTCTCAGACAGTTCTGCTCAGAGTCATCTTACCACCCCCTCCATGCCTCTAGCTCAGTAATATCCCATAGAAACAGAACGCAAGTGACAGATGTTAAGTCACATATGTAATTTAAAATTTTCTGATAGCCACAAAAAAAAAACAGTCAAAAGAAACAGGAATGTTCATTTTAATAATTTATTTCTTTTAATCCCATATAGCTGAAGTGTTATCACCTTAATATATAATTGATATAAAAGCCTTTATTAAGATATTTTGCATTCTTTTGTTTACATGAAGTCTTCAAAATGTGGCCTGCATTTTACGTTTACAGCACCCAAACTTGGCCTAACCACAAAGTGCTTGGGAGCTATGTGCACCTCGTGGCCACCGTACTGGAGAACACAGCTTGAACCCTGCCTTCTGGGACATTCCCATGGCATTTATCTTATATTCTGCTAGGCATGCATTCTCTATGTGGTGCAGTGGTGAAACAAGGACCCTGTTAGAACCTCTGTCATTTCCCAATTGTGTCATCTGGGCAATATTCAGCCTCTGTCAGCTTCAGTCTCTTCATCACTAAAATGGAAATATTTACTGTAGCCTCCATCACACTGGGCTGTTGGGCAGAAGAAATAAGATAATGTATGTTTAGTGTTGATCACGGGGCCTGGTGCATAGTAACGTATTTAATAAATATTAGGCAATAGTGGTAGGAATGGTGGCAGTCGAATCTTCTTGATGTGCTTCTTTATCCTTATATTTCCTGTTCAATTTCTATCTCCCCAGGAGCCCTTCTCAAAATTTACAAGGTTGAAAGACTTTATTTTGGCAAGTACTATGCTATATTACGGTTATCTTAGCTTTGAATTCTTGTCACTGATACATGAATGTGTTCTTTTCTCACTCCTACTTTAGACTATGAACTCCTCCAGGGCAGAAACTTTGTTTTGTTTTTCTCTTTATTAGAGAACCTAGAGCAATGTCTACCAAAGAATGAAATGATACATATTTATTAAATGAATGAAAATTACCTTCAACTGTTTTTAATTTTTTCTGTGTGGATATCTGGCCTCTACAATAGGAAGTGGATGCATTTTGGAGTTATCTGGTGAATTAATGAAAAATTAAATCATCAGGATGTATTTAAAATGAGGTGTCAAGAATGGTTTCTGACTTATGGTTGTATTACTGGAGGCATCTTTCATTGAGATACAGATTATAGGAGACAGAACACACCTAGGGGAAATTCTGGTTAAGTTTTAGATGTGTTGGATTCAGGTGTCAGTTGGAAATCAAAGTATCTATATCCAGCAGGCAGTTGGATATTCAGGTTTGGAGCTCAGAAGAAGACCTTGGAGTGGAGAATGGCTTTGAGAGCAATCCTTCAAATGCCATCCTTGAAATCATGGGCAAGGACAAGATTCTAAGTTTCTGCCTTTGACCTTCTTCTCTTCTTCCTAAGAGAACACTGCTTTACACAAGAGTTGACTAGAGGAAGAAAATGATGTAAAGACTGGGAAGGAGATACTAGATTTTTGGGAGGAGATCCAGGAATGAGTGGAATCAGAGCAGCCAAGGAAGGAAGTCCTTAAGACTTCATAAAACATGGGTTGGTCAAGCCATAGTTGAAGTTTTATTCCATTTTTAAATTTCTGATTTCTGATTTCTTAGTCTTAGTTCCTTATTCTTGGATGACTTTCAATATCTCATTGCTTTTTAATTTCTGATGCTGAGCACTTCTCCCTGGTGTGAGTCATGGTAGTTCCTTTGCTTAATGAAGAGCCTAAAGGACTGACAAGGACCCCAAGAAGTGGAATGCTGACTTTTTGATCCAGGTGACTTCCAGTAGCTGCCCGTTGAGGTACTGGGATGAATTTTCATTAATTATAAGAAATCCATTTCCTCTTCTGTCTGTTTGGGGAAAAAAAGGTGACGACATTGATGAAAAACATTTATTTGGTGCTTGCAGCATTCAAATCACTGTGTTAGGAGCTTCTTACGCACGTTACCCTATTTGATTATTACCAATCACCCTGTGAAAGCGATATTATCCCCATTTTTCAGATGAGGAAGTTGTAACTTAGATGGAGTCACTTACCCAACTAGTAAAAAGTAGAGACCATACTTGAACTTGGATCTCTGTGACTCAGAAGCCCAGGGTCTGTTTAGTACTTTCGCCTAATGACTGGATGATGTCATTTTTACTTTACTATTTCCCATAGAAAAATAAATTGTTAGAACCGATGACTTTTGGTAGAGTAGTCAGCCTTTATATAAATGCAAATTTAACTCCTCAGCTGGGATTTGCAGGAGCTCTAAATTAACATGAGATCCAAGTGAATATATCTGGTTCGTTAAAAGACATGATGCACTGTTCTTCCTCAAAAGGCATGATTTTCTCAGGAGTACTTCAGGGCTGAGTTTACTTCCTTCAAGCTTCTCCTTCTCAACAGACTGCAATTTTACACGTTCCCTGGGAATGATGATTCAGATTCCCAAGATTTCATCTAAGTAAGTGTCAAGCTTATAATGCTGCACTATCTGTACTCATGTTTGCCTGAGAGTCTAGGGGAGGCGACAGGAAGTGAAGATGTATAGCAGAAATTTTACGCTGTAGTCTAGTTGACAAATAAGTGTCTTTGAGTGCCATGACCAGGGCTAGAATATGATCAGAGTGCCCGGGTACTGGTGGATTATCCATTGGAACAATTTTGCCATTAGCCATAGTCTTCTGCTGCATCTGAATCAGAAGATGAGCCACGTAGACTCAGAAACCAGGCTTGTGTCAGGTTCTGCCTCCCACACCTCGTATAGTACTTCTTGACTGGCTGTATGTTCAGGTTGCTTGGGGAATGTTAAAAAAAAACAAACAAAACCCAGAGTCCAGGCCACTCCCCAGAGTAATTAAAAACAAAATTTCTTGGGGAGGGGACCCACCATTAGGGTTTTTTTAGTGTGCCCCAGATGATTTTAATGTGCAACCAATGGTTGAGACACACTGTCTTTGAAGTTTGAGGTCTAGAAAAATGGTTTTCAACTTCAGCTGCACATCAGAATAATCTAGGAAGTTATTAAAATACACACCTCCATGGCCCGCTTAGGATTTAATTGATCTGTGGTGGGGTTTAAGCATCAATAGTTTTAAGAAAATTTCTAGGTAATTCTAATATTCAGAAGGGATGAGAACCACTGATCTAGAATGAGCTTTGAGTAGTGGTCCCACATCATTTCTCTTACCAAAGGTATCCCTGAGGATCTTTTAATACTGGCAGCAGCACCTCACCCCACAGAGATTCTGATTCAACTGGACTTGGGTAGAGCCTATGATTTTGTGGTGCCAGCGAGCTCACAGGTGCTGCTGCTCCTCCCCAGACCACTCTGTAAGCATCACTGCTGAGCGTCTACCTTATACTGCACATCAGCCAGTGAGCTTCCTAGTTGGTTAGCAGAGCTGGCAGATGGGAACCCACTTTCTCCTCTTCAGATGCTAGGCAGGTACGTCATAGTCATCAAGTACATGGACTTGGGATTCACACGTTCTTGGGTTTGTTCTCCATCTCTGCTTCAGTGTTTTCTTGCTATGGGATACAGGCCAGGACAAGAGAGGTTATTTATCTCTCCTCAGCTGTAAGACGGAGATGATGATAGTACCAACTTCACAGAGTTATCGTAAGGATTAATAAAAATGGTGCATACAAGGTTGCTAGCCCAGCTCTTGACACATCCCAGACATTCAGTAAACAGTAACCACTATGGTTGTGCATCCGTGACATCCATGGGATGTCAGATTTTTCAGTAGGTTTTAGCTTCAAGACCCTTCTTCTAACTTAAGGCGAAGATCCATGTATCTAGACTGGATAAAGTTGGGTCCATTTTCAGAGCAGAGATTTGTGTACAGCATCTGGAATCCTTCGGCTTCTCTCCTAGCCTTCCACACCCTTAGCTATCACAGCAGATAGGACATCTTCTTTGACTATCCTAATTCTAGACCAACCTATTTATTTATAGAAAAATCCCTTAGTGACTTACCCAAGGTCATGCCCAGAGTCCAAGGTAGAGCCAGACCCCAGGGTCTGTTTTAGTAAGTTCTCATTAGTCATCAAATAACAGAGGACTTAGAACTTAAGAGCCATGGAATACTAGATCTATGTTCTTTTTAA
This sequence comes from Vicugna pacos, assembly GCF_048564905.1. Lineage (NCBI taxonomy): Eukaryota > Metazoa > Chordata > Mammalia > Artiodactyla > Camelidae > Vicugna > Vicugna pacos. Next base: position 85,446,879 of record NC_132997.1, on the reverse strand, counting down.
CAAAGAGGGATTTTTAATTAACTGAATATTAATTTTATATGAATGCATGCTTTTAGTAAGAAAAGTAAACACATAAGGAAAATGGAAACCCCTTTCTCCATTTTTTATGACTCCCGTCCCTACTTCTAAAAGGCAACCATTGTACATAGTTTCTTAGATATTTTTCAGAATTTTTCTGTGTTTATATAAGATAGAATATAAAATATTTATAAATATATACTCTTTTATACAAATGGAGACAAGCTCTACATACAATTCTGTTTCTAGCTGTTTTGCACTTAATAATTTATCTTGCAAATCATTCCACACAGTACATAGAGATCTACTCTATTTTGTGGCTATTTCTAGATTTTAATGGGTATGGAATATTCATTTTTAAAAATTAAGCCTGTCTCCTTGGTGATGGACATCGATGGCTTATTGTTTTGGCTGTGACAGTGCTTACATACTGGAGTGATATTTCTGGATTCCTAGAAGTAGAATTTGTGTGTGTGTGTGGAGGGGGGGTGGTTACATCTGCATGTCCAGCAGTCCTTCAGCTTTGCCTCATTGCGCTGCACTTTTCTTCCATGGGCTTGTGAGTAAATCATCCTTGGAAAAAAAATAAAGGAACTTCAAGAGCTGAAGTACCAGACTTGTTCCACCGACTTTAGCCTTTTCATCTTGGTCTAGCTTGTAAAGGTGGAAGGTTTCAGCACCAGCTGTGGGCATTTTGTTTTGAAGAAGCGATGGAGCAAATGTTCTACCCTAATTCCCACTAGAGAACTAAACAGATATTTACAGGCTCAAATGGCCCATGTCTCAGTCACCTCCCCCTGGCCCCCATCACTCAGGCTCTCTTGTCTGACCGGTAAGTCCAGTGTCTCCTAAAAAGCACAGTATGACCTTATTTCCCATAAATAATTCTTTCTACCCACTCTGGGGCTTGTCCTGGAAATGAAAGTCTCTGAAACACGCACCCTGATCTATGGATTTTCTAGTGGACAAAGTTGTTCAGTGATTTTTCAAATAATGCAACTAGAAGAGGAGGGATGGCTTAAAGCCATGATTAATGCCACTGTGTTCCCGGCTGAAACCCTTCCTCTGCTCATCACTGTAAGTAATTACCTGCCTGATCCTGGACAAGTCCTTCTTTTGGGCTCAGGTCAGGTATTGATCATTTATTTAAGAACTGCATACTCCAGGGAAGGTTAAAAAAAAAAACTTCTCTAAATTAATTTTTTGAGCCCACTGTGGTCATGAATAAACATCTTTCATTTCAGACAGTTTACATCAGCAACCGCTTAGCACTGGGGATTTGTTTACCACTTCTGACCCACTCCTCTGCAAATTGGTTTTCCAACCACTCTGCGAGTGGCAGTTGTAAATTGACATATTAAATTTTCAAAATTGTATTTGACTCATTGTCTGCTGTTTGCAATGTAGCTCAGTGCAGTGACAGATGCATGCTTCTGTTCCTGGTATGAAACTGAAGGCTCTCAAACGCTTTGCTTGTGGGAGCACATGCTTATCTCACAGGTTGGGACTCTGGATAATATAATTTTCTTTTTTTTTCTTTTTTAACATTTTTTATTGATTTATAATCATTTTACAATGTTGTGTCAAATTTCTGTAGAATATAATTTTCTTAACTGGAGGCTGTAGGCATGTGGTGAGCAATCATAGTATGAAAAATAAGCAAAAAAAAAAAATTATCCAAGCAGGCTATTTTATTTTTATTTTCTTTTATTTTATTGAAGTACCATCAGTTACAATGTGTCCATTTCTGGTCCCAGTCATGCATATACATACATATATTTGTTTTCATTAAGGGTTATTATAACATATCGAACATAGTTCCCTATGCTATATAGAAGAAACTTTTAAAAAATCTATTTTTATATACAGTGGCTAACATTTGCAAATCTCAAACTCCCGAATTTATCCCTTCCCACCTTCCTTTCCCCAGTAACCATAAGATTGTTTACTATGTCTAAGCAGGCCATTTTAGAACTAGCTTGTGTTTATTTTTCCTGGGTCTCCCTCAGTGCGAATCTTTATGAGCACTGACTATAGTGTGGTTTAAAACCGTTTCTAATAACTTTAAAATATTTTTAATCATGCAGCCGGAGTGCGGAAGGCTGCCATGATAGACTCCTTCCTTCTTTATAGTGTACGAACCTGTACACGTATGTGTGTGTACACATCTACCTGCTTTGTGTCAGGCAATCATAGTGTTAGCATATTCCTATCCGTCTGCAAGTATTTCCTTATTAGTTACTAGTGCTAACAACTCCCTTAGGTTTTAAAACAATCTTTTTTGACAATGGATTTGCTGCTACTTAGAAACATTTAATAGGCAGGCCAGAAGTTTCTCGCGGTGTGCATAGCACTCAGGTTGGTTCAGGCAGGCTGGACCACTGAACCTGAATGCAGCTCTCGAGTACAGTGAAAGTCAAGTTTAACCATGAGGACCTAAGGCTAAGATACAGCATCATGGTCCAAAAGTTATGCTTTTGAAATTGTGTAGCTCACCTTAGACTTCAGCATCCTAGTGGTTGCTCAGGGTTGTTCTTCAACAATCACGTTGTATCTCCAGTGTTTGAGGAGACAGTTTTCTGCAGTTCTTTTCCTTTAAACTGTGAATTCTCCAAAGTTATAGGCAAAATTCTGTTAAGAGCTTCTTCTAGGAAAAACAAGATTGAAAAAATGCAATTATAGAGTTTCTAAGAGCACGGTCAAGAGGCAGGGCTTGGCAGCTGAAGGGAAGGCTAAGTTAGGATGCAGGCAGGCACAGTAGAAGACCAGCAGTATGGCTGTCACTGGCTCTTGTTGGCCTCTTGGCTGCCTAGTGAGTTCAAATTTGCCAGTCTTTAAACCTCAGGGATATGGTCAAGACCCAACTCCTATGTGGGCTGGGAAAGGTGCTTTGTGGGCACAGTGGGAAATGATCAGAGCAGTATTTTATTAAAAGGACCACATGATATAGACATGATGGACATTTAACCTTCTATAGTTTTGAAGAAGCAGATTTAGTGCAGAGTAGGGAGAAAATTCCTAGAGTAAAGTTGAGTTTTTCTCTGACCTCAGAATAATGGATGAAGCAGAAAAAGCATGTCTTCCTAGCAAACTCTGAGGTCTATTTTTTAATGGATATACAGTAACCACTTTCATGAGGAACTATATGTAAAAAGCAGGACTAGAATATTGTATCAATATGGTTTTTTTTTTAAAGCTCCCAGATCTAAGGAAGGTATGCAGACTGTGACAAAGAATCCAAATGTGTTACAAATGTATGAAACAATTTTACTGAAGGAGGTAAGGGGGGAAAAGATGCTGACCTAAGTAACTTTGGAAATGAGAGAGACTAACAGCAAAAGGAATTGCACACAAGAACTTTATTCTAGTGGGTAAATTTACTTCCCATGAAGTATGGGTTATAAATTCTGATACTGCTCTGTATGTGTATATGAACAACTAAGTAAGTGGGTAGTGGGTGGTGGGAACAATAGTTCTCACTGTTGGAGGGATAATTTACAGACGAGCAAGGGAGGAGATGAGAATGATCCAGTGATAGTGGATTAGAGTTGGAAACAGCCTGTAATAACTCATATTTGGTAGAGTATAGATACAGTATATATAGATACAGATGGCTGCACATAGAAATATTCTTTGGTGTGTGGACAAACACAGTTTAGTATATGCTTATGTATCTATTTGCTCCATCATCTGAGAGGGCTTAAAAGAAATGATACCCCAGTAGCAATGAGCATACCTAGCACTCAGACCTTGGTTTCTAAAAACCATTCTCAAAAAAAAAAAAAAAAAAGAACCAGGGTTTCTTAGAGAAATGTGTTACTAGGACTGGGGCAAGAAATACGCAAGATGATCCTAAAATATCTTATGGTGCCTTAGAAAGTAAGGAAGTGTTCTAACAAAACAAAACAAAACAATGGGGCATGTCAAAGGAGCACAGGAGCTAACAGAAAGAGCCCTCAGTGTGCAAAGTGGGAAAAGTTTGAGCAACAAAGAAAGAAAGTGGTATTGAATTATAAACTATAGTATACCACAAATGTTAATGAGTTCCTATTGATTTAAATAAATGATTGAATATATTAATAAATGAATGGATAAATTAACAAACGGAGGAGAAGAGATAAATCTCCTGTACAGAAAGCTTCCAAATAACTTATGCAGGTACTCCACTGTAAGGAGGGAGCGTAGCTCCCCACTCCTCACATGTGGGCTGTGCATGGTGATCTCCTTCCAAAGAGTACGCTATGGGAAAAGGGCTAAGGAAAGACTGACTTTTCAGTAGAGAAACCTGACACAGACTTCCTGACCCGGGTGGTCAAGGTCAACGTATATACTGATGCTACGTTGATGGTATTTGCATACCTTGATATGATGTGATGAAAATGGCACTTTATATCTGTGATCTTCCTCCCTAAACTCATTATTATGAGAAAAATATTAAACAAATTCCAGTAGAGAAGTGGCTTACAATATACCTGACCAGTGCTCCTCAAAACTATTGAAGTCATTAAAAACAAGGGGAGTGTGAGAATCGGTCACAGCCAAGAGCCTAAACATGAACATTGAATGCAATGTGCTTTCCTGGCTAGGATCCTGGAACAGGAAAAGGATGTGAGGTAAAAACTCAGAGAATTTGAATACAGTATGGACTTTAGTTAATAATAATGTATCGATATTGGTTCATTGATTGTAACAGATATACTACACTAATGTAAACTGTTCATAATAGGGGAAACCGGATACAAGAGGTATATGGGAACTCTCTGTACTACTAGTTTTTCCAGACTATATGCTCAGTCTAAAACTGTTCTAAAAAAATCAGTCTATTAAAAGAAAACTCAAATCTTAATGTCTTGAAACAACAAGGTTTAATTTTTGTTTATGCTGCATGTCCATCTTGGTCCAGTAGAGGTTACTCCGTATGGCCTCATTTGGGGGCACTGGCTCTTTGCCTCCACTCTAGACAGTAGTTAGTCAGCACAGAAGATGGGACAGTTAGGGAACGTCATGCACCAGCCCTTAAATGAATTCTGGAAGTTACTGTGTCATTTCTCCTCAGATTTCACCGGGCAAAGCAATTTGAATGACCACATCTAACTTCAAGGGGTTGGGAAGTGCAGTTTCTCTTATGCCCAAAAGGAGAGCTAGGCATTTTGGTGACCAGCACTGATGACCAGAAAACTATTTCATTACTTTCTTTCAATGCTATTCTGCAATTTCTACTTCTTAAAAACAAAGCCTTCCCCCCAGCTCCCATCTCAGCACCCACTCCTCCATTTCTGGGGAACATTGAAAGGCTGAAAGTATAGTTCCTGCCCTAGAGAAATCTACACCTCGGTTGGGAAAAATGAGATAATTATGCAGGGACTCAGGAGGCATCCCAGTGACTCAGAAGACATCCACTCAAAAGCCGCATCAAATGAGGAGTGTGACTTTACATATACTCTGAATTCTCTGAGGGGAGGATTCCCTTTAGGTTGGAAAGGGGTGCATTCTTGACAGGCAGGCTTCACGGAAGAGGTAGACTGATCAATGCACTGGGAGAAGGAAATGAGAAGATACAGGGGAGTAATAGTGAAATTGTGGTGTGCCAGGTGGAGAAAGATGGCAAAACTGCTCCACTCAAATATCAGACCCTTGAGGAGGTTGGACTAAATACACTTTATCTGCCTTTAGCACTGGGCCTGGCACAGAGGAAGGGTTCTCACACAAGTTCATTGGCTTGAATGACATTTGGAGATGATGAATTTGCAAGGTGGTGATGATGTGTGTGGACTGGTTGGAACCAGACTGCAGAGAATGAGGAATGCTGGACCAGAAAGGCAAGCTCATGCCAATTAGTAAAGAGGATGCTGTTTTTCTACTTAAAAGGGGGGAAACCAACATGCATTGAATTTTCTCTTTATAAGGCACTCTGCTAAGTTCTTGTTTCTTTCGATGTATAGAGGGGTGTTCTGCCCCCACCCTATTTCCCTAGATGCTAATAGCTTTACTCCTTTTAATGGGATGTGGAATTTATTGAAGTTAGCAAAAGGGGACATTAGCAAAAAAAGAAAAGAAAAGAAAAAGAAAAAGAAAGAGGAGGAGGAGAAGGAGAAGAAATGGAAAGAGTAGGCAGAATAATGATCCACCAAAAACATCCATGTCATAATCCATGGAACCTGGGAATATATAAGGTTACACCACAAAGGGGAATTAAAGTTGCTAATCAGCTTTAGCTGACTTTAAAATTGGGAGATTATCCTGGATTAGCTGGGTGGGACCAGTGTAATTATATGTATCCTTGAAAGTAGGAGGAGGAAGCAGAAGTGGAAAGTCAGAGGGAGATGTGACTGAGAAGAATGGTCAGATAGATGCACCATTGTTGATTCTGAAGATGGAGTAAGGAAGCCACGGGCTGTGGAATGTGGGTGGCCTCTAGAAGCTGAGAAAGGCAAGGGGCAGATTGTGCCCCAGAGTCTCCAGAAAGAAACACAGCCCTGTCAGTACCTTGAATTTAACGCAGTGAGACCCATATCAGACTTCTAATCTATCAAATAGTAAGATAATACATTTGTGTTCTTTTGAGCCACAAAATATATCATAATCTGTTATAGCAGCAATTGGAGAATGATAGAGACTTGAGCTTAATAACACACCGGAAATGTGTTAAGAGGAGACTCATCTCAACTGCAAAATGGCTGAATGCTTTGGAGTTGTTTTAAGGGGTACCCCAGCCCCTGATCCTCCCCCTTACCTCCACTACTTAAGTGGTGAATTTAAGATTGAAGAGGAGGGAGCAAAGGAATTAAAGGGATATAGGAGCCATGAGGCAAAGGGGGGCAGTTAAGACAGTCAGGGTCTAAGAGGTGTTCCACCCGAACATGTGGCCTTTGGGCATAAGGATTGTTTTGAGCTGAAGACAGTTCCCTTCGTGCCTTCCTCCTTTCTGTTTAAAAGCAGGATGTGAATTTCCATTTGTAAAGGGATCTCCCTCCACTACTACCGGGAAGAGAAGTCCCCTGGAGACAGCTCTTAGCAGTGAGAGGACTCTTATCTGCCTGGCATGCCTTCTTAAACAATCTTTTTTTTTTTTAATTGAATTTAATTATATTTCTTTTTACATCTCATTTTGAGTATATGTGACGTCAGGAAATAATAGCCAGTCATCTCACTGTTACACTGACAACAGATTTGCTTTCTTACAACTTAAAAGTCTTTTAGTTTGAAATTTGCACCTCTTGGGGAGTGACAGAAGTTTAGCTAACTTGATTGTGGTGGTGGTTTCATGGGTGTGTACGTCTATCAAAATTCATCAAATTGCACATCTGAAATATGTGTGGTTTACTGTACAGAAATTATACCACAGTAAAGTTGTTTAAAAAATTAACAAAGGAAGGAAGGAAGAGAGAGAGAGAGAGGGAGGAAGGGAGAGAGAGAGAGAAAGAAGGAAGGAAGAAAAGAGAGAGAGGGAGGGAGGAAGGAAGGAAGGAAGAACGAACAAAAGAAAGAAAGAAAAGAAAGAAAGAGAAAGAAAGAAGTGCCCAAGCTTCAGTTAAACAACCCTTCTTTACCTTACATTTCCTACTCATCCTCCAGTTCAACCTGAACCCCTTTCTCCTGTGTCTGCCCTCTTCTCCTCACCTTACCACCCTTCAAAGTGGTACATGAGCCCCAAACTCTAACCACCTCTTTGAGTTACATTTCCCTGTGAACTCCCATGCCTACACAGGTAATTAAAGTGCTTGGTTCCCACCCCGCCTCCTATTAATCTGTCTTTCATCAGTTTGATTTCTCAGGTCCCAGCCGCTGAACCCAGGAGGACAGAGGAAGGCTTTCCTTCCTCCCATACATTGCTCTCTAGTAACTGTGTGGGAGTAGCCACGTATAATGGCTTCAGGAATTGAGACTGAGGGCCCGGGCCTCGTAAGGAGCTAGTGATGGGTTGAAAGAAGAGGAACCCCTTCTGAGATCCTACTTTTCTTTAGGCTCCAAAAAACCTGGAAAGTAGAACTGTAACCTCAGGTAAAAGACTATTCTGGGCGTTCTTCGGGACTGCACAGCCTGCATGAGCAGCTCACAGTGAGGGTATTTGACTTGGGTTTCATGTGTGTCTTCTTATACAATTTTGCAGCAACTTTGTGAGGTCGGCGTTGCTATTCGTATGTTGTAGGCGAGCAGGGGCTCAGAGAAGTGGAATGACTTGTCTACATTCACATATTGCAGGGTGGAGAGCTTCAGATTCAAATCTAGGTCTCTCTGATCCCCGAAGTCATGTCTCTTTTCACCCAATCTCTCACATGCTAAGTGGGGAATTAGATGATGGCAAGTGATTGGAGTGAGGCTAGAGGACCAGAGGAGAAGCTGCTGCAGTGAAGCAGGCACAGGTGCTGAGAGCCTGCATTGAAGTGGTGGGTGTTGAGGTGGACTGGAAGGGAAAGAAGAGCAAGACTTACAAAGAAACACTGATGCTACCTGGGGACTGACTGACTGGCGATGGAGAAAGAAGAGAAGAGGGATCGATAGCTAAGCTATGAAGATATTGCAACTCTTCCATGGTACACTGTATTGTCTACTGGGGCAATGTGACAGAGAGATGTGATAGATCCTTTTAGGGGACAAGTGGTTCAAAAGCTGGTTGGTCTGAAAGCCGGTGGGTACCAAGACATCTGTCTGTAAGGAAGAGGCAGCACAGGACAGTGATGTCTGTGACCACCGGTTAAGCAAATGCTGTACTCACTCCAGCCCCACTGCTCTGATGTCTGTTGTACAGATGAGTATTAAGTGAAACGAGTAGTCTTCACTATAAGTTTACAGGAGGCATCTCTGAAAGTTTCAGTGCTTCTGAAGAACCAGAACTGGAGAATATCTACTTCTCCTTTTTCTTCTTAGAGAACAAGTTTAGGCCAAAATTTCCAATCCTTCTCAAATAAACCAGGGAAAGAAAATAATTTTGTTTCAAAATGCACTTCTGTATCAAAGGCTACCGTTTATCCCTTCTCTTTCCAGCTGAAGTGATTAATATTCAAGCTGGTGCTATGGAAAAGATTAAGCTTTACTGTGTATTCTCCAGCCATTTGTGCTAATTGCAGCCTCTCATTTGTATTGAAAGATTTATAAAAGTATCAGGAGACACTTTATACTGAATCAAGGACTATTGGGCTGGGTGTTTCAAGGCTCTTGCTCAGAAAAGAACAATTATTAAAATGCATTATTCAATTAAACGTGGAAACCTATATCTATCTCCAAAAGTTGGGTGTGTAAGTAGAAGTGCAACCAGTTAGAACGGGACCATTAAATCTGACAGTTGTAGATTATTGTGCTTTATGTGAAGTTGCCCAAGAGAACAGGAAGTAGACAAAGACTAGTGATGGGGTTTAGGACACACTACCCCCAAATGTGGCACCTTGCGTACTGAATATTTTAAGCTGAAAGAGTTTGAGAAAACTCCAGAAGCAGGAAGGTCCCTCTGACCTCCTCCTCCCTCCCTCCCCCTTCTCCACTGGAACAGGTTATATATCCTCCTGTGAGAGCTGCCCTCCCTATATCTGGAGGAAAGGGAGATCCTTATCTCCGAAGACAGAGGGACTCCAAGGAGAATCCTAACACGGATGTCTTGTTAATTTCCCCCAGTTACTACAATTACCTCATACTCCTTAACCTATCAGATTCCTCCACGATTGTCTGCTTTTTATTAAACCGAGCATAAATATACAGAGGTCTTTTTCTCGGATTAGGAAGGCTCCCTTGTCACATAAAACTTATGTTAAATAAACTTGTATGCTTTTCTCCTGTTAACCTTCTGTAGTTGATTTTCAGACCCAGCCAGAGACCCTAAGAGGGTAGAAGAACACGTTCTGCCCCTTGTGCTAACAGGAGGCAGTGGGAAAATCCTGAGCTGTCTTCTCATTCTCTAGTAGGTGAAAACCCACCTGGTCAGGCGAGTAGCCTTCTGGAATTCTAATATTTTATAAACTAGTCAATGACCTTTGAGAGAAGTCTACCATCCACTCAGTTAGAAAGCCACCTGCAGACGCTTACCTCAATGAAACAGTGACATGGCAAATAAAAGAGCCAGAAAAAGAGGCCAGGATGAAAGATTCCCAACTGAGAGCAGATTTCCTGGGCTTACTTTACCCTTCTCCCAGGAAACATGAACCGATGAAGTCCACTCTCAAATACCCAGCACTGCCTCTGGCTTAGGCCTCCATTGGCACTGTCTGCTCGTCACTCTGTTTGATGGATTTTAAACTGCCCTGAGCTACCTGTTTCGTGGCAGACTTGTTGAGGCAAGGCATCCGGCAAGTCCAGAGCCACCTGGCACGGAGCCTCGGTCCCCTGGTCCTGAGTACATTAGGTGTGTGCTGGCTGCTGCTTTCTGCTTCCTGGCTTGGCCAGAACACACGTTACATAAGGATGGAAAATAGCTAGGAGGAAGGAAGATAGATCGCATTATTTTCAAATTCTCTAACCAAAAGATGTGTTTGCTGTCTAAATAAAGCAGCCTGCTCTGATGCACCTAGGAATTTGGCATTTAGGATGTGTAGTATAGAAGCCAAGAGCTACCGCCCCAGGAGTCTGTTAAATCTGAGGAATGGATTTTCCCCAGGCCAAGGTATCTGGCACATTGTCAGTCCTTGATAAGTAGCGAATGAGATCTGGATCTGATCATCATCTCTGATGAAGTCTCAGTATTGGCCAGGGATGGGGTTGCTTCAACTTCCAGCAGATACATCTGAAAAGTCCTCAAAATGAGAAGTTTTTATTGTCATTGTTCTACCATTTTCTCATAAAGCATTCCACTAGAGCAGTTTTGACTCTTGGTTTGATTTTGTTTGGTTTGTGAAACAGGTGATGAGCACCCATGTGACCCAGGTGCTGTGCCAGGCACTGGAAGACTTAGACTGGGGTAACTCAGGCTCTGTCTTTGAGGTTTTCCAAGGCTGTGACCCAATTACACTAGTAAGTAGCATATTTCTTGAGATGTCGCCTAAACTTAGTTTCTCTGTGCAAGGCACTATGAGAACTACATAGAAAACAGTTCTTAGAGTTTACTGAGGTTACAAAATATACACATGTGAATAATAAGAGCCAGTTTACCTGTGATGTTTCTTGTGCAGTACATGGGTGAAGGTCAATGGTGACGTCCACATTGGTAAATCCTATCTTTTTTTTCATGTCCCATTGTACTTGAGCTTTTATCAACAACTGGCAGGGGTCATCATTTTTTCTTTTGTGTGGTGGTTTTAAAACCTGGCTCCAACATTTGTTCACACTTCTTCCAGGGAGAGGTAGAATCTGTGTCCCTTCCCCTGGAATCTGTTTGGTCTTGTAATTGCCTTAGTCAGTGGAGTGCAGCATAAGTTAGAGTGTATGACTTTTGAGACTAGATAACAGTAGGTCACACAGCATTTCCTGCTTCTCTGGGGATACTTGCTCTGGGTGAAACTAGCTATAATTTATGAAATTCATGTTGGAGCGTTCCTGTAGGCAGTCTGGTCAACAGCCCCAGCTGATTCTCCAGCTGAAACCAGTGTCAACTGGCAGCCATGCCCCATGAACCTTCTAGATTTCCAGCCTAGTGACCACGGCCCTAGTTAACATCTGATTGTATCTGCATGAGAGACTCCAATTGAGAACTGCTAAGCTAAGCCCTTTGTAAATTTCTAGCCCACAAGATCATAGGAAAAATAATGGTTGTTTCCAGCTGTTGCATTTTGGAGCTATTTGTTATGCAGCAATAGTAACTGAAATACCTTGGCTTACATGAGAACACATTCTCCTGGGTTGCCATTAAACCTCTACACACTGTTAGCTTCTTACGTCAGCTCACTCAGGCCCATGTGCTGACAGCATAGAGATGGCCTCAGGATCCAGGGGCTTGCTTCCATGGGCTTCCAGTTCCAAGGATCCAGGTGCCCAGATGAATATCTCAAAAGCACATTATTACTTTCTTTGGTTTCTTGACCACATCATGCATGCTGTTTCCTCTTCCAGAATGGCCACCACTACCCTTCATTAACTCATCATCCCTCAGATCTGAGATCAAGTCTTGAGAAATAGCCCATCCTTAGAAAAGCTTTCCCTGAGAGCAGGTTCCCTTGTTTTATAGGTGCATTTAACTGTATTTTTAAAAATGCAGTAATCAGTGCTGTATTTCCTTTTAGAGCTAAGGTCTGGTTCCAGTACTATATGTAGTCCAAGACAGCAGAGATGGCATCTGAATTTTGCCCATCCTTTTCCCCCCAATGCCTAGCACAGTGCCCAGCTCAGAGTAGTCACTCAATTATTATTCATTCATTCATTCATTCATTCCTCTCCCAGCTCTAGTCCCATTTCATTCATTCAGTGATTCCCTCATTCAACAAATATTAATCATGAAAGTGTCACTAATTAAACCCCATTATGTGCCAAGCCTCAACTAAACATCTTGTAAATGCCTATCTCCTTAATGCCTCTTGCTAACACTGTGAGGAAAGTGTTATTATCCTCATTTTACTGAGGGGAGGAGTGACACACAAAGAAAGCAAATACATTTTCTAAGGCCAGGCAGTTAGGAAGTGGCAGAGCAAGGATTTGAACCCAAGTCTGTCTGGATTCAAATTTCATGTTCTTGAGCACTTCCCTTACAAGGAGCGGTGGAGGCAAGATCTCCTGGTGGTGAAGAGTAAGACCAAAGCCAGTAGTCACCTCCTTTCCTCATCTGGTTGATGGAAAGCAGGATATGGATTGTAGCTACTGTTCCCTGTGATGAATTTAAGGGCAGGTGATCTGGGGGTGGTGGGCAAGAGAGCCCTGTGCCCAACTCCCTTCGCCTAGCACCTAGCATCTCACAAAACCTAAACCTTGTTTCCACCTGCCACCTTGTCTTCCTAGTTAGGCAGGCCTTCAGATGTGAGAGGAAAGAGGGGTCTGCTTTTAGGCTCTCGCCTGCCTCTGCTGGACTCCCTTCCATTAGGGATTAATGGAAGCAGGAAATCTGCTACATGGGGAGTAGCAGAGCCATCCTGTTGCCGAACATGCCTACTCATTATTTGGTGAGCAGAATGACTCCCATGTCTGATTTGTCAGTCTGACTAGCAGACTGGAGCTGCTACAGGACCCCTGACTGCCTGGTAACCCAGTGGAATGTAGAATACTTCATTATCCTTTAGTTTTCACACTTATTTTGAACCTAATTATTATCATTGTTGCCTCCTACTGCTCCGTGTTGAACTGGCTGACAACTTATTATGGTTGCATCAGCCTTTTCTGTCGCCTGAAGATGTGTGTCAGCTGTAGTGTCCTAGAACTTAAGGGATTAGTAATGAGCAGGTGATGAGTGAGGCTAAGCAGAGAGAGATGGCCTCTGATTATGAAGTCTGATGTGTCAGAAAGGTTGCTTTCTAAGTGCGAACTCTGAAACGGTTTCCTGAGAGTGGGTGCTGATTCTAAGAAAAGGTTCCAGACAAATAGAACAGAGAGAGTGATCTCAGATGAATACAGTGGCATTTACTCTCATGTACACAAGTGCACAGCCTCACTGGCCTCTCAGCCCCTTATTGAAAGGTTTATTACTTTACAGTGCCAGACCCACGTCCCTTTCAGAGTAGGCTTTCTTCCTACTCAAGCAGATCAAGACATATCTCTCATGTGAAAATTATATTATTTATATGCCAAACAGGTATACTTTTGAGAATGAAAAGGGGCACTAAAATAATCAGTAAGCATTAGTAGATGTATAAAACTGGGACTCTCCTGGGCAAACTGGGACAGTGGCAGGTTGGACACGTTGATATCTGCTCCCAGTAAGAATCAAGGAGAAAAATCTCTGCTGGGAAGCCCTAATTTTTAAGACTAATGGGAAGCTGTGTGGCATAAAAGGTGGGACTTGGACTGCTTTTTGACCACACAGATTAGCAGCCCTCAAAGTCAGCACCACTGGGGATCTCAGGGTTCCCAGAGCAGTCAGATGAGAGGAAAAGATGGGTAATAGAGTCGGGTAAGAGCGTGGATAGGGCTGCAGGTGCCCTGGGCAAAAACATGAAACCGAATAGAAAGCTGGTTGAAAAATGTCACCCCATTGTAAACGATTCACTAAACAATGCAGAAGTGGATTAGAGTTTTCCCAACCCTAGCCAACCTAGACTCCAGCCGCTTCCCATCCCTTCCCACCCAGCTTGTTAGATCGCTGAACTGAAAAAGGGGTTTATATCATCCAGCCCTCCAAGTTAAGATTTGAGTGGGAAATTCTGAAAGCAAATAGTGGTTCAGTGAATAGGACCAAAGAGAACACACCCAACTTGTTGAAGGGTGAACATCCAGCTTGGAGAAGCAATTTAAGATGGGAAAACAGAATGCTGTGGGGGTCCAGGGAGCCTCTGGCAGAAAGGAGAGTATTGTTCTCACGTGGCCTAGAAAGGGGGCATTCATGAAACACATAGGAAATATACTTATCTTACACAAGCAGGTCCTTGTGTAGCTTTAAAATAAGTTCTCTGTAAAATATGCTATCCAAAAAAAAAAAGATAAGATATTAATAACAACAACAGTTAACATTTATTGAGCACTTATTCTGTGCCAAGCACTATTCAAAACATTTTACATGAATTTTTTCGTTTAGAGAAGATATAGGAGGAAATAAAAAGAAGCTAAATGAATTTACATAAAAATAAAATTGAAATTAAAATTGCAATAGCAGAATTTGAAACCGTATTAGAAGCCCCAAAGAGCTGATCTGATACCTGAGAGACATCTAATCCTTGGTATAGAAGAGAATTTCCTCTACAATGAATATGAAAAAGGCAAAACTGTTAAACATTATGACATCAAAATACATAAAGCAAAGGCCAATGAAAACACAAGGAGAAAACGACAGAAAGATGAAAATGCAGTAGGCAGCTTGCACAGTTGTTTGCATTTGACAAGCCAAGAGATAAAAGTAAATAGGTAATTAGATATATTAGTTAGCATCTGCAAATCTTAAACTCCCAATTTGAGATTGGCAGATACTAATATATATAAAATAGATAAACAATAAGTTTATACAGTACAGCACAGGGAACCATATTCAATATCTTGTAGTAACCTATAGTGAAGAAGAATATGAGAATGAATGTATGTATGTTCCTATGTGACTGAAGTATGGTGCTGTACACCAGAAATTGACACAACATTGTAAACTGACTGTACTTCAATAAAAATAGATTAAAATAGTAAAAAAAAAAATAAATTGGTAGAGATTTTGAAAAGTAAAATTTTAAGGTTAATTTAATAAACATATTAAAGTTTATACTCTATAAAGAATATTCCTTTTTTATTTAAGTTCTAATAAAGCACATACATAAAATAGCATATATATTATGCCATAAAAAAGTTCCAAATGATTCCAAAAAATCAGAAATCAAATAGATTATATGTCCTACTTTCAGGCAATAATTTACTATCCTAAATGAAATAATATTACAAATTAATAACAAACACATATTTTATAAATATAATTATTTGGAAAATGTAAACATTATAAATAAATCTTGGTCAAAGAGAAAAGCAAAAATAAATAATATAAAATTTACAAGTTAACAATAAGAATATTAAGTATGGGACTGTACAGACAAAGCTAAACTCAGAGGCAAATTCTTACACTTAAATGCTTTTATTCTTAAATAATACAAAATAAAAATAAATTAACTACAAAAAATTAGATAATAAAAGCAATAAACAATAGGAAACAAGAGGTAGAAATTAGTGTAGATAAAAGAAATTATTTTGTTTTTAAAAGTTAGATTTTTCAAACTCAAAGAAAGTGATATATTTCATACTGTGTGAACTGTAAAGAAATTTAACCAGTTCTTTTTATGGGTTTAATCTGATACTAAAAACTCAGAGTAGGATAGATCAACCTAAATAATGTACTAATGTATATTATATATGTTAAAATAACATATGTATGTATATTAAAATTATACTATTGTGATTTTATTCCAGAAGTGTAAAAATAGTTTAACAGTAAGAATCTATTAGTAAAAGTCATCCACGTGAATAGGTCAAAAGAGAAACATGATTTAATAAGACATAGATTTCAATATCCATATGTATTAAGTGACAAGTTACATGTTCAGTAATTTGAGAATTTAAATCCAGCTTTCCTCTACAATGACAGAATTATTCACCTGAAGCCTATAACTCACATTATATTATTGTTGGAAAGAGATATTCCCATTGAAGTCACAAGTATGATGGGACGTGCCCTACCATGTCTGTTTAGAGAGTGATCTAAGGAGAAAATATTTGCAAAAGATACCTCTGATAAAGGACGTACCCAAAATATACAAAGAACTCTTAAAACTCAATAAAAACTAAACTATCCAATTTAAAGAAGGGCAAAAGATCTGAACAGACACTTCACCAAAGATGATATACAGATGTGAAGTATATGAAAAAGAGGCTCACCACTGCACATCATTAGGGAATTGCAAATTAAAACAACAATGAGATTTTACTACACCTGCAAGAATGTCTAAAATCCAGAACACTGAGGATGGAGAGCAACAGGAACCCTCATTCGTTGCTGCTGGGAATGCAAAATGTTATCAGAAGACAGTTAGACAGTTTCTTACAAAACTAAACATGCTATTACCATACAATCCAACAATTATGATTCTTGACATTTACCCAAAGGAGCTGCAAACTTATGTCCATCCAAAACCTGCACACAGATATTTATAGCAGTTTTATTCATAATTGCCCAAACTTGGAATCAGCCAAGATATCCTTCAGTAGCTGAATGGATAAATAATCTGCGGTACATCTGGACAATGGAATATTATTCAGTGCTAAAAAGAAAGGAGCTGTCAAGCCACAAAAAGACGTAGAAGAAACTTATAAAGCATGTAACTAAGTGAAGGAAGCAAATCTAAAAATGTTACATGCTGCATGATTCCAGCGACATGACATTCTGGAAAAGGCAAAACTATAGAGACAGGAAAAAAAAAATCAGTGAATGCCAGGGTTCAGAGGAAGGAGTGATGGATGGAATAGGAGCACAGGGGAATCTCAGGGCAGGGGACTACTCTGTGCGCCCCTGTGATGGTGGTCACTGGCGTTACACATTTGTTGAAACCCATACACTATAAGCACAAAGAGCGAATCCCAGTGTAAACCGTGGACTTGATAGTGATATGTCAATGTTGGTTCGTTCATTGTAATAAAAGTGCTACTGATGCAGGATGTTGGCAGTGGAGGAGGCTTTGTGTGTGGTGGGTGGGACAGGGAAGTGGGGAAAGCAGGAGTATGTGGGAACTGGGTCCTCTCCATTAGATTTTGCTGTGAATCTAAAACTGCTTTTAAAAAATTAAGCCTATTAATTTAATAGCAAAAAATCAAAAGTGATCCTGGAGGTTCTACTAATGTGGTAAGAAGAATTGAAAACTTAACATGTTATAAAGGAGGGGATTCCAAATTACCCCTATTTGTAAATGGTGATGCTCTCCCCAAAAACCCAAGAGATGGCTTTCATGGGATCAACTCTAAGCCAGACCTTCATCTCTTCTCAAAATTTTTCCAAACATATTTGCTCCCTACCTCCATATCCCTCTGTTCAATACAGCCTCCTCCCTCTGCCTCTCTCAAAACGCTAATAGAGTGGAATGATGTGGACACACCCACATTACACTCATGTGCACACTCACACACACTGCTCATGCTCATATAGCTGTCTCTTAGTGTTGCCTCCAATAATGATCACTCACTCATTCCCTCATTCAGTAAGTGTTTATTTATTTAATACCTAATAGGGGCCAGGGTACTGAGGACAGGATAATGAGCACAGGCGAATCCACTCCTCCAGCTCCTGGAGGTTAATTCTGGAATTTAGTCCAGTCTAGCGGGAGAGGCAGTCAAACAGTTGCACTAATGAATGAAGTCACTGCTCTTTGTGCATTCATTCCAGAAACATTTAGCAGGTGCTGTTATCCTAAGAGCTGGTGGCACACAAAGGTGAGACATTCATGGACTCTGGCCTTGAAGAGCTGGGGAAGCACAGAAGAGCCGGGAGGCAGCATCTTTAGAGGACCTCCCACAGACCAGGCCCTGTGCTGGGTGCATCACGGGGGTTAGTCCTTTGAATCTACCACAGCCCTGGAGGATAGACGTTACTATCCCCATTTTAGAGATGAGGAGATCCTGACTTAGACTGAAGTAAATTATCCAAACCAAAGACACATGACCAGATTTGAATTCAGGTCTGACTGACTCAAAAGCATACTTAATATACATAGCCATAATACAGAAGAGGACATAAGGACATTCATTAGCTATAACAGAGAATAGTCCCTCCGTGCTATGAATAATGTGGCTTGTCCTCAGAGCCCAAAACTAAGTAGCAAGCACGATGCTGCTCCATCGCTCCTACCCCGTTCAGGACTATAGACTTAGGGAGGCCCCCCTGTGCCATTATATCCTTTGTGGTTCCTCTCTGTCTAC
The DNA here is from genome assembly GCF_048564905.1 of Vicugna pacos. Taxonomy (NCBI): domain Eukaryota; kingdom Metazoa; phylum Chordata; class Mammalia; order Artiodactyla; family Camelidae; genus Vicugna; species Vicugna pacos. The sequence continues at coordinate 85,428,423 of NC_132997.1, read as the reverse complement.
ACTCACCTATATCTTTCCATATACTGCTTGGACATGGACAGTTTCCACGGACTTTGCTCAGGCTTTAATGACCTGAAATAAAACCGATTGCGAATGAGAAATGCAAAACAGAAATAGCACTTCACTGAAGAATAATGACAGAGCCCATTTGGCCCTACGTCAACAAGCTTAAAGGGAGGAGGCTGACTGTGGTGATTATCATGTGCATTCCCCTCAAAGAGTTCCATGAAACTCTTATCATTTGCAGAATTAAACTGTAGTTTGCATGTAAACAAGACCTCAATGGTTCCTGGAAGATCCCCACATTTTAAAATAACAATCTTGAAAGCTGAAACCAAACATCAGTGCCCACAGATGCTGTGAATTGTAATGTACGTATCTCAAGACATTAGAAACCACCTATCTTAGAAGAAAATGCATCAGTTAACAACTCTATTGAATATGCAAGGCTGTCAAATCACAGACGCTGTGTAGGAGGTGGTGTGAACCTGCTGCTTTTAGCGCTTGGGTCACGTTTATGGGCCAAAAGTTAGTTACGTAGAGATGTCTTGGTAGAAACGGCAACGAGGATTGTTCCTGGGAGGATGTGGGAAGCTGCGAGCTACTCAGAAAAAAATGTTGGCCTAAAAATATATCCTCAGTGTTATAATTTACATGCAGTGAAATGCACCAAATCAGAACTGTTTAGGTTGCATGTGACCAAACCTGCCAAAACCTTAAGTCACAGTGACTTAATCACCACGGGTGTGTTCCTCGTGCGGCTGACAGTTCGAGGGCTTCAGATACAGCTGCATGCAGGCGCTCGGGCAAGGTCATCAGAACGTCTCTTTCTGTTTCTCAGCTCTGCTTGCTTTCTTTGCTGGGCTCAGCTACCCTCTCTCCTTGTGCCCCAGCAATTCCAGGTCTGTCTTTTCCTGAGTGGAAGTCCACACAAAATGAGAACTGTTTTCTAACGGTTCCAGCCAAAGTCAGAGGATTGCAGCTCTCTGGCTTGGCTTGGGTCATACGCCTTTCTGAAAACCAGTCACTGTGGCCAGGGGTTTGTGCAGTCAGTCCCATCCGCCACCCACTCCCCCCTATGCAGTGGGGAACAGGATGAGTGGAGAGCTAGCACCGGAAAAGGGAAGAAGGGATGCTGGATGAGGAAATCAACGAATGTCCACGAAAACTCGGAAGGAGGCTTTGATCTCTTCTGAAGTGAAATGGTGATGCGATGATATTAACATAATCACTATTGCTTATTAAACACCTACTATATTCTCAGCTCTCTGCTAACGATCCTTATCACAACACGTAAGATAGGTGTTAACTATGCCTGTTTTACTAATGATGACACTGAAACTCAAAAAGTTAAAATGAATTGGCTGAGACTGCATAGCTAGTAAGTGGGGAAGTTAGGATTTCAACTCGGATCTATCTTAGAGTCCTTGCTTGGTCTAATGTGCCTGTCCCTAAGTTGGCATTTCCTACTTCCGATCTGATAGGAAAAAAATGGTGCATGTCTGCATGTGTGTGTATCTGTCTATACTGAGAATTCAGAGACAGATGGCTAAGGAGGCAAATTATAAGGGAAAAGAAGATGCTTTCAAGGTGGGCACCCCTGACCGGGTGGGTGTGCACCACCAGCAGCACGTTTTGTGTCTCTGGAAAAGCCCAGGCCCATTTGTGGCTGGGAGACCCCATCAGGAGAGGCCCTGAGAGGTGGGCAGGCCGTTTTTCCACATCACATATTTCAGTGGCTTTGTTTTCCTTGTCAAGTTCCCAACAGCTGCGAAACTTATTAAGACCGAATCGTATTGCATATTCATTAGACGACTTGTTAATCATCTGCCGAGCCCCTCTGGAGAGCAGGAGTCCTGGAGCTCAAATGAAGAGTAACAGACAGCATGTCCTCACCCGCTCTTGAGCAATATGTTATTGGCAATTATATAAAAGTTTTCAGGGAAGTGGGTTTAAAGCAGAGGGAGAGTTTGTTGTTTGTGGCTACAGAACGCTTTTCTTTTTGATCATCTATTTGTTATTTCCCTCTATTTTCACTATATAGGTTAAGTAGGAATACTCTCCAGTTGGCAGAAGGGAAAACTGAGGCCCAGAGAGTGAGTGATGGAGAGCTTCAATGTAGGGCGCGTTAGAATTCAGGTCTCTTAACCCTTCCTTCAGCATCCCTAATGGTAGGGATCTGTCACCTGTGCTTTGCTGCCAAGAAGCTGCTCATTAAGACATGTGATTCTCTAAGATGGATGCCCTCTGCCTCTTTAGTTCACCAACAAACTGCAAGTTCCTAGAACAGCACCTGGGCCATAGAAGAGATTCAAAAAAAAATTTGTTGAATGAATGAATGAATCCAAACTCCCCAGACCCCCAGTTAGGCACCTTACCTATGGTACCCAATCAACAGAGCCAATCTCAACCTACTGTGATTTTCAGTTGTATCCTCTGTAAGCCCCCCTAAGGAGCCCCAGTGAATGCTACTGATTCCCACAAACCCAGTCTAATTGCACCCCCTCACTTAAGACGCTGCTTCAGTTTCCTTCCCAGCTCTCAAAATGGTGCCTCAGAATTGCTCCTCCCATCTGATGTGCCCTCCCCTCACCACTTATCCTGAAGGATGGGCCCAACCCCTGCCTTAGTTCTTCCAAAGCACAGGTAATGCCAGGCTGAGGAATTTAAAAGTAAGTTCTCTCTTCTGTAGAATGAGCACAGTATCAAGAGAGCCTGTTTCATAGTAATGATCAGATACCTGCGTGATTTATGAGACAATGTGTGTGAAATATCAGGCCACCACAGAGTAAGTACGTAAGAGTTCACTATTGTCATTATCATCAAGAGGTGCTGGAACCATGTCTCTGGGTTCAAGTTTGAGGTCTGCTGTTTAATAACTGTGATCTTGGGCAAGTTGCTTAACTTCCCTCTGCCTCAGTTTCTCATCTGTGAAATAGGGATAATAATAGAATTTGCCTCACAGGGCTTCTGTGAGGCTTAAATAAATCAATGTCTTGTAAAGAAGCTAGAGCATTTCCTGACACATAGTGTCATAAATGTAGCAGTGGTGATATCCAGAAAAACCCAATGCCAGCTATGAGATACTGCAGCTCCTGCAGTCCAGTGCACTCAGGGGCCCCCATTTCTCCACCTCCTTTTATTTACCACCATCTAGGAATTGCTCGCCTTTACCCTACCCAGTCTCTGACAAATCCCAGGTCCTTCTTCAGACTTTGTCAGAGGAAGAACAGAAATGTTAGAGCCAAAATGGCTTGGTTGACAGTGAAGATGGCCAGTTACACTGTTGACTGAAATTCTCAACATCTCAGAAGCATATGCATTCGTCTGTGTATATGGATATATGCCCAGAGACATCCAGGCTTTGCTGACTGCCCATCCCTCTTATAGGTCCACCCCTTTCCTTGGCCTTGCGCCTCTCCTTCAGGGTGCAGCCCTGATCCGGCTCCTTCAGGAGTTCTCTTTCTGTCGGGGAGCATAATAAGGCTAGTGGTTAAGGGAGCAGTCTTCAGAGGCAGAGAGCCCTGGGTGGAAGTCTGGACTCTGTGATGTCCACCCCAAGCAAAGTTGCTTTCCTAGCTATTCCTCAATTGCCTCATCTGTAAAGTGGGTACAATAAAAGCTGCCTCATTGGCTGTGAGGTTTAAATAAATTATGTGAAAGCACATCTATGTGGAAGTAGGTAGTAACGTGGCAGCTGTGTATAAAGTGAACCGCCTGCAGTGAGCCCTCTGGTTCTTTAACTCACAGCACTTTAAACAACAGATCATTCCTTTTCACACTTTGCTACACTTTAAAATCACCAGAGTAGATTTTTAAGACTCTGAGGCCCATGTAGCACACCTGACTGATTACATTAGAATCTCTGGGGGTGAATATCAATATTTAAAAAATTCACCAGGTACTGCCACATTTGGGACCAGGATTCTAGATTGCTTTCTAGTCTCTCTGCAAATGGCATGAACCATGGAGTTGGCCCAGCAGTGTGTTCCAGTGCTGCCGTATCAGAGGCCATCTTGCCTGTAAGGGGTGTTTTGCACGTGTCCTGTCAGCTCAGCCAAGAGAGCTGACCAGGGCTCCAGCCTCCTCGTTCTTCCCATCCTGGAGCCTAGGAAGATACATGGTTTGAATTTAGCAGATGCTTGTCCTTGACGAATTAGTTGAAATAGAAAATAGGCTTCAGCTGGTAGAGAGGAGACCCGACAGGCCATTTCGAAGCTATTTAGAGCTAAGAACAAGGGCTCTGAAGCCAGGCTGCGTTGTTTTGGGCTGAGATATAAATGCTCACTAATTGTGTGACCTTGGATAAGTTAATTAACCTCTCTGTGCTTCAGTTCCCCCATCCATAAAAGGGAGCTGATAATAAGACCTACTTCTAGAGTTGCTGTGGGTATTAAATACAGTAGCACCTGTGAAGTACTTAACATAATAATACTTGGTACATCAATAAATGTTACCTTTTACTATTACTATTATCCTGAAGACTTGTTCTAATCTGCTTCTAGCTTTAGGCCAATGTAAAAAGCTGGTGTGATCAAAAAGATCTCTCTTTATTTCTCAGTTTCCTTGGATGTGGTCTAAAGCAGGAGAGTTGCTTTATTTGGCATTCCATGATGCACCAGGGTATTTTTTCTTTTTCTTTCTTTTTATTTTCTTCCCAGTACTCAATGCCATGCCTGATACACACTAGGACTCAATAAATGTTTAAATGAAAGCATGAGGTTTAAATGAAAGCTGGACTGTCTATCTTACACACCGCCGGTTTTCCCTATAAAAGTCAGAGAAGGGAATGTGTCTATTTCAAAGGGAAATACAAATACAGACAAGACTCAAAAGATGGAGAAAAACAGACGCCCCTGGCACTTTGTCATTTAAATCACCACAGGATGCCACGTGAGATTTCTGACCCTGACTTCCCACACGTCTGCCTTACTGTTTCAGAACAACTTTTTCTGGCAGTTTATTTCCGTGACATCTCCCTACTGCAGCTCTTGCTGGGTCCCTACGTCATCCTCACTAATTCATTCAGTCATCAAAGTGACAATGCCTAATTATAACCCACAGTGATTCCGGTCCAGAAAGGAAGAGGCAAGCTCTCCCCCTGCCTGAGGAGGGGGCCACAAGTCAGCGTGTGATTCAGATGCCCCCCCCCCCCCGTTTCTTGAATGTGTCGGCCTAGCTACCAGGTCTATGGCCATGTCATAATGCATTTGTCTTATAGACACTACAGGTTCTGCTTGGACTACGGGTCTGTTCATCTTTGGAAGGGAATATAAACCTTTTCAGGGAGGGTACATTTATCCAGTAGCTTGGGAAATCCAAGCGCCGTGGCTTGGAAACTGGGTAAATGGTGGATGGCAGCAGAGCTGCATTACAGGAGACCGTGGATCAGGCTAGTCTTAGGAGAACAGGCATTGAAACCGGGCATGCTTGGGTTTGAATCCTCACAAAGTTCTGTGGCCTGGAGCAGTGCTGCACAGTGCGGTTCCCAGACCTCCATCAGCCTGCAAACTGTTACCAGTCAGGGGAGAGACGAGGAGCTTGTGCCAGAAGGTAAATGAGCGACATCACTAAAAACACCGTTAGTTCGGCTGACTTTTAATTTTCCCCCAAAGGGAGACTTTTTCAATGAAGAAAGCAGGGTATTGGTTTACATTCTAGCGTTAAGTTTCTTATTCCCCGGCTGACTGACAGCGAAGAGCTCACAGAGCAGCATTTTGAGCAGCAGCAACCTGGGGCAAGTTACTCAACCATCCTGAGGCTCAGTTACCTCATATGTAAAATAGGGATGACAGGTCCTACTGATGGGGCCGCTGTGCGAATGGAGTGAGATGCTGAGTATAATGCCTGGTGCATGTCAGGCGCCCGATAATGAGAACTACTAGGAGACAAGATAAGGTAGTCCTCGTTATTATCAGTCCTAATTATTATTAGACAAGATAAGCTAGTCCTACCAGATGATGTTAACACTGGTTGTCTGAAACAATGAAAAGAAAAATGTGTGTTCAGGAAACAAAGGGTTCAGTGGTGAAGTAAATTTAGAAAGGTGATTGGACTCTGGGAGACAAAAGGAATTCATTCTAGAGGTATTCCCTGTTTCTGACCCTTTGAGACCAGAGCTATTTTATTTTTAGTTCTCTCAAACCATCAGACACTGTGTAATAAATGTATGGAAAGCCTGAAGGCAGGTTTTGCCTTGGAACCAACTATCCTGGCATCAGTATACTCAAGACTTGCCCTGGTACCTTGTTTTTCTCTTGCCATCCCCTGGCTTGTGTTGAGCGTGAGTTATTGTCTCTTCTGGGTTACCTCCACCTGGCTACAGCTCCCCTCCCCCCCTGCTAGGTCTCTTCTCCCATACCTTTCTTTTTGAATCACTTTTAACCATCTGGCAGCAAGAAACCTTTACATTAGCTGCAGGCACTCTGAACATCCAAGAGGGCTTTTGGCACTGTGGCTCCAGCAAGTGGTTCTTTAAGGGCCAAATGACCTGGAACAGAAAAACGATTTTTCCAGGAAGTCACAAGTCTTTGGTGGCAGACAGATGTACCCACATACAGGATAAAGTTTCCCAGTGAAATCTCAAAGGGGTCCACACAGGATACGTGGAGGCAGAACCATACTCTAAACCAGCAACTTTCAAGCATTTTCATCCTACAACTTTGCATCACGTTTTTCCACTGCAAAATTTTATGGGTTTTTTTTCTTCCGTTTAGTTAAATAATCATGTACTTGCTTTAGATTAGGTCTATATTAATGCAAACTCTTGAATAAAGGAGACAAAGCTCAAATTAAAGTAGCCTGAGAGAAAAAGAGAATTTGTTGATTTCCGCGGCTAGGCGGGATGGAGGGGCTAACCTGTGGTGTGACTGAATCTGGGAACCTAAACAATAAATATCCTCCGGGCTTCCCCTCTCTCAGCTCTGCTTTGTCTTCTGCTTCTCTTTGTCTGTTAATTTCATTTTCTCTTCCTGCAGCTTCATTTCCTTTCCGTAGATGTAACTTGGATGCCAGCAGGTCTGGGGTCACATCCCCACAGCCTGTAATCTAGGGGACAGACAGGCTTCTGTCTCTGAACACCCAATTATGAGATCCCAGGTCACCTGCCCACCCAGGAGCAGGGAAGTGAGATAAGATCATCAACTAGGGCTGGGTCATGTGACACCCCTGCCCATCTCCCCCTTCCTCCTCATAGCCAGGATGCGGGGGAGTTGCAAACTGAAGCCCCATCAGAACTATTTGGAGTCAGGGAACATTCAATTCCTGAAAGCAAGGAAGAGACTGTTAGAAATGGAGGAGGCTGATTTAAAGAGCACGCATGTGTGACAGATTACTACAGAGAGTGGGCAAAGCTTAACAAAAAGACATAACAGAACTTCAAACAAAAAGGAGGGAGCGAGTTTAGGGGGACAGTTGTTAAGGCTGCTCAAATTACTCAGTATAAGCTGAACACCTTGTTTGCCTAAGGAAATGAATGATCTTGCTGAGGAAAACCACTCTTTAAGTCACCTTGATCTAGAAGAAGGATCGTATTCCCCACATTTTCAACACAAACATGCATTTTTTTCCATCACTAACTTGGCATTGCTGATGAACGCAACTCCCATCTCTCTCCATCATTTCTCTTCATAAAACGTCTGCTACATAATAAATGTTTAACGTATGTTAGTTATTTCTGTCATTTTGACTTAGGTTATTACAAGAGCAATCTCATTAAATATTTATAATAACCTTATATGTAATAACCTTATATTATAATTACTCCTAGTCTCACACAAGGGAACTGAAGCTCAGAGACTGTGTGATCTTGAGGTCATCCCGCTAATAATTGGTGGGGCTGGTATTACTCCAGGTTTGTCTGACTCCAGAGCCAAAGCTCTTGATCTCTGCATAATGAATTCACTCTCTGGTAGTTGGGGGAGAGGAGAAAGTTGTCTTTCTTGACCTAACTCCAATTCCAGAGTAACTTGTACTGCCCCAGCCTTTAGGCAGTGTCTCATCGTAATTACAAAGCATTTATTATACAAACACCCTTTATTTAGTTTTTAAGACCGTTGAGTAAACGATGCTGTTGTCTTCACATCCCAATCCAATAACATACAAGATCTCCCCACAGACATTTCTTGCTTAAACACAGGTGCTGCATCCTATTTAATTTGAAAAGCTGAAACACAGTTGGGCTAGTTTTCAGCAGTTCCATTTGGTCCTTAATCGGCACCTTTTTGTTAATAATAATCTCCTCCTGTGCTGTGGATAATTTCAGCGTTCCTGAAGCTCCAGGTTGTCTCATTTCGGTTGTTGCTGGTTGCCCGTGCTTGTTCATTTTCTACCACCTGCCAAGATGTTCATCTTCATTCTGTATGTGTCAGCTTCTTGAGAGCCTTGAAAGATGTAACCAAGATTTTTTTAAAGAAAAAAAGAAATATCAAACTCCCTTTGGTTAAGGCAGTGACTGGTTTTTCTTCCTCCATTTACTTAACTCAGAAGTCCTCACTGACCTGCATCTGTATTTGGAAATGGAATGAATGCTTGTAAAAGAAAGCAGGTTATCTACTTAAAAACCTTGGATCAGATGTGCACTTTAAATATCTTACAATTTTATTTGTCAATGATACTTCAAGAAAGTTGAAAAAAAATCTTTGGATCAGAGAGTTCCATGGGCACAGGAGTCCCCCTCCTGGGTGTCTTCTTTGGAACTTCATGGTTCTCTCCCCTCTTCCCTGATTCCTTCTTGTCTTTTCCTCTGGCTCCCCTAACCTGTGTTGTTTCTCATGTTCCTGTCTGATGTATTCGGGTGTTTCAGCTGCAAGTGACAGCTTACATTGTAAGGACACTTGTCGCACATGTCAAGAAATCCTCACATCAGTCGGCTTCAGGCTGGTTAATTCATCAGCTCAGGTCCCTTCCCTCTTTTGTTCTGCTCCCCGCAGCAGGTTGGCTTTGTTCTTAGGCTTGTCCTCTTGTTGTTGCAATTGGCTTTGAGTCCCAGTTGTCATATTACACAACCTTGCTCACAGAAAGAGACACGGTTTTGTCTCGCTTCCTTTTCATCACTGAGGGACGCTCACCCAGAAGCCCTCAGCTCTGACTTCAGTGGGCAAGCCTGAACCTTGCAGGGGCAGGGATCAATCTTCACAGCCTCAGACTAATCGGCATTCATGTTCTATGGTGGGGAAGAGGCCCCACCCTGAACACCCAACCACGTGGGGTGAGAAGGCGAACAAATATCTCGGTTCTGTCACTAAAAGAAGTGAGGTCCAGAGGGGACAGTCTGTCCCTCTCTTGGGCAGACTCTAGGCATGGCTAAATTATCATCTTGGCTGTATCTAGCAGGGCAGTGTTTCCTGGTTATTCATCTTTAGCCCGGATTCCTTCTGAGAATCAGAGAGGAAACTCAGAATATCTTAGTGATTCCATTGAGGTATATAGATCTTCCTTCTGGATAACCTATAAACCGCCAGTCACACACAACTTAGACCCCACAGGCTCTTTCCTGGAAAATATCGGGTGACCTTTCAATTTGCCTCATTCATTTTTGGGACTGTATCTAGTCCTAAACAGAGATTTAGAACCCCAAGCAGCAGTGAGTTAAATAAACAAAGGCCACACCAGTGGATCTAATTCTCCAGCATACTATGGGCATCTTTTACGGGGTGTTATTTTTGTATTATGCCTTACGTGAGCAGAACGCCTCAGCGAAAGGCCAGAGAAATACAGGACATCCTCACTTTGCATGGTAGTTTGGGACTATAAAAATGACCACACAAACTGAATCCACACAAAATCATCTTGATAATCGATCAGAAAATTTACTATTGTTCTGTGAGCTTTAAAAATTTCTATCAAAACATTAAAAGCTGTCTTAATGTTACTTATAAAAGGAGAGGGAAATGGAGAAAATAGTGAAGCCAATATTCACTTAATACAGTGTTATTTAAAAGATTGGAGGGCAGAGGGTATAGCTCAAGTGGTAGAGTGTGCACTTAGCATGTATGAGGTCCTGGGTTCAATCCCCAGTACCTCCTCTAAAAATAAATAAGCCTAATTATGTCCCCCACCCTGCCACCAAAATAAAATAATAAAATCATTAAATAATAAATAGATAAAATATTTTTTAAATTAAAAAAATAAAATATTGGAAACAATGAGAATCAAAATGTTTTGTTTCTTGTTAAAAAAAAGCTATAAAGAGTAGTTTGAACAGTGCCTTTTTGTTCATATAACTCATAATACTGCATGAATATCTTTTCTGTGCCTTGGCAAATTGCCTTGCTGCTTTCTTTTCTTTTTTTTTTTTAACATTTTTTATTGATTCATAATAATTTTACAGTGTGTCAAATTCCAGTGTTCACCACAATTTTTCAGTCATTCATGGACATATACACACTCATTGTCACATTTTTTTCTCTGTGATTTATCATAACATTTTGTGTATATTTCCCTGTGCTATACAGTGTAATCTTGTTTATCTATTCTACAATTTTGAAATCCCAGTCTATCCCTTCCCACCCTCTACCCCCCCCCCCGGTAACCACAAGTCTGTGGTCTATTTTTGTCCTGTATTTATGCTTTGTTTTTGTTTGTTTTTGTTTTTTAGATTCCACGTATGAGCGATCTCATATGGTATTTTTCTTTCTCTTTCTGGCTTACTTCACTTAGAATGACATTCTCTAGGATCATCCATGTTGCTGCAAATGGCATTATGTTGTCGGTTTTTATGGCTGAGTAGTATTCCATTGTATAAATATACCACCTCTTCTTTATCCAGTCACCTGTTGATGGACATTTAGGCTGTTTCCATGTCTTGGCTATTGTAAATAGTGCTGCTATGAACATTGGGGTGCAGGTGTCATCCTGAAGTAGATTTCCTTCTGGGTACAAGCCCAGGAGTGGGATTCCTGGGTCATACGGTAAGTCTATTCCTAGTCTTTTGAGGAATCTCCACACTGTTTTCCATAGTGGCTGCACCAAACTGCATTCCCACCAGCAGTGTAGGAGGGTTCCCCTTTCTCCACAGCCTCTCCAGCATTTGTCATTTGTGGATTTTTGAATGACGGCCATTCTGACTGGTGTGAGGTGGTACCTCATTGTAGTTTTGATTTGCATTTCTCTGATAATTAGTGATATTGAACATTTTTTCATGTGCTTTTTGATCATTTGTATGTCTTCCTTGGAGAATTGCTTGTTTAGGTCTTCTGCCCATTTTTGGATTGGGTTGTTTATTTTTTTCTTATTGAGTCGTATGAGCTGCTTATATATTTTGGAGATCAAGCCTTTGTCGGTTTCACTTGCAAAAATTTTCTCCCATTCCATAGGTTTTCTTCTTGTTTTATTTCTGGTTTCCTTTGCTCTGCAGAAGCTTGTAAGTTTCATTAGGTCCCATTTGTTTATTCTTGCTTTTATTTCCTCTAGGAGAAAATTTTTGAAATGTATGTCGGATAATGTTTTGCCTATGTTTTCCTCTAGGAGGTTTATTGTATCTTGTCTTATGTTTAAGTCTTTAATCCATTTTGAGTTGATTTTTGTATATGGTGTAAGGGTGTGTTCTAGCTTCACTGTTTTACATGCTGCTGTCCAGTTTTCCCAACACCATTTGCTGAAGAGACTGTCTTTATTCCATTGTATATTCTTGCCTCCTTTGTCGAAGATGAGTTGACCAAAAGTTTGTGGGTTCATTTCTGGGCTCTCTATTCTGTTCCATTGGTCTATATGTCTGTTTTGGTACCAATACCATGCTGTCTTGATGACTGTAGCTCTGTAGTATTGTCTGAAGTCTGGGAGAGTTATTCCTCCAGCCTCTTTCTTTCTCTTCAGTAATGCTTTAGCAATTCTAGGTCTTTGATGGTTCCATATAAATTTTATTATGATTTGTTCTAGTTCTGTGAAATATGTCCTGGGTAATTGGATAGGGATTGCATTAAATCTGTAGATTGCCTTGGGCAGTGTGACCATTTTAACAATATTGATTCTTCCAATCCAAGAGCATGGAATATCTTTCCATTTTTTAAAGTCTTCTTTAATTTCCTTCATCAATGGTTTATAGTTTTCTGTGTATAATTCTTTCACCTCCTTGGTTAGATTTATTCCCAGATATTTTATTACTTTGGGTGCTATTTTAAAGGGGATTGTTTCTTTACTTTCTTTTTCTGTTGGTTTATCGTTAGTGTAAAGAAAGGCAACTGATTTTTGAACATTAATTTTGTAAACTGCTACCTTGCTGAATTCTTCGATCAGCTCTAGTAGCTTTTTTGTGGACCTTTTAGGGTTTTCTATATATAGTAACATGTCGTCAGCATATAATGACACTTTTACCTCTTCTTTTCCAATTTGGATCCCTTTTATTTCTTTCTCTTGCCTGATTGCTGTGGCTAGGACTTCCAGGACTATATTGAATAGGAGTGGTGATAGTGGGCATCCTTGTCTTGTCCCAGATTTTAGTGGGAAGCTTTTGAGTTTTTCACCATTGAGAACTATGCTGGCTATAGGTTTGTCATATATAGCTTTTATTATGTTGAGATATGTTCCCTCTATACCCACTTTGGCGAGAGTTTTTATCATAAATGGGTGTTGAATTTTATCAAATGCTTTTTCTGCATCGATTGAGATGATCATGTGGTTTTTGTCCTTTCTCTTGTTGATGTGATGTATTACATTGATTGATTTGCGTATGTTGAACCAGCCTTGTGTCCCTGGGATGAACCCCACTTGGTCATGATGTATAATCTTTTTTATGTGTTGTTGGATTCTATTTGCTAAAATTTTGGTGAGGATTTTGGCGTCTATGTTCATCAGTGATATTGGCCTATAATTCTCTTTTTTTGTAGTGTCTTTGCCTGGTTTTGGTATCAGGGTGATGGTGGCTTCATAGAATGAGTTTGGGAGTATTCCCTCCTTTTCAATCGTCTGAAAGAGTTTGAGAAGGACTGGTATGAGTTCTTCTTTGTATGTTTGGTAGAATTCCCCGGTGAAGCCGTCCGGTCCTGGACTTTTATTTGTAGGGAGGTTTTTAATTGCTATTTCTATTTCCTTTCTAGTGATCAGATTGTTCAAGTGTTCAGTTTCTTCTTGATTCAGTTTTGGTGGACAGTATGTTTCCAGAAACTTGTCCATCTCCTCTAGGTTATCCAGTTTGGTTCCATATAGTTTTTCATAATATTCTCATATGATATTCTGTATTTCTATTTTGTTGTAATTTCTCCATTTTCCTTTCTTATTTTGCTAATTTGTGCTCTCTCTTTTTTCTTCTTTGTGAGTTTGGCCAGAGGTTTGTCAATTTTATTTACTTTTTCAAAAAACCAGCTTTTGGTTTGGTTGATTTTTTCTATGGTCTTGTTAATCTCTATTGTATTTAATTCCTCTCTGATCTTTATTATTTCCTTCCTTCTGCTGCTTTTTGGGGCTTTTTGTTCTTCTTTTTCTAATTGATTCAGGTGGTGGGTTAACTTGTTTATTTGAGATTGTTCTTCTTTTTTGAGGAAGGCCTGTATCGCTATAAACTTCCCTCTTAGCACTGCCTTTGCTGTGTCCCATAGGTTTTGAGTGGTTGTGCTTTCATTATCATCTGTCTCAAGGTATTTTTTAATTTCAGCTTTGATTTCCTCATTGATCCATTGTTTTTTCAATAACATATTGTTTAATCTCCATGCTTTTCTTTTTTTCTCCTTTGTTTCTCTGTTGTTGATTTCCAGTTTCATGGCATTGTGGTCAGTAAAGTTGCTTGAGATAATTTCTATCTTCTTAAATTTGTTGAAGTTTCTTTTGTGTCCAAGTACATGATCGATCCTGGAAAATGTTCCATGTGCACTTGAAAAGAATGTATATTCTATTTTTGGGGGGTGTAAAGCTCTGAAAATATCCACCAAATCTAGTTTTTCTATTGTAGTATTTAATTTCTCTGTTGCCTTGTTTATTTTCTGTCTGGAAGATCTGTCTAGTGATGTTAATGCAGTGTTAAAATCTCCAACTATGATTGTATTCCCATCAATATCCCCCTTTATCTCTGTTAGTAATTCTTGTATGTACTTAGGTGCTCCTATATTGGGTGCATATATATTAACGAGTGCAATATCTTCATCTTGTATCACTCCTTTAATCATTATAAAATGTCCTTCTTTATCTTTCTTTATGTCCTTTGTTTTAAAGTCTATTTTGTCTGAAATCAGTACTGCAACACCTGCTTTTTTGGCTTTTCCATTTGCATGGAATATCCTTTTCCATCCTTTCACTCTCAATGTATATGTGTCCTTCTCCCTAAAGTGGGTCTCTTGTATGCAGCATATTGAAGGTTCTTGCTTTATTATCCACTCTGCCACTCTGTGTCTTTTGACTGGAGCATTTAGTCCATTAACATTTACAGTAATTAATGATAGATGTGTGTTTATTGCCATTTTGAACTTATCTTTGCAGTTGAATTGGTATATCCTCTTTGTTCCTTTCTTCTTCGTTTTGTGGTTTGGTAATTTTCCTTTGTATTATCATGGATTTTATTTAATTTTTGTGACTCCCTTGTAAATTTTTGACTTGTGGTTACCCTTTTTTGTAAATCTATTAACCTATACCCATTTTTAATAAACTGATAATAACATGATCTCAAACCCATCCTACTGTTAAAAAAATTTTAAAAAAGAAAGAAAAAAAAATTCTATCTTTCCCTGCCTCCCTCTCCCACTCTCAGTGATTTGTATGTCTTCTTTTATAATTTCGTGTTTTCTTTATTTGTAATTCATGAGTTATCACCTTTCCAGTTGTACGTTTCTCATTTCTGTAGCATCCTGCTGCTTTTCTATTTAGAATAGCCCTTTCAATATTTCTTTTAGCATGGGTTTAGTGTTGCTAAACTCCTGCAGCTTTTTTTTGTCTGTGAAACTCTTTATTTCTCCTTCTATCCTAAAGGATAGCCTTGCTGGATAAAGTATCCTAGGCTGCATCTTTTTTTCATTCAGGGCTTTGAATCTATCTTGCCACTCCCTTCTGGCCTGTAGTGTTTGTGTAGAGAAATCAGCTGAGAGTCTTATGGGGGTTCCCTTGTAGTTCACTCTTTGCTTTTCTCTTGCTGCCTTTAGAATCATTTCTTTATCCTTGACTCTGGCCATCTTGATTATGATATGTCTTGGTGTGGGTCTATTTGGGTTCTTCCTGTTTGGGACCCTCTGAGCTTCCTGTACTTGATATCTGATTCCTTCTTTAAGTTTGGGAAGTTTTCAGTCATGATTTCTTCAAAAACCTTTCAATCCCCTTTGATCCTTCTTCCCCTTCTGGGACCCCTATTATGCGAAGATTGGGACGCTTTATATTATCCCATAGGTCCCTTATGCTATTATCATTATTTTTTATTTGCTTATCTTGTAGTTCTTCTGAATGGGTGCTTTCTATTGCCCTGTCTTCTAGATCACTAATTCGTTCCTCTGCATTAAGTAGTCGGCTTTGCACAGCTGTTAGATCATTCCTCATCTCTGTCAATGAGTTTTCCCATTTTGCTTGGCTCTTCTATATAGCTTCAATTTCATTTTTGACATATTTTATTTCTCTAAGCATTATCTCTTTTAATTCCTTCAGCAATTTGATCACTCCTTTTTTGAAATCTTGATCTAGTAGGCTATCGATGTCTATTTCATTGAGCTTTCTTTCAGGGGATTCCTCTTGTTCTTTTAATTGGGAAAGGTTTCTCTGCTTCTTCATCTTGCTCATACCTCTCTGGCACTGTGGTTTATGGAGTATCAGTTGTCTATTTTGGATCTTAAGGATTTTATCTATCTAATGCCTATTTAGGAATAGAACTTAGGAAAAAAAAAGAAAAAAGAAAAAAATAAGAGAGAGAGAGAAAGATTTTTAAAAGAAGGGAGAAAGAGGGTTTGAAAACAATGTATAATGAATAATAGAAGAGCGGGTTGAAGCAGAGTATTAATCGGGTGGAGACGTCCTTTCAAAACCTTTAAAAAAAAAAGGGGGGGTGGGGAGATGAATATATGTGTTTGAAGCCTGTGTCTAATCAATAACAGGACATCAAAACCCGAGAGAAATAGAAATGAATTAAGAAGTAAAAATTAAGAGAGTAATTGAAAATATAACAGGTAAAAACAGGTTAAAAAAAACAAAACAAAAAAACAAAAAAAAAACAAAAAACAAAACAAAAAAAAGGGGGGGTTTGTCGGTGTTCTCCTGGAGTGTGTGTGCTTTTAATGTGATGTCCTTCTGTCTTCGTCCTGTTTTGGAAGCTCAGCTTGTTTTCATAGGCCCTCCGTTGGCGCCCTCTTCTGTGCTGCACCTGTTGGCAAGCAGATCGCGCCTCCTCCTAACAGGGGGTCAGATGCAGCTCTTCTCTGCTGTGGGCGGGCGGGTCACTGCCCCTCCGGATGCCGCAGTCAGATGTTGCAGACTGGCCAGGCAGGAGGGCCGGTCGTGCCCCCTCCCAGCACCTTGGTCAGGGGTTGTGTTCCTGCCCGACAGGCGGGGGGCCGCTCTCCCTCTACCTGCGCCGCTGGTAGCTCCGCTGTTCTGTGCGGCTGCGCGCTCTGCGCCGGCGCTCCGCCCTGGTCGGCGCTCCGCCCTGGTCGCGCTCAGTCCTGGTCGGCGCTCCGCCCTGGTCGCGCTCCGCCGGTGGGCTCGGGGAAGACCGAGGGGCAGCCTCGTCCCTGCTCCGAGCCAAGACCCAGCTGCTTGTTTGTCTTTGTGGAGCAAGTTCTCTGAGGGACCAGGATGGAAGGATCCTATCTGCCCAGGGCTGTAGGCCCGTCTCAGTCTGGCCCTTGAGGCTGCTAAGCCCTTCGGTGCGGACGCAGGTTTCGCCTCTGCCCCCGCCTGGGTGCTCAGCGCCGGAGAATATGGCGACTCGGCCTGGGCCCCGCCCCTCTTTCCCTGAAAAGTTTTCGCGGGTTTTCAGAGATGGGGGTATGCACCCTTCCCCCGAGAGCACATCAACCTTGCTGTTTTATGGAGGGCCCAGGTTGTTCTGTCCTGTACACCCACAGCCACAGCGCCCAGCCCCTTGCAGTCCCCCGGAGCTGCCGCCGTGCAGCCGCCCCCGTCCTCCGCCGGGCTTGTGCAGCCTGGCCCTGCCCGCCGCTGCCGGCCCGCGTCTCAGGCTGGGTGTCGGGGGGACGCTCTGTGCCCGTTTAACTTAGTTCTGTCAGACAAGGGCTGCTCTGTACAGATCCGAGCCTCGGCGGCTCCCCCTCCGTCCCGCTGGCCTCTCAGTTGGAGAGGGGAGACCCAGCGAGCGAGCGCCAGTCCTCCTTTGCCGCTCCCTCCCCGCGGGACCCGTCCCGCGCTGCTTTGCCTTTTGTTCTTTCTTTTTTCCTTGTCTCCTACCAGATTTTTGGCGTCTTTATCTTTTGAAGAGGGCGATGATCTGTTGGAGTTCCGCAGGTGCTCTGGTTGGCTGAGTGGGTCTGTAGATGTGGGTCTTGGTGTATTTGTGGGAGAGGGTTACTTACAAGCGTCCTTCTACTCCGCCATCTTGCCCGGAAGTCCCCTTGCTTCTTTCTAAGGTTGGAGTAGCTTCCAACATTTTATCCTTTGCACTTTCAGTGTTGCGAAATAGCTCCAGGAGTTCCTTTCATGGGAAGGTTTTTGAAGGTGCCACCTTCTCTGGGATATTTTCCCCTTTTCCTCATTTGCGTGGGTAAGTCACCTTCACTAAGTTCTCCAGCTGCCTGTCTGGAGCCTCTTCCATAGCAGCAGTCAGCATCCACTGTCAGCTATGGCTGTGCTATTTACATTCGATGTGAATTTTGCTCCTGGTGTTTTCGCTTTTTATTTCTTTGCTGTGCCTCCCTTTTTGTTAGCCACCTTCCCCCTTTTGATCATCCATTTTTGTAAAATATCCCCAGGGTTTATCACCAAGAGACAAGGAGGCAACACAACCACAAGGTTTGCTGGCTGTGTGTGAACTGAGCTGCATGTGCAGAGACCAGTCACTGCCAGCCTTTGAAAGATGTGAGTTGATTGGTCACCGACCATGGGCGTATCTGTTATTGACATAGTGACTTGTGGATGGAAGAGCTGGCGGCAAAGTTTCTACTTTATTCAATGACTCAGTTAATATACTGTGGGAACTGAAAATGGAACCATGTTATTGGGGGACTGGTGTTACTCAACTAAACCATGATACCTGAAATCTACACCTCAGATTTCAGAACCGTGCAGAGTGAAGGCCGCTTGTGTTGTAATTTTGGGCATATTCACCCACTGGCCACTCACTGTCAGTGTTTCTTTCAGCTCTATACTGCTCAGACACCCTAGTCCAGCTGTGAAGTGGCAACTTGCAGAGTCTGATCCAGTGTCCACCCCTGGATGGCATACCCAGTCTCTAGCTTTAGGAAAGATGTACTTTTAGCCTTGAGTCTGTGCAGTTGGCATGGACTGGAAACAGCTGTTAATTAGGGAGGTGATGCTCAGTATAGCACTGCTGAGAAGCAAGAATGCCATTAGCAAGTTTAATAGCCAAATGACTGCCCATGTGTCAATCAAAGTTGGGAAAGGGAACAAGCATATAATCTGCAGATTTTCTTCTCTGTTTCTGGTCCTTTGGTAAAAGTGAAAATTCACTTTCTTTTTAGTGGGTTAGCCTTCAGAATCTAATCTAATCCAATCTAATAAATGGACTGCCTGGAAGACTCTGGCCCTGCCTTGCTGTGTGCCCTTACACAGAAATCTTAACCTTTGTTTACCTGCACTGTATTCCTTCCCCCAACTTTCACATCCTCTCCTTGCCATTTGTATGTCGCAGGCCCTTCTGTACCCTTCAAGGTGAATTCTACCTTAACCTCTAGTGGTTTGAATTAGTGGAGACAATTTTGGGCTTGCTAACTTGGAGCTCATTAAGATACCACTCTTTTAGGGAAAAAAAAGAGAGAATATATGCATCTCCTATTTTTTCTTGTATCTACTTAATTATATGCTTCTTTTTATGTGACAAAGAGAACTATTAGGTTATGGAAAGAGCACAGATTTTGGAAGCAGACAGGGCTAGGTTTGGAACGTAGCTTTGCACTGACTGTACTTGACACATTTTATGTCATCTCACTGAGAATGAATTCAGTATGTGGTGGCTGCTATCATTAACTGCTGATCATAAGCTGATGTGTGGGTCAAATAAGCTGATGTATGTAAAACATTTCACAGAGTAACTGGGACATTAAATGTGCATAAAAATGCTATTTTCATACCCTCTGTATTCTCCTTTCTACTTTAGCTTCTAGCAAGTTCAGAGACAAGCCTATTGTTCAATTGTAATGATTCATGAATCCTAAACAGTTAATATAGCTAGATGTCTGCTCTTTTTAACTACTTTTCTTTTTCCTTTTTTTTTTTTTTTTTTGTTCCAAATCGTTATGTTCTTAATTGTTTCCTTTTGGATGTGCTTTAATGTTAGAACTTCCCTCGATCATTTGCAGATGTAGATGGGAGTACAGAAAGAATGAGTTAATAAATTGCCATACAGGCATACCTTGGCGATGTTGCAGGTTCAGTTCCAGACCACCACGATAAGGAGACCATTGCAACAAAATGTCGTGTCGGTATTTTGGTTTACCAGTGAATGTAAGTTATGCTTACACAATCCTGTATAGTCTGTTAAGTGCGCAGTAGCATTATGTCTAAAAAACCAGTATACATATATTAATTTAAAAATATTTTATTGCTAAAAATTGCTAACCATCACCTGAGCCTTCAGCAAGTCGTAATCTTTTTCCTGGTGGAGGGTCCTGCCTTGATGTTGACAGCTGCTAACTGATCAGGGTGTTGGTTGCTGGAGGTTACGGTGACTATGACAATTTCTTAAAATAACATGACAATGACGTTTGCCGCATCAGTTGACTCTTCCTTGCTCAGTAGCACGCAATGCTGTTTGATAGCATTTTACCAACAGTAGAACTTTCTTCAAAACTGAGTCAGTCCTCCCAACTCTGCTGCTGCTTTATTGACTAAGTTTATGTAATATTCAAAATCCCTTGTTGCCATCTCAACAGTCTTTACAGCTTCTTCATCAGGTGTAGATTTCGAACTTAGGAAACCACTTTGCTCATCCATATGCAGCATCTCCTCATCCAACTAAGTTGTATCATGAGGTTGCAGCAGTTACAGTCACATCTTCAGGCTCCCCTTCTTCTTCTAGATCTCTTGCTATTTCCATCATTATCTGCAGTGACTTCCCCCACTGAAGTCTTGGACCCCTCAGAGTCATCCATGAGGATTGGAATCAGTTTCCTCCAAACTCCTGTCAGTGTTGATATTTTGACCTCCTTCCATGAATCGTGAATGTTCTCAATGGCATCTAGAATGGTGAATTCTTTTCAAAAAGTTTTCAATTTGCTTGGCCCAGATCCATCAGAGGGATCACCATCTCCAGCAGCTTTAGCCTTATGAAATGTATTTCTTAAATAATAAGACCTGAAAGTCAAAATGACTCCTTGGTCCATGGGCTGCAGAATGGATGTTGTGTTACCAGGCGTGAAAACAACGTTCATGCCGTACATCTCATCTCCTGCAGAGCTCTTGGGTGACCAGGTGCATTGTCAGTTCTCAGTAGTGTTTTGAAAGGAATCTTTTTTTCTGAGCAGAAGGTCTCACCAGTGAGCTTAAAATATTCAGTAAACCATGTTGTAAACAGATGTGCTGTCATCCAGGCTTTGTTCCATTTATAGGGCACAAGCAGGGTAGATTTATCATAATTCTTAAGGGCTCTAGAATTTTTAAAATAGTACAGTGAGCATTGGCTTCAACTGAAAAGTCACCAGCTGCATTAGTGCCTAGAAAGAGAGTCAATCTGTCCTTTGAAGCTCCGAAGCCAGGCATTGACTTCTCTCTAGTTACAAAGGCCCTAGATGGCATCTTCTTCCAACAGAAGGCTGTTCATCTACATTACAGTTTTGTTGTTTAATGTCACCACCTCTGTTAATTATCTCAGCTAGACCTTCTGGATGACTTGCTACAGCTTCTACATCTGTACTTGCTGCTTCACCTTACACTTTTCTGTTATGGAGGTGGCTTCTTTAAATAAGGAAACCATGAACCAACCTCAGCTAGCTTCCGACTTTTCTTCTGCAGCTTCCTCCCTTCTCTCCCCTTCATAGAATTGAAGAGCGTTAGGGCCCTGCTCTGGATTAGGCTTTGGCTTAAAGAAATGTTGTGCCTAGTTTTGATCTCCTCTCCAGACCATTCAGACCTTCTCCATATCAGCAATAAGCTATTTTGCTTTCTTATCGTTCATGTATTCACTGGAGTAGCACTTTTAATTTCCTTCAAGAATTTTCCATTGCGTTCACAGCACAGCTGACTGGTGCAAGAGACTTAGCTTTCAGCCTGTCTTGGCTTTTGACATGCCTTCCTCACTAAGCTTAATCATTTCAAGCTTTTGATTTGAAGTGAGAGGGTTGAAAGTCTCATCCTTTCATTTGGACGTTTAGAGGCCACTGAGTGTTATTAATTGTCTGTATTTCAATATGATATTGTTGTGTCTCAGGAAGTAGGGAGGCCCCAGGAGAGGGAAAGAGATGGGGGAGTGGCCAGTCCATAGAGCACAGAACACACACAGCATTTATCCATTAAATTCATTGTTTTATATGGGCATAGTCTGTGGCACCCCAAAACAATTACAATAGTAACATTAAAGATCACTGATCAGAGATCACCATAACAAATATAATAGTAATGAAAAAGCTTGAAGTATTGTGAGAATTATTCAAATATGACACAGAGACATGAAGTGAGCAAATGCTGTTAGAAAAATGGTGGCGATAGACTTGCTCGATGCAGGGTTGCCACAAAAACTTCAATTTGTAAAAAAATACAATATCTGTGAATCAGATAAAAGCAAGGTGCGATAAGATGAGATCTGCCTATATTTCCACTTCAGTCCCGATGTTGTACAGATCATTTTGCCCTGCTTTCCTCTGGTCTGGCAACCAGTTGTGATATATAGCAACGTTCTCCAGCTTGTGGAGAACTTTACCTCTGAAATAATTCAGTTTGCCCTGCAGATGTTTTGTTGCTGCTCTATAGTTGGCACAATTTCAAAGTCTGTGACATGATATTTAATTTCCCAGCCCCTCATAGACAACATGGAACAGGAGCTGGTGCAATTTGAAATGGCAGAAATAAAACTTTGTATTCAGCAAACCCCATCACATTTATTCTTCCTGGCTCACAAGAAAACAACCTTTTCTTTGCTGTTATGTTGAGGTCATGGCTAGGTTCAGGCAAATAGGATGTGGGTAGAAGTGATGGTCTGACCAAGAAGTTTTTGGGAAATTGATAACATAATGTTCTGATTTCTCAACTGACTTGTAAGGCTATATTTTTAAAATGGAGAATTATAGAGAATATGGAAGAATACTGGTTATCACTTGGAGGAAAATCACCTCACAGAACCACCCGGACCTACACTAGAAGGAGATGATGTGGACATGAAGTCAATCTTAACTATTGAGTTAAGCTTCTGAGATATCAGGGCTTACTTGTTACTGAAGCATAGCCTATTCTATGCTGACTAAAACACTTCCCTCTCTAATTCATGAGACTTCTCTGGAGATAAAATGATACTGTTGCTCATGTTAGTAGTTTATAAAGTGTATAGGAAAGCAACATGTGAATGTATCATGTTGTTATTCGTGGAAAGTGCCTAGGTTTGGAAGGTTAGAGACCAAGCTCTTACAAGCATGACAAGTCCCTGCAGCTCTCTTATCTTTAGCACATGTCATCTGTAAGGTAACAATCGTAATTCTTGTCATGGGTACTTCTCGGGGTTGTTACAAGATGCAAATGAAATCATGGATGTGTAAGCTCTTAGTAAATCATAAAGTCCTATCAAATAAAGGCACTGTAATGATTTCTCTGGAGCTTCAAACCTCTCTCAGGATTATCCTTTTCACATAGAAGAGGGGTGCCTCACTACCCCAAAGTATTACTGTTTTCTGGAGTGTTAGCGTAGATTCTTGTTCAGCAAAGCATGAGCCCAGACCTTCTGAATGTAATCCGAAACACTTGGCAGGCATTTTCTGCCTGGAACATCTGTTTGAAGCTGAAAATAAAGGTGGCTATAATTCTAAACACAAAATGTCTTAGGGGTAGGGGAGCAGGAAAGAACCTTGAATAGAGTTTTAATCTCTTCTGAAGTCGAGGGTAGAGGAGGGAAAGAGGAGGGTGTGTGGTTGGGGTCTGGCATAGGAGAGGGAGAGAGGTCAAACTTCACTGGAGGGGGAGGGGGCAGCTCACAGACCCCAGGACGGCCAGGACAGGATCATGGCTACACACTCGACTACCTACAACATGTGTTTGCAGGAACAGAAGGCCCCAAGACTCCATTCTGCTCCAAAGCTGGCCTCTGAAGCTCCCTGGTCAAACTTCTTTCTTTTTAGCTGGCAGCTTTGCGTCTTGTCTAGAGCCAACCAATAGAACAGTCTTGTGGGAAGGATTGTGCTGAAAGTTAATATAGTTCTAAGGAGACTTTGGGGGAAGGAAGAAGCTGAGATGCAGTTTTGATAGCAAGTGGAGGCACAGTGAGTGATTCACAGATAAAACTCTGGGGCCAAGGTCAACCAACAGTCCCCTTCACCCAACTTTCCCATGTAGGGGCCCCCCCACTGCCAGGGCAGCTGCGCCCTTGAGCCTCAGTGTTCGCCTTCGTCACTCTGGCTCCATGCCAGGCACCCTGCTGAGTGTTTCACAAATATTAGCTCATTGATCAGTCATAAAAAAAAAACCCTAGGAAATAGATACTATTATTATCCCCATTTTAGAAATGGGGAAACTGAGGCCCAGGGAAGTTAAGTTCTAGGACACAAATAATAAGTGGCAGAGCTGGGGTTCAGACCCAGGCAGCAGGCTCTGCAGCTCATGCCCTAAACACTCCCTGAACTCTGCTGCCTCATCCAGAAAAGGGGTCGAGGATGCTTGTGAACCTCAGAGCTCCAGTGCCTCCCATATCCTGGGATTTTTCTGACTTACATCCACCAGATGAGAGTCAATTAAAAGACAGAATCAAGCAAGAAAGCCACGTCTTGACCAGTTCATACTGTGCAGATATGTAATTGTGGCTAACAGGAATAAACCACAGATCCTCGTGGCCAATTTCTTGCTCCTGGAAACAGAGCCTTGCTCATTGAGTTTGGGAGGCGAATCATTTGGATCCATTGGAGACCCCTCAGTGCCCACAGCGTGGAAAGCCAGACTCAAGTGAACTCATTACCTATCACTTGGTTGTTGGCTAAAAATAAATAAATAAAAAGAAAGCCTGCTGGAGTTATGCTTGCAGTCGGGGTGCTAACATTCATTAGCATATCTTAATAAAAATGTGTGTCTGCCGCACGCTTTTATTGCTCATCACAATGCTTGTATGCACCTCATTAACTACCAGTTGCCTTTAGGCGTTTACTTGAAGACAGTCAAGTACTATGTAATCAAGTAGAGCTAAAAAATTACTTTTGTGAGGAATCTGGAATAAGGAAAGTGTGAGATTAGCAATTAGTATTTGTCTCCGACTTTCCTTGATGGCTAGTTGCTACCTTTTAATGATGTGAGCATCACACAGCTGGGTTGCAGTTGAATCTTTTCTATAGACTCCATGTCTGCATCTTCCAGATGAGTGTTTTTCTGCTGTCTTTCTTGCTACTAAGTCAGTGTTGTTCAAAGTGTGGTCCAGGCTACCTGCATCTGGTTTGCCTGGCGCGCTTTATTAAAAGTCTGGAGTCCCTGACTCCAGAACAGGCCACTGAATCGGAAAATCTTTACAGGTGAGGCCTGGGTGGGCTGACTGCGTGAACCAGTTTACAGCCATTGGCTTGGAGCTGCTTTCATTTTCAGAAGTGTTCCGAGTTTAATCATCAACTCCATGGGTGCTCTGGGCCTGAAGCTCTGCATTATAACACATGCCCCAGGTGCTTCTTATGTGTATTAAAGTTTGAGGACCACCATTCTAAGTGTAGTAGAGGGATTGGATGTGATAAAATTGTCAGTAGTAAAAAAAAAAAAACCTCTTGGATGTCATTTATAGAAATCATATTCTTATAAATATCACTTGTCTAGGGCAAAAAACATGCAAAATACCCTATCTTACATGTTAATTATGAGACTACTTCTCTGGCCTCAAACAAGTCAGAAAATCTGGCAAACTCACATCAAGGAACGTAGTAGAGTTCACCCCTGCCTAGAAATTCTATAAAGGCAGGTGTGACCTATACATACCCACGGGCTTCTTTAGAACTGGCCCCCAAGGAGAGGCCACCATGAAAGGACATCCCAGCGCTGTCCACAGGGCTGAGAAACTTTGCAGGCAGAAGTCACAAACTGGCAGTCCCTGGCCCACAGCCACCCACGGCTGTGTTCTGTTCTGTACACAGTCACTTCACACATTTTGTGTCATTTTTCAGACATTTAAAAATCAGGAGATTTCATGTTCAAATAATCATTTCTAACTTCTCTTGAAATATCAGAGGGATCAGCAAATATGAATCATGTTCCCGCATGACAGGAGTTGACTGGCTGAGTGGTGGCTCCCCTCTTTGGATGGAGCTTCGGTTTCTGCTTCACTGTGGTCCCCAGCCAGCCTGCTTCTTTCATTTCCATCTCCTGCCAAGCCCCATGGCTGGGATGTTGCTGCTCCTGCTCTGTGACCTGGGAGTTCTCAACCTTGGCTACATATTAGAAATAACTCAGGAGCTTTAATTTTAAAAAAGGAGGAAGAGGAAGCAGAGGAGGATGGAGGAAGGAAGAAGAAAAAGGAGGAGGAGGAGAAGAGGAGGAAGAAAGCAAGAAGCAAAGCAAAAGAAAAAGGCTGGGCTTACTGTAGGTGATCACTGCAGAAGGTGGAGTCTAGGAATCTGAATTTTTAAGCCCTCCAGGTGACTCTGTGCCAAGAAAGAGTGGAGAACCATGGGCTCACCCTGGAGCCTTTCTAGCAGCTGCCTCAAGGGAGGATCCCAGCATGTTCTCGTGTGCATGAGGGCTCACCTGTAATTAACTGGTTTAAGAATCACCTGGTGAATTGACCTCAAGGCGCTACCTTCAGAGATATGGTTTAAGTGGGGGATATGGAGCCAGGGTTTGCATTTTTCCCAGAAGATTTTACTGCAGGTAGTCCAGAGCCCACGCTATGAGTGAGATCCTTGCTCAGAGCTCTCCTTCCCTTTCTCCTAACAGGTTTTTCCCTATGTGCATTTCAAAAGAATTCCACCCTGTTCTTTTAACCTGACTGCAGTGAACAGCCTGTGAGGGATGAGCTGTTGATGTTTGAAATTTAAGTGCGAATAACACTTTTGGACGAGAGCAAATTCTCCCCTTCTCGGCCTATTTGGTATCATTTGAACTTTCAGAAAAGCTGCCTCTACTTTAATAAAATGGTGCAAATGGAAATTCATCAGAGGAAAGGCCACTCAGGTTTTCCCTGTAGCTGATTCAGCTAGCTCCACCTCACCATTCTGGATGTGGCTGAAAGTCACATTCAATTTGATAGTTCCTTTCAAGGTATGAAAAACAAAGAGAAATGGAAAAATAAAGGAGAAATTCTTGTGACATTGGGTTATGTAAAGATATCCTAGATGGACCACCAAAAGAGTCATCTATTTAAAAATGATAACTTAGAGTCTATCACAATTAGGAACTTCTCTTTGAAAGTTACCATTGACATGGAGAAACTATTTGCAAATCTCATATTTGATTAACAACTTATATCTGACTTGTATAAAGAATTGCAGAATTCTCAAATATCAAGAAGAAGAAAGCAAACACCCTAATTTTAAAAATAGGCAAAA
This sequence comes from Vicugna pacos, assembly GCF_048564905.1. Taxonomy (NCBI): domain Eukaryota; kingdom Metazoa; phylum Chordata; class Mammalia; order Artiodactyla; family Camelidae; genus Vicugna; species Vicugna pacos. The sequence continues at coordinate 85,401,679 of NC_132997.1, read as the reverse complement.
AATTTGACTAGACATTTTGCTTTATAACAAGATGGAAAATAGTATGTGAAAAAAGAATCTCAGTATCTTTACTCATTAGGGAAAAGCAAATTAAAACCACATTGTGATGTCACTACATATGTATTAGATTGTCCAAAATTAAAGACTGATGCATCTAGTGTTGGTGAGGATGTGGGGGAACTCTCCATGGTACTGGTACCCCATGTACAGCTAATGGGAAGTGAAAACAAGCACTTTGCCAAACAGCTTAGCGAGTTTTTGAAAGATTAATGCTGTACAATAGAATCCAACCATTCTACCCCTAGGTATTCACCTAAGGGTAATGAAAGAATACGTCCATATAAAGACTTATACATGAATAGTCATAGCAACTTTATTTGTAATAGCCTCAACTGGAAACCATCCAAATATTCACCAACAAGTGAACAGATAAACAAATTTTGGTTTATGCATACAGTGAGGTACTTACTACTCAGTAATAAAAATTAATAGACTATGGCTACATGCAGCAATATGGGTGAATTAATTTCAAAATAATATGCTAAGTGAGAGAAGTCAGACCAAAAAAAAAAAAAGAATATATATTGTATTGATTACATTCATATAAAATTCTAGGGTGGGGGGGTGTATATAGCTCAGTGGTTGCCCTGGGTTCAATCTGGGTTCAAGACTGAAAATAGTACAATGTTTCAGAGGTTACTGGTGTTCACTAAAAGTTCACTAATTTAAAAAAATTCTAGCAAATGTGGTCTATGATAGAAAGCAGGTCAGTGGTTGCCAGGGAAAAGGGTGAGAAGAAATGGGAAGCAGGGATTATGAAGAGAGAGGAGTAAACGTTTGAGGGTCACATGTTCATTATCTTCACTGTATAGATGTATTCCTAGGTGTATACATCATCAAACTTTATCAAATTTTACGCTTTAAATATGTGCAGTTTGTTATTTACAGTTATAGTTACATAAATTGTTTAGAGAGAGAAAAAACTAAACATCAACAAAAAATTAGTTCTGTGATTTTTTGTTGTTGTTGTTGTTAAGATTTTTCTAAGTGATAGAAAGTTGAATACAAACTTAGGTGAACCTGAGTCCTCTGGAAGACAATTACTTCATTAGAAGGAAAAAAAGTGAAATTAAGGAAAGTAAAGCTTAGAGAATTTTCTGTTCAGCCCTTTTTCCCCATCTAGCATGATCAGAAATAAATGGGCCTAACTCTCTTTCACATTTGCTTTCCAAAAAGTTTTTTTTTCTTTTTAAAGTTTAGAGACAGAACAGAAGTATAGCTTCTTGGCTGGGCATAAGATGCTATTTCCTCCAGCAAGAGGGCAGGACTCTGACAAAAGGAAGGATATCTTTTCTCCCTTTCATTAAGGTCTTTGTAAGCTTTTTCTTTGCTCTTCCTCTTTCAGAGGGAAAGGTGTCAGTCAATTAACTTAGAAGGCAGGTCACACTGAAGAGCTGGAAATCATAAGGAAGCTTAAGGCTCTCTGAGGACAAAAATTCACCCATGGCTCTGATTCCAGACTGTGGTGGAAAGATGCCATGCCCTTTTACACCCATCAATGTCCCATTTGAAAGAAACCTTTAGCAGCAGTCACTAAAGGTACAGAACAGGGTGATGGCAACTTGAATGTCCAGACAGTTTATGATGTGGGTAAGCAGAGGGGATGCTGACTGTTGAGGAGAAGATGAGCTTTCAACTCATCTGGTCCTTCGGAAATGGATGTGATAAGATCAGCTGCACTGATAACCAGGGTAAAATATCTGGAGAACTAATTTTTTTCAAATAGAACTTAAACTTCTAGGCACTTATTCCTCCCACCAGGAATAGTTAACATAATTTTTAATCCTTCCATCTGTTCTGTACCGGAAGGGATACTGACTGCTCCACCCGTCATCATCCCTCTAGAGAAGTTAACCCACCACAGCTTCTGGACAGATTACTTCTCCATATGACGTGACCTTTCACGCTGGCCACAGTGATTGGATCAAGTCACTTGACCTAAAGCCAGCCAATGACATCAACCAATCAGATCCTCTATGGAGACTCTGAATTAAGGTCCAGGGACCCACTTGACTATGAGATGGTGGTGGGTACCAATGTTGAAGGGTCACAATATGCTGAGGTGTTGAGGAAGCTGAATGGGGGAGGAAAGGTGGTTCCCAGGGGACACTGAGTGTAGTGTCTGTTTTTCCCTCTTGTCGTTCCAATCCTCCTGAAACCTCACCCACCTTTCTTGGATGTCTGTGTTCTCATCTAGTGTGCCCTTAACGTACACCCCTCACTGAGTTAGTGTGAGTGAGTTCCTGTGCTTATAATCCAAAGAGCTTTGATTGATCAACACCATAGAGCTAGAAGTGCCTCACAGTATACAGAAGCACTTTCAAAAGAATTCAGTTTATTTCTCACAACAAGTCTGTGAGATAGAAATTCTAATTTTTATTTTGCAGAAAGGGACTGGGGGAAAAGATGTTTCAGGGAGGGGGAATAAATTGTCCAAGGTCACACAGATGGTAAACGGCAGGTTTGGAATTCAAACCTGGCTGCTCTGATAGCAGTTGCCATTTCTACCAAAGCTAATCCTTTGTCCTCGGTGTAGGTACAGTGTAGGTTTGACTATGTGTAATATAGATTAAAAAATAAGAGGCTTAAACAATATTTCTCCCTGACATAACAGTTTCTGAGTGGGTAGTCCAGTGCTGGTTGATGGTTTTGTTCCGTGTGATTATCCAGAGCCCCAGGCTCCTCTGTCCTGCTGCTGTGCCCTCCCAGGGCATTGCCCTTGCCTCCTCTTCCAAGATGACTTTGCTCCATGACCATGTTCCCAGAAGCAGAAGGAAAAAAGGGGATGCACAGAAGGCGCATACCTCCTCTCTTCAAGGATACATGCTGTAAGGTGCACATGGCTTCCCATTGCATTGCACCATGCGTGGTGTAGTTACCCGAACAGCAGGGGAGGCTAGAAAATGAAATCTTTGTTCTCAGTAGCCACGCCCTCATCATGCTGATCATTAGGCTACTGGTACCAGTTAGGGAGGAGACTCGGGAGATAATGGATTTGGGTGACAACTAGAAGTCTCTGCTTACATACCTATTTCCTCACAATCCAGATTGTCTCTTCTCCCCATTCAGAGAAGCAAGTGGTTGTGCAAATTCACACTAAGATGAAAATGACTGGCAAGGGTTGCTGTTTGAGAGGAGATCCCACAAACAGAGGATACAGGAGGGAGAAAAAGAAGGAGAGTAACACCTGAAACATAGTTGGGGGACATCCCATGGAGAAAATGATACAAAAAAGGAAGCTGAGGGAAGAAAAGTCAAAATCTGCCAGTTTCACAGTTTTGCAAAGATCAGTTTTATTCCTCAAGTTCTTTCTGTTCTGTGATTTTGAGGGTAAATGTGGGCGCTACAGTAATATGTCAATTAAATCAGTCTCTATCTTTTCCACTAGGAGTGAATAAAATTTCCATACCAGATGCTGGACACCCCAGGCTGGTGAACTAAGATGCAGATTGGCCCAGTCCCACCATTAGCGTTTCCCTGTTGTTTATCTTTTTCCTTTAATGAGTGAAACCCAAAGAAACCCCGGATGCCTCATTCCTTCTCTGCCAACAAGGTCAGCATTTTAGTTCTGACTCTAAAGGTGGGGATGACATTGATGGAGTTCTCCCTCTTTCGGTCAAGCTTAGTGTTGAGGTCATCATATCCTCCCAGTTTTGTGCTGAGCCTCTTCCTCGGTGGGGATATCTGGTGATGTCACTCATCGGCTTGAGAACTGATACAGCCTCAGATACCATGTGGGTGAGCCCCATCTTGAAGGCCTGAAAACTCAGACTGAGAAAGGGAAATTTCACAGTCCTTTCTGGTAGAGCTGAGGCTAGAATTCATGTCTCTTCACTCCTAGGCCTCTGCTTTCTTCCATACCAGCAGCTTTTGTCCTTCTAGCTTTTACTTTATGAAGAATGGTCTTTCCATAATTTGTAAGGATGAGCCTAGTAGAACTAACAAGTGTCTACATTTCTCCCATTGATAGACTTTCCCTTTCCTGGAAAAAGAAGGTTCCGAGAGCTCCAGCTCACCCAGCCAGCATCACTCTGTGGCTGTGGAGAAGCGGGGATGTGTGACTTTCCCAGGAGGGGTCTGATCCTGGTGGCCAAGGCAGTAGGAAAACCTATGGAAAATGTTCAGGGTGGGACTGGATCTCCTCCTCGCCCCTGAACCCATCACACGAAATTTGAGTCTTCTTTCTCGCACACCTTCTGAGCCAGCATAGCGTCCACAAGTCAGAAACCCAGGACTGGACTGAGACTAATTGATTAGCCTGGGGAAGCCCCCGTGTTGATTTTTACATCCTCCGGAAATAAATACCATGTGAATTCGACATGATTAATGTGGACACAAACACCAAAGAAAGTAATAAAGATTTGACACTTATTAAAAAGTGTTGCCAGAAAAATATGAATAATTATTTTAATATCAGTGCTGTGTGGTGCATATCCCCCGTTTTCCTTTAATTTCCCCACAGATATGCCGCTGTGCCTGCCATAGCCTTGTGAAGCAGATGAGAAATTATATTTAGAATTAAACTTAAAAAAGGAATTGTGATCGTTTTAATTATAAGTCACACAGTGTGGGTCCTGAGCTAGACAGGCTCTCGGGCAGTGATGACCAGGGCATCAGCACCAGCGTGGGACTGAGATCCAAAGCTGGGACTTGGCTTTGCAGCAGATGTTCATGCCGATGCCCAAGTTCCATGGGGAACAGCATATTCATTATTGATTATTATTAAATGCAAAAGCAGGTTGAGGCCCTTTATCATTCCAGCATCCATGGGCCTTCTAGCTATATAAATCCTGTTAAACCTGAAGGGACTCCTCTGATTAAAGCTCCCTGCTCTAGATCTGGGAGATGCTCTTCAGTGCATATTTTGAGGGAGCCTCCTGAGATCTATTGGGTGAATAGTCTATATATTAAAAAGCCCTTACGTTATCATTAGAACTCAAAAAGACTCCTCCAGCGTATGTACTGAATCCACACTGGTTGCTAGGAGTTCTGAAGGAACCAGTAACCCTTTCTAATTCAGCATACTTGTCCTTCCCACCGTACACCTGTTCCTCCTCTTGTGATTTTAGTATCAGTTAATGACACCGCCCTCCACCCTAATATCCATTCCTCCCTTTTCCTCCTCCTTACCAAAGCAGACATCACTAATCATCCTGGCACTGTTTCCTTCTGACCGTAGATGCTTCTCATCCAGAACTCTAGCCCAGCTCTGCCCTGGTACAGAATTGGCCCTCACTGTGAAAACATTTTCCGGTTCATCCTAATAGCTTTTCTCATCATCCACATCTCTGGTCACTAAGTGCCCTGGATTCTAACCTCTGCATAGCTCTTTCATTTGCATTTTCTTCCTACCCTTATTTGGACCACCCTCCTTAAAGACCCTCCAGGATTTCGCCATCACCTTCCAAATCAGTTCCAAGCTCTGTCATCTGGTAATCGAGATCATTAATGATCTTTCCTAATTCTCTAGCCTTACCTTTCATTAACCTCTCTCTATGCTGTTTTGTTCTGAGCCATCTCAACTAACTGCAAGTCTCTAAATTCAGGAGGCTGTTTCAAGCAACTGGGACTTTGCTTCTGCTGTGCCCCGTGCCTGGAATGCCTCCCCACAGCTCCTCTGTGAAGATTTTCCTGCCTCCACCTCGCTCCTCTGAGTCTCCGATGTACTCTGTTCAGACTTCAGTCACAGCATGCTACTGCCACAGCCAAGGCCCCTTCTCTTGGTGATGCTGTTTGATCCTTTTGTTACGATGAAGACTTCCAGATCTCACCCTTGTCTATGTCCCCTTCGTAATTAGTGAGAGATTGATGGGGTAGCATTTTGTGACTATGTGGATGTCCTGTTCTCCACTAACAGTTTACCCAGTAGTTTAACAGATGTGATCATTTTTTCCTGAACTAATTATTACCCAAGGCATTGAAAAATGGTGATTTTTCTATTTCTGTCATATCTTACATTTCTTGTCTAGTATTGCAGTAAAAAGAATGACTTTTCCTCTTTGTCTCCATCTTTTTCCAAATAACCAAATGCTATATTAACCAAATATAGCATTCAAGATACAATAATCCTTTACTATCATTATTTCTTTCTGATATTTAAATTGTTCAAAATTCAGCCAGTGAGAACTATTCAAGTCAGTTCCTGTGTCACTCTAACGTGATTCTGTTATACTTGAGTTCCCTTTGGCACAGAATAAAATGCCAGGTTCACCTTATCCTGTGTCTGCTCCAAACTCAGACCTAGGCATCTATCCAAGGAACTCTGGTGTTTTTCTGTGGGAATGGTGTTTAGAATCCAGAGTATGAATGCTGCCGGTACCATTGCTTCCAGGCCTTGAGTTTATAGTAGAATTTTGTATTCAGTCTTAATGTAACCAACATTATGAGGTCTTTCCTTATCTTGTATTTTGTATGCACATTTCTTTTATAGTAAACATCTTAGTACTAAGGACATTAATATATTTATCTTATGCTACTTTCTATGTCGAAAGAGTTTCAGGATTACTATGTCCATGTTAATACTCAAAATAAACCTCCTATATAAAGTTCCAGCATCCTTTGCAGTCCTTTTCAATTTTTTAAACAAATTATAGATTCATAGGAAATTCAAAAAATGTATAGAGGTCCTGTGTACCCTTCACTGTATTTAGCCCACTTACAGTATGATATCAAGACCAGAGATTTACATCAGTGCAATCCACAGAGCTGATTCAGATTTTACCAGTTTTGCATGCATTCCTTTGTATATGTTTGTGTGTGTGTATAACTCTGTGCAGTTTTATCACAGGTGTAGATTCCTATAACCATCACCATGGTCAAGATAACCTTCCTGTAACCACAAACCCCCTCATTTTTAGTTCTTTTTGTTACAGAGTATATCCCTCTAAATTTTTAAATTGTGTAGAAGCTACTTGAATTAACTTTTTCTATGTGCTATGCCATTGATTTATATTTTTTGATTTTTGAAAGAAAACCTTTTAATCAATCAAAACTGTATACAAATCAAAACTCGAACTATTTACGTAATATCTTCTCTCATCAATGTCAAGAACACTATTAATTGATGCTTAATTACTTGCGGTTTTTCTATGCCATTGATTTAATACAATTTCATCTGTTTCTGTTTGTCCTCAGTTTTAGGGTTTGCTTTTTTTCATCCCCTTTGATCTCACTCATTTCAAAATCACAGCTACACAAAGGTATCCTTGGAGAATTCCTGCCCCTACCTCTGTCTTCCTCATCCCTTCCCCACCTGTCCCGTAGAGGTGACAGCTTTCAGTAGTTTCTGATATATTTTCCCTATGATTCCTCTTGCAAAATAAGATACATACTTTTCTTGTTTTTTTTTTTTTCTTACACCAAAGATAGCACGCTGTATTTGCTTTTTGCAGCTTTATTGCAGGGGTTCCCAGACCCGCTTCGGTCAGTCCTAGGGCTCCACAGGTGTGCCTCTGGTACCTATAGATGGCTGTGATTGTGTGTGGGTAGAGGGGGTGAAGAGGGGGAGGCAGGCAGGACTTCAGGCTTATCACCTGTGCTCCGACCTTAGCTGTCCACTTTCCATGGGTTTTGTGTGATGAGCTTCTATGGAATATTTTGTTTAGAATAAAAGATTGAAAACCTCTGATATAGATTGAAGAAAGAAGAATGGTTTGCAAGTACACAAAGCCAAGAAGTATGGTTCACATACTTGCTTTGTCCAGGAAAAAAACCACTCGGCCATAAAGGATGAGTTTAGAATGGCAGGAGCTGTGGCCATTCTCCCCACCGTCCCCACATCTTGTCTTCCTTCTCTGCTTCCTCCTGGGGCCCAGGCAGGGCTGACCTCTGATGACTGCACTGCAAGGATTCTCTTGCCCTTTGGCTTCTAGCTGAGTCTGGACAATAGAAGGCCCTGGCCAGAGACTGGGGCAGGGGTTGGGGAGTGGGCAGTGAGAGGACAGAGGTTTTGGTTTGCCAGATTTTGCAAATAAAAATACAGGATCCCAGCATCTCCCATGCACCCCTCCCCGACCAGGCCCTGGTAATCACCATTCTGCTCTGTTTCTGTAAGTTCAGTTTTTTGTTTGTTTGTTTGTTTCAATTTCACATAACAGTGAGATCATACACTATTCGTGTTTTTCTGTCTGGCTTGTTCCACTTAAAATAATTTCCTTCAGGTTCATTCATGTTGTAGCAAATGGCAGGACTTCCTTCTTTCTCATGGTTGAAGAATATTCCATTATAATATAGATTATGTATATAATATATAATAATAATGCATTATATGCTTCAAATTTACTGAGAGTAGATCTTAAGCATTCTCATCACACACATAAAGAACAGGGAAGTATAGGAGGCGATGGATGTGTTAATTAACCTGATTGTGGTAGTCTTTTCACAATACATACATGTATCAGATCACCACACTGTATATTTTAAATACATATAATTTTATTTGACAATTCTATATCAATAAAGCAGGGGTAAAAATTCAGGGTCCCAGTAAAGTTTAAATTCTAGGTACCACACAATATTTTGTAATGTAAGTATATCCCATGAAGAATTTGGGGCATACTTATACTGCAGAATTATTAGTTGTTTATCTGAAATTCGTATTAAATTATGTGCATCCTCTATTTTATCTGGACATCCTAGAGAGGCTGGGGTGTTTATTCCTGTTCCTGCTGCTTCCTGCCTGAGGTTTTGATAATGGCTGTGTTCCTTCGACAACAGCACCTGTTGGGGCCCCCTTTCTACGGGTTGAGTTTTCACTGGGCTCCAGAAACTCCATTCCCTCCCCTTCACGCTTCGCACTCCTTCCAGTTTCTGAGAGCCTCACCCTCCCTTGTTGGACATAGACCCTCAGGAAATAGTCCCTTCATAAAATTCAGTTCGATAAAATCTTTTGGAATAGGCCATCTGCTTCCTGTCTGACACAAGGGCCACCCCTGTACAGGCCATCATCGGGGCCCTGGTCTGTCAGGACAGGGCGCCCCAGCTGGGAGCTTCACAGCGCATCTTTCTCCACGGCAGCAGGTCAGGTGAGTGGGCCCAGTGGTCAGTCACCAGCACGCCAGTACCTACTGCGAGGACTGGAGTTAGAACGTGGTATAAGTGTCAGTGCTCTACAGAGGGGGATTTCTAGGCTGGAAATCAGATTGGGTTCCAGAAACATAGGAGGTGTTAGTGTATGGATGTGTCTGTGTGTTTGTACACATACATATATACATGCATACTTACATACGCATACATACATTACAATAGGGTTTCTAATTGTATTTTTAAAGTTCATGTCTAAGAAAAATTTTCTTAAAGTGAATTTCTAAGAAAAAGAATCTTAAAAAAAAAAAACCCGTAAACCTATTCCTCGTCTGTAATAATCTGTCTTATGTGCTATGAAGGAAAAGTAAAGCAAACCAAGGGAGCTGAGTGTGATCCCTGAGGGAGGAGGGGCCGTGGGTTCATCAGCTCATGATGCTCAGGCCGCTTTAAAGAACCACCGAGGTGATGGATATCATCTGTTGGGCGATCAGTGCTCTTTATCATGTCTCTTTATATAGAATTTCAGAATGTATTTGTAAGATGCTTCTCTTTGTGGTTTTAATAACATGAAAAGCAGATGATTTGCTGCATTTGTCACTTCTTGCTTAATCATAAAATTTTAAATTTGCACATATACCAAAGATGATTTCCATAATTCCTTGCAGCGATTCATTTGCAAGATTGCTTTTTGATGTCTGCCTCAATCTAAGCATGCATTATGTCTCGTGAGGCCCGCTGGTATCCCATCATCAATGCATTATAACAGAAGGCATGTCCTTGAGGAACTAAATTGGGAAAAAGCTGATCAGATAGTCTCAACATCTTAGCTACCTGTGTTCTCTGAGTCACAAGCCACCACCAAGGCCCCTCATTCTCATCGGGGGCCCCTGCTTCCTCCTCCTGAGGCTCACAGGACTGTATCGGGGAATGGAGACAGCCCCTTTTCTGCCCTTCTCAGTTGCTCCATGCCCCAGCCTCAGAGACTTTCTCTCCAAACCCCTGTCCTCAGCCCTTCTCACTCCTCTCTTCCCTTCCAGGGACATCTCTGTCATCTTTTCCTGTGCTCCTGCCCCTTGGCATTCATCCACTCAGGAATTTTGAGTCTTCAAGGAAATTAGGAGATGCTCGTCCCTAAAAGTTAACAACCGCACTGTTGAAGATCCCTGATTTTGGCTTAAGAGTCCTTGACTCAGAAGGAGTCTGCAGACATGGGTGACGCCCTAGCTCACTCTTTCCTAAATGTTGATTTCAGGCAAATTTTATCTCCATGCTGCTCAGTTCTCATGTGAAATGGGCCCAATAATATCCGTCCAGCTAAGGACTTTGGCTGGTACCCAAGGAAGTGATCGACTTCAAGGTTCTTTGAAGTATTGAACAGCTGATGTCAGTCCATTGTAAGATTGCAGCAAGTGGATCCTCTTGACTAACTCAAGTGTATCGTTCAGGAAAACAGTCAATGAATTTTGTTTTGGTAGAACAAATCATGGATTTGACTCAGCTTTTTGTTTTGGCCTTGTGGGAGGGAATTTAATTTTCTTTCATTTTAACAAATCTGATTTGAGTACCTACAATGTACCAGGCAGTGTTAGTAGGAGCAAAATGAGAAGTTTGTTCAAAAACCATAAACCCTTCATCCAAGAGCTCACAACTTAGTTTGAGAGCTATGAACTGAAATTTAATATGGCAAGAACAATTAATGTATCTGCAGAGCGTTCTGGAGCGTGGATGAGGGAACAATACATTCTGCCTGAAAACTAGAATAGTTATGGGGAAGTGTTGCACTGGACATTCATTTGCTCACTCATTTATTCATTCAACAAATCTCTTTTGAGTCTTGGCTTTGTTTCAGGCACTGTGTCCAGTGCTTGAAATACAGCAAGGAGCAGGTCAGGTGTTTTCTGCTCTCAGCACCTTACAGGATAGTGGGACAGTCGAGCATTAACCAGTATCTTGCAAATATATAAGGTGTAGTAAGTGCACAGAAGGAGTACAGGTTACTCTTGCAGAGTCCAGCCGACTTAGCATGGCGGTGCAGGGATGGAAACTGACCTAGCACACCTTGTAAAAGCCTCACGAGGTGTCCTAATCCTTCTGTATCTGGATTCATCTTATTTTCTGCCCTTATTGTATCATCTTTTCTCAGGTCACCAGCTAGAGCAGCAGGGTCCACCATTTTTGAGACACGCTACACTTTTTCAGCCTTGCTTCCTTTTCTTGGACATGTACTGAGTCATTTCACCAAAAATAGGAGATGAACAGGCAAGACTGGAAAGACTAGGAACTCAGGAGCTAAAGTTCAAGGACCTTCTCTCAAGCGACAATGAATGTGACTCAGAATTTGATGACTCCTGTGTTGTTTCTGGTTTACAGTTCTGAGTAGAAAGACGTGGGATGGGCTGCCTTGGGTGAGCTGTCTGCCCCTGGATCCGTCTCTGTAGCTGGGGGTTATAATACATATAGGGTGTGCCCACCAGGAGCCAGGTAGTGCTCTGAGCGCTTTGGGCATGAATCTCATCTAATCTTCAGAGTAACTCCAAAATAGTTACCACCACAATCCCCATTTTACATTGGAGAAAGTAAGATATAGACAGATGAGACGCTTGCCAGGGTCAGAGCAAGTAGGAAGAGCCAGGTTTTAAACTCAAGGAGTCTGATTACAGGCCCTGTGCTCTGAATCACTGTGCTATCATAAGGCCACTCCAATACAGACATGGCCGTGATTCCTTCCCTGTGCATTCAAGCAGTTTTCAGAAAAGGAGGGATTGCCATGAGCCAAGCAGACATTTCCAGGCTTGTTTACTATATATTCTAGCTCAGGTTTAAAATTCTTCTTTTTTCTTTAGACCAGGTCTTTTCCAGCCATCAAGACCACAGCCCAGCATAAATTGCAAAATTTTAGCCAATCCAGATGTCTACCACTGAAAACATAAGCAGAAATGTGCAGAAAGCAGGCATGTCTACCTTCCCAACTAGATGCAGGTCATTCTGTCAACAATGACTATGTAAAAGTTCAACCAAAGGATCTTACTAATTTCGATGCTTTTTGCTTTACTTAATTCTATGTCCCCCAGCATTTGCGTTTAATTTCCACTGTTTCAGAATGTAGTCATGTCTCTACCATTTCCCTTTGCATCTTCCTACAAGGAACTTTCTTCCCTTTGTCTTTAAATAATAGTGCAGAGAATCCATTACTTCATTTGTGGGGGAGAGCTGAGCAGGTCCTTTGGGGATAATAACATTTCTGTCTTTGTTTTTTTCTGCCAGAGAGTGACAAGGAAGCAAACACAATTGACTGCAATAAAAGAACTTTCCAGGAGTTTGCTGAAGCTTCCTTAGTCATAAGCGCTGTTTCTTCCTAAGCAGTCTTAGGCAGAGGAGTTGGTGAATGGAACCTATGCCTCGCTCAGAAAATTTGTCAACTGCTTTTCATTGGGAAAGTTACAGAGCTCTCAAGAGGGTCTTTGGACACATATGAGTCAGGAATGGACCGTCGTTAAAGAGTAAGCTGGTCCAACTTGTATATTTAGTCCAGCATCAGGGTATTAGAAGCATTAAGAGGCATGCTCTCAGGAGAGAAGACACAACAGTGGCCACTACGTGGTAGCAATTCACTACTGTGGAAACACCCAGAATGAATTAAAAGGGCTTCATGTTGTCTGGAAGTTCACATAATTGTGGATGGAGAGGAAGTCAGAGAAACATATTTGTAACATTTCTTCACTCCATTTTCAAGAGTTATATATGCAGCAACTACAACTATCATGAAAAGGAGTTTTGCTATAAACTTCAAGTTTGTTTTCCCTTGTGATCATGGCACATGGAAGAGGCATTGCTCTTTGGCATATCGATGATGCTTTGTAGTCTGCTTTCAGCAGTCCCTCTTCTGCTACTTTCATCTCACTTAGTTTATAATATGATGCTTATTTATTCAGTCATTTTTATTCCCAGTCACTCGTGTTATTTGCCAAACTTTTATTGAGTAATTACTATATGCCGGACATGTGTTAGGAGCTCTGTGTGAGGAAATGAACAAGATACCAAAAATTTCTTTAATTGATATTTTAAGGTTTTTCAGTGTCCAAGTCTTTTACAGCCTTAGTTAAGTTTATTCCTAAGTATTTTATTCTTTTTGATGTGGTGGTAATAGGTGATTTTCTTGATTTCCTTTTCAGATAACTCACTGTTGGTGTATAGAAATGCAGCTGATTTTTGTAGGTTGATTTGCAGCCTGCAACTTTATTAAATTCAGTCTAACAATTTTAGGGGCTTCTTTAGGCATTTCTACATACAAACAGAGACAACTTCATTTCTCTCTTTCTGGTTTGGATGCCTTTTATTTCTTTTTTTATTGTCTAATTCTCTGGCTCTGATTTCCAAACCTGTGTTAAATAGAAGTGGTGGAAGTAGGCGTCCTTCTCTTGTTGTGGATCATAGAGGAAAGGCTTTCCTCTCTGTTTTTTGTCACTGAGTATGAAGTTAGCTGTGGGGTTTTCATATATGGTGTTTTTCTGTTGAGAAAATTTCCTTCTATACCTTTTTTTTTTTTTACCATAAATGGATGTTGAACTTTGTCAAATGCTTTTATCTGCATTTTTTAAGTGATCATATGATTTTTATCCTTCATTGTGTTAATGTTACATTGATTGACTTTTCTATGTTGAAACATCCTTGTATCCCAGTGATAAATCTCATTTGACTCTGTATGATCCTTTTAATGTAATGTTGAATTTAGTTTTATTGAGGATGTTTGCATCTATGTTAATCAAGGATATTGGCCTGCAGTTCTCTCTTCTTATGATGTCTTTCTATGGCTTTGGTATCAGAATGATGCTGGCCTCATATGATGAGTTTGGAAGTGATCCCTGTTCTATTTTTTGGAAGAGTTTAAGAATTGTTAGTATTAATTCTTCTTTGCATGTTTGGTAGACTTTACCTGTAAAGCATCTGATCCTGGGTTTTTCTTTGTTGAGAGATTTATGATTACTGACTCAGTTTCCTTATTTGTAATTGCTTTGTTCACGCATTCTATTTCTTTTTGATTCAGTCTTGGTATGTTGTATCTTTCTAGAAACTTATCCCTTTATTCTACATTGTCCAGTTTTTTAGTATGTAATTGTTCACAATAGTCCCCTAGGATATTTTTTGTTTGTTTTACTTCTGTGGCACCAGTTGTAAAGTTTGTTCTTTTATTTCTACTTTTATTTATCCGAGTCTTCTCTCTCTCTTTTTTTTCCTGGTTAGTCTAAGGGTTTGTCAATTTTGTTTATCTTTTCATAAAACCAACTCTTAGTCTCACTGTTTTATTTTTTCCATTTTCTATTTTATTTATTTCTGCTCTAATCTTTATTATTTCCTTTCTTCTGCTAAATTTCGGCTTAGTTTGTTCTTCTTTTTCTAGTTCCTTGAGGTGTAGTCAGGTTGTTTATTTAGGATTTTTTTTTTTAATGTAGGTGTTTGTCTGTATAAATTTCCCTTAGTACTGCTTTTGCCACATCCCATACATTTTTGTATGTTGTGTTTTTTTGTTTTTTGTTTTTGTCTCAGGGTATTTTCTTTTTTTATTTCTTCTTTGACCCAATGGTTGTTAGAAACAACAACTGCATGTTGTTTAATTTCTATCGTATTTATGCATTTTCTTCCTGTTTTCTTATATTGATTTCTAGTTGCATTCCATTGTAGTCTGAAAAAGATACTTGGGGAGATTTCAATTTGTATTAAATATGTTAAGATTTGGTTTTTGACCCTAGTGTGTGATCTATCCTGTTGAAACATTCCATGTGTACTTGAGAAAAATGTGTATTCTGCTACTCTTGAATGGAATGTTCTGTGTAAGTTTCTTAGGTCTGCTGTTTCCTTATTAACATTCTGTCTGGATGCTCTGTTCATTACTGAAAATGGGGTTCTATTGAAGCCTACTATTATTAGATTGCTATCTGTTTCTACCTTCAGATCTCTCACTATTTGCTTTATATGTTTAGGTACTTTGATGTTGGATGTATGTGTATATGTTTGTTTGTGTATTTAAATTGTCATATCCTCCCATTGAGTTGACACTTGTATTATTATATAATGACCTTCTCTGTCTCTTGTGAGAGTTTTTGACTTAAAGTCAGTTTTGTCTTATGGGAGTATAGCTACCTCTGTTCTCTTGGTTATCATATGCATGAAGTATCTTTTTTTCACCCCTTTAATTTCCTTAAATAATTTAAGGATTATTTAATATACTTAAATAAAGAGTGAATCTCTTGTAGACAGCATACAGTTGGATTTTATTGTTTTATCCATTCAGCTACGCTATGTCTCTTGATTGGGGAACTTAATACACTTACATTTAAAGTAATTATTGATAGACAAGAACTTAATAATCACCATTTTATTAATAATTTTCTTTGTTTTGTAATTCTTTTGTCCTCTTCTTATCTCTTGCTCTTCCCCTTTTTTGATTTGGTGATTATTTTGTTATTAATATGCTTTGATTTCTTTCTCTTTTTCTTTTGTGTATCCTCTTTAGGTATTTTCTTTGTGATTACCCTGAGGATTTAACTGAAAAATCTTGTAATTATAACAATCTATTTTAAGCTGATAACAACTTTAATTGTATACAAAATTTAGACGTTTTCTTCTCCCTTCCCCTCATATTTTATCTTTTTACTTTCATAATTTATACATTTTATATTGTGTATCCATTAAAAGTTTTTTGTACTTGTAATTATGCTTAATACTTTTTTCTTTTAACTTTTATACTAGAAATAAAAATGATTTATAAGCATTATTATCATATAACATTTTTCTGTATTTGTCTATATACTTACCTTTACCAGTGACATTTATATGTTCATGTTTTTGTGTTACTGTCTATCTTTTTTTTTCAATTTCAAAATTTCAGTTTCTAGAGCTTTCTTTAGCATATCTTGTAAAGTTGGACTACTGGTGACAAACTCTCTTATTTTTTGTTTATCTAGGAAAGTTTTTATTTTACTTATTTTCATTTTTTTAGCCATCTCTGTTTCTGAAGGACAGGTTTGCTGGACATACAATTCTTGATTAGCAGGGTCTTGGGTTTATTTTTTTTTTCTTTTGTTTTAGCAGTTTGAACACATCATCTTACTCTATGCTGGCCTTCAAGGTTTCTAATGAGAAATTTGCTGATAGTCTTATTGGGGCCTGGATATTCCTTTTTATGTGATAAGATTCTTTTCTCATGCTACTTTCAAAATTCTCTCTTTGACTTTGAGTTTTGACAATTTAATTATAATGTGTCTGTGTAGACATCTTTAAATTTGGAATCCTTTGGGCTTCATGAATCCAGATGTCCATTTCCCTCTCCAGATTTTTGAAGTTTTTAGCCATTTCTTTAAATATCCTTTCTGCTCATTTCTCTTTCTCAGCAACTTCTGATAATCCCATAAAACATATGTTGTTTCTTTTGGCGTATCCCATAAGCCCTGCAGGCTTTCTTCATTCTTTATTTTTTTTAACTTCTTGATTTTGTTTTTTTACTTAAATTTTTTTTTTGAAATATAGTCACTACAATGTTGTGTCAATTTCTGGTGTACAGCGTAATGTTTCTTTTTTTTTTCTTTTTATTTCTTTGATTGAATAATTTCAAATGATTTGTCTTCAAGTCTGCTGATTCCTTCTTCTGTTTGATCAAGTTTGTTGCTGAAGCCTTCTATTAACATTTTTGGTTCAGTCATTGTATTCATCAGCTCCAGAATTTTTTTTTTAATAATTTCTATTTCTTTTTAAACTTCTCATTTTGTTCATGCATTGTTTTTCTGATATTGTTTAGAGTCTACCTGTATTCTCTTGTAGCTCACTTAGCCTCCTTAAGACATTTATTTTGAATTATTTTAGACAATTCATAGATGTCCATTTATTGGGAGTCAGTTAGTGGAGAATTATTTAATTTCCCTGATGGGGTCATGTTTCCCTGGATCCTCTTGTTCCTTGGATTCTTGTATTAGTGTCTTCGCATTTCAAGAAGCAGCTTCCTCTTCCATTCTTTATGGAATGTGTTCTGGAGGGCAGCCCTTTGCCAGTCAGCCCAGCTAGAGAACCTGAGGGTAACTTAAACCCTTTCTATGGATGTACACCCTCGACTGCTCTAACTTCCCCCGAGGAGCAAGTCTTAGGATTTTGTGACTTCTCTCAATTCCCTAGATCTGTCCTGAGTGCTGAGAGCCACTTACTCCATCTCCTGAGGGCAGTGCGGTGAAATACGGGGGCACTGGGTCCAGGCTCCACTTCTCTCCCTCCCCCCTAAAGGAGGCATATTAGGACTGTGCACTTTCTCCCCACCCTGCAGAGCCATGCTAAGCACTGAGAGTTGCCCACCCCTTTTCTCTAAGGCAGTGCATCCAGATGCCGGGACACTGAGTGTAATCTCCACCGCTCTCCCCTGCTTCTGAAGGAGCAGCCTCAGGATTGTGTGACTTTTCCCAATCCCAAATAGTTGGTCTGATTGCTGAAATCCATGCTGGCTCCTGAGAGTTGCATGTCATCTGTCGGGGCACACTTGTGGCATACGTAGGGGCACGTGGCACGCCAGGTGTGGAGGCACACACAGGACAGTTGGCGGGGCTTGCAGCCAGCCCACCTGGTGAGGTCCATGCACAGACAGGCCGCTGGGCGGCAGGCTTTGCGTGTGGGCGGGCGGGCGGGCTGGTGGGGTCTGTGGGGGGGCTTGCTGGCAGGGTCCACGGGCCAGCTGGCCAGGCCTGTGGGATGGTTGCTCAGATCTCTGTGCCATTTGCTATGAGCCCTGCCCCTTATTTTTGTTCTTTGCTGCCCCTAAATGATCTATTTGTGCAATTCCCTCAGTGTTCCGGGTGAGGAGGGCAGAAGCAGGCCTATCAGGCAGTGCCTTGAAAGGCTGGGGAAGCGGCACCCTCAATTCTCTCTCTCTTTATCCTGCAGGAGAAATCACAGCCTGAAGCAGTCTCTCCTGATGCTGAGCGGGCTGGCTTGGGGGACAAGTGATGCAGGTAAAGTGAAACGATACTTCTTACCCTTTTTGATGCAACTCTTCTCAAATTTTGTGCTCCACTGGGGTGCTAGAACCTCTCACCTGGACTCCAGAGCTCTCATAAAGGTTCAGTCACCCATGGATGGTTGTTAATTCAGTGTTTCCATCAGAGGACAGGGACTGAGACCTCCTTCCTGTGATCTTACTGACAGGTGATTTTAAAATCCATATGGAAAGGCAAATGGACTAGCATAGCTAAAAACTGTTGAAAAGGAAAAATAAAGTGGGAGGAATATCACTACCTCTTTTAAAGACTTAACTATAAAGCTGTAGTAATCAGATGTAGGGGTAGACACATAAACTAGTTAAATGGAATAAGGGCTCCAGAAATAAACCCACACAGATACGGTCAATTGATTTTTAACAGAAATGCAAAGCAATTTAATAGGGAGAAGGGATAGTATTTTCAACATATTGCACTGAACAATGAGTCACGCATATTAAATAAAAACAACAAAAGAATCTACTTAAACCTCACCCCTTACCCCTTTTGCAAAATTTAACTCAAAATAAATCATAGATATAGATGTAAAATATAAAATTATAAACATAAGAGAAAAAAATACTTGTGACCAGTGGTTAGGGAGAGTTCTTTTAACATGACACCAAGAGCAAGATACATAAAAGAAAAAATTGAC
Source organism: Vicugna pacos (assembly GCF_048564905.1). Taxonomy (NCBI): domain Eukaryota; kingdom Metazoa; phylum Chordata; class Mammalia; order Artiodactyla; family Camelidae; genus Vicugna; species Vicugna pacos. The sequence continues at coordinate 85,382,929 of NC_132997.1, read as the reverse complement.
AAAGTGGACTTCATCAAAATTTTAAACTTTAGCTCTGTGAAGGATCCTGTGAAGAGAATTTAAAAAATAAGCTACAGACTGAGAGAAAATATTAGCCATATCCCATCTCTAACAAAGGACTCATATCCAGAATATATTTTTAAAAACTACTGTTAACAGTAAAAAAACAAACGACCCAATTAAAAATGAGTAAAATCTTTGAATAGACGCGTCACCAGAGAGGACATATGGAAGGCAAATAAACACTTAAAAATACTATCAACATCATTAGACATTAGGGAAATGCAAATTAAAATCATAATGTGATGCCAGTGTACTCCTATTATAATGGCTAAAAGTTAGATGATAGATAGATAGATAATACCAAGTGCTGACAAGCACCTGGCACTCTCATAGGCTGCTGCTCGGGATGTACAGCTACTTGGGAAAACAGTTTGGTAATGTCTTATAAGGCTAAGTGTACACCTAGCCTAAGACCCAGTTATCCCACTCCTAGGTGACACCTTTCAGATAGGAAAAGTTATGTTCACACAAAACCTGTACACAAATGTGTCTATCAGCTGTAGTCATAATAGGCAAAAGCTATAAATCACCTAAGTGTCCTTTAATGGATAATGTGAGAAGCATCCTGCAGTACATCCACACAGTGGAATGTTACTCAGCACTAAAATGGAATGAACAACAACTTGGATAAATCTCAAGGTCATTATGATGCGTGAAAGAATCCAGTGTCCAAAGGTTAAGTTGCTATATGATTCCCTTTGTGCGACATTCTCCAAAAGAAAAAAATCATAGTGATGGAGGATCAATTCGTGGTTGCCAGGGTTTGAGGGTGGGCTGGATGTGACTCCAAAGAGGGAGCCTGAGGGTGTTCTGTTGGTCTAGTTGAACTGTTTTGTACCCTGATTGTGGTGGACATCAGAATTATTCCCAGTCTTCTGGATATGGTGTCATTTATCAACCTTGGTGACAAAGGAGAAAGAGCTTCTTAATTTGGGGGAGGAAAGCTGTTGTTGTTCGATACGTTTTATTAACTTGTTTACACATATGAACATAGCCAAGTGTGAGTATGGCCTTTTTCAGTACTGTTGCTAACGAGGTTTTTATTTCCTACAACATGCTTGACAAAATGTTCCACTTGTCACCCTGGGAATGTCCCCTCCTGCTGTTTACAGGGCGCTGGGGACTCTGCCTCTCTCTGCTCTGCTGCAAGCACTGAGTCCTCTGAGGGGAAGTTTGCCTTCTCATTTCAGTGTTTGCTGCAGAGTTGGAGTAAATGCGCATGTGGTTCTAATGTCTTCTTCCTGAAAAAGTAACTTCCCAGTTTCAATCTGAAATATACTACCGCATGGAGCAGAATCATCAGATTGCAGTAGCATCTCTAGCGTGCCCATATGTTTTTAGACTCCTTCTGCAATACACAGCATTTTTACGTGATTCTTCTTTTTCAATTTCATAGCCAAAATGATGAAGCTACGAATACAAGCACTCAAATGTTCTCATTCTAAGTAAGCTGCCTGTGAGGCTTAGGGTTTTTTCTCTGCTGCCCACATTCTGGCCCTCTCGTGTCTTCCAGCACTGTCTGTCATAGCTAGGAACAGTCTCAGTACTCAGATATTCCCCTGGTTACATTTACTCTGAGAATAATTTGTACATTGCAACTAGTTAACAGTATATAAAATCTAAATAAGAAGGGAAGAAGTACCAAGGACAAGGTAGCTTTAGCAAACTCATTGAGGGAGTGTCAGTTGCAATTTAAAAGAAACCCTGTATACATTTTCTTTCCACACCCTTCTTGTCTTTTCCTTTTCTTCCTTCCTTTCCTTCTCTCTTTCTTTCTACCTTTATGAGTGTGTTAAAAATGAGTACAACTCTAAACAAAAAGCCCTTTTGAGAAATACTTTCATGTCTTTTTAACAGCTGGCCAGGTTTCAGGGTTCCACCTTTCATTATGGTGGGGATTTAGGACGACTAATCCTCAGGCATGTGCTTGCTCTTTGGTACTTTACAGAAAGATTAGAAACTATGGGGAGAAGCAGCTTCTGCTTTCCTAAAGCCCAGCACTTCTGAAATCTCCAGGGCAGATTATATCTAGGACATCTGAATCCCAAACTGAGGATTAGCATCCGTTTGTAAGATGTCAAAGATGAAACCTAACCCAGGATTGACTCATGCCCGGGTGACTGGGCAGATCAGCGTCGTGCTCATGCTTTTGGAAGTACAGAAAGTCTATTTACCCAGCTTAATAGCCATGGCTGTAATCTTGACATGAACTCTATCCCATGCCTGCAGAAGCTTTTAGAAGCAATGCCGTGAAAGAGGGTGAAGCATATTTTCTCTGCTGAGTTGCCATGCTGAGTTCATGCCCGTGGCAGCAGGACCCTCTTCATTCTTTTTGCTTCTGAGACTCAGATGGCCTCTAAACCCATTTGTATGAAAGTTTTATTTTCTACTGATCATTAAGCCACGTTGTAATCAGAAAGGCAACAACACACAGAATTATTTCCAGGTGTGTGCCTCCTCCTGATTCTTATTGTTGAACAGTTTTTTTTTAACAAGAATTATGATCATTATGTATTATTGTGTATGTATTGCCTTTGTTTTCCCTTCTAAAATGAAAGTCCATTCAAATTGTAAAAACTTCATTTGCTATTGTAGAAGTATACATAATGCAAAAAAAAGTATAAAGAAGAAAGTAAAAATAATCGCCTAAGATTGAATCACCCAGAGAAAACAATTTTCAGTGTTTTCATGAAAAATAGATTGCATTTAAAAAGCCATCTTGGATTAGGTGTGGTTGGGTTATGGGGTGTGGGTGGGTGTGAGGGCAGAAAGAACATCAAGAGCTGCCCTTAAGGTTTTCCCCGGATAAGAAATAGCAAGGGAACCATATGTTCAGAGGGGAGAGACATTGAGAGGATAGTGCAGGTGTGTGTGCAAAGAGAGGCGGATGCTGGAATTGCATGAAGGCAGGTAAGTCCAGACAGTGAACGTGGTTAGAACCAGCTTGTAAAAGAGAGGACCCTTCTATTTAGAAAGGTTTCCTAGGGCTGATACAACAGTATCGTCCACAGGGTTAACATGTGTCTGAGCAACAGCTGAACATTTTTCGAATGAACTTCCTAAATTAAATTCTTTAATTCTGTGTGTTAAAACTGCTAATTAAATTCAACTGAAAATGTCCAAGTGCATTGTCTGTGTGTCTACGTGTGTGTGTGTGTGTGTTTTCTATGGCTAAACCAATCCACAGAGATACAGATCTACTGCTTGGGTCTTAATTAGAGAAATGAAGAGTTCACACAGTTTGTCAGCTTCTCCCAGGGGAGTAGGACCCTTCACTCTCAGCCAGGTCTCAGGCATATCTATGCTGGGTTTGTCCTTGAGTTCAGAGAAGCCCCACAACCTCCTTTGCAACTGAGCCCAGACCCCTGGGTGCAAAATCATTGGCCCATGATGGTTCACTGAAATCCACAGAGGCCAGGAAGCAGAAACCAGCATATCTACTGGGAATACCAAGTCATTTTGTTTTGTTTAGCTTTTTTTTTTTTTTTCCTTCTTCCCTTCCCCTAGGACGCCCTGGCTGTTAAGCACAAGGAGCCTAATAAACACATCTTAGATTTAATCAATTTTAGACTCTGCTCTGTTTGCTGACTAGGCTGTGTGTATTGAATTTCCTCAGCAGGTTGAGAAGGGGGAACAGTGGCTTATAGCTCAGTGGATCTTGGCTTCTTGCATGAATGTTTCATCCCTTGTTTGTGACACATCCAGTAAAGATTAGTTTTGTAACCCTGCTGAAAGGCTCCTTGCCTGCTAGCTACCCTCAGACAACAGAGTTTTATCACACCAAATCACCATAATAAAAATCATTGCCAATGTTTCTCCTGGATAAATAGCTGCTTTTTGACTAAGCTTGCCTTTGGGGGTAAATGGTTAAAGACCCCTGTGACTCGTGTCATCAACAAGTTAGCAGGTAAATTATTCTATTCGGGAATTTTCTTTGCTAGTATAGACAATTATAAATTCACATAAATGAAGGAGACAGTTTTCATTTGGAGTCTCCACTTAGCATTTTGTGCTATTGATGCTTGCCAGATAAAATAAAATCAAATCTCTTTGTTTCCTTGGCAAGCAGCTAGATTTGTTTATTGGGTATCCTCCAGCCCCAGTATTGTTTCCTGGGTTCTGGTGCTGGAGTCACTCTGAAGTCAGAAGCTGTTTCCTCAGGAGCAAGCTGACCTCATAGGACTGACCGTGTAGGAATACACTCCTTGAATGTAGAGAGAAATTCCTCTGACAGAGATAGACCAGCATTCCGCCGACTATGTGTGGTTCTACAGCAATAATTAGGTTTGAATTAGGAAAGAATAAGAACCACTGAACATCAGGGGAGGAAAGTTGGTCCAAGGGAGGGAACTGCCTTGCCTGGGGTCACCCAGCACGTCTAAATTGGGGTAAAAGAAAAGATCCACACACCAGTCTTCTAAGAGATGTGATTCTCTGTGACACCCTTTGCATCATGAGTTCTGTTGGGTGAGGGTGACAGTTTCCACAATGGGCCTGTTAAAAAGAAAGGCTGCTTAGGAGAGAGAAAGCCTGAATGCCTTGTCCTTCCACTTCAGCAATTCACAAGAGTTCCTTTATCTGGGAAATTACCAGTGACAGCCCAGCCAAAAAGGTAACGTGGAACCTCTCTAACTTCTGTTGAAGTTGGATTCTTCCCAAACTTCTGAGCCTAATGCCAAGAGAATGAAGGGAACCCTGGGAGCTCTGCCCTTGCAAAGCACCTCCCTCCTCTCATCTGGGCACCTTCCTCCATTCCTGCAGTGCTTGGTACTTTCGACCAAGCCCCTCCTTTTGGATTGTTTTCTGTGTCATGATCCCTTAGCCTCCCTGATGCCCTGTTTCTGATTTTTTTTTTCCCTGTAGATCAGGTCTTCTCCCTAACTTGAACTTAATTCTGTTCCTGATGAAGGACATTTGGGAGGGACTCAGCTGCTCAGCACCTGGTCAGAACCCATACTGACCTCGTGCCCAGCTTTAACGACATTCATGGCGACTCAGTCTCTGACTGATGGGTGGAGAACAATGAGATGGTGGCATGTACTTTCTTAAAGGGTTCAAACAACCATTCTCTATTGATTCAGGGCTCTGCCTCACTCAGGATTTCCCTCCACAGGGAATTCTATAGCTTGAGAACTGGGCGTGCCTGTCCTCCTGGCTAAGTCCTACCGCAGCTTGAAAGACAGATGGCGGAGGTGGATGGAGCTGGAGGAGGCAAATAGCTAAGCAGCCAGGAAGTCTCATGCAGGGAGTCAGAAGACAGATTATAATGCCAGATGTCCTTGGCTGTCCAAGGCCAAGAAACCGAGAACGTGCTGGGCAACTACCAAAGGGAAATCCATCTTTCGAGTCTACCCTGAAGGGCATAGGACCCAGAGGTTGCCTTTAGCCAGAGAACCATGAGGTCTGTTCCCGGCATCTCCTCTATTCCTGGGACTAGCGATGAGGCTGATTGATGAGATGCCAATGACCTACCCTATAAGAGGTGTAGATAAAAGACCAAAGAAAGAGTATCTGAAATCAGCCTTGGACTGCCTGATTGCAGCTTAATCTTCCTGTAGAAATGTATTTTCTTTTGGCACTCCTTGTTTCCAGCTGAGACTCGAAGGCTTCATGCTGACGGGAAAGGCCATCTGTTTGGGGAGGATACTGTGATTGTTTGTTTGATGTTGAGAGCTAAATGGCTCATTTTGACAAGCCCCAGAGGTTTGTGTAATTCAACTGACAGTCTGAACTTAGAAGTGGCCACCTGAGGACCTCGAGACAAAACGCCAAGCAAACAAGGAACATAGTCACTTCTCCATGACTGACCTTTCGGTGTGGCTTTTTGTATTTCATGAAGGACAGAACAAATGCAAAAGGGACATCTTAGGCAGTCTGGGCTGATTTAAAAAAATACTATTGACTAAGTGGCTTAAACAGCAAACATTTACTGATCAGAGTTTTGGAGGCTGAGAAGTTCAAGACAAAGGTGCAGACAGATTCAGTGTTTGGTGAGGAGGACCAAAGAGGATGCAGGGGAGAGAAAGAAAGGACTATTTTTTGAATATTAGGGATTTGATTCATTGAAATTTCACAAATGCTGTGTTAAGATTTAATCCATCCCTCCTGTTGCCTTATGAAACAGGAACTTGAAACTCAGTAAGCTAAAGGATTCCATACCTAGATAGATAGTCAATTTGTTAATGGGGGCTGGACTCAAATCTTTTGACTCCCAGCTCTGAGCTCTTCATCCAGTGATGACATATAGAGATAGGGAACATCTTCTTGTCTCTGAAAATGTTCAAGCAAAAGACCTACACAACCACTGTATCAAGAAAGGATTGGATTGTTTGGCCCCTGATGTCTTTCCTAATGCTGGGATTCAGAGACACTGACTCTAACTCCCCAGTTTACAGATGAGGCAACTGAGAGAGGTTAAATAAACTGCCCACACTCTGTTGGCCACAGAGCCGTGACGTAAATTGTGGTCTTCTGGCCCTGGTCAGCATTCTTCTCTTGCACTCTCCATCTTAAGTGTGTCTCATGTAGATGGGAACCTTCTGTCTCGGGTGTTTCTCACCTAGCACAGCTTCACATTTCCTGAATCTAAGTGCTCCAGAGCAGCAGAGAAGATTCCGTGCTTCTTATTTGCAATTGCTGGATTCATTTCAGTTGCTCCTGGGCCAGGAACCCATTTTTCAATATTTGCTGCAAAGTTGCACAGAACCCTAATTACTTGGATCATTTAAAGTAATTGATTTTTTCTTTATTTTTTTTCCACTTGCTTTTTCTCAATTCCGTTGGAAGAATCCAAACAAAAACACAAAGAAAGTAGCAATTTTTGAAAAACCGAAACATCTTGATTCCTTAAATTAATAACAACTAAATTTTCCCACAAAATATCCTTGATAATGGAGGAGAGTGAACTTGTACCTCTGGAAGTCTGGAGACGCAACCCTTAGGTGCTTCACTTTGAAATCTCTTTGAAACCTTTAATCTTTTTTTTTTTTAATGGAATTTCACATTCTACTCTGCAACCAATGCATTTTTCTTTGTGTTTAAGTGTTTCAGCTTATATACCATGAACTAAAATGGATTCTGCAGGAAAGGCTGCCATATTTACCCTATGACATCATCTCTCCCAGGTGTACAGCCACCTATTGCATTGCAATAAATACTTTTGACTAAAGAAGAATGGCTTTAAATATCAGGTAGGGAGGATGTTGATCTTTATCTTGTCCTTGAAAATCATGAAATCACTAAAAGTCGTATTCAGTAACTGTCAATATTTAATCACCCTCAAAGGTATTAAAATTACGTTCTGTCCCATTAAGGAATAACACCTTCCCCAATGTGTATTTTATATATAGTGTCTTGCAGTATTAAAAGCTGACATTTGAGTGTTTTATGCGTAATCTCTCTTCATCCTCACAACTCTGTAAAGTAAGAGCAGTGTCATCAGCTCCACTTTCAAAGACGAATTGCAAACATATAGCAGTTAAGTCACCTGACCAAGGTCACAGAGCAGGTAGAGGGGTGGAGGTGGGGTTTGTGCGAGAACCACCGTCACGTTCCCGCTCCTCTCTGTGACTTTCTTCCAGTTCTCGGCAAATGGTTGCTGTCCCAGTTGAGAGGCTACCCTTCCCAGGAGCGATTGTTCTGGAAGCCGGTCCCATGACTTGTGTATCACAAGACAGTTTGTTGTTTTTTGTCTGCCCCTCCAGCTGAGGAGAAAACAAAAGAACCCCATGGCCATTTTCAGATATCTCCTGCCTTTTTAAGAAAAAGAGGACATTTGAATCAAAAACAAAAACCAAATGAAACCAAAACAAAAACGCAGTGACTCAGATACCGCAGGGAACTAACCCTGGAGATACTTAAACCAGCAACGATGCGGTCAGAGAGAAGCGCAGGGGGTGTCGCGTTAAAATCTACGGAGACAAGACTCAAGACGGAAAGGCTTCTGGGAAGAGAGTCCCCAGAAGCTGTGTCGTGTTGTTTTCTGGCTTTTGTGCTGTGCGTTGTCTGTCTGCCTGCGTTCTCTTCTAACCATTCGTCCATTAACCCCTTCAGATGTTCAGCCATTTTCCCTGGTTTGTGTCATCAAAGGATATTCTGGCCTTTGGGAGCAAAGATAGTACTGTCACCTTGATCCACTTCTTCCTGGAGATGATTTCCCCAACTCTGTCCCGTTGAACATGGGCGCCATGCACCCAGCGCCCCAGAAAGAGAGCTTTGGCTGTCTCGGCTCTGGTCCTCTAGAGTCGTGGAGCTCATCATCCTATTTGTTTTCCCTTCAGTCAACAATATCTATTAAATCTCTGCTATGTTTAAACCCTGGGCTAGAAACCGGACCTAAAATTGTAAACAGGCATATATGCATCTAATATCTGGAAGAAAGGAGGACTCAATTTATGAATAATACAAACATATGCAAACTTACACTGGATAAGTGCATTAAAGGAGATGCATGTGATGATACTATGAGATCATTTAGCAGGTGCACCTTACACTGCCTGAGAGAGTAAAGAGAAAACTTCCGTAGAAACTAAAGAATGAACAAATAAAAGCTGGGTGAAGGCTGAGGAAGGGCAGAAATCCCAGGCAAAGAGAACAGCATAGAACACTTTTGAGACCAGAAGGCAGAGACCACAGAGAAATGTGACTTAATATGAGGCCGCAGAGTTGGGTAAGGTTATACAGAGTCTTCTAGGTCATGTGCATGGTTTTATCCCAAGAGCATAGGGAGCTGTGGAAGAGCTCAGTTGTGGGGGAAGCCTGGGGATCTCATGTAAGCAGAGTTATGGTTTGGGAAAGATTACTGTGGCCTCAGTGTGGAGAATGGATTAGAAGGAGGGCAAGAGGGGATTAGGGAAATCAATTAAGAGGCTATTAAAGATGTTCAGGCAAAAAGGCTTAGACTAGAATATTGATATTGGAGCTAGAGATGAATGTTTAGATAAGAAAGATACAGGAGTATAAATTCAGTAGGAATTGCTGATGGATTGGTATGGAGGAGTAAAGAATGGCTTCTACTTCCTGGTCTGCACAGCTGGATGAATTGCAGTGCCATTCAGTGACGTGCGGCACACACAGAGGGCCAGTTTGGGGAATGAAAATCATGTTCCGTTTCAGACCATTTTTAACTTGGATCACCTCTGAGTTTGAAATAAAGGTGTTAAGTAGGCAGTCAGATATACGGGTCTCCAGTTTAGGAGAGAACTCTGAATCAGAAATTTAGAATTGAGAGTCATTGGAATAGAGAAGATAATTAAAACCATAAACAAGAGGGTAACCTGGGGAGAGAATGTCAAGTGGGAGGAGAGGAACTAGAAATAAGGAGCTCAAACACTTAACCACCATAATGGTGGGAAGTTTTGCAAAGGAGACTGAAGACAAGTGGGCTGGAAGTCAGGAAACTCAAGAGACCAGGATGTTATGGAAAATGGAGACAGTTCTTTAAAAAGGGAGCAGTTATCCAAATGCTGTTGACTGGTCAAGTGAAATGCTGTATTAGTTTGTTTGGGCTTCTGTCATAAAATACCACAAACTGGGTGGCTTATAAACAACAGAAATTGTTTTCTAATAGTGTTGGAGGCTGGGAAGTCCAAGTTCAGGGTGCCAGCAGATTCAGCGTCTGGGGAGGAGCTGTTTCCCAGATGGCTGAAACGTAACCTCGCAGCAGAAAGAAGGAGTGGGCTTGCTCTCTGGGGGTGCTTTCATAAGAAGATCCATCCCAGTCACAGGGGTTCTGCCCTCCTGACCGAATCACCTCCCAGAGGCCCCACCTCCTAGTACACCTTGGGGGTTAGGATTTCAACATATGAAATTTGAGGGAACACAAACATTCAGACAATAGCAAGTGGGCACTGAAAAAATGCCCATTGAAATATTAGTGACTTGGAATTGGTTAGTGACTTCATCAAGAACATGTTGTGAACTAATGGGGATGCCTGTCAGACTGAGGAGTGGCTGAGAAATAAGGAAGTAAAGACAGTGCATGGAGATAACGATTTTGAGAAGTGTGGCTGTGAAGGGCAGGTGGGAGACAGGGTGATGGCTAGGAAACCATAGACAGTCTTTTCCCCACCTTGGCCTTAGCTCCCACCTGACTTCTTAATTTTGGACAATTCCTTGCCTTCTTGTGTGTGTGTGTGTGTGTGTGTGTGTGTGTGTGTGTGTGTGTGTGTGTGTGTGTGTTGGTTTTAACTCACTTTCTGGCTCTCTGTGTTCCTGACCATCACTCCAGGTGACAGCCTGCTACAGTCCCACCCTCCCTCATGACCTCTCTCACCCTGGCCTGGTTGCTTGATTCCCATCCAGGCCTGCCCAGACAGTAGGGTTGTGCTGTCACCTAACACCCCTTAAGAATAAAACTTAAGGGGAATCTGGCCTGGAATTGGATATCCAAGTTTATTTAAAACCAAAGTAATCATGTATGTGCCTTGAGTGGAGAGATGAGAAAGGAGAGTTGGATTGATCCCAGACCCTTGGTGTTTCTCTCATCAGCTGAATTCAATCAGCAGCCTCATTCCATACCTGGAATATGTTAGTTGATGATAATGGCAGATAGCATTTATTGAGTTATTACTGTATACCAAGCACTGTGCTATGTGTCTTATGTAGAACTTATCTTTTAATCTTCACAACCATAGATAAGTAGAATTATTATCATCCCCATTTTACATTAAAAAAAAGCCTGAAGAACAATAAGACTTAGAGATGTTAAGCAATTTGCTGAACATCATACTTAACAGCTAAGAAGTGGTGGAGCTCCTGAGTCCACCGGTCAGACTCTAGGCCTTGTGCTCAGCATCACCCCTATCTCTCTCCCCTCAAGTCCTCTCCTCTGAGAGCATTTAGGTAGATCATCTCCCTAAGGACTAGGGGCCTTGAAATGGCTCCATCTCTGTGCCCAGTCACAGAAGGAAACAAGTACCCAGGAGATAAGCGATACTTCGTGTTCTCAGCTAGAGGGAGTGAGGTTTAGCGGAAAGGATGCTGGACTCAGAAGACCTGGATTCTCTTTTGACACTGCCACTTGTTAGCTGTGTGATCCTGGGGAACTCAATTCACCTTCCTGAGCTTCCGTTTGCCATTGGTTGATTGGAAATAATATGCACTGAGTGCTAAAGATCTGCAGGGTGTTTTCATTCCTATTATCTCATTAATTCCTACTCTCCCCCCAAATCCCATGTAAGGTAGTTATTAGTATTCTCATTTTATAGCTGAGAAATGTATCCTTATCGAGGTGAATGCATGGTGCTTTCTCTGGACGTAACCCCACAAGTGCAGGGCTGGCCCCTCTTTCCTGCCCGCAGAATCCACCATTCTTGCTCCTTTCCACCGCCTCTGAGAGATTAGCTAGTCTCCAAGCTCTCACTTACGCCAGCCAGCTTGCTTTTTCACCTCTTCAGTCAACAGATAATAACCGAGCACCTACTCTGTGCACGTCCCTGTATCATTGGGGGAAAGGGGACTTTCTCTGCATCTTTTGAAGCTGGCGTGATGGGCAGCTGCCAACGGCTTGGTAGAGCCATCATCTTTTTAGGGAAGCTGAGTCTCTCTTGCCAGTTCCACGCCATCTCAGTGTGGCTCATGTCTTCATTGGCATGGCTGCTGAGTCTCCCGCAGAAGGGAAGGGAGGAGCATGTGGCCATGGATGTGTATCTGACAAGGGTCATCAGCACAGGTACGGGGGGCAGCCCACCCACTGCACAGGGGGCCTGGGGTCCTTGGTGCCCACTCAGGGCATCCAGCTGACCACAAACCTCCACTCCCTGGGCAGAATGAGTCTGATGATCATGGTTACAAGAGGCGAAAAACAAATGTGGTCATTTAAAACAAAAAAATCAGCCTCCAGCAAACATGACTTTCAGGTGGTATGAAAATGGGGGCTGTTTCTTGTGTGACATTGTCTTGACCTGGAAAAGTACTGTCGTGACCACAGGCAACCACCACCCTTAGAAAAATCTATTTGTCCTCAGGTACTCCAGAATTAATTTCTCCTTCCTGAGGCCCTGGATATGGAGCACTTTCCTCCTCACCGTGGGGGCAGGGGCTTTTCTGGAAGGAGCCTGTGCTCCAGGCAGGAAGCCTGCACGTGGTATCCTCTCCACCACTGCACTGCTCCTGACCTCAACCAGCCTCCCTCACTTCTCTGCACTGATTCTCTTAATGGCTGGTGTTGCCTCCCGAGTCCTTCCTGACAGCCTTTCAAAACCAACTGCAGGAAGAAATCTTTTTTTTGTTGTTGTTCTTTCTCAGGTTTTTAATTGCACAAATTCCATCTGACAGAACATCTCAGCCAATACCCTAAGGCAATTTTAAAGATTTCTCAATAAGATGAAAATAGGTGCCTAGCTTGTGTCTATATTCTGATACTGACAGCCATGACTTGCTTTGAAAAAATGTTGACTTTGACAGGGCTCTCTAGTTAATCACTAGGAATGTTCGAGTTCACATTAGTGCCAAGCCTTTAAAATTAAAGAAATTGAGGTGAAAATTGCCTAAAATCAAATGATGGGGGTGAAGTGCTATTTTTTTTCTGGGCATTTACAAATTACTAGGAATCACAATCAATTAAAGACATATGAGCATTAAAGTGCAATGACCCCATCAGCTCACTTTTCCTTTACTGGAAAAGCTTTGGCTTGCAGCTGAAGCCTTTGGGTGTTGTCATCCCAAAAGTCTTCCTGCCAGGAGGTGGCGCTGCAGTCTATATCCAATAGAGCTTTATGGTTTTCTTTGTTTCTTCTCACTTAAATTTTAATACACACTCACATACTTAATACTTCAAATTTAACTTGGTAATTCCTTGCTTTTACTTTCCCTTTTTCCTTCTCTATGCTTCTGTCTTCTTTCTTCTTTTCCGCCTTCCTTTATATTATGGCAAACTTTGCTCTAATTTAGTCTTATACAGCAACAGTCCTAAAGGGCTAATAGCTGATGCTACTAAAATTTGTATGTCATTTGCGAGTGTGTTTGCAAGTATACATGGGTTTGATGTTGCTTTTCCAGTATTGTCTACCCCTATTCCACAATTCTATCTGTGTCAACAGCACATAAAAATTTTTATATACTAACCAAGTTACATTGCAGGGACTCTCCCCTACAGTTAGTATAACTCCTTTTGATAAATATTATCCTTTATTGTTGTTCAGTATTGTCCAATACTGAATGAATACGGTTCTTTAGAACAACTTCCTGACCTGTTTTCTTGGTGTAGAGTTATATGGTAGGCTCCCCTATGCTGCACCCCCATTTTTCTTGCATATATTTCCTTTCTTTTAATTTTTTTCCCTTTTGTCTGTGGACATAGGCTAGATGTCATCCTGGCAGCTTGGGCCACTGTGAAGGAACAAACAAAGAACTAGTGGGCAGTTGGTTGAAATCCTTCATATTGCAGCTTTAGGAAATAAACTGTTTTGTCCATCTAGTTCTCATAAAACAACCTCCTCCTAAGCTCTCCAAAAACATATGCCGACCAGTGGAGCCAGCAGTTTCCACATCATCCATCTTGCTGTCTTTTCATGGTATATTGTGGTCCCTGTCATGTACATATTTGGAGTTTATTTTATAGCAAGGACTGACTAGTCAGGTATTAAATTCCCCAGGTCCCAACAGCAAATGCACAAACTTTGTGCACAGATCTTGGAGAATCCTCTTGCAAGATAGCCATTCTAATTCATGGGAATTGTGTCCTCCCTATTTTCCTCTGACTCCTTTGTCTTAACAGAGTGAGAGCATCATACATTTTGAAACTTGAAAATTCTAAAATTTGGCAGGAAGTTGTCTTGAAAGCCATTGCCTTATGCTCACCTAGAAGCCATCCCAGTGTTTGCCAGAAATCTGGTCCCTGTCTAAAATCGTTGTTCAAAGAATCCTGGAAAAATCATATCCCTAGTCTTGGCTTGTGACTCTGTGCCATTCAGAACTCAGTTTAAGCATCACTTCTTCAGAGGAGCCATTCCTGACCACCCAGTCTTATGCAGTTCTCCAAGCACTTGCTATCACATTGCCCCACTACAGTTCTCCTGATATTTTTTTCCTTTCATATGTGTTTATGTATGTATTTATCATTGTTCTCCCACAGAGGAAAGATGATTCCATGAGAACAAGGACATTTTCTGCTTTGTTTACTGTTGAATCTCCAGCACTGGGTCAGTTTGCTCTTGCTGTGTAACAAACTATCTCTGGAACTTAGTGGTCTAAAACATCAAATCATTTATTTATTTGCTTATGGTTTGGGGGAGGTGGTCAGCAATTTGGGAGAGACTCTGCTGAGACAGTTTTTCTCTGCTCCTCATGGTGTCAACTGGATTCACTTGTCCATCTGCTGTCAGCTAATGATCTGTGGCGTATTTGCAGATCTAAGGGTTGACTGGTTGTTAGCAGGGCAGTGGAGATAACTGTGTGCTCATGTGTTGTTCTCATCTGGCAGGCAAGGCTGGAATCATTCGTGTGATGATGGTCACATGGTTTCCAAGAGCAACAAGAGGATAAACCCCAATGATGAAGCACTTTTTTAAGACCCTGATTGCATCATACATGTTAATATCCCCATTGGCCAACACAGGTCACATGGTGAAGCCCAGATTAAAGGAGTAGAGAAATACACTCTTTTCATGGGAGAGGCTTCAAAGGCACATTGCAAAGGGACTACAGAATGGGAAAACAGATAAAGAGACAGGAGGAATTTATAACTTTCTACAGTCTATAACAAGCACATGCTACAGGGCAGTCACTCAGTAAATACTTATTGAGCAGATGAGTGGATGAGCAAATGAAAAATCAATTATCCAAATATACCAAATGGAATCTCAGGTCTTTCATATAAGTTCTATTTTCTGATACTAAGTATCATGTTTATCCCATTATGGTTTCTGCCTGTAAAGAGTTCATGGTCTAGAGCAGTCTAAAGTTCTGCTAGAAGTTCACAACAGAGCTTAACCTCTGGGGTGTGTGTTTGTGAGAGCTCCTGTATCCACAATGGCAGATGCACTTCAAAAAGGAAGCTAGAAAAGTGCGCCTCAGACCACGTCACCAGAGGCACAAACCTGCCAGTCTGGGAAATTAATAACAGTGAATTCAAAAATCACTTACCAAAGGGCCAGGTTTTTGCTATCAGCCATCATTTGTATTTCTGTCCTTAAAGCCTTCTGTTTACTTCCCTACAGAATAGAGATTGAAGTGCGAGGATCCCACTGTGTTGTAACAAGCCTATGGTGTCCATCATCTTCCACGTTTCATAGCTGAAGACTCATGCTAGCTCAAATCAGGTTTTAAAACAGATGCCACATTCACCCCACGAAGATAGGGAACATTTAGATAAATAAAGAGACAGGGGTTGGGAGAAAGCCTTTCACTGCTTGGCATTTCAGAATTCGCCCCCTTTCTCTCCCCATTCTAATTTTATTTACCTCTCGAATACCATGACTTCGGTGATACCTGTACCCTCTCCAAATCCTGATAAAAATAATCTTTGGCTCAGCCACATTTACCTTTTAATTGGATTCCACAGATGGAACCTGTTTTGGAGGTTTTAGGGACTTCTTTTCTCTGTCAGATTGAGAGGCAGCAAAGGTGGGGAGCTGGAGAGCAAGCTACCGGCTCTATCCACAGTGAGATTCCGATGAATGGCATGGCCCGGACACGCAGCAATGGGATTACTGATCCTGGACCCCAGAATTGGACTCCCCGCCTAGTCACAGGCTGCACTGCGCAACCATAGTCCCTTCCTCACGGGGACTCGTTCTAAATATTAAGACCAGGAGGAACAAACCAGAATTCTAGTTTCCAAGAGAAAGAAGAGAGAAGCTAAACCCACAATCCTCTGCTTCTTTTCTGACTATGACTCCTTTTCCTTGTAGAGAGAGGAGTGAGGATGAAGGTGGAAATTCAGGGAAAGGGGCCAAAGAGGTGTCCCCATCCCAACACCTTGAACCCACTATATATTTTCTGTTGTTTGCATTGAGAGACCCGGGTTTCTCATCCCAAGTCCCCCAGAATAAAGGCCAGTGCCACTTAAGTATATTCCCAGCTCACCAAACGTATCCATACTTGGCTGAATGTCATTGTCTTAGGTTTGGAATTCAGAAACTTTTAGAGACTTTCTTGTACTGCATCGTCTGCATTGTTGCTTTGTATGCTGCTTGCGTCTCCCTCCTGCCAGGTTGTAGCAGAGAGCGAAACAAGAACCCCTTGGCTGGCTGGCAGTTTTGGCTGCAGCCACTGAGTATTCCAATTGTGTTTCGAAATAAGGAACTTCAAAGTAAGGACCTCTTTAGGAGGTCCTTAGCTAGATTGATCAATCCACCCAGGATTTATTGAGCGGCTCCTCTGTACCAAGTGATGTAGTGGCACAAAGAGGTGTCACTAAGCTGGTAGGGATAGCTTGGATCATGCTACCCTGTGCAGTAAGATTTATTATGGGAGTGGGACAGACACACCCATCCCCCATCTCACTCACTCAACTGCCAAGGGTACCATTTCCTATGTGTGGTAAATATTAACATTTTAAAATAAATGTTACCTTCTTATTTTAAATGTACCTAGAGGAATCTAAACACTTCAGCCATGTGATATTCACTGTCTTTAGTTTAAAACACACATGCAGAATAAGTTGACAGTTGGAAATTTTACATGAGTTCCTTTTCTCTCTGAACTCAAATTTCCATTCCACTTCCCACACAGAGTTTTATCCTAATGCAGTGCATTTTAAGCTTGAAACTTTATGAAAAAAACCCTATTATGCTTTTCTGCATCAAAAATATTATATATAAATGGACACATAACTTTTTATTGCCTGTGAGCATAAGGTGTGAGATACCATCAAAACTATTATTTTGTATTTACTCCAAACAAATATTTTGTAAATTCTGAAAAAATTTATTAATTAAAAATAACATTCTATAGTAACTGTATTTCTTAATGAGGTGAAAGGGATTTTAGATTAGATTGTATATTTTTAAACAAATACCACTTATTGTCAGAAATGAGGTGGGATTCGCCATCAGTTTAATTTCTCACTCTTGTCTTTTTGTCTTTAAAATGTAAACAATTAGAAACTATATTTAGGATTTGTAACAATGCCACTCAATTCTTTGAATGCCTTCTGAATTACACACTAAAAATCATAGGGATTTATCATTAAAAATTACTGTTTATCATCTATTTATTGACAGCTTAGATTGAATTGTCCTTCAGTTTTATTGAAAACAAATTAGAAGCTACTCGTCTTACAAAAGGATTGATTTCTAAGTCATTAGTCATTCACTTTCTCAAAACCAGTAACAGCATTTCAAAATGTGTCTCTGTTCAGTGCCCTGGAAGTTCCCACTCCCTACAGCGGGGCTTCTTAGTGAGAATTAAGATAGTGTGGGCTGCGCTATCCTTTTGTAAAGTTGGGAGAGAAGGAAACACCACCACCACCCTAGCCACCTTATCAGGCAATCTCTGATCTGAAGATCGATTTCCACGAAACTGTACCTGCCTGGTAACCAGGGCTGTTCTGATAAATCCACTCTCTAAAGCAGAAACACTCAGATTTATAGTATTTGCTGAGTTCCATGTTGTAAATATTCTCGTGATACTGATCTGACATCACTGAACTGCGGAGTTGGAAAAAGATGTACTGTCAGCTCTCATGAGCCAGTAGAAGCTGGTTCTAGAACACCACTGAACTGTGCACCTTAGAAAGTCTTCATTGCTGCCGAGTTGGATCCTGCTGCTCTAGACCACTCTCTCCGTTCCAATCTTAGCATTTCTCTTTCATTTCTTTTTTAAAAAATTGTTTATTTATTTTATTGGGGTATACTCAGTTACAATGTGTCAATTTCTGGTGAACAACATAATGTCCCAGTCATGCATGCATATACATATATTTATTTTCATATTCTTTTTCATTAAAGATTATTACAAGATATTGCATATAGTTCCCTGTGCTATACAAAAGAAATTTATTTTTTATCTATTTTTATATAGAGTGGTTAATATTTGCAAATCTCAAACTCCCAAATTTATCCCTTCCCATCCCCTACTCCCTAGTAACCATAAGATTTTTTACCATGTCTGCGAGTCTGTTTCTGTTTTGTAAATGAGTTCCTTAGGGCTCTCTCTTTTCTTTCTTTCTTTCTTTCTTTCTTTCTTTCTTTCTTTCTTTCTTTCTTTCTTTCTTCCTTCCTTCCTTCCTTCCTTCCTTCCTTCCTTCCTTCCTTCCTTCCTTTCTTTCTTTCTTTCTTTCTTTCTTTCTTTCTTTCTTTCTTTCTTTCTTCTTCTTTTTTTTGATTCCACATATGAGTGGTACCATATAGTATTTTTCTTTTTCTTTCTAGCTTACTTCACTTAGAATGACCATCAGGTACACCCATGTTGCTGCAAATGACACTATTTTATTCTTAAACCAAAAGGCAATTTAAATAATGATTATATCTTGCAATCCTGAAGGTGCATTTTGCAGATAAAGGAGCTATACAGTTTATAAAGAACAAGTAATTTGTTCAAGGTCATATAGCCAGTTGTTAGCAGAAGAACTGAGCCAAGAACCCAGATTTTCTACTTACAGGGTTGTGTTGAGTCTCCAGGTTAGTTCTTTCTGGAATCCTACAATCTCAGAGTTGGAAGGGACCATGTAGAACATTTGGTTCTATGTCTACTACTTGCAGGAATTCCCCTTCATAACATTCTCTAGAGATAAGCATCTAGTTTCTGGTGAAATATACCTAGAAATGTTGAGTCTTGCCATCATGGTGTGTTCAATTTCATTTTTGAACAACATTATCCACTCCCCACCTCCACTTTTTTAACAGTGACCGAATTCCATTTCATATTAATTTCAGTAAGCTCTTTCTGATCTGCTTTCTGAAGGCTCCAGAATAAATCTAACTCCTCTTTCATGGAATAGACTTCATGACTCTGGATTAGTCAATAGTTCCTTGGATATTACAGCAAAAGCATAAGTAACAAGAAAAAATAGATAAATTAGACTTCATCAAAATTAAAGCCTTTCACGCTGTAAATAATAATATCAAGAAAGTGAAAAGGCAACTCACATAATACAGGACAGATACATTTATGAAGGACTTATTTTCAGAATATATAAAGAATTCTTACAATTCAATAATATGAAAGACCCATAAAACCAGTTTTTCAAATGGGCAAAGAATTTTGATGCATATTTCTCCGAAGAAGATGTACAAATGGTCGACAAACACGTGAAAAGATGCTCAACATTATTAGTCATTAAGGAAATGTAAATCAAAACAATGAGATACCATTTCAGGTCTGTTGGAATGGCTGTAATAAAAAAGACAGTAACAAGTCTCAGTGAGAATATGAAGAAATTGGAACCTCATACTCTGTTGGTGGGACTGTAAAATGATGGAGCTACTCTGGAAAGCATTTGACCCAGCAGTTTCACTCTAAAGAAATAAAAATCTATATTCACACTAAAACTTCTACATAAATGTTCACAGCAATATTATTCATAACAGCCCAAAAGTGAAAGCAAGTCAAATTCTCATCCACTGATGAACAGATAAACAAAATATAGTATATCGATATAATGGAACACCACTTAGCAATAAAAAGGAATGGTATACTGATACCTGCTGTAACATGGATGGATTGTGCAGATGTCTGCTAAGTGAAAGAAGCCAGTCACAAAAGATCGTATACTGTATGATTGTATACTGTAAGTGAATTGCATGGTATTCAAATCATATCTGAATAAGGTTATTAAAAATAAAGTTAGACACAGGATAAAAAAAGATGAAGAGATAAATATAAAGAAGGGTGTGGCAATAAGTAACTCCTGGCTTACGGAGTCTTCGATTTGAAGCTCCTTGGTGGAAACCATCTACGTTGTTACAGTTAATTTTATGTATCAGCTTGACTGGGCTGAGAGGTTGCCCAAATAGCTAGTAGAACATTATTTCTGGATGTGTCTTTAAGGGTGTTTCTGGGAGAGATTAGCACTTGGATTGGTGGACTGAGTTAAGAAGATCGTCCTCATCACTGCGGGTGGGCATCATTCAGTCTGGTGGTGGCCGAAATAGAACACAAATGTGGAGGGACAGATTTGCTCTTTACTTGAGCTGGGACGTCCATCTTATCCTGCCCTTGGAGCCCCTGGTTTTTGGGCTTTCAGCCTGGGATTGGAATTTACACCATCAGCTCCACTGGTTCTTAGGCCTTTGGACTCAGACTGAATTATACCTTCAGCTTTCCTGGTTCTTCAATTTGCAGACAGTATGTCATGGGACTGCTTTGCCACGAAATAAAGGCTGAACTGCCTCACCTGAGACTCAGGACTTTTCCAATATGGAGTCATTTTATTCTTCATCAAATGTGGCAGACACCTCTGGTACCTCAAATTCACCCCTTGACCCACCTCTGATTTTAGCCTCTGCTATGATGAACAGTTCCTGAGAACTAATGATGACTTGCCTTGCCTCAGCACAAGACACTCAATTTTCTTTCCCTTTTTTCTTTTCACCCCCCTGAAATCTTCCAACCTTGCAGAGATGTTTACCGTGCAGAGAAATCAATACCCTCAGGGCGAACCTCAATCAATGGCGATGGAAGCTGGTAAAAAAAAAAAAAAATGCCCTGGCCTCCCATCCTTCACGAGTTAATTTCTGTATGTTTTCTAGTGGATACCTGGGAAATTGGGCTTCTACTTTAGATACTGTAGGTGATGCATCCTTAGATTAACCTTATGTTTTTACTTCACTTTACCTACTCCCTCACTCTGGCTTTTTGGGCTTAACACCCAGTTAAACTACCTGTATCCAAGTCCTTGCCTCAGACTCCATATAGCAGGGAATCCAAACAAACCACATCTAACATATATTCATTTAATAGTCATCAAGCATTTATTGAGTACATAGTATGAGCCAGACACTGTTCTAGATGCCGGAGATAGACCAGTGAATTGAAACAGAAAAAAAAAATCACCATCCCTCCTGGAGTTATGAGAGGAGGAATTTAAAAACATACAAAGAACATTAAAATAAAATAAAATAAAAAACATAAAACACATTCAGATTAAGAAAGTCAATTACATGTTATCTCATAGAGCTAATACTTATATCCCATCTCTTTCTTCAAAGAGTTGCCACCTCCTTTCTCTAATTCTAGTTCCTTAAAAAGGAAAACATTAAGTTTTATTCTGGTAATGAGTAATTCATGCCCACTATTGAAAGTTTAGAAAATATGGAGAAGATACAGAGAAGAAAATGAAAGCAAACAGCCACCCCCAGGTAGAGGCATCCGTAATTATCATGTTAGTTTAATACCTTTTCAAGCATTTGAAGCCTGCTTTAGTGTTAAAATATATTTAAGTAGTAACTTAGTAAAATTTAACCTAATACATTAAAATAAATAAGTATATCCAGTACCACCTCGTCATTTTTCTTTTTCAAAATTTTCTTGGCTTTTCTAATCTATTTGCTTTTTCAGATGAACTTTGTCATCATTTTGACAACTCAAAAATAACCATGTTGGGATTTTGATTGATACGCATTAAGATCTATAAATAATTTAGGTGTACTTGACATCATAATATTCAATCTTCTTACCAAGAAACCACAGTATAATTTTCCATGTATTCAAACCTCCTTTTATGACCCTAAGAAAAGATTTATAGTCTCCTTCATATAGTTTGAAGTATGCTTATTAAATTTTTCCGAAGATGTTTTATATTTTTATTGGGAAACTTTTCCATTATATTTCAAAATTGGTTGTATAGAAAGATAATTGTTTTGTATGTTGTTTGTAACTAGTCAGTTTGTTAAGCTCTTTTGCTAATTATAATACTTTTTCAGAGTTCTCTTGAGTTTTCCTATTGGATAAAAGAGAAGGTATTAGCAAAAGGAAGTGAGACTCCAAACCCTCCTTCCCACACCACAAAACTTCTTTCTCCTTGATTTTGTATCCACCCCGTTACTGTTCTTCTCCCAGAAGTTGTGGTGGGTTAATCTGATTGATTAGAATCCAGGACAGTTGATGGGAACACCTCTATTATTAGATACAACACATTGTTTCCTTTTTTGTGTTACATTTATCAGATTTTGGTTATCTGAACTATACTAGCTTCAAAAACAAACAAACAAACAAACAAATTAGGAATCTTTGTATTTCTTTTTATGGAAGAGTTAAAACACCATGAGTATTGTCTGCTTCTTGAAGGAGTCATATAAAACTCATCTGGGTCTATGACACACCTTAGAAGTGGTTTTGGGGAAATTTAGGAGGGGGAGGTGAAGGCATCCTTGATTATTGCCCAATTCTTTTTTTTTTAATTCTTAAGTAAATTTTGATCATTTATATCCTCTACAAACTTTATCAATTTTATTCAGACATTTTAATGCCATTTAAAAAGAATTAAAAATTTTTCAATTTTCCTACATGTTATGAACCCTTATTCATTTCTAATAGAAGACACCTTCCCTCCCCCCGAGCCTCCCAGCCACCCAGCAACACACACACACTCTCTTATTCTCTTTTTTCCCTCAAGAGAAATATATATATATATTTCAAGATGTGTGATTATTTTATAGAACCACCTCTGGCTTATTAAGAATTTTTTCTCTGCTTTCTAACTCATTTCATTTCTGCTTTCATCTTTTTCATTCTTTTCTCCTACTGAAGTATATTCCATTAATTTCCTAACTTCTTGATTTTAATGATTATTTCCTGTCTATTTATTTTTTTGGCATCTAATGAAAGCATTTATGACAATGTCATTTCCTTTGAGTGCAGCTTTGACCACATTTCACAGATTTGGTATGCGGAGTTTTTATAGTAGCTATTCTCTGTAAGTCTGTAACTGCAATGCTCATTTCCTCTGTGGTCTAACGTTGGTTTAGAATGCTACTTTAGAATGTCTAAGCTTTTTTTTTAGATCGAAATGTTTCCTATTAATTTTCATTTTCATTGCTTTGTTTACCCATCATCCAGTGTAAGAATGTCTGCTTCTCAGGAGGGTGGGACTGAGCTCCACTTTCTCTTGCATCTCCAGTTATTCTGCCTCTGAGTAGTCCTTGCTTTCTCTGATCCGCTGTCATACATAGTTTAGATTGCTTGGTGTCATGGTTTTGTTTTGTCCTGTCTTGCTTTGGTTTGGTTTTTTATGTCTATCTCTCTACCCGTCTCAGTGAAAACACCTTAAGGATAGAGTCCACATTTTATAATTCTCTCTGTCCCCTTATATCATCTAACACTTTAAACGTATTAAGTAGTCAATAAATACATGTATATTGCTTTCTGTTTCAGGGAGGGTGAGACTGATACACAATGTAAATAGATCAAAGCCCTTGTTAAGTGGTGATGATGTGATTAGTCACTTTGGTAAAATGTGCCTACATTATGCATTCCTCTTCTGGTCCTGGAAAGTACTGCTTTCCTGACCATGCCCATGAGCAGGGTAACAAGTATGACTGTTCATGCTGACCATTTATCCAGCACGTCTCCATTCCAGGCACTGCTTTAGGAAATTTATATGCTGTGTGTTATTTCATAATCCTCACAATAGCCTCACAATAGGTAGATATGATAATTACCCTCATTTCCCAAATGAGGAAAATGGAGCTCCCAGTCAAGACCATGCCCATAATCTTCCCCCTGTAATAATGATGCCTGGATGGGACTCCACGTGTGTCTGTCTCTAACCCTTCTGTTCCACACCAGTTTTTGTTAATTTCTTCTCTCATTTTCTTGCTCATTCTTTCTTTCATTCTGTCCCACATTCAAACAACTAAACATTTACTGATTTATTTTTGCCAGATACAGGACTAAAAGGCAAGGAATATAAATGTGAATAAAATATGGCTCCTGCTTTTGGTGACCTTCCAGAATCCAGTGGGGCCTTTTTTGGGTCATGTGGCAAATTTTGCAGTGTTTCAGAATGTGCAAATCGTGTCCAGGCTCCCTGCAGTTCCTCTGCTCCCCTGTTGTCTGCTCCTGTGATGTTCAGAAGTTTACTTCAGGGTTTGCCCAAGCTGATTCAGATCCTTGCTGCCAAGTTGGGGCATCTGGAGTCATTGTATGCTCTTTGTATTTGCAGAAAGAATTCAGGGTTTTAATAGCTTTTCTCTACCCACCTTCGACTGTTTCCCTGAGAACAATATCCTAAGCTTAAAGCCAAAGACAATTATGACCATGTTATTATTTCTTATGGGAAAGAGTGATGCAACCTGTAGTATGTGCCAGACTCCTGAAACTTACACAGAAATCACTCTTGGAGGCAGGGAAGATTAGCTTCAGAAACAGGTTTTATATGAAAGAAACCACCAAGGTCTTTGTTTGCCTGGACTGTTTGGTCATTTGGGCTTGGAATAGCCTTATCTCATCCATAGGATCGGGTTCTGTAAGTTTTTTCTGCCTGTTGGCCTCCAAGCACCCAACTCAGAGTCTACACAAATGTGTGCTGCCATGTACCACCTGGAGTCACAAAGTTTGAACCAGAGAATAAAAATGAAGAGGGGCCCACTGGAACCTGCCTCGTTAATTTGAAATCTTCCACGGGTTTTTGATTTTACTGGGAGATTTCAGCTCTTGCCAGCATCACCCTCACCATCCTCATGGTTACCATCGCCACCTCACATCATTTTCTGTCCCTTCACTCTACTTTTTCTCTTGCTATCCTAAACTCTAATAATTACATGACTATTCCTCTATTTCTAGTTTTCTTCCCAATAAAAAATAAGGCAGTTACTTCGTTTCGTCTACTGCTGTACACACGATGCTAGAACAGTGCCTAACATGCAGTCAGCTCTCAGCGTACGTGTATTTGCTCAGTGAGTGAATGAATCATAGTGAGTCGTCATGACAATCCTTATTGTTTTCATCTTGTTTACCACCACTTTCTCCTGCTTCTTTATCATGACAGTTATCTTTCCTATCATCGATGTCAATGTCGTCATCACTTTCTCACGGTCTTTTGGATGTGACTGATGCTTTACAATTCCCATGGCACCTGCCCATCATTGCCTCCTCCCTGTATTCTCAGCCCTAGTTCCTGATCTCAGGTGAGGTAAGCAGGGACAAATCAACATCCCCCGCTCACAAATGAGAAAGCCGAGCCCCAAAGACATAAATTAACCCGCTCAGGGCCAGGCTGGGACAGGAACATGACTACTGCCATGGTACTAATGACCCACTGCCCTGGACAAGGATGATTTGTAAGTGGCTTTAGAAGCAAAGTCTTTTCCTTCCTTTTTCTCTTATATCACTTCACACAGTGAGTGCCTGGCACATGGCAGTTGCTTAGGAATATTTATTGAAAGACCAAATGGCTTGAGAGTCCTCCATGATTTGGCTTCTTGCTTCCTTTTCCATCTTTGCACTCCTACATCCCAGTACCTGTCTAGAATGTCCTTTCTGACTGTTGTACGCAACCAACCGTTCGGCACAGTGATCTGCTTGCCTGAAGTACCCTTTCTTGCACCCCTCTGTTACTGCCCAATCTGCCTTTTTAATGAAAGCTTTTGGGGCTCTCCCAGCTTGACTACTGTTCTCTTAGATGATAACCATACCCTGTAACACTCCTCTGTTACAGTGTCTTTGGCAAACTACTAAATGTGATAGACTTTAAGCCTCTAGAGGGCAGCACTCATGCCAGTATTGCCCATCACTCTATCACAGTGATAGCAGGACACATTTACTGAACACTTACTATCTGCCAGCCACTAGGTTTGTTGATGTATATAGATTATCTGATTTAATCTTCATAATAACCTTGTGAAGTAGTGTCATTATTGTCAACATTTTATAAATGAGAAAGTAAGTTTCAGAGTTGTTAAATAAGAAGCCAGAGCCACCTCTCTAACTAGTGCCAGTAAACAAGGAACACATTCACTTTTGCCTCATGTGGATCTGTCATTGAATCTCAAATGCCTAGCCAGGATCATAAAAAATGCTTAATCAACGTGAATTAAGTATTTTTTAAAATTATATGGAATAATTTCTAATCTCCAAGTCCTGTGCTCTACGCTTGATTTGACTTGGGGCAGGTGTCTCCCACCCATCTTGCTGAGTGATGTATGTTGCTCCAACAGAGGACCCGTTCACATCCAAGACCTCCTTCATTTGTGTTTCCAAATAAAGAGAAGTGGATTCAATGTGAACGGCTCTCTCTCTACCTGTTCTGGTAACGGGTGTTCTCCACAAGGTAACGCGATTAACTTGGCTTTCTTTTCTTAATGCATTTCCCTTCGTACAGAGGGTAGCCTGGTGGCAAGTCTCAGTTTTAGGGACTGTGTGCCATTTCCTGGCCCCTTCCCAGGCCACCTTCTCACAAATATGATTTGACTAAGAAGGTGGCGGTAACCCCATGGGATGCCTACTTCAGCGTGCTTCACCAAGTCATGAAGCCTCTTGCCTGTTTTCTTCTGAAGAGTCTAGCCAAAGGAAAGTGGCTTCTTACCAAACTCTCCAAGCTCATAATTATTATAATGATGTCCTTATGTGTACTGTTTTCAGAGTTGCAGAATCCAGCAAATGTATACAGTGGTAATTCTTCTCCCTTGACTCCTGGGAAGATCAAGAAGGCTTCAGGACTTGGATGGAAGAGAAAGAATATACCTGCTTTCTTTGTTTTTGCCTCTTCCAGTGCAGCCTTTGCCAGAACACAGGGAGGGTGCTCATCCTTCGTGTGAGCAGGGCCGTGCTGCTGTCTATTAACCTGGAGTCATGCCAACCTTGTTTGAAGGAGGGTTGGGAACCTCTTTGAGATTCTGTAGTCTAATTAGCCACCAATAATGAATGAATAAATAAACCAACAAATGAAACTGCCAGGTGTTAAGAGAAGGTTCTGTACCCCATTTTACAGAAGAAACCACTGCAGCTCAGGAAAGATGAGTGACCTGCACCCTGCTCTAATAGCCTGGTGGTTTGGTGCATAGATTTTAGAATCCAGAGGATCATGGATCTGCCATTGATCTTTTATGTGACCTTTGGTAGTGGTTTAACCTCTCAGAACCTTGGTCTTTTCATCTGCAAAGTGATGGTAATAATGGTTTTGTCTCATGGAATTAGAGACAGAACAGGATATTTTCTGTCCTCTTGAGCTGTATCTCCAGTGCCTAAAATGATGCTTAACGTGTAGAAAACTCAGAATGTACCTGTGCAATGAGGGAAGGACTAGCACAGCGCATGGCACGGAGCAAGTGTCCACTAAGCGCTGGCTAATCTTGCTATTGTTACTGTCCATTCTAACAAATGACAGAAGCAGGATTCCAAACCCGGTCTTTGTTAATCCTGAGAGCAAGTCTGGCAGTCCTTCATTTGTGCTGCCTCTTCCCTCTCTCTCATCCTTTCCTCTCCTTCCGCCACCCATGAAGAACTTCATCCTCAGCCACTAAAATGACTTTCTAAGTCGATTCCATCACTTAATTCATTCCGTACCTGTCTGAACTTGACCAAAAAAGCTTAAAGCTTTTCAGCTGTCCATCAGGAAAAACACTGATCCTGTCAGCTAACTCTCGAAGTCTCTTTTTTGTTTTTTTCTGGACCCACTAACACCTCTCAACTTCTCCACAGTGCTGAAGACAGATGGTATCCACCAGACCGAACCACTTCCAGGGCCCAAAGTCCTGCCGCTGCCTGGCCCTCCTCACCCCTGTCCACTGGAAGGTTCTTACCCTGTTTCTCAGTCAGCCCAAACTCAGCCCACAGTTCAAATCTCACCCGAACCAGAGCTTATCTTTCTCTTCTTTTGGATTGGACATTTTGCTCTATGACACCCCTGTGGCTCTTTCTTTGCTTTAAGATGCGGTTGCGATCCAGTTTCCCAGGCTCCTTGTGTTACTGATTTTCAGACAAGTGTAACTCACTACCCCTTGGACAGGCGTATGCTAGTTTGAGTGCTGGCTATTCCTCCGTGGACGTCCACTCCCTCGAATAAAATGGCGATAATAGTACCTGCACTTCTGGATCGCTGTGAAAGCTACGACGATGGATGTGATGGGTTCATTCCACCAAGTGCTTTGCACACAAAATGTAGCAGCTACTGTTGTCAGATATTATTTGTTTGCTGAATCTGAGCAAAGATGGGCAGAGCATGTCGTAAGAATAGCGAGTAATCTCGGTAAGTGTCTTTCAGTTTATAAAACCAGCCCTGCATTCTCTGTCTTTGGTAGCACCTCATTTTCTACATGTCAGGTACCCCCAAATTAATGATTACTCAGTTTGCTGTGAAGGACCCAAAGGCCATCATGAGTCCCCTCATTAATACGAGTTTTTTACCCCCCTCCCTCGGGCTGTCTCCTTATTTCTGTACTGTTCATCCGGGCAAGGACTCATGTGTGTAGGAAGCAGACTAGGTATTGCCCGAGGATTGAGAAACCCGCAAACACTTCATCTCACCCCTCTTCTTACAGGGAGTGCCTCCCAGAAGGCCTGCCCAGGGTGCCTCTTTTTTCATTTGTTTTTTGGTTCTGCCTGTTCTGATAAGGTTAATTTTGAAGCTCAGCCTGGAAGGGGAAGGGCCAGGGTAACATCAGGAGGTTCCAGCCCTCCTGCAATTTCCTCTTGTGACTAGCAATAGGATGGAGAAATCTTCCCGGCAGTTCTGTTTGCTTGAGGTTACATCTTCTCAAAGGTCAACAAGGAGTAGTTACGGGGTGGGGAAGAGATTCTGACAAAGTTCCAACCTTTGAAGAAATCGCAGTCTCCTGGCTTGGCCGCAAGCTTCCTGGAGTTCCCCTCTCCTGAAGGACACAGGGAAACTTGTAAACCCTGCACACTTGAACGTGTCCATACGAGGATGGCTACTTGAGCGGAGCAGCACTGGCTCCAGCAATTAACTCTGCAAGAGCTTTACAACTTCCCCCACTAAGGCCAACAGGGAGCATCGTGATGACAGTACTTTCCTACCAGGCAGGGCTTGACAGCTCTGAGCTGTGTCTGCGACCTCCTGTAAGTCATAAAAGGGAGAAGTCCGTGTTCAAATTACAGCCTGGCATATTTATGTTATATTAGTGCTAGCAGGTGCCAGGGTGTTGGGTTGCAGGACTTAAGGTTTGCATCAGGCTTTGGCTACACTTTTGTAGTGGAGGAACAAACATTTAGGAAAGTCATGGTCTTGGACTCTTGGAATCATCTATTTGAGCACCCACCTGAGGCACCTGTTTAAATTGTGGGTATCTGGGTACCCCCCTCCAAACCAGATGCAAACATTTAAAATTAGACTCTCTGAGGCAATTCTCCTAGGAATCTGCATTTGACAAACTCCCCCAAACTTTAGTAACTGAGGTACCCCAAGCTACTGAGAACTGAATGCTCATGACCTTTTGTGTTATGAAACTAAGGCTTTGTTTTTCTTCATTACTCATTGGCTGCAGGAAATTGACTCCCAGTTTTAATCTGATTTGGAAGAATACACAAATCTCTTATGTCGTATCATTTTTGCATTCATTCCTTAACATATACATTTATTGAGCACTTTCTGTGTGCCAGGAACAATACTAGATGTCTGGCTCCAAATAAGAATAAGACAGAGTCTCTGAATTCAAGGAACTTCTAATCGCTTAAGAAAACACATACGTGCAGTTAGGTGTTAGAGGAGCTATGAAAGAGGTTCACAAGGATAAAACGAAACCAGGAGAGAGCAATCAGTTCTCCTTGGGGGAACATGGTGGTCATCATAAATATTATCACATAGTGAAAGATGTATGGGTGTTCACCGAGCAAACAAGTTAGAAGAAAGGCAGCATTTTAGGCTGATGGAGCAAAGAGAAATTCTAAAATAGCAAGACAGGTTCTGGGATCTGAGGGTAGTTCAGCATAGCTGGAAGACATAACGATGGATAGAGGAGGAGGACAGAGCAAGAAATGATCTCTGGGAGATAAGGAGCCAGATCACAGATATCCATGCTAAGGAATTTAAAACATATCCTCTAGGATTGTTTTCTCAAAGTGTGGACCTCAGGATTTCCATAATAGAATTGCCCAACTGAATCAGAATTTCCAGAGTTTGGACCTCATACTAGATATTTTTACAAGCATTCTAGATGACCAGCACACCAAGCTTGGAACCCACTGTTTGGCAATGTGGGGCCACTGGAGGATTTTGTGCAAAGGAAAGAGATAAGCAGAAAGACTATTCATTGAAATATATGATGGATTAGTTGGACTGAGGTTGCAGGCAAGGAGTGTTCAGGAGGCTCATTAGCAGACTGTAGTGAGTGATTCTCCAGGTGAGAGGTAATGAGGGTTCACTGAAAGTGGTGCGCACCTTGGAGATGAAGGATGAGGAATGGTTTGGAAGACGCTAAGAAGAAAGATTTATAGGTCAGAGTCCAAACAGAAAGAGAGAGATTTCTGAGAAGATACTGTAGCCAGGTGCAAAGCATGGTATTTGTTGAAACTTTTAGCCACTTTTCTCAGATCATTTCTATTTTGTGTGACAAAAGAAATGCTCTTTCATCGGGACTTTCTTTGGAAAAGTAGACACCTTTGTTCATTTTTGTGCATAGACATGACTGTGCATGAGAAGCCACAGTAGTTTGAGAACCATTGAAAGTTGTACCAAGGATGTTGCTGAAAAAAAGTGTCTCTTCTCAGAGACATAAATCTGCACGATACTCCCACTAGGAGTTGTGGTTGACATGTTGTCTTAGTCTCCTAGGGCTGCCG
The DNA here is from genome assembly GCF_048564905.1 of Vicugna pacos. Taxonomy (NCBI): domain Eukaryota; kingdom Metazoa; phylum Chordata; class Mammalia; order Artiodactyla; family Camelidae; genus Vicugna; species Vicugna pacos. The sequence continues at coordinate 85,352,248 of NC_132997.1, read as the reverse complement.
TAACTTAGAACAAGAGTAGGTGTCTTAAACAACAGGAATTTATTTTCTCACAGTTGTGGAGGTTAAAATCACATCATCAAGGTGCCCATAAGTTTGGTTGGTGGTGAAAGCTTTCCATTTGGGTGCAGATGGCTGCCTCCTCACTGTGTGCTCACATGGCCTTTCCTTGGTGTGTGTGCTGAGAGAGGGAGAGAGAGAGAAAGAGAGAGAGGGACGAACTGAAGTGATTTCTCTGGCATCTCTTCTTACTAGAACACTAATCCTATTAGGTCAGGGCCCCACCCTTATGACCTCACTTAATCTTAATTACTTCCATAGAGGCCCCATCTCCAAATACAGTCACACTGGGGATTAGGGCTTCAATATATGAATTTTCCAGGGATGCATAACAGTCCATAACATTCAGTCCATAACATTCCACCCCTGGTCCTTCTCACATGCAAAATACATTCATGTTGTTCCAGTAGACCCAAATGTTCATTTCATTATCAACTCTAAAGTCTCAAGTCCAAAGTCTCATCTAAATATCATCTCAATCAGGTTTGGGTGAGACTTGAGATAGAATTTAACCACAGACAAAATTCCTTCCCAGTTATGAACGTGTGAAGCCGAATAAGTGCCGTGCTTCCTATATACTACGTGGAACAGGCGTAAGATAGACATCCACATTCCAAAAGGAAGACACTCCCATTTCCAAAGGGAGAAACAAAGAAGGGGTAGAATTCCCAAGCAAGTCTCAAACCTAGCAAGGCAAACTGTTAAACCCTACACCTTGAGAGTAATCCTCTTTGGCTCAATAATCCTCTTTGGCAATGTTCCTGCCCCTGAAGCTCTACAAGCCCTTCCTGCCCCTGATTGTTTGGCCGTTTGAAACCAAGAAGGTGGCCCTGCCCTTTGAAACCAGGGAAAGGGTGGCCCCTCTGATGAGCTCTGATTCACCTTCGGGGCATTCTTCCTTTGAAGAAAAGCACACGTTCACAGCTGAATAGCTTTATTGTTCCATTCGCTGGAATCCAAGAAATTCACCAGCCTTCCTTCTGTCCAGTCTCCATCTAGGTTTGAATCTCCTCTGTGCCGATTACCAGCTGTGTGGGGTTGGCTGTCTGTTCTTAGTTTCTTATTTGTAACATGTGGATTTACACCTGTTTCATAGGGCTATTCATTTGCCCATCAACTCAATCAACAAATATTTATTAATATTTTATTTCGTAAATGAGAAGTTAGAGGAAAAGAAGAGAGTCCCTGTTCTCATAGAAGTTATATTCTAGTGGAGGGATACAGACAATGAAGCAAATAAGCATATAATATATTAGGTGGTAATAAATGCTAAAGCAGAAAATAAAAGCTAAGTTAAAGAAAGAGAGAAAGAGAGTTATAAGGAAAGTGAGTGGTCAGTTTTTGAAGGTACAGTCAGGCGAGCGTCTCTCAGAATGTGACATTTGGGCAGAGACATGAATGTAGTTAGACAGTGACCCAGCCAGATGTTTGGGGCACGGCACTTCTGGGAGTGAAGAGCAAAGGTGCGAAAGCCCTAAGGTGGGGAAAGGCTTAGCGTGTTTAAGGATCTGCAAGAAGGTCCGTGGCTGCAGTGGCTCCAGCAAGGAGTGGCTGAGGCGAAAAAGTGAGCAAGAGAGAGGAGTTGTTCCCTCCGCTTAGGCAGGTAGATAGCATTAGATATCTGGGAAGGGAACTTTCTGGGCAGAGGAAACAGTGAGTGTGATGGTTCTGAGATGGGAAGGTGTTACCATGTTTGAGGAGGAGCAAGAGAACCAGAGTGATGGGGTGGATCCATCAAGGTATAAACTAGTAGGAGATGAGATCAGAGGGAAAAGAGGGCTGGGTCCTACAGGACATTGGCGGAAATAAATTCTGAGTTTAATTCTGAGAAGGGAGGATGTCATTGGAGCGTGCTGAGCAGAGGAATGACACAATCAGAATTACACTGTGATGACATCATTCTGGCTTTGAAATGGACAGGACACTATAAGGGGCAAGTGTGAAAACAGAGAGATCAGTAAGGAGACTAATGCAATAATCAAGGCAAGAGATGGTAGTGGCTCAGACCAGGTCCCAGCGGAGGAGATAGTTAGGGTGAGAAGTGTTCAGATTCCAGATGCATTTCAGATTGAAAATGACAGCCATCACTGATGGATTGGATGGTAGGTGACCACTCCCAGTGTGCACAGCCTCTAGTTACAAAGGGAAGTGCTTTTCCCTTGTGGATTGTGTCATTGTAATTTTTTTTCATTTGGCAAGGAAATGGTGAGGGAAGATTTGAAAAGAGGTTCTGAATTCTGGAACTAGGGGACCCATCGCTAGGTATGTTTGCTGAGTCATCATGGATGTCCTCCTTGACCCAAAGACTAGGAACTCCCTGTCTTCAGAGGAAACACAAACCTCGTTACCTTCTCCACATGACCATCTCTCACATCCCTGTCCTTCTCTTAGCCTTAAAGCAGAGCAGATCTTATCCAGAAAAAATTGTAAAGACTGTCTCGCTTCTGAAACTATAGGAGAAGACAGCAAAGAAGGGAGAGGAGCCATAGGTCTTTTCTGATTCTACAAAGTATCAGAATTGTTACTGAGTCCAAGCTCGTGCTGCTCACTGCGCCACAGGGCAATGAGTCTAAAGATGAGGTGTTGAGGCAAGGAATAGCAACTTTATTCAGAAAGCCAGGTAGAACGAGAAGATGGGAGACTAATATCCCAAAGAACCATCTTACCCAAGTAAGTCTTCTTGTATAGCAAAAGGGGCTGGGGTATGTCCGGTTGTTGCAAACTTCTTGGTGCTGTAATCCTTTCTTACAGCTGTCCACATAGGTCTGGGTACAGTGTTCCAGTAATCCTCCAACAAGACAAGTGTTATTCTCTGTTCTGCAACTTTTTGTCTCTCTATGGATGAAAAGTGTTCTTCCTTTAAAGGTCAAGCCTGACAGGCAGAGCCTTGAGAATGGGCTTCCATGTACATATCAGGCTGTAGGCAACATCCTCCTGCAAAAGTGCAGAGCCAGCATGGCTAAGCACAGCCAACAGAACACGAGGATTAGAACCATTATGGAGTTAGGTTCGTTCTTCTTTGTTACAAAATGGTGTTTCGGTAGCAAAGGTTCTGCAGCAGGAATCCACAAGACGGGATTCCTTGGGCAGTCACACTGAGTGCAGTAATTCAAAGCTGTGCAAAATGGAGCTCTCTCTTATGGGACGATGCTTTGTTCACTGTCTTTTTTGCTCATCTGCGTCTGCTTGCTGTGTCCCAGGCTTCAGTCTTCTAACAGAATTACCTGGGATACAGGTCAGCTCCCACCAAACGAGGGAGAAGCAAGGGTGGGTAACGTGAATACAGGTTCTGTTTGTTCCAGGTTTTACCAGGTCTCCTGCAAGGCTGGGCTCTGCCCACGTGGAGGTGTACACTGTATCTCTGTTCTCTGCACATGCTTCTCTCCCACACTACAGCTGCTGACTCTAGACTCAGGGGCAAGGTCATCATCTTCCCAGAGTGGGCTGTTCTTCTGCCTGCCGATTTAGAGCACTGCATCAGATTTTAACATTATGCCATGTGTTGACAATGGTGTTAATTTATACAGTATTGTTATTGTTTTATACACAATAAAATAGCATGAACACAGGGAATAGTTTTTTTATAACTGATGATTCAGAAGTACCTCAAACACTTCCTCCTTCACTGAGCAGTAATAACTAGTGTTTTTAGAGGGTTTTTCTTTCCCTGACAATACAAACAATAGCTAAAAGGATAACCATTCTAACACAAATGCTCTCCAGATTCAAATGCCACTTGTTGCTAAGTAAATAAGATGTCCTTACAGACGCTCATTTTGTTGAGCTGCAAGTGTTTGGACTTTTATCCCCTTGTTAACTAGGAATGGGAAATTCAGAGTAACAATAGTGGCTTCTCTTTGGGACTAGATATGAAAATATTAGGAAAATAAGAAAATTTCCCACTATCACAGGTGGGGAAGAAAGCCCTGCCTGCCTGAAGACTGGAAATATAAATGAATGAAAACCAAACAGGTCGTGACAGATGTATGGAATGGAGCCACACACCAATCCTGAGAAAGGAATCCATCCTTAGGGTCAAACTGTTATTTTTCCAACTCCAAGCAGAGTCCCTGGCTCAAATCCAACTCTCGAGAAATATTTGTAGATTAAATGAGTAAGGGTCAGTTTGGCACTAGAAGGGTGGATGGGATAAAATCTGGCCCAGATGCAGGATGAAAAAAGTATCTTCTGTGATTTTAATTTTGATCATGGTCTGGGATAAGAGTCAAGATTTATTTGAGCACTAAGAATGAAGCTGGAACAACCTCTCCCAGATCCAGTCCAAGTCCCAAGAGAGCCAGATCAGATCCCATTTTTGAGGGCAGTGTCACAGCAGGGTAGTGATATGAGCTACTAATTTTCCATTCAACTCCTTAGACATAGACCAGCCCTAATGACCATACACAGACTGGTTTTTTTTGTTTTTTGTTTTCAATTTTCCAGCTTATAAACATACACTTTTGGTCAAAAGGTAAGAGATCTATTCTACCCAGGAGAAGACTTAGTAAAAATTCACACTTACTACTGGAGAACATATCAAAGCAATCATCCAGGTGATGATAAAATAAGTGAAAGCTGCCATCTTGTTATTGGTGAACTATGTGGCAAAAAGGAAGTTGTTGAATCACTCTTCCCAAGGTGAATATGTTTGGCTCTTCTTGTTCATCCACAGAAATGGGCTATCCAGAGCCTTTGCCAGTTTGTCCTCATTATTTGATCCCGCCAGGCTGGTGACCTCTTTTTCACCTCCTTTTCAGGGTAGCTCAACAAGACTGTACTCCCTAAGCAAACCCTGCTCTAGGAAGTGATCGGGAAATGTTTTGTTTAGGCAAAGCACACTTCTATTTTAAACTTCTCTCTTCGGTCCCAGTGGTATTAGTTTGAGAAAGAACACTAAGCATCTGATAATCAGTTCTAAATCTCTATTTATTTGATTTCAATTTTACTGCCTGGAGTTGAATCCTTTACAGGATAAGAACACCAAAACTGACAGAGAAAAGTAATTTGAGATTGACTCTGAGTCAGTGGGAAAATATCTTTGAGATAACAATGTAGATGTTCAACCAGAACAAAATCCCAGGTTGAAAAACAGAGCATCCTCATGGGAGAGAAAAATGTATACTGTTGTCTTTCCTCCATGCTCTTTACTTTTCATGTCTGACCTTTAATCAGATGGAAATTTTTAGCCTTATTCCTTGCCTTTCTGATCTATTACTAACTCATTCTGATGAGATAGCCAGATTAGTCTTCATAAAGAGTCAACTCAATTATTTGCAGTCTCCCTTTTAGTGGTTCCCATCACCTGTGGTACAGAAATCCACACCTTGGTCTTTAGCTGGGCATCGATGACTGAGAATCAGTTCTGTCATCTTCATTATCATCTACCTCTAGCACCATCATCATAAACATGTCCTGACTATGTAGCATGTGGCAGGTATGATTTATGTGCCTCATCTTGTTTCATCTCTACTAAAAGCCTATGAAAAAAGATGTTTATTATTATCCATATATGAGAGATGACCAAACAGGCTTAGAGAGGTTGTCACTTGTCCAAGATCATGAAGTTAATAACCAAGCTGAAACTCAAAGTTCACACGGGACCAGCCTCAATCTTCTCTTTCTGCCTCCTCGATACACTTTCCTAGGGCAGACTCACCTCCTCATCGTCCCCTGACTTGGCCACAGCATTCCCATATCTATGCTTTGGCTCTTATCCTTTTTAACCCAGAATGCTTGCCACTTTTTATTTAAATAAATCTATTTATAAATGGTATTTTAATATTTCAAATAATTTGATTCCATATTATTAAATATAGTGTTTATTAATCATATTCTTTAGTTTCCATCCTACAGTATCTTCAGGGATCATGTTATTAATCTTTCCCTACCGCCAACCCCCGTTGAACACTCAGGTCCAGTAAATAGACTTTCTCATGCCCTTTGAGTCAGTTAAATTTTGCTCTCGTCAAGGTTTCCCTGTCACTGCAGCCCATGCTCTCCTCTCTTACCTCTGAAGTCAGCATCCTTACTATCTTACTGCTGTTTAGTAGCATCTGTTACTCTTAGGGTACATGCTCTAAATTATATAACATGAGGGCAAAGATTCTGATTGATGACACTCACTGTGTGTGTCATTATATCAGTTCTTGGCACATAAACTCAATAAGTGTTGTTGACTGAATGAGTGACTGTAAATCTGTAGAGTCAGTGAAAGATTGTGTGAGCAAGCTATAGTTGTGAAGTTAACCTTGGGACTCTTTGGCACTGCCTTGGCATGCACTGATATTCTTACATGAAGTAGCAATAAGGTATAGTGAAAAAAAAAAACAACTAAAAAAACAAACAAATAGTCATTTCTATCTGAAAGACCTATTTCAAACTCTACCACTACCTAGACAAGAGATCTTACATCTGCTTAGTTAGGTCACCTCTAAAATAGGACTAATATTGCTGCAAGGTTAGTAAAAAAAAAAAAAAAAGTGTTAGTAATGATGTGTGTAGAATGCCTGGTCTAGAGCAGGCACTCAGAAAACGGTAGCCATTTTATTGGAATTAAGAGGCAATAAAAAGTAACTATAGTTCCTAGAAAGTTAGCAGCAGAAGTATAATTTTTCTGTTCTCCCTGAATCCCTCCATTAAATTAGCAGAAAAGCTAGAAGAGCCAAACTGGAGGCCTATGGACATCTACAGCAAAGTTGGGTAATTTGGCTATTTCCATGAGTGCTAAATATAAATGGATGGAGACAAATTCCTGAAAAGGCCTATATGGCATTAGCATCTGTGAAGGAGGAAATAAGGGGAAGGAAATTAGGCTTCTCACGGCCCTGAGGATAGAAGAACTTCAAAAACCTCAATAGGTACTCACTGTGAAATACTACTAGCAACAGAATCTGGGAAGACGTTCTGAAATATATAATGTATGAGCAAGTGAAAGGGAATCGGAATGCAGTAAGATCTGAAGGCACTGGAGCACTCTGGGTACTATAAGTTCTTGGAATTGAAACTTCCTTTCAAAAGAAAGCCCTGCATTTTAAAAGTTCCACTTGGGGTGGAAAAATCTGGAAAGAGCAAAACACTCCCAAACAATAAGAACAAGCCAGATAAAAAGAAAATCAACACGAAGGAAAAAATAACAATAAGGAAAAGCTAGATCGTCTATAATATCTCAAAAGCATAACTTTTCTTGAACCCATCAGAGATCCAGGGTCACAAAACGAACTACACTTACTCAGGGATCCAAGGTCACAAAACCAACTACACTTAAACGTCTAAGGAAAGATGGGCAGTAATGGAACTGAGAAACAAAAATGATGTAAGCTGTATAGAAAACAAACAGTGTAATGCTAGAAGTAAATTCTTCCTTATCGATAATTGCTTAAAATGTCAAAGGACTAAGTGGACCCATTAAAAGACAGAAATTGGTAGAATGGATTAAAAAAAAAACCTAATTTACCTATAAGCTGTTTATAAGAGACACAATTTAGATTGAAATTAGGTTGAAAATGAAAGGATAGAAAAAGATATTCCATGTGAATAGTTACCAAAAGAGAGGTAGGGTCACTATGTTAATCTCATAGAAAATAGACTGTGAGATAAATCAGTCATGAGAGACAAAGAAGACATTGTATATTGACAGACAGGTCAATCCCTAAAGAAGATAATGACATTTGCAAACATATATGCACCTAACAGTGGGTTCCGAAAACATACAAAGCAAGAAATGATAAAAATGAAGGGAGAAATAGTTCCCTACTAATAGTTAGTAACTCTAGTACATCACTTTCAGTAAGGGATAGAACAACCAGACAGTAGGCCAATAAAGAAATAAAGTATTTAAACGATGTTATAAAAACAAGACCTAACTGACTTACATAAAACACTCTACCTGGGAACAGCAGACTGCACATTTTTCTCAAGTGCATGTGGGAAATTCTCCTGGATAGATTATATAACTGTTAAGTCACAAGACAGGTCTCAGTAAATTTTAAAATTGGGCAAAGTATCTTCTCTGAGCACAATAAAATGAAAATAGAAAACACTGATAGAAGGAAAACTAGAAAATTCACAAATAAGTGGAAATTAAACGGCACACTCTTAAACAACCAGTTGGTCTAAGAAGAAATTACAAGTGAAATTAGAAAACGCTTAGAGATGAGTGAAACTTAAATACAATATACCAAACCTTACGGGATGCAGCAAAAGCAGTGTTCAGTGGGAAAAATTCATAACTGTAAGCAACTGCATTAAAACACAAGAAAGATTCCAAATCAGTATCTTTGTACCTTAAGAAACTAGAAAAGTAAGAGCATGCTAAACCCAAAACTAACAGAGAGAAAAAAGAATAAAAACTATGTCAGAGATAAACAGAGGACAAAAAAAACAAGAGGAAAAAAATCAGTGAATTCAAATTTTGTGTTTGAAGGATCAACAAAATTCACAACAGAAAGAAGACACAAATTACTAATCTCAGGAATGAAAAAAAAGAGACCTATAAAGTTTCTGTGGACACTCAAAGCTAAGTCGGGAATAGCAAAACCACTGCATGTCCATAAGCTCACCAATTTAAATGAAACTAACGCATATTTTGACAGACACAAATGACCAAAGAACTAATTCAAAAGGAATTTGATTACCTGAACTGTTTTATATTAATCAATTAAATTTGTAGCTGAAATCTTCCCCCCTGAAAGAACACTTTAGGCCCAGATGGCTTCAGTGGAAATTCTACAAAATGGTTAAGAGAAGTAATTCAAATTCTATACAATGTCTCCCAAAGAAGATAAAAGAGGAGAGAGAACTTCTAAATTCATTTCGTGAGATCACAATTACCCTTACAGCAAAACAGAGAAATTAGAAGGAAAGAAAGCTGCAGGGCCATATATTTCATGAATATTGATGCAGAAACACTCTGTAAAATATTCGCAAATAAAACAACACTATGAAAAATGATAATATATCATGCCACGTATGGTTTACCTGGGAATGCATTATTAGTTTAGCATTCAACAATCAATGTAATTTACTAGACTAATAAATTAAAGGAAAAAAATACTCATCTCAGTAGATGCAGAAAAAGCATTAAAAAAATCAACTTCCAGAAATGATAAATATTCTCAGCAACATAGGAACAGAAGGGAACTTTTTTAAGATGATGAAGGGCATCTTCAAAAACCCATAGTTAGCATCATACTTACTGGGGAAAGATTGAATATTTCTCACTAAGATTATAAACAAATCAAGGCTGTCCACTGTAATCACTTCCATTTATGTTGTAATAGAAGTTCAGTAACAAAAGTAATATGCTACAGATTACCTAAGAAAGGAAGGGATAAAGACATACTTATATTAAAGAAATGGAAAGATATCTCATAAAAACTTTAAAAAATATTTGACCTATAGTGAGAAGAATGGGCACGGATAGAAGCTGAACTTTGAGATATTTCTCTGTAGATTTTATAGATGTTTTACTTAGTTTTAAGACAAAACTTTATTTTCAAGCAAGAATTCAAAAGTAAAACAAACAATTAACATGACTGTGTTTAAAAGCTGCTGGCAAAGTCACCTAGAAAGTATTCAAAGTGACCTGAAGACGTAGTTATTTGACCGAATATCCCAGGTGGGGATAAGGACAAAAATGAGTAATCAAAACCCAAAAAAATTTAATATTATGTCAGCAATAGCATTGGCAATGTTATTCTGAGATAGGCTGCATGTGTCTGAGGGAATAAATCAAGGGTGTTTATGTTGATACCTTTGAGGACCAACGCTTTTCGTGTGGCTGAAAGGAAATACAGATGTGATTTTGATATTAAGTAAAAGCATCGAGTTAAGTACAACTCTGTAGTTCTGAATTTGGATTGGAAGAATCATATGATCTCATCAAGCAGTGTAGCTTAACAATCATGTTTTGTTTTGTTTTTTTTCTACTTCTGTCAAATGAAATTACTAGGAATCACGACCAACTCAGTGAGATGAGCACAAGTGCTGCCCACATTGTGATTTCTAAGTACCATTTCCCATTAAAAAGGAGTTCTTTTTTTTCCTTCCCTCTCCTTATTCTTTGAATAGCTTTCATTGACTAAAAGTGAGGGTGGTGTCTAAAGTCAGCAAAAGAAGAGGGTGATAAAGTACTCTGAGCTTTGAAGCATGGATTTGATATCTACTCCTCAGCCTGAGTATAACTTTAGGCAAGCTAGTGTACTGTATCCTTCCCTCTCTGTCAACAGATAGAAAAAAAAAATATGTACGTAGGACTTCTTTAATTAAAACTTGCAGTAAGTAAAAATTCAACTGAAGTCTATTTTTGCAGTAGATTTTTTTTCAGATATTTTGATAACCCAGACCATTGGATTCTTCTGAAAAATAAGACTGGGAGAAGATGGCCCTTATTCTTGCTAACAACATACAGCTCAAATGAGTGGAAGCTGCCCTCTTCCAGTAAAATGAGTCCTCCAAAGTTTGCCATAATCCCCACCAATCCCTACTGCATCTTCCACAGGCCAGCTTTACTTACCCTTCATTTCCTGCTGGACCCCCTAGCCATTTGTGTCTTTAGCTCCTGATCTGTTCCATACTTAATCACTCATAAGACCCCTATCATATACCTCTTGTCATAGTTACTACTCTACATGTCTTGTGTCTATAATTGCACTATAATGTTCTAGAAAGCAGAAATTACATCATTATTATTTTGCATTTATACATCCATTGACTAAATCAATTTAATTAGTTGATTAATGAAAAGTAGAGTACAGGCACACCTTATTTCACTGCACTTTGCTTTATTGCACTTCACTTTTTTTTTTTTTTCAAATTGAAGGTTTGGGCTACCCTGCATCATGGAGTCTGTTGGCACCATTTTTCCATCAGAATTTGCTCACTTTATGTCTCTGTGTTACATTTGGGTAATTCTCAAAATGTTTCAAACTTTTTTATTGTATTTATTATATTTGTTATGGTGATCTGTGATCAGTGATCTTTGATGTTACTACCATGATTCGCTGAAGACTAAGATGATGGTTAACATTTTCTATCAGTAAAGTATTCTCTTTTTTTTAATTGAATTATAGTCAGTTTCTGGTGTACAGCACAATATTTCAGTCATCCATATTCATACATATATTCCTTTTCAGACTCTTTTCATTTTAGGTTACTACAAGATGTTAAATATAGTTTCCTATGCTATATGGTAGAAACTTGTTGCTTATCTATTTTATATATACTAGGTAATATCTGCAAATCTAGAACTCCCAATTTATCCCTTCCCACCTCCTTTCCCCTCTGGTAACCGTAAGTTTGTTTTCTATGTCTGTGAGTCCATTTCTGTTTTGTAAATAAGTTTATTTCTGTCTTTTTTTTTTTAGATTCTAGATGTAAGTGATATGATATTTTTCTTTCTCTTTCTGGCTTACTTCAGTTAGAATGACAATCTCCAGTTCCATTCGTGTTGCTGCAAATTTTATTCGTTTTATGGCTGAGTAGTATTCCATTGTATAAATATACCACAACTTCTTTATCCAGTCATCTGTTGATGGACGTTTAGACTGTTTCCATGTCTTGGTTATTGTAAATAGTGCTTTAGCAGTAAAGTATTCTTAAATTAATATATGTATATTATTTTTTTAGAACTAATGCTATTGCTCACTTAATAGACTGCCATACACATATTGTAGACATAACTTTTCATGCACTAAGAAAGCAAAAAACTCATGTGACTCACTTTTTTGCAATATTTACCTTTTTGTGGGGGTCTTTAAACAAACCCTCAATATCTCCAAGGTATGCCTGCAGTTGCTAATTTAGCTGGTAGTTATAGAATTAGTTGATTTAAGAAGACTTCAAATGCTCGTTCAAAATGAACTGTCATGTCTGCCACCAGGAAAAGTAAGTTGCTAAAAACATGATTCAGACAATGTGGTCTCTTGTTGCACACTGGAAAAAGTTGGATTGAAAATAGAGACTTTTTATCTTTGAAAACACCATCTTATTCTCAAAATCATCACTCTCCATGAAACTTGTATTTTACAGCTGAAATAATCAGTTTCTGTGGGGTGTTATTACTCACACTATCTTCTCTGTTGACAGAAAATGTGTTTTCAAAGCACAGGTTTCCAATCTTTCAAAATAAGTCATCTTGCTAGAGAATGAAGATGTAACTTTAGTATGTCCAGATACTGCCATATAAAAGGAACATTTTTCCAGCTGTAGTCACCTATGGGGAGCAATTGTGGGTATTTCTGTAGCCTAGCTGTAGAACAGAAAAAGCTTTGAATGGCACAGCCCTAAGGAGTGATATAACCAAAAAACAAGACAAACCCAGTAAAGGAATCTTCCCACTTGTATGCATTGTTCTTCTTTCCCTCCCTGCAACATTCAGAAAGTATAATTTGTTTTTCTATCTTTTAAAAAATTTTAAACATTAACTTCTTCATAATACACTATGGCTAGAAAAAGATTGGAATGAAAAGTCAGTGTATCTTCTAGGTGGGATTGTTTAAGGCCTCCCCTCCTCTGGCAGGGTTTTTTTGTTTTTGTTTTTGTTTTTTTTTTTAGGTTCAGTTCCTGCAGCTGAATTCTGAGATCCAGATAGAGTAGGGGGCTGGGGGTATGACCTTGAATCATCCTCAGTGTGCAGAGTCATAGGTAGGAGAGGAGAGACCAGATGTATAGCCTCAGAACTGACCAAGAGCCAAGTTTTGGCTCGGAGTAACTTTGGGGATAAGCCAGGAGGTTCTCATGATTACAGCCTTGAATATTTTAGTCTTCTTTATTAGAATCACCTAAATTGGAAGGTGGAACCATGATGAAAGGGTGCGCTAGAAAGCAAGGAAGCATTTCCCAAGGACCAATGGGATCAACAGGACATTTTCATAACAGAAGATTGTCTAAGAAATTGGCCAGTTCTGAGTAGACCTCTTGACCTCCTCTTCTTCTCACTGTAATACTGTACTAAAATTTCCATGGCATTCAGGGCCCTTGATGATCTGATTCCAAGCTACCTTTCTGGTTTTATTACTGAAGTCTTCACACTCACCATCTACTCATGTTATAAGTCAAGTCATACACACCAGGCACATACACTTGCCCATATTTTCAGTTATGTCTATTCTTTAGGAAGGTCCTTCTCCCAGGAAGCCCTCCTGGGATTCATCTTTCCCCTCTGCATTTCATACTCCCCCGTATTTTTCCCCATATCTCCTGGCTCCTTAAAGTCACAGCTGAGTCTGATTTTGTGTTCTCTATAAAACCAGGGACATGACTTGAGTACATTAGATACCCAAAGTCAAGAGAGAAGTTCAGTCAGACTCAGGCTGACTCCATGGAGCACCTTGCTCAAATACAATAGTCTGAAATCAAATGGGTTTGAATAATCTGTCCCCTTTCAGTATTTCAGACGTCAGTTTTCTTACCTATTAAACAGGTTCAGTTCTTTTGCCTTCACCGTTTATTTGGGTCTCTAGTTTTCATGCTGTAGTTACAGAATTCTACACACAGTCGAGGGAAGTTTCCAAAATCCAACAAAGAAGGTATGACTTGATAAAACTTCCATCATGGTATCATGGTGCTGTTTCAACCTCTCCCACATCCAATATCAAGAAATTAGACAGACACAAAAATTATTTGAATTCTCCATATTCAGAAAATGGTTTGTAAGCCTCCTTTTTAAATTTATGGAGCACCTTATTAAAATCATATCATATGTGAAATATCAATATATGGAAAAGACAATTGTGAGCCTCCATATAAGATTTGCTGGTTGTTCCTATGTGGGATTAGGAGAGAACTCAGCCCTCTATTACTAATGAATCCCAACTGCTTGTCAATGGAAAGTTATTTAAGGTGATGGATTGAAGAAGCCAACCTGGGAAGAAATCATCAAACAAGAAGGGGAAAATAAACCTTTGGAAACATACACATCATTAAGTTGGACATCAGACCTCTAAAGGCTGCTTTTATTTAAGAGACACACTCAATTTTAACCTGATAAGTTGTTGTTTTGTTTAACTGTGTCCTTGTTATAAGATGTCTTGCATTCCTATGGGCTGCATTTATTGATAATCAGCATGACCAAGAACCTTGGCTATGCACTCACTGTTGCCTAGCTCCATTTGGAAAAAAATAAAAACAATGCAAGGTTCAAGTAAAGAGGGAAGTAATGAGAAAAGAGTGCAGACTTCAAGGTTCTGCATAGCTGGGTATTGCCTACAGGTCTACCACTGGAGATGTGTGACCTTATGCAATTTGCTTATCCTCACTGAACCTTAGTTTCAATAAAATGGGCATGCTAGTGCCTGCCTTAAAAGATTGTTATTAGAATGAAGTATGTACACTGTATATGATGCACCTAAAAATGTTGCTATGCAGTGACTGCTTATCCTACCCATATCCCACACTTCCAACGGGGAATGTCACATAAGAAGAGTAACTAAATCAAAGCAACATAAAGTGAGAACTGCCCATTTTTGTTTGTAGATTTTGATTAAAGAATATCAAGAAATCACCTTTTGTTTCATCTCACGCATTAGTTTATTAATGTGGAAAGAAAAAAAATGCATCTAACTTACCCTCCATTCCCATGTCTCATCTGTGGGTCTCCCTTGGTCCAAGCTGCTGTGAAGTTTTGGGCTCTGGATTCTGGTCTCTGCAAGGTGAATCCAGGTGAGGATCTACACAGCAGCTTCAGAGATCCTCAGGGAACTGAAATGTTGTGGATTCTGGGAAAATTTTGGGCCAGAAAAATATGAATCTGAAGGCAATGCATGACTACCTCCAGTGCCCTTAGTCCTCAAGAAGCTAAAGCGAAGCTAAGTGCTTGGGTGAGGCATCTCTACTTCCAGGGCTGGGAGAGTTCAAGGAGATGGAAGACACAACAGCCCACAGGGCACATAACCTTTCACTTCCCATCCCTTTCAAGGGTTGCTACCACAGCTTGAGACCCAGTGAGCTGACAGTAAAAACAATAACTCATCTGTGGGAACTCAGGAGCCAGAGAAACGGAGATCAAATAGGAGAGGTGTCCAGCAATAGAGAACTACTGGACAACAGCAAGAACCGACACAAAATTAAAGTATTTAAGGAGCTTCAGGAACAGCACCACATAATGAATTAGTGATTATTTAAGTAAAAATTCCAAAATATCAGTTGAAACCAACAATGACCAAAGAGTAGAACACTTGCATAAATCAGTTGCCACTGAGATGAATGAGGTATGCAAAGATCTACTATTGAAAAGGCACCATGTTACTATATTGTTATGGTGTAAATGCCTGTACAGAATAGGTGCTTAATAAATGGTAGCAGCTACTAAAAAAGAAAGAAAAGAAAAGGCACCAAGACCAGGTGGGTTAAAAAGGGAGTGCTCTCTAACTTAAAAAAGTAATTCCGAAGTTTTTTAAGCTATTCTTTTATTAAAATGTGTAAACTTTCCCACTGTATTTCATGAAACCAACATTATGCTCATATTTCAACCTGACAGATGTAGTGCAAAACTACAGACCAATCTCAATCGTGATTTAAAATATAACAATTCTAAATAAACTACTAGCAAGTAGAATCCAAAAATATATCAGAAGAATACTATGTTATGACTAAAAAGGTTTATTTGGAGGAATGTGTAGACAGTTCAAGTCAGAAATATCTCTTGATATATTCTAGTATATCAACTAATTAAGGAGAAAAGTACATATGAACATACCAGTGTCAGATGCAGACAAGGCATTTGATAAAATACATAGTCATTTCTAAAAGTTATCAAGTATAATAGAAACTGTTTAATGAAGTTTCTTAAATATAATATTTCCCCAAATCCAATAGCATATAAAAGTCTAAAGAGTAAAACAACAGACCATTTACAATAACAGAAAAAGAATAGAATGCCTGCTATCAAGATTATTCATCAACATTGTCTTGGAAATTTAAGCAAATGTAGTAACTTAAGAAAATAAGGTAATTGTTATAAACATTGAAAGAGATACAGCTATCTATTTTTTGCTCATATTGTGATTGGATACCTAGAAAGTCCTGGAGACTATAGGAAAAACTCAAATTAAAATTAGTAAAAGCATTTGGTAGGTACCTGGATGTAAGATAATTATATGTAGAACAGCTAGCGTACACACAGACTGACACACAGATGCATATGTGCATGGATGTATTACTTGCATGCTCATGGATATGCACATACAGATTTATTACCCTCATGAAGTGTTTTATAGCACAGCACTGGCTGAGGTAACAGATAAATCTAGGAACTCAGTGGCCCATCACTGAGTTAAAGTTCCCCGCATGAACCGGTAGGGGTGTGCTGGGGTGGAAAGAATTTTATTCTATGGAGTAATTCAAGGAATGCAGGCTGACAGAGCCTCCGTCATCTTTATTTGAAGTCTTTTAAGGCTGCCCTAGGTAGTAACATACAACAGATAAACAGAGAAAGAGAGAAAGCCTTGGATCTTTTTGATTCAGTCCTAAACCTAGTAAACAATATTTCTGCTATTCTGTTGCCCTAAACCCAGTCATTTAGAACCATGTAGATAAAGGGGAATCTGGCAAATAGAGTTTTGGGGGTACTGTCCACCCATTACCCAGGAATAACTCTTTACTATTAAGTGAGAATATAAATTTCTGGTGGATAGCTTGCCTCTATGTTGTAAGTGGGCATTGTTATCTCCAGTTTACAATGAACGTGGGCAATCTTGTTCCAGAATCCATGGTCTTAATCATTATGCTACACTAGACTATAACATTTATCTTTTGTCTGTTCTAGAAATAATCACCAAGAAATGGAGATAGCAAAAAAAAAAAATCTGCACTATTAAAGGAAACTATAACGTTATTAGGCATAGATCTAGTGAGAAAGACATAGATCCTATGTGAAGAAAACTATAAAATGCCATTGAAGGACATAAAAAACTGTGAACAAATGAAAAAGTACTGCATGTTCTTGGATAAGACTTAATAGCATAAAAGCATTGGTTCTCCCAGAAGTATGACCCCAAAGAGTTCATTTTTTAAAACTTGGTTAGACATCTGTATAAAATTTTTAAATTGCTCCAATATTAGTCTGCAAAAACACAACAGTGGGGGGATTGCCCTACCAGATTAATTAGAGTATACTACAATCAGATTATAATGGAGACATCAGAAAAATAGATAGAATAGAGAATCCAAAAAATAAATACTGGCATATATTAAAATTTAAAAGATGCTAAAAATGTTATTTCAATGCAATCAGGAAAGGATGAATTATTAAATAAATGGTGATAGTACCATATGGCTTATCCATGTTGAAGAAAATAACATGGGATTTTTATGTTCTATCGCCCACAAAAATAAATTCCAGATGGATGAAAGACTTAAATGTAAATAACAAAAATGTAAAAAACATCTTAGTAACAATCAAGGAGATTACATATCCAATCCATAAGCCAGGAGAAACCTTATTAACCAAGACAGGGAGAACAGAAACTTTTAAAAACAAACAAGCATACTTGCTTATATAAAAATAAATTTTTGAAATGCTTCCTGCAGAGCAAAAGATAAATCAATAAACAAACTGTGTATTGGGGGAAACTGCAGTGCATCCAACAAAAATTAACTTTAATTATATGCAAAGAGGTCTTACAAATTGATAAGAGAAACAAACAACTGAACAGAAAAATGAGCTGAAAAATATGAATAGGCAGTTCAAAAAAAAAAAACAAAAAGAAGAAGAAATCCGAATGGCTAGCATACACATTTAAAACTCCAACTCACTAGTGGTCAGGGAAATTCAAATTAAAGTAATGATGAAATACTACATACCTATCAAACTGACAAAAATTGTAAAAACCTCTATTACCTATTCTTGATGGAGAATCTAAGTATACATTCATACATTGCTAATAGAAATCTGAATTATGTATTTTGGAAAAAGCAATCTAGAAATGTCTGTTTAAAAATACACACACCATTTGATGCAGCAATCTCAAAACAATAAGCAAACCACATCTCAAGCTGTAAGTGGTTCAATCCATCATGAAAACAAAGCAGACATGCGATGTATAATATTCTCGAAGAATCAAAAATAATACATATATTTCTGTGATGAGTTTCCTTTCATCAGTGATTAAGGGCTGCAGCTCATCAGTGCTACCCTGGTTTGACTTTGAAATACCAAAACTAGAATGTCTCTGTGCTCAGTTAAGGATAATTTAGGAAGAACATCCGTGTTTGGCTCAGTCACAGTGTCTGGACCTCTGGGTTTATGCTGAGATGATTAGAGAAAAAGGCCATATTAGGTTTGGGGCAAAATGGAAAGGCACGTGTAAGAACTTTTCTCTGAAATCTCTCCCAGGAAGGTGCAGCACAGGGGTTCATTCAAGAGGAGAGAACAATGTAGGAATGTTGGAATGATAATTGCCCTTGCTCCCATGCCAGGTGGTTGCAGTGATGGCCTGCAATTTATCCACATCTCCCTTAGGCAGTCCCCTCCCACACTGACTTGGGGCTTGGTCATGTGGCTTGCTTTGGTCAAGCAAGGAGAGGCTTGAAAAAATACTTGCATATTCGGGCTTGTTTCCTCTTGCTGTTCTTGGGAACCCCGAGACCATCACAATGTGAACAAGTTTGATCTAGCCTCTTGGATGATGAGTGACATTTGGCCCAGTTATCCTAACAGCCAGCCAACTCTCAGACAACTAAGTGCCAAACAGATGAATGAGGCCATCAACCACTAGATGGACGATGCCTGAGTGAGCCCGGCTGGGATTGTCAGAACCACCCAGGTGGGCCCAGCCCAAAATGTCAACCCTCTAAACCTTGAGCTAGTGAGATGGCTATTACTTTAAGGTGCTAAATTTTGGGGTGGTTTATTACACAGCTGAAGCTGCTAGACTCCTAAAGGGCCGGGAGACCAAAATGTCATAAAATTTTAAAATTTGTTGAACATCCTTGCTTTAAAGCAGGAAACTTACATGAATATAATCAGCTATAAATTTATAGAAATGCATATGGATAGAGAGGTGGTATACCAGGAAGGGGATTGAAAAAAAAGGCAGAGCTTACCCTGAACAGTAAGAATGCCTAATCAAGTTGATTCAGTCCTTAAAAGAAAAACAAACTGAAGTATGAAATAAAAGCATTGAAAAGTGCAGATGCTTCAATTGTATGAATAATGCAGTTTGATTATAAGCATATCTAATTTCTCTAATATTAAATTAAAGTAATTCTAAAGACACACAGTACATGAGATACAAAAACAGGAGACTCAAAGAACTGAATCATTTTTGTAAAAAAACCCAAGCAATATCTAATTAGTTTGAACTAGTACTTATGATGGATAGCTTGGAAAGAATTGTTTTAGATATGAGACAAACAGTAAGGAGCTGGGGAAGCTATGGTCAGTGTTGATCAATCCGAATAAAATCCACCGCCTAGTAAAACAGGAATTATTATTATGAATTTCTCCTGAGATTTGTTTTCCATCACTCATCAGTGAGAAATAATTTACTTCTCTGCCCAACCCCTTGTCTTGTTCCCAATGGATCACTTCAACAAGCCTTTATTGTGCTTCAGGTAGGTTCAGGAAGATAAGAACTCTAGTTGAAAGAGTGGTATCTAACCCATGGTGGATACAGAGTCGCATTCTGTCCCCAAAATAGTTCTCAGGAAAAAGGCCGCTGTACAGGGATGTGTACCTTAGGCGTTACAAAGCACTCACAATGTCATCTGTTGAAACCTCAACACAGTCCTCGGAAGGTAGACACTGTCCCCTTTGTGCAGAGGAGAAAGTTTAGGACAGGCAAGTTGGCCAGCACCCAGGCTCTTGTCCCCTAAGTTTTAGTGGTTCCAGATACTACAACCAACTATCTCATACGCCTAAGTGGCTGGAAAACGCTCTCCTACTTCTTAAGTCGCCACTAAAGCACTGGTTTGAGAAGCTGGGTGATAAGCCCTGTTGTCTAACAGAAGCTAGTCATCCCAGATGTCAGCTTTCCAAGCCCCTCGGCAGACACTAAGTTTCACCTGTGTCTGGAGCGTTGTCTCCATTGCGGAGACGTCCCTGTCTGCCCTCACTGTTAACTCACAACCTCTTCGGTTTTTATCTGCCCTCTTGTCCTTGGCGTCCTGCCCTTCCTCTAGCCCTATGACAACTAAGTCAAACACAAGAGTTTTATAAATGTGGGAGCAGTCGTTTTGCTAAATTAAATTGTTCTGCATTTGCAAACCTAAAAGTTTCTTTGAAGGGAAACAAAAGAGCACAAAGAGTTGGGTTTCAATTTATGGACGCACAGACCATGTTCCCCCAGAAATCTAATTTTCTAGATTAATGAATCATATCGGCATTGTAAATTAGAAATTACTTTTACAACACGGGAGCAATGTGAATATATTGAAGCCACTTATTGAAGAAGACGTTGTGGTACCCACGTGTCACACACATTTAAACATAGCTCTGTGTTTTTTAGGCCCAGTTGAATTGGTTCTTTGCAATTAGAAATCTTCTCTTGGGCTTTTCATTAGATTGGTCTCTGAAAGGACTGGGGTTTCGCCCCTTCCATCCTTTTTTCTTAGACTTTTAAGAAGGATCCAAACCATATGGAATTGCTGAAATATCAAAGCATTCTTCCTACGGCCCCTTTATGCAATAACACTAGTATTTTACATTTATTATCACACCATTATTTCCAAAGCATGACTGCACATGTGATTTCATTTGATCTACAGAGATTTCTAAAGCATTTACAGAGAACACGGCTATTTGATAGGGAGAAATTGCTGTTTTGTGAACAGGAGCCTTCAGGCAGAAAGCTTAGGGGGGATTTGCTGGCCACCAGCGAAGGCATTGCTGGTAGGGGGCGCTGTTCCCTCTAATCCAGCTCTCTCCCTTGCAACCTGCAAGAAAGTCTTGTCAGAGTTACTATCCCACTGCGGGGAGATGGGCTTTCTCTGTCCCTTGACAAGACACTACTGCTCCATCTTGGAGAGACAGTGGGAAAAGTCAAGGGCGGGGTATCAGGAGACCCGGTTCCTCTGTCATCCTGTCCTGAACCACCTATATTCATTTCTTAGACCCCAGTGTCTTAAAATGGGAATAAAGATACCTGCTGTATTCACTGGCTTCTTATGACAATAAAATTAAATAATAAATATAAAAGCATTTTTTGAACCATAGTCGCGACATAAGTGTCAAGGTGAGAAAGGAAATCTGCAAGGATGGGAGCTTCTTTGAGGCCTGAGTCTAGCCCCCGGGAACCAGACACCAAGCAAGCTGATTTAGATATAACATCTCATTTAATCCTCAAATCAGCCCAGTGAGTTGAATATAACTATTATTAGATCCATTTCGCTTTTTTCCCAATTCTTTTAAATTTTGAAGTAATTCGAATATTTTATAGCATGAAAACACACTAATTCAGAAAAATAATACAACACAAGCATCTTTCCAAATTGACAGATGTTAACATTTTACAAGTATTCTCCAGATGTCGCTGCTTTCCCCCTCAGAAATAAAATGTTGTAGGTAGATCCAAAGCCCCACCTCTTTGAAGAGCTCCACCTTTTTCATGTCCCTGTATGTCGTGTGTACTCCTTCCATGCATATGTTTATAATTTTACTATGTGTGTGGCTATCCATAAAAATGCATGTTAAATGTGTGTGTTTTAAAAATTTATGTGCATTTTAGTCAATATTGTATGCCTTGCCTTACGTTTTTCTTTCAACATTGCAATTTTGAAATGTATCCATGTTGATGGACGTGTTCTAGTTTATTCATTTTAAATGTTGAACTCTATTCTAATGTTGGACCAAACCAGCAATGATTATCCATCTCCCTACGAATAACAGGCTTGCTTGTTTTCACTATTTTGCTGTCCCATACAGCAAGATACATTTACAATAAACATATTGGTAAGTGTCATCCTATATAATTGTAAGTGAGTTCCTCTATTAATATATTAAGAAATGGAACTGCCAGTTTATGAGGTATGAGCATCTTCACCTTTATGAGGTGTTACCAATTTGCTTTCCAAAATGGAGCAACTGCTCTCCTGTCCCCAGGGAGGAGTTCCCATACACCATAGCTATGCCCACACTTGGTGTCATCAGTTTTAAGTGTGTGGCCATTTGATGGGAGTGAAATGACACTTTTTGGTTTTAATTCCCTTTCTTTTCCTGTTCATGAAAATTCAAAATTGACCTTTCCAAAGTTATGAAAGCACTTGAGAGGCCCAGTTCTAGTCTTATCTAGGTCTTCTGTGGATTGGCCCCTCACTTAGGGGGTGCTGTGGACGCAATAGTGTTGCTCCGCGAACTTACATATTGAGGTCCTAACCTCTAGTATGATGGTATTTGGAGACAAGGCCTTTGGAAGACAATTAGGTGAGGACATGAGGACGGGACCCTCATGATGGGATTAGTACCCTTATCTGAAGAGACAGACAGCAGAGAGCTTCCTCTCCCTCTTTGTCTGCCATATGAGGATACAGCGAGAAGAGAAGAATCTTCTCCAAGCCAAATAGAGAGCTCTTATCAGAAGCCAATCAACCATAACCTTGATCTTGGACTTCCCAGCCCCTAGAACCAAGAGAAAATTTTCTTTTGTTTAAGCCACCCAGTCTGTCTGCTGGTGACCCCAGCAGAGTAAGGCAGGGTTAAGAACTAACTCCAGGGTCCGATGAGTTGCTTTAAATTGCAGCTCCCTGACATGCCAAACAAATGGCCTTGGGAAAGTTTCTAGGCCTCTCTTGGCCTCAGTTTCCTCATCTGCAAAATGGAGATCTTAGTGGTTCCCATCTCACAGGATTGTCATGTAGGTTAATGAGCTGTAGACTATGAAATACTTAACCCAGTGGCTGGCAGTTAAAAGTCTCTGTGAATCTTAGCAATTGTCATGGTTTGTATTGACAGGAGCTTTTTTTTTAAAATGTCATTCCCCTGCTCAATAACTTTTTGTGTTTTCTCTTTACCTACGGCATAAACTACAAAAGCAATGCTTTCCAGCATCTGGCCCACACCTTTCATTCTAGGTTGTTGTTTCCCAGTCACAACTATTTATATGCTGTCCTCCACCAGACTGTGCTTCTCTGCCCCAGTACTTTTGCACTTGTCAGTTCCCCTGCCTAGAATTCACTGCTCTCCATACTCTTTTCTACTCATCGCAATCCTAGGCAGCCTTTGAGAGTCTGGCCCAAGCCTCTTGTGGTACGCAGAATAACGTCCCCCTGTGGCTGTACACATCCCAGTCCCTGGAACTTGTGAATATGTTACGTTACGTGGTAAAATGGACCCATGTTATACTACTGGTCTCCAGAACTGTAAGAGAAATACATTTGTGTTGTTTTCAACCACTAAGTTATGTTACAACAACAGGAAACTAATGTATCTCTCCTTTACCATATAGTCTATCCTGATTGCTTCTCTGCACTCCCTTGGCAAGTGTCCTTACTGCTCTGTTTGTATCCATGCCAGCCTATACCCTCAGCCCTCCTCTCATCCTCTGTGCTGCACTTCTATGAACAGTAAGCAACATATCCCTGATCCCCTTGTGAATGGCTAAGGTTCTGCCAATCGGTGGGAGGCTGGAAGGTGGCATTTGGCAGTGTCTTGAAGCAGCATCAGGGACCGCAGTGGTTGCAGAAGATGTGATGGGAGCAATAACAATGACAACAGTGGTTCCAGCATTGGCAGCTGCAGCAGAAGCAGCAGTAGCCTTCTGCTCCTAGAGGTACAGGCTTCTGGGCCATGTTCAGGCAGCTGGACCTTTAGCAGCACAGCACACTGGCTGCCAGATAGACTTTTTGTTCTTAGAGTCTGGAAACAGTACTGGTATCCTACAGATACTTTGAGTAACTTTATCTTCCCCTCTGTTAATAACTTCAGCCTTTGCAATTCTCTTGCAATCAATTCCTGTATTAAATATCTTCTGTTTAACATACCTAGAGTGACTTTCGTTTTTCTGATTGGATTATGAATGATATAGTCCCAAGATATTCTTCAGTATTGAAGAAGTACTTTTATGTGTACAAGTCTTATATCCCAAACTGGTTGGTAAATTCTTTGAGAATAGGGACTGTATCTTAAGCATAATAGAAGAGCATGATGTATTACGATAATCATTGCAGGATGTGACAACAAGCCACAAAGTCCTAGTGGCTTAACACAATAAAAGGTACTATTCTACCTAATGACCCAAGTGAGGGTGCTACTCCACTCAGTGCTTCAGGGCTTCAGCGTCCCTGAGCCTGTGACACATCATATCAGCAAACACTTTACAGTTGTTGCTTGGCAGGGAAGAGAGGGATGAAGAAGTCTCACCAAAGCATAAGTGTTCTGGTCCAGAAATGACTCATCATTTCCCATTTGCCAGAGTCCTTCATTTTCCCCAATCAAATGGCAAGGGAGGTTGGGGAACATAGGAACAACATGGATTTAAAACAAACAAACAAACAAACAAACAATGTCTTAGCCACATAGAGGGCTTCAAACCAGACAGAATTGAGTTCAAAACTGCATTTTGTGTTTTACTAGCTCTGTGGTCTCAAATTGGCTAACCCCTCTGAGCCTTAATTTTCCATCTGTAATAATTCTCCACTTGCAGGGTTTTTGTGAATATGAATTTAGATGATGGCTGTGGTGATAAAAATGATGATTCCGATGATGATGATAGCAGGTGATATTTAAGAGTGCTACACTATGCCGGCAGACACAGTGTTAAGAGCGTTATTACATACGTAACCTCACCTCATTCAATTCTGAAATTATTTCAGCAAGGTACTAAGATTTCCCCATTTTATGGAGGAGAAACAGAGGTACAGAAATAAACTCTGCCAAGAGCACACAGCTAGAAAATGACAACTGGTATTTGAAACCATGGCTATCTGACTTCAAAGTCCATATTCTTTCCACTGTGCTTAAAATATGTCATAAACTCTTAATCCATGGCAGATCCTGTAACAAGATCAAAACACCACCAACAATCACTTATTGCTTCTATAGTACTTCCTATACTATGGCATTATTCTTAGTTATTTACGTGTATGAGCTCATTTAATCAGTTTAATTTCACAGGTTGAAAATAAAGAATACAGTTAAGTAACTTGCCTGAGGTCACACAGCTAGTAAATGACTCGTATTAAAGGGTGAGCAAGATGGTCAATTACGTTTGGGAACCACCATTTGCAGTATCTCCCCTTTTGGAGATTTGCAACTTAAAATGACCTGTTTTGGGCTCTCAGACACACTATACTAATGAAACCCAATCATTTCCTCAATATAGTTGCCTATGGAAGACTTTGTCTTTCTGCTAGTATGTGGAGGGACTAGCTCTTTGGACCTCTGGCTGGGAACATCTGGACCACACTGTCCAAGCCCATCAGTCCTTCCAGTGCTTCGAGGGAAGAGCCTGACTTAGTTTGCTCTTCCAACAAGGCCCAGCCACAGTGGACTCATGAGCTGCATATGGGGTGACAACTCACACTCTGGCAGGCCTTTCTTCTGCACAAGCCCAAATCATTACCTTCCCCTCTTTTCCGATGGCCACATCCTAGCATTTTGAGAAAATTTGATCCGTCTCCCTGTCAGGCAAATTCGCTGAAACACAAGCCTGCTGTAAGATGCTATTAAGGGAAGCTTCCTCAGTGAAGTGGAGATTTGGGGCAGATCCTGGCAGGGTGCATCGTTCTTCTACGTGGCCTGCAGAGCACACGTGACTCCCAGGTTCTGTTCCGGATGAGACGAGGCGTGAGCTACCCATCGTTTCTCCCTGGGCTCGTAAGCTGTCTGAGAATGAGCATAAGGAGAGAGAGTTTGCTCAGGACCTTGATCAAGAGAGGAGAAACTGTAGAAATAATAAACGCCCATGCATTATTTATCACTATTACCACTTGGCACAAACAGCTTCATTCCATTGACTTCTCACTTTTAAATGAGCTGGGAAGAGGGCCAAGGTTGTTTTTATAGATTCCCCTGAGAAAATACAAGTGAGTCTATGACATTTGTATATTATTAACTCATAGAGGTTTTCGTTTGTTTCTTCTGAATGATATAGTATGAAATGGGACCCTGTCTTAAGTTGAGTGAAGGTTTGCCAGCAGACCCTTAGTTACCCACTAACTGTTTCTTTCAATATAGAAGCATAAGAACCCTTAAAGTCAAGAATTCACAGCTATGGGACAGCAGAAAATAAAATGTTACCTTCCCAATGCCGCCTGGAAACTAAACCAAATAAGTAAAAGTAGTGGCATTAAACGTCATCAAAAGGAAGGTGTGAATTGCGATTCAACAGAGTAAGAGTTAAAATAGAAGTCCAGGGACTGTGTTATGCAAGTCTGGCAGACAACTCTGAAAGGCACGTATGAGCAGAGCAAGGTTCTGACCACACTGGCTTCTTTTAACAGGAACATTTTGGTGAGTTTATGAATAAGTTAGGGGAGACTCTGCCATGCTACAGTAACAAATAAACCCAAGTCTCTGTGGCTTAACCACAATCATTCAGAAACAGGTTCTATCCACTTTGTGGAACTTCCATATTCAGAATGTGTCTTCCAAAGTCATCATGGAAGGAGGAAAGAGAACGGAGTATTGGGCATAGAAGGTTTTTATGGGCCAAGAGTGGCTCACATTGCATCTGACCTTGTTCCATTTGATCTAGACTCAGTCACATGGCTCCAACATATCTCAAGGAGCCTGGAAAGTGAAGTTTAGTTGTGATAGCAGAGGGAAGTGAAATGAGTTTTGCAAACACATAGCAGTGTCTCTGATAAGATATACTTCTCACACAAGGGCTCTCCAGGGACTGACCCATACACTGGGGAGGCAAAATAGTGTTGTGCTTTTGAGACTCCCTTAGGTAGATTCAGATAAAGCTAATTTGGGTTTGAATCACTGTTTTCCATGTTTATAAATTCAGTCAGTTCCCTTGTTTGTAATGTAGGGGTTAATAACAATGCCTAGTTCAAAAGGTTGTTAAATCAAAAAGATTTAACTGAGATCGTCCCTGCCATGTAGTACATGTTTAATAAATGGTAGTCGTTATTTCACAGTGTGGATTTCTTGCCATGACCTACACCCATCTACACCAAATGGTATCTCAGTGCAAATATCATTGTCCTGTGATTTTTATGTAATAATTAGGCTTCAGGGTGAATGCATATTGCCTTTCTCACAAACTGAAGCTCTGCTCCCACCCAGAGACATCAAAGGCTACACTGAAGTGAGCTGTCTCCCTCCTTCCTGCAGAATCTGTGCAAAGTTCCTGAAACACTGGATCAGAAACTTCATATGTTGAAAAATTCATAATCTGAATCTGCATACTATTAAATGAAAACACAAAACCTTATAAAAAGTTAAAGAAATAGAGCAGCAAATTCCTGCTAGCAAAAGATCTTGTGGTTCTCCAGAGACCTTGATGTGGCAGAAGACAAAAAGTAGTCATATCTGCCTCCTCCTCTCCCAGAGAAAAGAAAAGCATCAGTGAGCCAACAGTGTGTAAGAGTAATTTTGCTCCATGCTTAACTCTGCTCAGGCAGATGTGAACATAGCCCTGTGGTGTATGAAGGTATCACATAAAGGCTCACGAGAGCCAACTGTGAGCATATCTTCCCAAATCCTTGTTCAATGACACATTGTAGGGTCTTTTGGTGGAATGGCATTTGCTCTTCTATGCCTTAAATAATTGTTCTTGTAAGATTTCTGTATTCATTTAATAACATGGCAATTTCAAATTCTGGATTTTTCAATGTATGAGGTACCATGTTCAGTGACATGACATCGGTAGGTTGAAATTGGCCATGGAGGGAGTATTTACATCATGGAAATTGGCAAATACTCAAAATCAGGGCTTTTTTTTTTTTTTTTTTGGATGGGGGAGAAGGCTAGAGTCACTTGTTAAATATTTATTAGCACACCACCTGCATAACCCTCTATGTGCACTGCCCACATGCAGTGAGGATGCAGCCCAGGAGTCAAAGGGATTTCAGATCTTTTGGTGAGAACAAGACTGACATATCTATGGATAATTGGATTTATTTGTTATTATATTTTAAATATAAGTTTTGTCTATATATTCTTTTTTGCAAAAATGACACTTTTATTGTATAAAAGAAAAAAAATACGAGTCACCTCTAAGTCCATCATCCAGAGATAACCTCTGTTAGTATTTTGGTTTCTTTTATTTATATGTAAATAATAATATCAAAAGTAGTATCATACCACACATTTTGATCATTTATTCCATGTAATTACGTATTCTTTTGTAACAGGACTCCTGGCGGTTGTTTGACGTCGTCAGGGCATAAATTAATTACAGGCATTATGCAGAGGCCATCCTTTTCATTGAAAGAGGTGTCTCTATTAAGTACTGAGTGGCAGAAAACGTCCCACGAGCTTCTGCCACCTGCACGGACAGGTCAGGCTAACAAGCACAGTGGTGGTTTTAGCCATTTGGCTGAGCTCTCTCTTTCTCTAATCTTTGGCTGGTAATTTTGAGGTTTCTCACAGGTGCTTTTGACCCATTCTGCGCAGCAGGAGGAAATAAATGAGAGGACATTTCTAGGTAAAGAGACTGGCTCGTGATTATCTGGAAGAGTTACCTTGCATCCAGAAGAGAGACATGACTGGAAAATCTATTTGAACAGATGAAGGTGAACATCCCTGAGCACAAACACACCTTCCCATCCCATGAGTGAGCTCATTGCCTGTCTGATACTCAAACATCAATTAAAATAATTATTCTTAAATTATCATTTCATCCGCTTTTCACACAAAGCAGCATTAAACATCTGCAGATTCAGCTCAGAGCTGTTATCTCTGAGGTGATATTAATTATGATGCCAGTTGGGTGAGACTCTCCGAAAACCAATTTAAAAGCTGTCACAATCTGCCCCATCCCCCATGCTCCCAGTCTCTTATCCTAATCTCTTTTCTTTTTTTCTCCATAGTACTTTGATCATTTTCTCACACACCGTATAATTTGCTTATTAATTCTGTTCGTTGTCTTTCCCTCTGCTGCATCGTAGCTCCATGAATGGAGGGATCTTTGTCTTATTTACTGATGTGATGTCACACCTCACAGAGTGCCTAGCACATGGTGGGTTCTCCCTCGAGATGCTTTTTAATGAATGTCATGGCCCTGGTGTAAACTTGGAGGCTCTGTATCATGGCTGTTTTTCCCATCTGCACCTCTGAGGACAGCTGTGAGTTGGACATCAGCGCCAGTCATTAGACAGGAAGGCGGGAGAACTGAGTTCAAGGCTCTCTCCTGTCAGGAACAGCCATGCAATTTATCTGCTTTAGGAGGATGAAAGGCAGGGAAGCAGGAGATGATGTCAGAGCTTTCAAAGAAGCCCATCCAGGTCAATCTTATTTCCCTGAAATGGTGTCTAGATCCAGATATTTGCAGTGCACTCTTGTTATCTGACCCATTTTTGCCATCAGACTGTGGTCTGTGTTCTCATAGGTACCATTTAATGCACATCAACTAAGTGCGAGGAAGTGATCTGGACACTTGGCACACAGTAACTATTTTATTCTCGTACTGACAAACCCAAAAGGTATGTGTCACTATCTCCATTTTACAGATGAGAGCCTTGAGAAATGAGAGGGGCTGAGTAGCTGTGGTCTTAGTATCTAGTGACCCTGCCTTGCTACAAGACTTTGGGCACCAGACTCCATTCTCCTCAGTTTGCTACTCTGTGAAATAAAGATAAAACTGGATTCTATGAAGGTTTGGAGTGAAGAGTAAATGAGATACTATATACAGAAATTGGTTATCCCAGTGCCTGACGTTCAGTAAGTGGAAGTTCCTGCCCATCTTTTCCATTTGATAAGTGGGAAAACCAAGACTTTGCGTGATTAAGCAACTTAGCTTACTGTTCCAATGATGAGCTAAGTGGACATAAATTCAAGTCTCCACACTCTCCATCTGTGCTGCTTCCTGACCCATCCAGATCCAAATTCTGGCAAATTCTCAGGAATAAATTTCCTTTCACAGCCGCACATGCTCACGAATTCAATATCCTCACCACAGGCATCCATTCAGATTCATGATGAGGGAGGACAAACACACACAAAATACTATAATAATAATAAAAACAAAAGTTTAAAGACATTTGGTTTATTTTTCTAGTGCTGATTGAAGTTCGAAAAGGGAATAGCTGTCATCTGTTATGTCCCTACTCCTGGACCAGCTCTGCTAAATAAAGCTTCACATGCGTATATTATTATCCATCCTATTTTACAGATTTAGAAACCGAGGCAAAAAGAAGTTGAGCAGATTACTCAAGATCACACGGTGAGTGATAGAGCTGGAAACTGAACCCAGATATGTCAGATCTGAACACCTCATTTTTAACCTGTATGTTGAGTTGCTGATGGAATGACTTCTGGTTTCAGGACATCAGTTCCCTCCTGACGCTCTGCTTCCTTATAAAGTTAGCCATCACAGCCAGGGAGATAATTGTGAGGATTACATCTCAACTAATTAAAGACAAGAGACATATTATTACATGTATCATGCATCATGTCTAGCACAAGCCTTTGTTATTTATGGATACTGAATAAATATTTGGGGTTGATCCATCCATAAAAGAATATGACTTGATTCCTTGGGAAAACCTTGATCTCTCAGGGGTAAGTCCATAGGAAATGAAACTCCCTGTTATGAGATGAATAGAGATCAAAGCCTTCGGATCACATGTTAAAATGTTTTTCACCGTGGAATTGATTTTCAGTGACAACAGCCTCTTACTCTGTACAAGTCTGTTCGGACACTTCCCCACTCATTTGCTTTCTCTCAGACCAGCACAGCTCTGCTGTTTATACAAAGACCCAAACTATACTGGGAGCTCTGTGGCCACCCCAGGAATGTGCCGTGGTCTCATTTGTACCCATGGCATGGGCGCCTCTGTTAGGCAATGACTTTTCTGCTTCTGATGGAGATGCATTTGTCTTTGTTCTGCACCTTTATCTAATAACTGATCCTTCTTAATCATGTTAGAAGACAGACAAGATTTAATCACACTATTCATCATGATTGAGACACAATGTGCTAAGGAGGGCAATTTATTGCATTGTCCAAACTGAGTTTTAGTACAAATAATTTTGACAACTAGGAGATGCTCTTATTTATCCAATCAGAACATCACTACAAGTACAAATCTGTTCTAAATTCTTAATTGAGAGTATCAAAATGAGTCCTATTTAGTCGCAAGATGGCTTTCTTGAGCCTTTGAAAATGTTCCTAGTTTTGGAGGCAGGGCTGTGTATGAATTCCTTGATTGTATTTTGAGTTCGCCCCAGATGGAGAAGTGAACACACAGCGTTACCTATATTGCTCACGCAGGGAAGCTGTTGGCAGATAATGCTGGTGTTATATAATGAATCATCTGTTTCTCACCTATATCATCACAAAAGAGATGGAGAGATACTGGGGAGATCCTTCCCTACCCCCACCTCCACTCCTGGACTGTGAATCCCAGTAATTCAATATATGGAGGGAAGGAATGGGCACTTGCTCTGTTCTTTCCTCTCTCCACGAATCAGGGAGCATTAAGAGAAAGTTACTTTATGTGTGGGCCCAGTATTGACTGATAGAGGGGCTTGAGGTTCCTATGGAACTCAGGAATCATTTCCGGATTATGTAGAGTTTAAGCAAGGGAAGGTTTCTGGGTAGAATAACTCTGGGATAACAAAGAACAACCTGGCAGGAAGGCTTCTAGTTTCTTGGGTTTTATTCGATTCCAAAATATTCCCGTTGGTCATGATGATGACGATCATGACGATGATGGTACCGGTGGTGATAAAAACACCATATGTAGTGTTGAGACGTATGAAAGAATTAAAGTTGCAGGGACCAAACACCATACATTAGGATAATACACGTTCCCTACTCTTCATCTTCCCTACAGGTGAAAAGAAATTTCACCTCCACTTCCTCCTCCCCACTCCTGACTCACTCACGCATTTCCAAGGTTTTGGAAGGGATGTATCCAGTTAGTAAAACGGGGAAGCAAGGATTGAGCAGCCCAGCAGAACTGTTACCTTCTTGTAGAGCAGGCTATTGGAAGACCTCTGCTTCTGACTTTGCTCCTAACTTCTCTGCACACCAAGGCCAAGTCAAGGCCTAGGCTGGCCTTTGAGAGAGAGATTCTATGACATTTCTCTTGTCTTCCCTCCTGGGGAAATAACCAAAAGCCAGCCAAATGAGAACAAGCAAGGCTATTTATTCAGAACTTGCCATAGTAAGGAAGGCAGCCCCCATCAGTTGGTATTTTGGCAGAAATATGAAGACAGGCAAGGGAGTGGAAAAGCTTTATAGAGGAAAAGACTGGAGGCTGTTGGCTTGGGGAAGCTGTAAGCAGGCCAACAAGAGGTGGGGCATCCTATGTGATTGATCTGCAGTGTATATTTGGCTTTCTCTGGTTGGTCCTACGTTGGAAGTGAGAACAAAAACTGGGGAGGCTGTCGGCTGTTAATTGCTTCCGTTCTCTCTCCTTTGCTTTTGGTATTCTAATTATGCATACGTTACAGCTTCTGAAATTGTTTCACAGTTCTTGTGATTCTGCTCTTTTTCTCCCATTATTTTTTCTCTTTGTATTCCAGAGTAGAACATTTCTACTGACATATCTTCACATTCATCAATTCTTTCCTTATTCGTATCCATTTGAGCCCATCAAAGGCATTCTTTATTTCCATTATAGCATTTTTGATTTCTAATATTTCTAATATTTCTTTGATTCTTTAAGTTTCCACGTCTTTACTTACATTACCCATCTATCCTTGGATGTTGTCTAATTTTTTTTTGCAGTGGTTTCTAATATTTCCTTTGATTCTTAAAGTTTCCACGTCTTTACTTACATTACCCATCTATCCTTGGATGTTGTCTAATTTTTTTTTTTTTTTGCAGTGGAGTCCTTAGTATATTAACTGTAGTTATTTTAAATTTTCTGTCTGAGCATTCCAAAATTTGTGTTATATCTCACTCTGATCCTCATGCTTGCTCCTTATCCTCAGACTGTGTTTTAGCATGCCTTTTAATTTTTTGTAGAAGCCTGAACATGATGTATAAGGTAATAGGAACTGAGATAAATGGGAAAAAAATCTGAAGCTGTGCACCTGAAACTAACACAATAAAGTAAATCAACTATAGGTCAATTAAAAAAAAAACAAACACAGGGAGACAGAGGTACAGCCATCCCCACTATCCTAGCTGAGTCCTGCTCCCACCAGCTCTCCAGCTGCATTCAGCCTCATGAGTGAGCCCAAGGAAACCAACGGAAAAACCAGCTAGCCAAGCCACAGAACTGTGAGAATACGTAAATTATTGTTTTAAGCCACGAGGTTTTTAGATTGTTGATTGCATATAAATAGGAAGCTGGTACTGTGCCTTCAGGCTAGTTCTGTAAATCCTAGAAGCCTGAGTTTCCTCTTCTATAAAATGAGAATAATGCATTCACGCTGTGAGGATATTGTGAGGATTAAATATAATGATGAACTTGGTTATCCCGAATTCTGAGCCTGGCCCATAATAGACACTGGGCTTTTAATAAGTTACATCTTTTGACGACTGTTCTGCTGCCTCTGTATCTGTAGAGGAGAAAAAGTGGATTTGGTTTTTGTAATGAAAATTTAGTGAATTTTCCATGAAAATTATTTTATAGGTACCTCAGGGATAATTAATCAAGATGTGGAAAGCTTTCCTTCTCACAGGATACTTTTGGAAGTTGTTTCATGTAAGGAAAAATGACTTTTGTCAGAACAACAACATTTGCCTAACTAATGTTGGTTTGTTTTCAAATGGTTCATTGGACTATGCATTTTGACAAGACAGTAACTACAAGGAGAGATTCTATCATGATACTAGTTTAAAAAGGCATATAACAAGCTCAGAACATAATTGAGGAAAGCAGCTTATTCATTTTTGAGACAAAAACATCACCCCTCACATACCTTAATGCTGAGCCATGCCAAAATATGGCACAAATAATTTGCTAGGAATATACATTTGTAGAAAATGAAGTCTAATGGTGTAATTATGGAGAAAATCACAGGCCTGTTTACCATGCATTCTAAACAAAAATTTTCTAAAAAAGTGCAATGGTAGATCAGTGTGTTTGAAACTGTGATGTACTTAGAAGTAGCTGAAGGATCCAGGGTGGTTCAGTCCATTGAAAACACATTTACTGAGTAGAGGACGTCATGACACCCAGTGGACATTCAAGATGAGATAAACAAAACAGGAAGAATATAGAATGATGAAATTACTTTGGCTCTTTTCAACACATTGTGTAATGAGATTCTCAGGCTATTATTGACTGAGTTGGTGAAAGCTAGGAAATGTGAACAACATTACTGGAGAAATTATCAGTATTAAAATACAAAACTACCCAGAAGCTAATTTGGGGCAGACTTCTATAGAGGTTAGAAATAATTAAAACTATTTTTTGATTTGAGATTTATTTGGCTAAGTTTGGCAAATTTTTATAACATTTTTCTTACGTTACAAAAATTAAAATTTATGGTACCTTGGAGTATGGATTACACTTTGAGTTGCAACAGGAGCATAACAGACTAGCAGGGACACATGTCTTGGACTCAGAAGGCCTTATATCTAGTTATGGTTATGTGACCTTGAATAAGTCACCTCACTGGGTCTCCATCTCCACATCTTCAAAATGAGGGTATTAGAGGTTATCAGAAATTTTTAAGTTCTTAAAAATGGCTCATTTTCCATTTATCCAATAAGGGGTTAATATCTAAAATATATGTGGAATTTATACATCTCAGCAATAACAACAAACACCACCTCCAACAACCCAATTAAAAAATAGGCAGAGGATCTGCATAGACATTTTTCCAAAGATGTACAGATGGCCAACAGGCACATGAAAAGATGTTCAGTATCACTACCTATTGGGGAAATGCAACTGAAATCCACAGTGTGATATCACCACACACCTGTTATAATGGCTATTATCAAAAAGACAAGAAAAAAATATTTGAGAGGATGTGGAGAAAAGGAAACCCTCAGACACTAACTGTGGCGTTGTACATTGATGCAGCCACAATGGAACACAGTATGGGGATTCTTCAAAAGTAGAATTAACATATGACCCAGCTATTCCACTTCTGGATATTTGTCCAGAGAGCACAAAGAGACTAATTTAAAAAGATATATGCAGCCCTATCTTTATTGTAGCATTATTCACAATAGCCAAAATATGGAAACAACATAGGTGTCCATCGAAGAATGAATGAATAAAGAAGATGTGGTGTATATATTTGATGGAATACTAGTCAGCCATAAAAAATGAAATGCTGCCATTTATGATGATATGAATGGACCTTGATGGTATTATGCCAAGTAAAATAAGTCAGATGGAGAAAGACAAATACCACGTGATTACACTCATGTGGAATTAAAAACCTAATAAACAAAATAGAACCAAAAAATTTTTAAGTGTTGAATGCCATATTTTCACTAATTTTTTTTATTTAAGTCACGCAATTATAATAGGCTGAGCAATGGTCCCCAGATATATCCAAGTCATAATTCTTGGAACCTATGAATGTTACCTTATTTGGGCATGAGGGTTTTGCAAATGTGACAGAGTTAAGGGTCTTGAGAAGGGATTATCCTGCATTATGTGGGTGGACCCTAAATGTAATCACAAACATCCTTAGAAGAGAGACTCAGAGGGATATCTGACTAGAGAAGAAGCGGGAAATGTGACAAAAGAAGCAAGAAGTTACAGGGGTCATAAATCAAGGAATGCAGGTAGCTTTCAGAAGCTAGAAAACAGATTATCCCCAGGAGCTTCCAGAAGAGATCAATTCTTCTGAACCTTGACTTTAGCCCAGTAAAACTCATTTCAGACTTCAGAACTTTGTAATTAATTGGAATTAGGGTCTAAGGAAGAATGAGATGGGTCAAGGACTACTGTGAAGGGCCTGGCATAAGTGAGGGATTGTTAGGTAACCAGGAATGAGCTTGAAGTACCCCAGGACCTGAGGTAGAGATGTCCAGTGGGCAGGGTATGAGGAGATAGAGAGCTCGATAGAGGTGTGAGTCTCCCCAGGACACAGATGAGGATCAGGAGGTATGGAGACATAAAGAAACTTGTCCAAAGTCATGAGACAGAAAGTTCCTGAAGCAAGATTCAAAGCCAGGTCTGTCTACCAGGCTTCAAACTTCATGCTCATAACTCCTGCCCTTAACTTAATTTGGCTTCTAGTAGCTCTTTATCTATAGAGTTTAACAACCACCAGCTTTGCAAATGGAAACTGAAGCTCAAGATGTGATTTGTTAAAGATTATACAGCCATTAAGTAGTAAAGTTTGGCCTTTCACACTGGCCTTTTAATTTCACCCCTAATCTCATTTCCACTATGTAGCATTGACTTTCTGTAAAATTTTGCTATCCAAAGACTTAAAATTTTTTTTTGTAGTACCTATACAGGCAAATTTTTGACTAAATTGGAGAAATAAAATTGAAATTCAGAGAAATAAAAATGAGACTAGACTAATTTTCTTTGGTGGTAGTTTTCAACCTAGGTGATTTTGACTCCCTGGAGACATCTGGCCATTCTGGAGATGGTTTTGGTTGTCATAACCGGGATTCGAGTGCACCTGGCATCTAATGAGTAGGGTCCAGGAATGATTCTCAACATCCTACAGTGCATAAGCCAGCCACCTAAAACAAAGAATTTTCCAGCCCCAAATGTCAATGGTGCCGAGGTTGAGAAACTGCCCTATAGCAATAATGCTTTTAATCGGTGGATGGGGCATTGTGGACCACCCACTGTCTCTATACCCCAACCACCGGAAGCTCTGCTTTCCCTTTTCCTTCTCCTATTTCTTTTTCTTTTTTATCCAGTTTCTGTCTCTAAGTCTAAGAGTCTGCTTATCAGCCATGTTTGTCTGTATTTTTGTCAAAGCTAGAAGTGTCGTTATTTAGAAGGGTCCTTTCCTGAAGTCCTAAGTTCATATATTCAAGTGTTCTCTCTTATAAGGCCTTGAAACAATGATTTGATCAACATGAAAGGCAAATGGAGCATTCTTTTCATCGGGAGGCAAAATAGCAGAGCTATTAGGCTCTTGGACTTTGGAATCTAGCATAACTAGATTCAGATCACAGATCTACCTGTGTGTCTTCAGTGAGCTAGTTGACTTTATTTTTTTCCATAATACCGTCTCTTTAATATAACTAAATGAGATAATCCATAGGAAGTGTTTATAATGGACTGTTAGTTTCTCTTGCATGTTGGCTTTTACAATTACCAGTGCCCATCAGCAGGTGCTATATTTAAAAATGTGTTCCATTCAAACAACTGAACTACTTCCAATGTACAGACACAAGCTTTTCTTTGGATAACTATACTGGATGTTCTTTGTTTGGCAAACAGGAAACTTACTAATAATAGATTTACTGTGTAAGTAAAGAATGGAAGGATTGTAGATTACTAAGCCAAGAGCCTCTTACATGTCAAAATCTGGCTACATCAGTATATTAGTCAATTGGGTTGCTATAACAAAATACCATGGACTGTGGGGCTTGAACAACAGATGGTTCTCTCTCATAGTTCTGGAGGCTGGGAAGTCACATCAGGGTGTGGGTGTGATCAGATCCTGGTGAGAGTCCTCTTCCTGGTTCGAAGACGGCTTTATTCTTGCTGTATCCTTGTGTGGAGGCGAGAGAAAGTGCAAGCACTGTTTCTTCCTCTAAGAACCCCGCCCTCATGATCTCATCTACACCTAATTACCTCCCAAAGGCTCCACCCCAAATACTATCACGTTGGGATTGAGGGCTTCAAAATATGAATTTGGTTGGTGGGGGCAAAACTCAGTCCTTAGTAATCAGTGACAGTGTGCATGAGTGAAATACATGGGGGAAGGAGTGTAAAAGAAAGAATTGGGCACTTTACAGTATGAAGTGGTGGATGAACTTAACCTTCCTGTGTGGTTTGTGAATCAGGCCTCTAGATTTTTTCAACAGTTGGGAGAATGAGAGTGTTGGCATGGTATTGTGGAAAGAGATTTTGAATTTGTAGGCAAAAACTGGAATTTTAATTGCCAAGAATAAGAATTCTCATCTGTGGACCTCAGTGTCATACCTATAAATTGTGGGAATCAGATGAGATAATTTCTAACGTTGCTCTGGTGTTACTATCATAAAATGAATCCACAATGATCTTAGCAAAGTGTTGTTAAACTGAACCTTGGCTCTATGTCATTGCCATCCCCTTACCATCATTTAAAATAAAATAAATGCAGTGTATTAATAATCATGTCCCTGGAGGCTGACAGGATACATTTTTAGGAGGATACTTTCTAGGAAACACTTAAAATAGTTTTACTCCTAAAAGTGAAGCTATGAACCTAATGACACTATACCTTAAGGAAAAGTGTACCTTTTCCAGATGAAGGTAAGTGGTTTGGACAGCAATTCTAGAAGATGCATAAATAACCGGATTGGTGCCTTGCCCTGGTGCAGGTTCAATGAAGGGTTTTTTCCCTTAATTCCAGTTGTTCTGTCTTCCTTGTCTATCTCCCACAGGGTCACGCCTCCTCCTTTTGTTCCCTTAAAGAAACTGCAAATTCCCATGAGCTCTGAAGAGACACAAGTTTGGTTTGTGCTTTCCTAAATTTCTTCTCTTCTTGGAGTGAGTTGTTTTTTTAGATTTAAATTGACAAAATTATACACAGCCATTTTCAAAATTTTCAAAAACACTGAAAAGGGTAAAGAAGAAAAAAAAAATCATCCATAATCCACAGCCCAGTTAGTAACAGTGGTTGGATCCAACATTTAGCATTTTTAAATATTTCATTCCTTCCTTTGATGTAAGTGATTGAAAATGTTTTCACTTCATGGTTTTGTGTCCTTTCTTTTTCTTGGCATTGTGTAATAAGCACTTCCCCATTCTGTTGACAATATTTGATTTAATGAGTGTAGATTATTCTACTTATTCATGGTATGATTTGAAGAAAAAAAACAACTGGTCTTCCATTGTTGGACATTTCTTTTTGTTGTTATTTTGTTTCTTCCACTATTATAAGTAAGTCTGCTGTGAGAATCTTTGGAAATAAAACTTCACCTGTATTTCTGATTATTTATATCAGGTTATATTCCTAGAGGTGCTCAAGCTCTGGGTCAAAGGGCACGAGGACTTTTAAGATTGGACAAATAACTTTCCAAATTGTATTAATTTACAATTCTACCATCATGTATGAAAAAGGTTAGTTATGTAAGATTCCCCGGACCAAAAGAAGGAGCTTTGATAAAGAAGTATCTGAGTATAGTGAGTGGTATGTACCAGAGTTTTCAGATTGGAGAACAGAGTTCTAGAAAAAGAATTCTTAAGAAACAGATCATTAGCAACTAGCTTGGGGAAGTTAACTGCAGATGTCCACCTTCAGCTTTTATTACACAGCTGAAGGGGCAATCGTTGGCTTCTCATTTTCTCTCACAATCTGCCGGCTCTGTGTCTGAAAATATTTGTTAATTTCAAATCAATTCATTTTAAACAGGTGGAATTTTCCAAAAGGTGTCTTCATATTACTGTCCATGCTGGGTCAGGGACATGCTAAAGTCACCAAGGAATAATCAAGTCAAGCCAGATGTATTAAGTGATGGAACTCGTAATTTATAAAGCAGAGATTATTCTAATAGGTAGGTCTGTAAATTATTCTTTCTTCAACATCTTTCGATAACAGACTTATTGAGACGAATAGGAGGGTTTCCGGAGGCCATAGAAGTGCTTAATAAAGTAGTGGGGAACATGTCACAATTGCCAAATGGAAAAATCAGCAAAATGGTTTGAACTCAGGTTTATATCAGATGGGGAGATGGAGACCACTCCAGGGGAGAAGGGAAAGGGAACATCGACCGTGAGAGACTGTGGTAGCTGGGACAGCCGAGCATCCCTTAGAATTAAAAAGAAAATTAAGACACACTTGTATATATCAGGACTCCTTTTAAGAGTGATCACTGGAAGGGAGAATCTAGATTAAAGAGTGGAAAGGAAACAGAATAAGGGGAAAAAAATATCAGGAAGCCAGGTGATAAAGGAAGCGCTTTAAACTCTGTTGATTTTATTTGATTTGAGATTGTAACCAACCTTCTTCTGAAAAGATAAAATCACTACAGATTAAAAGCCTAATGCAAGGTAAGACACGGAAGCCCTTTGACCAAAGTAGAAAACTTGCATATTTAGGCTACATGGCATGAGACAGTCCAGCTGGTGGGGTCCAAATAGAACTTCTCTTCTCCACTACCACCACATGACCATAGTGTTTCGCTGAACTCACTTCTCAGCCTCTGTATTTTCAGCAAGACACGTCTTATACCAAATGCCCATGGATCTCGAGTTCACCAGAGTTTCACATGTTGGTACAATCTATAGCCCGGAAAACAGCAGTGTTATTGTCCAACATGCTGTTGCCCATGCAGT
This sequence comes from Vicugna pacos, assembly GCF_048564905.1. Taxonomy (NCBI): domain Eukaryota; kingdom Metazoa; phylum Chordata; class Mammalia; order Artiodactyla; family Camelidae; genus Vicugna; species Vicugna pacos. The sequence goes on along the minus strand of NC_132997.1, from coordinate 85,311,769 downwards.
TACCTCTGCTTGCAAGCTTTTGTGCTGTAGATGCTCCTTAAAGACTTCGATCCTTATTCCAAAAGTACCAAGCGGATGCTAAGTGAGAGGTGGCAGATACTGCTGCTCCCCAGCTCAGGTTCTCTGTGTTCCCTTTCACTGGGTCACTGCACCCACCCTGTAGCTGCCCTGAGTATTTTCGGCCAAGGGTTCATGACTGTCCCATCTTCTCCAGAGAATTGCCCTCTGCTAATTGTCTACAACCCTGGGAAAGGAGACCTGCCGCCCACCTGGGCTATCCATAGCCAGTGACTAACTGATGAGGGAATAAAGAAGCAGCCCCTTTGCCCCTAGAGGGAACACATCTGTGGTGGGGGCTATGTTCCAGAGCCCACCAACATCACCCCTGTCCCCCAGGAGATCAGGCCAGGACCAGTCTGTACCTAAAACCACAGCCTTGCTTGGCTCTGTCTCCTTATCCTCTTTTCCTCTCTCTTAGGTTTTCTCTCAGGAATGTGCCATCAATAAATCACATGCCCAAATCCCTGTCTTAGCATCTGCTTCCTGATCTAAGACAGGAGAAATGACTTTATCATAATTATTTGCGTATCTTGCAGTCTCAGAAGAGAATGTAAGTTGCTTAAGAGCGAGATCTCTCTTTTCCCATCCTTGTAATCTCTCTCGAGTCTAATATAGTCCCTTTCACATTTTAAGTCCTCAAATGTTAAACTGAAGTGACGATATTGCAGAAATATGTGAAGAGTCAGATTTTAAAAGACCAATTGTTCTTAATAATGAATTCGAATAGATTGTGGTCCACCTTTGGATTAGTGGGACCCCGATAATGTATCCAAAGCCCAAAGTGCCTTTATCTCCTGTGACACCAACATTTAAATATTTTCAAAACTCTTGACACATTTTCTTATTCTTTCATCGCTACCACCAGCCTCTACTCTACTCAACCCTATAATTCTTTATTCAACTGATTTTGAACATCTAATAGCCAAATATACTAGTGAATTTTATTGTTGTTGTTGTGTTGACATTGACAAAAATAAAAGAAACCAATTTGAGCTAGCTTAAGCAACAAGAAAAAATTTTGGAAGGATATGAAAGTGTCTTCTAGCATTCAAAGAAGAGTCAAACAATGGGTTATCTGAACGGACAAAAACCAGGATATATATGGCAACTCAGGTATAGAAGTTTATGAACCTTCTCTTTAGAGACCGACCATTAATATGTCTTAGTTACCCTCAGCCTCTAACTCTTGTGTCACTTGGTTAAAAATTCTAAGTGCACAAGATGAAATTTGTGTCAACTGAAAAAATAACCACGATGGCCAAAACATATCATGAATCACCTACATGGCCGTCAGGGACCCATCTTAGAGAAGCAGGAACTTTTATGAATAGGCATCTCCCCTGAAAGTGTGCAACCCAGAAGAGGTAGCATGCTAGACATTTTAGGTCATTTTATGATTATTGGGAGAGACTCAAGAAGGCTTAAAAATCTAGCAGAGGAGCTAAAATGCTTGTTCAAAGGTAAGAACTGGGGGGCAGGGAGAGGGAAGGGAGACTTGAGGAGCCAGAAGACCACACGCAAAGGTACGGACAGGCAAAGTTTGGTGATTGGAGGTGGACCGCTTTGTTGGAGACCAGAGACCACATTGGAAAGCAATTAGAAATCAGATACAAGAGGGGAGACTTGGATGGCTGGTAAAGGAGCAGGGGCAGGGCTGGGGAGGTGGAAGGTTTCTGAGCAGGGGAATGAGGTGATCAAGATTACACTTTTAGAAGATCAATATGCTTACACCCACGTTCGCCAAACACCACTCTCAAGAGGAATGAAGCCCCAATTTCCTGTACTTTCTTGATGTTTGTTGACATGGAGGCAGGAAAAATAAATGATTTCACCACCTTTAGGGAACCCATGTGTGTGTGGGAAGGTGTTGCATAGCTAAGGCTTCTCAGGTTGTGCATATGCATGTGTAGAGTGAAGAATTAGGGCAATTATCCAAAAAGTCTTGACTATAAGGCTCCTAGTCACTTGACAATTTCCAATTGTTAATGAAAAATGGTGTATACGTGTGGTTTTCTCACCCCTTAGTTTGGTTTGATTTGGGGTTGTTTACTTGAGTCATCCAGATAATTGCTTCATTTTCCCACCTTTCCTGGTTTCTGAAGTCTCCCAACCCTCACGTATGAGAGTCTCAGGGGCCTTAAAAAGCCCCCCGCCCAGGATGTGTTTGGAGCTCCTCTCCCAAGCTGGACCCATTTCTGTTTCCCTGTCTACACTTCATCTCAGGAGGAACTTAAAGCCAGAGCTCTGTTCAGATTGAAATTCAACCTCTTGTTTTTTTTTTTTTTTCCTCTTCCTCCTCTGGAGGAGTTTTGGAATTATTCCCTTTGGTAGGTAGGAAGCAAAAATCAGCAGGAACCCACTGAATCACAGCCAGGGAAGTTGCTTTGCTAACTTGAATGCTGACTTCTCAGAAGATGGCAATCACTCTGTAGGGATTTAGCTGCTCAAGATTGCTCTTTTAAAGGTTTCCAAGTTTCTTTTTAGACAGAAAAAAAAAGACAGGGGAGGATATTGGTGACTTCTGCCTTTCCACATGAGCTCGATGCATCATTCATAATGAGTAGTTAATTGAAGAACCATATTATTACTTTATTTTCCTTAATACAAGCTAGCTGGAGCTCCCATCTACTAGAGCATTCAAGAGTTTCTATCTCTGCTGGGTTTGGAGAAGATGTGTTTGTATTTTAGGAAGTTCAGCTTCTTGGGCCGTGACAATATTGAGGGGCTTACATGGTGCCTGGAAACGGGATGATGGGTCTGGGCCTTAGTTTACAGTGGACATCAAAGCAATATGGTCAGGTGACTCCATTATGCCCATACACCTATTGTTAGGTCCTTAACACAGAGAATCTGCCTCTTGGTATTGCTTTCAAGGTTTGACGTTTAAAGTCCATCATCGAAAGGCATCCCATATCTATGTCCTATTTGGGAAACTGCTGGCTGGCCCTGGGTCTCTGCCATTCCCAGAAATACTCCAAACTGCCGTTCCTCTCAGTCTCATTTCCCTGACTAAAGGCTCCTCTTTCTAACATTTCCCCTTCCAGGTCCTTGAAACAAATAAAAATAACTGTTTGCTTCTCCAGATGGGTTTGTGTGTATGTGTGTGTGTGTGTGAGAGAGAGAGAGAGAGAGAGAGAGAGAGAGAGAGAGAGATTTGGGTAGAGAGGACAGATAAGTCGGATCTTTTAGAAGTATAATCCTTACCTCTCATTCCTGGGGTAAACATTGTGATGTGGATATTAAAAAGAAGTTTGGTTGCTCCTTGGTGGCTTCGCAGCAGCTTCCCCGAAACCTCCAAACCCTTCTAGAAGGTTTTCCTTCACAGGGGTGTGGAGTGGGGTGGGGAAAGTGGCAAGCATTTTGAGGGGTTCTCCTCATAGCTTTGTTAAAAACAGAAATAAGTAAAGAATCAGGGCAAGACAGAGAATAGAAGGTGTCGACTGAAATAAATGCGCAGCCTAAAAGTTAAGAGCTATGTTTTATCTGAATGGAGGACTCTAGCCGGGATGACATCCTCTCAGATTGCTCTGAGGGACTGCTCCGAAGAGGTGGGGAGGAGCTTTACAACAAAGACCAGGTAGTTGGAACAATAAAAGATTACTTGTTATCTAAAGAAAACCAGGCATCTCAAGTTAAAGAATTTAGCACTTTTCTATGTATGGGAGGAAGCAAACTTATGGACTCAATGAATTCATTCCTTTGACAAGCACCTGGCTATCTAGGGCCAGTATCCTGTCCTTTCTTATTCTGAGTGCCCTCAAAGGGCACATTACGAGTGGCTGCAGAGGCCAGGCTGCAGGCCTGTCCTCACTAGGGGGTGGCGGCGGCTGCTGATGACTTGGTCTCAGCATTCTTTGTTTACTGATACGGTTGCAGTATTTTCGTTCACAAAGGGACATGAGAAAATACTAGGATTGTGGCCCCAGGCTGTCTACAATGTTATTCCTTCCTGGTGCCAGTGAGCGAGCTCTTTCTAATCCTTGTTTCAGGAATAGGAATAAAATAGCTCTTCAAGACTCCAGGCCGTAGGCAGGAAATTCATTGCCAGTCTACTGAGAACATGAGATCTGTTCCTCATACTTTCCTTCCAAGGTCAGCACCTAATCCACAATGTAAAGACCAAGATTTGGCTCCCACAACCCCTGGCTTCATTGCCTGTCTGTACTCTGAAATTCCTCTTCCTTTTGAGCACCTTAAGAATCTCTTCCTGTTGATTGCAAGCTTGACTACATATCCACCCATTATTTTGTTTTGTTGTATCTAGGAACTCTTCAAGTATTTGGAATGTTTCTTTGTTGCGGGAAGTTCTTTGAATACAGATTCAGATTCTCTAATAGACATAGGGCTATTCAGTTTTTGGTTTTTTTTCCTTGAATTAGATTTTGTAGGTTTTTTGTTTCAAAGAATTTTTCCATTTTGTTGAAGTTGTTGAATCTATCGGCATCTGCTTTCTCCCAATTTTCCATTACTGTCTTTTAATATCTGTAAAGTCCGTGGTGCTGTCCCCATATTCATTTCCGACATTGACAATTTGTGTCTTCCCTCTTATTTAAAAGCTATTTTTGCCAGAAATTCTCGATTTTCAAGTATTTTTAAGAATGAAAACTTCGCTCATTTTCTCTGCTTCTTGTCTTTTATATTTTATTGCTTTTACTCTTGTTGTTATGTTTTCTGTCCTTCTACTTGTGGGTTGGCTCTGCTTTTTCTAGCTTATTGAGGTAGAAACTTAGATAATCGATGTTTAAGCTTTCCTTGTCTTCTAACATAAACATTCAAAGCTATAAGTTCCCTCATAGCGTTGTGCAATATTGTTAATCCCCTGGTTTTTATTATCACTCAGTTTGAAATATTTTCTAATTCCTCTTATTATTTCTTTTTCGTCTTGTTTGTTCCTCAGAAGTATGTTACTTAATTTTTAAACATTTGAGGATTTTCTAGATATCTCATTGCTATTGGTTTCTAATTTAATTCTGTTTCGGTCAGAGAATACACTAAGATTTCAGTCTTTTGAAATTATTGATATTTATTTTATGGCCCAGGACATGATCTGTCACGGTGAATGTTCCACATGTGTTTGGAAAGAATGTGTCTTCTGCACTTGTTGAGTGTGTCCGTTGCGACTGGCAGCAGAAGTAGGGAAGATCCTTTCAACCTAGGAAGCTTGTCATGAGTGCTTTTTCATGTCAGAAGTTATTAATTAAAATATGTGAAGTAGTTTATAATAACTTATTTAACCATTTTTTGTTATCATTTACATAACTTCTTCCTCTTCTCCTTCTTCCTCTCCTCTTTTTTTTTTCTTGCTGTTCTTTCTGGTAGTTTATTTAAAAAACCCATCATTTTGTACATATTCATAATTATTTTCTTAGGGTAAAATTCTGGATTGGAATTGATGAGTGAACATGTATGGGATTATTGAAGACTTCTGCTTCTTGACAAATAGCCTCCCTGAAAATTTTCACCTGTTCTTGTAAATATTTTATATTTACAATATATTATTCTTATTCGTTTGTAAGTTTTCATTCCATATTAAAGCCTTTAGACATTTATCAGTAAAATGTAAATATTTCCTTTTGAATATTTTTCTGAGATTTCTTGAGGCATAAAATGTTTCACTCTTTAAATGATCCAATCTATTTTCTTTTCTTTTATGCTTGGAAAATCTATCGATATCTCAAAATCAGATTTGACTTCTGTGTATTTTCTTCAATGTGTAATATGTTTTTATTAATTCATATAGAAAATATTTTTTTGTTTTGTGAAGGAAAAGTTGGGCTGGTCCAACAAGATAACTCACAGGTCTAGGAATGTGAAGGAGAGGCTGGGCTGGGCTAACAAGATAACTCACAAGTCTAAGTATTGGAATACTGATCTGAGTTCTGCTGGACTAACTTGTAAATCTAAGTTAATTAGTGTTGGTTTACTGTTCATGTTTTTTGCTAGCCAGCTGGATTTTCAAAGATACATATCTAGCTTTGGAATGTTGGTTTGCTGCCTCCCCACCTCCACTTTTGTGATGATAATGCTGCTAAAGCTGTTCCATACCTATTGGCCTAATACCCCAAGCTTGTACTTTACCCTATAAAACCTCATGCGCACGTCTTGGAGGTGCTCAGAGCTTCAGAGCAGAAGCCCCTCTGAGCCTGCCGGCGTAATACATCTGAGTACTCCAACCCTCCGAGTGGTGCTTGTTTCTTGACTGGCCTGTCGTTTCCGTAACATTTCATTATTAAGATCTAATTTTGGAAAAATTTGGTAACTCATATCACCATTGTACTTACTGAAAACATTTTTTTCCTCCATTGACTTCTGATGCTGCCTTCATAAATTACTAAATTCTGATTCATTCATAACCTTTTCCAGGACTCTCTGTTTTGTCTTGTCAATTTGGTCAGTATATTTTTGTACCAATACAATATGTTTTAATTGTTATAAATTTAAAATACTTTTTAATATCTGCTGGGGCTTATCTTCTTTTTTTCCCCTTTTTAAAAGAGAACTTGGTAATCTGAACATATGTGTATAAGCAGTTTATTGAGGAAATATATTATTATAACTACATTATATTCACTAAAAATTTTAATGAAAAACATTTAAGGTTCTTTTAGTTACCACCTTCAATTTTACTCCTCTTTACTCCAGGAGTTTAGTATATGTTCACTTATTACATTTTAAAATAATCTGGCATACAGTTATATAAATCTAAAAACTACATATAGTTTTCTAAATATTTTAAAAATTTGCATAAGTGGTGTCACACCATATAGCTCATGCTGGTTCTTGGCTTATTCGTTGTTATGTTTAGCATTTATCCATTGAAATTTATGTAGATCTAGATAGTCTTTACAGCTATATAGTTTTCTATTTCATGAATAATACATTATTTTATTTAATCTTTCCATTATATGTAAGTATTTAAGGTGTCTTCAGTTTATTTACAATTATGAACATCATCACAATCAATGTCCATTCATATTTTCCTTGTAACCAATACTCATTTTCAAGGCTATGTATCTAGAAGTGAATATTGGGCCATAGGGTACTGCACTTTCAATTTTATAGGTATTGCCAAGTCAGTCTCCAGTGTAACTCGCCCAGTTTGACTTTGGATTAGCAGGATATCAGAGGACCATTGTTCATGTTACTATTGTTAGACTCAGATAATGATATTCTGATGAATGAAATATGATACCTCACTATTTTTAAAATTTGCATTTCTCTCGTGATTGGCAGCATCTTTTCATATGCTTCTTGGATACTTATATTTCCTTTCCTGTGAATTGCTTATTCATGTTCCTTGCCCTTATTTATTTTGAGTTATTTGATTATGTTCTTATTAATTTTTAAGATTTTTCTTAGCTATTCTAGGTATTATTCTAGATAGTATAGAATAAAGGGAGAGAGAGGGCAAATTTTTCTACTGCTCTGTTGCTTGGCACTTAACCTGGTTAAAGGTGTACCTTTTCAAACTGAGATTTTTAATTTTTTTTTTGAGACTCTTAATTTTAATGTGATCACTTTTATATGCTTTCTTCTCTGCTAAGTGCTTGGTGTGTTTTAAGAAACTTGTTACTGCCAGAAATTATATAGAAAGTCTATATTGTCCTCTTTAAAAAAATTTAAAGAATTATTTTTCATGTTAGTTTTAAATGTATCTGTAAATTATTCTTTGTGTTTACTCTAATGTTGGACTTTTTTTCCTACCAGAAAACTACTGAGTAGTCTGTCCGTTCCTAATCATCCTCACTGACTTGTGATAGCACTTCTATTATATACTAGGTCTCATATATGCGTGTTTGTTCCTGAATTCTCTGTTCTATGCCATTCATCTATTGTCTATTTTTCTATCAGCCTTACACACTTGTAATAATTATGGCATTATAATAAGACTTGAAATCTGGTAGGGCAAAATCCTTCTCCTTGTCATTTTGTTATGAAATAGTTTTAGCTCATCTATTCCTCTATTCATATGAAGTTTAGAATATGCCTGTCATATTTTGTATTGTACTGACTTCAAAGATTAATTGGAGATTAAAGGACATGTTTAGCATGTAGAGTCTTCATCTCTAGTAATAGTCTGTATTTCCCATTTTATTAAAGTTCTTTTTCTGTCCTTCAAGAAAGTTCAGTAAGTTTCCCCATAGAGTTTCTAATTTTTTATTAGATTTATTCCTAGTTATCTTACAGTTTTTGAATCTTATGATATCTTTTCTTCTCTTAACATATTATTGAATTTCATTATTCCTGGTATAGTGGAATGCTAATAACTTCAATTAATTCCATGGTTTTGAATATTAAAAGATAATGTTGAATTATAATAATCTTAATAAATAACAACTCTACCTACTTGCTTTATGATCTTGGGTTTTCTATACTAGGCCCCTACCTATTTTCATCACTTTCTCTCCCAGGATTCCAGTTAAATCTTTCAAAAACCCCAAGGAAGATGTTCCCAAAGGATTACCCTGAAATTGATTTTCTGGACTTCAGTTGTGTAATAAAGAACACATCAGGCCCTGGAGACATTCTTGTCTATTTCAGCCAGTACCAAAGCTAATTGTTACACAAGAGAGCATTTCTTCTTTAGGAAAATATCAGCCCATTAGCACAGAAAAGAACAGTGATCTTGTGTGTGTAAATTCTAGTCATATAAGCTCAAGTTTCCCACAGAAGTACTTAACCTTTTGCAGTTAAAATGGTTACGGGGAACATTGGCAGAACTGTGTTGTTTCTATCTACATTCTGTAAGTGTAGATTTGGGTAGAAGAGAAGCTGAGAATAGGCTGCGACCTTAGCTAGGCAATGAAGTCATGTCTCATGAGGAGAAAATATGCTTTATTCATACGAATTAACCTGTCTTTGAAACTCTTGCATCACAAAGTAAAAGCCAGATGAATGGTGTGTGTTCTGTAATATTCTGGAGTGGCAGCAAAGCCAGCTTTTTCGCTCCCAGAGCGTTCTGCTCAGTGCTTTAGAGGTCATTAGGGAGCACACGTGATATACACAAGACTGAATGGTGATGGATGTATGTCTCAGAGATGAAAAGAAATTATAACTATTTGGCAAAAGTTTACAGAATACCTAATATGTGTACTAAGCTGTTATCCTACTATGTGCATTGTGCATCTTTTCTGGAAAGTAATATAGCAGTGTGTATAATAAGAGACATTAAGCTGTTCATACCTTGAACTGAGCGAAGCAATTTATCCTGAAGAAATAATCTAGAAGCAAAAATCTGCATACACAACACATTGTAATATATTCATTTTTTATTCTACAAATTTTTATGTAGTGTCACACTATACCAGGTACTTAGATTTAACGGCAAACAGGAAAGCTAATGCTAATGACTTCCATTCTGGAAACACGACAGTTACAGAAAGCCAGAAACTCCCCGCTCTTACAAAGAAACTAAAAATGCCACATGAAATGAAATTTTAAAAGGACCATTTAAATAAATGAGTGAGCTTGGCAGAAAGGTCAGGGAAGGAACTGGACTATCACTCAGTAGAGGTGAAAAAACAATGAGGGTGCTTGTGTACCAATTCATGGGACTGGCTTTTATTTTTGGTTTCAACAATCTCATTAGCAAGAAACAGGTAGCAAAAAGTTGGCCCAATAAATGGCATCGAGTCAGACTGGATACCCTCCTCCACTGCATGAAGTATGAAACCACGAAGGATGCCTGGGAAAACCTAGTTGTTTAAAAAAAAAAAAAAAAATAAAAGCTCCACCACAGCAGAAAGAAGAGAGACAGCGTTGAGTTTCAGCATTGGCTTTGACTGAAGGTGACGAAAAAGTTTCCTTTGAGAATCTGTGGCTTATGGTCAGCCTCATGAGGGAATGGGGACTGAATTCACGTATTTCGAGCCTGAAAAGCCATAACCTGACACTTTTACTTTATAATGAACAGAGATAGCACTGTTACCAGCAATCTGGTGGAAATAAATGCAAATATTCTTTAGAGGAACTAAGAATCCACGAGATTCTTAAAGCTTTAATTCCTATTGGTAGAGTTCCAAAAATGTGAAATAATAGTAATAATAATAGTAATAGTAGTAATAATAATAATAATAATAATAATAAATCCTACACAAAAGGAAACAGAATACTATGAATGAAAGGTAACAGAAAAAAAGAGAAAAAGAACTAGAACTAAAGCCAAAAAGTTTTAATTGTTTGACACAGAACATAAAATAAATATGTTTAACCTATATTTAAAAAAAAAATGAAAAAACATGATGAGGAACTATAACTTATTCATTTATTTATTTATTTATTTTACAATTAGAAATTAGTTTTAAATGACCAGAAAGACTGGGAATAAAGAACTAACTAGAACTTCTAAAAATAAATATATGGCAACTAAAGTAGAATGGTCAAACATCAAATTCTACAGAGCTGAAAAGAAAATTAGGCAACTACAAAGAAATAGGAAAGTTAAATAGACTAGAACAGAAACAAAGAGAGAAACTAAGAAAGTACATTAAAAAAATAGACAGAGTGGAGGGAATAGGTTCAACACACAGTCATTAAGGATTCTTGAAAGAGATTATGGAGAGACTGAGAAGTCAAAACTCGAGGAGATAATGGCTAAGAATTTTCCTGAATTATTTGGGATCCCAGTGGATCCCAAGCAGAATAATGAAAACTCTATCCAGATGTGAGCACATTATCTTTGAAAGTTTTGCAGTTTCATTATTTAAAGGCGTTACAAAAGTAACTTGAGAAAAAACATGATTAAAGAAATGACTGTTAGGCTGACATCTAGCTTCAAAGTACTGAGAAAAAATTAGTAACAATTTATAATTCTATACTTTCAAAATCAAGAATAAAATCAAGAAAGTTATAGAAAAATCTAAAACAGAGCATTTTCTAGTGACAGAACTTTGCAGAAAGGAACCTAGTACTTGTACTTCAGAAAGAAGGAAACAATCCCAGACAGAAGGTGTGAGGGATAAGGAATGTTGACTACACTAGAGAACAAATATTTGGATACAAAGAAAATATTGATTAAATTAGATAATTGTAATGTTGAATATTGAGAGTTAAGTAAAACAAGATGTAAACTATAAGCAACATTAGCATGACAGAAGGGTTTGTGTGACACACAATTGGATTTGTGTATTCTAGGATCCTTTTATTATTCAGCAGTAAGGCGAAGATACTACATTTAAACTTTTTAAAGTGTACAGGGCAAAAATGAAATCTCTCAATGAGCAAACAAACTAAAACTTCACAAGTACAGCAAAGGAAAACAAGAAAAACAAACAAACAAAAAGAACAGGGAAACACCAAGGTAAATAACACAAAATTAGATGGCAGAAAACATCTAAATGCAAGACTAATTATAATAAGGGAATATAAATTGAACTCTTCAGTAAGAACACAGAGATTACCAGAGAAGATACAAAAATATGGAAATCAATTACATGTTGTTTACAAGAGACACACATTCAACATAAGAACATAAAAAAGGTTGAACAAAGATATGTAAACAGAGACTATAAACAGAGATAATAGGCAAATACCTGGTTTTTGTTACTAACAGACAAAATAGACTTCAAGGCAAAAAGCATTACTACAGGTAAAGACAGTCACTATATAATAAAAAAAATTGTCAGTTTACTGGGAGGTAATACAACCTAAAAACATAGCTTCAAAATATATAAAGTGCTCTCTCTCTCTCTCTCTCATTCTCTCTCTCTGTTGATAATCGATATATCAAGTACAAAACAATTAGAAAGGATGTAGGAATTTGAACTACACAGTTAGGAAGCTTGATCTGATGGCCATTTGGAATATATCCCCAACAATCAGAGAACGCAGTGTTGTTTTTAGTACACAGGAAAGGTTTATGAAATTAACAGCAAACTCCAAAAATTGGATATCATATATATCTTGTGTTCTGTATACAATAAAATTAATTTATAAATTTATAATACCAAAAAAACCAAAAATAAAGTAGCGCCACTTGGAAATGTTAAAAAAAAAAAAAAGAGCTCTAAAAAGATTCATGGATCAATGCAGCAATCAGTATGGAAATAGGAACCTGAAAGATGTAAAATGCAATGTGAGGACTGAGGGAAGACTTCCTGGAGGACGTGCTTGTATTAGAAAATAAAAGGGCTAATGATTAATGTGCTAAAGATCCAACTTGTGAAATTAGAAAAAGAACAATAAAATAAGCCTACAGAAGTAAACAAGGAAAAAAACAAGTTTATAAAACTGAAAACAAATAGAATTAACAAAGCTAAAGGTAATTTTTTTCAAATTTAAGATGAATGAAATCACATGTATGTAAGAAGACTGACCAAAGTAAAAAAAAAAAAAAAGACACAAACACTGTTAGTAATAAAAATGAAGACATAACTATATATAAAGAAATGATTTTAAAAGATGATAAAAGTATTGTGATAAATTGGGAAAACTTTAAATGGAATAAACAAAGTACCTAGAAAGATACTTTACCATTGAAATTGTAGTTGAGTCTTCTCTCAAAGAAAATAGTAGTCTCAAATGCTTCTGCAAATGAATTCTGTAAAACATTTGAAGGTACATTATATCGATTTTACATAAATTCTTCCAAAGAATAGAATGCATTAGGGAGGATTTATTCTTTTCCTATGAGGTGATTATGACCTCACTACTCAAACCAGAAAAGGATGGTAGAAAAGGAAAGGAAAATTATAGATTCATTTCACTCATGAACATCCAGGAAATATTTTAAACAAATTATTAGCATCCTGAATCCAGCAATATATTAAAAAATAACTGTTAATGACATTGGTCAAATCCTAGAAATGCAAGGTTATTTTAATATTAGAGACTCTATCAAGATGTAAATCACCAAATTAACAGATTAAAGGAAAAAACCCATATACTCATCTGAGTAGATGTAGCAAAAACATTAGATAAATTCAGTATCCACTTATGATTAAAAACTCTCAGGGAAAACGAAGTGAAAAGGAAGATTCCTTAATCTAAGATGTTACTGCCAAAAACCTACTGGAAACATCACACTTAATGGTGAAACTTTAAAAACCTTCCCTTGAAAATCAGGAACAAGAAAAAGATACTTGATTTCACTGTTTCTATTCAAAATATTGCTATAGATCTTAATCAGTGCAGAAATGCAAGACTGAAGTAGGTAGTGGGTCCATGAGCACTCGTTTTATTATTTATTATTGTGTTTTATCATTTACCTCTATGTTGTATGTATCATTTTGAATGTATAGAATACTTAACAATAAAAATAAGTGCAAGTGCTTGATAAAGAAAGGAAACAGCAGAAAGGAAGGAAAAGTAAATGGAAAGAAAGATGTTACCTCTCACAGAACTTAGAGTCGAGCAGGAGATACAGGCGAGTCATTTAGGCATTTGAAATACTGCGTACTAAGTGCTAAGATTAGTGGGTTGGTGATTGGGCACCAGCAGACAGTCCTGACACCTAATCTCTCTTTGAGGGTTCCAAACAAGTTTCCTGGAGGAAATGATATGCAAGTTGAGGCTTAGAAGATGAGGAAGAGTTTGCCTGGCAAAGAAGGTGGGAGATTGAAAAATCGGGTGCTAATGGGTGGGAGTAAGACCATCGGTAAAGGGAGAGAGAATAGACAACACTTAGGCAGCTGGGATCGTCTAAGAACATGTCCTGAGCAGGGAATTTCAGGTCAGGACAGGCAAGAGAAGAAGCTAGAACGGTAAGCAAGGGCCAGGTTGCAAGAAGCCAGATTCATTAATTTTTTGTATATCGTCTAAATCATACAGTAAAAAGAAAAAATTCTGAAAATAATCTAAATATTCCAGAAATTGGAGATGGACAAATACAGGAGAAATATTGTTGACTATGAGCAGGTATGTAGAAATGATCATTAAGAAGACTTTGTAGGCAATTGGAAACATCTTTATGATTCTGGTGAAAAATTCAGAACAAAAAAGTCATACTTTACCACTCACACTGTAATTGTAAGTTTATAAAATATGTATGCATGAAGACAAAGATAGGAGGGAAGCATACTGAAAGAACATCGTGTTAGGAGATGGTAATGTATAGTTGAATTTTATTTCCTCTTTTCAGAAATGTTGTTTAATATCTTCTCATTTAAAATTTAAAAAATTAAATAGAGGGACAGTATCAGTAACTTCAGTGACCGCACGGAATGAGATTTTGCTCATTGCTGAATCTGCAGTGCCTGGCACATAGTAAAGGTTGAATAAATATTTCTCAAGTAAATGGGCATTGTTCTGAGATGTTCTGGAAGAATAGCTGACGGTACCCTAACACAATGTCAGGTCAGTCAGAATTGGGCTTCTGCAGCAGTTCAAAGACAGGTGATGCAAACTGATTGAACTTGAGTATCTTCAGGATGGACTGAGCTGTCTGACCTTGCATACTCAAGGCAGATTTACGAGGAGGAGGAGGCAACACTCTTCCAACATAAGGACTAGAAATAGAGGAAGAGTTGGAAGTGAGGTTTGTTTCTTTCTTTTGAGAGGAGATATGAAAGGCATGTTGTTTTAGTTGCTCATGGTTTTTAAAAATCAAAATATTCTTAAATACATGTACAACCTTTTTAAGAGCATATATTTAAATAAGGGAAAAAATTCCCAAAACTACAATGGATTTTATTTTTGTGAGTTCTTTTCCGATTTTTTCACATGTATAATCATTCTATATGTTATTTTATATTCTACTTTTCTATTTAATACTATTTTAATAAAGTCTTTTAATATTTTAAAATCCAATTTTCATTGAATAAATACTATAGTTTTTCAAATTTTGAACCTAAATCTTGAATTTACTTAACCCTCAGTCCTTTCATTCATGTGCTAGTTTCTGGTATTGTTGTCTGGATTTTTTTTTTTTTTGGATGGATTTTTCTTTTTTCAAGTTATATTTGCTTTTTTTCCTCCTTTGTAGAATTTTCGTGAAAGAGAGTTTCAGGGAAAGAAGGAAGTTCTAGGTCAAGAGTTAGAAATACTGTGATGTGGATATGTGTATCTAAATTCTCCTGCAAAAGAATAATAGGAAAAAAAAAACTGTTTCCTTGTGTATCCTGCTAGAATGGAATGGGCTGCCTCACTCAGTCAGCATTCTAGGATGAGATGTTCATCCTCAGCATTTTGAGTTCTAGATTTTATAGATAAAATCTATTGAAAACTTTTAGGGATGGGTGAAGACAGGTGAAGGAATAGCTGTAAAAATCCTGCAGGTCGTTTTCTCATTTGCTTGCCATAAAATATGGTCTGGCAGTCTTAGACCCATTTTGCTGGTCAGGAAACTGAGGATCATTGAAATTAAATAACTTTTCCAAAGTTACTCAAAGAGCTAATGGTAGGTCTCAGCTGGAATTTAAGCCTCAATTTCTAGACCACTATAGCCATATGTGGAAATTCCAAAAAGTGATGGATTTTTGTCAATAAGAAGTTTGAGATTAGGAGAGGAGGTATTGGCTGCTTGGTACCAAATACAGACTAATCTCTAACCATATGATCTTGATCTAGTCTCTGACCTTCAGTTTCTTGAACTAGAAAGTGGGGGTGGATAATACTGTTTGCTTCTCAAGCTTGTGTGAAAAGTAAAGGAAGTGATGTACACAAGTATTTGTGCAGTGCCTGCACACAGCAACATCTAGTAAGTATTTGTGATACACCCAAGGTTCAGACTCTTTAAAGTTGGCAAGGGAATTAACCTGACTAACCATTAACTATCATCAATCCTTCGCTTCAAGGCAGCTTTAGGACTTAGGATGTATCTGGAGATTTTCGCAGTTGTAGTTTCTATCTCTAGAGCTTGCAAATTTTGCATCTGTAAAACTTGTCTTCCTTTTGCTCCAACAGTATCCTAATTTATTAGAGAACAAAGTATCTTTTCAGGGGGAGGTTCAGCTTTTATGCCATGTGTGTGTGTCACTCTGTTCCTGTTTTAGCTCTTTATTTTGGATCCCAACAAGATTTTATTATTCCCTATACTCTATTATCCTGCCTTGTCTATGCCTTCGTGAGTTAATGTCATTCTGTGATTGTGAATGACATGAGTCATAAAGGCAAGATTCTACTGGTATATTCTTTAGCATTTCAGGCTTATTGCTCTGTTTTGGACAATGATATACTTTGTTTTAGAGATTTCCAACGAATGATTGTGTAAACAGATAATGGTAAAATGAACTTATAATAATAACCACTAATTATAGTTACACTGTGTGGTTGAGGGAAGCAAAGATTTTTAAAATGAAAGAAAATAGTCTGTTTCTGTGTATGATCTATGCTTATGTGGCTTTGTACCTATGATTCAGGAAAATATCCCAGATGAAAAAGCTATGATCCTTTATTAAGCTAAACATATTTCTGTTAACCTTTGATATATTCAGGAACAGAGTAAACTGGATACTTGAAGTCGTTTCTATTTGAGATTAAAAGTTTGGTGTTAAAAGTATCTTTTCTATCACACATGTTCACTTGTAATTAATTTGACTGGCTACTTTTAAAAATGCCACGTTAAAGTGGGAATTCCAGAGAAAATGAACACCCATTCATTCCTTCTGTCATTCATTCCTCTTTTTCCATTATCTTCACATCCATTCCAAGTGCTTTTTATTCCTGCCACTCTAATGACACATCTCAAGATTAAGGTCAACCATTTTCTCCATGTTGACAAAATTAATAGTCATGTCTTTAATTTTTATCTTTCTTGATCTTATAACAGCATTTCACATAGCTGATCCCTCTCACCTACTTGAATCATGTTCTTTTCTAGATTTTAAGATACCCCTCTTAGCTATGTTTTCTTGCATTTTTCACTGTCATCCCTGAGTCTACTTTATGGGCTAAATAAAGACTGCTAGTTACCAGACTTCCAAATAGTGGTACCCAAGGGCTCCCTGTGGTTATCTTCTCTATTTACAACCACTCCCTAGATGGTCTCAACCTCTCTCACAGCTTTAAATACCATGTGCTATTGACTTTCAAAATTCTGTCTCCAATTTAGTCTCTCCCTGTGAGCTCTAGCCTTAATACATGCACAAGCCTACTCAATTTATCTGTTTAATATGTACAAATGTTCATTGTCACCCCATCAAATTTACTACCCTACACTGCCCTATAAGCCTTACAGTCTCACTAAATGATACTGCTATTCATGCAATTGCTTATGCCAAAAATGAATCCAGCCTTGAATATCTCCTTCCCTATAATAATGTAATACAATGATTAATTTACTTAATTTTAAATCTACTATCTCACTATTCGCTTTCTATTTGTCCCATCCATTCTCATTTTTTACCTTATTTTGGATCATTTGAATATTCTTTTGTGATTTAATTTTACCTCCTTTATTGGCTTATTAGTATAAGTCTAGCCTCTTCTATTAGTGGCTGCGTTTGCATTTACAGTATACACCTTTAATTTATCACATTCTACTTTCAAGTGATATCTACCACTTCACATATAAGAACCTCACAATAGTCCACTTCCATTTCTCCCTTCCTTGCTTTTAGACTGCTGTTGCCACACATTTTACTTCTAACGTGTTATAAACTCCATGCTATATTGTTAATATTTTAATAGATTATTTTTCAAATTTAAATAATAAGAAAAACTCTTATATTTACCCACGCAGTTACCATTTCTGGTGCTCTTCAATCCTTGGTTTTGATCCAGATTTCCATCTGGTAACGTTTTCCTTCTTTTTATCGTTCTTATACTATACATTGGCTGGTGTTAGATTTTTCAATTTCTGTATATATTTTTGAAAAAAACCTTTCTTTTGACTTTGGTTTTGAACGATTTTGCTGAATATAGAATCCTAGATTGACAGATTACCCCCTATCCCAGTACTTTAAAGATGGTAGCACTCTCTTCTCCCTTGAGTTATCTCCAGTGAGAACTCTGCCATCATTACCTTCATTCCCCTCTATGTAATTATGCCTTTTTTCTTTTTTTTTTTTAAGATTTTCTACTTATTACTGATTTTGAGCAATTTGTTTATGATGTGCCTTAGTATAGCTTTATTTTTCTTATTTTGGTGGTTTGTTACACCTTTTGGACCTATGAATTTACAGTTTTCATCAAAATTAAAAAGTTTTCAGCAAATATTTCTTTAAATATTTTACTCCTCCTCCTTCCTTTTGGGTATCCAATTGCGTGTATTTTAGGATGCCTGATATTGCCCCACTGCTTGCTTGAACTCTTATTTGTTTTTTTCAGCTTACTGTTTTCCTCTGTGTATTTCATTATGGATAATCCATTGCTGTGTCTTTAAGTTCACTGTTTTTTTCTTCAGTGTCTCTCTGCCATTAATTCTATACGGTGTTGGTTTTTATTTTCCCTCAGACATTGTAGTATTGTTAGAAATTGATTTTTTATATCTTCCATGTTTCCACTTAGCATATTAAGTCTTTTGTCTTGATTTTCCAAACATATGGAATGTTTGTAATTGATTGGCTTTTCTTCTCCCCGTGGGTCGCATTTTCTTGGGTCTTTGCATGTATGGTGTGCTAGATAGTGTGACTTTTAAGGAATTGGATGCTAGGTATTTTTACGTTGCTGTCAATATTCTTGTACTTGGTTCTGGCATGTACTTAATTCACGTAGCAAGTTTCATCCATTTGGGTTTTCCTTTAAAGATTTATCAGTGGGACAGAAGTGAGGGTTGTTTCCATGGCTAATTCATCCTGAACACCAAGGCAAACTCCTTCTGAGTCTCCACCCAATGATCTCTGAATTACGGATTTTCCAATTTGGCTGATGAGAACGAGCACTAGCCCCAGCTCTAGGCAGGCATCCATTACTATCTGTCTACCTTTTGGTCCTTTCCTTCGCCTTGGGTACTTTCCTCACGTGCTGTGATTAGTATGTAGCTAAAGGCTCTAGAAACCGCGTGCATATCACCGGCTTTTTTTCTCTGCATGTGACACTCTTTCCTGCCTGATTTTGCTGTCCTGTGATCTAGAGCTGCCTTGGCCTCTCTGGGCTCTCAGTTCTGTCCCCTCAACTCACAGAGTCCTCTAGGCTCCGCCTAGGCTCCCCCTCCCTGAGTTGCAACTTGTGAACTCTCTGAAAGCAACAAACTGGGCCATTTTTAAGCTTATTTTATTTATTTCCTGTCTCTCAGGGAACAATGCCCTTAATTGCCTAATATCCAAAGCCTTAAAAATGTTTGTATATTTTGTTCACTTAAAATAATTTTTTTAGGCAGAAAGGTAAATCTGGTACCTATTACTCCATTTTGGCCAGAAATGGAAGTCTCTTGATTTCTCATTCTCAGTTTTTAGCAAGTCTGGGCATTGTGTTGGCATATATTTTGTAGAAATAACTTGAGGTTTACAATGATATTACTTTCCTCCAAAATGTATTTACATTTGCTCCTCCAGGCCTCTGAGGGCACTGGCAATCTGAGATCACCTTAATCAAAGTTTGGATGTTGTGATGATATGTTGCCGGATGTCAGTTCCTGTAATAGATCATCTAATTCCAATTTTAGTGGCTCATCTAATTCAGCACCCACGATGCTGTCTTTTGGAATAACAAGGCCATTGTAGTTCAGTTTACTAGCCTCCTGATACCACTCTTGTGGTCCTTTCATTTCAACTCTTGTTGCCGAGTGTTATTATATTCAAAGATAGCACCTAGATGGGTTGTGTTATATTAAATACATTCTTCTTACCTCTGTATTTTAATTGGTTTATTTAGATCACTTATATGTGTTAATAAGCTGGGGCTCAAGTCTGCCATCTTATTTGTTTGCTGTATTTATCATTCCTGTTTATCTTTTCTTACCTTCTTTTTGTTGTATAAACGTCTTCTTAGATTCTATTTTGATTTATTTAGTGTTTTGGAGTATATTTCTTTCTCTAACTTTCTTGGCTATTGCTCTGTGTATCGCAATGTATATATATAGATTACCACTCTCTCCTGGTATTCATGTTATTCCACTTCAAATAAAGTATAGAAATCTCATTTATATATGTTTCTTCTCACACCTTTAAAGTAAAATTTGCTTGAGTATTTTCTCCACATTCACAGTGCATCACATCGCATGATATTCTAATTTTTGCTTGAACTGTCAGACATGATTTTTAAATCTCAGGATAAGAAAAATAGTGAATTTACCCTTATTTTACCTATTTCATTATTCTTCCTTTCTAGAGATCAAAGCAGTCTTCCTTGAGCCATTCTTCAAGGGTAGACCTGCTACAACAAATTCTCTCCTTTTTTTTTTTTTCATTTGAGGACATCTTTATTTCCATTTAATTCCTGAATAATATTTTATTAGATACTGAATTAAAGATAAGAAGTTCTCATTCAGCACGTGAAAAATCTTATGCTACTCCTTTCAGCCTCAGTGGTTTCAGATGAGAAATCTTTTGTCGTCTGAATTGATCTTCCCCTGTGGGAAGGTGCCATTTCTCTCTGACTGCTTTCAGTATTCTTCCTTTGCCTGGATCTCAGTACTTTAACCACAGTGTGTTTAGGGCTGGATTTCTTTGGGTTTATTTTGTTTGGTGTTCACTTAGCTTCTTGATCCTATGCCTTTATATCTCTTACTAACTTTGGGAAATTTTGGGGTCTTAATTTTTCAGATACTTTTTATCCTCAATCTTGTACTAATCTCTAGGACTTCAATGGTATGCATGTTAGGTTTGTGTTATTGTCTCACAGATCCATGAAGCAATGTGCATATTTTTTACAATCCTTTTTGTCTTTGCTGTTCAGATTAGGTGATTTCTATTGTCTTACAGTATTAGTTTGCCAGGTCTGCTGTAACAAAATACCACACGATGGGTGGCTTAACCAAAAGAAACTCACTGCCTCACAGTTCTGGAGGCTACAAGTCTGAAAATCAAGGTGTTGATGGGGTTAGTTCCTTCTGAGGGCTGTGAGAGAAGCATCTGTTTCTGGCATCTCTCTTCTTGGCTTGTAGATGGCTACCTTTATGTTCACATGGCATTCTCCCTATATGCATATCTCTGTGTCGATTTCCCCCTTTTTATGAGGACTCCAGTCATACTGGATGATTACAGCCCACCCTAATCACCTCATTTTAACTTGATTACCTTTGCAATGACTCTGTTTCCAAATAACGTAACATTCTGATGTACTGGTGGTTAGAACTTCAACATGTGAATATTGGAAGGACACCGTTCAAACCATAACAGTATCTTCAAGTTCACTGATTCTTTCCTCTGTAATGTTCATTTTGCTATTGACATTTCCAGTGAGTTTTTTAATGTTAGTCACTTTACTTTTCAGTTATATAATTTCTATTTAGTTCTTTTTTATGTCTTATTTATTTGATGAGATTTTTTAATATTTTTATTTGTTTCAAAGGAATTTGCATTTTCTGGTTGAATCATATTTATGCTGAGTGCTCCAAAATAGTTGTTAGTTAATTCCAAAATCTGATTTATCTTGGCAGTGACATATGTTCACTGTCTTTTTGAAATCATGTTGTGATTTTTCTGGTGGTTGATATGACAAGTGATATTCTGTTGTATCCTGGACATTATCCTGGAGATTTGGCCTCTATTTAAATCTTCTGTTTTAACATAATCCTATTTAGATTGAGCATACAAGTCCAGCCTCCTCTTGTGAGCTATAGTTCCAATGACAATTTAGTTTTGAGAGGTTTCGTAGCATTATTTCTATTTGCTTGGTTTGTCTAGGGCCACCGGGGCTCCTACTAATCCCTGAGGGTCCCTCCTGCAGTGATGGAAGTGACTTCCCCTACTCAGGCTGCTAGTGACGTTAGATGAGGAAAGAGAGTCTCCAGACTTGAGGGATGGAAAGCACTTCCCTGGGCTGAGCTGTTGTTCTCAGCAAGACTCCTCTTTGATCCAGGGGAGAAATGTATCTGGGATATCTTTTGCTGCTAAGTTAAATACTGGGAGATTCTAGGCCTGGATCACCTTCTGCTACTGGATGGGTATTTGGGATTCCCTGCAACAGTGTGTTGTTTTTCTAGTTCTGGGGCCGCTTAGCACTCTGATTACTTCTTCATACCTTTTAGAGTTTTCCTATGGTTGTCTGTTGCATTAATTCCAGGGTTTGTAGTTGTGTTTAATGGTGTATTAGTTAGGGTTCTCCAAAGAAACAGAATCAATGATAGATAGATAGATAGATAGATAGATAGACAGACAGACAGACAGACAGACAGAAAGGCAGGCCTGGGAGTCAAGGCAATTGATGATATAAATCCTAAGACAAGAATGGGGGAGAATGAGATGAGATGTCCCAGTTCCAGCAAAGAGACTGAAAGAAACAAAAGAGAGAGAGAGAGGGGGCTCTTAATTTCTCCTTTGTTGGCCTTTTGTTCTATTCAGGCCTTCAATGGATTGGATGATGCCCACCCACATTATGGAGGAAATTTACTTGACTGAGTCCACAGATTAAAATGCTAATATCATTCAGAAATACCCTCATGGACACGCCCAGAAATAATATTTAATGTGGACATCCCACGACCAATCAGTCTGACACACGAAATTAACTATATAAATAAAGAGGAGCAGGGAGAGGCAAGTCTATGTCATCTTGTGCATTCTAGAAGGCCTGTATTTATTTATTTTTTTTTCTGTTATTTTTGGATTTTGAGTGGTAGATGAAAAGTAGACAGTGTTCAGTCTTCTGTCTTCTACAGCATATTCTTAAACTGGAGGTTAACACTTGAGATTTTTCTAGTGCATTTCTTTCACACTGGAGTTGCTTAAGAACAAATATTTTTGTATTTGCATGATGTTTTAACAAATAGTAGTTGTAAGGTATAAGGAGGGACTTCTGTGAGCAACCAGTTGTGAACTATTGAGAAATTGAAGTGTGAAAAAGCATAAATAATGGAGGATGTTTGTGAAGCAAAAGGGAATAAGGATATCCCAGGAATTAATAAGGTGATGTAATGTCTTCTTTGGGGCAGTTTTATTTCTCCACCTCCATCTCCAGTCAAATAGATCTGCTTCTTCACTAGTAGGAGTGTTAAGTTCTTATGTCTTTCTCTTCCCCAGGCATGAAATTCATTAACTTATTTTATTAAAATGGAGAAATTTTTCTTGATTAGCCAGTGTTAGTGATAAAGCTATTTCTTGTTAGTTTAGAGATGTTTAAATTTTTCTCAGCCAAATGGAACTATCAACAAATTCCTATTCATAATAATCAATGTGAAAAATATTTCTAAATCATTCTTTAGGCACTAATTAGGAATAAAATATCTCACCCAACAGCCACCAACACAAATGCCTCTTGTTTTTAATTTTAACATCATGGAATTGCCTCATCTGTCACTGTTTAGAATCCCATCAGGGAGAAAGGAATTTAAAGGTTGTTATTAAAATCACTTACGAGTTTCGGAGATAAATAGTTCCATGGATTTTACTTGGAAAAGCAACATGCCACTTTAAAGTGGTAAACTTTAATTTAATTAGTAGAAATAAAATTGTATATAAATCAATTAGGAAGCACGTGAGTGCCCCTTATATGCCCTGCATCCTGACAGTTCCTGGGAAATGTGCGTAAGGCAAGGTACATTCTGTTGATCACAGCCTGAGTTTGGAGATAAAGATTACACACATGAAATAATTAACTGAGAATCCAGGACACTGATCATCAGTAAAGAATGAGTCCTGAGAAGGAAATACCAAGTACATGTTGCCTAGAGTAATCAAGAAAGATTTTTAAGAATGGGAGAAATGTGAGCTGGGATTTGATAGAAGATGAACTTTGGTATCGTGTAAGGGAGACAAGAAACGTCCAAAGGGAGAGATGACACACCAGACCCACAGGTGAGAAGGAATTTGGTCAAAGTTTCCTAAATGGAGGAGACCATGCTAGCAAGGGATAAAAGTTTGGGGAAGAGAGGTAGGGATCGATCACCAGGACAAGACTGGAGGGGAACCTCTTGATGGCCTCCTAAAGGAAAACAATAATCTTGTTTGTCAGTGGATATGTGAGTTCCCTGGGAACAAGAATTGACTGTTTGATTCTGTATCACCAGCACCTGGCCCTCAAAACTTTTGCTGAATAAAACAAAACAAAAACAAAAACAAAAACAAAACTTCTGCTGAATGAATGAATAAAGAACATGGGGAATCTAAGCTTAGTCATTTCTTCAGCTTACGGATAAAACTTTCATGGTCATCATTCTCCTCCTCCTCCCCCTTCTCCTCTTGCTCCTCCATTATCTTTTCCACATGTTCTACTTCCTGCTACCTTGAGCTCAGCCTTCCCTACAATTACTTTGTACTGAATGTGCAAAGCTACTTGTAAGTGAGCCGAGCTCACTCGTTAGGATTTTGAGTCAAATGTTCCCTTCTGCAGTTCTGAAATGAGTTGCTATTTTTCTTCTGTATGACTCATTTCCATGGTAATTTTCATTTTGCCTCGTTGTTTTATGGCAAATCCTTGCTCTGAAAACCCAGTTTTGAAATAGATTTTTTAATTATAAAGTTATTGCTTGGAGTTTTAGGTTCACAGAAAAATTGAGTGGAAAGTACAGAGCGTTCACATATACCCCTTCCCCACACACACTTAACAGCTTCCCTCACCATCAGCATCCCACACCTGAGTGGTACGTTTGTTACAACTTATGAACACACACTGATGCAGCACAATCGCCCAGAGTCACTTTGGGTTCGCTGTTGGTGTTGTATATTTTCTGTTATGACAGATGAATGATGACATATAGCCATTATTATGGAATCCAACAGAATAGTTTCACTGCCCTAAAAATCCCCTGTGCTTTACCTATTCATTCTTTTCTCCCTGCAAGCCCCTGGCAACCACTGATGTTTTTACTGCCTCTATGCTTTTGCTTTTTCCGGAATGTCACATAGTTGAAATTATATAGTACATAGCCTTTTCAGATTGGCTTCTTCCACGTAGTAACATGCACTTAAGCTTCCTCCGTGTCTTTGTGTGGCTTCCTAGCTCGTATCTTTTACCACTGAGTACTACCCATTGTCTGGGTGTACCAAAGTTTGTTTATTCCTTTACCTGTTGAAAGGCATTTTGGCCACTTCCAGATTTTAGCCCTTATGAATAAAGCTGCTATGAACTTAGGTGCGGACACTTCAATGTGGACATGTTTTCAGCTCCTTTGGGTAAATACCCAGGAGTGTGATTGCTGGAATAGTATTGTAAGAATATCTTTAGTTTTGTAAGAAAATGCCGAACTGTCTTCCAAGGTGGCTGTGCTATTTTGCATTCCCACCAGCAGTAAATGGGAATCTTTTTCGTCAAAATATTTTAGTACTTAAAAACTCTGAAGGAGGAAGAGGAGGCTCCTTTTTAAAACACATAACGAAAAGCTTATTTACAGAACAGAAACAGATTCACAGACATAGGAAACAAACCTATGGTTACCGGGGTGGGAAGGGATAAACTAAAAGTTTGAGATTTGTAGATACAAACTACTATATATAAAATAAATAAACAACAAGTTTATACTGTATAGCACAGGGGACTACATTCAATATCTTGTAGTAACCTATAATGAAAAAGAATATGAAAGCGAATATATGTATGTGTATGCATGACTGAACAAGTATGCTGTACACCAGAAATTGACACTACATGGTAAACTGACTGTATACTTCAATTTAAACAAAAGTTACTTGAAGTTAGAGACAAGGCATGATACGTGTCCCTGATCCAGCAGCCTGCCAAGCACTTGGTGGTTGCTTGGTGAAGTTTACCTATTTGAACTCTTTCGTCACCCTGTTAGTATTTTTTCCCCATTAGGCAATATTGCCACATCAGTTGATTGGCTCAATGTTCAGTGCTGGTAAGTTTTGTCATAGAATGCCTGCTGCTGCTTCTTTTTTTGAGCTAAGTTACCTCCTTGCCGGTTCTATTGATCTACAGCAGTCCATTCACTCAGTTTAGTCA
Source organism: Vicugna pacos (assembly GCF_048564905.1). NCBI lineage: Eukaryota > Metazoa > Chordata > Mammalia > Artiodactyla > Camelidae > Vicugna > Vicugna pacos. The sequence goes on along the minus strand of NC_132997.1, from coordinate 85,285,834 downwards.
ACTCCCATTCACATTAATTATTTGGAGTTTGTGTGGACAAAACATGCATTAGGCAGCAGCATCCGGATCCAGCTATGGACAGAGCCTGGGCCCAGAGGAGCAGTGACATACCTCCCAGTCTGATGGAGAACTGGCATGATGCTGTGGAATATACAAGCCATTACCACACCATTATTATTACCAATCAGTGTTTTGGAAGTGAATCTAATATTCAGTTTTAATTCAAAATAATTGCTTTCAGCAAGTTTATTTTAAACTTAAACCATATAGGCTCAGCTTGTTTCATCTTCTGTTGCCACAGGAGCAAAATAGATTAATACAGTTGTCTGGGCATGGTGCAAATACTTTCTCTGGTGTATTGTTTTTCACTTGAGAACGGAAAACCTGTCAAATGAAAGGACTAGAGTTCTCCCACCAACTTTAAATGTTATAATTTTGACACCACATAATCTATCTCTCATCATTTTTAGAGATATTTGGAAGTTTTAGCCTTGATTCATTAGCACACAGCCAAGAGCTGTGCATAGAACATTTGTGTTTTATTTTCTTTCTCATGAATCTCGTGGTTATCCGGTGACTGCTCTGCGTAAGGTCCATTTTTAAGTACTACATGTACAAACAAAACAGTAAGGGCTTGTTTTTGACAAAATCTCAGGGATCCCTAACATACTAGTAAAGCTCTTCAAATTGACTTAGTAGCATAAATAAATACTTCTCTAAAGTTCCAGTAAAAATTCAAATCAAAGGAATTGAAGGACTTGAAGGACTTCTTCGACACATGTGCATGCGTTGCGGAGAGTTCCACAGTCTGGTCCCTGCTTAGTGAATCTTGTAATCAAATTCAACAGCCCCGGGCTGGAAACAAGAACCACCACCTAAGGGTGTGAAAACCCTCATGATGTCTTGATCTGTCTTCAAAGGCATCACATTGGGGCCGGGGGAGCAACAATGTCAGGGCTATTTTTAATATTATTTTAAAATTAAGTGGACTTACTTATAAAACATCAGCAAGACCAGAAACTACACATGGACTGATTTAGGGTGCAGAGTCAGAGGTCAGTCTACCTGATGTGCATCCCAGGCTCACCACTTGTTCGCTGTGGGAATTTGGACAAGTTACTTAGCCTCTCCAAATCTCAGTTGCCTCTTTCCAAAAGTGGGATATTTCCTACCACGTGAGAGGATTAAATGAAAGTGAAACTTATAGAAAGTGTTTACCATAGTGTCTGACCTATAGCAAATATTTAAGCAACATTAGTGATTACTAGCACTGTTTAAACAGATGGCACATTTATGTGTTGTTCACTATAATTCCACCAGCTTTGTGTCATAACGCCGTTTATCTCCTGATCAGCTGTGGCTAGCAGCCTTAGTTAAAGATGACTTTAATTAAAATGGGGGTAATTAACTCATGTCCTAATAACTGCTGTGTATTTGATGAAATGTGTCAAAACTAAATATTCAAAAACAAAAATGACAGAAGCAAAAGGGAAAAAGGATCTTGGTGGCAAGAAGGCTGAAGATTTCCAGGGAAGACCCGGAGCGCAGGAGAGCGTCTGGAAAAAAGGGAAAGTGTGGGCACAGGAGGAAAGAGACAGTTATCATCACGGCCTCGCCGTGATTCTCCTGAGCCTCTTCCCTGCAGCCGCACTGGCCTCCGTTCAGTTCTGACTCATCATCTTTCCCCACATTGGGTCTTTGCACGTGCTCTTCCCCACGTGGAACAGTCTCCCCACCCTCTTCTTTATCTAACTAATCCTTCTGTCCTTTAGATATCAATGAAAATGTCACTTTCTTCTAGAAACCTTCCTGATGCCTGAACGAGCCTAGGTCTCACTGCTAAATTCTGCTGTAGTACTGAGCTCTTGCTCTGTCATCGCATGTTGTTGGATCCACTTGTTCAATCTTTAATATTTGCCTTGCCTGCCAGATTATAAGCTCCATGAGAATGGAGGCTGCCTCTGATGCCTCGTTCATCTGGCAGAGGGCATAGCACATAGGTGGTGCTCAATAATTACAGGTTGGCTTATTGGTGGGGAAAGGTAAACTCCAGGTGCTTCCATATTCTTCTCCATCCACCTGTCCCCAACTCCCTTTGTGGCAACAGTGCTTAGAACAATGCTTGTGTCCTAGCGGATGGAGAACAAAGATAGGTGCCTACTCAGCAGATAATGGCAAGATTTTCCCTTTTCGTATTCTCCATGTTTTTCTCTCCTCCTGATCCCATAAGGCTATCGATAGCATCCGGGTTTCCCATTTGTGGTGCTGAAGGTCTCTTATCTTGGGTTTCAACAGCACTGGAAAGCTATGGTGAAGAGAAATTATTGAGAACTCTGTGGTCAAGGCAAGGAACCAGAGACTTGAGCAATCTCTAAGGACAGTCATTCAACAGTAATTTAATAATAATTGAGTGCTTATCTTGAGGCATATCACTTCATCCTCCCTATGAGCTTATGAAGTAATTACTATTAATATGCTCTGATAGAAATAAAACTAAGGCACAGTGCAGTGAAGCAATTTTGCCAAAGTCACACATAGAGCAAGTTGTGAAGCCACGATCTGAACCCAAACTCTTAACCATGATGCAATTTTGCATCTTATGGGCATTGGTATAGGCGACGATGTACCAAACATGAGCTTAAGTACTGGGGAGTCCAAAACAACCAAGAGTCAGGCTCTGGTCTTTGTGAGCCTGTAGTTGGGTGGGGAATTCAGGCAAAAACCTTAAAGGCCCTGAGCTAAAGACTGGGCTGGGGGGATTTATTGCATGATGGGATGGACAGCAAGCCACCAGGCGGGTACAGGTCCTGCTATGGGAGAATGTCACTTGGTGGACATTTTAATCCAGTTTGTACCTGCACAGGCACAGGCATTCAAACAAGGGTTTGTGGTACTTGGACAGTTTGTGTTCTTGAGGCGTGTTAATCCTCAGAACTCCTGCAGTCTTTTTCCCTTTGACCAATGGCCAGTTTCTCCTTGGACAAGGATATGTTTCTTGACTTAAAAGGGGAAGAAATGGACTTCAACTCTGAAAGCATGTGGTGTAATTTTAAGTCATTAGACCATGATGATTGTTCAGGAGAACATTTCTAAAATGTTTTTCTAGGCCTTTGATTCAAAGGAAAACTATTCTGTTAGACTGTTTTGTATTTTCTACCTGAAATTTGGCTAATCTGTGCAGTTTGTGGTTTAACATTTTCAAAGACTCTAGAAAAGGTGATATTTATTACCCACATTTTGCTAAATACATTTATTACTGTCCTGCTCAGTTCCTTTCATGAGATTCCAGAAATGTTTTCTATATAAGCCTCTGGCTTGTCATGGGATGACAGCGGAACAACTCTAGTTCTTTCACCTCCTCTTTGGGCTCACCAAATGCATATGGGTTTATAGATGTCCATGATAACTATAGATTTCATAAGTTAGAAATTAAAATTTTAAATTAATTAGACGTCCACTGACCAACCAAGATGGAATAATGAATACAGCACAAGAAGATACCGATTTGAGCTCTTGACTGTCACTTACCAGCTGCTGAACAAGTATTTCTTGAACATCTTCTATGCACTGCTAAGCTCTGGAAATACAAAAGTATACAAGGCAACATGGCCCCTGCCTTTTATGGAACCTTCATTCCAGGGTATGGGGAAAAAAGCTTATTATTTTGAGAAACTAAAGAGAATTTAACTGGCTGGAATATAGTGAAAAGATTAGGGAGTGGCACAAGATTAAATCATAGACTTAAGAGCCTGGGGTGTGAGGTGCTTTTGCTGTTGGTAGTATTTCTTACTGAAGTATAATTGAAGTAAAATTTATATTAGTTTCAGGTGTACAACATAGTGATTCAACCTCAACATGCAGTACAAGACAATCACCACATAAATCTAGTTACAATCTGTCACCATTTAAAGTTACGACATTATTGACTATACCCCTATTCTGCGTATTACATCCCCATGACATTTATTTTTTAACTGGAAGTTAGTGACCCTTAATCCCTTCCACCTATTTTGCCCATCCCCAAAGCTCCTCTCCTCTGGCAACCACCAGTTTGCTCTCTGAATGTATGAATCTGTTTCTGTTTTGTTTGTTTCTTTTGGTTTTTAGATTCCACATATAAGTGAGATCATACAGTATTTGTCTTTTTCTGATTTATTTAACTTGAGGTAACTTCTGGTTTTATCTATGTTGTCACAAGTGGCAAGATTTCATTCTTTTTTTTTTTAATTGAAGTCAGTTACAATATGTCAGTTTCTGGTGTACAGCATAATGTTCCAGTCATGTATATATATTCATACATTCATTGTCATATTCTTTTTCATTAAAGGTTATTATAAGATATAGAATATAGTTGCCTGTGCTATACAGAAGAAATTTGGTTTTTATCTATTTTTATATATAGTGGTTATCATTTGCAAATCTTAAACTACCAAATTTATGCCTTCCCACCCCCTTCCCCCTGGTAACTGTAAGACTGTTTACTACGTCTGTGAGTCTGTTTCTGTTTTGTAGATGAGTTTATTAGTGTCTTCTTCTTTCTTTTTTTAAGATTCCGTATATGAGTGATATCATATGGCATTTTTCTTTCTTTTTCTAACTTATTTCACTTAGAATGACAATCTCCAGGTCGATCCATGTTGCTGCAAATGGCATTATTTTATTCTTTTTTTACTGCTGAGTAGTATTCCATTGTATAAATATACCACAACTTCTTTATCCAGTCACTTGTCACTGGATATTTAGGTTGCTTCCATAGTGCTACTGCGAACATCATGGTTCATGTATCTTTTCAAATTAGAGTTCCTTCCAGATATATGCCCAGGAATGGGATTGCTGGATCATATGGTAAGTCTATTTTCAGTCTTTTGAGGAAACACCATACTTTTCTCCATAACGGCTGCACCAAACTATATTCCCACCAGCAGTGTAGGAGGGTTCCCTTTTCTCCATCCTCTTCAGCATTTATTATAATGGCCATTCTGGCAGGTGTGAGGTGATACGTCATTGTAGTTTTGATTTGCATTACTCTGATACTTAGCGATATGGAGAAGTTTTGATGTGCCTATTGGCCATTTGTATGTCTTCGCTGGAGAACTGTTTGTTGATCTAGTCCCATTTATTTGTATTTGCTTTTGTTGCCCTTGCCTGGGGAGACAGATCCCCCCAAATATCCCTAAGACCAACATCAATGAGCTGACTGCCTGTGCTTTCTTCTGGGAGTTTTATGGTTTCAGATCTTATTTCAAGTCTTTAATCTGTTGGTTGCTTAGTGGTGTGTTGTTCTGTCTTCATATGTTTGTGTTTTTTGCAGTTCCCTTCTTGTTACTGATTTCTAATTTCATACCATTATAAGTGAAAAAGATGCTTGATATGATTTTGATCTTTTTACATTTATTGAGGCCAATTTTGTGGCCTAACATGTGATCTGTCCTCAAGAATGTTACATGTGCACTTGAAAAGAATGTATATTCTGCTGTTTTAGGGTGAAATGTTCTATGTATGTCTGTTAAGTCAGTCTGGTCTATTGTTTCACTTAAGGCCAGTGTTTCCTTATTTATTTCCTGCCTGGATGATCTATCCACTGCTGCAGGTGTAGCTGGCTCCAGCTGCAACAGTTGCAGGTGTGCTTGTGGGCAGGATTGGTCCCTTGGGACAGGACCTGCTGGGGTGGCAGAGGTGCTGGTTCAGGCCAAGGCCACCCACCTGGTATGGCAGGGCATGAGACACTTTGGAGGGGCACCAGTGGGGTGGGCAAGTCTGGCAGGGAAGGTCTGCAGGAGAATGCCTGGTGGGAGGAGTAGTGCTAGCAAGATAGATGGTGAATGTCAGAAATGGTGCCCACCAGCACCAGGGCAGCTAGGTAGGTGAAGAATAAAAACAATGGTGCCTGTCAGTCCTTGTCCCCTCACCCAAAAGTTAGTCAATTAATCTCCTTCCTGTATGATCCAGAAACTTCTCAAATTGCTGCCCCTGCACTGGGACTCAGGGCGAGTGAGTTTGTGTGCAAGCCCTTTAAGAGCAGAGCCCTGGTTTCACATAGCCTCTGCCTTTCCTGGACGTCAGCCCTGCTGTTATCCAAAGCCAGGTGTTATAGGGGTTTGTCTTCCCAGTGCAGGTCTCCAGGGCTGAGGCGCCCCACGTGGGGCTGGAACTCCTCACTCCTTAGGAAGGTCCTCCATGTTTGTGATATCCCCTCCCGCTTGTGAGTCACTGCACCAGAGGCATTGATCCTGACTGCGTCTCTGTGCCTCCCACCTGCCATGAAGTGTTTTTCCTTTATATCCTTAGTTGTAGAAGAGCTGTTCTGCTAGTCTTCTGGTTGTTCTCAGAGAGAGCTGTTCTATATGGAGTTGTAACTTCGGTGTCTTCGGGAAGAGTTGAACTCAGGACTTTCCTACCCTACCATCTTGATCCCTCTCCAAGATTCTATCGAGAGATGTTTTCAAACTATGATAAAGACTTTGGCTTCTATTCTGCGTGACGTTAGGAAGAAACTGCCAATAAAATGGATTATTTCAATTCACGTTCTGCTGGTTGCAAGTAATAGTAATTCATAGGAACTAGCTCAAGGAAAGATGGTTTATTATCAGGCAAAAGAGGTGCCTTTTGGAAATACAAAGTCAGAAAATGAAGACAGCCGGGCCACAGGAACTGTGGCTGAAGCAGAAAGCCACTAGTACCGAGCACATTTTCTCTCATGCTTCCTCCACTCTTGCTTCTCTCCTTTATTGACAAACTGCCATTTTCTGTTTATCCATAGTACACTTGTCCCATAATAGGTGTCCCACGTCACAAGTCTAGGAAACATATCAGCTCAGCTACTTAGAGCTTAGTGTCTTGGTTTCCAGTTCTAACTTTCCTAGAATGAAATCGAATAAGCTTCATCTCATTTCTTTATGACTGAATTCCTTCACACAAGGTTTGATCATAGAACTTATAATAGGTTACCTAAGTCAGTTATCCATCTTTGACCCAGGCATCTCTGGCTGGCAGGATGGTGTCACATGGCACCACCATAGCTTTTGCCCCTCAATGGTTGTGAAAAGTAATGCACAGAAAGCTCTCTTATTAGTAAATTTTGTAGATATTTGAAAGCTTTGCTTTGTCCACTTCACACAGTTTTAATGAGGGTAAAATGAGATAAAAATTTTTGGAAACTGTGGAGGTCTATTAGAAACTAGTAAATTTATGTTGCTCACTGTCAGACTGCACTAAGTAATGTACCAATATAATAAAAATGTATTAAGGCATACACAAAAAAATCTAGAGAATAATGTAGAGAGAAAATTATTCCAGTTATATACCAGCCATAGCTTCTAAAACCTGCTTCCCTGATGACCTTGAATACAAGGTGGTTAAAGTGATAATTAACTCCCTGAACTCTAGTTGTAACTAATTATTTAGATATACATTAGGATCCTTTCAAAACCCTGTCACACCGTGTGGGGCAGTACAATAAGAAGGGGAATATGGAAACTGATTTAGTGACTAGAGTATGCCCTTACAAAAGTGGAGATGAGAAGCTGATGTTGTTAAAAGGATACGGGTACTTCTTTTGTTGTTGAAGGGTACCGCTCCCCGCAAGTAGATGGCAATACCTGGGGTTCTGTTGAGGCAAGAGGTTCTAGGGATCAAACTACCTGTTCAGTGTGAGACGTCACATCCTTTACAAGAACATTTCAAAGATTTGTTTCTTTAATGGTGGCTCATCAAAGCAGAGAAGTTGGGAACACAGTTTGTGTAACACAGAATTGCCTGGATGTGAAGGGTTCCTGGGAAACTGAGATACACAGGCAGCCCTGATAGGTATTCTTACTTTGCTTGGTTTGTTTGATTGAGTCACACCTTAAGATTCCAGCATGAGCTAACAGAAGAAAGCTTGTACAGGAAAAGCAGGTTCACATTTCCGTGGCCTCTAATCTATGAGACCTTGATGAGATGACTGATGGTCAGCCTCTTCACTGTAACTCCTGGCAAGTTAAGCAGCTCTTCCCTATTGCCATGGCATTTGGGCCGAGGTCCAGAAGCTGGGAAGCAAAGAATATACTTACACATATTAAAAAATAAAGCCTAGACCATATATTTAGAATTTGCTAAGGAGCGATTTTTTAAAATTATAGTTCATTATCTATTTTAAGTCTGTCTAGGAGGAGATGTGAGGGATGCCAAATTTCTTTGAGAAAGAGTGGAGTGAAAGAGTGTGCTTCAAGCCCACTGCTTATAGAAGAGAACGTGCTTCCAAAAGGGAGCTTAACCCCTCAACGCACCTGGAGGTTGTTGAGGTGGGGCCCCAGTGCCAGTAAGAGATGCTGGTGTCAGGTGTGGGGAGGGAGCCTTTGTCCGACATGCATATCTCCTCCACGTCTTCTTGGTGATACTTCCCTGAGTGTTTAATACTGCACTTCCCTTTCAATGATCTCCATCTCCCTCCCCTGCTTCATTTTTCTCCATAGCATCTATCGTCTAATTTTTTATGTAATTTATTAGTTCTTTAGTTAATTGTCTCTCACTACACTAGAATGTAAATTCCACGCAGACCTGGCCCCTTATCTTGTTCATTGCTGTAATCTCAGCACCTTGAACAGTGCCTGGCAAGTGGTACGGGCTCAATAAGTTCCTGAAGTGAATTAGATTGTGAGGACCCACGTGAGTCTTTCGGAGTTTGGGTGATGCAACGAGACCCTCTCTAGAGGACAAGCTAGCGGGAGAGGCCCTGAGGGTGGGCAGCAGAGCAGACTGCAGGGGGCAGTCCAGACAAGCACCTAGGCTGCGTGTGTGCAGAAGGCAGTAAGTGGCTTGAATGGTCCCAGAAGGCGTCCCACCAAGAGGACAGCCTATGGAGTGAGCATACGGTCCGAGCAGGGCACGAGGAGGAGCAGTCAGTGACAGGAGAAAAGGACATCGAGGTACCAGGAAATGACACAAAGTGGTGCCAGCACTGAGGACTCTCTGAGCCAGATTATAACTGCATAGTCCGACCAGCCTTTCCTCTCTCCCTCCGGCTCCAACCTGGGAGGAGAGGAAGCCAATTAGTGACCAGGAAAGAGGGTGAAAGAGAAGGGATAAATTGGGAGTTCGAGATTTGCAGATTCTAACTACTATATATAAAATAAATAAACAACAGGCTCATACTGTATAGCACAGGGAATTATAATCAATATCTTGTAGTAACCTATAAAGAAAAAGAATATGAAAACGAATATATGTATGTATATGCATGACTGAACTATCATGCTGTCCACCAGAAATTGACACATTGTAAACTGACTATACATCAATAAAAAAAAAGTTAATAAAAAAGATGCAGTGAGGGCACTGAGCTTGCCACTGCCTTCCCACTGTAGGTATCCAAGTTTGAGTCCCACACAAACCCATAGCAGGGAGTTTAAATCTACTGAGAGACTAATAGTTGGACAGTAGAAAACACTGGACTTGTAAAAAGCCTCCTCAAGTGAGACTCATTCTGTGTGAAAGTAACCAGAGAAGACGAAGGATCTGCTTGAGACTTTATTGAAGTTTAATTCTAAAGGGCAGATTCAAAGGGCAGTACTGACAGCATTTTTTTCTTCCCGTTTGTGCCCTATTGAATCAGCACTTGCAATAAGCCTAGTGTGTGTAAAATAAGTGAAGTAAGTGTGTAAATTGCCTAGCACACACTAGTAGACCCTCAGTCCATGTCTGTGGTTGGAGAAATGTTGTTCTTCAGAAAAGATCTCCAACTGAGCATCCAGCTTCAGCCTCGTTTCCCTGCCCAGTTTGCCTATTTCTATATTAACCTGTCTCCTCCATGGAAATTTCTCTGGATCTCCATTTTTTTCACCCAAAGTAAAGATGACAGATTTATCTTCCTTCAGAGTCTCATGCTTCCTAGTGATAATAATGATGATTTTCAAGTTAGACAAAATTATTGAGAACATATTAAAATACCAGGCACCCTTCTAAGCACTTTGCATGCATTAGTTCATTTAATCCTCACCACAACCCTAAGAAGTTATTTTAGACTGTGAAAATGAGACTTTTCAGAGTTGCTGGGAACTGCCTGAAATCATTCAGCTGGTGTCAGACGTGGTATCTGAACACAGCACTCAAGGACAAGCAAAGAAAACCAGCCGGGGCTGCCCCACGTCCTGACAGGTGAACCTACACACAGTTGGAACAGGTGTTCATCCTCTCCTGCACACCTTGTCCGAAGATTCTTTTTTGTTGTGAAATCAGGAGGGTTAATGCTGTTCCCTTCGCTGTGCTCCTTGCCCGGAAAGCAGATTTTGTAATCTCATCACATGTCTGCCAGATGAAAACCAGCTTTCTTGGTTCAGCAGGTAAAATCAATGCTTCAAATAATAATCCTTGAGCCTCAATTACTGAATGCAATGGTCCAAACAGAAAGTCTGGTTGTCCAGGCAAAAATATTACCAAGAGTCCCTTTGTCTGTTTCTAATTAAGCATATCTTCAGATCCTCTGCCCTATCCATCCCACTTGGATGCATGCTTGTGGAATGAATCAGCAGGCACCATCCAGTTTCTTTTGCTTTGTCTTTAAACTCTCCGTGATCTTATGTTCCCAGAGGCAGACCAGGGCTCTGGGACTCATGGCCACTAGGTTGCTAACTCCTAGAAGAGAGCAAATTTTATGATTTCGCTGTTGATAAATGCAAGGTTTGATAGACCTCTACACACCTCAGATGTTGTGTTGTGCGCATCCCTCTTTCAACATCCTCACTGCTGCATCTTCCCAATTAGTGCCATCTGAATGAATGAGGGGCTAGTCAAGTGTGGAAACTCTCACAGAGAATGAGAAAGTACTTCGGGAGAAATATTTCCATAACACTGACTCGGGTGGTAGCACTTTCTTGCTTAGACTGCTGCATTCTACCCAGCTGGTAAGAAGACTCTGTTACGATGTTGCCAGTTGTGGGCATGCGGAATTTTATTAGCTCTTCATTTGTAAGTGATTCCCTGGACCAAAGGTATATTAATACATGTAATAGGCACATCCTCGGGGAGAATATGAATAATGATTCAGTTGTTTATTTGCTTATTATCTGTGGATCTGCACACACTGTTAGGGAAATGCAGGACCACAGTGTGATTTGAATCTGCCAGTGTATGGGGCTCTATTTTTCAAATTCTTCTTTTGGCCCAGGGCATGAGATTAGATTTGGCTTCATGAACTGCAGCTACTCATCTCTCCCGCCTGAACGCAGAATACCCATCAGGCAGCAGAAGAGGCCCAGCCATATCGATCTATAGTTTTGGCTGCAAAAGGGGGATAGCATGATGTAGGCTTTGCTTCGTTTTGGCTTCTGCACAGACTGCCATGGTGATTAGGAAGAGAAAACTGCTAATCCTCTGGAAATGACCTCGGCTATGTTTCCTATCCCCCAAGTAACTGTGTTCAGAACACAAGTACCTTTCGGGGAGAACACATGGGGAATTGTTCTCTGGATTTCGGCAAACATCACATCCTAATCCCTTTGAAAATTCCGTTTGGATCTGGCTGTTCTGAATATCTCATGGTTGTATGTATTTCATTAATTTACACTGCCTTTCTGGCAGCATTCTTACTGCATCCGTGATACTTATTCTGTTAGGTAACTTGGCTAATGATGTCAGTGGCAGACTCGAGGCACGCTGGAAGGCCGTATTCGATTTGGCTAATGAGGAGAGTTACTGTTTGCAGCGCCTCCTACTCGGTGAGGCACAGAGCTGGGCCCTTAAGCGTGTTACATCTGTTGCTTAGCACAGTCAGGCTCACACACACACATCGATGATCACTCACAGTTCACTGAGGAAGACACCGGGGCTCGGGCTGTACAGACTGCTGTAGCAAAATCATTCACAAGCAAACTTGGCAGAGGTAGGGTTGTAAGTCTCACCATGGTGTTATCACCTGTCAAACCCCAGAAAGGTTTCTGAATCTCGGAGCCTCCGTTTTTTCATCTGTACAAATGGGGAAATAATACCTGTGCTGTTTATTTTCCTGGGAAGATGCAGAAAGCAACTGAAATGAGACCTGAGAAAATGCTTTGTAAACTCTATGGTGCTACAGATACAAAAGGTATTACATAGTGGTAGCATTAGGAGTCACTCATAACCCCCAGGCAGGGCCAATTCCAGAATGTTTATGACGACCAAAGCGGGTACATCAACAGGGTAACTAAACACTCTGTCTCCTTCCATGTAGGGTCCTGCTTATAACCTGGACGAAATAAACTTTTTCCTTGTATCACATAGGGATTAAAAAATTTACGGTTAACATTGTGGATTTTGTTGGTGACCTTCTGAATGATTTTCTCCAGGCATCCTTCTTTCCACGTACACAAACAGATCTTTTAATATTCTATTTGTGCAAATGTACCAATGTCCCCTTTAATTTTTGTAACAAAAGGTAAAATTAAATGAAAATTTTATCCATATCCACAATACAGGTTAGGGGCACTTTAACCCCCTCCCCCAGCCAAAATAATAATGACGATGATGATGATGATGATGATGACGACGACGATGACGACGACAATGACGACAACGACGACGATGATGATGATGTCATAAGCAGCTGGGATTTTTGACTGTTCTCATTCAGAAGAGCACTTGTACTGCCCACCCCCCATTCCATCAGAATCCATAAAACATGAGCAGGTTGCATGATTCCCTGCTTAACTCTGTAACTTCTCTAATCAGATTTCTTTTTAACACATTGATCAGGAAACCAAGCAGAGCTCTGGGTATTTCTGTGGCCTTGGACTTGCACCTTTTGAATTTTTGAAATAAATGGTAACGCCAGGGGAAGGATGAAGGAGGAGGAATGGGCATGGCTTCACGCATACGCCTTTGCTGGATTTCTGTGTCCGTTTGCTGCTGTCTGTAGCCCTTCAGATTTGTGACTGGTGACAGCCAACGCCCTCGCTGAGAACCTCGTGTCGGCACGAGACGTGGTGTAGTTGAGGGCAGCTTCCCGCCTGGGAGAGGACGGATGCATCACCTGAACAGCCTCCTCTCCCGTCCTGCTGCCCTCAGCCTGTGTTGACCTTGTGGTGGGGCCGGACATGGCTTATCAAGAAGCAAAGAAATGCCACAGAGGAACAAACTGCATCATGAAAAAAGGATGTGTAATGTTAATGTAGCAGAACTTTAAGAATAATAATATATATTTTTAAAACTAGGCCATTCAATTTTAAGATTAAGATGAAGTGGGCAACTTCCTAAAAGAAATTAATTACCAACTAAGTCAGGAAAAAAAAATTAGAAAACCTGAATTGAACTATAAATATTAGGGAAATTTGTATAGAGGGTGACCCCAAAGCTCATCTCCAACATTTGTAGGCAGGACCTCATTCAAAGGGCTTGGGCCCAAAAACCTTACACAGCGTGGTCCCTGTCCCACAAGGACCTGACAGCCCAGGAGGCAGAGCAGATGGTTTACACGCCCTGACGTGAAAGGTGCAGCGTTAGCTGGAACATCTGAACGTAAACCTGGGAGAGAGCACCAGCACAGAACCACCATATAAAAGACCATTATGATCATAGTAGGTATCAATTACTGAGTGCTTTACCATGATTTTGGCACTTGGCATCCATCAGCTTATTTCATTTATTACACACATTAAGCCTATAAAAAAGATAATATTATCGCTATTTATAGAGAACTGAGGCTAAAAGAGATTAAGGCATTTGCCCAAAGTCGTCCTGCTAATGACTAGTAAGAGCTGGACCTGAGCCCAGGCCTAACCCCAACCTGGAATTCTGGGCTGGACGATCTGATTTAGGAACAGTGTTCTCTTCAAGACACAGAAAAGCAGAGCAGAATACACCACACACGAAAGCTTTGCTGTGGAGCAGCTGAAAGGAAGTGCATTTAATCGGTTTTTGTGACTGTGGAATTTTTCTATTAATTTTTCTGAGGAATGTTACGTATCATCCATATTGCTCTTACATCTGGAGTATAATTTCATTTGAATATGAGTACAACGACATTTTGCACAGGGCGCTGAGAAGAACTGTGCTTTTTACCCCCCTCCAATGTCAGTTAATATTGACTTTAGCGCTTTCCTCCAGGATTTTGTCACTAGGCTCCTACAGTGCCTCATCACCTGGACTAGACAAGCCTAAGGCTTGAGAGAGCACCTGTCTCTTTTGACTGAATAATACTGTTAAATTATTTCATTATTACTGTGTGTCGCAGAAGTGTGGGAGCTATATTTCAGTAACTGCCACCAAGCCTGGCATACAGTAGGTCTACAGTAAATGTGGAATGAATGCATGCGGTGCCTAGCATGATGCTGAGCTCAGTGAATACCAGTTGACATATCTTCTCGTGGCTGAAAGAGACTGAAGTCCCAAGCACAAGAAAAGACATGATTTTCTCCTAAGAGGGCTGGCTGGCTGTCACCGTCCCCATCACCTACTTTGATTTCTGTGAAGATAGAGACATCTAAGAGAATACAGATAAGCGCCCCCCCAACCCACCCCTCAGCCACATGGTGGCTAAAGGAGTGGGGAAATTGTCTGGGGAGGAATCCTGATAGGAAAGGGGGTTCAGTGTTGCCCATGAAGACAAGAGAGAGCATGGAGAGAGTGTTGATCGTCTTCAGATTTCTTTATGGCTTTGCATCCCATGGGATAGGAATTGGGCAGCAAGTGTAACTAACACCTTGCCTTAAGGGTGTACTAAGTAAACGTTCAGATGACAGGAGAATATCCACCCAAGGTTTTCTGACCATACTGGACTGGACTGGTCTCTCTGCCATGGTCACTGCCTTTGGGGAAGTCATTGTCCAGGGAAGAGCTAATTGGCTACTGTGCATGGGAACTGATTGCAAATATTGGAGGACAGAAATTTGGGATGAAACAAAGATTCAAACCAAATGTTTGAAAATCAAAGACGGTAGGGAAGTTTCGGAAAGTAGGTCAGATCAGGATGCTAAGATGACATACCTCCTACAGTTTGGAATGAAAATCCACCATGACATTGACCCTTCTGCCCTCCTCCCCTTCTCCAGGCTCATTGTCTTCCTTCTTTCCCTCTAGGGCACCGTGGAGCCTAATGGGTTGTTACACAGTTTGAGGTTCTTTAAAAAAGAATCTCATGGCATCTTTAAATGCCTTTTTTTTTTCATTCAAAGAGCATGACAGAATTGCAGACGAGCCTGTAAAAACATCAAAATGAGATGCAAAAATAAAATAAAGGAGGGAAGGCTCAGGAAACAAAGAGTTAGAAACCAGGTCTCCAGCAGAAGGGCCACTTCTTTAGAACAAAACTGGAAAGAAGCTGTAAGTGTGAAAGGCCATTGTTCTCTGGTCCTGAGTTACTGACTAGACAAAGTTTATTTTTTTTGTTCTGTGAGGTACTCTTCCTCCCTGGACTCCATCTCCAGACACACACAGGCACATCACCCTAATCCAGGCCATACGAAGACCTTTCAAGTCCTACAAAGATGGCCATGCACGGCCATGTGATGTAGAAATCAAACACAATACTGAGTGACAAACTATTCTAAAAATATAATTTTTCAGAATTTTACTAAAGGTATATGTAAGTCAGTGTTAAAATCTCTTTTTCTAGCCTTCCTTAACTTTTCCTGTTTTGGGTACTTCTGCTTTTCTGGTGCCCTAAGCACATGCTTAGTTTGCCTACTGGGTACCCCTTCACCCATGTTTTCTCGCTCATGTTCTTCACCCTACTTTCCTCCTTCACTTATAAAGACATCCAGGCAAATCACCTCCATTCTTTTATTTACTGATGGGCTCACCCCATTTCTCCACCCCACATTTTATTTCCCTCTGCTTAAAAAGACAGACAAACTGGTGCCCTGTGAGTTGGGTGACTGCCTTATTTGAAAGGCATGTTTTATACCTTCAGTCTGTAAGCTTTCTCAACTGCAAAGCTAAATCTCCCTCTTTCAGTCAGGTGTTTTGTATCCTTGGAGAATCCTTGGAGCACACATAGACTTAAGTTTCCTTTTCTTGAGTGCATGTGCATATAAGTGACTGAAATAGATATAATTTTAGATAAGCACCATCTAATGAAGTTTTACACCATAAGAAATAAAGTATGGCCAAGGACTGGCTCTATACTAGTAGATTTTTAAATGTTAAAAATCCAAATCTTGTCAGTTTCAGTTGGATTTGTGGGTTGGGGGGTGTTGATAGAAAAATGTCTAAGATAACCCGAAGGAGGCTCTGGTCAGTTGGAGAATTGTACTCCAGCTCCACTCCCCACAAGAGCGTTGCCTTCTCTGGCTCAAGGAGGCAGCGTTTCTGAAATAAAGTGAAGTATGTGCCTGCTTTTCCCCACAAGTATCCCTGATTTCCCAGTGTGGCCACGGAGAGCTTATATGGACTCAGCAGCTTGTTGAGATGAAAGCCCTTTTCATTCCTGTTGAAAACAAAAAATGCTGTTGTGTTAGTCGGGGTCCTGTAAGAAGCAGATGCCAAGACAAAATTATACATGTGAAGATTTTCTTAGGATAAATATTTGTGTGAAAGAAAGTGAGTAGGGGGCTGGAGAAGGTCAAATCACCGTCCGACTGCTCCACGAGTGTGACCCCGAGTGAAGGGGAGAGGAAGAGAAGGTGGGTGGAGTGTCTTAGGCTGCTCTGCAGTCTCACGGAAGTTTGACAGAGCCCTGGGGGAGTCCTTGAGCCAACACTGGCAAATAAGGAAGTCTCTCTGTGTGACAGAACTGAGTCTGCCTTGGTGTCCCCAGTGGCTTCAGTCTTTGGTGTGACCTTGACACAAATGCTGTAGTGGGTTTCAAAGTAAAGCATCTGGGATGCCCAGTGATTACACTCCCTGGAGGAGGAGGTGCATCAGACATGCTCGCTTAACCTCCACAATCCATCCCTTGTGCCCAAAGCTGTGCTTCTCCACACAGGCTCAGGGAGCAACTCCTCCATGGTTTCACGGGCCTTTCTTCCTAAGGGAAACTCAGAAGGAAATTAGTGCGATGCTCTCTGGACCCCATGGCTGCTGTTGACCTTGAGGTGGCATCCGGTACTCATTCTCTCCCTTGCCTGCTACTCATTCTAGTCTCTTCTCATCCTGATCTGCAGGTGATCATGGCTTACCTGGTGGGGTGATCCTGACCATTATACTTGAACGTTCTGAAAACTTGATAATCATATCCTTCTCAATCTAGGGATGTTGTGCATGTCTGTCCTCAGTTAGCAGGCAATGCCAGGAGATGCCGAGGTAGATTACCTGGGTTTCTTATATATCTTCCCTGCCTCCTTTGTGTAAAAACAGATCTCTGTTTTCAGTTACCACTGCCAGCATGGTGACTCCTCTTTTTACTTGCTGGTTCCTGAGCACAAGGAGTCTAAAGTGCCCTGGTAGCAGCCAGAATTTGTAATTCAGTGGCACCTTTGCTCAGCCCCTTTGCAGAGTGTGCCCCTTATGGTACTAGGACCTCCGACCCTGCAGAGCCCACGGTGCACATTGTGGTAATATATGTGGGGCCGCTTCTGCTTCCATCTCTTGGTTCCTGAACCCATGTGTCCTTCCTGTTAGAGACAGTGCCATATAATGTCTCTGATTTAATAAATGTACTGTATCCTAAAGGAGACATCCCATCCTTTCAGAATGTTTGCCCTGGGCTGGCATTTCAGTTGTACCTTCTAAAAGGCTGTCTGGTGGTGGTGGTATATGATACGTTCAGTGGATCCAAAAGTAATGGGTCCCTTCCTGCATCGTTCCATGTAAAACGGGTGCCCTTGTCAGAGGCTAGGCCCCTGAGGATTCTGTTCCCTCCGCCCTGGAGAGTGGTGCTAGCTGAGGCTATGCAAGCAGGAAAGACAAGCCCACACCTGGAAAAGACCTCATTCCTTGTAAGGATGAATCACTGACCCTTCCGTCTTTGATACAGGTAATGAGGGCCTCTTTAATATCATAGAGGCCCTCTGGTTCTCACGTTGGCTTTTAATTGCTTGTCAGCAATGCTCCATCATCTTTATTTGAGGCATCAATACAATTTAGTAATAACCAGCCAACTCCTCTGTTTCTGAAAGCATTTTTCTCTCCATATTCCAAATGCCTGTGCCATCACACCTGCCCCAGCATCTCCCTCCACCGGGACATTTTCCCAGGTCATCAAAGGTGAAATATTTAGCAATTGTGCCATCCTTGTGCCAAGAGCTATCCGCCCCACCTACCAGCCAGGACAGCATCCTCTGGCCTACTGGGTAGAGGGTGAGCCGGGACCAGATACCATTTTATTGATTATTTTCCCAGACCACTCTTCGTGCTCCTTGTGTGAGTGTGGGTCCTCTGAGACACAGATGCCAAGAAGTGATTAAACACGCAAGGATTTTATTAAAGGAAAGAGAGAAAGAAAATAAGACAGAAGCCAGAGAGGACTGGGAGAGCCCTCAGACCACTGTTAAAAATAAATCTGGATGTAGGTCAGGAGAGCCTTTATTCAAAGGGATTATGACAATAAGGAGACGAGCCATAAGAAAGGGGCTCCAGTCACGAGATGATGAGATGTGCACATGTCTCGATGGGCAGGACAAAAAAGGGAGAAGCAAACAGGGCTAGAAAGGACAGGATGTGGGAGAGTGGGATGAATGGGCGCTTGAAGGGATCAGGGAGTGTTCTTCCCTGCAGTCAGCAGATTCTTAGCAAGGGCCTTTAAGAAGAGGTGGTTGTGTTTCCCAGTGTTCAAGGGTGAGCCAGATTTCAGGAGCCTGTGGGAAGGAGAAAAGCCTCACTAAAAGTTCGGTCAAGTCAAGGGTAGCAGGCATGGTATCCAGATTGTCAGTGGGGACCGACAATTCAGCCAATGATTTATGAAACAAAGAACAAGATTTGAGGAGTTTGTGTCTGGTCTTGTCATAGGTAAACAAGGAGGTCATCTATGAGTCCTGTCTAAGTCGTAGGAGGAGGGTTACTCTTTGCAGTAAGCTGTTTCCCAGAGCACAAAGGGTGGGGAGTAAATTTATTTATTTATTTATTTATTTATTTATTTATTTATTTATTTATAATTTTTTTTAACATTTTTTATTGATTTATAATCATTTTACAATGTTGTGTCAAATTCCAGTGTAAAGCACAATTTTTCAGTTATACATGAACATATATATATATATTCATTGTCACATTTTTTTCTCTGTGAGCTACCATAAGATCTTGTGTATATTTCCCTGTGCTATACAGTATAATCTTGTTTATCTATTCTACAATTTTGAAATCCCGTCTATCCCTTCCCACCCTCTGCCCCCTTGGCAACCACAAGTTTGTATTCTGTGTCTGTGAGTCTATTTCTGTTTTGTATTTACGCTTTGTTTTTTGTTTTTCTGTTTTTGTTTTTGTTTTTTAGATTCCACATATGAGTGATCTCATATGGTATTTTTCTTTCTAATTCTGGCTTACTTCACTTAGAATGACGTTCTCCAGGAGCATCCATGTTGCTGTAAATGGCGTTATGTTGTCAGTTTTTATGGCTGAATAGTATTCCATTGTATACATATACCACTTCTTCTTTATCCAGTCATCCGCTGATGGACATTTAGGCTGTCTCCATGTCTTGGCTATTGTAAATAGTGCTGCTATGAACATTGGGGTGCAGGTGTCATCCTGAAGTAGATTTCCTTCTGGATACAAGCCCAGGAGTGGGATTCCTGGGTCATACGGTAAGTCTATTCCTAGTCTTTTGAGGAATCTCCACACTGTTTTCCACAGTGGCTGCACCAAACTGCATTTGGGTGGGGAGTAAATTTTTTAACCATAGCTGGCTTCTAGGGATGCAAGGCTCTGGTGAAGTGCAACACTGTGACCCTGATGCAAGTCTGGCCCAGAGTGAAGGAGAGAGGGAGAGAGGGTAGATAGGAAGCACTCTAGACTGCGTGCAGATGGAGGAAGTTTCAGCAAAGCCATCAGTGAGCCCTTGAATGAGAACTGACCGACCAGGGAGTTTCTCTGTGTTTTCCAGGAATGGGTTTGCCCTAGCATTCCACCCACGGTTCTGTTATTGGCAGCCTGTGGGAGGTGTAGCCTTGGTGCACATGTGGAGATGGACTGCAAAATGCAGCATCTGGGGCCCTTGATCAATTTTGCTTCCTATTGAAGAAGGTCTGCCGGGTGCATCCTCGTGGCCACAGAGCTGGGATGCTGGCTGCTAATTTATAGACACAGATTTGCAAGCCTGGCTTTGCTAAGCCTTCATTAGAGATGCCTCACCCTCAATGTGGCCTGTTATCTCTGAAAAATGGGAAACTGTGAGCTTCTGGCGGACAGACAGTCTCCCTTCACAGTCAGAAGGTTCCTCATCAGTAAGAATGATGTGCCATGTGCTTCTGCTTTTTCCATAACACTTGAACTCACTAAGATGATGTTGGAGAATAATTAATCAGCAGCAGCATAAATACATTACAAATAAATGATGCTTTGCCACAAAGGTCATTCCGCTACTGCTCACAGAAGCATGGTCTACATACCTTACAATTTTATTTGTCAATTATACCTCAATAAAGCTGAAAAAAAATTCCAGGAAGCCCAGTGGGACATCTAGTCTACTGTTCTATTAAAAAGTAAACAAAACAAAGCTCCTGCTCGTAAGCTAAATCTGGCTTGTCACCTCCATCTGAAAATAATGTTTTAATGGAACCCACCCAGACCCGTTCATTTGTGTATTGTCCGTAGTTGCCTTTGCACTCCAGGGGCAGGACTGAGCAGTTGGGAGAGTTACTGTCAGGTCTGCAAAGCCTAAAACATTTACTGTGTAGCCCTTTATGGAAATATCTGCCTGTCCTGCTTTAGGTCAAGATTAAAAAGAAATATAAGACCATCTAATATTTCCACCGTGCGTTCTTATTGTCAAAGTGTGTATACATGTATTATTTGATTCTCATAGGAATTATGAACCACTTTGTATAACTTGACACTTTTTCGTGAATCCTGAATGTCAGTATTTTATTGAGTCTCACTTCTCCCTCCAGCTCGTCAGGAGCTCTGCCTACGTTTCAGAGGTGCCTCGGGAAATAGGTGTGACACTGAAATATTAGGGACTCTCACTGTGTAAAGCCCTAGGCACCAGGTTCTAGTTAGGGCTTGTTGTTTATTTTTTCACTATACTTGATATCTTAATGTTGGCTCCCTCGAAAAGCATCCCATCCTAAGAGGAGGCCTGGGGTGTAAGCAGCTTAACTGGGAGATGATCCCAGGAAGCACTGGGATGAAGTAGGAGAGTCAGGTAATAAAGCTAATAAAAAAAAGGCTGTGATAATTAGCAATTACCACCTGGTGATGCGGACTCAGTCCTGCTCCTTTGAAAGACTTTAGCAGAAACTCAAGACTGTCCTACTGAGAGATAAGGAGCCCAAAGTATTTATCCTCTATGTGCTATCCCTTGTCGCTTGTGAATAGCCCCTGAGAACCTTAGGTCCCTTTCTGGCTTTCTCTGAGTGGGAAAGGCCTTCAGGCAGAGCATCACTGGTGCTTGAGTTGGAAGCCATCAGTCTGTATAGGAACGGTATCCTTCGAAGCTGCAGCTGACATTTGGGAGATCAACAGAAAAGGTACCTCACTGGCTTTTGGCATTACCATTTAGTTTCTTGAGCATCTCTGCTAACTTCTGAGCTTCTCTCTGTAAAAAGAGAAAAATTCATGATGTAGCTTCCTATTGCTTGCTTTTTGAAAAATACACTTTACTTTTCCAATTGGCATTCTCCTGTAGTCAGCTTCCAACTCATTCCAAACCTCTCTTTCTCATCAGAGCCCTAGAATTGCAGCACCATAGAATTTCAAAGCTAAAAAGGACTTTCCAGTTTCATTATTTTTTCATTAGCAGATGCAACTAAAGTTTCACAGCTTCTTTTTTTTTTGTCACAGAAACCATACTTACAAAGGGAAATTAATTTAAAATTTAGAATACATATGAGTAGAAAAGAGTCCACTCTTGAAACAGAGCTAAAAAGTGATTGCATCATATGGTTACAGGTCCTGTTCTCTGCCTTGCTCTGGGTGTCGAAGTATAGGTCATTCAAGGGATGTCTCGGTCTGATCAGAGGAAAAACAAAGGGAGAACGTGGGCAAGAAAATACCCTCCCAGTGATTTTTACAGGGTATGAACATTTCTTGACAAATACATGTAGAGAGTCCCGGGGACTTCCTCACATTCAAACAAGGAATTAGAGGTCCAGTGATGTGTGGTGATGTATCAGGCGTGGCTGTCAGAGCTCATGCCAGAAAGGAGATTTAGTTTCTGTTCTGCAAGTCTTCCCAACTGGTCCCTTTGGCCAGCCTGCAACCAAGCCGAGTCAGTAAACTGAGGAAAGCACACATCCTAGCAAAGTCAGATTCCCCACTGGCTTGATTGATTTCCCAAAGGGGAAAGGGGGTACTATGAAATGGTGAATTTTCTTGTCTTATAGGTGTTCCTGTAACATCAGTGAGTTTAGATCTGAGGAGGATTGCTACAGAGTGCAGGCTCTGAAGATACGAGGTTCAATTTTGTCTCATTTAGGAAGCCCAGGATCCACTTACTAGATGAAATCAATAAAGTGGGAGGTGTTTTCAGCTCTCAGGTTTAAAGGAACTAGGGGACAAGATTCGCAGTTCCATTTTCAGGAGATTTTTCTTTTTCTGTACATTGAAAAACAGCACACACCCCCCCCCCCCCGGCTGCAGAAAGTGGGTCCATGTTCTTTTAGCTAAAAGGCAAATTATTTCTTGGTCTTTTTTCCTGCCTGAATTATCAAGTGTAGCTCCCTGAGCTCAGCCTCTGAATCAGCCAGAGACTAGGAGTTGCCATTTAGAAAGTTATAAAAGACTTATCATATTGGCTTTTAAAAATCTAATCACTGCTTATTTTTTGTAAATTATATGCACTATGTTGACAGATCACATACATTACTAAATAACGGTAGATACATAATAGATGGGATAGATAGACAGACAGACATTTAGTTCTCACAAAAATCTGTGGGACACTAGTTTGCTCCCATGTTATCCATGAAATAACTGAGACATGGAGCAATTCCGCCATCTGCGTGAGGTCACGTGACAATATGGTTGAGCAGGTGGGAGGGGAATCAGTCTGTGCTCTAACCACTATACCACACTGCTTTGTCTGCCGGAAAACTATATGGGCAACACACAAGGCTATGTTACATATCATCAACATTTATAATCTACCTGTCATACAGTCAGAGCAGAAATTATCTACCTTTATAAACTGGTAAAGTAAGAATCAAAATGACTGCCAGGTTTCAGTCAGCCTCCCAGCTCCCCTTGAGTAATGGCGGCTGCCTAGAGGGCTGCGGAGAACTGCTTCCGGTTGGTTCAGGAAAGAGCACTGCGGCCAATCTTGCCAGTGCTTGCCCAGCGTAGCCCCTTAGCTCTCAACAGCTGGGTGCTCGTAGAGTCCAACTGCAGAATACTCCCCATGGCCTCTAGAGCTTGGCAGTCGGTGTGGGCCAGGCGAGAAGGGCAGGCAGAGAATGCCTGGCCCTTTGTACCTCTGGAAGCAGTGAAGGACTGGCTGGAGCTGGCGAACACACCCTTGTGGAGGACAACTCTGAGTCATTCTCCGTGTGCCCTCCCAGAGGTCACGAGCGGCCTGAGCCGCTCACAGAGCTAACCTGCTGACGAATGCACCATACACTGGCTTCCGTCAGTTCCCTGTCTTTACTCCCCCTTCCTTCCTCATCATGGGATCAACTCCCAAGTTAATTTCTTATCCTCAGATCTTCATCTCAGAGTCTGTTTTGGAGTGGAGAACCCTAACCTAAGACAAATACCAGAGCTGGTGTTTGACCTGAGCACAGAGCAGGGGAGTGGCCGCGGGCACACCAGGTATCCTGCAGCCCTGAATTACACGTCGGGAAGAGAAGGCTTAGGTGCGCGGCTGTGCGGCGTGATGCTGTCATCTGTAAAATCGGGTGATGACAGCTCCTCCCATGTTTGGGGAGAGCTATACATGACTCTCTTACATGTGCTTTTCTTTTGACATCAGACTGTGCTTATAAGTAAAGTTGATGAGAAGTTAGTTGCAGCATCTATGCAATGATTGACCTACAGAAAATCGTCCCTCCTTAAAAAGTGATACAAGAAGGGCCCAACCAATCCTGGAAGTTCACAGTCCTCAGCCTCCAGGAACAGTTATTACTATCATGAGATGGTTAGAACAAACGAAGGTGGATTAAGTTATAACCTGTGTTCCAAGTCTTAATCCTAAATGTGAAAGTACTTTTCAAAACTTGAAGGATGTAGTAACTTATTATTGGCAAAGTACTAAGTTGGTCCATCCAGGGAAGAGGGGAAGCAACATACAAAAAGTGTTGAGCAGTGGTGGGAGGTTCAGGAGACTCTGGAAACACAAAAAGAAAGAGAGAGACATCTGGTTATTTAACCTCACTAAGCCTCAGTTTGACCATCTGTAAAACAGGTAGTGGGACACCCAAGGTTGTAGCAAAGAATAAATGTTAATACAGTTCCAGGCACGTGGTGTTCACTCATGTATGCAAGATATATTGTTAATATTACTATTTGACTAAAACTATGTAAAGTAGCCTCATATCATCCGCAGATTATAATGTAGTTTGCGTAAGGACATCAATGTGCTGACAAGGACTGCTGTAGTCTGTTATGCTCAGGAGTGCTGGAGCTCCCCCTCTGGGTCTCATTACACTGAAATTCCATTCATTGTGGCTGGTATTTTCTCCAATAAAGACTATTGTAAAAAGTCCATTCTTTCTTTATGGCTGCTGCAAGACAGCATCTTTGGGAGAGGAAGATGTGGGGTTCTGTTTTAAAGGGCACTGGCAGTGCCAATTCATCCTCATCAGCTACTGGAAATCAATTAAATTGGTCTTGGCAGTGGAATCGGAGGAGCGCCTGTGGTGAAGACGGCTGCCGTGGGCAGAGGAAAGAAGTTGATGTTTGTACCGCTGCTTCCTAGAACTCGTTGACTTAAAATAGTCTTCTTGAAGCAAATAAGATGAAAGGACCTAAGGAGGAGGCTGGGGTTTTTGATAGTCTTTAAAGGCCAATGTGGCCCTTTGCTTTCTAGGATGAGGGCAGCACTGCTCATGAGCTTACCGAGGGGATGTTTTGCTGCAAAACTGTCTGTCTCTGTGCAGAATCCATTGCCTCCTGAGAGCCTGGCGTGTGTATCACAGAGGTGTGAGATCCCTCACGGTACTGCAAGTGACAGGAATTTCTGGCATGAAATATTCTAAGATGGCTCTCAGCAGTTTTGTTTTTTAGTAACATTTCTATAAATACACTTATTTTTGGTGTATTTTAATAATTACAGTATAATTATTCTCTCTGTTTCTCTCCCTGTCTCCACACACACACACACACACACACACATACCTTTTTATAAAATTTGGAAAATAAGAAGAAAAAAATGCTCATAATCCCACTCTAATACTTTAATACAGTATTTATTTTTCTTGTTCACCAGGTCTTTTTTCATATGAATTTTTATAGAGTTATAAGCATGATTTTTGTGTCCTCAGATTTTCAAAGAACATTCCATCATAAAAATTTGTTTTGTTCCCAGATTGTATTGTTCTTTTGTTAGCAACATAATATTCCATGAAGTGGTTATCACCATGATTTTCTGCACTACTCACTAGTGTTGGACATTTAAGTTCATTCCAGATTGCTTGTTATTGTAACCACTATGACAATGGGCCTCTTTCTCTATGTGATTTTGCAACCCTTTGGGCTCTTTCCTTGGCAGAGATTCCATCAGTTGGATAATAAGACAGAATGTACAACTGTTGAGAGGATGGAAAGGAAGACAGAATCAGTAAAAGAGACTGAGAAGCAGCAGCTGTGAGCGGGAGGGTGGCCTGAGTGTGGGGGACCCCAGAGGTGAAGTTAGCAAGTGTTTCATGGACCGAGTGGTCATTTGTTTCAAATGCTGCCGAGAGGGAATGAAAAGATGGTAGGAAATTGACAGCTGGAAATGTCAGGCCCTGTGGTAGACACTGGGGTGAGCAACTGAGCTCTGACAGCCACGTTCCTCCTCTCCTGGAACAGACTATCTTGTGGGAGACACGTGATCCCATAACCATGTAGTGACAGTTTGATGACAATATGAGACAGCTATGCTAATGGAAAGGAACATAGTTCTATGAGAATATATAAAAAAAAGAATCTGACCTAGACTTGGAATGCAAAGAACATGCTAGACAAAGGAGACAGCATATGCAAAGGCCCTAAGGAGGGAGAGCGTGTGACACACTGGAGACCTGAAGGTCAGTGAGCCTTCAGCCAGGCAGACGGGGGATCCATACTCTGTGGGACTTGTGGCGACCAGGCAGCCTTGCCAACCCTACTGAGAAATTTAATCTTTACCCTAGGGAGGGACATGTTCAGATGTGTATTTTGAAAAGCTAACTCTAGTTACAGTGTGGAAGGTGAAAAGAAGGTGTGCTCAGGACACTGTAGTATTTCAGTAGCAATCATAGAAGAACCTGTTCAGGCTAGTGCCAGATATGTCTCCCAAAATATCTTCCACAAAGACTAAATCTGAGGCCACTGGTGGTTTCAGGGCAATAATGATTGTACAATTGGTGTTCCTGGGAAGCCCATGAGAACTGTGTGTAGATTGATTTCTTCATGGAGAAAGGGTTACTTATGCTCATAAGGTTCTTCTCTTCATCTCAAACTTGGAAGCAACCATTACAGCCCTTTATCAGCCACTTGCAGCATGTTGATTTGAAGAGAGACCTTTTTTTCTGTCTTTAAGTTTCCATTTAAGTTCCAGAAATTTGGAAACGCAAGCCTTCTGTAAACTTTCTCAATTAGGATCCGCTGACTACCAGGAAATGGTCAAGCTGAAATAATGATGAGGCATGTTGGGGTTGCTTTGGAAAGACACTTAACCACTTCAACTTTCAGACTTCTTTTTATTTAATTTTTCACTTTATATTCAGCAAGAGAAAAACCAGCCAAAATATTAGTACTTGGGGTGGAAATAATAAGCAGAACCCCATCTGTTGCAAATAACTCAAATCGTCTTGAACAAAGTTGGAGATTGATTGTTACATAGCAGAAAAATCCATAACACACTGGTTTGGTGTTTAGGTGGATTCAGGAGCATAGAGAACATCACACTGAGATAACATGTGTCATTTTCTCAGAAATGTACCTTTCACATGAGGTTGGCAGATGGAACACGTAATGACTACTGCATTCGTAATAAAACCTTGGGTCCCCTTGCTTTTCCAAATTTCTTCCAAAGAGAAGAGACAGCCCACCCACTGAAACTGCCTCAGATGAGGTAAGAAAGATTGGATCTCTGTACCACAAATCATCTTTGCCCAATGGATGATGATGACAACGAGGCGGAGCACCTCCTCCCTCTGGAGTTCACTGTGGGAAAGCAGAACCCTTGGTGTCCACTCCAGAAGATGTGGAGAGTCCGTATCTGTTGACACTCTGAGTAAAGAAAAGAAAACCTTAGAAGAAGAGAGCTGAAACGAGGGAGAGATATTGCAATGTGCCGAGAAGAGGCAGTGGAGGAAAACACTTGCCATCCTTTCTTAGCCTCTCCGACTAAGGATTCTGCCTCATCCTACAGAACCTTGTCCTACAGAACCAAAATTGGGCCCAAGCCAGAGAAGGGAGTGACCTCTGATTTAGGCAAGACCTAAAGCTGTGTGCTTTTACTCTGCTGATCAGTGAGTGGAGTATTTGTTTAGAGTCATCAACTGGATGGTACATTTTACTTTTTTAGCAACTTCTCCAGAAAAATCACCAAAGTCCCAAGGAAGAAATCAATTCCTTCACTGGCCACCACATTTAGCTGAAATAGTTCACTACTCACAGAGAGAGCCTCACAGAAGGCAACAGGAGAGGTCATTTAAGCGGAAGGCCCTTACACTGTGGTTTGATCTTGTTGCTTTGGTCTTTTTGCATGCCTGTGTGACCAGCTCATTTTGACCCAATATAGTTCTGCTGTTAAAGCCATTCTTTTTCTGGCAGGTTTGCTGCTAGCCAGCAAGAGAATAAATTGAAGGTAATGGAAGAGATGAGAAATAATCATACCCTTGACATTCCAGCTTTTGTCTGACTTCTCTTAGTAATTTATTTGGCTGAGCATTTCGTGGCTGGCCAGGAATGAAATTATGTCCCCGCTTCTTCTCATCCATCTTCAAGAACATCTGAAGGAAAGCCTTAGTCTTTTCTTTGTTCAAGATGTGATTTTGGCATCCTGATGTCTTGGCCTTGTGAGGCAATTACTTTAGATGAAGTAAGGTCTGCTCCAAGTTTGAATAGAAAAGGAAAGGGGAATTGATTAATTGGTCCAGGAGCATCTCTGCAGCCAAATAATTGTTACAGTCATTTAAAAGCAACACGCTTGCACCTAGTTTCTCACTCCTTTTGGATCCTCGCCAAGGAAACTGCTTTAATTAATGACTGGGGGAAAAAAAAACCCACCCTTTAAAACCAGTCTTTACTCAGAGTCACAGGAGAGCATGCATACAGCATCGTAAATTTCTTCTTGTAGACACACATCTGAAAAGAATGGTGGAGACTGCACTCTGTAGAAGGTAGGCTGAAATGGTTCTAAATCCATATGAGTTTGGGCCAGATTAGTCTAGGTTCAAATACCTATTCTATGTTTAAATGTTTGACAATGAACAAGTGACTTTCACAGCTGTCTGCAATATACTTCTCGCCATTGTTACTATTTTTTAGATATAAACCTGTAAAACCTAGGATATAATAGCTGCTCAGTAAGTGGTAGTTGTTTTTACATCTACTGTCACTTTATTTATTATTAAAGAGTGATTGAAGACACAATGAGTAATTCCCGAGTGGCCTTAGGTCATACCCTCTTTTAATGAAGAGGAATTTCTCTGGTTATCCTGCAGAGCTCCATGTGTGAAGTTTACAATCCCTGGAACTGACTACTTGTTTCCCAACATCCCCCACCCCCCATCCCCCAAAACCAGGCATAGAGACGGAATTCTGTTCTGCTGTTTTGCCTACTTGCTTTCCTGCTCCCTGTAAGTTGCTTGAACAATTTAAGAGCTTGGCGTGTAATCATACATGCAGGGAACCTGTGAGTAGGCACTAGATTTCTCTGGAATTCTCTGATCATTAGACTCAACCGTTCTCCAGGCTACAACATTCTTCTTTCTCCATGATGACTCCCCTGGGGGGAGAATGGTGATTGAGATGCTACTTTCTATTGTTTAAACGGAGAGACAGTGAGTGGGATCCTCAGCCCCACAATCCTCCAAAGTATCTGTGCTGCCAGAACCTAACAATGGATTTTGGCTAGCACAATAATCTACGATATGACTGTATCTGTCGGCACTGGGGTCGTTTGTGTGATCTGTCCAACCAAGAAGGAGCTTTGGAATGAGAAGGAAAAGATTAATAGGTGGCCTGGTTTTCTGATGGGTCATATGACCTTGGGTGGACCTTTGCTCTTGTGGAGATGGTTTTTGTATCTCAGAAGTGGTGATGATGATAGTAACTTCTGACATTGACCTGCCACCATGACCCTGAAATAATCATAGATGTTTACTCTGCTTAAAAACTGCTTGTATGATTCCAGCCATTGGTGTCTTTCATGGTTGTGTTTCGGATTTGAATGGACTGTCCGTGACATTTTTTTGATAGGTTTTTCAAATCTCTCTGAATGCCCATAAATGCATGTTGAGTTGAGTTGAAATGAAATCATGTGATTCATCAGGACTCGGCTTTCTCTAATACATTGTGTTTGATCTACTTCAGTCATTTCCTGAAAGTCGTTTTTAACCCCAGGGCATTTCTTCCTCCTTCTGGCATTCTTTCTCCATTAACGGCTGAAAAGATGCTTTTGTGCCGCAGTAAAAGATAGTGCTCATTGCTGGGGTAATTGCTGTTCATTTATTTAACTTTGCCAATTAACTGTTAGCTCCCAGAGAGTATTTTACAGACACCATAAGGTGGTCCCCGCTAGGTGTGCTGAAGGCTAAAAACGTTCACGAAGTGAAATTGCCTTGGGGCTTTATTTAATGGTGCTTTATTTCTTCTTCTTTTTTTTCTCTTTTATTCCCCCTTCTCAGCCTAAGATAAAATAATGAAAGTTTATATTTTTACACTATTTATTTTGTACCTCTTACCTTAAGCCAGCTCAAGGACACTCCTTGACAGTTCTATTGAAAGCTGACAGTCTTTAGCATCAAGCCACCTTGGTGTGACATCTCAGACCTGCCGTTTTCTTCCTTTGAAATATTGAACACATCACTCAGCCTCTCAGGAGCTAGTAGTTTCTTTATCTAAGAGCCATTTTCGTTTTTCCCTTTTCTAATTGAAGTATAGTTGGTTTACAATGTTATGTTAATTTCTGGTGTAAGCATAGTGATTCAGTTGTATATGTATAAAGTAGTTAGTATCTGTAAATCCCTAACTCCCAATTTGTCCCTCCCCGCCCCCTTTTCCCTTTGGTAACCATAGTTTGTTCTCTATGTCTGTGAGTCTGTCTCTGTTCTGCTGTTCTGTAGGTAAGTTCATTTGTGTCCTTTTTTTTTTTTCCAGATTCCACGTATAAGTGATGTCATATGGTACATACGATGTTTTTTTCTTTCTCTTTCTCTTTCTGGCTTACTTCACTTAGCATGACGATCTCTAGGCCCATCCATGTTGCTACAAATGGCATTATTTTATTCTTTTTTTATGGCTGAGTAGTAATAAATAAAGTACCAGACATAAAATATATGGCATCTTGTAAGTGATCAAGTGACATTAGTTTCTTGAGAAACTTTTCTTGGGAAAAGTTGAAAGTATTTGAGTGTCTGTAGCTTTCGAGGGGTTGTTTAAGACATGAAGATTAAATGCTTTTTTTAGGATCAGAATTTCTTCACCTTCTAGTTTTATTTAGGAAGAATTTGTTCTACTTTTTAAAGAAAAGGCTCTTCAGAAAGCTCAAATATCTTTAGCAGTGATTCTGAAATCTTTGTTGAGTTTTCCTTAAAACGTACATGTGTTTAAAATTTGAAAAGAAGGGGAGACTATTTGGCAATAATGTGTTTAGAGATTTGATCAAAACCCCAAATATTTTGAAACCTAATGTAACCCATACCTAGATTATTTTTAGCTCTTGGAAGTCCAGTTATTTAATCTCTTAATCAAACTGCCTGAAGTTTCCATTTCTAAATAAATGAAATGATAATAAGTAGCGAGCCAAAAAATAAAATGCACCCATTTATGGGAAAAAATGGAAATTTGATGGAAAATAAATGTGAGTTTGAATAAAATGAAAATATCATTTGTCTCCTTTGATTTTCAGCTCCAAGTAAATGAAGTACTGAAGTAGGAGTCAGCAAAAGTACCTTTTGTCAGATTCTTTGGTGTGGAGTTCTTCATTCGTGTCAAGTAGATTACATTTGTTCAGGGATGAAAGGAGACCTGGGAATTTAAGGTCTGTTAACCTGACCGTGCTGTGCTGGCATAGACTCTCCTCCCAAGAGCCATCCTATTTTATTTCATGCTGCCATTATTTCTTCCTTACATGGTCTGATAAAATGCAGTCCAGACAATGTGCGGAGTAATTGATTGCGGTTGATTGAATCAGCCAGTCGTGATGGAAAAGCCTAGTGTGTGTCAGGCCCTGGGTCAGGTAAGTCATAATCTCTGTTCTGAAGATCGCTCTGTTGCAGGGTGACAAGTAACATTTCAACAGGGAGTGAACAGCAAATCACAGGAATTAAATAATGACTTACAAGATCATGGAGAAACGCAATGCAGTCGAGAGGGCACAGAGTAAAAGAACTGGATTTTAATCTGAGTTTCCGCCACTAATTAGCTCTATGGATTTGGATATATTATCTTCCTTTTTGCTCCTCTGTCAACCCATTTTGAAAATACATAGCCAGAGGAATGAAAGACCAAGCAATCTCTTAGATTTTTCCCAAGAGTGTTCTATCTACCTATCATCCATCTTTTTTTTTTGATGGAAAGAATCCTGTAGTAGCCTGGGAGACTCAGTGAAAGTAAAATTGAAACTTCTCGAAGGGTGGGCTGAGAAGAAGAGGAAATTGTGCAGATGTGACTTGCTTAGATAGGGAACAAGTCTTCTCAAGTTGTCAGTTTTGATCCTAGCCTTGGCAGTCAGTCACTGCCCTCATAGACATGGTTGCAAATGAGTTGAAACTCGTGAAGTTATGCTCCACTAAAAGGCAACTCAGTGTCCTACATTCCCTTTCATTTTAAGTAACTAACGAATTCACTGAACAAACGAACTCATCTAAGTACTTAGCAGAATACAAGACTCTGGATGGAGATATAATATTATATGCATTATCTGCCCCTCAAGAGTCTTACTTTTTCTGAGGCAAACAGAAACTTACCCACTGGGTCCTGTATTGGTTTTTTTTATTACCTTTTTATTGAAGTATAACCAACATACTGAAAAGTACATAAATCATAAGTGCATACTTTAATGAATTTTCGTAAAGTGTACACAGTCATGCAGTCAGTATCTAGATAAAACACAGGGTAATTCCAGCTCCCACACGTCTTCTCAGGCCCCTCCCAATCTCTGACCATCATGCAGGATCCTGACTTCTAACATCAGAGATGAGCCTTGTCTGTTTGGGAAGTTTATATAAACAGAATCATACAATATGTATTCTCTGTGTCTGCCATCTCTCTCTCATTATTACGTTTGTGAAATCCATTCATGTTGTTACATATGGCAGTCGTTTGTTGTGGGCACATGTACAGGCTTCTGTTAGGTGTATACCTTAAAAATGAAACTGATGATCACAGAGTTCATCCTTAGTAGCTACTGACATCCAGCCAGTCTTCCAAAGACAAGAGTAGCACATAGAAATTGTAGCAGGGCAGCACACTGCTGGTAGGAGGTAAACTGGTTACTGCACATACATGCTAGCACTTGTCTTCTCCATTTCAGCTGTTCAGGTGGGTGTGTAGTGGTACTGCACTGGGATGCTAATTCGCATTTCCCTGAGGACTAAAGACGTGGAACACTTTTTGACATGTGTATTGGTCATTTGGAATCCTCATTTTTGAAGTGTCTAGGTGTACCTTTTACTCATCTCTCCCCCGCTGGGTTAGCTATATTTTCCTACCTGCCTTGTGGAAATTTTTTTATATACTGTCCCTTTTTGGGAAAATGCCTTGCAAATATCTTCTCTCACTTTGTTACTTGCTTTTTTACACTTTTTATGGTGTCTTTTGAAGAACTCATTTTTAAATGTTAATGTAATCTGATTAATTTTTTTTCCTTTATGCTTTGTGCTGTTATATCCAACTTAAAATTTGTTTTCCTGGCCCAAGATCGTGTTACATTCTTTCATGTTTAGCTCTTCAATCTATCCAGGATTGATTTTTGTGTATCATGTAAGGGCCAGATTTAGTTTTAGTTTTTCCTCATATATATATATATATATATATATCTCCAATTGACCTATTAATTGAAAAGACCATTCTTTCCCCCACTACACTGAAATTTCCTCTTTGTCACAAATAGTTCTGTTCCCAGGCCCTTATTGTAGTTCTGTTGGTCTATTTGTCTGTGCCAGTGTACCAATAACTGTAGCTTTATAATAAACAATGGTGCCTGTCACATAGGTTGCTGCTGGAATGCAATGAAACAATTTGTTAAGTGTTTAGCACAAGACCAGGCAGGTTGGGCTCTTGTCTCAGTTAAGGCAAGCTATTAGATAGAAGAACTAAAGGTCACTTGACACCTAACAGTTCTAGGCCCCTTTGCCCCCATGTCAGTCGTACTACTTCCTCTAAAACATTTCTGATGTTAGAGGGTCAGCCAAGAAATAAAATGCTCTTAGGTCATGAAGATTTTGCAAGCATACACCCGTTGTGAGACTAGGTCTGCTGTGAGAAAGAAAAAGGAAAATCTATCTACAGAATACTGTAGCCTACCTCTCTCTGCTTTTTGCCCTTGAAGTTTGTGAAGAAGAGAGCAAATTGTTTTTCAATGTGACTTCTATCTCCTTAGGAATCAGTGAATCCTTCCTTGTCTCAGTGTGGTTCTGCTTCCTTCAGTACAGGACAAAGACTTCCTGGCTTTCAGTTTCCTCCCTGTTAAATGACAGCTGTCAGAATTCCCGTCAAGGGAGGAGCCTGAGAGCCTCCTAGAGCTCACTGCTCTAGTTACCTGACTATTCCTAGCATCAAATGCCTCTATCCTTCAGCTTTATTCAACTGGACAGTGTAAATGCATAAGATTAATAAGTAAAGCGTATCTGGCGTTTAGCGCATCAGAATTAAATTGTTTCTCAACTGCTACCAATTTCAAGTTCATCGTAAGTTCAGATCTATAATGGGTGTGGGGTATGTAGTACGTAGATATATGTAATATATACATAGTATATGTGCATGTGGCATGTATATATGTAATATATGTGTGTATATAAGGATATATATGCAGATCTATAACTGCTGATAAACTGGCTTCTATCAATTTGAAAATCAACTGTCATAATGTCTTTTTTTTAATTGAAGTATAGTCAGTTACAGTGTGTCGATTTCTGGTGTTGTAATGTTTGTAATCACTCATAATCACTCATAATGTTTCATAATCACTCTCTTTGCCTGTTCAACTTCATTCACAAGATCCAGTTCACTCATTTTCTGAGCATTTGCTGGATCTGTGGAGGTGTAGCAAAAACTCAAATCATCACCACTTTCACTCCCTGCCAAAATTAAAGTACAAAAATATTTAATTTATTTCTTCCCAACTTGATACCTTTATTCTACACATATGTAAAAAGGAATTATACAATGTAGAGAATGTGTTTAGTGAAAAGAAAAATGAGAAGCCCAAGTTGAATTCCCTTTAGGAGACTACTTCCTTTGCAAAGCAGACACAGGGCCTGTTACAACCTTAACTCATTTCCGCCTGAGTTGTGAAGGAACTTGACCAGCTATGAAGGGCTTTAGATACAATACAATGTAGATGTAGAATAAAATAAGATCTTGTTTTACAAATCCAGGTGAGGTGAGATGTTGCAAATTAACCCTGCAAGTGACCAGCCTGTGCTGAGGTTGAGGGAGAAAGCAGATACACTCCTTTTTTTAAAATAAACACCTTTATTGAGAATTAATTCATATACCATACAATTCACCTATTTAAAGTGGTTTTCAGTATCTTCACAGATCTGTGTAACTGTCACCACACTCAATTTTAGAAAATCTTCATCTCATCAGAAGGAAACCCTGTAGTCTTTAAATGCCACCCTCAATCCCCTACCACACCCCCCACTCCAAAAAACAACAAATCATTCTGATTCTATAGATTTCTCAATTCTAGACTTTCATATGAATGGAATCATATAACATGTGGACTTTTGTGACTGGCTTCTTTCATTTAGCACCATGTTTCGAAGGTTCATTCAGGTCACAGCATACATCAGTACTTCATTCCTTTTTATTACTGAATAATATTCCATTAAATGGATATGGTTTATCCATTTATCCATTGATAGTTTTTGGGTTGTTTCCACCTTTGAATGTTGTGCATAATGCTGCTATAAGCATCTGTGTACAAGTTTTTGTGTGGACATGTTTTCATTTCTCTTGGGTATATTAACTAAGAGTGAAATTACTGGGTCATATGGTCACTCTACATTTAATCATTTGAGGAATTGCCAGACTTTTCCAAAGCAGCTGCATAATCTTATGTTCCCAGCAAATGTATGCTTAAAAAGATCTCAGAAAGCAATTTTTCTTCCCAAACCTGCGAAAACACATAAGCTATAACGTAGCAGAAATATGCTGTGAACTTTAGACTCAGCCAATCACTGTTTAAATGTTGTACCTATGAGGAAAGACAGACTGAGAGTCCAGGGGTTGACACGTGGGCCTCTGGAATATAATCTGTCTTTAACTGGGGACTCCCCGTATGTGACTGATACACTTAACCAAAAACACCATCTGAGGAAAGCACTCATGGCTACCATTAGCTTCGAATGTTCCAGAACAAATGAATTTTAAGACTTGAACTCCCCATTTCACATGGGCCTTAGAGAGGAAAAGCTAACATCTTTTTCAGAGAAATAAACTGTCAAGATGAACTGGGGAAACTTTGGGCAAAACGTTAGCCCCATGTAAGGTTCTCCATGAACTCAACGTTTTTTGAGCTGTGTTCAGAAGCCTTATTTCTTCGGTGTGTAAAGGAAGTAATTAAATGGAAAAAATGTGTGGTAGAAAAAGGGTCTGATACAGAACATTTCCATCAGGAGAGACCATTACAGCTCAAATTGAGGCTACAACCCTTTCAAGAATCTATACTCATTATGCTTGACTGGGATAAGGGTGGTGTCTTGCTTTTTCAAGGCTCAAAAAAAAGGAAGGTTTTGAGATCAAAGGTATTTGTATTGTGTTTCTTTTTCTTTCTGTACTTTTTTTTTTATCACAGTAATTTGTTCTAGGATATTTTCATGTCCTACAAGAAGATAAATTAATTATTCTCTTTGCTCCTATAAATCATCTCCCATGATAAGAAAATTGGTTTCCCTCCTGTTTCCTGTTTGGGTTAGAGATGTAAATGTAGTAAATTGTTCTAGTTTTTTTTTTTTTCCTTTGTGTGAAGAGTAAATTATGCTCCCGATAAACGTCTCTTCACTATTACTTAAGACTGATTAGAAGTGAGATGCTGCAGAGGAGAGATTTATTCTCATTGCCATATTAAGTATAATTTCACTGTTCTCTAAAGCAGTTGTTTCTGTCATATTTCTTCAAGAAGCAAGCTGAAAAAAATAATGCCATAAAAAAAGATGGAAGGCTTTTCAGATGTCAAATTTTGGATTTTTTTCTACCTCTTCTAAAAAAAAAAAGATAAGTTTCAAAGGATATATTGTATCATTGTCTACCACCCTTTAAGTCATTCAGCGCAGAAATCTGCATTTTCAGACAGTGTTGTACTAAGACTAACTTTTTTTTTAACCTAAAATCTTCAAACCCTGTGGTGCTATGACCAGGGTCCCTGGGGTGGGGCAGGAAGGAGTTTATACTGAATTGTCCTTGCACTATCCAGAGTCAGCAAGGCAATTTCAACGCCTGGCAATGAAAACAGGCTCGCCTGCTCGCAGACTTCCCAGGCAGTTGTAAAGGGTCCACATGTGACAAACTCACTAAACTTCTGTGGTTTCTGGAGAAAACCAGAGCAATTTCCCTTTTTTTCCTAATAACACAAACCTTCGGAAAGGGGTCCTGCTCAGGAAAGAGGTCTTCTTTCATTCCTATGTGATAGTTCTTTGTAAAAACTTTTTACATGTATTCACATACTCAATAAATTAACTTGCTGAAGCAGTTTAAAAATAAAGGAATGTGAAGATGACCACCTCCCCCCCACCGGTACATTCATCTTAGGCTCTAGCTTTTAAGCAGCACCTGAAGCATACCAAACAATAGGGCTCCTGGCTTGAAAAGAGTTTATCTTTCATTGTATCTCTGGGGGCCTTTGTAAAATCGTAAGTCCGTGATTACAGTAATTGCTGCGATTTGTGTGATTTATGATATGTGTTAAACTCTATGTTTATAATTTAATGGAATCCTTAAAAGAGGCCTAAAATATAAGTAGCTTCAATTTCTCTCAGTTTCTAGATTATAAAACAGATGATCAGAGAGGTTAGAGTACTTGTGCAAAGTCACACAGCAGTGAATGGAAGTGTGAGAATCCTGGATTATCTGACTCTGAAATGCATTATCTCAGTGATTCTAAGATACTATTATTAGACAAATAGCTACCAAGGAAACAAATAATCCGGCTCCTTTATTCCATCAATAAGTCTAGAGATGTCTATATCCAGAAATTTAGTCCAGATTACAGTCCAGAGACGGCAAGGTTACACAGCTAGTGAGGGGTGGAATTCAGTCCAGAACCAGGTTTTCCTATCCCAAGGCCCATGCCCCACTTACCCCCAAATCACTTCCTTATCTTTATCCTTTGCTTGGAAATGCTTGATGTTGATTCTCTCAGTTTAAATCTATAATTGGCATGGAGAAAACCATGCCAAAATTTTGGGGGCCTTTTCTTGTTGAGTGCTCAACTTATTTTTAAAAACTCTCTTTGGGTTTAATCAGCAGGATAATGGTAAATTGATTTCAAGGCCTCCTTGGTGCAGTTCTGGGGAAAGCTGAGCCAGCTCACACCCAGCACAGACACCGAGGTCCGATGATTATTCTCTTCGAGAGTCCAAAGGACTGCAGCCCCTTCACCCAGATTTTGTAATGACGCGAAAGCCGAGTAGGTATGGTTGTTCAAAGCAGTTTTCTCAGACTGAACTGTGAGCATGGAAAACCTGGTTTGAAATAAAAAGTGGCTTGTGGTTCCCCTCCAGCCTTCAGACTTCTTAGAACCAGTACATTTCACCTTTATTAGGGTCATCTTGGCTTTCGCAGTTCAGGGGCAGTGGAAGAGTTAATGATGTATTTTCATCAGGACCCTTTCGGCTGCAAGTGACAAAAGATGCAATATGCACTGTTTTATGCAAAAAGAGATCCAAGGGCCCACTTAGGTGACATCTTCAAGGACAGGGCTGATTGTAAGGCATGGCTTGGTGAGTAGCTCATATTATGACACTAAGAGTTTCTTTCTGCCTTTTTCTTTCCCTTCTGCTGCGTTAGCTCCATTCTCAAATGAATTCTTCCCTTTTAAGAGTAAGACGAAATCAGCTCAAGTTGAGAAACATTGGAAAAAAGAAGTGTGCTTCCCCGAAAGCTCAAACAAAATCCTGGAATTGAGTCTCACGTGTGCTCATAGTCTCAACCAAATTCTGGCCAAGTTTCACCCTCTGGAAGACCAATGGTGAAATGCAGCGAGGAAATAGAGCATTTGCTGGAAGGCAGCCAAGGTCCTGGACTGCAGTTACTTGATAGTTTTACCATTGTGTGGCTTTGGGTCAGTTAATTTGTCTTTCTAGACCTAAATTTTGCTCCCTGTAAAATGGGGGACTAAATCACATCTCAGAGATGTTTCAGTTCTCATACGCAATAGTTTCTGATTTGTGGAAGTTCTGTCATTTGGAAGTTAAAGAGATCTGATAGTATCAGCCACAAAATAATCTAAGACAGGTTTGAGGCAGAAGCTGCATGTTTTACACATGAGACCATGGGACCTAGAGGAGAGAAGGGGAAGGGGCAGCTTGGCCATACCCAGAGGGGCCTAACCTCAGGGAGAGCTATCTAACCAAGTGAAAATAGAGATGGTGAAGGGAAGCTGGATGAGTGCATCCCAGACAGCTTCAAAATAGTAAATAGTCACTCAAGAAATCAGAGGCCAGTATGTACTAGTGACCAGGATGAAGACTGATATCACGCTATTACACATTGTCGTAAAGGAATTCAGTTTCCAAAACACTGCGACCTAATATTCAACGTGAAGTTTCCTTCAGTAATCAGAACAACGATTATTCATCAGCAATTAACTCCTACTCTCCCTCTTCTGGGGAAAAAAAATACTTCTTTTCAATTTTCAACTGGATAGTGTTCTGCATTTTGTTGCTATTGGTGCTGCCTCTACCGTGTAATTTAGTCCTTTGCAACATGAAGTCTTTCTCATCCCCTGTGTGTGGGTGTGTCCGTACACCTGCAGGGACAGTCATTCTTGACCCCACAGCAGCAGCGCCACCGCAGGTGATGCTTTCAACTTTTAAATATTCTCTTCTCTTAACTACCTTGGTCTCCTTGTTGTCCTTTACCTCTCTGGATGCTCCCTTCAGTCCCTTTTCTATACTCCTCTTCATCTGCTTAAATGTGGCTGTTCTTCAGGCTGCTGCCTGGGACCCGCTTCTCATCTCAGTTCTCACGCAGTCCCTATATAACTACACCCACTTCCTGTGTTTTTAATTATCACTCATTTTCTGGGCACTCCTAAAGCTAGGTTTCTGATCCTACTCAAATCTTTCCCCCAACTTCTAGATGCATTTATTTACCAGACATCTCTACCTGGATCTTTTGTCACCAGTTCAAACTCCAAATATACAAAACTAAATAAATGAATTTTCCACATCTCTTTGTAACCATGCTGACCTGATTATCTTCATCCAGGCTTTCCTGTCTAAGTAAATCCCATCACCATCCAATTGCCTGGGTCAAAAACCTGGAGGTCATTCCTTTTTTTTATTCTTATTTTTTTTAATTGAAGAGTAGTCGATTTATAATGTTAGTTTCAGGTGTGCAGCAAAGCAATTCAGTTAAACATATACATACATACATATATATTTTTTCAGTTTCTTTTCCATTACAGCTCATTATAAGAAATTGAATATAGTTCCCTGTGCTATGCAGTAGGTCCTTGTTGTTTATCTATTTTATGTACAGTAGTGTGTATCTATTAATTGCAAACTATTAGGAGTTTGGAAGTCATTCTTACTGCTTCTTCCATCATTACATCCAATCATTCACCAGGTTTTGTGAATGTTACCTCTTATATCCCTCAGAGTTAGGCATGTCTGCATTCCTACTCCCAGTACGCTAATCCAAAGCCACCAGCATCTTTCCCCTGTATCTCTGCAGGAACCTACCCACTGTTATCATTCCTCCGTGTTACTGTTCCTTCCTACCCCGATTCCCTCAACTGTTCTCTTTCCTGCTTCCAGAAAGAGCTTTCACAAATGCTGGAAGGAATGCTGACTCTATCCTACTCCTGCTTAAAAATGATCAGTCACTGCCCATTCTTGTTAATGTGAAAAAAATGTTCTTAAAATAATCTCGCATGGTTTATCCCCCATCTACCTCCCTGGTGTCACTCACAACGCTTTCCTTCTTTCTCTCCCAGCTTTGGTCATCCCAGATACAGGAACAATTTTATAAAAATTGGAAATGCCAAAACAAGCCGGAACCCAGTTTAAACACACCAAAGGGATTGAGGAAATATAGTTTTCATTTTTGATCAAAGCTAATAGCACATTTAAAAACTATATCTTAATCAAATTTTACTAAAATATAGCATTTTAAGGGCTATTTTCCTCAAGCCATGATACCATGGCAAGTTACCCTTCTGGAATTGACAATGTTTCCCAAAATTTAAGGTATGAAGGAGTCAACCAGGAAGTTCCTAAAAATAAAAAAAAAATAAAAAATTTAAAAACCCTAATATCCAGCCCTATAGATTCTTACTCAGTAGGTCTTAGATAGGGCCTAGAATTCTGCATTTTAGTAAGCCCCTAAAGGAACTCTGATGCAGGACGTGCAGAGATCACAGTTTGAGACCATTTTATGAGAAATAGCATTGTCCTGCTGCAGCCAGGAGGGTGTCCACTTTCTGCCAGCTCAGGGTAGGGGGGGTGCTTTAAGCTTCTTTCTGTCCAACTCTTTCATGTGTGTTTTAACCAATTTTCCTGGATAAGGAGTAAACTCCTTACGAGCCTAGCTCTCTTCTTGTCTCTTATCCCAGGGTGGTGTCCGGTCCATATCTGCTGCCCCCGTACCATGGCCTGTTCTGGTGGGTTCATATTCTTCACTTGTTTTCTTTCTTCAAGATGAGGGTGGTTTATAAAGTGCATTTATACATGTGTATATCATTTTTAATATCTTAAATTTTCTGATCACATTTGTCAGACTTGGTCCCAGTTCCCACAGAGCTCCTAGTCCAGAGGAAAGAGGAGCATTGCACAACACATCCTGTAATTACAGCTGTGGAAGTGCTATGAGGAAAAGATATAGTGCGCCGTAACAGCAAATGCCATGGGGCTCATGCGCACACAAACACACCTGTGTGCTGTTAGAACTGTCTTCCTCTTCAGTTCCTGTAGCCTAGTAGGGAGAAGAGAATCTCTTTGACCTAAACACTGGATGCAGTTGGATTAGCAGTTGACCAAGGAATATCGTTAGCTGCGTGGAGTTGCCCTGGATCCTGGAATATCCTTCAGTGTTGATGGAGATGTTGAAGATGGTGCAATTTTTCTCAAATTTGATTTAAAAAAAATAATACCCAATTAAAAAAAAAAACTTTACTATTACAAGATTCTGTAAGACAAAGGAAACAACTTAAACCCATGCTAGGTATGTGTGTCATTTCCTCAGCCTGGAAAGGAACATTGTTACCTGCTGTGGAATCTACCTCTTTACACCGTAGAGTCAGAGAAATGCCTCAATAGCGTAGACGGACTGGGTGTGTTACACATTTGGGGGGTGCTGTAGATGGGTGTGATGCTTCAATTCCTTTTGGGTGTCTTAATTTTCAGGCTTCATGATTCACGATGAACTTTCCTGGAGTTGACCCTCCTCCCCAAACTCCTCCTGGGGGGAAAAAAAAGGTCTGTTTTGGGGGTGGGTGACAATAATATTTGAACCTTTGTAATTATATAATGACAGTGACAGTGATGCTGATAGGGAAAATGCCATCTGTGCTTTCCAAGTACTTCTTTTCATGAACATTTTTACTTTGCTGGAGCCTGTGCACATCCCATACAGGTGTGCTCCCCGCTGAACAGGAGGGTTCCAGCTGGGGCTGCAGAGACAGGACACACCAGCCCCTGTGCTTGTGGCCTGGTCCAGAGCAACAGCTCTTTCTTGTCAGCTGGCTGGCTGCCAGGCTCAACCAGAGGGCGTGCTGATTCCCAAACAGAATGCTTGGCTGGGGCTGGAATCAAAGCTGTCAATAGTAAAGAGCTCTTTCATCTTTCTTTCCTCTCTTCTTGTACATTCAGTGGGGATTCAGCAGCGAAAACATGACCAGCAAAAGGCAGAAGCCCTGTACCAGTCTTTACAACCTCAGAAAGATGGTTTTCAGGTCTTAATTGTCTGAACATGGTGCGCATTCTTGATTTAAATATTGGCTCTAGGGCTGCAAATAACTTTCTTACCTATCTGTTGAATCTACTGTTTTCTCCCTCTGCAGGATCACAAAGTTCTTATCTGAAAGACTTGTTTGGGACACAAGAGGAATCTCTGAGTTTTTTTGCAAAATGTATTAGTAATTTCTAGAAGTTATGAGTCACTTGTAACAGCGAGGTAGTTCCACGAGTTGTAAAATGCAAAGCGTTTTTAAAAATTGAGCCAGAAGTATTTTGTTGATCAGGACTCTGTTGGTTGAAAGTGATAGCAAACCAACTTATGTGGCCTAACCCAAAGATACATTTATTGGCAAAGTCCAGGAGTTGAAGTTTCAGTCAGGTATGGCTGGATCCAGGAGTCCAAATCACATAATCAGGGCTTAGTCTTTCTCCTTCCATAACTCCACTTGTCTTTATTCACTATTTTCTTCAGTACCAGACATGTGGTGAACTCTGGTGGCTCACATCCTTACAGCTGACAAATGGCAGCCATAGTCTTTCTGGACCCTAGGGTTCACTCTGATTGGACTATCTTAGGTGGCATCACCAATTTCTGAACCAATCATTGTGGTCAAGCAAATGGAATATGCTCATTATCCAGGCCTGGATCACGTTGACTGTA
Source organism: Vicugna pacos (assembly GCF_048564905.1). NCBI lineage: Eukaryota > Metazoa > Chordata > Mammalia > Artiodactyla > Camelidae > Vicugna > Vicugna pacos. Next base: position 85,242,496 of record NC_132997.1, on the reverse strand, counting down.
CTTGAAAATAAATGTAGGAGTGAGGGTAGCTGATTGGTGCCATCCAAATCACATAGCCATAAAGTTCAGGAGGGATTATTTCCCAAAGGAAAACCAGGCTGTCATTTTCAAAAGATAGAAAAATGGGCCTGGGGCAAACAAAAACAGTCTATGTGCATGGCTTGTATCATAGAACATCCAAGGACCCTTCCCTGTAGAGCACCTGTCCCCCTCTTATCCTTGCCATCTATGCTTGAGCCCCTGTGCCTTCTCCTAGGGTCTTTAATGCACTGAGCTTCATCCCACCTAAGATTCTCCTCGCTTGCGCTGCATCAGGCAACCCCATGTTTCCAAACCTTTCATGTTCATGTCTCCAGACTCAGACTCTGCGCTTTCTTCTTTCTTGCCTACCTTAGTTATAATTCTCTTCAACTTTCAAGGCTCAGTTGTCAACTTTGCTTCTCCCTACCCTAAACATGCAACCCTCATTGCTCCTTCCTCCACTTTCTCAGAAGTCACCTCGAGTAATGGTCACGTTGTATTCTAGTTAGCTATGTAAGCATTGGTTTCCTCAGCTAGTCTGCATGCTCTTTGAGAGTCTGAGCTGTATCTTTTGCACCTTTATATAATAAACTAGTAAAATCGTATCAAAATAGCACTTCAAGGGGTTTTCTTATGGAAGTATTCTCAATATGACCTTAATAAGCCCACTTGGAATGGGTAAATGAGCTAAGTGTTTCACATACATTATTCCACTTATGCCTCACACAGTCCTATAAAGTAGGTATAATTTATTATTACACTATTCTGCAGATGAGGAGACTAAGGCTCACAGAAGTTGACACTTGTTTGCAGTTATCCAGAGAAGAAGTGATAAAGCTGGAATTTGAGGCCAGATCTGCTTGATTCCAAAGTCTGAGGAGTTTTTCACTGTGCAAACTGTCTCTTAGTCTGCAACTCTGTTTGCAAATAGGTGCTCAGATATCAATGGATGCACCCAAGAGATGCCACTTTCTCCTTCTGCCCCACCCCATCCTGTCCCTGCTGACAATGAACTCTGCTTTCGGGATATGGACTTCTCCACAGCAATAGATTCAGTGTTGAAGTATCTTCTGTGCCAACTTTTTTTTAAGCATCTTTATTTCCTACTTTGCAATTGATCCACCTGCGAGCACCCTGTCCTAATGGAATGAAGTGGTTCTTTCTTTAATAAAAGTTCAAGCTATAGTTGACAGTATTTTTCAAAATGCATGCCATTCATGGAGATCATATTTACTCTTTGTGTAAACCTAGGCAGTTTGACTTGTATCCAGTAGGTGTCACTAGACTTTCCTCTCCTGGCTACGACTGTAATTGAATATGGAGTCGTTCTGTTACTAAGCAGTTGCTGAAAGGGACTCATGGGCTGTTGCATTGCTTCTGAAAAGCTAAATCGTCCTAGATGGAGCAGGATTCTTGCACTCGCCTTTCTCCCTGCCATAGCGTGTGGTCCTATAGATCATATACCGGTACTTGGGGACACAAGACGGATGTGCAGCCAGCCCCAAGTGGGGCAGTTTTCACAGATCACTCCTCCAGCTGCTGGCTCTTTGGCACTGAGTTGCTTAGCACTGATGATGGAGAGGTGAAGATACAAATACTTTTCAAGGCATGAGGAGGGAAAATAGCTCAGACTCAGGAAATCTGGACTGGAGTGGAAGTCCGGAGGAGAGCAAGTCATACAAGTTCTCCTAGATGAGATTATTTTAAGCGGGGGATCCAAAGGTAAGTTGGAGTTGGATGGGAAGACTAGGAAAGGAGGAGAAGGAAGAGAATTGTGTGAGACAGAGGAAAGAGTCTATGTGAAGGTCCAAAGGCAAGATGGATGAGGTACCTTCGAAGAATTGAAAGAAAGCCTCTCAGGGGCTGGAGCTAAGTTGACAAGGAGAAAAGTGGCAGAAGATGGAGCTGAAAAGATTGATGGACGGGAGCCAGAAGACAGGGGACCTTGTATACCACTTTAAGGCATCTGAAATGTATTTAAGAGCAATGGGAGCCACTGATGGATTTTTAAAAGAAGAGTTTTATAATGTTATGAATTATTTGTTTACTTACTAATATTTATTATATGCCTATATGTGCCCATGTGCCAGGAGCTGGAAACTAATGGAGATATAAACTACCATGAAAAATAGAAAAATAATTCTGATTCAGGGAAGAAGGAGATGGGAAAGTCATTTCAGAATAAACAAATCTATGCATGCAACAAAAAGTTACTGAGCACCCCGGTACGTCTTAGGATCTGTTCTAAGCCCAGGGGATTCGATAGTGAATTAGACTCAGCCATCATCACAACGAATATTCATGGTATGCATTTACGATCAGGGCAGAGGATATAGCAAGTCAGAGATGAGAAAAAAATTTACAGTCAGTGAATGGAAAGACGTGTTCTGGTCAACACTGAGAGTGCGCCAGAGTAGAAGCATATGTCAGCAAGGATCCCGGCACTTCTTTAGTGTTCATGGTTTTACAGTCATGATCCTATTTTGTGAAAAATGACTGTGTCCCACTAAAAGGAACCAGAACTCCATGGAGGAGTGGCTGATACCAGGTCAAAGGCAAGAAATGTACAAGATGAACCTGGGCCATTTTTTCATACCTGGTAGCAAAGAAGCAAAGACTAATGGAGTCATGTCAGAAGGACACAGGAACCGGCTTAAAGGGCTCCTTGCTGACCAAAAATGAGATAGTTTGAACATCAAACAAATAAACTCCTATTTTTAAAAACCTCAGTATATTTAAAAAAATCTGTTGGTTTGTAACAACAGTTTAAACATGTGTAGACCTTCTCCCCTCAAAATCCAAAAACCTCACTGATCAACTTTGAAGTAATTCTTCATTCTGAAAATTGGTAAGGGGAAATCATTTAATATTTATTCTGCCTTCCCTGGGTAAGCAGTGTTTCAATGTTACCAAGTAAGCCCTAGCTGACTAAGAAAAGTACTTCATAGAAGAATTCCAGCTAATAAATGCGGAAGGATTGACAAAATGACAGAATTAAGCAAGCAACATTTTAAAATTACTAATAAAATGATTGATTTAGGTAAAAATGATCGGTCAGTAAAAACATTTTTTTTAAACGTAGAGGGAATTCTGCGATATGGAGGGATGTCTCTTACCACCTGAACCCAGTGATCAGTGTAAGCATTACTCCTAGTGGCAAAACAAGGCACTTTTAGCACCCGAGGCAAGATGAAATACCCAGAACCGCCCGTGAGGTATTAGTGGAAATAAAAGGTCAAACGTGAATATAATTGAACCCACGGAGCTAAATTTTTGTTTACAAGAAATACGGGGTATAGAGAAGCAAATTAAACGCCACCATCAAGAAACAAGCAGAACGACTGAGAATGTGAAATTGCCTAAACTGTTTTCTTCAGTAAAGAGAATAGAGTTTAAAAAATACAATGATGGAGGAGGCACTGCTCTGGATTAAGAGATTCTATGAGGCATAACCACATGCAGCATGTGGAATCTTATCTAGATATTGTTTTGAATAATTCAACTTTTAAAAAGACATTTTTGATATAATCATGAAATATGAATATAGTGGATTGTAAAAGAAATAGAAGAATTATTGTGAATTTTGTGGAGGGTTGACAATGGCATTGCAGTTTATAAGAAAATGTCTATTTTGGGGGGAAATGCATACTAAAGTATAAAAGGGTTCTGAAAGTTGCTTTACTTAGCCAAAAAAGGAGGGAGTGGTATATAGTGCTAGCGTAGCAAAATCTAAGAATTGTGGAATCTGAGTATAGCTTATAGGTGTTCAATACACTATTATATCTTCTTTTGTATATGTTTGAAATTATTCATGAAAAAACCATGACCTTGTGAGAGAGGTAAGACAGAAATCCTCAACACACAGATGATAGAGCTGGAGTTTAAGTTTTGGTTTGAGGTCATGTAGCTGATAGGAAACAACTATAATTAGAACCCTAATTCCAAATCTAATATTCTTTCCGTAATATCCCCCACTGTGTTTCTCTAGAATCTGTTGAAAAGCCACTGACTTTGGCTAAGGAGTTTACTCCAGCGTTGGGAACAGATAGCCATCATTTTGTTCCTAATCTCCTTGCCTGTTTCCTGAGAACTGGAAAAGAAAGCTGTGGTTTGACAGCTGGCTCCCTGAGGGAGATGGATTCCAACCACTGAGTAAATGAATGATCAGACATTAGTAGGGGGTTCATTCACTGGCTAAAAGAAAAGAAGGCCCTGGTTTCTGGCCTTTCTCAAGCCAGAGACAAATCTCAGGGATGCTCATCAGAGGCAAACATGTTTCTGCCTGCTCTCAGTTCTGCTCCAAACATCAGCTACGCTATCTCACGTATGAGAGTGTGAAATTATTTAATGTGGGTTAAAAGAAACTCACCTAGTCACGTATAAGCAGATCTATGGGAAACGTTCGCATTTAGCTGGTGTCTATAATTCTCTTTCACTATATAATTCAGAGAGGTTTCCCCTGGATCAGGGAAGAGGTGGGAGTGCTAACACCGCTGAAATGTAACTAGCTCTGTTTTCGGTAAAAGGACACTAGCTAGCATTACTGCCTACTGCATGGCAGGCACCATGTGAGTGGCTTTCGAAAAGTTAACTCACTCAATTCAACGTAAGTTTTAACTAAAAGCAAAACCATCTGGAGAAATGATTTTTTAAAAAGCCAAGGCCTAAAAGAACATTGAAAGTCTACTGTTTACCTTTCTTTCTCCAGAAACTCTGGGACAATGGCTGCTGAAACACCATGTACTTGTGATTCTGTAACAATACATTAAATTCCTGGGCTGGCACCCATAGAGTTGGAACATTATAGAGTAGACATAAGGAGGAAGTTTCTCTTTGCTTTGGATAAAGGTGCCCGTGCATAGCTTGTGAGGACATTAGTTAGGATGTGGTTTTATAGTTAGTGGTTGTTACCTCGAAGAAAATACATTCACAGGTTGAGTTAGCTGAAGATGTTGAAAAATTATCACAGTACTGTAAGCTCCATGAGAAACCATGTCTGTTTTGCTTTTCATTGTGTCACTAGCACGTAACACGATTTCTGGCCCAGGGTAGATGCTCAATAAGTATTTATTGGATGAATGAATGAATGAGTGGAAAATTTTCTTTTCTTCAAACGTGGCCAAAACAGATGTTTATTCCTTGCCAGGTAGACCACAGTCAGGCAAGCAGTGATACGGAATTTTGTTGTTTATAAATGATAAATCATAGAAAGACGTGGATTCTTCTGTGTTATACATACACTGGTCTTTCCCAAATCTTGGCAAATGTGGCTAAAATCTGCACATTTTTCCTCTTGTGCATCATCTGAATTCAATTAGTGCTGTGGGTTTGCCCGTCTTTCCAAACCATCCATTCCTAATCCAGATGTTCACCTGCTAAGCCTGGGCTTTGGGATCTCCTCCTCTAGAGGGGATCTCAAAAGCCCAGGCCTACCCTTGACCTCTTCTAGAGTGTTCTACAGGCTGCTCTGCAAATTTTTAATCATTTTCTACCATAATCCAAATTTCCCCAAATTCCTCATTGTCTAGAATTACTCAGAAATGCCCAATCTGGCGGATTCTGTCATTGGAAACTTCTCCCTCAATCCATCAGTCTTCCCAATCTATCCCAACAGGAATCTCTGCTCCAACCAAAGGGGTGCTTGGTACTTAGCCCTGGTTCTGGGAGGCCATGACCATTAGCAAATCCATGCAGAAGGAATGAGGCAGCTGCAGTCAGTTCCTTCATTTTCCCAAATCCTTAGGAATTCTATTCGTCCATGTGTGATGAATCACACTTATACACACATTACAGATATAGTTTTGATGACTCAAATTCTTTGCCAACATTTCTGTGCTAACTTTGACTCTGTCAAACGGTATGTACACATAAGGAGGATCTGACTTTTTTAACCACTTCATTTCCCAAGCTGTCCATCTGTATTAGTCAGCTCAGCTGTCGTAACAAAATACCACCATAGTTGAGGGGGCTTAAGCAACAGAAACTTATTTTCTTAAAGTTCTGAAGACTGGAAGCCTGAGATCAGTGTACTAACATTGTTGAGTCCCAGTGAGAACTCTCTTCCTGCCTTGCAGATAGATACCTTCTCACTGTGTCCTCACATAGCAGAGGGAGAAAGCTCTGGTGTCTCTTCTTCTTATAAAGGCACTGGCACTATTGGATCAAGGCACCACCCTTATGACCTCCTTTAACCTTAATTGCTTCCTGAAAACCATATCTTCACATACAGTCACATTTGAGTTGAGAGCATTAACCAATGAGTTTGGGGGGACAGTACCTCCCCATCACTTCTGCCATCCACCATTCTAGTTGCTTGTATGTCATTTTTGAGCCAAAGCTTAAGCTACAAAATGCCTTGTGGATTATTATAATTGGTCTAAAATCAGAATGCTCAATATGAGAAATTTCTGATGATTTTAATTTTTTTAGACAGTCTTTTACTTTTGTGTCATAAGAACTCAGAGAGACCTGACACTTCTGCAATTCACAGAAGTGTTGTTCTACCAGAGCAGTGGTTGAGTCCAGTGATTTGGGGAACCAACTATGGTATTAGATTTGGGTTCAAATCATGGTCTTGATACTTATTTATGACTTTGGGCGTATTATCTTTGAAATTTGATTTTCTTATCTGAAAATAGGAATAGTAATGCCTAACTCATTGGACTGTTATGAGGATTGAAAAGAGACATGGTATAAAGTGCTTGGTATGATGGTCAGTACATAGTAAATTATATAAATTGGTGAATGCAAAAAATGTCAACATTTATTGAGAATCTACCATGTAATCGACACTGCTAAACTTCTTACTCTCATTACCCAATTTAATTTAATTCTTGTATCATATCCCTATGAAGTAAAGACGCTTATTAATTCCATTGTATCCATTATACAGGATAGAATTGAGCCTAATTTTTTCTTACCACTCTATTGTGCTACCTTCCAGCTGCATTGCAGTACAGTTCTAAAGGACTGTGTGATGATTGGATTCTATCTAAGGAACTATGTGGCTTTATTTTTGATCAAATATTCTTTCTGCCTTCCCCCTCCACCTATAGGTTTCCTGTTTGTATAAATTGGTATACTTGAGGGCATCCTAGAGATCTCTGAGGCTCTGTTAATTTTTGTTAATCATTCCCTTTTTATTTTTTGGACTGGATAATCTCAACGGACCTATCTTCAAGTTTGCCAATTTTTAATTATGCCTACTCAAATTTGCTGTTGAATCTCCCTAGCATTTTTTTAAAAAATTTCAGTTGTTACAACTTTCAACTTCGAAATTCCTATTTGATCTTCATCTTATAATTTCTATCACTTTTACTTATGATAGGCAGAATAATGGCCCCTCCCCACAAAGATGTCCATGTCCTAATCTATGTAATTTGTGAATATGTTACTTTATATAGCAAAAGAGGCTTTGCAGTAGTGATTAAGTGAAGGGTCTTGAGATAGAGAGAATATCCTGGATTTTCCAAGTGGGTCCAATGTTGTCACAAAAGTCCTTATCAGGAGGTAAGAGGGTCAAAATCAGAGATGGAGCTGTGACAATGGAAAGAAAAGTCAAGTGATAGATATGGGGCCATAAGCCAAAAAATGCGGGCAACCTTTAGAAGCTGGAGAAGACAAGGATTCTCCCTTACTGACTTCAGAAGGAACAATGCCTTGTTGACCAATTTTAGATTTCTGGAGCTGTAAGATAGTAAGTTTGTCTTGTTTTTAAGCCGCTAACTTTGTGGTAGCTTGCTATAGAAGCAGTAGGAAAAAATGCATTATTGATATTCTCTATTTGATTAGACATCCTTCTTATACTTTCCTTTGATCTTTAGATATGTCTTCCTTTTGTTCTATGAACATATTTATAATAGGTGATTTAAAGTCTTTGTTTAGTAAGTCCTAGATCTGGTCTTTCTTAAGGATCATTTCTGTTGACTGCTTTTGTTCCTGTGTTGGGCCATACTTCTCTGTTTGCACATCTCATAATTATTTTTGTTGAAAGCTGGACATTTTAAATAATACAATGTGCAACCCTAGAAATTATGCTTCCCCACATCCCATTGTTGTTCTTGCCAATGTTTGTTTGTTTGCTTGTTTAGTGACAACCTTAGACTAATTCTGTAAAGTCTGTTTTCTTTGTCATGTGTAGCCACTGATATCCCTGCTTGGTTAGCTTAGTGGCCAGCTAATGGTTAGACAGAGACTTTCTTAAATGCCTTTAACCAGTAAGTCTCCCATCTCTCATCCTCTTTTGAGAAGTTGTGTGTGTGTGTTTGTGTGTGTGTATGTTGAGATGTGTCTTCACTACTCTGGCAGTTTACAGCTCTGCCTTAGCCTTCACTTCTTGCGTATACAGGAGCTCAAAGTCAGTGAGAAGTGAGAGATTATATCTTTCTCAGGTCTTTACTGGGCATGCACACAGTCCTGCCCATGGGCATGGCTTTCAAAATCCCTAGAAATATGTCAGAGCTTTTCAAATCCCCCCAGGGACATCTCATTCCCCAGATTTTCCTTCTAAGTTTCTTGGCCCACCTCTTGTTTACCCCAACATTGATTTTGCTGCCTTAGGTAGCTACAGTGTTAAACAATTGGCACTGATCATTTTTGATAGACATCCTGAGGCCAAAAGTCTTTCCTCATTAAGTGACCTCTGAGTCAAGTCAAATAAAAATTAGCCCAGAGCATGTGACTTCTGAGGAACTGCCGGGCAGGCCAAATGGTGACAGTACTGTAAGGATGGGACTTTCTGAGGGATCCCAAACCTGATATGCCCCCTGTTGTGGTTACAGGGCTGGTGGTTTTCAAGGCTAACATGGAGCCGGGGAACGAGACATGGAAATAGGATCAGTTGAAATATCACAAAGCTCACTGTTCTTAATGAGAGCTAATCACTTTTCTTGAATATACATTCTTTATAGTTTTACAAGTCCTTTACTAATTTTCAGAGTTTTAATTTTTTTTAATTTTGCCCATTTTTGCCAGTGTTCTTATTGCTTTATGGAAGAGCAGATTTTTGGAGTTCCTTACTCTGCCATTCTAGAAGTACTTCTCATGGCCTTATTTTTGTAATAGCCTTTTCTCTCCCTACTCTTGATGAGAGTTGAATCCAGGCCCTTTAATTTCATTGAAGAAATGCCTTCATAGACATATAAAACTGCATGTATTTAGGGATAATCTATTCCCCATCCAAGCCAATTATTTAATTCTCCACAAAACAATGCTGAATATGATTACTGAAGTGAAGTGATTTGAAGAAATCACACATGATGCTCCAACCTCAAGGCAGTCCAACACTAGGACCTGCAATTCTGTTCCCATTTAATTCACTTTGATTAAGCATTGTTGAACTTGCCCTCAACATAATATAGGAATAAAAATCTCCCTGAAAGAGAGACCACATTTAAAACTTAACGGAAATTTGGGAATGGTCTCTGAGCCTTAAGAAGACCCAAATGGGGACTCTAGATGAACAGAGTGGCTGGAAGACCTTCAGGGAGGCTAAAGGAACAGAGATGAATGCACTTCACAAATTGGCCTGGGCACACACTTTGCAGTTTAATGTGGGGCCACGGATCCACTAGGAAATGTGGCTGTTCGTTTCCCCTGTTTTCTCTCCTCTGTTTCCGTTTCAGTTCAAGGGCTTTATTATTTCCCTTTGGGCAACTCAGCTTAAATTTAATAAAAAGCAAAGTGGTCTGGAGCACTACTTCTAGAAAACTCAAGGTCTAAGGCTGCATTGACAATTCACCATTTTTCCTTATCCAGAAAGCTGCCTTTTCTCAGAAGTCCAGAGAGAATGTTTGTGGAAATGCCAGTTAGTTCATATTCTTTAACTGCTGACGAAACCTCAGGCAAACCTTTAGAGTTTCCTGTCATCTCTCATTTTCCTCTTGGCCCTCCCAACCCCTTATCCACCCTCTCTGCCTCCACTGAACAACTCAGTCAACACGGTGCTGTCATGGAAGCCTTCGGAAAGAGCACTGTCAACCTTGCAGTCCTCTGCTCCAAAATCTTAAATGACTCTTCATTTATGACCCCTTGGGGTACATACTCCTCCCATTCATATCTTTAATGATCTGGCTTCACCATATCCTTCTAGCTATATTTTTTTCTTCTTACCTTATAAACACTGATTTCTAGCCACACTTGTCTACTTCTGGAATGCCATTATTCTTCCCCTCTGCCTGTTTAATTGCTACATATCCTTCAAGGCTCTCCTCTTTTAGGAAGCTTCCCCCAGACCACCCAAGCCCAGAGGGGTCTCAATGACCTCCAAATTGTCTTGTATTTATTAACAAATATCTCTTTCTTTGTGATCACATGTATCCATTATAATGGACAATTAATTCAGGTATTGATTTATATGTCATTTAACTGATAAAGTTCTAAATCCTTTATATCCAAGTTAATTGAGTCTGAGATACTGTCTTACACGTACCACATCCATCACAGAATCATGTGCATGAAGAGGGCTTAATAAGTATTTGACAGATTAACAGATAAAATGACTTCTGGGTCGTTGATAATGATTCATTAACAGTGGGAAGGCTGTTGTGAAAATTGCCATCAGTACAACATTCAACTCCAGGTCTAGACCAAGTCAAGCAGGGTAGAAGCTTCCCAGACTGTCACAACTTATGAACATATAGGATCTGCGGACCAGACAGACATGATGGACTCCAGTCTCTCTCCTGTTACTTTCCCCCTCACTCCCTCTGTTCCAGGCACACTCACCTCCTTAAATAATCATCAGACATTCTTAACTGTTCATGTAAAACTGCTTCTGGTATGTTGCTGTTCCTTCTGCCTGGAATGCTTTTCCCCAGATATCCATATAACTTTCCTTCCTTGAAGTCTTTTATTAAATTTCACCTCCTCCATGGGGCCCTCCCTGACTATCCTATTTAAAATGGTAAGCCTTTGTCTTGCCCTCACCAGCATTCTCAAACCCCTACCTTGCTCTATTTTTTCCTATTACTTTTACTGCCTTCTAACATATAATTTACATATTTAATATGTTTGTTTTCTTTCTTGCCCCACCAGCATGTAAACACCAGCAGCACAAGCATTTTTAGCTGTTTTACTCACTGACATATTCTCCATGAGTAAAACAGGGCTTGACATATAGTAGGTGCTCAGTAAATTTTTGTTGGATGAAGAGATATTTGAGTGAGGGCTCTGTGATAGCTAACTTGTTAATGTGTCAACTCGCCTGAGCTGCTGTGTACTCAGGCATTTGGTGAAACATTATTCTGGTTGTGTCTATGAGGGTGTTTCTGGATGAGGTTAACACTTAAATCAGTAGAAAAACTAAAACAGGTGGCCCTACCTTCAGTCAGCTGAAGGCCTAAATAGAACAAAAACACTGGTCCTCCCATGAGTAAGTCAGAATTCCTCCTACGTGACTGACTTCAAGCTAAGACATCATTTTTTTTCCCCCTTCCTTTGGACTCCAGACCGAAACATCAGCTCTTCCTGAGTGTTGACTGGCCTTGGACCTGGAACTACACCATTGGCTCTCCTGGGTCTCCAGCTTGCCAAGTGCAGGTCTTAGGACTTATCAGCCTCCTTCACTGTATGAGCCAATTTCTTATAATAAATCTCACTCTCTCTCTTTCTTTTGATGGATGGTTAGATAGATAGATTGATAGATAGGTAGATATCTTCTGCTGTTGATTCTGTTTCTCTGGAGAACCCTAGTCAGTACAGCCTCTCTTCCTTTTCTCTGCAGAGTTGATGTTCCTCAGTTTTCCTACTTTGCTTATTCCCCCATATCAGTTTTTGTTCCAGGTGAAACAGCAACAACATCAAACTGACTAACTAGAGCATGAGTCTCCTTCCCTTGCCTGCTTCCATGAACACTTTCAACCCCACTCAGTACAGAATGTCTAATAGGTACGAAGAGCTATTAGCGTTGTATTTCCAGTTTCACCATAGCCCAATAAGAAAAGCACTGTCACCTCTGATGGGCAGAGAAACAGACAGAGCTCGGAGAATTTAGGTGATGAGCCCAACGTCATCATCAAGGAGTCTGCCATTCGCTGTTTTAATGTTTGCATCCCTCACAATTCCTCTGTTAAATTCCTAACCTCCAATGAGATGGTATTAAAACAGGGGGTCTTTGGGGGTTGATTAGGTTGTAGGGTGGAAACAATCATGAATGTAAAGAGTGCCCTTGGGGACCCTGGAGTGCTCCCTCACTCCTTCCTCCATGTGAGGACACAGCAAGAAAATGGCCTTCTAGGAACCAGGAAGCTGGATCTCATCAGATGTCAAATCTGCCATCCTTTTATCCTGGATATCCCAGCGTTCATAACTGTGAAAAATACATTTCTGTTGTTTTTAAGCCACCTAGCCTATGTTATCTTCTTATAGAAGCCCACACAGCCAAAGGCATTACTTAATTTCCTCTTGTCTCAAATTCCTCATCTGTAAAATGGGGACATTGAAATTAAAACACCACCTTTCATGATGTTGTGAAGATTAAATGAGTTATCGTCTTATTGAATGATGCATTATTATATGTAGAGTGGTAAGAATAGTACCTGAAACATAAATAGCCCCTCATGTTAGCTTTTACTGTTTCTGTCTCAGAGCCTCAATTTCCTGGACCCTGTAGCTGGAAGGCTCGACTGGATGAGATCTGGATGAGCTCTGGATGTCCCTCGCACCAAAGACTCCCATTTTTCCTTTGGAATTGGGTGGTGTGTGGAGCATGGGTGGGCTTCAGCTGTCCCATGGCCTTGTCCCCCAGAAAGCTGTCCACCTCCACCAAGGCAGGCAGAGAGCCCTCTGCTCTCTTACTTCTCTTTCTGAGATGCTGACTCATTGCATCAATTGAACAGGCTGCCGCAGCTCAGTCTTTCCCTAGGACTGGATGTCCTAGTGGAAGGCATCCAGGTACCTTTGTTCTCTTGGGCTACCAGCCTTCCTGCCTCCTTTCTCTCTTTTCACTGGGAGAGATTTTAATATAAAGTATAATGCGTGTTGTTTATGCTTTCATGGATGCGTACATTTTTTCCAAGATGATGCTCCCTTTGGTTAACTGTCAAAAAGACCATGGTTTTATAGGAGGTTATTTTTGACTGTGCCTACTTAAAGGGACAGAAAAGCAACTCTCTATAATTACCTTCAAATTCAGAAGAGAATTCTACTTTATGAGAAGCTGAAAGAAATGAGTGCCTTTATTTCTCTCCACCTGGTTTTGAATGGTCTCTTTAAAAATTGTTTTGGTTCATGTTCAGAACCAGTAGAGAGACATGAAAAAAAATGGAACAAGATGGTTCCTCGTGGGCTTCCTATTTCTCTCTCACTGTTATTTTTTTTTAGAGCATGCGATACAGTTCTGCCCCTGGTACGTACTCCCTTTGTTCAACATTATTGCCTTTGCCACCTGCCTTGAAATGGCCCTTCAAGGGTTTTGATAAGTCAGTTGCAAAGGTGTCTGATTTCACTGCAACATCTATAAGTGCCTTTTCTCAAAGGCTGTTTTTCTGCAACCTGGAGAAATTCACCTCAGTGAACCTTAGGAGAACCCTAAAATCTGCTATAATATATCGGAAAGGGTGAGGGAATTCTTTTTCTCCCTCTTCTATACTTTGGAAAGACACTGAGGGCATTTCAGAGGGAGGAAAGCAAGTAATGAAAGGAAAATGATCATTTTGAGAGACTCTTCATCCTTTTTCTTTTTTCTTTCTTTCTTTCTTTTTTTTTTCTTTTGTTTTCTTTTTGATTCTGTGATGCTAAGAAATTTGGGGACCTAGCCCAGCCTTCTTCATCAGTCACTCACCCCTCCTGAGGTGCTTCACCTTTTCACATCAGCCAGGGAGTAAGAAGATGCTTCAGACACTGATCCCCCAGTCCCATCAGCTGATGCTGGCATTCGTCCCTGTGTGAGCTCACTTCCAGGAGGACAGGACAGAGCTGCAGAATAGATGGCCCCCGGCAAGGTGGGAAGAAACGAGAGGCTTTATTATTCTCCAGGATTCTCAGGGCATAAAGGTATATATATGCCCACCACACATTGTGCTGTAGGTTCAGCACAACCTACAGGTCACTGCTGTACAACAGAGACCTACAGAAATTTAACCAAGTGATTGGATTATACCAAATTTTCTAGGCGTTCAGAAATCAACCAATCCTGGCTGGTCTGTGATTTTTCAATCAATGAGTCCATGAGGGTAAGACTGTCCAAATAGGTGGGGATGGAATTTTTCCCTCAAGGAAAGAGAGATCAATTGTATGAAAAAGATAGTAATTAGGGACCAGTTAGGCAGTCCATGGGACTGGAAGATGGCGAGACTTTCTTCTTTCTCAGGCCAGGCTTCTGAGGTGGGAGAAATCTTGGCCACGTAGGCACGGGGGCTGAGAGCAGGTGCACCACTCAACTTGCGCTTTGAGGGACCAACAGCAGTAGGACCTCTAGACTCTCGTCGCAGCCCAAGAAACAAGAAAGCTTCTCTAGCACATGTATTTTCTCTGTGAGGCACATCACAGCCTTCTTGCACTTAGTAGAACTAGATGGCACCTCAGCACTTAGCTTGGGGACCATTTTAAACAGTAAAATCACCAAGAAAAAAACCCCACAAAAATGTGAAATACATGTCGCTACCAGATCACAAAAAAAAGGCACTTGTTTACAGTACAAGGGCTCAAATATGAAACAGCATCATCGTTTGACCTTAGCCAGGAACGGGTGCGTCACATGACTCAGGCGTTTTGCCAGTCTGCACATGTGCATGAGTTACCACAGAAGCGCCCTGAGAACTGATTCGGGGGTTGCAAATAAGTGTTAGTGAGTTTGCAGACTTTCGAATATGCAGTCTGTGAATAAACCTCATCCTGGATTTTAAAGCCTCCAATAAGGCCATTTCCACTCCAGTATTATATCCTATTATGTGCTTAGACATCATTCCTGCTAAAGAACTTAATCTTTTTGATTTTACTTCCTGTTTTCTCACCTCCACATCTCTCCCTGTTATTTATATCTTTTAAGGATTTTTTTCACTGCAAGCAATATAAAATGGCTTGAAATGACTTAAGAAAAATAAAGGGGGAGTATAGGGTATTACCTAGAAGGGAAATTCACAGACCCGAAAAGGAACTTGACAACAATTGGGAAGGCTGTGTACCAGGGCAGCTCAAAGATCCAAGCAAAAGAAGCTCGTGGAAGTTCTCAGAGGCTTTCTTTAAGATGACTCCACCCCCAATTAACCCCCTATAACCCTCTCTAGCTTTTGTCTCCAAGTGTGTAATTCTTAGGAGAGACAATCTGATTGGCCTCGCTTGAATAAGGTGTCCCTTACCCACAAGGTGTGGTTAAAGTCAGGTAGAATAATTGGCCTAACCTGGTTCATTTGCCCATGACTTCAACCAGTGTGGGAGGGTCTGTCACCAGTGTAAGACTGGGGTTGGTGCTGCCCAGATGAAGACAACAATTACTACATTTGTTTTTCTTCTCCATCTCCATAAGCTCTAACTCTATTCATCCTTCAGTTCTTGTCTAGACATCACCCCTTCTAAAGGGCCTATTCTGATCCTGCCAGCTGAACATGGTTTTCCTTTCTGCTTTCTTTGACGCTAATAGAACTTGGTATTCATCTTCTGGCTGTCATATTCAGCCCTATTTTATAGCTATATGTGACCATATCATTCATTTACTTACTATTCAGTAAATAATTTAGGCGTTAAGTACTTAGTGTTCAGAGATTATGCTAAGCCTACCCTGGGCTCTTAAAGGGTAGGGACTATGGCCTGTTCATCTTTGAAGTACCTGTAAAGACTAATAATGGGACCAATGGAGTCCACGTGGAAATCACCCGTCTTCAAGCAGGCTGAGTTTATGCAGGAACTAGTCCTCTCATAAGGGCCATTTAGCTTGGTGTAGTTGACTTCGTGGTGAACATTATAATCAATGCTCTGAATAAATTCACTGATGTTATGTTAATTTACCTAGAATAACCCTGCGGGAAGGGTTAGATACAGTACATTACCTAGCAGAATAAAAATTCACACACACACACACACACACACACGTATATATGTGTTATTTTTAATGACGCCAAAGGAAAAATCCTCACAGACCTTCATAGGACATAGCACCAGAAAAGATTATAGGATTCAATTCTCCACTTGTGTTAAGCTCCATTTATTAATTAATCAAATAGCTAATCCATTTGTCAGGAATTAGCACTGCAGTAATGAAGTGAAGGTATAAAATGGTTACACACACACACACATATCAGGTTATAATCTGAAAAAAAGAAACAATGAACTTTAATTTTAGTAGTAAGTAATTCTAATGAAAAGAAGAAATAGGTATAACCTAGCCCTTAAGTTAAAGAAGCCACAAAGACAGACAAATTGGAACATGATGGGTAAGAATGTAGAAAAAGGCAAAACTATAGATATACTATGTAGGTTTGACATAAGTAACTGTGGTAGGAGTTTGTGAATTAGACAAACATCCCAGGAAACGCTGTCCCCCAATCAAATGCCACCCTCTCCTTTACATTTGCCCGCACCGCACTTCTTCACAGGCCAGAGGATCAAAATCCGGATGTGCAGCAGAGTAGATTCAAGTTCCTGAGAATAATCAAAGCTCTTTTCCGAGAAAGAGGTACAATCTCTGTCTGGCAAGCCTGTGATGAAATGAGATGTGCTCCGGACCAGACAACAATTCCACATTTTACCCTCCCACCCCAGCAGGCCAACTCAGCCTCTTTCATGACTGGCTATTCAGAGTCCATTTTGGCTGATAGTCTTGACTGTCTGCAGTCCCTGAGATTTGTACTTTTCCAAATTGACGGCAAGTCAATGCCTACCAAAGGCTTGCTTGAAGCAGCTGTAATTTGCTGGAAAGGGTCTAATGGACATAAGAAGTGTCTTCTTTCTTCTGGGTCCTCTAAGTGAATTTCCTATCATAAAGCACAGTACATGGACCATAATGCCTCAGCTTTCTACAAAAATGCCTTTGTGGATTTATACAACTCGTAACTTTTACAGTCAGCCCAAGAAGCATTTTTATTTTTTTTTAACATTTTTTATTTATCTATAATCATTTTACAATGTTGTGTCAAATTCCAGTGTTCAGCACAATTCTTCAGTCATTCATGGACATATACACACTCATTGTCACATTTTTTTCTCTGTGAGTTATCATAACATTTTGTGTATATTTCCCTGTGCTATTATACAGTGTAATCTTGTTTATCTATTCTACCAAGAAGCATTTTTAAAACTGCATTTCTGTCTTCGAAATTTTTATTGACTACATTGTCAATTACATAGCCAACGTCCCTTATATGAACATCTAAAGGATAAGTTCCTCTTTCAGTGGAGTTCAGAGAAAAAGCTAATCTCTGTAGAGTGATTCTGATATTTTCTTGTTACCAGATAATAAGCATCATGCAAACTATCATTTCCCTTCTTTCCTCAGTTTCCAGAAAATTCAGCAGAATTAGTCATTAAGTTTATCTGCTGTAAAATCATTTCCTTCTGAGGGATAAAGAGATTTGTGTCCTCTTTTATCCTCCCTTTATTGCTTTATTTTGTGCAGTATTTAATTTTCAAAGTGGTCTCAAATGCCTTTGTAATAGGTGGTGGATAAACTTTAAACCAACGCACATCTAATTTCTGATCCTCCTTGTATTAATTCAAACTCCTGTAAAGATCCAAAATCAGGGGTAATATCTCCTTCAGTGCTTATTCAAACACTAGTCAGCACTGGGGAAAGGGGAAAAAGTAAACTGTGTTTTACTTTCTTGGAGATGCAGCCAGTAAGACCATTTGTCTGAGCATCAATAATAATTAGATCTTAATTGTAAAGATAGGTTCCAAGAAACATTCTGCTCCCAGAAGAGCAGGTTTGGGTAATTGGAGACTCAGATTCATCTTGTCATCAGCCATGAAAGTCATGCTGAAGTGGATATTCAAGTTCAAAGTGATGAGATAAAGGTATAGATCCTGGACTTGCATCCAACCTTTGAAGGCTCTACTCTTTCACTAAAACCGGACCTACGGAGCAGAAACATCATGTGCTTCCTGTTTTCTTATACTGTTATTGCAAATAATTGTGTGTGCAATCCATAATTACACAGTAATAATTTTGTGAGTAAGGCTAGTCAATTCGTGTAGCTCTGATACAATTTCAGACCCTTTGCTAGCCTCGCTTGGCACTTAGAATCAAGTCCACATTCCCTATCTTGGCCTGTAAGCCCAGCGTGATCTAGCCCCCTGCCTAGCTCTCCAGCCTCATGTCTTTTCACTACCCATGACTCGCCATTCGTACTGCAGTCCCTTCCTGTTCCTTTAACTTCATAATCTCTTTCCCATCCCAGGCCCCTATGTGTTTGCTCTTCCCTGTCCTTTCCCGTTTTCTCATGTCTGGCTCTTCCAATCTCAGCTAAAACAACATGACTTCTTCAGAAAAGATGCCTGACCCATGACCTGTTATGACACTGTCTTATTTCCTTCCCAGTTCTCACTGCATCTGTTCTTTATCATCTCCTACCCCTAGCAGACAGTAAGCTCCATGAGGGCAGTACCTTGCATGCAGTTATGTCCTTGTACCAGGCTCACAGCCTTCTTCTTCTTTTATTATTTTGTGGATTGATACAATTTTTTATTGAAGTCTAGCTGATTTACAATGTTGTGTTAGTTTCTGCCAAGGGACTCACAGACATAGAAAACAAACTTATGGTTCCCAAAGGGGAAGTAGGGGTGGGGAGAATTAGAGTTTGGGATTAGCAGATACTAACTACTATATATAAAATAGATAGACAACAAGGTCCTAATGTATAGCCCAGGGAACTACATTTAATATCTTGTAAAAACCTGTAATGTGGGTTGATACAACTTGAGCTCCCCAACTCTCAAAGACAGAAACAATCCACAAGTCAGAAATCTTGCATATTAGAACTGGAACGTCCCTTAGAGGCAATCAGGACCCTCTTTCACAGGGAGAGACACTGAGGCCTGGAGAGGTGAAGTCACTTATCCAGGGCACACAGTGGGGAAACTAGACCAGGGCTCTACTTACCTTTCAGTAGCTGATCTATTTCCTGACTACATGTGACCACTGGTCTTCCAACAGGTGAAACTTGGCCCATTTAGGGTGCTGCCCTCCTCCCAGTTGCCCAGGACTTTCCTGGTTTTAGCTCTGAAAGTCACATGTCTCAGGAAACCCCTCTGTCCTGGGTAAGTTACATGGTTGGCCACCCTTTACGGGCCAGGGTGTATGTGCTGATACATCCTCTGCCCCCCTCAGTGTATGCATTACTAAAGTAATAAAGAGCTTGGGCCATGCATGCTCAGATTAACAGAGAGGAACGTGTCCTCAGAAGCTATAACGAGCAACTGACCACTGACAGCAGATCAACACGCCCAATGCCAGCAGACAAGCTTTGAACTCCAAGACATTCTTTTGCTTATCAGGAATCCAGTTTTCAACAGCCCATTCTCCTGGGACAAGTATGTCTTCGTCTGCTTAGGCTGCCCTAACAAAATATAGACTGTGTGACTTCAACAACAGAAATTTATTTTCTTACAGTTTTGGAGACTGGACATCCAAGATCAAGATTCAGCATGGTCAGGCTCTGGTGAGGACTCTATTCCTCAGTTGAAGACAGTTGCCTTCTCCGTGAGCCCTCATGTGCCTTTCCTCAGTGCATGTGTGGAGAGAGATCCATCTCTCTTCCTCTTCTAATAAGGCCACCAACCCTATTGGATTAGGACCCCACCCTTATGACTTCATTTAACATTAATTACCTCCTTAAAGTTCTTAAAGATCTTATCTCCAAATACAGTTACATGGGGGAGAGAGGGTTAGGGCTTTAATGTATGAATTTGTTTTGTAGGTGGAAGGACTACATTTTTTAGTCCATAGCAAAATGCTACGATAGTTCTAAGTGGTGATCATATCATGTCTGCAACCAGAGGGTTTATTTGGCGGTGTTAGCTTGTGGTTTGAATTCCCCAGCACTGGGAAAGTCCCGCAAAAGCAGTGACAGCTTGTTTGCTGTTACGTTTTAAACACAGGCTGGGAGCAGCAACAGGTTGGTGCCCACCTCTTATGGCAAAAGAAGCATGAGGAACAGTGTCAGAAAGGAGAACAGAGATCTCTGTGGAGCCTGCCCCAGTTAGAGCAGCATGTTTCTATTTTATTTAATTTTATCTTATTTTTAATTTTTAATCAAGGTCCTGGGGATTGAACCCAGGACCTCGTGCATGCTAAGCATGTGCTCTACCACTGAGCTATGCCCTCCCCACTGGAGGGGCATATTTCTGACAACAGCCACAGTTGTAGGAGGCAGGGAACCCTTGCCTCCTACAGTCGAGACACACTACTTACAATTTCAGTGGGTGCTGTCTGCTGTTGCTAGTGAAGACTGACCTGGTGGGAGTTGGGTCTGTGGCAACCTCAAACCCATTTCTGTTTTCTGTAGCCTCTCCCCGGGAGCTTCATTATTCACGAGGGAAATGAAGGCCCCACATGTACACTCAAGCACAGGCAGAATGTTTTAATCCCCTTTAAACATCCATCTGGCTGAACAATGCTTTAGAGACATGCATCTCAAAGTTCCACGGGCACAGAAATTACCTGGGGGTCCTGTGGAAATGCGCATTCTGATTCCGTGGGTCTGGAGGTCTGCCTTTCCGAAGAGCTCCCAGGTTTGCAGACGCTGCTGGTCTGAGACCCCATTTCGAGTAGCAAGGCTTCCAAAGATGTTCACAAATTGCCTCAGGGCCTCTCCCTAGTTTGGTTTCTGGAGATGGAAGTAACCTAGCAGTTGCGTGTGTAGATGTCTCTTCACTAGAGCTGCAAACCTTGCTGCGGCTCTCTCCCCTTCTTCCCCTCGAGATAACCTTCGCCTGCAAACCCTGCTTCTCTTCCCCAGGTAGCCCCTGCTCCTTGTCCTTTGTCCGCCTCCCTCCCTGATTCTCCAGGGAAAAGCATATGTGTGATTGACAGGACTTGGGTGGGACTCTGGTTTAAAAAAAAAATGCGTAACAGTTCATCTCAAGGAGATCCCAGATTGCTACTCACACTCCAGGGGACCCACGGGCAATGCCAACTGCAGACTATCAATTTACTTTTTAAAATTGTTTTGCCTCAAAGCAATCACACAGCAGCTCTCCGGATCCCAAGCTGGAATGGTGTACCTGAGTGCTTCGGGCTTACTGGAACTTCGGTTTTAGCTTCTTCAATAAAACGATACACTCCTAATTATACTGCCACAGAATCCTTGTGTCCCGATGAGTCAAGGGTTTTAAGGTTAAGGATGTGAATCTAAATGAGACTATTTTAATAATTTTCTAACTAAGCACAATGGTCTGGCAAAAGAAATTTCCAAAACAGCTTGCTGACTTGCCTCCGTATATGGTTTGGATATTTTCTGAAAATCACAGATACCGAGAGGAAAAAAATCCTTAACCAAGACCAGCCAGTGAAGTCTGAAAAGTTGGAAAATTTTATCTTCGGTGCCCTCTGTTCCCTCCCCCAACCACACACCTCGTTGAAATCCCTTCTTTTACAGATACCCAGTTTCCTCATTTCTGTCTTTGCTCCCACTGCTTACAACTTGCTCTCAAGAAAGTCATTTGTACCTACATGTGAATTTGAATCATTGCTCTTTTTTTTCCCTCCAATGGGTAAATGTTTAAGCCTCACCTCTGACTGTCGAAAGGCCCTGGTTGTTTAGTAAATAACTTCCAGGACCAGGTAGTTTGTTGTAGGTGACCTCTTGCCACTGTCTCTGAAAGCAGCGATAAGCATTGATTCTTGTTTGACGTGTTGGGCTGGTACCTTAGGTTAGTGTTCTCGGGCTGTCACAGCAAAATACCACAGACCAGGTGGCCTCAACAGCAGAAACTTATTTTCTCACAGTTCCGGAGGCTGGAAGTCCAAGCCCAAGGTGTGGGCAGGTTTGACTGTCCTGAGGCGTCCCTCCTTGGCTTGCAGATGGCCGCCTTCCTACTGTGTCCTCATGTGGCCTTTTCCCTGTGTGCTGATATCCCCAGAAGCTCTTCCTCTTCTAATAAAAACACCAGACATATTGGATTAGGGCCCCCTCACTTATGACCTCACCTTGGGAGTTAGGGTTTCAGTATATAAATTCTGGGAGACACAGCTCAATTTATAATATGTCTCTGTGCCCTCATCCCTCACATGACTTTTCAGTGTTTCCTTTTGGAAAACAACTAAGCTTAATTCATTTTAACTTGTTGGCTGGTGGATTCCTGGGTGAGTTTGCTGGTAGATCCCACCCTGGAAGAGTCATCAAAAGACAAGTGCCAGCTTGTTTCTACTGCCTTGGCTCAAATTTCTTCTTCCCTTTAGGATAAAGAGAAGAAACCCTACAAATAGCAGTGTGGGGTTTCACTCCCCTTACAGAGTCTGCCTGCCAGGTGCCTCTGTTTTTTAGGGACATGTTGAGGTGGCAGTCACAAAGTCAAAGAAGTTGGTTGCTAAGATAATTGCATAGGTCAGTGCCTGTTTGCCCTCAGAGCATTCTCTGTCCTTCCTCTGCTCTGCTCTGCATTTCAGGGACTCATATTTCCCAGGCTCCCTTGCTCTCCGGTTCCTGGGTAGGTCCAGTCAATGGGGCACACTGGGGGAAGGCTGGACCGTGGGAGCTAGAGAGACCCTACGTCTCCCACCCCTCTCCCAACTTCCTGTCAGGTCTCTGGAAGCAGCAGTATCTCTTCCAGAACTCCAACTCACACAGGGAAGCCCCCCTCTCAGGGAGCCCCACTTTTGAACTCTGGTGACACCAACTCCTACCGGGCCTCCAGCCGCAGATGTAGGATAGTAGCAGCTTCCTTTTGTTGCTGATCTCTGAGTTGCCTCCCTGCCCCCTTTTGACTTTCTCAGCTCTCCCCTTCTGATATAACCAGTTGCCCCAGTCACATCCCTTCTGCTCAGAGTCCTAAAGTGGCTCCTGTTTCTTAGCTGATACAATAATCATTGTACCTACTTTACACTGTAGGAATTAAATGAGAAAGAGAGCTCAGCTTACTTATACTTTGCTTAAAACATAGAAAATGCTGAAAAAGAAACTGCACAGCCATTAATGAATTTTGTCATTTTGGAAGAGTAATTTTAAAAATAATGAAATTTCATCTATAAAATATTATTCAGAAATGGAACTATTAAATATGCTTCTATATATAATTCACCAATAATTCAGACCAAAATCTGAAACTCAGTTTCATAGTTCTGACTTTGGTCTTTTCTAGAACAGGATGGATGTAGTAGAGAAGACCTTGGACTTGGAGTCCAAAGACGTGGCTCTCCACCAGCTCGCTGTATGATCCCGAGTTTCTCATTTTCTTTAATGGACCTCAGCATTTACATCTGTAAACTGAGGTGGTTCACTAAGATAATTTTTAAAGCCCCGGTAGCTCTAAATTTTTATGGCTGTAACTGGTTTAACTTATTGTTCATCTTTGGGGGAGGGGAGGGAATGGACTATCATTCTTCCTTTACAAATAAAATGGCAGTGACTCTAAGGACTCACATGTCTAGCCTGGTAAGAAATCCAGGTTTTTTTTCCTGAGGTTTCACTCCTCAAATATTTCTGAGGATGTCCCCATTCTACAGGATGTTGGGCTAAACTGGTCCATCCGTTTGTCCAGAATAGCATAATATGTGAACTGGCAGAAAGGTAAAGGATGGGTGAGTGGAGGAGAGGCATTCCTGGTGAGTGAATGTACCATGAGGTGAGTAAAAAAAAAATCAGTACATCTCCTTCAGATGAGAGGAGCTCAGCCTGTTGGACCAAATGATGTATCTGAATGGGCAGTAAAGAATATTAATTCAGATGTTTAAAGACAGGGAAACCTACACTAAAATCTTGGCTCTGTCCTTTACCAGCAAAAGATCTTTGGGCTAGTAATTAGCTTCTCCAAATCTCAGTCCCCTTCTCTATAAAATCTGTCTAAATCATTGGTGCTCAACTGGGTGCGATAATGAAGTCCATCCACTCCGGGGACAATGTCTGAAGACATCTTTGTGAGAACTGAAGACAGAGGGAAGCTACTGGCATCAGTGAGATGCTACTAACCATTCTGCAGTGCACAAGACAGTTCTGCACAATGAAGAATTATCTAGCCTCAAAATGTCAAGAATACCAAGGTTAAGAAACCCTGGGCTAATGATAGTACCTACTCTTATTAAATTGCAGTATAGTTGACATACAGTAGTTTCAGGTGTACAACATACTGGTTTGACATTTATATACATTACAAATTGATCACCATGATAAGTCTGGTAACCATACAAAGTTATTACATTATTATTGACTGTATTCCCTATGTTACACATTATATCCTCAATACTTATTTATTCTATAACTGGAATTTTGTACCTCTTAATCCCCTTCACCTATTTTTCCCAACCCCACACTCCTCTCCCCTTTGGCAACCACCAGTTTGTTCTCTGTATCTGTAAGTCTGTTTCTGTTTTATTTTTTTCTTGTTCATTTGTTTTGTCTTTTATATACCACATATAAGTGAAATCAAATGGTATTTTTCTTTCTCTGTCCAGCTTATTTCACTTAGCGTAATACCATTTAGGTCCAACCGTGTTGTCAGAAATGGCAAGATTTTATTCTTTTTATGGCTAGGTAATAGTCCATTGTGTGTATATATACCACATCTTCTTTATCTGTTCATCTATTGATGGACACTTAGGTTATTTCCATATCTTGACTGTTGTAAATGATGCTACTGTTAACATAGAGGTGCACATATCTTTTCGAATTAGTGTTTTCATACTCTTTGGCTAAATACCCAGAAGTAGAATTGCTGGATTGTATGGTAGTTCTTGTTTTTTTTAAGATGGAACCTCCATGATGTTTTCCACAGTGGCTATACCAATTTACATTGCACAAGGGTTCCCTTTTCTCCACATCTTCTCCAATACTTGTTTTTGTTGTCTTTGATAATAGCCATTCTGATAGGTGTGAAGTGATACCTCATTGTTGTTTTGATTTGCATTCCCTGATGATTAGTGATGTTGAGCATCTTTTCATGTGTCTGTTGGCCATCTGTATGTCTTCCTTGGAAAAATGTCTATTCAGGTCCTCTGCCCATTTTTAAAAATTGAATTGTTTGGGTTTTTTTTTAATATTGAGTTCTGTGAGTTATTTATATATATTTTAGATATTAACTCCTTATCAGACCTATAATTTGCAAATATATTCTCTCATTTAATAGGTTGCCTTTTCATTTTATTGAATGTTTCCTTCTCTGTGTAAAGCAAAAGCTTTTTAGTTTGATATAGTCTGATTTATTTTTGCTTTCATTGCCCTTGCCTTTGGAGACACATCCAAAAAAAATATTGCTAAGGACAATGTCAAAAAGCAATAGTTCCTACTATTTCATGTAGTATAAGGATTAAATTAGATAATGGATATAAGCTTCAGTGCATTCTATGGCAAATGGATGATGGACCAATTTGGTAATATTAGTACAGCTGATGGTAAACTGAAATCTTGACAAGTATGAGGATTTTATACAAGAAGAAATAATCAAGGGTTGAGTTTAGATGACCAAGGTGATGATTTGGGATCATACCCAGAGAGGAATTGAATAGAAGGGCAGAAACGGGAAGCAGACAAAGCAGAGTGACTGTTCTCAACATTTCTAGGTGAGTTTTAGGCCTCATGTGCCAAAGGATTAACACACCAAAATAGGTAGCAGATCTCAGTGTCTCCCAACATCTCTAAAAATATTCACAGTTATCTTACAATCCTTTTGGCCACCCTGCAGAGCTGGATTTGCTTAGACTATTTACCTCTCTGTTCAATATTGATTAGATATGCATGAAGCAACTTTCTTACCTGTCTCATTAACTGTATGGTCTTTGGTTACCCTTATGTCCTGCTCCTTGCTCTTACTCAGAGATGGTTGTGCTGCATTCTACTTTATGTCACAGGACCTGTTAAGTTCAACTGTCTGTCTGACAGACATTGCCATAATGTATACATTGAGGTGAACTAAAAGTTAATTTCATACAATGATTCAAGTGTATGTTTGAGTAGTGATGCTTTGGGCTGCATGAATAGAACAGGCCAGGGACTGGCAAGCTTCTTTCCAGTAAGGGCCAGGTAGTAAATATTTTAGGCTGTGCAGATTGGTGTCTGATAATAGTTGCCACCACCTTCTCCTTCTTCCTTCTTCCCATCTTCCTCCCCCTCCTCCTCCGTCTTTTCCTCTCCTCCTTCTCCTTTTCCTTTGTCTTTTTCTTCCTCTTCTAAAAACCCTTTAGAAACATAAAAACCACTCTTAGCTTGTGGGCCACACAAAAATGAGTCAGATTTGGCCTATAAGCTATGGTTTTATGACCCCCAGAATATCCTATTTGAAATGGCATGTAAAACAAAACATTTCATACACAATATAAAAGGTAAATTGTGACATCAAAAACATAAAAGGGAAGGTAAAAGAGTAGAGTTTTTGTATGCAATCAAAGTTAGGTTATGAACATACAATAGACTGTTATATCTATAAAATGTTTTATGTAAGCCCAAAAATAACTACAAAGCAAAAACCTACAGTAGATTCACAAAAGATGAAAAGAAGAGAATCAAAGCAGACAACTATGGAAGGGCATCAGTTCACAAAGGCAGTAAGAGAGAAAGGAACATGAGAGCTACAAAACAGCCAGAAAACAATTCATAAGATGGCATTAGTAAGTCCTCACCTGACAAGGATTACTCTAAAAGGATTAAAGTTCCCAGTCAAAAGACAAAGTGAATGTATGGGGGAGAAAAAGAAGAACCAACAACTCTATGCTGCCTACAAGAGACTCTTAGGCAGTTTAAAGCTCTTTTCAGCTTTAAAAAAACACACAGGCTCAAATTGAAGGGATGGAAAAAGGTCTTCCATACAAATGGAAACCAAAAGAGAGCAATGGTAGCTGTACTTATATCAGACAAAAGAGACTTTAATACAAAAATGGTAACAGGAAACAAAATTATTATGTCATGACAAAGGGGTCAGTTCATCAAAAAGGTTTCACAATCATAAATTTATATGCACCCAAATCAGCACTGGAATATATTAAGCCAGACTGATAGATCTGGAGGAAGAGATATACAAAAATAAAATAATAGTAGAGGACTTCAGTACCCCATTTTCAACAATCAATAGGCCATCCAGACAGAAAATCAACAAGGAAATGTTGGACTTGAACCATACTTTGGACTTAACAAACATATATAGAACATTCCATCCAACAGTACCAGAATATACATTCTTCTCAAGTACACACAGAACATTCTCCAGGATAGATCACGTGAAAGTTTATAAAACAGGTCTTAGCAACTTTAGGATTGAAACCATAACAAGTATCAAAAAGAAAATCAACAAATAAATGAAAATGAAAGCACACTATACCAAAACCTGTGGGATGCTGCAAAAACAGCTCTAAAAGGGAAGTTTATAGCAATAAATTCCTAAATTAAGGAAAAAAAGAAAGATCTCAAATGAACAACCTAACTTTACACCTTAAGGAACTAGAAAATGAAGAACAAACTACTCAAAGTTAGTGGAAGGAAGGAAATAACAAAGCTCAGAGCAGAAATAAATGAAATAGACCAGAAAAAATAGAAAAGGCCAATGAAACTAAGAGCTGATTTTTTGAAATGATAAACAAAATTGAGAAATCTTTAGCTAGACTAAGAGAGGACTCAAATAAATCAAATGAAAATTGAAAAAACACATATTACAACTGATACCATGGAAATACAAAGGGTCATATCAGACTATTATAAATGACTTACACCAACAAATTAAATAACCTCAAAGAAATGGATAAATTCCTAAAAACAAAAACAAAACAAAACAAAAAAAACAACCTACCAACACTGAATCATTAAGAAATAGAAAATCTGAACAGACCAACAACAAGTAAGGAGATTGAACCAGTAATCAAAAACCTCCCAACAAAGAAAGCCCAGGACCAGATAGTTTTACTGGTGACTTTTACCAAACATTTAAAGAACTAATGCCAATACTTATTCAACTCTTTCAAAAATTTGAAGAGGAGGGAAACCCTTAAAATTCGTTTTACAAGGCCAGTGTTATCCTGATACCAAAACCAGACAAGGACATCACAAGAAAATAAAAATGCAGGCCAGTATCCCTGATGAACATCTATTCATATTTCATGGGAAACTTACAAATTGTTTTCCAAAGCAATGTGGAAGAGTTTCACTTGCTGCTTGTCCTCTCTTACACTTCGCGTTGTCGGTCCTAAATTTAGCCATTCTTAAGTGTATGTAGTGTGTCCCTTTATATTAGGAGGAGAAGACCTCTTCTGGAGACCTCCTAGCAGACATGCCGTATTGGCCCTGGCTGAGTCTCATGCCTGTGCCCTAGCCAGTCACGGCACTTTCAGTCTCTAGAGTGGAGACGCACAAAAGAAGGGACATGGAATGAGTGTCAGTTAGACAACCAGTAATGCTTCTCTGATGTGCCATGGTTCACTGGCTTGGTTCTACTGCAAGCTGCTGAACGTAGTGATAAGGACTTGGTAACCAAGTTCCTTTGAAAGAGGATAAGGAAAAGTCAAAGCAGACCCAAGTTTTGAGCTTGGGTTATTAGAAACAGGTGGCATTGGTGGGAAAGGTGTGGAACCAGGTTTGGTTGGTTCACACTGTGTCTGCAGAACCTGACTCCTTTGACCCACTGCCTTTCCAGTGTTTCCTAAGATTTTGAAATACAATGCAGTCTTCCTGTGTTTTTCAAAATTTGCAAGTCATCCATCCGGAGGAAACAACATGACCCCTACCTTGGAACAACTGAAGAAAGTGTGTGGACCAGAATTGATTGTGATCATAGTGTTAACTCCAGCAAGAGATACAGCGAGAATCTGTGCCTCCACCCTCACCCGCTTGAGTTCTGATAAACTCTCTAGGCCTCCTTCCTATGGAGAAAGGCTCCTGAAAGCACTGACATTTGAATGAAAACCCCAGTAAAAGCCAGGGAGACACTCTTTCAACAGTCTCCAGCGTGCTCCCCAAGTTTCAAGCCAAGGGTTTACAGAGAAAGACTGTGCCTACCTTGCGACTACATTTCAAGTCAACCATTTTCACTCCTTTCAAGATGTTTCAAATGACAGTGACAGTATATCAGAAAAAACAGTCATTATGTCATGTCACAGCATTGAAAATATGAACATAGTAGGAAATGATCTCTATTAACCAGAGTTTGATCTCCATTTTTATTTACGCAGACATGAAGGGCTATTTGGATTAGTAATTATGTTTTTGGCATTTCTTGGGGTTTCAAATTACTTACTGGAAACAGCCTGCTGAATTCAAATATTGGATCCTAAATTCCTTATTCATCTATAAGCCATTGCTCAACATGGATAATGGAAATGCTGTACCAGTAAGTAATGACTTGGAATGGAAAGTAGATCATTGGAATTCAGAGTGGATTTTTAGGATTTGGTAACAGCTTCTTAAGAAAACTTGAGTGGACTTTCCATGTAACTGAGATGGTCTTGGAAGTTTTAGTTTATTTAGTTTTTTTTTTTCTTTTTCACTTCTGTTTTTATGAAACTTTATTTCTGGGGAAAAAAATCTAGCATGTTTTTGAAGTCTAGCCAAGGATACATTTGCTTTATTTAACTTACCACAGTATGACTCAGTTCAGTTTTCAAGTTTTATTATGCAGAGTCCCAGGTATAGCTCTGTGTGCTGTGCATGTGTTTGCAAAGAGAGAGAGATGGTTTCAAAATTGCCTCAGGAAGGTACTTACTATCTAGCCAAAAATAAGATATAGGAGCCAATTTCATAACAGGGAAACAGATAATTATAAGCATATCTACGGCACTTTTGGGCTCCCTTCTCTCAAATGCCCTGGAAGCATACTGTTCTCTGAGCCCAGAGGGAGACTTGCCACCTCCACTCAGCATGCCCTCTGCTAACAGGCTGACTCTGAGATACAGAAAAGAATCCTTGCTCAAGCAATCCTTCCCCTGCATTCTGCTTATGATATTGGCAGCTTGGGCTCACTTTAAAAATCTACTCTGAGCGGAGTG
This sequence comes from Vicugna pacos, assembly GCF_048564905.1. Taxonomy (NCBI): domain Eukaryota; kingdom Metazoa; phylum Chordata; class Mammalia; order Artiodactyla; family Camelidae; genus Vicugna; species Vicugna pacos. Next base: position 85,212,429 of record NC_132997.1, on the reverse strand, counting down.
TGTGTGTGTGTGTGTGTGTGTGTGTGTGTGTGTGTGTGTGTGTGTGTGAGAGGGAGGCTTCCTAATCATAAGAGGATCAGCTCTAGGCAAAATATTAACTTTGTTGCATTTTAATCTGTGTCCCTTCTTTCTGCCCCTTTCCCATTGGAAAACAGTGTTTTGATCGCACACACTCTTTCCTGATCACACACATCATTCTCCTTCCCTTCTTCCATCATTAGTGGCTGGGAGGGGTCCTGGTTCATGCAGCGGAATAAGGTCTGTTCAGGGACCCTTTCCCATCGTGGGCTGTCTGGTGGACTCATAGCAATGGTACTCCACCTTTTCCCCACACAACACACCTGATGGATGCCACTCACATATTAGACACACCCTGCTGAGGGCATGAAGAGTTCTAAGTCATTCCCAGCCCACTAGGTCGCCCTTTTCTCTCACAAGCATTAAAAAAAAAAAAAAAAAAAACTAAATGCAAGAGAGTAAGAGAGAACTATTGCAGGGATAATGTTGAATCTGCTTTAATTTATAAAGAAAATAATTTGCAAGCAGCAAATTACTTCTGTCCCACCCTTGTGCTGGCCACCTCCATCTGCCTTTCCAGATCCTCTCCACCCTTTCCCATCTTGCTTTGTGCCCTGGGAGAGTACACTGTTGGCCACTTCACCCATGTAACTTTGTCCTCTGGCCACTGGAGACACCATCAGGATACTGGAGGACAGGAGGAAAGAGAGGTTGGTGTATCTGTTCTCATCTCTTTCCCTGTGGCTGGCTCCTCTTACAAAGGCCACCGGCTTCGGATAGGCAGCCCTCTTCCATATCTGCAACCTGAGTTGCCGCTGCAGCTCTCTCAGGGATCCAGGAATCATTTCCTCCTCCTCATCTCAGGGCAGTGAAAGGAGTAGGTGGGGAGGAGACCTCCCTGTTACTAACCCCAGGGTACCTCGCCAACCCTTACTGATTCCTCTGAACATTGCTCACACCTTTGTAATAATCCCCAGTTGGGTGTGCCACCACACTGTCTCACTCCTGCCAGGACCCTGACTAATCCTGTGGTTGAGAACTAATTGAATAAGTTTATTACTACTCCCAAGAGTAGTAAAGTACTCTGCTGCTTAATAGGACACTCTTATTGTTGCTAGAATAAAGACTGAAAACCCTGAATGGCGAAAAGGAATAGCTCTCAAATGGCAGACTTGTCAGCTTTTGGCAAATAAGGGAGACCTATTTGGGTGCAAGATATCCATCCTTCATTGATAGTGCCTATATGAACTTCTTCATAAACACTTGGGACACTCCAGGAAACACACACACACACACACACATATACACACATACACACCTTATAATGAGCATGATTTTCACGTTCTAAAAATGTAACTATCACTGTTTGCCAGACTTTGGACAATGACTGTGTTCGTGTTCTGACTCCTTGTCTTGTATAAACTGATATTATAATTATAATACAATACTTAAAAAGTCAATGATATTGACTTTAGATGGATGAACTTGGAGGTTTAGATCTGCAGCTACCTACTGTACATGTATACATTAATATATAACTTTTCCATACCTCAGTTTTCTGAAAGGAAAATGGTGATAACAATATTCTCATAAGATAGTTGTAAAGATTAAATAGGCTTTTCCTCCTGTTTTTAAGTGTGGTGCCTGTTGCATAGTTAATTCTAAATGAATATCAGCTAAAGTAAACATACAAAGAACAGACTGCGTTGCTTCCATTAAGCTCTTTGAAGGTAAAAGTCTGTCCTCACATCTTTGTGTTCTCTCAGTAGAAGTTCAAAATATGTTGAGGATGGATGAATGATGGATGATGGATGGGTGGATGATGGATAGTTAGGTGGATGGATGATAGATGGGCGGTGGATGGATGGTGGATGGATGATGGATGAATGATGGATGGGTGGATGAGACTGACCTCAAAAATTTCTTCAGGCTACTTAGACAGTACTTGGCAGAGATCACAATTTTAAGATTTCCAATCAGTCCTTTGGATCTCTGGATGTGAGTTTTCTTTCTGCTTAATTCATTCAAATCATGGATGTGCATTCCTGTGTTTATAGGCTATTTTTTCATTTTCCTTTTAGTGAGGAATTTAAAGTCCCTCCTGCATGTTGTGCAATCCTCATTCAGCTCTTTGGGAGCTTCACACAGGTATTTGTCCCCTTTGAGGATTATTTTTGTGTTCCTTTAAGAACAAGGGATGCAGTTCCTGCCAAAGCTAACAGCAGGGGATGGAGGAAATCATGAGTTGACTAAACATTTCCACAACAAAAGTTGGGAAATTTAACCCTGAGGGTATTGATATTTCTAACCATTCTCTATGGATCAGCAATTAGGCCCAGTTCATCTATCAGTTATGAAACAGCCCAGAAAGAATTTGGACTTTTATTTTTGCCAAGCAGCAAAATAAACAGAAAAGTATCAAAAATACCACACAACAGCCCAGATTATTTATTGCCACATCTGTTACTTTTTTTTGTCTTAACCAGTCAGAAATTACTTAATCCAATGCCATTTTTTTTATTACCTACTAAGTGATAGGCACTCTATATATCCATTAAAAGAACTCCTTTGAAACAAAACTTGGCTTCATTAAAACAATTACTGTGATGTATTTGCATTACTTGACATAAGTAGATTTTTTTTTTTTTTTTTGGCCAGAATGACCCCATCTGCAGTTGAGTGCAACAGCGACGATGGCCTAAGTTTTTCCAAAGTTAGGAGAGTGAACCTTACGTGGATTTTGGGGTCACTTTTATTCCTAGCTGCACAGTTCCCAGCTCTATGACTGAGCAAGTTCTTTTGTCCGTGTGAGTCTCTTTCCTCCACTGAGAAATGGGTGTAAAAGTAGCTCCCTCACTAACGCAGTTGAGGAGTCAATTCGGTCGGGTGAGTTTCCAAAATATGTCGGTTTCCCTTGTTACTTTGCACTTTCATGCATCTTTCATGGTATCTGGGGCAGGCTGGAACAAAAGCAAGCACTGTGTAGTTTGGTTTTTGCTTATTTATTTAATGACCACCAGAGTAGAAATTTGACCTGATTCCTTCCGTGCATCTTCGAGACCTGTGAAAGAAATAACTTGGGCTTTGATACAAGATTACTAAAACTTATCTTTTGATGGCAGGAAGGAAAGTGTTTGCTGAGATCTTATTTATTTATTTATTTATCTTGGATTAGTGGATTAATAAAAATAGAGTGATGGTCAACATAACCCCTTAGTGCTAGGAAGTTATACATATATAAAGTTTTCAGGCTTTGTCATTTTTTTTTTTCCAGTTGAGTAGAAACTCTGACAACCTCTCTTAGGGGAATCTCCTTTGAGCAGGGATGGCAAGAAGTACCGGAGCCCAGACCTTCTGGTAGACATTGAGAAGTACATCACTCAAGATAGTCCATTGCCAACCCGGGAAAATGTATCAGGCTAATTTAAGCAGCACAAGAATTTCCTTGAAAACTATTAGGTGGCTCACAACATTGGGAGCCTGGAGAGCCAAGCTCAGCAAATGGACAGAGGTTCCATGGGTGCCATTAAGATCCAGTGTCAGGAACAGTCTTTCTGGACAGCTGCCACCTGCCTTGCCGCTGCAGCATGGGCTCTAGGCTCCAGCACAGCTGCCATGATTAGTCTCCAACCTCCCCTGTATATGTGTCATATTCCTGATGTTCAGAGTTGTGAGTGGGAACACCTGATTGGCCAGTTTAGGTCACGTGACCTTGCTCTACTCATCCTAGAGCTAGAAGAGGGACCAAGATCTATAATGCAGGTAGTGGGGGGAGGGACCCTGATTTTAAGCTACCCTGATTCTTAAACACAGGTAAGATGTGACAATGCCTGGCAGCCAAAAATAGTAAGTATCTGCTGCAGAAAGTTCACCTTACCTTTCCCCTGCTGTGTTGTTTCTCGTTTACTGCAGTGGCTGGCCTGGCTGTCTGGGGGCATGGTCCTCTCCAGAGCAAACATACTCTTTGCAAAGGCTAAGAATGGACATACACTTTTGATGAACATAAACTTTCTAGAATGATCTGGCTGTGCATCTTGTCGTGCTCAGAGCAGAGAGTTTTCTGGAACCCAGCAAGATTACAGGTGAGCACATCCCAGGAGTGAGAAACCCATGATGGAAATATTGCCTGTTGGCTTGCTCCAAAATGAAACATGGGATATGAGCTGCTGAAGCACTTGAAGACATCATGGTAAAAGCTTCTTGCTTGATTCTGGGCACTAAATAATGTTTGTGTCCCTCACTCAGATGACAGAGGATCAGTTTTGCCAAAGGAGAAGAAGCCATTGAGATACAAAATAACAGCCAAGTCAAAAGTACTTTTTTGAAGGCAATGTATTGTAGTGGAGGAAAAAAAAAATCTCATTTTGGAGTCAGTCCAGGCGTGGGTTGGAATCCCAGCCCCCACTTTCTAGGATGACAGTCTTGGGCTGGTGACTTCAGAGTCCCTGGTCCTCAGTTTCTTCATCCATAGAATAGGGATAACTGTGCCCCTTAAAGTGGATGGTTGTGAGGATTAGAGACAGTCTAGTTAAAGCATTTAGTCACACTGCTGCTCAGCCAACATTTGGTCCTCTCACCTCCCTCCTCTTTCTCGCCCACAAAAGAAGCAAGGAAGTCAGGAGAGTTACTCAACTGTGAAGCACGAAGTTACGAGAAACAGTTTGAGTCAAAGGTTAGATGTCAGTAGTGAAATGAAACATCATTATAGAGAAGAAAGGACATTGAACTCAGGCAAAGAGGAGGCTGAGCTGTGCTATCAGCATAATTTCTCTTGGTACTAAAGCCATTTAGCATTGGAGTCACCTGGAGAAAGAGAATAAGAGAGGACTCTGAAAGAGAAGAGGAGTAAAATTACCATGTGTATCCTGTGCTCTAAGCTGGATGCGTGACCCACACGGTCATATTTAAACTACACAGCCACCTGTGATGTAGGTACCTTATTCCCCTTGCTGTGTGGACAGGAAATTGAGGCAGTGAGTAGGTCCCTTCTGAGCTCAATTCCCTTGCTTTCTCGTTGAGTTAGCAGAAAATTACCTCCTCCATCAATTTATATCTCTTGCTCTCAAGACAGCAACCAGCCTGGGAATCACTTAGTCCCATTTCAGATTTGGAGGTTGGGTCAGGTGCCAACTGTGGTCCAGACAACACTGATGAGGACAGGCAGGGAGGGAATGGGGTCCCTCAGAATAAACACGCTCTGCTGTGTCTGTGTACGTGGCCAGAGGGGCAGGAACTCTACATCAGCGAGCCCAGAGACCCCATTCACTTTTTGGTGCTGTTAAAAAATGAACCAAAAATCAGAGACAATGCAATGGGGTAACTGCATGTCCCCTCAATGTCACGCTTAGGCAATGTATAACTGGCTCACCAAATATTTAATCATCTGGGGTAGGAGTTGGCAAACTCTGAACCTCAGCCGTATGCTGTTGTAGTAAAGTTTTACTGGAACAACCACGTCCACTTGTTTGTGTATAATCCAAGGTGGTTTTCATGCTACAATATCAAAGTTAGTAGCTTCAGCAGAGATCATCTGATCTAAAAAGCCAGAAATACTCACTGTCTGGCCCTTTAGAAAATTCGCTGAATCCCTGACCTGGGAGAAGGTGCCTGTGTTTGAATTTGCTGTTTCCTAGTCTTTGATTAAAGCCAAGATTCTCTGAAGTTATATGTCTCCTGACTGGTCAGTTTCTGTAAGGTAGGAAACGTGACCAGAAGGCTGCAGCCTCGTTACTCTGTAAGACATTAACTGGTTTCATAATCTTTTAACAAGTACATCTCAGTATCCCTTTGACTGACTGACTAGAAATTCCTTTCCTATAAATTCAGTTCTCCTTTGAACCAGATTTACCATCCAATTTACCCCTCATTCATTAGTAAGTTTGGAGAGATTTTTGATTCACGTTCATTCTATTTTGTACGAATCCTGTTTTTAACTTTTGGAAAGTTATACGTTGACAGCTCCAAGGAGTGCCACTGAATACAACGTGAATGGTGATAAGTTCTCAAGGTAGGGATGGTGGTCCTGGACAGCCAACCCTATTGGTTCCCTCTACAGTATTGTACCTCATTTAATCCACACAACAGTCCTATAAAGATGTTAACCTGCAAAGTGGAGCAATTAAGGCAACAGCAATGCCCACCTCATAGGGTAGTTTTGGTGGTCAAAAAAGTATTTAGCAAAATACTGAGAGTCTAATACTGACTGACTAAATTCTAGCTCTGATTATCATTATTAATGGTATAGCCTATGTACTAGTTATTTCTTTGGTTGAAAGTAACAGATGTTTGACTCCTACCAATTTTAGCAAATAAAGAAGAAAAAGAAGAAGAAGAGGAAAATAATTGGAATAAACATCTTGAACTCATAGAATCAAAGGAAGGACTAAGCAGTTGAACCCCACGACTCCTCTCCTCCACAACGGCTGAGACTCGGAGGTGGAACGAGCCTGCCCCATCTAAAGATACCAGTGACTTGGTTTCAGAGGACTGCAAACCCCGATCAGGTAGGCGGTTGGCCTCGTTTCTTCTACCCTGTCAAGTGAAGCAAAGATTATAATGTCCTCACCTTTGTTTCCCTACATCGCTCAGCTCAGTGCCTGCCACGTGGTTCCTGCTCAGGACAAGTTTATTGAGCTAAATTACCAGCAGGTTGATGGAGATGATAAGTAGATATGACTGGCAAAAAAAAGGTCAAGATCATCTATAGAAATAATAATATGTCTGACCTGGTGGTGCCGATGGAGACCAGGTTAGGGTGGAGGGGGGCTGGAGTGGTGGCCTGAGGCTCCATTTCCTCTTCACGCCTATAAAACGAAATGAAGGTAACACTCCCAACACAGTTTGAGCATGCAGAAGTCACTTTTATGTTCTCTGTTTGTCACTGGAATCTTCCTCTGCTCCTGGGAGGAGGTGGGAGATAAGACCTGTTCCCCTTAACCCCTAGGGGCACGGAGTCAGCCAGCTTTATTGCATTACAGGAGCTGTCTACCTCAATTGCTTTGACAAGACATGCCAGGCCTGTGCACACATCCTGATCCTTCTAATCTCTTTAGTTCCATCACCTGGACATTTTATTTGAAATTGATTTTTAAATGTCTGAGTAATTGAGGTTTATGTGTAGTTGCTTCGCTGCAACAGAGGTAAGCTGAGGCTGCTTATATCCTCATTAAACGCTGATTAAAGGTGATCGCATTACCGGAGGCCACAACTGATGCCATTCCTCAGGGCTCGCATTCGAGAACAGCTTCCGAACGTGGCAGATCTGAGCGTCTGGACAGCAGGAATAGTACAGAGTCGGGCTTTGCATCCCCTGTGTGTGTTCTGCAGATGATGAGCTCTAACAGGAGGCTGTCTTCCAGGCTTCCCAAGGGTTCCATCTCTGGGACATTTACAAACCAACAGGTTCTGGTGAAGGCAGATATCCACATTTTCCCCTCCATGTCCCAGGCATACCCGGTAATTGTGACCCTGGACTTGTTCTTTACCAAGCAAACTGGCCTTTAGATTTGGCAGAGATCAGGGAATAAATGAGAGTAATAGGAAGGGTCATGATCTTAAAAACATCTTCTCTCTTCTATGCTCTGAGAGTCACTTTGAGCTCTGACGTTGAAGTCAGAAGGACCCAGGTTTGAATCTTGGCTCAGCCCATTAAAGGCTGGGTAGAATCTTGAATCTCTCTTGGTTCATCTTCTTCATCTGTGCAATGGGGGTCTCAAAGCCTACTTCACAGAGTGTGAAGACATCATGAAATAAGGTGTATAAAGCAGGGCATAAAAGAAGAGTGCAGTCAGTGTGAGCTTCTTCTTCCCTGAAGGGATTGTGGAAGCCGTTTAAAAAATAATTATAACCCCCATCTGGTCCTTGTAGCCTTTTTCAGTGTTGCATTTTCCACGGTGGATCATGACTTGTGAGTTAAAGGACATTAGCAAAATTTTGAAGAAAAAAGGAAGACCAGAAAGGCAGGGCTCTGAGACCTCCAGCCTTCCCTAGAACATACACTACCTGGAGCAGTTCACTTTTTACCTCTTTAGATATCAAGGTTCTACATAATTTTTCCATTGAAAAATTGACACTACTTTGAAAAGCTGACTACTATTACTCTATTAGAAAATTCATGGAGTCCACAAAGTAAAGTAAAAACTCCCATTTCCCATCACACTGCCGTGCCCGTCTCAGCACACCAGGGGACAGAAGCTCTTTGGCCTGTATGTGAGGAACTATCACAACCTGTCTGGACGAGTGCATCACTAAAGCTTTTGCAACAGAGAAAGGAAGATGCACACAGATCCAGATAATTAGGGTTAAATCTCTAGGACAAGAAGTTCCTCTCTTCTTCTAAGCCAAAACCTAGAGCAGCAGAGCTCTCACTGTGACTGGCCTTCCCAAAGTTGTCCCCAGCACATTGTTAGTCTGTATTCCAGCACCTTGCACTGAGCTAGGAGTGGGTAGGAATTCAGCACGTGCTGGTCAGTGGGAGAGCCTCCGTTCCAAGTAGATCAGACCTTGGTCCTCACGGCCTGTGCTGCTTGGCCCAGAAGGGCCTGAGCCATGTATTTTGTGCACTGAATTCACTGAATTATGCCAAGAGAACAAACAGGAGAAGCTGCCAGAGGCGGGAGGTGGCAGGGAGGACCTCACCGAGGGGAGATTGAAATGGCCCCTGCCAGAGAGTTAGGACTTGGAAGGGCAGAGAGGGCCAATGATTCTTGGTAGGATGCAGAGTCAGAGCAAAGGTGAGAAGCCGGACTGAGCAGAGTGTGTAAGAAGATGACCAGGCTGTGAGTGAATGGGATTCAAGAGAAATGGGAAGATGTGTCTCCCTGAATGACGACAGAAAATGTCGGGTCCCTGTCCTCACTTTTGATCAGAGAATTCGCAGCTGCCATTAAGCAGCACGAACAGAGATCTTTTCCCCCAGCATTTAACCACAATCGGTGCCCCTTCCCCAGATGAAAAGAGATAAGTAGGGGCAAAAGGTTAGTCCAACAAACTGATTGGATGTTTGTATGTAGACTCTTTAAAGTGGGCTCGTTTGACCCAAAGAGTGACCCTGTTTATACATTCATTTATTCATACAACATAGATGTGTTCAGTGTTCAGTTGTTCTGGGCTCGGGGGAGCCAGCAGTCTATGAAATGCTCCAAGTCCCCATCCTTCTGGAGCTTATATTTACAGGGGAGAAAGGAACAATAAATAAATAAAATCACAGCTGGCAGTATTAAGAAATCTGAGGCAGGCATGCTGATCCTTCTCTTGGAGGGAGAAGGCTGAGGCCTGGAGAGATTGTACAGAGTGCCCAGGGTCACCCCCAGTCCACAGCAAACCCAGACACAGACGTCTCTGAATCCTGTGCCCTTAACCACAAGGCTTCTGCTCTTCGCATTCCTTTGACATCAGTGAAAAATGTCTAGCCTTTTCCCTTGCAATGCTCTCACCCTGTAAGCACAAGCAACTACCCAGCATCGACCTCACACCTTTGGGAAGCATGTCAGGCCCGTGCCTTGCCCATAGGATGGTTCTGAGTCTGTAGAGCTTGCTTGTTTCCGGAGCCCTGAACACGACTTCATTCTCCCTCCTTAGAGCAGATCACATCATTGCTTTTAAGCCATCTCAGCTCAGCTCCAGGTATTAATTTATAGATTGCCGCTTTCAGGCCACTGTGGTGTCACAGGGACTTAGAGACCTGATTTCACAGTTTTTACTGGTTCATTCACTTATTGGAGCCTTTGCGTGGTGTTCTGCCCCTCCCCACTTCTTAAAGGGACACGCTCGCGGCCCGAAGCAGAGGTAAACTCATTAGAGTTGGAGTCTGTACAGTTAGGGACAGGGGGTTCCCCTCTGTGGGCTCCGGCCTGGGAGTCAGCTTCTCAGTCCAGCATCTTTAATGAGGGTTCAGTCTGAGACCAAGGCAGGATTTCCTGTGGAAGCGAAAAGCCTCCAACCGCAGGACAGAATGAGTGGTACAGAGTGTTTCTCAAAATGATTGCAAATTACTTATGTATTATTTATATATTCACCTCTCTCTTTCTCTCAACATAAATGAATGTCACTGAAATAAAACAATTTGGGCTCATTCAGATGGTAGATCCAATATGAGTGTGTGTGTGTGCCCATGTGTGCCATGGATGTGGGGGGAGGTCTACACTTCCCCTCCGTTGTAACTTTCCTTTGTTCAGGGAAATGTGACATGAGCAGTAAAGCGGTCCTCTTCCAGAGGAGAAATCTTTAAAACAAATGAGAGAGAAAATCCTCCTTCCTCCTTAGCACTCCTTTTTAAATCTTGAAAAAAAAAATGTTTACCCTGGCTGTTTTAGGGGGAAAAAACAATCCAAATATAAGACATGCTAAGACATGCAATATTTTTGGAGAAAAAAACTTGTGTGAGACCCAATGTAGAACGTTAAAAACATCATTTTCTCTGTCTACAGAGACTGACCTTCTAGCTACAAGAAGTAGACTTGCAAATTAATGAAAAGGAAGCCCCAAAAGATTACATGTAGCATGACACGTTTTATGTAAACTTAAAAACAAATAAAACATATGCTTATATACATGCATTAAGATTTCACAAAACCATATGGGAAGAAAAGCAAAAGGATGATGAACACAAAATTTGGATTGGAGTGGGTGTGGCATGAACGAGAGCATGTCATGAGCCACGGATGCTGCATCTGAGGTCTGTTTAAACAGCAACAGCAAAGGAAAGATAAATAAAATCCTGGCACCTAGCCAGCCGTGACCTTTCTGAATAGAGACCTTCCTCTCCACCCTGGAACCTCTTCTTATTTCGTTCTTAGGAAGAGCAGGCGTGATCTTTCTCAGATTTTCTTCCAAATTGGTCTTCACTGATCCTCATTCGGGACACACACATGACATCCTTTCATCTACTTCAGATTCTTGCACGTTCTTAAGGCAGATGTGGGCACAAGGTTCTCAATAAGAGCAAAGAAAGTAATTGAGTCACACAGGACTACACTCATGCATTTTTTATTCAGCAAATATTTATGTATCAGGCACAGAGCTATGCACTGCATATAGAATGGTCTTCAAAATTGGCATGAACCGTCTCCTCCTAGAGCCTAGAGCCTGATAGGAAAGACAGGCGATGCACATGGAGACACGTGAACTGACTACATAATTACAGACTGAAAAGTTCAGGGAAGAAGGAGAGATCTGGGGGCCAAGAGAGAACGACAAAGACTTGGTCTTTTTTGTTGTTTGAAATGGTGCTTTTAAGAAAGGATAAAGAGAAAGCCTGATGTCGCTGGGGAGGCCGGCAGTGGATGATGTGTGCCCCTGTGTGAATGGACACATTACTTTAAGGAGTGTGTGTATCAGAAAGGGCTTAGCTGAAGCTTCATGATGGGCTGGTGAAGTTCTCTCACCAGCCTGGCCAAGGCGGCTGATGGTCTTGATCTCCAGCCTTCTGATTCCTGCCCAGTGGGGCTGGGAGGCATGAAGGGAGGAGGAAGGTAGGATACTAGCACACAAAGGTAGGTCAGAGTAATGAATCTGCACTTATTTGGGGTTTGATGGAGGAGCCATATGGGGGGGTTTCAGCAAGAAAGTAACATGTTCTCATTTAATTCTTAAAATTTTTACCTTGACTATTTAAGGGAAAATGGAGTGAATAGGGGAAGAAGTAGAAGCAGGAAGTCCCTTTGGAGTGCAGAAATGAATCTAGAGAATGATGGTGCCATCAGCTGGGTGGTATCTGGGGAGATAGAAGAAAGAGGGCAGGATTGGGGTGCGTTTTGGAGATAGAGTCAGTAAGACTAACTGAAGGATTGAAAGTGAGATTTGAGGGGAAAAAAAGATAAACCTAAGATGATTCCTAAATTGGGGGGCTTAAGAAATTGGGTATTTTATGGTAGCATTTACTGAAATGTGAAAGAAATGGATAAAAGCAAGATCTGAGGGGAAAGGACATTGGCAAGTTGCCTGCTTTTGATGAGTTAAATTTGAGATACTGGGTAAACGTTTAAATGTCAATTCAGGTTGGAGGTTGAACTTTTAACTCAGGAATTTTGAAGAAGTCAGCGCTAAAGATATAGATTTGGGTGTTAACTATTCATAGATGATATTTAAAGTCATGAGACTAGAGATTGGCGAAGCACAGAGGGCAATGGAAAAGAGGAGACCCAGGGTGAAGCTCTCAGTACCCGACCACTCCAGTACTGAGCAGTCAGCCAACAGTGGGAAAGGTGGAAAAAGAGACTGAGAAAGAGCTGTTTCTGAAGTGGGAGGAAATATAAGAAAGTATGGATCCTAGAGGCCAATAGAAGAGAAGGTTTCAAGAAGTAGAGATAGCCAGCCGTCAGATGACGCTGAGACATACGTAAAGGGAGGAGAGAGACCTGCCTGTTGGTTGTGTTAACATGTACATCGCGGAGTTGTCTTCATGGGTTGTGGGAACAGGAAACCCAACTGAGGGAGGTTCAAGGGAAAAGGCTGGGTTAAGGGAATATAGTTCTCTTCGGGGTTACACTGTGTGGGGCACTTTACAGGACAACCAACCTGTTGTCCTGTATCTTTAACAAGTCCGTGGTTTAGGAAAAAAAAAATGTATGTTTCAGACTGAATGCTATTCAAAATTGAACTCTTCATTTAAAAGGTAAAAATCAAATGCAACGTAGGAACCTTGTTTGGGTTGTTCTTCAACTAAACCGACATAACAAGACATTTTGGAAATAGCTGAGGAAATATGAATCTAAACTGGATATTAGATGATATTAAGGAATTTTTGTTAATTGTGATAGGTATGATAATGCAATCACGGTTATGTAAGAAAATGCACTTGTTTTTAAGAGATGCCCTGAACTATTTAGAAGTGAAACATCATGAGGTCTGATACTGGCTTTAAAGGGCTAAAGCAAAAAATAAAATAAAAAATGCAGGAAATATGACCAAAAGTTAATCACTTTTAAATCTGTATGGTGAGTACATGGAGGCTCATTATACAGTTCTACTTTTACGTATATTTAAGATTTTTCATAATACAAGTTATAAAACAGTTGTACTGTGAAGGCAAACAGAAATAGGACAGCAGCTAGAGGAGAATGTAGGTCGAGGAAGTTTTGAGGGTTTTTTTAAAGACTTTTTGTTTTTAAAAGAACAGGTTTTGTTTCACAATAAACCTGAGAGGAATGTACAGAAGTTTCCCGAATACCCCACCCTCTTACATGCATAGCCTCCTTCATTATCACCATTCCCCACCAAAGCGGGACATTTGTTACAACTGATAAACATGCAGTGACACATCATAATTACCCAAAGTCCATAGTTTACCTTAGGGTTCACTGTCGATGCTATACCTTCTAGAGGTTTGGACAAGTGGACAAGGGCATGTATCCATCCTTATGATGTCATACAGAATATTTTCACTGCCCTAAAAACCTTCTGTGCCCTACCTATTCATCCCTCTCCCCGCGCTGCCCCCACCCAGCCAGTGGCCCTCACTGCTCTTCTTACTGTCTCTTGGTTCTGCTTTTCCAGAATGTCATGCAGTTGGCATCATATCGCATGTAGTCTTTTCAAGTTGGCTTCTGTCACTGAGTCATATGCATTTAAGAGTCCTCCGCAGCTTTTCATGGTTTGATAGCTCTTTTCTCTGTTGTGCCGAAAAACATTTTGTTGAGGATTTTGGCATCTTTGTTCATGAGAGGTATTGGTCTGTAGTTTTCTTTCTTGTAATGTCTTTTTCTGGTTTTGATATTGGGTTAATACTGGCTTCCTAGAATGTTAGAAAGTGTGCCCTTTCTTTCTACCATCTGAAAGAGAATGTAGAGAATTGGTATAATTTCTTCCTTTAATATTTGGTAGAAGTCACCAAGGAACCTATCTGAGACTTTGAGGGAAATTTTTAAATTGTTCTTTAAAAAGAAACATTAGATCATTTACACAATTGCAATGATCTGAGAGAGAGAGAAATTGATACCGGAAAGGCAGGATACTTTCATGGTTCCAAGTACCTAAGGAGGCCAGAGGATACTCAATCAAGATGAAGTGCCAAAGCTGGCCTTTGAATTTTGAGAACAGCAAAGAGAGTGTGAACCAGAGGCTAAGGTGCCTGTGAAAGGAATGATTTCATTGAGCCCAGACCTTTGCACTTTCCCATGCATAGAAAAGCACTAAGATCCTTAACTTGAGATATCTGACTTTCTTTAATTAACAGTGATTGTTTAATATTCCAACCACCTGGTCCTTGTTGGAAAAACTCTTATATATCCTGGCTCCTCCCTCGCCTCTCCAGAGCAGTCTCTTAGAGTGATCTGAGAGGCCACCTCCCGGGCTCAAATCCTCGAAAAGTCTGCCAAATAAAACATAACCCTCAACTTTCAGGTTGCTCATATTTTTTTCAGTGGACACAAGGATGGTGACAAGAGGTGAAGGGACAGATCTCTTTGCTGCAGGGCTTCTGAAAGTGCCTTGTGCCAGCTTATTTTATGTCAGCCCAAAAGGGACGTGCATACACTGCATGTCCCATATTTATTCACTGTGCTATCCTTTCCCTTCAAACACATAATAATGTATTCTTAGGAACCTAGTCCAAAAAACAGTTCAGAGAAACAAGCTCCAGGGCAAAGCCCAGATTTTATCTCCACACACCTAACCCTTATTCCCCTGAAAATTAACGAAGAAACAGTTATGAAAATATGCCTATCCCACGGAGGGGCAAGCATGTGCCTTTGAAGAATTATTCATTACAAGACCCTGAAGTTTTTCATCTTCCTTCATCTAAACAGCTTCTCTGTCCACACTGCGCTTCAGTCCAAGTGGTCAAGTGAACTGCAATTCTGCTTGCCAGGAAAAAATCTCAGCTGCAATTCGCTTTCCTGGAGCAACCCTGGCCTGCTTTCCAGGCTTCTGAGTTTGAGATGAGACAAATAATCTGTGAGAACAACATCTGACCTCCTCCCTTATCGAAGCGAACCTGAATACTTGCTTTTTGAGATTCACTCAGCATCGGTCATTTACGGTTACTGTACTTGGAGACCTGAGCAAGGTTCAGATAAACAAAAAAGCAACCTACCTTTTCCTCGCATCTTCTCTGCTAACGGAAACCTTTAAAACTGAACTTTTCATTGGTTATTTGTTACTGTCATTTGCCATTGTCTGTTCCCAAGATGATGGATCTGTCACTACATCCACTTCTCCCTAAGCCTCGGCGGGAATTGAATTGACATTCAAGTGCAAATAGGCCAGCCAGTGACCACAGTACAATTCCAGCCACCATGACCCCATGTCCAGACTAATTTTAATCATTTGGAAACAGTAGGTGAGTGAGAAAGTCAATGAAGAAAGAGGATAATATTGACATTAACAGGAACCAATAATTCCTTTAAGCCACTCCCAACCCTCCCCGGCATTGTTACGTATCACTTCACCAACTGGAATGCGTTTTGCCTCCACAGTTTTTTTACAGTTTCAGACTAGCTCAGAGTGGCCATTTTTCATATTGCTGTGGGCTGTCTTACTAGCACATTATAACTGTATGCTATGATTACATTTTTATTGGAATCTCTAAAAGAGAATTATCTCTCTTTTCTGTTTCCACTGAAGAGGAACTGTAGAAAACATCTAATAAAAAATATTAAACAGCATTTCATAGCCCTGGGCCAATATAAATGCTTATCAGTAATTTCTAGCAAATAAACCCAGTGCCACTGGCTTATTCATGATGTTTTGTTTTTCTAACAGCAAACGACTGTAAATGTAAATCAATCAATCTATGTATTAATATCTGTCTGTCCATCTATCATCTTGTTACCAGTCATTGAGAATGTGTTGGGAAATTACACTGAACACGGAATTCAGCTCAGTGATCTCAGTGAATTCTGGTGCCAACACAGGAGGAACTTAGAAGTGTCAGAAAGATCTGTGGAAGGAAAGCCCATTTATGTTGCTCCACAGAGAACTCTCTAAATCAGCTTCTTAAAAATCAACATTATTGAGATCTAATTTACAAATAACAAAAATCCTACATTTGAAATACACAATCCGATGAGCTTTGACAACTATATAAATCTCTGCAACCGCCAGCCAAATCAAGATAAAAAATATCTCCACGTCGTCTCAGAAAGTTCTCTGGTGTCCCTTTCCTGTCAGTGCCTGCCCCCACAAGGAAACTCCCATTCTGAATTCTGTTTCCACCAAATATTTAGCCTGTTGTTTTGCCTGTCACTCATTTTATATAAATGAAATCATGCCACATGAACTGTCTTATATCGTGGCTCACCATGATACTTTTGAACTTCATCGGTTTTACTGTTTAGCTTTTATAGTTAAGTCCAGGTCCCATTCTGAACTCATCTTTTTATCTGGTGTGAGAGCATGGTTGAGATTCATTTTCTTCCCATAGAAATAGAAAATTTTGCTTTCTGTGCAGAACTATATTACAGCCTTTGCTGAAAATGATTCAACCATATATGTGGGTCCATTTCTGGAATATCTGGGATGTTCCACTGATCTCAATGTGTATGTTTGCCCAATATCACACTGCCAGGATTACTGTAGATCTGGAATCTTAAAATCAGATACTGTAGGCACTCCCAACTCGTACCTTCCTTCTCAAGATCATTTTAGCTGGTCTAGACCTTTGGCATTGCTATATAAATTTTAGAATTCGCCTGTCAATTTTAAAAAAGGTCTGGTAGAATTATGATTGTCATTTTGTTGAATCTTTCTGTATCAATTTGTGGAGACTTGACAACAATATTGTATTGTCCAATTCACGAGCATGATATTTTTCTCCATTTATTTAAATCTTGTTTAATTTCTCTCAGCAACGTATTGCATCTTTAACGTAGAGTTTTTGCACATATTTGAATATTTCTATGGTACAATTTAAATTTTTTAATTTTATTTTTAATTGAGTATTGTTAACGTATAGAAATACGGTTTGATTTTTGTATTATGACTCTGTGTTCTGAGACTTCATTAAGTTCATTCATTCATTCACATAGCTATTTTTTTTTTTAAAGATTATGTCGGTTTTCTTACGTAGACATTTATGTTGTATGTGAATAAAGGCAGGTGCACTTCTGCTTTTCTAATCTATTTCTTGCTTACTGCACTGACTAGGATTTCCAGTACAGTGTTGAATAGAAATGACAGTATTGGATACATTTGCCTAGTTTCCAAGCTTAGGGAGGAAATATTCAGTATTTCACCATTTTTTTGGCAATGTTGGCTATATATTTTTCATAGATGCCCTTAATCAGGTTGATTTTTAGCTTTTGATATGTTGTGTTTTCATTACTCTTCAATTCAAAGTATTTTCTAATTTCTCTTGGGATTTTTTTAATGTATTAATTATTTGGAAGTAGGTTGTTTAATGTATAAGTATTTAGGAATTTTTCTAGATCCTGTATTATTATAAATTACTAATTTAATTATGTTGTGTCATGTTTTATAAGATTTCTCTTTTAAAAATCACTAAGGCATATTTTATGGTCAAGTATATGGTCTATATGAATATTCCACGTACATTTATAAGGAATGTATTTTCTACAGTTGTTCTGCAGATCTCTGTTGGGTCCAGTTGTTGACAACATTGTTTAGGTTTTTTTATACTCTTGCCAATTTTTTTACCTACTTATTATATCAAGTATAGCAACACTCCTAAGAGAAGTATTCAAAAATCTCTAACTACAATGGTAGCTTTGTTTATTTCTTCTTTAATATTTTACTTCATTAATTTTGCTGCTCTGTTATAGATGCAAAATATTTTTAAAAATTATTATATCTTCCTGGTGAATTTTATTATGAAATAGCTACCTTCATCCATTGTCTTGTAATTATCCTGACAATTACTTAGTCAAATAGTAATATAGCCATACATGTTTTCTTATGCTTACTTTTGGCCAGGTGTATCTTTTTCTATTTTTTTGTCTCCCAATTTATCAGTGTATTTAAATTTAAAATATATTTCTAGTGTACAGCATGTAGTTGTGCCTTGCTTTTTTTTATCTAGCCTGCCAATCTTTCAATTTTAATTGGAATCTTTATTTCATTTACATTTAGTGTAATTATAGACATGGTTCTATTGAAGTCTGCTACCTTGCTATTTGTTTTCTATTTGTCCAGTCCAGTGTGTATGTTTTCTTCTTTTGCTCTTTTCCTACCTTTTTCCTCTTAGTTAAATATTTTTAGTGAGGCATTTAGTAACTTCTATTGGCTTTTTAGCTATAATTTATTATTTTTATTGAAAAATTACTTTAGGGTTAAAAAATACAATTCAGCTATAATTCAATTAAAAACAAATGCTACAATAATGTATGAATGTTTATTTACAAATTAATATTGTATCTCTTCACAGGTCACACCAGCTAGCTCTCATTTTCTTCTTCCCAATTCCCAATATGCGCATCAAAATAATATAATTACATTTATTCAGCCTCACATTCTTTGTGCTATTTTTGTCGTATATTTTACTTCTGCATACATTATTAACCTCAAATTACAAAGCTATTACTTTTCCTTAAAAGAGTGAGCTATCTTTGGAGGAAATAAGGAAGAAAAAAATAGTCATATATTTACCCAGATATTTATGCTTCCAGTGTTCTTTCCTTCTTTTATATCCAAGTTTCCATCTGACATAGATCCCTTCAGCCTGAAGAATATCTTTCAGGTCTGGTGATGATGAATTCTCTCAGCCTTCATCTCTATGAAAATATGTATGTTTCGTCCTTGTTTATGAAGCATATTTTCTCTGTATACAGAATATGTGATGTCAGGTTTTCCTTTTTCTTTCAGGCTTTAAATAATGCCCTTCCATTATCTTCCCACTTCTATTATTTCTAATGAGGTCAGCTTTCACCCTGCTAGTTATCCTGTATGTATTCTGCTTTGTCTGCCTTCAGAACGTTCTGTTTCTTTATTTTTAAATGTCTGCTCTTTGCGTCTGCATGCTTAAATGTGACTTTGTATTTTTCTTGTCCACCAAGCATTTTGGATCTGTGAGGCAGTTGTTTTCAACAGATATAGGAAATATTTGGCTACTAATTTTCAAAGTTTTTATACTGTTTCCTTGCTCTCTTCTCCGTCTGAGCCTCTAATTACATGTTTGATAAGGTATCCAATAGTATTCCAAATAAGTTCCTAATGTGCTGTTAATTTTGCTTTAGTTTTTTATTTTAGATTCTGTTAAGGCAGATCTAGAGTGAGCCTGATTCTAAAACATGGTCCTAACTTTAAGGGTAACACTTTTCTGCTGTCTTAACTGGATGCTAGAGGGTTAATGAGATTTTTCCACTCTAACTGGGCTGGACCTCCAATGTTTCCCGGCACTTATTGATCTCTGTTCCATTCTCAATGCCATTAACAGCCGCTTGTTCATATGTCTCCATGTCATCTCACCCTGCACACATGCAGCCTAGTCCTCAACCAAGGATTCATAAAAAACCCCCATGCAAACTTCCACCACCCCTGCCCGACCCCCACCCCGCAATGTGCAGCTTTCTCCTCTCTGATGCCTTACCTTATAGAATACAGCTCTTTCAGCTGCCCTGAACTCCCAGCCTCCTTTGCTCAGTGGGACAGCGGCACTCTGCCTGGACTTTGGCTCACTGTGTTAAGATCAGGCAGAAAGCCAGGTGGCTTTGGGGGCACATCTTGTATGTTTCCTTTATTCCAGGGATTGTAGTTTTCCATGCCTTTTATCCAGTGTCTGAAAACAAGTACCTTGTATATGTCATTCAATTTTTTGTTTGTGTATCTGTGTGTGTGTGTTTTGATTGTTTATAATATAGGAGGACTAATTTGGTACCAATTACTCCATCAGAGACAAGTGGAAGTTTCATTTGTGTGTGTGTGTGTGTGTGTGTGTGTATGTGTATTTTAAACTTTGTCTAGAGACGAAGATCCAAGCAAAAATCGTTATGCATTCGCCATCTACTTCTTCAAATCATTCTCATATAAACTCTACAAAAGCGTAAGATAAGGTGGTCAAAGTGTTCTTATCATGAGAAGAGAAAGGGAAAATTGAAAAACATTTTTAGCCTGTACCCTCAAAATGACTCTACTTCTACATGTACAGCCCATCCCCTGGGACGAGAGAGCCTCTAAGTGTTCTGTATAATGACTCATTTTTTTTTCAGTTGTCAGTCTTCTCTGGAAATTCTAAGATTCCATCAGTCAAAGCAGGACAGAATCACTATTTTTGTAGCTTCTTCTAGATTTGCAATAGCACCTTCCCTTTCTGCTAGTTCAGGGCCCTCTTCTTTGAGCCATCAGTGCTCCTTCCTAATCATTAAATCCAGAAGGTCGTAAGAGAAGGAATGAGGGGCTGTTTGTTTTGAGCGTTTTGTTTGAATAAGAAATAAGAAAATTCTCGAACTATCTTTTCAGACTATGAGAGTAAGGCCAACACTCTTGACCAGCTGGAGTCTCTTCTATTGCGTTGCTGCGTTTTGCTTTGTTTTCACCCCCAAGGTATTATTGGTGATGTATCAGGATATTCCTTTTAAGCAGGAGCTAATTATGCTGACAGCCATCTCCTCAGGAGTAGACAGTGGCGGGAAAGCCAGCAAAAGATGAGGGACGTTGGGTATATTCAACAGGCCAGATGGTCAGACCGGAAGGCTGGGCCGCCTGAACACACGGCGTTAACTTACTGCCCATTAAGCAAAGTGAAATTTTGCTGGAATCTTTAACAACTTGTGTTTTTCTCCCTCATTTAAAACCGCCAGGCCTAAAATGTGTCAAATGAAATTTCAACTCGGAGTGCTGTCTGTGTTCCAGGAAATGTCACTAAGGGCTTTGAAGCAGCTGTCACTGTCACTGCAGCTTTACGAGAGCAAGACTATAGAATT
Source organism: Vicugna pacos (assembly GCF_048564905.1). Lineage (NCBI taxonomy): Eukaryota > Metazoa > Chordata > Mammalia > Artiodactyla > Camelidae > Vicugna > Vicugna pacos. Next base: position 85,191,598 of record NC_132997.1, on the reverse strand, counting down.
CATCCAGGATTCCCCGCCTGATCAGATGAGTTGGAGAGCTATGAAATCTCCAGTGGTGACTTTATTTTTACTTCAGCTCCAAGAAGGAGACCATGGACGTTCCCCCGCCCCCAACCAAAGTCATCCCTAGTAGAAAGTGATGTAAACAGAAATTCTAACCCTTCACACCACCTGGCACTGAAACAGAACCCAGGCTTCAGCCACTCCCTTTGAGCTGCTGCTGCTCTCTGTGCCTGCATCAGAATTACAATTGTGGTATTTGGTTATATATCCAGACCTCCCTAAAGTCTCTGTCCTTCTCCAGCAGAGAGAACGTTTGTGTTCTTTTCATGCTGATGTTCTCAAAAGGATTGTTCCTCAGAGGATGCTTGAGTTGGCTTCAGAACCGCCATGAAATGTCAAGAGGGCTCCTAGGATCTGGGCATCACTGTTCCCTGCTGTTCTCCACGCAGCGTGTTTTGATCTTCCTTTCTTTTAGTGCTGCTGCTTCTCAGCTGCCCCTTTCCCTCTCTCTGGGACCGCATGGGTCCTCACCAGCCCATCCTCTCTGTCCTCTCTGTAGCTTTGATCTTCAGTGTGACTCCTTAGTCATCTTTAAGCAGCTTCAGAATTAACTTTAGGTAAATGTCTACAGTGTATGAAAGATTGGAAAGTTTCGTTTCTTTACACTTTCAGTTTATTGAGTTGAAAATTTTAATTTCTATCCAAAGACCTACAGGCTCTAAGTGTCAAAGAGTAAAATGAAAAAATGTTTTTTCTAAAGTTTCAGCCAATTCTGCCCAGAAAATGTAGCCAGACTCAGTATTCCTGACTTTGGAGTCGGCCTAACTTCCTACCTGGTTAATCCAGTCTCAGGGGCTCTTTTCTCTACTACCTCACCCTCATCGGTGAAATTCCAGGTTGAAAAGAGAAATATGAATTGTATATGCCACGTTAAAATGCAGAACCTGACTTTTCACACTGATGCCATCTTCACTGACTACATTAAAGTTTCTGGTGCAGTTTCAGTAGACATTCTGGTGCCAGCCAGCGTGAAACTCGCGTGAGGGACACCAAGACAAAGGAGATGGTGCCCTCGCCTGCAAGGTGTCCACACAGACTTCATCCATCCCCTATCTGACAAGAAGAGTCCTAAAACTGTTTGTAGTTTTGACTTTACAAGAGAAAGGAATCTCCAGACAGCACAGCCCTCTGCTGGACCGCATTATTTTTATACAGCCTGATGCTTCATTCCTCCCCACCTCCATAGCAGGAGCTCCTCGGCTCAAATATGATTTGCCACATGTGTCCTAGCTCACTTCTCAGGAGTGGAATTGCATCGTTCTTTGCCATCTCATGCTCTGCCAGCATCATGCTACCTGGCCACTCTACTCCAGAGCAGGAAATTGCCTCTGCTTTCTTAAAAAATAGAGGCCAACAAGGGATGCTCTGAAATCATCTTGGGATTTCATAGACTGAGTAAGGAGTCAGTGCAACTTAAATATCTGTGCAATGCCTGTGCCTGGTTATCTTGGCACTGGTCCTAGGCACTAGAGTGGATGCAGGTGTGAATTTCCTACGAGGCTCATGAGGTGTGCACTCAGGGCCCCTCCTTTGCATGGTCTTGGGAGAAGTCCTAATAATGTCTCATGGTCACTCTGTATTTTCCTCTGGTAAAGAAAGTTTACCCAAATTGGATATGCTCCTGTTCCAACAAAACTGGTGTCTGTGTTTGGGTATGTTTAAAAAAAATCAATAAGAGATAGTCTCCATCCTTAAGGACCTTAATTTCAGCAAGTGAAAAGAGAAAAAAAAATGAATGCAACAGAATGAGGGGGCCCCAAATAAGGCAATGCTTCCATTCTCCCACTGACAATTTTTTGGTGAATTTTAATCTTTAAGTTCTTGAAGAGGTGGTTGAAGTGATCAATATTTCACTTCTTATTTTACTTACAATATATATTTAAATTCGTGTTACCTAATATAGTGATCCAGTCAATTCAAATTTCATGGAACAATTTTATTCAAACTTTTCACGTGGAACTTTGACGTCAGTAACTTAATCATCACTAGTGCCGCTTTTTGAATCATCTAACAAGGTTTTCTTGCACATCGTATTCACTGCTGACTAAGTTGTGAAACTACAGCACTTCCTGATTCCATGCATAATTCTGCCAGTGGAAATTTTGTCCTATGCCACTAGCACCGACTAGCATAATATACGAATGTGCTTTTCATTTATCCTGTAGATGGATATTTGAGGTTTCTAAAACTTATAATGATGAGGTATCTTTTCCGAATGACTTTTTAAAAAAGTTTTGTTTTTGCTTTTTTAATACTGACAGCCCCCATTGGCAGTCGTGGAGACTTTCCCCTCGGGAATGCTCACTAAATCTGTCCCTGCTTCCGTCAGACGAGCTTCATAAACATCGAGCACTAGCACTAAGGTTGTTTTAGGTTAACGGTGATTTTCAGACCTAACTGTACATTGGAATCACCTGGAGAGCATTTAAAAAACCACTAATGCCTGGATCCACTGCCATGGGTTCTGATTTAATGGTCTGGGATGCAGCCTGGACATTGGAATTTTTTAAAAGTTCTCTGAGTGATCTGAATATGCAGACAAGGATGAGATCCCCTAACTTCCCCTTTGTTATTCAAAATAAAAGGAGAAGGATAAGCATCTTAACATAAGAGACTTCATGAGGACTCAAATATGAAATAACTGCCTCTTTCCTAAGTGATAATTCAAGGAAATATAAATTCCACATATATAGATATGTATGTATAATATATACACATATGCATTATATATATGTATACACAGGAACTACTTTTTAATATAATAGATTTTTAATATTTTTAAAGTTACATTTAGTCATTAAATAAAATTTAGAAAAAGTCAGACTGTCTGTCTCATTTGAGGATTCAAAGACAAAAGAGATTCAGCTATGATTTCAGTTAGGAGAAACTGACGTCAGTGGATTCACCTGGATGAAGAATGAGGAGTCCTGTAAGCAGAGACAGTAAGGGAAGGCAGATATACCACGCAAAGGAAATGAAAATGTAATACTCAGAGCCCTCGAAGTGTGTTGTCTTTGAGTTGGTAATGAGAATTTCTTAAAAAAAAAAAAAAGATAAATGTATTCTTGATAAGCAAAGCTACATTCCTGGCTTCTAGAGATGACCAGCACTTCAAGATGACTTATTTGGTAACTTTCAGCATGGAAGGAGAGACTAACACAACATCTGGACATGATCGTCCAATCATTGATTGTGCCATTTACTGCTTTACCCATGACATAAATGCAATTTCCTGCCTGGACAGATCTGAATTCATGGGTAATGGCTTCCTTTGGTCACTAGGGTGTTTGACATTCGTCTCTTCTCCTGCCTCTTTGTTTTGGTTTGTAAGACCAGTTGACAGTGAATGATACAAAGAGCAAGAGTTAATCAGCCTAAATATCTAAATTGAGAAAGTCACATCAAGCTTAGTCACTCCTAATATGACAGCTGATGCTTCTGGTTAAAATTCACTTAGAAAGAAGGAAAAAGAGAAAATAAATGCTATGGGAGTTTTATATATTGATTTTCTTTGTAAAGGGTAGAGGCAAGAAATAAGGATGAAAGTAGGCATGGTTCATGATGAATCTTGGTTTTCAACTCAGTTGGCTTCATCTGCCAAAAAAAAAAAGAGGTAAAGGGGCAGAATTCAAGCTTTAAAAAGGTGAAAACTGTGCGATTGTAAAGCAGTTTACATTTTTTCAGTCTTTATCAGTCTTGCATGATGTTCTTGTTAGTTTATGAGGTGATCCATCAAGTATTGCTATTCCTATTTTGAGGAAGAAAGAGATCAGAGAAGTTGAGTGACTTTTCCAAGGTCACAGAGCAGGAGGAGACCCAAATCCCTCAACTCTAAATTCTGGGCCTTTGCTACCGCCCATAATAGATCCATACAGTTTATGTTTTTCTTCTACTGGTAGCACTAATTTAATGAATACCCAGAAAGGTCACCTGTCAAAAGGATGAGAAAATGTAGGAATGAATTATTTTCAATAAACTAAGAGATTTGTCTTTATTTTGAAAACTGTGTATACTTATTAAAGAAATATTAGAAAACACAAGAAAAAAACACAAATTACTATAGTTCTATTTCACTCCTAACTTTTTTGTATATCCTTCAGTTCTTTTTTTCTATTTACAATTATTACTTTTAATGTGAAATGCAACATTGTTTCACTTTTAAGATGCCATAAGCATCACTCCTTGATTTTATACAGATTTCATGAATATTAATGGCACTATAATAGTAAGCTCTCATTTATGAAATGTCCACATTTTCCAGGCACAATGCTATAGCCTTCGTTAGATACCCCAATGACTTAATTAGGCAAGAGTTGAACAAATAGAAAAAAACAAAGCAAGAGAGCACCTGCAGGCCATGTACACTAGAAGGAGCTCTTGTGGAATTCACCCTTCAGGGTTTTGTTAACCCCACTCTACTACACAATTTATAATCAAATGGATATTCTCTGGTTTATTCAAACATTCTGATAGAGTTGAACATTCAGATTGCTTCCAATATTGTCTATTACAAATAATACTGAAATAAATACTTGAGGACCAATAGCATTTTCTCAATACTAATACTAACCAAGCATTTCCATTGGATAAATTGTAGAAATACCATTCTATGGAGATCAAAGAACAGAAACAATTTAATGTGACTTGATTGTCATTTCCCCTTCACCACATTAAAATAATACCCACTAATGCTCCCAGCTGGGAGTCAGAATGCCCATCGCACAGGACTTGTGCCTGCATCCAAGCCTAGGTTAATATTTCCTTACTTTTCCCCCTCTGTTAAATAGTAAAGTTAAGAAATAGTAACTTTTTTATAGTTTTATCAAGGTATAATTGAAATACAAAAAACTGCACACATTTGATGTATACAATCTGATGAGTTTGAACACATTCATAATCCATGATACCATCACCAAAATCAAAGTATTAAACATATGTATCACCTCCAAAAATTTCCTGTGCATCTTTGCTTTTATTGTGTGTGTGATAAGAACACTTACCATAAGATCTACTCTCCTGAAGTCTTAGTTGCTCAACGCCGTATTGTTAACTACAGGTGTAATGTTGCACAGCAGGTCTCCAGAACTTTATTCATCTTGTGAAACTATAACTTCATACCTATCAAATGACAGTTCCCCATTTCCTACTCCCTCCATCCCCAGGCAGCCATTATTCTATTTTTTTTTGCTTTTATTAGTTTGAGTATTTGTACCTCATATAAGTGGAACCATACAGTTTTTATCCTTCTGTGACTGACTTATTTCACTTAATATAATGTCTCTCAGGTCCAGTCATGTTACAAATGGTAAGATTTCCTTTTTAAGGCTGAATAATATTCCATTGTATGTATATACCATATAGAAAATGCAGTCTACATGTGCAATGGAATATCATTTGGATTGTTTTCCTATCTTAGCTATTGTGAAGAATGTTGTAATGAATCTTGGAGTACAGCTATCTCTTTGAGATCCTGATTTTGATTCTTTCAGATATATAGCCAGAAGAAGATAACCACATGCAAAAGGATGAAATTAGACTCCCATCTTACACCATATTAAAAAATTAACTCTAAATGGACTAAAGACTTAAACATAGACCCCAATATATAAAATTCCTGGAAGAGAACATAGAGGGACTCTTCATGACACTGGTCTTGGCAATCATTTCAAAAGAATGACACCAAAGGCCCAGGGAACAAGAGTGAAAATCTGTAAGTGGGACCGCATCAAACTAAAACCCTTCCGCACAGCAAGGGAAACACTCAACAGAGTGAAGAGGCAACCTGTGGAATGGGAGAGAATCCTTGCAAACCATATTGTGGTAAGGGGTTCATTTCAAAAAAAATATAAGGAATTTCTACAACAAAAATCAAATAACCTGATTTTAAAATGGGCAAAGGAACTGAAAATACCTTGCACTAAAGAAGACATCCAAACGTCCAACAGACACATAAGAAGGTGCTCAACATCACAAATCGTCAGGGAAATGCAACTCAAAACCACAGTGAGGTATCACCTCATACTTGTTTGGATGGCTATTGTAGAGGAGGGGGAAAAAGATCTTTTTCCTCTACCTCCGTAAGTTCTTGATTGGGAGCCCTGTAACACCAGAGAGATTAGCAAGATAAAAGCACACGTAATGTAAGTTTATGTGACGTGGGAACCTTCATAAGGAAATGAAGAGCTAAAGAAATGGTTAAACCTGAATGTCTTTCTGCTTGGGTTTGGTGAAGAGCTATAGAAACAAACGACAGGACAAAGGTGAGCCCAGGGTGGTACAATGGGGGACATTTGGCAAAGACTGTTCAATCAGATTCCTCTCTGTGTCCCTTTGTCTTTGAAGATAAGGATGCTCCGTTTCTCCAGGTATAGGAGGGCACCTCTCCCATGAGGATTATACAGCCTGCTTCAGGGGAAGGTCAGAAAATCCTTCCTGCACAAGCCGCTTCTCACACTCTTTCCGCCTGAAATATTGGCTATGCCAAGGTACCGTATGTTGGGGTCGAGTGTCCTGAACCCCATTGCTATTATAAAATAAACAAAAACAAAAGATAAGTGTTGGCGAGGATGGGGAGAAAAGGGAATCTTTGTGTGCTGTTGGCAGGAATGTAAATTGGTGCAGGTAAACAGTATGGAGGTTCCTCAAAAAATGAAAAATAGACCTACCATATGACCCAGCAAGCCCACTTCTGGGTATTATGATACTTATTCAAAATAATGTTCTGACCTAAATTGTCAGCTTTTCCTCCCACACATACTTTTATCTCTTTTACTTAGGATTTTTCTCTCTACTTTTCTTATCATCATGAACAAAAATTGTTCACTTAATCCTCTATTTGTAAGGCTTTATGTTTGATGCAATTTGGGGACAGTGAGATATATCGTCCAGCCATCAGTCTTGAAGAGCTTAACGTTTAGTTGACACATTGGGAAAATAATTGTCCAAAGAACTCCTTGTGTTCAGAGGAAGGAGGGGGAGACCAAAGGTTCCTCACTCCCTCTCTCCCTCTCTTCTCTCTCTGACAAGGGCGAATTTTCTCCCCTCCTCCACCCTCCTTCCAAACTGCTGAGTCATGTTCCCGAATGATTATGAAGCAATGCCAGTGTGTGTGTGTGTGTGTGTGTGTGTGTGTATACATATATATATTTTTTTCTTTTTAATTGGGAAGGGGTGAGTGTGGGAGATTTGCTTATCCTATAAGTAAAGATTCTGGAACACTCCTTAGTATAATAGATGCTGTTCTGGATAAGAGGTTATTAGAATAAGCTCAGAAGCTTTCCCTAGTGCAGTGTAGCCCTTAAGAAGTGCAGATTATGCCAAATTCAATTGCAAATTGGAAAGTGTCTATTAAGCCACAGGAGAAAAAACGGTTGCTGTGGGAGGAGGGTTTTCCTGACTGTCGTCATTCCGGAGAGCAAGGGCAGTGAGTTAGCATCCCAGAGCAGCCTCGGGAAGATAAGCACCCATGCTTTCACAAGGGCACAGATTGGTACACAAGAACCAGCAGCTGAAAAAGAAATTACCTAAACGTGGAGTGATGTCAGTTATTTTGCTGTCCTTTGGGTGGTGATGGGGTGAGACGGGAGGAGTAAGTTACTAAGAGTCGAGGTGGGGAGACAGAGAAGAGAGTCCAGGGTCTGCTGCTGTACCCGATAAGTGAGGGGGGCACCTGGGGGATGGGCTTAGGAGCCAGGGATGATGGCCAGAGGTGAGGGAAGGGGGACAGGCTGAAGGATTCTAGTCTGGGTGTGGAAGACATGGAGACAGGGAGGCAAGCCTTTGTGAGGGTGGCGACCCCAGGGACCCATCACAGTGCTTGGCACAAGGTCACAGCCCCCCATAATTCTTCTACCCCTCATCCCTTGTTTTACAGACTTTCACTCATCTTTCAAGTATCTGGTTGCATGTCTTAAGTCTCTCTTCCGCAAAGAAGGCTTTCTTGACGCCCTAGGGGACAGATTTGCTGCCCCTATTAAGCCCCTCCTAGGCTGCTGTATTTCCAATACCATCACAGCACATTCCACACAATATTTTCCTGGTCTGTCATCCTTTCTAGATTGTAGACGCATGAGGGCAAGAGTCTCGTCTAGGGCTGTATCCCCAGGGCTCAGCACCACGCCTGGCGCATAAGGGCTTAAGAAATCCTAGTTGAGTAAGTCAGTTGGTTTATGCAACTTAGTAATTGCCTCTGTAACCCAGCTCTGCGATCACGAGAGTGTGAGCAGCCCACGGGGAAGGCGTCTTGGGACTTGTGTCCACGTGGGAGCTCCTGCTGCTCAGCCTGGGGCCGACCGAGCAGGCACTCAGCGATGTTACTGAACCAAACTGAGCTCGTGGGAGCACAGGGGTGTGACGGGGCAGACGCAGGCAGTCGGCTCTACCGGCTTGCCTTTCTCTTTTAAAATTCAAAACCCGGATTTTCCAAAGACAACAAAAGCCAAGTCTTAGGGATAGCTTGTGCCTGGTTTGCTAGTTCCATTGGAGCCCACACAGAAGGGATTAGGAGGCGACCCATCTGGATGTTTCAGAATAGACATCCGTACGAAGATACGTTTTCCCTCAGCGAAGTTTTGCCGTTGTTGATTTTTCACAACTTTTCTGTTTTGCAGAGAAAATGTCATGCTGAGCAAAAAGAGAGTTTTTTAGGTGTGTTCATTCTGGCTTGTTTGAGTGTATAATTCAAAGTCCAGTTATTTTCCATTGTTTATGGCTAAAGGCTAGATTCTATTCAGTGACGTGATCATTATTATATAGAGAACTCAGGATAATGTAAAAATCTGGTGAAATGCTAGTGTGGGACAATAAACTCAATTCCCTGAAGATCTGAAATTTTTAGCACTTTATTTAAAACGACAAAGAACTCTCCTATAGCTTCATAAAACTGAATATGAGTCAGACCTGAGTTAATGATCTACACATTAGCCAAGGTCTGGACGTGAGATGCAACATCTGTTATCCCTTAAAGTACTTGTATACTCAGAAATGTGCCTAATTAGCTAACGAATCAGTCTCTTACATTGACATTTCCAAGGATAAATCCTTAAAGCAGAATAAGAAGTTTGCTGGAAAGGAGAAATGCACAATTACATAATATAAGAAAAATACCTAAGTCAAACTATTTGGAGGCATGAGCCATAATTTTGTATACTAGTGTGCTTGGATTTCTGTTTCATTTTTTAATTAATTTATTATTTTAATAATATAATTAATCAATTCATACATTCTTTTTTTACTGAAGTGCAGTCAATTACAAGATGTCAATCTCTGGTGTACAGCACAATGTCCCAGTCATGCGTATACATACATATATTCATTTTCATATTTCTTCCATTAAAGGTTATTACAAGATATTGAACATAGTTCCCTGTGCCATACAAAAGAAACTTTAAAAAAAATCTATTTTTATATATAGTGACTAACATTTGTAAATCTCAAACTCCCAAATTTATCCCCTCCCACCCCTTTTCCCCGGTAACCATAAAATTGTTTACTAAGTCTGCAAGTCTGTTTCTATTTTGTAGATGAGTTCATAGTGTCCTTTTTTCTTTTTAGATTCCATATATGAGTGATATCATATGGTATTTTTCTTTCTCTTTCTTATAAGAATTCAAACAAATAATTCTACAAAAAGATCATCTGTGCTGCAACAATTCCACAGCCTTCTACAAACATAATTTTATGTACTTTGGTATATGTATGTCCAGATCTTGTTTTACATATACACATGTATATATGCTTAAATTTAGAATTACATATTTTTTTGTTTACTTGTTTTTACATAAAGGGCATTATATTGTGTATTGTTTTATATAGGTTGCTTTTTATTTCAAATCCATAAATGTCTTAGACATCTTTCTATGACAGTATATACAGATATATCATTCTTTTTCATTGCGGCATAATATTCCACAGAATGGGCATGGTCTGCTTCCTTTAACTGTACCTTACTGATGGACATTTAGTCTTGTTCAGTTTATCATTATAATAAACATTGCAATGTATACATTGCATTGGGCACATATGGGAATATTTCTCTAGGAAAATCATTAGCTTTAGAAATGCCAAAGAAGAGGATATACATATTGAATTTTGATAAACATTGGGAACTTTTTTTCCAGAAGAGGCTGTGTCAATCAATGTCAGTATTCACAACAGTGTATCAAAAGTCTTCATGATCTTCTTCTCCATCCTCCCACCTCTTCTTCCTCTTTATCTTCCAAATTTATGGGGAAAAATATTTCATTTTTGTTTAGTTTGTATTTCTCTGATTATAAGTGAAGTTTTATGTCTTTTCATATATTTCTGGCCATTTGCATTTCTTTTTTTAAACCTGTTTATTTTTCTTTGCCTCTCTTTTTTCTTATTGATTAATAGAAACTCTTTGTATATTTTAAGCATTTACCTAACTAGACTGAAAGAAAATATCTCCAACATATATGGTTTTGAATTTAAACTTAGTTAATGTCTTTTGCTAGGTAATTTGTATGGAGTCAAATTAATCAACTTCTCTGTCTAACTTAAAATCTTCCATGCCCCAATATTTATTTTTAATTCTTTCCTGTACTTTCTTCTTTATAACGATGCTTTTACATTTTTATCCTTAATTTTATTTGAAATTATTTTTGTACACTGTTTTAGATACAGATTAATTTTCTTTCTTCTCACATAGCTAGCAAATTGCCCCAAGTTCTTTTTTCAGTTATGTGAAGCATCATCTCTGCAATATATGTATCTCTGACTTATCTCTGGATTCTTCTGAGTTCCACTGAACTTTTAAAAATCTTATTTCCATTCCAGTACCATATGTTATTCATCACGACAGCTTTAGAGTATATTTTGATGTCTAACAAGACTTATCCCTATCATTGTTTTCCTTAAAAATAAGAAAAAGATTTACTCATACATTTTCCATTTCACAAGGATTCTATAATCAATTTGTTGATTTCCATAGACATTTGATTGGGAATGCATTAAATGTTTATATTAATTTATGAGGAATTTATTGAGTCTTCCTAAACACAAACATGGCATGTTTCTATTTCATTAAGTCTTCTTTCTTGTCCCTCAGTATGTATAATAGTTTTCATCATCTTCATATTAGAAAGGTATGCTTTATAACTATCACTAGTATACAGAAATAAATAGGTATTTAGGTAGGTGAAAGTTTAGATAAATAGATAGATAGTACCCAATGAATTTGCTGAATTTTCTTGAGTCCTAATAGAAAATTCAAAATTACCTAACAGATTACTTAGATTTTCATATAAATTCCAAATAATATCAGCTGTACCTCTTTCTTTTTAGTAGTCATTGCTTTTTTTTTCCGTGTCTTATTGCCTTGCAGAACCTCCATTATAATATTGAATAGTAGCGATCATAATAGCCATGCTTCTCTTATTCCTGATTTTAATGAGAATGTTTCTAATATTTCAACATTAATTGATATGTGTACTGAAAGTACATAAGTCTTTGTATAGTTTGTATCCCTCAGATGAAGGCAACTCTGTTGGTGAGGGGGGTCATCTTTAGTCTCATAGGCAGTATTGAAAAATAATTAATTTTGGAAAGTTTCCCAATCTTCAGTCACATCCTTTTAAGGAGCCCCCAAAAGCACATTGTGAAGAGAGCCCTACTTAACATATCCTACCACTGAGGCGTGTACTTTTATCTTCTTCTCACTCATATTCTGACAGGTGCCAAGCCTGCCTAGTGTATTTCCATAAAAAGTTCATTTCTGTAGTCACATTTGTCCCCACCTAAAGTATTGTCATCCTCGTCCAAGTGGCCTCCCCACCTCCAATTTCTCATCTCTCCAGTCTATCAAATGCACAGCTACCATCTCAATCTTAGAGAGAAGCTTCAAGCATACTCTCACTCCTCAGAACTTTAATGGCTCCCCATTGTCTACAATAAGCCCAAACTGTTCATACTGATCATTAAAATCCTGGGTGACCTCTCCTACCTCCTTACCAAGGGCTGGTTTGCTATAATCCAATCAACAGAACTGTTCAACCAAGTCCTTTCCTTTCCCTCACTATTATATCTGCTGGGATATGCTCTCTTATTATTCCAGTGCCTAATCCAATACCAAAAACTTTTCTGCATTATTTCCATCTCTCATTAATTTCACCTTTCACTGGATTTCACAGCCCGTTTAGACTAAGTATGGCAATTAAAGTATTAAATGCATCATTGCTATATTTTCTTACGATGATCACAGTGCCTAGAACACAGGACGGCTTTTATAAATTCCTCTTGAATTGAGCTGAGATAATCAGAGGTCATAAGTCTACCCTGTATTGGGGAAATTTCCATTCATAATATTTTGTGTTCATGGTCCAGAAGAGTATATATAAGCCAGTTTCAGGCACTGAGTAATTCAAAATAGGAATTTTTAACTTTTGCTGCAGTGTGCCTAGACCTATCCTTGTTTGTTTCTTCATTTTCCCTAGAACATCTACAACACTGTCCTTCCCTTATCTTTAGGGAACACCATAGCTCCCTTCATTAGCATTCTAATTTTAATGTTTTAGAAAATAGCTATTCATTTGGAAAATCAGTTGCATTTCTTTTCTTTTCAAATTTTAATACTACTCAGTACAATACAGTTTCTAGAACAAGATAAACATCTGAAACCTACAAGGAGTCAGAGAGAACACCTTGCACTTACTTAGATGTTATTCTGAATGTTATTCAGAGGTGCTGCCCAGGGGATGGACACTGCCAGACCAGGACAATGACACTGGCTTTTACCTTCTTCCTTCTAACTGTGCCTCAATTTCAGAGGATCCCACTGCCACACATTTGTGCCGTTGAATACCAATGAGATGCAAATGGTTAAAAGGGACTTCTGAGTTCATTGCTTTTCTTCAAGTATTTATGAACAAAAAGTTGGAAAAAGATTCACAGCATAAGTACATTTAGAGAAGGCTAAGAGCAGCAGAAAAACCAGATGACACATTCTGGAATGGGAGCAATCAAGGTTCTATTCAATCCTTTCCCCCGACTCCATGCATCAGAATATTTTCTTTGAAACTTCTTGCATAGTTGCATAGGTGTATTGAATTCACACTGGTCCACCAAAAAAAAAAAAAAAGCAATAAAACTGTTCATATGTCAACAACATCTAGAAATTTCAGCAAATTCTTTAGGATGCAGATATTAAAAATAATCCACCAAGGATTATTTCCTACTATCAGAACAATGGTGATGCTTTTCAGTTGTGAATAATCTGTTGATAAAGTATTTCTTGAGAAAAAAATTGTGCTTACCTCTTTGTCAGGTACTGGGAGGGTATATGGCTAGGCCAGAAGTCAGCAATCTTTCTATAAAATGCTAGGCTGTAAATATTACAGGCTTTGTTGCAATTACTCAACTCTCCCTTGTAGCTTGAAAGCAGCCATAGACACTAATAAACAAATGGACATGTCTGTGCTCCCAATAAAACTTTATTAGCAAAACAGCCAGCCAGCCTGCAGCCATAGTTTGCCTTGGGTTAGACTGTTTGTTCCTTAACTATAGTGATCATTATCTTTCTCAGTAACATTGCATCTCCAGTGTCCAGATTAGTGTCTGACACAAAACAGGTGCCAAATAAATAATTGTAAACACAAAAATTAATTTTTGAAAACATATTTCTGGTCCTCAAAGAGCTTGCCATCTAGTTTTTCATGGAGGACAAAGATGAGAAAATGTAGAGTAAGAACAAAAATTCAATGATTGTGCATGCAAGATTAGCTTCTTGACTCATCGTCAACTCTCTCTACCAACTATACTGAGGGTTTATATTTTTACTCATCAGATCTCCCTATCTCAAGGACTCAGTTTTCCTAACTACTGAGATTGAGTTTAGGTTTAGGGTTAGGTTATAAAGCCACTGTATTTGATGGCTTTTCAGGTTGTTTTTGTGAAGCTCAGCTTATGTCAGAAAACCAAAAGAAGCCCCATGAAATTCACAAGAGAAGAGAGACTGAGGTTGCCCAGATAACTAAGTCCCCCACACTATTCACTTTTACCTGTCACTTCTGACACCATGTACTTCTCCTATGGCGTGGAAGATGAATCAGACCCCATTCCAATCATCAGTTAAACTCTAGCCAGACTCCTAGGAGGGCTAAGTAAGGGAGAGGTATAGCGAAATTGGAGGCACATTCAGAAAGACAAGTGTTCTTTAACATGGAATTTTCTCCCTAGCCAACAGAGGTTATCACCTGGGGGTCTGTAGCTGGATCTTGGTTTGACACAAGGTGATGACCAATATATCAGTTAGAATCCCAAAATAAAGAATATGGCACACTCAGGATAATTCAAGGATAGTTCATTTACAAAGGGAATATTTACAAAGATGTGGACAAGGTATAGGAAAACCACAAAGGACGGTATGACACCTCGAAGTGAATAAGAGAAGAGAGTCACCACCCCTAAGCCCGAAAGGACAAGAGGAGGAAGAGTTATGTTAATCCTGAGGAGGGGAGTCATCTAGAATAGGTCACCACGTGAGGAGCAGTGACCTTGTGCTGAGTGACGTGGGTAGATGGAGGCGACCTCACATAGAGAAAAGCCTGGAAGTCATTCACTGTTCTCACTTCCCTTCTTCTCTCTGATTTCCTGCTGGGCCTCCTGACTGGTTGAACTGAACCATATGCCAAAGGGCAAGGAAGACACACAGGTCAGCATTCAGGGGCAGAGAGCAGGGTGGAGACGATGGAGAACAGATCTGGAGGAACAAAGAGAAGATGTCCGGCACAAATGGAGCCCAAAGGAGCTGAAAGCTGATTACACTGAGACTGCCCTCTACAAGGACTAACATCAGGGCGGCATCAGATTGATCGCCCACACCCTCCCATTTTTCTCCTGAATGAGATTTTCACCACTGTCTACAAGGAAATAAATTGAGCAATTTTCTGTTCCCTGCAATGTAAGGAGAATCTCCTGCCAACCATTCTCATTTAGCAGATGGTAGGTGATACCGTGAGGCCTCTTTGGCTCCGTGTAAGGTAAACGGCCGGGAGACAGCCCTGGAGACGGAAGTCCCAGTTCCCAGCTCTGACTCTGCTCCTAAATGGCCCAGCGACCACGGGGAAGTCACCTCTCCTGGGGCTGAGTCTCACTTTCCAAATCTAAAATAGTAAAGTCATTGGAGCTGATGATCTGTACTCAGCATTCTTAACCTAAAGTCCTCCTGAAATTATTTAAAACTGTTGAAAAATTTGTGCTTGTGCACATGAGCAGTTTCCATCAGAAGAATAATGGCTCTCTCTTATCAAACACTTACTACCAACTGGGCACTTAGGCATTATGCTTAGCTTGTTCTGTCTCTTCTCTCTTCTCTCTTGCCCTCCTCCACCCTCTAGGACATCTCACTGTATCCTCACAGCAACCTAGGAAGCTTGTAAGTCTTCTTCTACTGTATCATTCCCCAGGACACACACATGGTTAGGAAGTGGCAGAACCAGGATTCTTACCATGCTCTGTAACCCCCATGATCATGCCTCACCTGCCCCCCATATTGTCTTAACCCCCAGGTCAGACACACAATGGCTGAGGATGCCAAACCTGCCTTAACTACTCCTTCAGGACCAGCCTCAGGGCATCATGGGAGGGCTCTTTCCTGGAGTGAGAAGATTTGAGAGTTTGGGTGGTGAGGTCCTCACTGGTGCCTCGTAGTGTGGGAGAGGTTGGGGAGGGCAGTTTTGGACCGAGGGAGTCAAGGCCTGCCGTGCTGAGCTCTAGGGGTGAGGGAGACACCGCAGATGGCTGACCTGAAGGCCCCAAAGGCCTTGAAGTTGAGCAGGACTGCTTCCTCTCTCATCAAAGATGGTTTTTCCTGTTGACATTCTGTAAATTTTGTTGGATCTTGCTAGGAAGGATCACATCATTCTCTCCACAGCAGGCTCAGAAGGCTCCTCCAGAGGAGAAACTCCTCCATCATAGAGGGAGAGCTCATCCAGACTTCCCAGAGAGCAGAGGCCACAGAAGGTCAGGGTCCTTGGTCCTCTGCAACCTGGCCTATCCAAGCTGCGGGAGCCACCAGAGCCCCTGCTGGGACTGCTGCTGACGGCTTTGCCACCATCTGGAGAACCTCTCTACCAGGCTCTGGCTGCCCTTTGAAAGCCAGGCTGCTCTGTTGCTTATTCCAAACAGAGAAAATGCTTAAAGAGCAACTACAAGGCCAAGATTTCCCATCTGTGATGCTCCCAAGATACTCTGAGACCAAGAAGGGTTTTTCTGACCTCTCCTCTGGTCTTCAAAGTGGAAGAAATTCCTCTGAGGCAACATGCTGCCTCTGGCTAGCCTGGTCAGTGGATGCCACCTACTGTGAGACACCAGGGACACAGCAGACATCCCTGTGGAAATCCCATTCCAAGGAGGGAAGGATGTGCCTGCCTGTCTGAAAGGGCAGGGGGCACTTCAGAGTTTATCAAGCCTGCACCACGGATGGGATGTTCTCCTGGGCGCAGGCAGCTAGCAAGCCAGGCTTAGTCCCTCTGCGCTGGCACGGCCGGGGCGAACGCAGGCCCTGGCAGGCCGGCCTGACCTGGGTCACAGATGTGAAATGCTCTGCATGGCCTGGCGAGGCCTCGAGATGCTGCTTTGTCCTGCCAGAGGCCTCCTCTGCACAGCCCGTTGATCCTGTAATTCCTCCCTTATTGCCTGGCTGCACGGGTGGCTTAGCTCTCCTCTGGAGCCTGCAGTCAGCTGCCGCTGCTGGTGCCAGAAACCCCCGTCTCGTACCCAGGGCAGGAAGGACTCGGAGGCTCTCCATCTGGGCGCCAGGATGGAGAGGGATCCCTGGAGTTGCCCTTCTCTGACGGAGAGAAACGTGAAGATCTTCCTGAGTAGCCCAACAGTGAGGAATCAGTGGATGCGTGTACGCCTGGGAGTCTGCACTGCCTTATCAGCAAGAAGCAGATTTTCCTTCGGCTGGTTTGCTGATTCCCAGGCTTCCTACTGATGATAGTGGCTTTGAGATACCTGGGAGTTTCATTTCATCTTTAAACCTTGGAACTTGGCTATTCGAATGATGGTTGAACCTTGAACAACACTGATTTGAGCTGCAGGGATTCACTTATACGTGGATTTTTTTCACTCAATATGGACATACTTCAGTACTGTGTGATCCACGGCTGGTCGAGTCTGCAAATGTGGAAGCACAAGTAGAGGTGTACCACAAGAAAGGAGGGTAAATTTATACATGGGTTTTTCGGCACCCATAACCCCTTGTTCAAGGGTCAGCTGAACTTCCATGGGTGGGATTTCACAGATAAAGAAACTGAGATGCCGGGAGGGGAAGTAACCCATTCAAGGTCATAGAGCTAGTCAGTGGCAGAGCTGGGAAGTAGAGGAAGAAACAAGACCCCAGCACTTAACTGTCTGGTTTTCAAAGCGTGACTTGGCACTCTCCGCACATCACCTTCAATTCCTAACTCTCTCTTGAGATGGACACTGTCCCTCCTCATTGTTGCTGCCACTTCTGAAGACACGTGGTCCTGGCCTTTCAAAAGCTTGCAGTCTGAAGTCTTTCCATAACACTACACTCATCTGCATTTCTTCAACCCATTTTGAAGACCTGCTTCTTTCATTTTCCTTCTTCTGAAAGCATCCTTTTTGTTTAGGAAATTAAATCTGTGGATGACTGGTCTTGCATTTCACTTCTTCCTGTCAAGGCCAAATTTACCCAGAAACTCATGAAATTCAGCATGTCCCTGCTTCCTTCCAGTTTGTCCCTTAAACCAGCTTTGACCATCCTCTCTGTGAGAGGCAGCAATCAGCACCCAAGAGAAGAGGCCCCCTTCCTCTAGAAAATTTCAAGTAGATGAAAAACAATGCCAAATTTTCACTCCTGCGGGAACTTCCACATGTGGGAACCAGGAGACAGTTTCAAGAATGGCCATTGCAGTATGAAAATGAGTTTTTAAGTGAAATAACCCAAATATATGTCAATAATAGAGTGTACACATAAATTGTGGGAAAGCAAGGCATGTAACACTATCCGGCAGTGATAACTGAGTAAACAACCCTAGGCATCAGTGGAGATCAACTTCAAAGCATAATGTAGAGTGAAAGAAGTAAGTCACAGGAAAAATGCAGGTAATACATCCATCTATATGACAGTGAAACATGCAAAAACACAAAATAGTATTGAACGTTCAATATGTAGGTGGTAAAACTATAAGGTAAAGCAAGGATGTGATTAACATTCAAGCCAGATGATTGGTTCCTCTGGGTTTGGGGGAAATGGAGCAGGTGGAACTGAGAAGGAACACAGAGGTCCTTCTAGGGCAGAAGTGTTCTGTGTCTTCACTTGAGAGGTACCAAGTGGTCTGTCTTATTCTCTCCTCTCGTTTCTTTTTTAAATTGAATTATAGTTGATTTACAACGTTATGTTAGTTTCAGGTGTACAGCATAGTGATTTCAGTATTTTCGCAGAATATACTCCATTAAAAGTTATAAGAGAATGGCTATAATTCCCTGTGCTGGACAATATATCCTAGTTGCTTATCTATTTTATACACAGTAGTTTGCATCTTTTAATCCTACACCCCTAATATGCCCCTCCCCCCTTCTGGTAACCACTAGTTTGTTCTCTATATTTGTGAGTCTGTTTTTATTTTTCTATATACATTCATTTGTATTTTTTTAGATTCCACATATATCATACAGTAGTTGTCTTTCTCTGTCTGACTTATTTCACTGAACATAATATTCTCTAGGTCCACCAATGTTGCTGCAAGCAGCAGAATTTCATTCATTTTGAATAGCTGAGTAATATTCCATGTATAATTCCATTTATATATATATATATACACCACATCTTTATCCATTTGTCTGTTGATGGACAACTTGAGTTGCTTCCATATCTTGGCTGTTGTAAATAGTGATGCTGTGAATATTGGGGTGCATATATCTTTTCAGATTAGTGGTCTGGCTTACTCTTACTCTTTAAACTGTACACCTGTCTTTGCAGAAACTTTTGTATGTGTGTTCCTGGGTCTATGTCATCCCCTGTAGTAAGTTTCACAAAGATAGGGTTTTACCTGTTTTGTTTATTGCCAGATCATCAACATATAGAAGTGGGCATATATCAGCTGATACTCAACACATATTTTTGAATAAATGAACAAATTCATTACTTAATGAATATTTTCACAGTATAAACATTTTAATACTGTTTAAAATAATACAACCCATAGATAAGAGCCCTTTTGCACCGTAGTCCACAAGTGCTGGTGAGAGACACGAGGAGAATGGAATGAAGTGAGGGGAGAGGTGTTCACCGTGACCAGTGTTATTTAGGGAGGACAAGCCAGACATGGAGGACACGAAGGAGAGAAGGGAGGGGAGGGGAATTCTAGGCTGAACGACCCACATGGTAATTTTTACTAGTAACTGAATTTTTCCATTGTGCCCAGATCTTACTTCATTACAAGCCATTAAAGTAAATGCCATTATTACCTTCATTTCACAGATGAGCTCACGGCTTTGTAAGAGCTAGGAGGTGGACTTGTGAGCTGGTCCATCTGATTCTTGTACATACGCAAGCAGAGATGGGACACACAGGGAGAACTCAGCTGGGGGATGGGGACTGGGTCCTACTAGGCTGGGTTTGCCAAGTTCAGCTCTGACCCCACTGAGCTCACTCTCCAACTGGGCACCATGGCTCCATGCTTGGAGCAGACTACTTGCCGGGGAGTGGGGGGCCCGCTCCTCGGCAGTGACAGTGAGTTGAGTAGCAGATGACCAGTGGTGAGTCACCTGCTTCTCCTCCGGCTGTGCCAGCGAAAGCACCATCATCTCTGCAGAGATCCTCTTCCTGCAAAAGGTAGATGCAGGCTGAGGAGCTGGGGTTTTGCAGCTCAGATTTCCAGTGATGCATGAGCACCAGCCAAGGTCGATGGGATCACAAACCAAGTCCAAACTTAGAAACAGTCATGGAAACTTCCACTCTTCAAAGAGAAGTCCTCATATGTGTTCCAGGGAAAATTAATAATAAGAATAAGAATAGGTAATAATGGCAGCATTTACTCAGTACTAGGCTCTATGCTAAGTACTTTGTATGCTCAAAAAAAACCAGTGTGAGGTATTTAATATCTCCATCTTACCAATGACTTGTCCAAGGTGATACGGACTGTAATCTAAGTATGCAGGACTCAAATATGGGTTCACAGGTTACCAAACCTAAGTTTTTAACCACTTCCCTCTACTGCCTCTTGGACGTGACAGTGCAGTGAAAGGGTCAGGAAATACTGGGAAAGAGTCAAGATAAGAATGGATGGTACTGCCCATCATGTTGAGGATCCTGGATAGGAATTTAGTTGGGTGTCCTTGGGTCACTTCACCAAGAACTCTCTCTCTGCCTTCATCCCCTCCAACTGTTCCCACATGCTTCCCCAGACCTCAAGAAAATGTGAGTTTCTCTGAAAGCTCTCTGGATGAGCAGGGACAAGCCTTCAGGCCGTGCCTCTCCTTGCAAGAGTAACAAGGGTGTGTGTTAAATTCCCCGCAGGAGCTCATTGTGATTCCCTTTTGCATTAAGTTACACTTCAGACACATTTTCATCTTCATTTCACCTTGAGCTTCTATTGGCAGTAGTTCCTACTGCCTTAGCTTTCAGTTTTTCTGTTTTTTCCTCCACACCACCCCAACTCCTGTAAGACTTGAGCAGAAAGTTAATGCTCTGAGACAGATCGGCAAGGCACCCAGAAGAGTTCAGAACTTTAAAAGATCTTTTTTTTTTTTTAATCAAGAATAAAATGAAAAAGAAAAAAGAAAAAAAAGAACACACTTCCTGATTTTATCTTATTTGTAAGTTTGGGTTTTCTGAAATCAGGACTCCTTTCTAAATCAGATCTCATTTGTGTTATGAGAAAAATATGATTGGAAAAAGAGATCCTATAAACAAAGAAAAAGGATACTCAAGGCTTATTATGCAAAACTCCTAACCCCTCTCCTGACTGTATCTTTTACACCTGAAATGCAAAATTTCATTAAACTGCTTCCAATTTATACATTGGAAATAGTGCCCAGACAGACTCAATGACAGTCCTTTCCGAAGTGGGATTCACCTAGTCTCCATTCCTGGGCTCACACGGAGTTGAGTTTCCTAGCCCTGCCTCCCTCACGCACACAGCAGTCACACCCCTTCTCCGGTGGGCTTCATGGATGTGGTCCGCAGGCACTGGAGCTGGGCAGCTGCCCTAGTGCCCACAATTGTCTCTGTGTGGTTTCCCTGCGCCCTGTCACTGCTAGAACTTGGAACACAGGCAAAAAAAATCAGACTGAATTGGCCTTATCCTGCCTCTCCCCAGTGCCACGGAGGGCTTACAAAGATGTTTTTGATATCATGTAGCAAGAAAATTGCCAAGCAGAGACCTTCAGAAGAGTCTCCGACAGACTTAGCACTGTGATCAGCGGGAAAGCTATAAAAATGGAAGAAATCTAAAGAGAAGGTCAGGCAATACAAGCGCGGAGTCTCAAGGGAGTGTTAGATGAGAAATTTGAAATATTTGAAGACAGGACTGGTCCAAAAAAGGGAGGATCATTTTAAGAAGAGACAAAACTGAAAATATGTATCATGAACTTCAGTACAAAGAGAAGTCTCCTGATACTTTTTTTCTTTTTTTAATGGAGATGCTGGAGCTTGAACCCAGGACTGCGTGCATGCTAAGCACGCGCCCTACCACTGACCTATACCCAAGCCCCGTTCTGATGTCTAAATGCTTATAATTCTTGGTTGACAGGTGCAGGATTTTGTCATGAAGTTTTCCCCTGTCTCCACCTCTCCCTGTACACCACTCTCCCGTGTGCATATGAAACAAAGCGAGAGAGATGTCACCTTGCCCACCAAGATTCCTACCTTCCCTTTGCTGCCTCCAGAGTTTCCATTTCAGTCAGTGGATTGTCAGATACTTAGTGGTGTACAGTCAGGAGTTAGATGATACTATTACTGCTACTGCTGCAAATAAGAATAACAAAAGCAGCTAAGATCATTGTTTACTGGGTACCAGGCACTGTGTTAAGCACTTTCTAAGTCTGAACTCATTAATCATAATAGGACTTTGCTCACAGGATTAAATGGTACGTACGAGAAAGCTGAGGCATAAACAGTCTGTTACCTGCCCAGTGTCACGTGGCTTGTAAGTTACCGCGTACTGGAGACGCTAGAGGGAAAGTCAGAAGATTTAGGCGACGAGGCTCAGGCAGTCCACATAATATAGGTCTGGGAGGGGTCAGGGACGAAGAAGAGAGAAAAGCCAAACAGGCTGGGCATTAAGGAAGACTGTGGTTACCAGAGCAACAGCGAGTGGGAAAGAATTAAGAGGAAGAGAAGAGATGCTTTTTAGAAGCATTGCTATAGACTATGAATTGGATCAAATTTAATGCTCTTCAAGAGACATAAGTAAAAATTGAGCTCCCTTTTGTAATATTCTGTGTGTTAGACTGAGTTGTCAGATCACAGCCCTACAGAGCATGGGCCATAGAACGATTACACATCTCAAGTGCTTTATGGTTTCACGTATGTGATACACCAGTTAAGCACAATAAAGTCATGAGGATAAAGTGTAGGAAGGGTGTGCATTTGCAGGAAGAGAGTAGGGAGGAGTGATGTGCCTCCAACTAGCTTAGAAACAAGATGGCTCCTCTGATAATTCAGCTATGAAATCAACAAACAATGGGTTCATTCATTTAACAAACATTTATGGAGCACCTACTATGTGTCAGGAACTGTTCTCCATGATGGGAGATAGTAGTGAACAAAATAAACATTTTCTGGAGCTTACATTCTAGTAAGAAGAGAAAGAAAATAAGCAAATAATTGAAAAAAAAAAGTTTACCATAATGTCAGTTCGTACCTGATCCAGTGGCTCTGAGCAAAGATCTGCAAAGTCATCCCAAGGAAACTGGATGTCTACCGCCTCTGCATATCCCATTTTCACCTATAGGGCTGAATGTGTCACCCAACAGGGGGAAAGGAGGTGGGGCGCTATAGAAGAATGGAAAAGGAAGAGTTATAAGAACCCATTATCAGCAGAACCCACAAAAAAATCTCCAGGAGAGACATATTTCAAAATCAAGCTCTACGCTCTCCTAGCTGTGTGACTTCGGGCCAGTTACTTACCCTTTCTGTACCTCAGTTGCCTCAACTATAATTCTACTGCCTACATCTTAGGATTTGGGTATGCATTAAACAAGGCAATATCTAGAAATACTATACTATTTACTATAGACCATCTAGAAATACTATTTACTATAGTGAGCCCAATAAATGTTGCTTGCTGTCAATTTTATTGTAGTGTCCCTACTGATGGCTCTAGGAGGACTGGAGACGCTCATTCAGTTGACTGCAAAGACTGGCTAACATTTATGACAAGAGTCCAGCTTGGTGACACTGGTGCTGACTGCTGATTACAAGCCCCAAACACTTAGGTTGAGGGCTAGTACGGAGCTCAGCATTGTTAGAAAACGCCCTCCAGAGATGCTGGAATCAAGTTGTCTGAACATTTCTCTCTAATCAAAATTCTTCTTACTTAATTTTCTTGCTAACAAGGAGAAGCACCAGTAGTCCTGACCAGGCACTAACTGGATACCACCCCAGCCCTGTGTTCTGGGGAACACAATGACAACAGTAACGGAAGCCCAAAACCGTGCTTCAAGGTGCTCAGCTCCTGGTTAGGAAGCGAGATCTACATGAACTCTTAGATCAAAAATCCCAAAGCAGCACAAATTAAGGGCAATGAGCAGCACAGAGGAAGAATGAGAAAGATGTTTCCTTGACAGAAGGCTGAGCCACAGCCAGCTCAGTTTTGTGGAGCACCTCCTTTTTGCCAGCCACCAGAACACACCTTGTCCTTTACTCCTGCCACACGCCCCAGTAGGATACATTCGTAAGCCCATTTTCTAGATGAGAAAACTAAGTTTCAGAGAAGTGTTTCAATGACCTGTTTAAAGTCATCAGACACTCAGAGACCAGTCCAGGTTACCAAGTCACGTCTGACCTCTAACTTTTGGTTATTTTCCTATTACAGCAGGCAGTTCAGGGTGCCATTAAGAGTGTGGCGGGGTCTGGGGACAGAGCTGGAATTGGCATTCATCTAATTGTGTGATTTGGGCAAATTATTTTATCTCCTGGCGCCTGTTCCCTCAGATACAAAATATATTTCATGACAATATCGCTCTCATGATGTTTTTGAGAATTAAATGGCCCAACCCTTGTTTAGCACACAGGTGGCACTCAAGAAGTGTTGGCTGTGCTATCAGATATGTTACCACTACTTCCTCCTCCATCCACTCGCCTTGGTGCTCCCACCCTAGGACAGCTCTAAAGATCTGAAGACTAGAACACTTAGGCAGAAGTGGTTCCTTGAGTAGGGAGGGAAAGAAGCCATTGGGGGATGACTGGGGCAAATGTTTGAATGAACGCCTCCCAGGGCTGGCAGACCCCTCCCCGCCACTAGCTGTTTGGTTTCCTTCAGGAGTTGTGTTACTCAGGATGGATTCTTTTGGAAACAAACTGTCCTCATCACACAGGCTGTCATTGGTCCACTCACACGCCCCCAGCCCCAACATTGTTCATCCCTGTTGTGCTTGGCCGAAGGGCTCACTCTGGCTAGACGAGCGGGTGAGGCTTCTGCATAGAGCAGCCTGAAGCAGGCAGATGTAGCCCTCAGCTTCCTTGCTTCTAAAGCATGTTCTCCGTCACGTGCCAGAGGTCTACGCAGGACTGAGCTCCAGTTGCCCACACAGTGGTCTGCTCATTAACACATCCTGTGTGACCCCCTTTCCTCTCTCACATCCCCACTCCTGAACCTGTGCTTCCTGAGATCACTCAGACCCCAGTTTCAGAGTCTGCTTCAGGGGGAACCCAGCTCCCTAGCTCAGCACCCAGTTCCAAGTGATGTTGCCCCGTTATCCCTCTCTTAGCCTCTCTTTCCATGGGAACTTCTAATAACAGCCTTTTCGCCTCTGATTAGAGCTGATGACCACAACACCCAGTCTGCTCATAATGGGGACTGGAACTCATTCAGTGTCACCAGCCAGTTTACCAGTTTTTCAGTGTCACCTTGTTCTCCACTGCCCCCAGCTCTGCCACCAACCTGACCACCTGCTCAGGGTGGGATCCTCCTCCCACCCTTGGTTACACTGATGCCCTTGTCAAGGGAGGACTGGAGGAAGCAGTCAATTTCTGTAGTATCTCTGAACTAAGGAAGGTTTAACCTGAGGATTTGAAAAGAAGATGAGTTTCCTGAATCAGCAAAGATTTGTGCTAAACAACCTTTATTGTGAAATGACCCACTGAAAAAGGAGAGTCTCACTGTAGCATTTTAAGAGATTCCTTAGGGGAGGAGAGAGGAGTCGTATTCTGTCTCATTAGCTAACTCCAACTACTTAGGAAATCTCCCATGCTGCCAGCTGGACTCTTAGCAAAGTGCAAAACAGCTCTTTGTAAAGGCCTATCCGATACCATCGATCCGTCTAGAAAGTATTGAGCACCCACCATGTGCCTGTGTAGGCACTGGACTAGGTAACGGGGATAGATGAGTGAAAACAAACAGCAGCAACGAAAACACAAAGTTTCTGCCCTCACGAGGCTTACATTCTGTACCAGTTGTTTATTGCTCCACAGCAAGTGCCACCAAAACTTCATGGCTTAAAGCAGTAACCGTTTGCCTTAAATTCTGCGGATTAGCGATTTGGGTCGGGCTCTGCTGGGCTGTTCTGTTTGTCTCATCTGGGGCCACTCATGCAATGGTGGTTACTCGGTGCATCAGCTGGGTCAGGAGAGTCTGAGATGGCTTGACTCCCATCTGGAAAGCGGTGCTGGCCATCAGCTGGTTGGTCTAGAGGGCTTCAACTGGAACAGCTTATGCCTGCTCCACCAGCCTTCTCTCCTCCTAGTAGGCTAGCCTCAGAAGTTCCACCATGTCATGTCTGTAGCATTCTGTTGGCTTTGGCCAGTCACAAGGCCAACCCAGATCTAAGGGTCACTCCATCTCTTGATGGGAGATGCTTCAAAGACACATTGCAAATGGCATGGATACAGTTTGGGGAAGAAGTTGTGGCCATTTTTATTGCAGTCTACTATACTTGAATAGTAGAGACAAACAGCAAATGTATAGCAATGCTTATGCCAAGAAAATTAATTTTGTAACTATGCTTGGTGACAGATATTAACTAGACCTATTGTAGTGATCATTTCACAGTATATACAAATATTGAAACATTATGTTGTACACTTGAAGCTAATATGTCAATTATAGCTAAAAAAAGAATGCTTAGTCAGAAATTCTCAACCCAGTTTCCACATAGGAATTACCTGGAAAGCTTTTCAAAAAAATACCAGACCCTCCACCCTAGATCAATTAAATCAGGGATTGGAGCTCAAGAATCCACATGATTAACCAGCTTCCCAAAGGGTTCTAATGTGCAGCCAGCTTTGAGAATCATGGGTTAAAGTGTACAGAAGGAGAAATAAAGCAAGGTAGGGGACCCAGAGCAATCAGAGAGCTGTTAAGATGTGGAAGTCAAAGAAAGACTCTAAAGAGGAAACCTCTAAGACCCAAGTGAACCAAGAGAGCCCGAGAACCTTGGTGCCAGTGCAGAGGAGAGGGAAGCCAGTGAAAATCCTCTGAGGACAGGGGTCGAGAGGAGGCTGGGGCGGTGAGAGCAGATGTGGTGGAAGACACCTTGGAAGCATGGTCCAGACCACGCAAGCAGTGCCTTGGAAGAACTTTCTGCTCGCTTTCCCACAGTCAAGGACTTACAGTTGATCGTTCACTTCGCTTGGTTTTTGTAAAGAAGCGAAGCAACAAAGAACTAACTGAATCGACTGTGGAAAAGCACGCTACTTTTAAAGAGTCATTTTTCAAAAGAACTCACTCGTTCAACGGCAGTCTCTAGGAAGTAGGAGACAAAGCTGGAGGGGAGGAGAATGTGAAATAGGAGGAAATGGACCTCAAAAAGCATTGCTTCAGAGAAGATGAGCGTGGGGAATAAAAGAACTCAGTACCGAGAGTTCACCAGCGATGGGTTCTTCACTTTGTAGGAACAAACGGAAGCCCTGGTGCCACGTCCCATAGCTAATGAGTAGCTGGAAGGATAAGGATGCAGGGATTCCAGCTCCTGCCACCCTCCCCACCCTTCCTTGCCCTCCCCCTTCCCTGCGCCCCCACCTTCAGTCTGTCCTGGCCAGTGCACATTTAGTGAACCCGCCCTCAGAGGGGTCCTCAGCATCTCCAACAAAGTGTCTAACTAGATTAGAGCTTCCCTGGATGAAGGCGGCTCAGTGTGGAGCTGTTACCTCACACACCTCCATCCACGTCCGCGCTGGAGGTGGCTGCATCCATCCCTTTGCGGAGCCATCTTAGAAGGTAAGGAGGACATGGTGTGGACCAACTCCCCATGACGGTGCCTCCAGCGGGAAGGAATAGTCCTAGAGAAGAGAAAACTGCAGCACAAACGGAAAACTCTAAACCCACCAAGGGGGAAATGACCAGGGTCCTCTCCCCAGAAACTACACAGCTAGAGTCTCCACCAGCCTCTTCCCTGCTCATATGGGATCCAAGTCAGCAACTGAGTTTTCACTGCACTGCAAACTGCCAGCCCACAGCCTCCCCCCCGGGCCAGGCCCTCCCTGAGGCCATACAGGAGAATTACGCAGGAGGAGCTTGGCTGCTAAATGTGCAGCATCCCAGGGCCCTCTCCAGACCCACTGGGTCAGAATCTGTGGAGTGGGGACCTCGGACTGCTCATTTTAAACAAGCTCCCCAGATAATGCTGTTGCAAGTTGAAAATCACAGGTTTAACTGAAAACTTAAATGCAATTCTCAACCCCTCAGCAGCCAAGTGAATTTCTCTCTCATCAGCTGAATAGGAAACCCCAGATCCCAAATCCTTTCCCAGAGCGTATCACTAAACAGGAGGCCCCAGAGCAAGACTGTAAGCTCTAACTCTGGCTGAAAGAGGATATTTCCCTGAGGAAGTGCTTTTAATAAGCTTGGAAAGCAATTGACTTTGCAGCCCACACCGTCTGCAGCAGCCTCCAAGCTCTCCACAGATTAGAAGGATCTTACTAAACGCCAGTGAGGAGACCCTCCTGACCAGGGGTCTTAGCTGGCTTGAGCCCACTGCCCTCATTTGGACATTGACATTGTTGATAGAAATCCCGGAACTTCTGGGGGAGGAGAGAAGCAGGGCCCTCGCTTGCTGCATTTCTCACAGGGGAAAGGGTTTTGCCCAAGCTAGTTCCACTGGAGACACAGACTTTAATCGGTGGGGTGTGGTGATGATGGTAAGAAGTGATGAAGGAGGAAAAAGCCAATGAGACAGGCAGGGCCCACAGGGAAGCCTGTTCCACCTCCCGGGCAGCTGAGTTCTTTCTGTTCTCTCCCTTTCTGTCTCCCCATTTCTCTCTTCTCTTTCTCTCCTTGTCTTTTATTCTCTTCCTTTTAACTTCTTGCTTCTTGTATCTCTCTCTCCCTCCCACGGTCTCTTTCCTTTTTCTCCTTCCCTCTCCCTTTCTCCCTGTCTACTCTTTTCTTCTTTTTCTTTTCCTCCTTTCCTCCTCCCCTCCCTTTTCCCTTCAAACTTGCAACGAACACTTACCGGGTGTCCCCTCTGTGCCCAGCCCTGTGGGTAGTGTTACCCCAAAAGGGGAAGAGAAAAAGACCCCAGTTCTTGTCATACCCAAAAGATAAGAATTCAAACAGGAGATGAAATGTTGTGTAGCAAGAGGTTTTAAAGGTTTTATTTAGCAAAGGGAACATACACCTCCAAGAACGGGAGGTGGGCTGATCCCAGGGCAGGTAGCAGTGCCGGGCTTTGGCCCCCTATCTTATACCCCTGCTTAGAGGCAGTCTCTTGATTGATTGATGGCTCTTGGCCCTGAGAGCTTAGTCTTATTTGTCCCCTTTTGTGCATGTTCTTACCCATGACACACACAGAAAAACCCATGGGGGTGCCTAAACCACGATGCTAATTATATTACAATCAGCACTGGGTCATGTCCAGTTAGGTCCTTGCCACTACTGCGCAGTTGCGGCTGTCAGGTTCTAACCAGTTTTTTACTGGCACTTTTTTAGAAGAAGTAAAGCCCCTTTATGCTGAAGGCAGGCCTACCACCACCTTCCGGACCATGCTCTCTCTCCCCCACCGATCTGCCCAGCGCCCCCGCTTATCTAACTACCTAACGTTTAACACTAAACAAAGAGAAGCACACCATCAGTGGTGCCTAAAAGCTCCCGACGCACAAGGAAGATCCAAAGAATAGGCAGTTGCCATTCAGTTACAAGTGGCAAGGCGGGGACACCTAGACCAGGCGTCTACTTCAGGCTGAAGCTCCAAGAAGGGCTGTCTAAGCAGACACTTCAGAGGTGAAGGTGCAGCAGACTAGCAAAGGGCTAGAGGAGGGGTAGAGAGTGCTCAAAGCTGGTAGAAGTTCCTAATGCCAGAGAAACATGGCACCACTGAGGGACTATGAGGGTCCAGGGCTGCCATGCACAGTTGTGCATTTTGCATCCTGCACAAGGCACCGGGTCCAGGAGGCATCTTTGGGCCCAGGCTTTCCTTTTGCACAGTGAGCCTCCTGTGTTGGGCTCCTATATTGATGAGAATGTCATGCCAGTTTCTTCTACTGTTACTCTTCTTCATGGCCCACTGACAAAAGATTGGGACAAGAATGATAAAGCAGGAGGTTAAGTAGAAGCATCTTTCTCTGCTTGTTCAGGGAAGTTGCATAATATTCTCAACCTCTACTCGGGCTGAGGCTCGCTAAGTCTAGCCACATCTGGAATTTCTTCCCCTACACTTTACCTTTACTAGGTACATTTGGTACCCCTGACGTCAGATTAGTCTCTCTTCCCTGAAGTCATCCATGCTCTTGCACTGGGCTGCCTGGCAATGTTTTGTTTTCCAATGTTTCCCACATTTACCTAGTGATGCCTCATTACCATTTAGAGAACAGCCTTCGTGGTGTGTATCAGGAATCATCACTCATTCTCCCCTTCAGAAAGAGGAGGCATTTCATAGATCGCATTCTTTTTCAGCGTTTGACTCCATCTCTAATCAAAGATTCTTTAAACCGTTAGATGCATTTAAGTGATAATTGCATACTTTCCTAGTAATTATAACTCATTTAACTGGTCAGGGAGATGATTTGCAGCTGTGACAAAGATGGCCTCAAGACACCAGTAATAACTTCTTTCACCTTCAGAACTAAAACCACAAGGGAAACTAAGGGTTGCCTCTCCACGTCTTTTTCCTTCACAATTGAACCGCCAAATCAACTTTACTCTGACTGAAGTAGCATTAATTCAACCTTGCCCAGTAGAGTTCATTGAAGGAAAGGTTACTTGGCAGTAACCTTCAGAATCCCACTTAGAAATGGGATTCTGAAATATTTAGGAAAATTAATATATATTGTTATCTTTGATCTTCCCCAAAGATCAAATGTTTCAAATGTTTTAAAATGAGTGGACCTCATCTTCTTTGTATAGAAGAACCTATTTGTTTGCATAAAGAGTAAATGAGGGAAGGGGCTCCTCCAGCCTTTAAAATCTGTGCCCTGTGAGAGAAAGGGGAAAGGAAGGGCATTTTTGCCTCCAAAGGGGATGAGTGGTGACAGAGATGCATACTAAGGCAGTAGCCTGTCCCCAGGTGTGGAGACATGGCTGGAAGACATCATGGTCCCAAAGTAAAAGACAAATGGCTTCATCTTGCTTCCCCTGCCACAAAGGAGCACAGCATCTGGTGGACCTCTTTGATTTCTACAGGAAATGTGTTCCATACCTAGGCGTGTTGCTCCAGCTGTGTACTGGATGACGCGGAAAGATGCCAGCTTGAGTGGAGCCAAAACAGGCAAGAGCCCTGCAGCACATCCAGGCTGCAGTACAAGCATCCCTGTAAATTGAGCCCTGTGACCCCTCAGACCCTGTGGGATCAGATGTACTTATGGGGAGAAAGGTGCTGTGTGACGTTTATGGAAGGCACCAATGGGAAAACCACAATTCAGGCCTCTAGGCTTTGGGAACACGGTCATGACATCTGCAGGAAAACTTATGCATTAGGAGAAACTTCTCCTCTCATGTTCCTGGGTCCTGGACGGGATGGAAAGCTTGACTCTGGGGCACGAAATGACAGCATGTCCAAATTTTCCACTCTGAGCTAGATCATGCTAGACCCAGCAAGTCACATGGATGCAGCAGCCGTCCATCCATAAAACAGGAATGACACATCTGGGATGCAGTCGGACAGAGCAGGACAGGGCTACAAATAAGCTGCTCAGGCAGGTAGTCCAAAGCCCCATGTGACCCACCACAGCTGGATGAGTGGCCCCTCCAGCTGGCCATAGAGAAACATCTATACAACCAGCTAAAACCCAAACCTAGAATACGGGTGGGTCAGCTTGGTATGTGGGCCCATGCCAATAACAGGCAACAGCTACCCTGCAGGAGTGGCCCTGAAAGACAGTGAGGAGTGAAAAATCTCATTGGGTGAAGCCGTGATCAGTGTACCTAGTCATCTACTTTGTGCAAAAAAAGAAGTCACTCAAGGTGAGAGGATAGTTCTTGAATGGCTGCTCAGACACATGGAAGGGAGAAATCTGAAAAACTGATAGTAAGGATGTCCATAGTAGAGATTGTGGATGGACATATTGGTATGGACCCAAAGAAATCTGTATCTCACATTAAAGTCGACCAGAAAGCCTACACCATGGAAGAGGCGCTGAGCATCCAAGCAGACAAAATGACTCAGCCGTCGACATTAGCCAGACTTCCACTTCAGCCACCCCAGAACTGGGATGATGGGCGCATGAACAGAGTGGCCATGGGAGCAGAGATAGAGGTCACAGTGGAGCCAACTTAATGGTCTCCCACAGCTGCACCCCTTTTAATTCACTCTCCTGGAATTTCATACCTCTCCTGTGCTGTGCTTACCACAGTCGTCACTAAGCCTCACCCCTTCCCCCAGACAGAGACTGAGGGGGGAAGAGGACCTCGTCCTAGATTAGACATTTCACAGTTTTTCTTCGTGTAAACTAGAGAGCCTTTTACGAAGGGGCGTTTGTTGTCTTCCTTATTCCAGCAGGCTCCAAAGGGTTCAGTCTGGAAGGAGGAAAGAATAATAATTGGGTTTACTAACTGTGGGAAAGGCAGGTCGCTGCAGCTTCCAGGTACCGGAGAAGTTGCTTTCTTCCCTTCACGGTTTGAGTACGTACTGTCCTTGAGCTCTAATAATGTCCTCAGAGATGCAGATATACGCGTGGATCAGCAAGTACTAAGTTAATTAAGCAGACGAAGCTGCAAGTCGTCCTGTCAGGAAAACCACGCAGGGAGATACGGTCAGCCCACTGTGAGCCCTGGAGCCTCCAATCTCCTTGCCCGCACTGAGATGTCACTGAGCATCTCCATTTGTCCTGCTGCATTTCTAGGAAACCATTCCTGACATGAGGGCTCAGACTGGAAATTATACAATGAGAATAAGACACAGGGATCTGGGTTGCCAACACCTCACATGGAGAGGAGTGGAGTTGCTCACAGGGAAAGACAGACAAAGAGTATGAATCCAAGGGCAGAGAAACTGAGGGACTGACTGCAACCCCTTTATGAAGGGGTTGTCTTGAGAACTGCTTTTCCATTGGGTTCTGAGAAACTTGTATTCAGCACGCAGCTTTGTGTTTTCCTTTTGTGTGGTGCCTTTGCCTTTAAAAAAAAATACACATTTTATTGGGACTGTAATGTACATGCCAGAACATATTGACCCTAAGTATACAACTCAATGAATTTTATTGAAGTGAATATATCTCTGTCACTCTAAGTCCCAAGTTAAGTCAGAGACTCTCATCACACTACCTACCAGTTACTTCTTACCCCTTCCTTCAAGGTAACCACTGACCTGGCTTCCCGATAGGGTGGAAACATTCATTGCAAACCAATATTCCTATAGAGAACAAGAAGAACTTGAGAGGTTGGTTGCAAAAGTCATATATTTAAAGGCATCAGAGAGCTGCAGAAACAATAAGGACTAGACAGAGAAAAATTTCAAGGGGTAGAATATTCCAGAAGTGAGCTGGAATTTGCAGCTACCCCTGGGAGCATTGGCCAATTCTGAGTATGGACCAGAGGCAGATAATTTGTATTTGGCCCAGAAAAAGTGCTGATGCTGCAGCAAGTGCAGAGAAACCAGCAAAACAGTGGGAGACACACAGGGAGGGAATGATGGAAGTGAAGAATTGAGGGGCTTCAAATACACATTTTTCTCTTAAGACATTTGCTGAATTTTGAAGCTGCATGGAACAAGAGTATAAAGGCATGGATCTAAACTCAGAAAGGACAATGGGATTTCCCATTGCCTTTCAGTGCCTAGGGGGAAAGGCTCTGAGAAATATGGACAGGAGTGGACAGTCCTTGTTCTGGGCTGAATAGTGTCTCGCCAAAATTTGTATGTTCAAGTGCAAACCACCAGTACTGTAGAATGTGACTTTATTTGGATATAAGGTCTTTAAAGAGGTAATTTAGTTAAAATGAGGTCATTGAAGGGGAGAGGCCCTAATCCAACGTGATTGGAGTTTTTATGAAAGAGGGAATTAGGAAACAGACATGCATAGAGGGAAGACCATGTGAAGACACAGGGAGATGGCAGCCATCTACATGCCGAGGAGGGAGGCTGCAGAAGAAATCAACACTGCTGACCCTTTCATCTGAGCCTGACAGCCTCCAGAATTCTGAGAGAAAAAAAGTTAATGTTTATGGCTCCCAGTCTGTGATAGCTTGTTACAGCAGCCCTGGTGAGGCAGTACTGATCTGCAGCTGTTTTTCCCCGGGCACTTGCTGATCTGGGCACATCTAAAGTCTGCAAGTCCAGGCTTGGCCTCTGGCAGATGGCTACTGCTGTGGGACAGACAAGCTGGGGGAGCAAGCCTTGGTGGTTATATTAGGCTGAAATGACAAAATTTAAGACTTGAGGAACCTCACACGTAGTACCAGTCTCCTTGTCAGTATATTTGTGAAATTCTGAAGCTTTAAATGCGGGGAGTCAAAATGCTGAGGCACAGATCTCCAGAGACTGAAGCAAAATTTTCTACAGGTACTGCGGGGAATTCATGCTCTCCAATGAAGTTCCTGATGGCCGCAACAGAAAGAAATCAGACTGATACTCCAACTTAACAAAACTGTAACCCAGCTTGAACCATGTTGTCTATGACTGGATTAAGGAGATTAGCCTCCTACTATTTGCCTGTCAAAGGACAGAGTAAATTTATCTGTGGAAGATAAAATCATCTGGAACTCTACCGCATTTTTAAGATGTTTAATTAAAATTTACTAAGTGTGTAGAAACAGAACCATGTAACCAATAACCAAGGGGAAAAACAAATGATAAAAGCAGATCCACAGATGATTCAGAAACAGTTCTCATTATCTGTAATAGTTCTGTTTGATAAAGTTGCCATGAACACTAAGTAATGAATACTGAACTGCTTCTCCAAGTGGACTTCTGGGGTTAGGTTCCTATAAGCCTCTGATCTTTTTTTTTTCCCAATCAGTATGCCATTTGCATTATATAGGTTTGCTCGACAACAGTCTTTTAAAACAAGCCAGCTTCATCAGCACTGAAAACCTGCTGATCCACATAATTATTTTGTATGTAACAGTTAGTAAGTATTTTAAAATTCTTCCATGGCCTCCTTCTCTGAAGAACCTGGCTGGCCTACAAGTTTAGCATTTTTCATGCCATATTGCCTTTTGAAATGTGTGAGCCTTCTAGGAGTAGCTAAGAAGTGTTTCGCATTTTCCTGACCCTAAGTAATGTGATGGTAAATTTCATTGGTATTCAGTGTCACGATAGTGCTACTCACTATACTTTTGAATCCATAATTTTAGCTGCTTTTCCACAGCTTCAGCATGTACTATAGATTTTATTTAGCACTTTCTGGAGTTGCCTCACGCACAGATTGCCAAATTTCCTCTTTCTTTTTCCAGATGTACCATATTGCTGATTCATTAACATTGAACTCACAACCTGCAGCACTGTAACTCATGCCCAAAGTTTGTATCACATACATACTTTCTGCGTGAGATACATCACAGCATTTTTGCACTTAGAAACACTAGACAGCACCTTAGCATTATGCTTGGAGGCCATTTGAAACAGCTAAATCACCAAATAAAGCACAAAAATGCAAAAAAAAAAATGTAGCACCAAATAGACCACAAAACATACTCATTTACAGTGTGAGAGGTGAAACACGAAAGTAGAGCATTGCCTTATTCAACTTTAGCTGGGAGTGTGTGTACCAACTGAATCAAAATTTTCACCCCTCTGCACATATCCACAAATGACTATGAATGAGCTGTGAGTATTGATTTGGGGGCTACAAATGAATTTTAGAAAATAGGCAGATTCACAAAAGAAATCCACAAATGACTGTGAATGAGCTGTGAGTATTGATTTGGGGGCTACAAATGAATTTTAGAAAACAGGCAGATTCACAAAAGAAATCCACAAATAATAAGGATCTACTCTGAGTTTTAGCAGACAGACTTCAAAATAACTATCATTAATATATTCAAAAGCATAAAGAAAAAAATTGGAAAAAAGGCAGACAATTTCAGCAGAGAATTTGAATCTATTCTGGAAAAGTCAAATGGACATAAAATTGGATTTATGGAAATAACTAAAGGATTATTTAATTGGAAGAAAGGAAAAACAGGGCAAACTGAGGGATTATTTTTTCAAAAGACCAGAGCAGCCTAGTAGACACATGAGAAACATCAAAGTCAAATTGACAAATATGAAAGACAGAGAAAATCTTAAATGTAGCAAGAGAAAAAAACATTACCTCCAAAAGAGTTTTAAATTTTACAGCTGCCTATGTAATGGGAACTGTGGAAATCATAATCCAGTTGAATAATATCTTTAAAGTTCTGAACAAAGACAATAATTATCCTGACTTCTACCACCACAGATTAATTTTTCCTGTTTTTGAACACTGTGTAAGTGGAATTATGTAGTATGTTTCCCTTTGGGTCTGGCTTCCTTTGCTGAACGTTGTACTTGTGATATTCATCTGTGTTGTTGCATTTAGCAGTAGTTCACACTTTCTAATTGCTCAGTAGAATACTATTGTAGCAAATGATCACAAATAATTTAACCACACTTCTATTTATGCACTATTTAGTTGTTTCTAGTTTGTGCCTAATATGAAAGCTACTGCTATGAACATCCTTGAGTATGCTCTTCAATACCACATTTCTCTTGGGTACATTTGAGCAGTGGAATTGCTAAATCATGAAATACGCAGATGCTGTGAACTAAATTGTGTTCCCCTCACATTCACATGTTGAAGCTGTAGCCTGCCTCCCATGTGTCTGTATTGGCAATAGGGCCTTTAACGAGGTAGTTAAGGTTTGAATGAGGCCATAAGATCCGATCTGATAGAACCAGTGCCCTTATAGAAAAAGGAAGAGATACCTACGTTCTCTCTCCACCATGTGAGGACATAGCAAGCAGGCAGCCATCTGCAAGCCAGAAAGAGAATCATCACCAGAATCTGACCACACTGGCACCTTTTCACACTGGCTTGTTTCACTTAGCAATGTTCATTTAAGTTTCCTCCAGATCTTTCTATGGTTTGATAGCTTATTTCCTTTTATTGCTAAATAACATTCTACCGCACGGATGTACCACACTTGATTTGTCTATTCACTCACAGAAGGACATCTTGGTCACTTCCAGTTTGGGGCAGTTATGAATAAAGCTGCTATTCATGTGCAGGTATTTGTGTGGATGTAAGTTTTCAATTCATTTAGGTAAATATTTGGGAGCTCAATGTCTGGAATGTATAATAAAACTATGTTTAGCTTTTTCTAAAAAATACCATCTTTTCATTCTTCCCATCAGTGAGAGAGGATTCCTGTTGCACCACATCCTCCCCGGCACTTGGTGGTGTCAGTGCTTTGGACTTGAGCTGTTCTTAGCAGGTATGTGGTAGTATCTCATTGTTGTTCTAATTCACAATTCCCTAATGACATATGATGTTGAGAATCTTTTCATATGCTTGTTTGCCACCTGTATATCTTCTTTGGTAAAACTTCTGTTCAGATCTTTTGCCCATTTAAAAAAAAACTGGATTGTTTTTCTTCTTATTGTTGAGTCTTAAGAGCTATTTGTATACAGCTGATCCTTGAACAATGCAGGGGTTGGGGTGCCAACCCTCTGTGCAGTCAAAAATCTGACCTTCCATATTCATGGTTCTGTGTCCACAGATTCAACGAGCCACACATTGTGTGGTGCTGTAGTATGAGTTTAGTGAAAAAACCCACATATAAGTGAACCCATGCAGTTCAAACCCATGCTGTTCAAAGGACAACTGTATTTTGGCTGCCTTCTCACCTAATAACCTATTTTGTCTGATATAAGTTGAGTTACACTAATTTTATGTATATGTTGATAAGCACATATAATTTCCATCCTTTTAATTTTAATTATTTTATGTCCTTACATTTAAGATGTATCTCTAGTAAGCAGCATGTAGGAAGGTTTTGTTTTGTTTTTTCACCAGTCTGACATTCCTTGTTTTTCTAATGAGCCTATTTATGTTATTTATTTTAATGTATCATGTATAACATAAGGAATGATTTACTATCACAATATTACATCGTTATAAATACATAATTACTAATACGTTTGGGCTTATGTTTATCACTTTTCTTACCAGTTTTATGTTTCTTTTTCCTCCCTTTCTTACGTTCTTTAGGATTAATCAAGCATCTGTTCATAATCCCATTCCCTCCTCTGTTAGCTTCTTTGTGGTGCAGTCTTTTGGCATCTTTGAGAGGTTACTCTAGTCTAGAAGTTCTCATTACCCTTGGCTTCCTGCATTCTAAGTTGTTACTTTTATCACTTCCTAGGTGATGATGATCTATATAATGTTTATAAAAATAAAACAGACACAAGTAACATCTCCACAATACATTGTTGTTATTTACAGTCCATATTTATTTAGACTTACTACACATTGCACCTAGTATTCTTGTAAGTATTTTGGAAACAATTTTTTGCTGTTTTTGTTTGTTAAGGTAAATGTCTTGGGACACTCAGTTTTAGACTTTGTGAGGCTTCGTCTAGCTTAGGTTCAATCCTTCTCTTAACTTGTAGTTCTTAAAGAGTCCTACCTAAGGGCCTTGGGTATTTTCCATGATTCCTCACCCTTAGAGGGTCTTGAACTTCCATGTTTGTCTCTTCTGTTGTGTTAGACAGATGGAAGTGCCACTTAGCTTCTCAGCTACATTCTGCTGTGTTACTTGAGCTCTCTCTCCAGCTTAAAAAAAAAAGGTAAATACCTCAAGGGAATTACCATATCAGGCTCACATTTCTGCCTCTTAAGCCCTCAAATTCGTGAAGACTTAGAATCTCCCCAGTGCTCTCGAGTAAATTATATTTAAAAATATTATCCAACTTTCCCCACCATTCTTGGTGAGAGTATTGATCCGCTACAAGCCATCTAAATAGTCATCATCCCTTATTTTTTACCATTTAAAGAACAGATGTTCAGTAAAATCTTTAGTAAAAAATCCATACCAGCATGAACTGGAAGATTGAAAAGACTCAGCAGCAAAGCAAGAGGATTCTTTGGTCTCTGATGCACATTGAGAGGCATAATCTCCTGTGTATGAGACATTTCCCCCAAGCCCCAAGGAAGAGCTGTAAATTGAGCAGAGGCCACGGAAAACCTGGGAGAATCCAAGCAGAATACCTTATGTTAAAAAACAACTTCCAAATTAATTGACTAATTTAATTAACTAGTCAATTAAATGTATGATTCTGTCTTGATATCTGTCTTGTCTGGCAAGAGTATAATCTCACTGAGGGGCAGGACAAACTTGCCTTTGGCACTACTTAATTAAGTAGCTCAGTGCTTAGCATACAGTATACATTCAGTAAATTTTAGCTATTTTTTGGAAAGAACAACAAAAAAAAGAGAAAGAAGAGACACCTTTAAGAGAAAGTGTCCCTTAGAGAAGCAACAATTAAAACAAGACAAAATTATCAAAGATTCTCAAAGTTGAATGTACTTGACGCGTGTGTAATTATCGGACTGCCCTGCAGTGGAAATGAAACATTTCTAAAACTTAGCAGTTTGTTCATTTTCCATTCTCCGCCTTCCTCTGTCCCCGTGGAAAGAGGAATGTAAATCTTCTCATATTAGAGGCTCCTGGCCTCGTTGGGTTCCATGTGGTATTCAGTGAGTTGTTAAAAGAAAAATCCAAAGAGAGACCAAGGTAATGGTTTATGGGAAATAACTGTAATCTTCAAATCAAAGCCATAAATCAACGATGCAAATGAGCCTGGGCCCAGGGCAGAATTGCAATCAAACAGCCTGCAGAAGGAAACTTAATAAGCCCTGCCTCTCCTTCTATTACCTTGTGAGCAAGTTTCCTGAGAGTCGGGGTATTGTGGGGACACTCAGAGTGTAGCTTCAGGCATTCCGGCGGGTCTCACAGCAACTATACTGGGACCTGGCAGCATTCTAAAGCTTCAGGAAGGGTTGAGCCGTTTGCATCTGTGTCTCCATCAGAAGGCATTAAATATGCATCTGATCAAGATAGTAGTTAGGAATAGGAAGCGCCTATGGGGGAAATTGCTTGAAATTATAGCCATGTGTACATGCTTTCCCTCTGAAATGGCTTGGGGACTAAAATTCTCACAGGAGAGTTGGGAGACTATCCAAAGGAGATTGGTTGTCATCAGTTTCCGGGAAGGG
The DNA here is from genome assembly GCF_048564905.1 of Vicugna pacos. Lineage (NCBI taxonomy): Eukaryota > Metazoa > Chordata > Mammalia > Artiodactyla > Camelidae > Vicugna > Vicugna pacos. The sequence continues at coordinate 85,151,778 of NC_132997.1, read as the reverse complement.
TAGACCAAAAATCAGGGTTATTTACCAAAGATAGGACCCAATTCTCCCCATGGAGTTTAATTTGTGCCATTTACTGATGGCCATAGAATCATGGAAGCCAAGTGACCATCCATCCTGGTTTGCCCAAAAAAGTTCCATTTTTAAACCATCATTCCGGCATAAGCGTGATTATTACCCCCTTTCACTCTTAAACATGTCCTGGTTAGGATGATAAATCATGTGGTCCACCCACAATGTGAGGATCTACAAAGTTATTCACTTTCCAGGTAAGTTAAGCGCTGAGTCCAATAGTACAGACAGCCTCACATCTCATAGCCCAGATGTATGTTCATTACTGATGAGGCTGGTAAATTTCCTGCCTCTGGAATATTTCAGATACAAGCTAGATAAGGAGATGAGGTGGAGGAGATTCAGATAGCAAACAGGAGCCTAAGAAAATGACTGTGCTTTTTTTTTTTTTTCCTTTCTCTGAGATTCAGCAAGAATCAGAGGTCCAGCAAGAAACAGAACCACAAGGGGAAAAGTTTCTAAAGTTTCTGCAGGAAGTTGGCACCCGACGAAGGGTCCTGAGTAGCTCGCTGTCTTTACTGGATCCTGATCAGGGCAGAAGAGGTGAGACAGAGGTTAAGAGTGAAGGTGCTTACAGGTACTACACACCCACCAACCACCCCTCCACCCCCAGCTGAAATCTGGACTCAGACTGTAGTTTGAACTCCAAGGACAGTGAATTCTTGCTAGATGCAGGAATTCTCGTTAGATGTGTCAGCGCCTAGGGGTTTGTCTCAGCCAGGATAGGGTAGGTTTTGCTGGAGTATTAAAATTTTAGTGACTTAAAACAACAAAGTTTTTTTTTTCTCTCTCTGCCACATTTTCCATCATGTGTTGGCTGGGAGCTCTCACTCCTGTCAAACTGACTCCAGAACTCCATATTCGCATGGTTACTGAAGCTGGGAAAAGGGGATGTGGTGACTCACTCGCCAGCTCTGAAAGTTTCTGCCTGCTGTGACACTCATTACTTCTACTGACATTTCGTTGGCCACAGAAAGTCACCTTTGCATGGACAGACTTAATTTCTTACGGGAAGGAAGTCTTGTCCTGTTCATGGAAGGCAGGAAACGGACTATTTGGAGAAGAGCACCAACTACAGGTTTATGGGACAGAGTGTATACAAGGCATGTCCGAGTGCCTGGGACCCAGCAGGAGCCAAGCATATGCCAGCTCCCTCCAGAGAAATGCCCCCATCCTGCAGAGCACCTCCTTCCCAGCTGCTCTGGGAAGAGACTTGGAAGAGACTCCAGCATTGGGGATTGTTTGGTCTGGGGACTCATAAGGGGGAGACACCTGGACGGTATTCCCCAAGCAGGTGAAGCGTTATTACATGAATCACAGGCGAGGACTTAACTTGTTATAGTCTGACCTGGGCACAGCAAAACACCCCCAGCAGTAGAAGGAGCAGCAGTTTAGAACTAGTCTGTATTTATATGGCACTTACGAAGTGCCAGGCACTGTCTGAAGTGCTTCACTATACATTTGATCCTCATGATAGTTATTTGAGATAGTTACTATTCGTGTATTCTTTTTACAGATGAGAAAAAGGAGGCCAAAGGGTGAAGTAACATCTCTAAGGTCCATGGTAAGTAAGTATCTGCGCAGGGATCCAAGACCAGGCAGTTTGCTCCAGAGCCCATGCTCCTTAACCTGGGTGCTGGACAGATGATGGGGAATCAAGACACACCTGTCCTGATACTATTAGATGCTATCGGACAACGACAGATGCTGTTATGCTTCCCACTAGCACCTAATGGCACAGCAAGTACTGCAGTGGAGTTTCCCAGGGAATGGAACGCCTGGGGCCATGTAACACGATTTACTGATACCTTAAAAGCATTAAAAAGCCCTGAATCACGTGGTGATAAGTGCATTTCCTTTTCACTGCCCTGTTCTTTGTTTCCCCGTCTTTCTGATTATGTCAAAAAGAAAACTTAGACGTCGAAGACATACTGGCACTAACCAGCACTTGTTAATCTCACTTTGGAGGAAGAAAAAGGCGGCCCTGGGTGCAGTCTTCTGCAGGCAGCAGTGTCTGCCTAGAATTGAAGGACGTCGTTTTGTTTGCTCCATATTGATTGTTATTGTTACTTTCTAAAGTTGAAAAGGAATGCTAGATTTTCATTATTTCATTTGAAAAGACATTTGTTAAAATTTTTTCACATACGTCAATACAGTAAGATAGACAATAAGTAGCAAGGGAGGTATGCAGACGGGTCCCAGATGGTGCCACGCAGCGGATCAAAAACTAGAATTTGGGAAACAGTACTCTGTACAAACAGGTTTTCAGGGTAGCAGGTTGGACTTAGGGTAGATGGTAAGAAATTCTTTTCCCTAAAGAATTAAGTCACCTGAGGTGGTAACTAGCTGTGTGACCCTGGGCAAATTTCCTACCATCCCAGAACCTCCAGGCTCTCTACAAACTGGGGGAAATAAAACTTGCCTGTCAGGGTTCTTGTGATGATTAGGGCATATTATGGGGAAAATATCGCCTGGCTCACTTTACTGGCTATTGTGAAGGTCAAGCCTCATTCCACAAAATGTTACGAAACCTACCACGTGCTGGGCGGTGAGAAATGTCAGTCTTTGCCCTGGCAGAGCCGGGTCTTGTGGGAATTTACACAAGGAGCAGCAACCAGAGAAACAAAACCATGGAACTGCCGTTTATCAAGGATTCACCAGAGGCCACATGTTGAGCCACTAAGTGTCACATGTGCATTATCCTGGTTCATGCTAACGATAGTTCTGCGGGGAAGAAAGTAATTATCATCATTCCCATTTTATAGATGCGACGCCAGAGACTTGGAGGCATAAGGAGCTTACATAAGGTAATAGAATCAGTGAAGGGCAGAGCCAAGACTCAAACTCACAACTCTTTTCTTCTTAAAACAGATGTCATCCAGGAAAGTAAAGATGGGATGGATTTTAACAAGAAGGCTGGAGATGCAATAAAAGCACGTAAGCAGAGTCAGTCCTGCATCCACCCAAGCACTTTGTGGATGGTGAAGCATTAAGGCAGGAAACTCGGTACTCATTATTCCTTCTGCTTTATTTTTAGAGTCAAATCTTCCCCAGGGGGCATTTGAAGTTTTCTGAGCGCCTCCATGCAAGCGTGTGGGGGACTTCCATTATAAGAGCGTCCCTCCTCAGTGCTTCCCAAGCTTTTCTGTGCATACAGGAATCACCCCAGGGATCTTATTAAATGCAAATTCTAAGTCTGGAGGGGGACCCAAGATTCTGCATTTCTAATAAGCCCCCCTGGTGTGCGCTGCTGGCTCACAGACTGCAGTTTTTATAGCATGGTATCAAAGTCCTCCCAGAAGGGGATCTTTCCCCCACCCTCCCGTGCCCAGTGCCCTCCCTAGGCTCTAAATTGAGGTGCAGCCTGTCGACAGGGTGGGCAGCCTCCCAGCCTCAGTGGAAATGGGCAGGACCACTCAGGGCTGGATGCACAGCGTGGCAACTTCAGCTCTGTGAGGTGGCGGGCAGACTGCTGGCTCATCGATCCCCACCAGCAATTAGCCAGAGGGAAGCTGGTCTGAGGAGCCGTTAACATTTACAAGTCGCTCCAGTAGCCCTCCCCACACTCACTCAAGGGCACCACAAAGTGAGGATAATGAAAAAGCCTATAAAATGTGCTAAAAGGCACTTACTCAGGGAGTGGGAGCTCATTTGGGGATGGGGGGCTCCCTCCCCTTGGCGGTGGCCCCTTGGCTTGGTCCTTTGGTTGCCCTCCTGTCTCTGGCCGGCTGGGCTCTGAGCTGGTGCATGCTGACCAAATCGGGGGCATCGGGCTCTTCTTTGGGGTCACCTCGTTTCGCCCTCACTCGTACCCAGGCTGACAGATGGGGTTGCCGAAACTCACACAAGGTAAGCTGGTGGTAACTCAGATTCAACCCCAGACCCCTGGACTCCAGATTCCGACCTGCAAATGGACTGTTGTGAGAGGAGGAGGGGTGTCTGTGAACTACCTGCAGTTGTATACAGAGCTGTGTGTGGGTGTGCGCATTTAGCACTTCTGGGTGCGGGGAGAGTATCTCAAAGGCACCTGTGATTCTCCCAAAAGATAACAGCTCCCTGGCTAAATGGTACAGCTGAAAAAGCAGTGCTCTGGGGCACTGGTTCTCAATCTTTCTTCGTGAGAGGGCCTGGTTTTTAATGTCACGTTTTCCAACCACCCCCTCAAGAGAGAGTTGGGATTTCAGAGGCTGTTACTTGAAAAACATACAACAACAGGAGCTCGGAATTCAGGCCTGTTTTCAGGTGAATCTGTACTTTAATCTTTATACAGTTGTCCCTCGGTTTCCCTGGCTCAGATACCAGAATCCGTGGATGCTCAAGTCTCTTATATAAAATAGTGTTAATATTTGCTTATAACCTATCAGTATACTTTAAATGATCTCTTGATCACTTGTGATAGCTAATACAATGTAAGTGCTATGTAAACAGTTGTAAATACAATGTAAATGCTATGTAAATAGTTGCCAGTGTGCAGCAAATTCAAGTTTAGCTTTTTGGAACTTTCTAGAATTTTTTTCAAATATTTTCCATCCACCGGTGGTTGAATCCGTGGATTTGGAACCTGCGGATACAGAGGACCAAATGTACTGGCATCAGTGTGCACTTGGTAAACAGGAGTAAGTGACTGTGGCATATATAGTTTCTTTCTTCTCCCTCTATTCCCAACCAGGGTGCGGCTGGACTGAGTCTAAATGACAGGCATCCCTACCCCAAAAGCAACTCCTGCCACAATATCATACACTTACAACAGCAGCTGGAGCATTGTCCCTGTCTTGATCACAAGAAGCCATTTATGATAGTGATTAAGAGCACAAGCTGTGTTTGGGTGCAAAAGGCAGTTGTGTAACCATTGGCCAGTCACCTCAGTTTACTGATCTATAAAATGGGGATAAGAATGGTATCTACCCCCTAAGGAGTATCGTAGGATTGAAGAGATAATGTATGTCAAGCATTGCTTACCATTAATTTAGTGCCTTCAAGGTGCTGACCAGCTTATATTATCTCATTTAATTGTGAGGTTTTGTACGTTTCGGTAGCTTGTTCAAAGTCCGTAGAAAAGTGATGATTTGAATTAGGTCTGTCCAGAATCTAAATCCATAAGTGGTATACTTTTCTCTCTCTCAGTCATGTCTCTATGCCCTGAATGCCACCACAGAGCCAGGCACACATAGGCACTTAATAGATACTTGTGCATTTAAATTGATCTGGATTCTATTGGCCTGTAATGTGTGTGTGTGTGTGTGTGTGTGTGTGTGTGTATGATATCTTTGTCTGGTTTTGGTATCAGAATGATGGTGGCCTCATAGAATGAGTTCAGAAGTGTTCCTTCCTCTGCAATTTATTTTGGAACAGTTTCAGAAGGATAGGTGTTAACACTTCTCTCCGTGTTTGGTAGAATTTGCCTGTGAAGCCATCTGGTCCTGGACTTTTGTTTGTTGGGAGTTTTTAAAGTACTGATTCAGTTTCAGTGCTGGTAATTGGTCTGGTTCAGTCTTGGGAGATTGTACGTTTCTAGGAATTTGTCCATTTCTTCTCGGTTGTCCATTTTATTGGTGAATAGTTGCTCATAGTAGTCTCTTATGATCCTTTGTATTTCTATGGTGTCATTTGTAACTTAGCCTTTTTCATTTCTGATTTTATTGATTTGGGCCCTCTCCCTATTTTTCTTGATGAGGCTGGTTAAAGGTTTATCAATTTTGTTTATCTTCTCAAAGAATCAGCTTTTAGTTTCATTGATCTTTTCTATTTTTTTTTTTTTTAGGTTGGGTTAGGTTAGGTTCCAACCCAATGTACATATTTGGAAATGAAACACAAGGAGTCAGCTAAAGGTACACACACATCATGCACATCTGAGAAGCAGTATGCTGTTTTCTAAACAAGGAGTTGACAGGCATCCTAGGAGAGAATCCGGGGAGGGCCTCAGATAATGCAGACCCTTGTCTTGACAGGATGGCATGGCCAGGATTTCCCCTCTCTGAGCTCACCTGCAGTGTAAGAATATCAGTAACCACCTTGCCTGCCTTTCAGAGTTGGCTCTAAGGAGTGAGATCACTTATAAGAAATTGTCTGACATTATAGGTAAGGTTTTCTCGTCATTGTATTACAGTCAGAGTGACACACAGGAAAGTAGACAAGACCCAAGAGAACTCCACAATAATTCTGCTTTGGAGGAAATAATACATTTAAAGAGACAGGAAGGAGCTGGGGCTATGGGAAGATTTTTGTCTTTAATGGAAATCGAAAAATAATTGATTTCTGATCTTAAGGCCACAATGGGAAAAAAGGGAGGTGGGTGGCTAAAATTCATGGCCTTCCCAAATTCATCTTGCAGAAAGAGTTTAAAGTGAATTAAATAAGATGTTTACCAACATTTAAACTTTACCACCAAAATGACCCAGTTTTCCTTACAATATTTCTAGCCTAGCAGCTGGGGGACAGGATGAGTTCCATTACGTAAACACAGAAAACTGGTCAAAGGATCTGTAGAAACCAGGAATCCAAAAGCCCTGAAGTGAATTGGTACAGCTCAAGAGGTGGCAGAGATCAGTAAATGATTTCCAACAGAAAACAGCACAGAGCCCACCTTTCCAAGCTGACTGAGCAAAGCCCTCCAGAAGTGCCCATGACAGCTGGGCAGCTGTTCCCAGGGAGAAGCAGCGGGGAGGCTGAACTCAAGCCAGGGTCAGCCTCCCGGCACACCCACAGTGTCCCCAGGGTTGGCTAGGCCACCAGCATTAGTAATCAGGCCGCAAAAAACGGCTAGCCGTCCCTCCCTTGGGAAGCTTCCCCAGCGGCTACAGAGCCAGGTCCTATTGGGAGCTAATGAAATAAACCTCTGCATTCCCGGTAATTCCTTTTCCAAGCCATGCTTAGGTATCAGAGCAAGCAGATCTCTATACGATTCAACTCTCTGTTTTCCAAGTGGAATTAAAGAACCTATAATTAAAGTACCTTATTTGGGTATGCTGTAATTAGTCGCCAATTCAGTGTGCCATCATATGCAATCCGAATAGAAACACCAGGGCTGCAGGTGCCAGTCCCCTGGTGAGTTCTGGAAACTAGTGAGCCCAGCCTGCCTTTCTCTTAAGACCTCATCAGCCCTGAGTGATTCACCTGGTGAGGACCTGTGAGAATGAGCTCCACCGGCAGTCTGTCTTTTCAAACATTTCTAAGCCTCAGGAGTTCCAGGGAGCAAATTTTGTCTCATCACCACATAGAGAAGCTTGGGGTGGAAACAGCTTTTCAGTCTACACTTCAAAGGCAATGATGTGGCTTCCTGATTAAACACACGCTTTGGGGCCACTGTTTATCCAGTCAACAAATGTTTTACCAAGCCCCTGCTGTGCGCATGACAGTGGGGGTTCAGTAAGGAAAAAGACAGGATGATCTGCTGGAAACTCCATGCGAGGAAAACCATGCACTCAAGCTGTGTGACCTTGGCTAAATGAGTCGACTTCTCTGAGGCTTAGTTTGCTTATTAATACAATGGGGATAATAGCGTTCATCTCACAGTGTTGTCATGAAGATTGAACGTGAGAAAAGATGTAAACATCTAGTACTTTGCTCAGCACAGAGCAGAGCTGGGACTGCAAAGTCCATCTCTCTGGATGAGTCCAGCCCTCTGATTCTAATCTGTGTCGACTGGCTACTCTGCTGCACCTCAAAGCAGGGCTCAGGTGAAAGGAGGACATGGAAGTAAGAGCGGGAGTCATGGGACTGCTCTCTTCCATTTGGAGCTCAAGCATTTTTCTCTCGCCACTAGAAGGGTGTGGAGATGGCAATATATGTGCAGGGATTGTCTGCTTTGTGCTGGGAAAACCTCCACCTGACATTATTTATGTGCATGGCTATTTTCTGCTGGACCCTTAGCTCCGGGAATCCCTCTCCCCCTCTTGCTTCTCATTGATCAAGGCATTTCCCAATTCCCCATGGAATTTTGTCCAATGTCTCATGCATAAGGGAGTCGAGCCTGGCTGCAGTAATAAGTGAGCGCATTCAACCAGCCTGGGGAGGTGTCTCAACACGTATTCTCCTGGCACCTCGGCAGCTTTTCCTTTCAGGCATGTTCATTCTCCTCCCTGCCTCTGATGCTCAGCCCTCTCATTCAGACCATCCACACGGATATTAACTGAGGCACCTACTGTATTAGACACACTCAGGGCTGCTTTCATACATTATTTTATTTCCTCCTCAACATATGGCATCAGCAACTGTAGACTGTCTAAGCTAAAAAATTTAGATTCCATCCTTGATTTCTCTGCCTTCAACCATCATGTCCAATCCATCAGCATGTCCTGGGAACCTGATCTTCAAAACGTGGTCCCCCATCTGCCCATTTCTTTCTGTCTTCACAACCACATCCGTCCAAGTCACTATGCAGTCGCCTCCCAGTCAGGCTCCCTGCTCTGTCCTTATGATCTGTTCTCCACACAGTGGCCAGAGAGAGTCTTGTTTAAATGTAAAGCAGATCCAGTAATGGTTCTGTTCGAGACACTCCAAAGGCTTCAGTCACACTTAGAATCTAATCCAAACCCCTTTTTCTGACCTCATGCCCAGCACCCTGCTCCCGGCACCCCCTCCCACCATGGCTTCTGCAGCCCCAGGGTCTTTGCATTAGCTGACTCTGCCTGGGCACCCACTCCACAGATCTCAGCACAGATGGAAGCTTTCTTAATGTCCACTCTTCACCTAAGATAGCCCAGGCTTCTCCCATCCATTCCCTATCACATTTTAATTTAATTTTTGTATCCTGTCCATGTCTGATAATTTCCTGTTTTTCTTTAGTCTGTCTCTCTCCCACCTAGAATGGAAGCTCTCTGTAGGAGGTACTGTCTCTTTGTATTTCATGCAGCAGGGCCTGGCACATAGTAGACATTCAGTGTATTTGTTGAGGGAGTGAATCTCCATAACCATTATCTGTAAAATGAGGATAAACCCACCTGAGAGAGATCAAGTGGCCTGTATGCTGCAAGCCTCAGCTCAAAGCTAAGGCTTTGTCACTCTAAAGCCAGTGCTTTTATCACCCTCACGGTCTTCTGATTCATTTCTCTTTCCCTCCCTCTGCCCTCAGCAGCTAATGCAGTGTTATCTGACATTTCATAGGTAGACTGTGCCTGAACATGACCTTAAGCCTCTGCCACTTTTTTTTTTTTTTTGCTCTGGCTTATGGCTCATATCCCAAATGTTTGCATTTTCAGTCCCTGCTGCTTTTCTGAATCAATAGGAAACACTTACTCAAAGCAGGCCCAGCCAACATTCTTTACCTTTTACAAGAGATGCCCACCAGTTATCAAGCATCTGGTGTTTCTGTCTTCTACCCTCGCAGAAAAGAGGTGTCCACCACACTGAGATCAGAATGTAAGTGGGGAGTTTCTCTCTATGAGGATGATTCAACCAAGATAGCTAAGGCTGGGACTGGCTGACAAGGCTTTCTGGATGGAGGCATCATAACAGCTTCAAAATCCAAGACCGGGGCTGGGGGCAGGAAAGGGGGAGTGGGTTGGGGTGAGAGCACAGTACCATTTGCACAGAGAACTCATAGAGGTGGGAAGGGCATGCCTGTGAGGAGCCCAGTGGTTCTGTAGTGCAGGAGTGAGTGCGTGACTGGCAACAGTCGGCACCCATCTACATACCTGTACTCACCTGTTAAAACTAGAAATGAACAGCACTGGACTGGGAGTCAGAACACTTACCTTTGGGCACTGTCTGTGATTTGCTTGCTGAAAGGCCTTGGGCAAGACTTGTGACTTCCCTACCCCTCAGAATCCTCATCTCATGTAGGTGCGGGGTCAGCAGCCAACTCTTGCCCACCCCAGAGCTTATGTGGGGACCAGGCCAGATGATCAGTGGAACAGGATCTGTGAAAGAGAAAGCAATTATTTTGATGGTTCTTATACTAAAGGATCCCACACTTTGCAGTTGAAGCCACAGGATGGGGCAGGCAGGGGTAGAGCAGGCAAAGATGGGGACTTCAGTGGGGCCACGAACAGTACTGATGAGGCGCAGTGGACGGGAAGAGGTTCTGTTGTTTATTACCATGGGATCACAATCATGCGTGTGCCTTAACTTTTCCAAGCTTCAGTTTCTTCATCTGTAAAGTAAAGAAAATGATAAAGTTTAATTCATAGAATTTAGATGGTGTTCCAAGAAAACTGCATTTGAAAGTAATTTTAAATAAAAAGTGCTATTAGTTTGTTAAATAACCTCATAGATGCCACCAGCAAGAGCAGAAGGTGGGTATTGATAAGGGAAAAAACAGCCTTTTCCTCAGCTGGCTGGAATGACAGAGTGACTTGAGAAACCTCCATGATTTTGGTAAAATGAAATGGTTCCAATTTCAAGCTGCTACATGCAGCTGTCCAGTTTTCCCAGCACTGCTTACTGAAGAGGCTATCTTTTTTTCCCATTGTATAGTCTTGCCTCCTTTGTTGTAGCTTAATTGACCAGAAGTGTGTGGGTTTATTTCTAAACTCTCTATTCTGTTCTGTTGAACTATGAGTCTGTTTTTGTGCCAGTACCATACTGTTTTGATTACTGTAGCTTTATAATATAGTCTGAAGTCAGGGAGTATGATAACTCCAGCTCTGTTCTTCTTTCTCAAGATTTTTTTGGCTACTTGAGGTCTTTTGTGCTTCCATGCAAATTTTAAAATTATTTGTTCTAGTTCTGTGAAAAATGCCATTGGCATTTTGATAGAGATTGCATTGAATCTATAAATTGCCTTGGGTAATATGGTCATTTTAACAATTCTTCTAATCCATGAACATGATATATCTTCCCATCTGTTTTTGTTGTCTTCAATTTCTTTCATCACTGTCTTATAATTTTCTGAGTGCAGGTCTTTTACCTCCTTTAAGCTAGTTTATTCCTAAAACATTTTCTAATTCCATATACAAAAATAAATTCAAAATGGATTTAAAGACCTAAATAGAAGCCTGGAAACCATAAAACTCCTAGGAAAAATATAAGCTAAATACTCTTTGGCATAAATTATAGCAATATTTTTTGGACCTGTCTCCTAAGGCAAAGGAAACAAGCAAAAATAAACAAATGGAACTAATTAAACTTAAAAGCTTTTGTGCAGCAGAGAAAACATCGACAAAAGGAGAAGACAACCTATTGAATGGGAGAAAGATTTGTAAGTGATATAACCAATAAGGGGTTAATATCCAAAATATAAAACAGCTCTTACAGCTCAATATCAGGAAAACACAACTAGATTTTAAAAAATGAGCAGACCTGAGTAGACAATTTTCCAAAGAAGGCACACAGATGGCTTATAGGCACATGAAAAGATGCTCAACATCACTAGTAACCAGATACATGCAAATGAAGACCACAATGAGGTATCACCTCATACCTGTCAGAATGGCTATCTTCAAAAAGACCACAGATAACAAATGTTGGCAAGGATGTGAAGGAAAGGGACCCTTTGTAGACTGTTGGTGGGGATGTAAATTTGTGCAGGGACTATGGAAAACAGTATAGAGGGTCCTCAAAAAACTAAAAATAGAATTACCGTATGATCCAGCAATTCCACTCCTGGATATATAGCCAAAAAAATGAAAACACTAATTTGAAAAGATACATACACTCCAATATTCATAACGGCATTATTTATAATAGTCAAGACATGGAAGCAGCCAACAGACGAATGGATAAAGAAGATCTGATATATATATATATATATGCATATGGGCTTTAAGAGTAGTATGCTTAGTGAAATAAGTCAGATAGAAACAGACAAATACTGTGTGATATCACTTATATGTAAAAATCTAAAAACCCAAACTAGTGAATATAACAAGAATCAGACTCACAGATACAGAGAACAAACTAGTGATTACCAGCGGGGAGAGGGAAGGAGGAACAAGACGGGTGTAGCAGATTAAGAAGTACAAATTACTATGTTAAAAGAAATAAGCTACAAGGACGCGTTGTACAATGCAATATTTTATAATAACTATAAATGGAGTATAACCTTTAAAAATTGTGAAGCACTATGTTGTACACCTGAGACTTACATAATATTGTAAATCAACTATACTAACTTTAAAAAAAGAATAGCGTAACAGCCAAATTGCCACCTGAAAAAAAAAAGAAAGAAAGAAAGAAATGCTTCCAGTGGTGGACCTTGGGCGAGTTAATTACCCTGTCTGTTCCCCAGTTTTCTTATCTGTCGAATGGTGTTGTGAGGACTAAGTGAGGTTATATGTGTAAAGTACCTGGAGCAGGGCCTGGCACAGGTTAAGTTCTGTACATGTTGGCTGTTTGTTATTATCCCACATGGACATTTAAAGGCAGGTTGCTCCCAACTTGAAAAGAGGCCTCCCCTGACCATCCTATTTCATCTTGCCCTCACCCACTACCCACTCCTTAGGTTGTCAGATGAAATACAGGATGCTCAGTTAAATCTGAATTTCAGATAAATAATGAATCATTTTTAGTACAACAATATCCCATGCAATATTTGGGACATACTTATACCGAAAAAAATGTATTTGCTTTTATCTGAAATTCAAACTTAAGTGGGTGTCCTGTATCCTTATTTGGTAAATCTAACAACCCTACCCATCACCTATCCTGTTAAATAATTCCAGGCAGTGAAAAGTGCTACTAAAAGTATCATTTTTTACTTGTTTATCTTAATGCCTTCCTCACTGGAATGTAAGCTCCGTGAGAGCAGGACCTTGTCTACCTTATATCTATCTGTATCCCCAGGGCTCAGCAGAGTACCTGGCCCATGGTAGGAACGCAACACAGGTGTTTTTGTAATGATGTCACCGAGTCCAAGCTCATACTGCTTCAACACACGACAGGCCAATAAATCAAGAGACAAGTTGCTGGGGCAAGGAATAGCGACTTTCTAATGTCCTAAAGAACCATCTTGTCTGAGTTAAAATTCATGCTATTTTTCTACTAAACGGGGAGGGAATAAAGTCAAACATTTCCCGGTCCTGGTCAGCCTCCAGAGGGGATGTGTTAATTTCCTCCTTCCTGTAGTCATTCACAGGTGGGACTGGTCAGGATGTTTCCTATGAGCTAAACAAAGATATTTTAGCTTAATGTTCATTAGTTGGGAGGCAGGATTCCTAGAGATGAGCCATTATATATAATTTAATCGTATAGGCAACATCCCTTTAGTGATTAACTTGTAGCAAAAGCAATAGAATACAAAGATTAAAGTAAAAGAAACAGATCCAATATGGAGTCAGATTTGTTCTTCCCTATTACAGTGACTGAGTAAGGGATTCTTGCAGAGCAAGGGAGAAGCCCTTGGAAGCATTCAACCTTCTTTTCTGTTCTTTGTCAAATGCTACTTTAAAAAAATCTTTGCAACCAACATTCCAGTCCATGTACCTTGGTCTGAGCACTCCGTGTTCACAGCCTGGGGACCCTAATCCTTCTTGGAGCTTGGACTTCGATCTGGGCTTCAGTGTGGGGTTTGGAAACATGGTATGTTTTTCCTTTGAACAGGGAACAATCAATCTCCTGCATTCCAATTCTGTCACAGTCCTGGGCTCCACAGACTACAAGAAATGGACTTGCCTCATGCTAATGGCATTTCATTGATCATTATGGTGCCGAATGAGGGGAGACCATTAAGCTGAACGTGATGTTTTATTAGTGTGTTTTCCTGAGGTCTGTGACTCTGCATAACACAATGAATAAAAATGACCTAAATTTCGCTTCGTGAGACATTTTCAGGCTACTCTTGCTCAGCCGCCCAAGCCTGTTGACACCTTTGGTAAAATAGCTTCAGACTTCAGGTCTTCCCTTTTCAAGCGTTAATGCAGGTGTGGCTTGAATTAACTTTCATTTGAATTTTTTCAAATCCAAATTTCATTTGGTGATAACTCTGGTTCCCCATAAAAACAAAAACCACTCAATTCTTTTTGATTTTTGGTTTTAAATAATGCAGATTTTAGGGACTTACACACGAGAATACACTATACCTGAAGTAGGCAACGTTTGCCGCAGTGTTAACATGGTGTTTCTAAGTGTGGTTGAAATCATTCATAGTCCTTTTTGATTTGGAGTGTCATATTTGCTGTGTCTGATGTACTGCATTTAAAGAGAAATGGCTCTCTCTGCTTGGGAATTGAGTTTTAAATTGAATGGGTGGTTATTCAAGCGGCATCATCATACGAAAACACTGATTTGTGAGGGACCAATGTGGGAGAGGAAAGTCGCTCTGCCTTACCTCCTGGATTTGGCATCATGAGGACCTAATTATCTACTTAAAAGTTAGCTACTTTGCCCTCAAGCTCCTGTATCATAATTTTTCAAAGATAACAAAGAAAGGGACAATAAAATAAATGGGCTTGCCCAGGTCTCACTGGACAGTTTTCACAGACCTCTTCAAAAGGGACGGCTGATAAGAACTGTGTCCCAAGTCTTTCTCTCTAAGCTGGCTGCAGGAGGGACCGCCACAGCTTCTTTCTACACAGCCCTATTTCAAGGATGTAAATATTGTTTCACAGACTCCAGCAGTTAGTTTCAAAATACAAGAGGGCTTTTTTTTTCCCCCCTTTAAGAGTCAATAACTCATCAGGGGAAAAAGAAAGCTGTATGCATAGAGATGTTAATTAACATTATCAATACTAGCGAGAAGAAATTGGAAGCCATCTCTGTGTGCAGCGCTCTGGAAATTGTTAAGTAAATTCTGGTGTGTGGACAATGATGAAAGATAATGCATTCATTGAAACGATAATTGGAAAGACTAGGATACATGGAAAATGTTTAAGCTAAAGTATCCAATGAGAGAAAAATTACCAAATAAAATGGGAATTGTGATTGCAACCGTATCAGCATAACTAAGTCCATGAATACAAGTTGGAAGAGGAGGCAAAAATGAAAATAATAGTTGCATAGAGTTAGTTGGATTAAAGGTAGTTAATTACCATTTAAAAATCATTTTGAAAAGCTAAAAATTCTTTTTTTAAGTAATGATGTTTAAAAAAGAGTAATGGCAGAAAAGTACAATCAGTTTGAACATAAAGTCTGCTCCTCAGTTCACAAGACCACCAAGCTCGTTAGTGGCAGGACCTGGTTTAAAACCAGGTTGGTCTAACTGTGAAGCCCATATTCCTAACCACTATTTTGTAACACCTTCTTGCTATCAGTCAAAAACTCAATCCTGCCATTCATTCTGTGAAAATTATACTAAAGGTCTGTTTAACTCTGTGTGTGTAACACAAATTTGTTCTTTTTTTTAATATGTGGAGTTTTCTTGTTCTTTTGTTTTGTTTGATTTGATTTGCTCTGCTTCACCTCTTTATCTTGAAACGGAGTATGGGTACATGTGTATGTGACTGGGCAGAGGTGGGGATGGGGTGGGGCGGGGGCTTGCTCCAGACCATAGAAGACCCCAGTTATTCTGATCTTCCGGGGCTAATTATTACTGCAGATTCTCTAATCCGGATTCCTGGGCCCACGGAGTCTGTGGCTATGTGTCTCCCGTGAGGAAAGTTTGGTATTAAAGAATCCTTGCAAGCCTGTTTGACCTGGTTATCTTGCCCTGGTGGACCAAAAACCACTATGACCTTAAACTCTTCTTACCCTGAGCCTGTTAGAATGAATTGCCATCCCTCTAAATTGCATTCAGAGCCTGTAGTCATTCTGGATTCAGATCTGAAGATCCTATGAATGCAAAATTTATTTTAAAAATTGAAACAGAGGAAAATAACATACGCTTGCATTAATGGGAGAAAACAATTGCTTCTACATATTATGGTTGGGTCTCAGATTCCATGAACTCTGGAATGAGATGGAAAATATAATAAGCATGACTCTGAAAATTGAATAATCAGCATTCCACAGGGATCCAGCTGTAATGGGTGGAAAGACATAAGTAAAATAAAAGGATTGTTTGCTCTTAAACTTTTCTGAGACTATCATCCTAAAAGTGGACTTATCTCTCCAAACGATTGACGGTTGAACTGTGGAATAAGGAACACAATGTCCGAATTTGAAGTATCACATTCTAAGTCAAATTTTGAAAAAAAAATGCAGACATTTTCAAATTTATAGGATTAATCTTCTGTCTTTCCTCCAATAACAAGTAAATTGAATCTGCAAAATTCTGTTCAGTATATGATTTTCAACTGCAATTATTGTTTAAAGTTACGTGTCTTCAATCTCTTCTGTTCTCTTTTGAAACTCAAGTCTATTTCAAATCTTTTGTTAATAAGCAATTTAGTTCTCAGAGAATGGTTTCTTTGTTGTTGGTAATTAAAAGTTATATTTACACAAGGGGAATAGTGAAACAGAATCTCTTCCAAAAAGAGTTTTTAAAACATTCCACTGAGTGCAAAAAGCATGACCCTGGAGTGTCAGAATTTCTGCTGGTGATGCCAACAAAAACACCTTCAGCTACTTTACAAGGAACCAGAAAGAAAGTCTGATTCCTCTGAATGATAATGTCTGTCCCTTTTAAGTGTGATGGTTGAGGAAATATTGAAACAACTCAATAGCAATTGTGAAAGTGAATAAACAGCAACTATCAATTTACTGCTCCATCTTTGACATTAGATCTTGCCACTGTGGCATGAGTTTGTTTCTTAGGCAGTAAATACTTGCAGAGCAAGTGTGTTTTCTGCACATTTGACATAGTTACAGATGTGAGTTTTGTCCTAAGGTGACAAATGGACATTAGCTAATATACCAATAAACATGCGTGGGTCACCTCCTGACCATGCAGCAGGCACTCTGCCAAGAGCTGCAGGAAACACAAGTCTGAGTACGAAGGGCCCACCCTCACTAGTGTCTAGTCTGGTCAGGGAAGTGAGGTGATGAATAGGATTTTGACAAGCAAAGGGAAGCGGGTAAGAGATTCCAGTGGTGGGCAGTGGAGTGGCAGGGGGAGGGAGGAGGCAAAGGCTTGCAGAGAGGAAATACAAGGATGTTTAGGAAAGAGAAAGTAAATATATATAATGATTGTTAGCATCATATTTATTATGTGCCAAGCACAGTGCTAAGTGTTTCATTTGCAATATGTCATGTAGAGTGACCAGCTCATCCCAGTGTGCGTGGGATTTCCCTGTTTTAGTGCTGAAAGTCTTGCATACCAGAATGCCCCTCGGTCCTGGACAAACTGGGACTGTTGGTCACCTACATGCATTCCTTATAATGACCTTACGAAATCCATCTTACTGTCATTCTCAGTTCACAGATGAGAGTTTGGATGGTCAGGAGGTGGAGGGACTTATCCAAGATGGCATAGCTGCTAATATATGGATAGCTGAGTTACGAAGAAGAATGCTCTTAATTCCTAGTGCAAGACAGGAACCCTTGGGCTAAAATGGAAGATTTTCCTGGCACAGCTCCAGGCGGCAAAAAGGAAAGAAGAAAGTCGGTACAAAATTGGGGTGAGATCCAAATTCAAGGGTATTTTCCTGTGGATATTGAATAGTCGTTGAAGGTTTCTGAGTAGTAGAACATGGCAGGAGCTTTCCTGATTAATTTAATATTCACAGCACCAACGCAAGAGTTCCAGTCAATGATTTGTCCAACTACTCTTCCTATGCCTAGAAATCTACAACCTCACCCCCTTTAAGGCTACGTCTCCCAAACCAGAAACAAACCAAAGGCAGCTTTTTGACGATCAAAGAAACGTTCCACTCCTCTGTCCTCAGTTCAAGACTTTTTTCCCCTTCACTCGTTAATATTTTCCCCGTGTTTCTCTCTACAGCAGAAACTAGAAATACTTGAAAGGTTTTAAGTGGTTTTGCTTAAACATACTTCTTTCATAGCCTATTATGCCTCAAATCTCATTTCCTTAGAGAAATAACAGGTAGAACATGTCTAGGCTTCTCTGTGCAAGATGAGACCAGAAACTGGGCAGATCAGTGCGCCACGCGGCGTGATTTAGAGTGCGTGTGTGTGCGCATCTTTTGTTATTTTACCAGTTTCCTGTGAGTCTGCTGATTCCCTTTCATTGCCTTTTTTTTCCGAACTGTTATGTGGTTATTTGAGAGGCGGTGAGGCAGGGATACACTCTTCCTGTCTGTTGAGACTGATGCTATCTGAGATCAGCATAATTCCACCTCTAGTGCAAGACAGCCAAGCTGAGAAAAGTCCATTTAGAGAGGAGGTGGTAACTTTTATGAAGTGCCTCTCCCTGCCTGATTCAAGGAGATATATTATGCAGAAACCTGAAACAGAGAGCCTTTGGGCTGGGAACATCCATTTAATTGTATTCCATCATGTTTCCTGCCAAGTCACCGGATCCACACATCCCCAAGCTCCTGCTTATTCAAAATTGAAATCATTCTCTTTGCAGAAACAACCCATCCTTCTCCATAAGGTCCCATCCTGTTGGTCAGAACTCCTTTCTGGGAGTTTATTTGTTGATACATTGTATCAAGGTATTAAACAGAAACTCCATTAGTAATGTTGACAGTATTCCCCACACACATGAAATATTTAATGAAAATCAAGCACTCAGGAGTTGAATTTGCACATAAAGAACCTGTCTAAGATGGATGTTCTCTGAATGCTAATGCAAGTTTGTTGCTGTTGTTTTTTTTCTAAAGACTTTTGCAAATACCCAAGGGCTGTCCCTCATTTTGCTTTTAGTGACAAGGAAACATCCATTTAGTAATTTCCTGCCTCAGTTGATTCCACCCAGATCGGGGTGTCCAGGGGTATTTTAGAAGTCCAAGGACATTCTGAATATGGAAATCAAAGGGTGGAACTAGCCCAGATGGTTGGTACCATCTGCTAAGGAGTTGGAAGTGTGAATAGCCAAAGAACCCTTCCTTTTCCATGGGTGAGTGGACTCAATCAAATGAAAAAGAAGGGGGTTTCTGCTGAACATGAACATAGGCAGCTAAAGGGATTGCTGAAAATGGGGACAGCTCAGTCTTGCTTTGGACCCTCTATCTTTAAGTCAGTTGCACCATTCCATAGAATTATCTAAGAACACTCTAGTATAGCAGTTCTCAACCCTGGCTGTACATTAATGTCACTTTTAAGATGCCTTGTGTCTGATTACAGTGGACCAATTAAATCAACATTTGGTTATGGGAGAATCCAGACAGCTGTATTTTTTTTTTTAATGTGCCTACAGTCAGTGTCCTTTCAGGACGCAAAAACCAAATACAAAGAACTTAAAGTAATTTTTGAAAAAAATTAACCAGTAAGTAAGGAATGTGGGAAGCAGCCACTACCTCTATGGGTGAGGGGAGCAAAGGAATGAAGTCAGGGCTGTTACAACTTAGAGCGTAGAGGAGGGGCCATGTGGTGGTGAGACCCTGACCTCTGGGGGAGTGCCACCGATTGTTGCTGGTGTCTGAGCTCAGAGGACGAATCTCCTGGAGCCGAATGAAACCCAGATTTCAGAAGCGGAGGCACTGGCTTGCTAGAGCTTGTATCTCAGATACAAATGGTTCTGGGATTGTGGTAAAAATGGTTCTGGAAACTAAAACCAGTTGTTGCTACTAGAACCAACTGCTATGGCCAGGGTAGCTCTGATAGGAACAGAAAGCAAATGGGAAAGAGCAAAATCCTTTCTCCATGGCCCATTCTGTCAGTCTCCTCTAGCTCCCCCTATTGGCAGAGCTGGTAAAGGAGTAACACTGCTGGCCAAATCCAAGGTCCTAGCATTTCAAAGTGAAACATACAAGGGTAGATTTGAAGTAAGAAATAAGAATTAATAACCAGCACTGTTCTCCCAGGTGATTCTGTTGGGCAGGCAGGGTTGAGAACCATTGACTATGGAAAGCTGTGATTTAGGAGTGTCCTCAGGCATTCCTGGTTTGCTTTTGTTTGGCCCTGGTCCCCAGTCAGTTCAGCCTGATCCTTTGGTTTCCGTGTTTGCCTTAGACTCTTGACCGTTAGGTTCCCACAGTTATGGCTTAGATTTGTCCCCTGGGTTCCCCCAGCTTTGAGGCTCTCTGGCCCTCACTGGCCCTACGGGACCCAGGGCTAGGCAATTAGAGTCGAGGGATCAGACTTTGGTTTCCATGGAGTCTGTTTTGGCTCATAATTTCAGGCCATGTTTCTCTGGAAGCAGCCAGCTCTGGTGGTCCATTACTTTTTTGCTGATGGCCAGTCCCAACAGTGGTCAACTGCCATGGGCTTTGATGAGAACCCAGATAGAAAAAGTCAATTACCCTGTGTGGTGTGGCTGCATGAAAACGTCACACCTCTGCTTTTGTTCTCTGGAGAGCTTGATTGGGCTCTTTCCACTCGTTGTGGGGTTCGTTACTTACAAAACACCCAGTCAGGTAGATCAGAAGATAAATAAGACCAGTCGTTCCCATCCTGAGGACTCCCACATACATGGAAACATCACTCAGATCATCAGAATGAGTGTCAGCAGGCTTCAGTTATTCATTTAACAAATGTATATTTTGCACCTACTATGATCCTGGTCAGGTTCCAGGCACTAGAGGTACAGCAGTGACAGGGCAAAGTTACTGTCCTCGTGTAGATCACAGCCTACTTGGGAAGAGAGACAAGAAGTAAATAAATCAGTAAACTTATAATGTACTAGATGTCATGTTTGTTAGATGTTCCTGTGTAACAAATGACCTCAAATTTAGGACCTCAAAACATCAAAGATGTATTATCTCATAGCTTCTGAGTCAGGAGTCTGTTGGGTGGTTCTGGCTTAGGGTCTCTCACGAGGTTGTGGACAAGTTGTCATGAGCATTGATCTGAAGATTTATCTGGCATTGGGGGATCTGCTTCCAAGTCCACTCCTGTGGCATCATTATGAGGCTCTGTTCCTCATCATGTGGATGTCTCCCGCGCTGCTCACAGCTCAGCAGCTGGCTTCCCCGGAGTGAGTGACCCCAGAGAAAGTGTGATCAAGATGGAAGCCATGGTATCCTTTATAACCTAACCTTTGCTTCTGTCATAATCTGTTGTTCTTCACCCTGATAAATGTGGGAAGGGACTACACGAAGGCATGAATACCAGGATGCAGGGGGCTTTGGGGCTGTTTTGGAGGCTGGCCACTCTGGATGGAAATAAGTGCTGTGGAGGACACGAGGAAGGGTAACAAGGTAGGAGGGCAGGGTTTGGAGTGACTATTGCTCTTGATACAGATGGTCAGAGAGGACTTCACTGGTACAGAGCAGAGACCTAAAGGAATTGAGGGAGTAGCTTTGTGGCTTTCTTTTTAAAGGAGTCCACCGGGAGGGGTCACCTCTTCTGGGAAGACCCCCTTCAGCTCCTGCCCCACTCAACAGTTTCACTAAGAACTCCTACTGTGAGCTCTCAGAGTACCCACGCTTACTCCAAAAGCTCTCATCGCCCTGTGGTGTCTTCTTTCTTTCTCTTCCACTAGAGGGTGAGTTCTTCAGTGCCTTGAACGATGTTTTATTTACCTTTGTATCCCCAGAAAAAGATGATGCTATGTCAGTTGCACTGCCCACAGATACTGTTAGTTTATGAGGCACCATATGGAACAAAAATATGTGGCAACTTATTGAATGGGAA
Organism: Vicugna pacos; assembly: GCF_048564905.1. Lineage (NCBI taxonomy): Eukaryota > Metazoa > Chordata > Mammalia > Artiodactyla > Camelidae > Vicugna > Vicugna pacos. Next base: position 85,130,259 of record NC_132997.1, on the reverse strand, counting down.
CATTCTGTGAGAAAAATATTTTTGTTCCCAAGCGGCAACGTTTCTATGTTTCTATTAAATAGCTTCTAAATATGTAAAAAGAAAAAAAAAAACAATACTCAGAGTGGCAGTTGAATACCCTAAGGAGTCTAGAAAGCATCCGAAACAGCAATATTATTTTATAATGAAAAACAGATATGGGTGATACTGTTTCCTCATGCCCTCCTCTCTTTTGGCAGTCGTTTTCTTTCTAAATATATGTCCCTTGTCCGATAAATCACATGCTCTGATTCACCCACAGCCCTGGGCCAGAGGCAGCCATATATAATGTAGATACACAACAAAGTCCTACCGTGTAGCACAAGGAACTATGTTCAACACCTTATAATAGCTTACAATGAAAAAGAATATGAAAAGGAATATATATGTGTATGTATGTATAAATGAATCACTATGCTGTACATCAGAAATTAACACAACATGGTAAACCAAGTATACTTCAATTAAGAGAAAAAGAAGGAATTGTCTTCTGTGGATCAGCTACGTTCCCCCCAGAGAAGTGGGTCACTCACAGAACTACGTCTCCCTTGTGTTTGGGAACTAAGCCAGCAGTCTGGCTCCTTGTGACTCGGGAGGTCTAGTCTGGCGTCTAGTTTAGCATTGCTCCCAAAGTTCAGCCCTGACAACTGAAAGCACAAAGCCAGGAAAACTGTAAGATGCAGAACAGTCACCTAGGGATCTTGTTAAATGCAGATGCTGGTCCAGGAGGTCTGGCGTGGGGCCTCAGATTTGGCATTTCTAACAAACTCCTGGGTGATTCTTCAGGGCTGGTCCTCATATCAGGCTTTGAGTAATAAGATACTGAAATAGCTTCAAGGAGTCCAAAGTTGACCTGTCTGCCTGCATTTGTAGATGGTTTGAGGTTTCTTTTTTCTTTTCCTTTTTCTCTTTAAAAAAAAAATCACCCTAATGATGAACTCCCTAATAATCAAGAAGCAAATTTGTTTTATTAATTTGTAAAGTTGTTAAACCACTTATTCTCCACAGAGTACATGACATTTCAGGTCTCTGTTCCCTCAACCATTAACTTTGAAGAACGTGTTCCACCATACACGTTCATTTGCACAAGTGCCAAGATGCCAATGAATCTGCAATTTAGATTTAAAACCTAACAAAATCCTTACCCCTTACCTCCAAGTCAAATTTTCTATATTTCAAGCATTTTCAAATTGGAAGTGAGCCAAAAAAAATGGCCATTAAAAATAAAATTTAGAAGTTATATTGATCATCTCATATGAAATTCCAGGTGAATACCTCTCTCCTGTACTCCAGCTGCATAGGAGAAACAGGAGGAGTTCATCCATGATTTATTTTATTTTTAAATATTATTTTATCATTTTTATATTTTAAATTGTATTACTTCATTATTTTAAAATAAAAAAAAATTCTTGTGATGTGACACTGATCTAATTCTCAAAGCAGTACAGAGAGTGTGCAGGGTCACTCACCAGTCTTTGGCCTATGAATATTCAAATCATCTTATTAGGATATATGAATGTTGATAAGGCTGGAGACTGTTGGCTTTGGTTTATTTTTTGTTTTGAAGATTTAGCAAAGTACAAAAATGTTTCAAAATGAACAAAAACTCCCCAAGCTTGCATCTCCTAAGCAGCTTACCAACCATGCCCTAGTCCTTAACCCAATCCCCAAGCCATGTCTCCACCCTTAGAGCCCTCACCCTGATCTAAATAGGGAGGGGGCACCTGTGCCCAGCAGACCTTTGAGACCCACCAAGTCTCTGCAGCAGCCAAGCCCAGCTCAGTGTTTTCCTATCAACAAGCCACCAGCCATGGGTCATTTCAGTCCCCAATTCGATGTATCTCGCAGCTCTCAAAGCACATATCTTTTACGGACAACAACTCACGGAGTGAATTTGGATATTTTAAAATGTCTACACTTGGTGGATTTAGGGTAATCACAGATTTGCTGTCTCACTTCACAAGTGAGACGAACCTCATTGCTACCTCAAAGCTGTTGAGAGTGCTTCTGATTTCTGAGTATCCAAAAAGCAGTGACAGTAGAAACCCAGCGGATTCTTTCTTCGGTCAGCAACAGTGTCTTTATATATATTTTCCTCCTCCGCTTGCTTTTGGCTGCTGTTAACTATTTTCCAAGTTTTCTGTTGATCATGTAAACTAGAAAGAATACTGTCTTAATGTCGCTAACACCTACTTAATGAAAGGTGGTACCTGTAAGTATCTTCAACTCAGCCACTTGAAAGGATAAAAGTGCCTATAACAATAACACACATGTAAATAAATAGCATTTTTAAAAGCTTTCACATATGTCATTTCATATGATCTTCACCAGGGCTCTGTGAGGTTGAGGGGACATACGCCCGTTTCACCAATGGAAACACTGAAACTCAGAGATTAAGTGATTCATCAAAGGCACATGACAAGTAGGTGGCAGAACCATGACTTGCACTTGGGTCTTTTAATTTTAAATCCTATACTTTGCATCAATTAAGGCCAGAAGCAGAGTTTTGAACCTAAAATTGGTGACTGATCTGAATAAATTTCCAGCATACCCCAAGTCTCAGTCTTAAGACTTTTTTCTCGGCCCAGACATCCAGACTTTAAAATCAGAAAATACATAATCAGAATCTAAGGTGGGTCAGTGCATGCTGTGGAAGTGGTTTTGGAGATGCCACAGGAAGTGAAGGGGAAGCCAAGTGTGAGGATCTCCCAGCTTCTGTTCTTTCCAAATCTTCTCTGCTTTCTGCTTTTTTTTTATATGTTGGGAAACAACAAAATAATGCCATTTGCAGCAACATGGATGGACCTGGAGATTGTCATTCGAGGTGAAATAAGCCAGAAAGAGAAAGAAAATGCCATGTGATGTCACTTATATGTGGAATCTCGAAAAAAAAAAAAAAGACAAATGAACTTATTTGCGAAACACAAACAGACTCTCAGACACAGAGAACAAACCTGTGGTTACTAGAGGGGGAAGGAAGTAGGAGGGGATAAACTGGGAGTTAGTGGGAGTTAGAGATTGGCAGCTACTAACATATACATAGAATAGATAAACAACAAATTCATACTGTATAGCACAGGGAACTATGTTCAATATCTTGTGGTAACTTATGGTGAAAAAGAATATGAAAATGAACATATGTATGTTCATGTATGACTGAGACATTGTGCTGTACACCAGAAATTGACACAACGTTGTAAACTGACTATACTTCAATAAAAATATATAGAGAAAAAAATCAAAAACAAAATGTGGATAAAAACCCCATATACTCACTCTTAAAGTGCAGAGCGCTTCAGCTGTCAGGAGACCCAGACCCCTGTTTAATGCTAGCTTAGTCACCTTCTGTGCCTGGTTAGCCTGGGACACTGTTCATCACCTCTCCCTGACTCCGTTTACTCATTTGGGAAAATGAACCAGCAGAGCAGTTACTATGAATACCAATGAAATAATACAGTCCTACTTTGGGAGTAAGTGCAAAGCCTTCTCACAAGCACGCCCTTCCTGAGGTAGGGGGCAGGGTGAGGGGAAACAGTCAAGAATTCTCTGCAGCATAGAGCACAGTAGAACCTGCAGGAAAATTCCCATTACTTTCCCAGGGATCATCCTGCCCTGGGAAAGGGCTCGAACTGTCCTGCAGAGAAATTGGACCCCTTTTCCTGTTCCCCATTAGGAAAGTCGGCATCATCCAAAGAAGTGGAAACTTTGGGGAAAGGAAGGGCATCTGCCATGTCAGTAGTCAGTTCTTTCCCAGCACGGCCGATGAGAAGCCCATCTTGGAACCAACCTCGTGGGAATGGACCAGACAGTACTTCCTGAGCTGATAGCCTGAAAGCAAGCAGGACATCAAAGCAGCCCAAGTGATTCACTGGAACTGGAATCCCATCATTGGACTGTGAGACTCTTTTTTTCTTCTTCTTTCTTTTCAGTATAACGTCAACCTGAAGAGGCAGTGTGGAGAAACAGAAATAGCACAAGGAATCTGGGTTGACTCTGGGTTTAAACTCTGCTTCCATCCCTGCTCTGACATTTACAAACTGAGTGAATTCAGTTTCCTTGTATGTAAAAATGGACACATGTTGGGATTTGAGCAGGTCAATAAATAATGCTTTTCTCCTCCTCCAGATAAGAATCTGAATAAAATGAGAAATAGACATGAGTCAAATTGAGGTGGTCAACAGCAGCTACATAACTGATTTGGTACATCTGGATTCCGGATGGCAGCCTGGATCCACAGCCAGTAATTCCTAATATTTCTAATACTTCCCCTTTTCCAAAAACTAAACCAAATTCAGGCAAAAATGAGAGCCATAACTATCCACCTTCCCCAGAGGTCACTCTTGGCAACACAGAAGAGGATAGACAGAGGATCAGATCAAGAGGAGGAACAAGAGGAGGAAACGGGGACCTAAATCCATGGTCTTAAATCACCTGGGAAAAGAACAATGGGCCAATGGGTGTGCACACCCTTGGCACCTGACCAGCTGAGAAAAGGAGGCAGCTTCTTGGTGGTGGGAGTAAAAGAGAGACTGGGAAGATCTGTGATGGAATCCGAAACACAAAGATGAGGAAGAGGTTCCCCAATGAGATACCATCTCCCCTCTCCCTTGTAGGGTTGGTGAAATAATTACAGGTGATCACATGTATGGAGCACCAATCAGAGAGCTAGTGACCATTAGTGGTTTTGTTTCCTCCTTTCTTCTTTCTCCCCCAACCTGCTTTAGAAAATGAGGAAGATTAAGTTTTATAGCAGCTGCCCTGAGACACTGTCCCCAGGGCAACACCATCTATGTCGGTCTGTTGTTGTCAAGCCGGGACAGCCAGGCATCCTGGTTTCCCCAGGGCAGGCTGTGGCCCTGGGTCTTGCCCACTTTAGCATTTGCTGGATAAAGGAGTCCTAGCTGGGTTGTACTTACCTTCTTACTAGCAGGAAATTTTTAGGCAGGGAAACAACAAATTCTCCTCCCTTTGTTTCCAAGTTACTGCTTTTTCTTGCCTCTTCTCCCCTTCTCAGGCTCCAAGGCTGGGTTCTTTTAATAAAGGTCCGCATTCCCCAGGAGTGGTTCCTTCCTGTTCTCTTATTTCCTTCGGCCAATCCTCTCTGGATGATCCCACCCACTCTGTCTTCAACTACACAAACTACACCTGAGCCAACTTCCAAATCTCTGTCCCCTGCCCTAATTTCCCTGCTCACATCTCCAACTGCCGCATCTTTACTTGGATTCCCTTCAAACATCCCAAAGGTAACACACTTTCTTAGCCTTCTTCCCTCAAACTGCTTCTCTTTCTTGGATTTTCCAGCTCTACTTTTCCCACTCACTTTCCCCAACTGAAAAATCTTAAAATTATCCTCAGTTGCTGATTCTGTTTTACCTCCTGCATTTATTTGAAGCTCAGTTCTGTCAGTGTCTCTTACTTCTGGCTTCTTCCCTCCATCCTGGCCATCACTGCCTTAGCTAGATCCCTATCCTTCATCTTCCTCCTTGCAACGGCCTGGTAAATGACCTCCTGCCTACATGTGATGTGTCAATCCCTCCAGGAGACTGTCACTTTCATTCACAGTTAAGGTTGTTTGCAAAAACCTATTCTCTCTCTCTCACATGCACACACACACCATGTAATTTGCAAAACCCTCCTTACTGTCTTCACCCAGTGCTCTGAGTCCAACATCTTAGAAAGGCTCTCAAGTCCTCTAGTGCCCAGTGCCTCCTGCCTTGACTCCTATTCATTCACCCTCCAAGCCTGAGAACCCAACGGCACTGAATTCATACCACCATTCCCAGAAAAATCCATGCCCTTTACCACCTCTCTTCTTAATGCTCCTCCCGCACCCACCACTTTGAATGTCCTTCCCCAATGTACACACCTAATCCCTGGCTTGTAAACATATTTTTTCCTTTAAGGATACCTTCAGATATCCTTGCCTTGACGAAGCCTGCCCTGAGCTCCCTGCTTGTTAGTTATGTCCCTTCTGTGTGTCCTCAGTATTTAACTGCTGTAACCGAGTTACACAGAATCAAATTGTAAGTAATCTATTGGCATTTATGATTCTCCCATTATAATGGTAGCTTCTTGGGAACAGAGGACCATTTTTTTCATCTCTTTATTTCCAGCATCTAGATACTGAGCCCCTCTTAGGTCCAGTCACTATGCCTTGTATTGTGTGCAGAGATTACTGGAGGGACGGAGACTGATTCACGTTAGTGTGATAAAGCATTCCCGTTAACCGCAGGTCTGGGAGTCAGGAAACACGGCCCCAGGCATCAGTGTTGGCTCTACTTAGCCTTGTGAAGGAAGACAAGTCCCTCCCCCAAGCTGTGTTTTGCTTCTTCAGTCTGAATGATGGTCAAATAACAGTCAAACAATTCTCCTGATGGGTACAACAGCCACATGAAAAATGTTCGGAGTATTTTCATGTCTAGCTCGCAAGTTGAATATACTGAAATATATCACTGTTACTACCATGAATTAGACTTTCCGGTTAAACGTTCAGGTGACACATTCATCTCAGATACTTTGTAATAGGTGAGTGAAGGGATGATATATATGCAGAAGAAGGTTTAAAGAATTAAACATACAGAACTCCATTTATAGTTTTCTTTATTAAACATAAACATTATCAATTAGTAGTTAGTAGCATCCCGATTTCCTATCTAGGCTTGCATAGATTTTTTTTTTCTTTTCATAAATCCTGATTTTGAAATCAGATCCCTCCCGGGATATAACTTCAGACCAGCTTGTCTTCGAAAGCTCTTCCTAGCATTTTGAGAAAGTAAAGAAAAATTGAGGACAATTCACACTGCTGTGGTACCAGAACTCAATCTATATTAGAATCTCTCCCAAGAGAGTGATTCTAAATATGGAGAACTCTTTATGCGCTGAAAGTTCATCACGTTTTTTTCTACAAGAGGGAAGAAAACAGAAACCATAATGTCCAATAAGAGGGCAATGCCTAAATGAATTAGTGTATTTGTGTGATGGAAAACAGCGCAGTGATTATATGTTAGGTCACAAGGATTTGTAGCAACTTGGGTTGGCCCTTGTGTTCTAATGTCATGCTGTCATGCAGGACAGTAAGGTTAAAAGCATCTATACAATATGAACACAAGTTTCTAGAAAATTAGCCCAAGAAATAAAGTAGATCTACGTACCTTTTGCTTATTTCTGTTGCCTCTCGCTCTGAGGGCTGTGAAAACTCGGGAGGGACAACCATCTTGGTTTCAGGAATGGGAACCTCCACCCAGGATTTTTCATCATCAGATCTTCCTCTGCCAGTTTGCCTGTGGGGAAAAGATTTCAATACTCTCGGATTCCCAGCCCTACTTCATTCCTCTGAACCGTTTTTTGTTTTTTTAAAATAACTTATGGTCGATTACCAAAGTAATTTATGTTCACTTGAAAATCTTCCTGATTTTAAAGTTTCTTAACCATGTCTGGTTTGCAGGGAAATTGGAAAGTGACTGTTCTTTTAGCAACCAAAACTTTTGGCAGCTTGCCTCCAAACAGAGCTTAGAATTATGCAGCTCTCAGTTTAGCAGGAAAAAAATCCTCTTTTCTAAAAGGGCTAACTTCTCTTCTAGAACCCATCATTTCAAAATAGCTTTTAAGCAGATTGTAGATGGATTTTACCACCATGGCGGTATTTTCAGCACAACACTTCAAAATGTGATACAATTTGTGTGTGTGTGTGTGTGTGTGTTTAATGCCTTGTAATAGGTAGTTACTTGTAGATAGACAAGAGAGCTGTTAGTAAATAAGTACCAACTGGAGATGAAGAAATAGAGTATAAAAAGGCTGAGTTAAGAAGAAGATGTGGACTAGGGGGTGGCCGCTTTCTCAGAGAGTTGGGCAGTAACTGGATGTGTATAGCTGACGTCACCTGGTGTGTAAGGCTGACTTCCTCATCTCTGTCATGTGTTTAGAGGCCTCTCTGTGGCCGTCACTGGTCTGAATAAATCTCTCCAGGGCCCTCGTGTAGGCAGATAGGGTTTCACACCAAAATCGCCTGGCGTGACAATTACAAACACAGATTCCAAAGCCTCACCCCGAATCTACTGAATGGCAGTCTCTGGGGTGAGACTCAAGATTCTGCATCTGAACAAAGTGTCCTGGTGAGTCTCACACACGCTTTACAGAACAGGAATCTGAGGTCCAAAGTGGGAACTTGACTCACCTAAGGCCACACCAGTGGGTGGTGGCAGGGCCTCCTGACCTCCGGGTCAGCCTTCCTCTGTGGGGATATTAGGCCTTTGAAGGACAGACCCATTTAAGAACAGAGGGCTGGGTGTAATGGTCTCTCGGGCCAGAAACAAATTTGCTGCTGATCACTGTCCCCCCGAAGTCTTCCTTGGTTGATCCAGGTGTCTTGCTGAGGTTTGTAGAGGGAACTAGAGAAGAAAACTGCAAATCAAAGCAGGGTTTCTGCAAGCATATTTCTTAGAAAACTAGCCCTTACAGGGTGAGCCATGAAGAAAAACTTCCACAGTTGAAGAAGACATTGTATCATTTCTCTCTGTTTTGAATAATCTCACAGAGTCCCTTGTTAAGTGAGCCTATAAAGGCACTGAGAAGTCCTGCAGTAAAGAAGCCAGAGGCCAATTAAACTTTCCTCTTTCTAGCATCTGCTGACTTACTAGACAGAAATGCCTCCGTGTATGTGTGTAATACCATTAACATTTTTTGAGGAACTAGTATTCTAGAGGAACCATCTACTCATCCAGAAGTTTCTTTACCCAAGTTGATGTCACAAGCAGTGAGCTGGCTGGTGTAGTGGGAAAGGCATTAAACTTGGAGTCTGGAGATCTGGGTTTTAGATTACTGACACTTGCTAGTTTGGAGACCTTGGGTGAGTCTCTTGTCCCCTTTTACAACAGAGGAAAGTGAAACTAAGGGAGACATACATTTTCTGTCCACTTTAGTGGGCTGTTTGGAGGACCACATATAATGGCCCTCAAAATACATGGTACTAAAAAAGCAAATTGCCATCATCTCTTCTTCTCCTCCTCTTCTTCTTCCTCCTCCTCCTCACCTTCCTCTTTTTCCTCCTCCTCTTCCTCCTTCTTCACATACTCATCACTCAGGAGGTCATCTCCATCTCAGAGGCCTCATCCCGTCTTTAACTGCAGGGCCTTGACAAGGTGATATCAGGAGTTGGTTATGAAACAAATACAGCATCCAAGGGTAACCAGCTGGTCCTCAAATTGCTGCAACATCAACATTCTGTTGTCACCCCCCTCAAACTCTCAAAGCCTTGACTGTAGGCGGTATTGACCTGGGGGTGGAAACTTTGTCACTGAATTGCAGGTCAGTTATTCATGTAATTGATTTTCTTCTCTAGAGACACTGACGTTGCTAATGCTGTTCCCAGTCAGACAGTGGAAGACAGACCAGTTTCCTTTGGTTTTTCTTGCTCTGTGTTTCAGTGGGTGGTTCTCTGCCCACACATACTTCCATCAGTTGCAGCCTCTCCCCTCCTCCCTAGGGGAGGGACCCCACTGCAGAAAAGGGGGTGAAGGCTGGAAAAAAATGGAGGCACGAGTTTCCTCACAATAACCTTAGGGAAATAGCCACGCATCTGTATCACTGGCTCTGGTGAAGTGTGACCAGATACACTTCATCCATCTCTGTGCCTCTCACAGTGTTTGGCACGGTTCCTGCCACCTCCTAGGTGCTCAAGAAATATTTATGAATGAATGAATGAACTGTGTCCTCTAACACCCTGTCATATTTTCTTCTGGTTTAATGGGGGCTTCTCGCCCATGATAGGTCACACCCTATAGTTAGGTTGAAAATTTAATACAAGAGACTCATTAACACGCTCAGAAAATCAGGCAGTGGAGGCCCAGAGGTGAACAGAGCATTTTTCGGACTCCCCATGATTGTGCTGTACAGTGGGAGGAATCTGTCGGGCTGCCGGTATCCCAAGGTAAGGCCAGGGCAATGTGGGAATTCATTCTATTTTCCCCAATAGATGTTAAGCTCCCAGAGGGCAGGACCCACCCTCAGTATCATCATCATTATACCGTCTTCATCTTCATCCTTATCATGTAAGCTCCACGAGGACAGCAATTTTCATTTTGTTCCCTGATGCATTCCAGGCATTCAGAGCAGCTCCTGGCACATAATAGGTGTGCTTCAAACCTCAGTGAACACTGAATAATCATTATCAATGTTAGGATATACTGCCTACTTCCTTCCTTCCAGGCACTAAGCCAAGTACTTTATATTCATTATCGCAGCAGTATGAGGGAACTGGGACACTGGAGCATAAGTAAGGGCAGAAGTGTCGTCTGTTGATGGAGCCACGCTTCCTACCCAGGCAATCTGACTCCAGTGAACACGCTTACCCACATCCCTCCCTGTGACGCCATCCCCAGCCACCTCTAATGCTCTTCTGTGTCCCTCACAGTTCCTTGTAGGACAAGTGGTGAATGTTTGTCAAATTAATGACAGGGCAAGACTCCAAACCAATGTAATGGCCCTGGCTGTTGACTGTATCTGATAGCTCTGATCTTGAAGGAGCCGGCACTTCAACCATCCAACACCAAGCCAGGGTTAATAAAGGAACAGGAAGAGGATTGACCAAATGAGTGTGCTGATATTAAACCCTGCCCAGCCAGGCAGTTAACAAGATTTTTATTGACAGGAAGATAAAGACTTCAGGAAGAAATATGATTCATTCTGCCTGGTCTTTAAGTGAAAACTGAGTAGGACCAGAGAGAGAATGGATCACTTCCCCTTTCAAAGACACTCTCCATAGTTTCTCTCCAGTGACACAAATGCAGCCAAGCAAGCAGCAGGGCCACTGGTTCAGCTACCACCTGGACAGGGGGGACAAGAAGCATGAAGAACTGGGGACAAGAGGAAAAGAGCTGCAGGTCCCCAGGCCATGGAGACTGCCCTGAGACACCAGGAGGGACATCCCTATATGAGCCAGGGAGTATGCTGAGAACTTTCCACCTGAGATGCAAGCAGGAATATTCACAGGGATATTCCTGGCAGCAATTAGACAATTAGAAAAGCCCCCATTCTTAATAATTCTGTGTAATTCATTTCAGCAAATATCTGCTAGTCACCTTCTCTGTGCCCAAGGCTGCATTAGAGGTTTGTATCTTTTATATCTGCATTGCCTAATAATAGTAGAAGCACGTAATAGTATGTGACACTTTACAGTGTACTCGTAACTGCCGCTCATCGTGATTTCGTACCCAAACGACAGATAACACAGGATGAACGTGGTGGGATTCATTATGCCGGTTTTATAGCTGAGGAAACAGGGTTCAGAGACCAGCCACTAAGCACTAACACTGAGTGTTTAACATGTGCCAAGCACCAGGCAAGAAGTCTGCACATATTGTTTTTATAACAGCTCTATAAGGTGGATACTTTATTAGCTGTGCAGATGAGAAAACAGGCTTTGAGAGATTGTTAAGTTTCCCAAATTGCACATACGGTGGGTGACAGAGTTGGTATGCAAATGCAGGAAGTTCTATACCCTCGCTCTAAAATTCAAGGTTATTCTGTCTTCAGAGGTTAAATAATTAGCCCAAGATCACGTAACTTGCTGGAGATAAAGCTCCACTCACACCCAGAGTGTTTTCCTCTAACCTTGCTGCTTGAGGAAGTTACGCATTCATATTGGAAAGGGTCCCTGCTTTAAAGGCGTTCGTCTTCTGAAAAGGAGAGCAAGACAAACATAATACAGAGCTAATATCAAGGTGAGGCCAAAGTCTGGCCTTCAGTCAATTAATAAGATCCCCAGGCATAAAACATTGTTTGCGTTCAGAATAGAAAGAAAATCAATTGGTACTGCGTCCCATAATGAACAGACCTTTATCGAGAATTTAGCTCACACTAATGTTTTACTTGCCTTGGCAGAGGCACTTACTGCTCGTGGAATATCCAGATGCCGCCCACATCTCTTTGCCCCTTTGCATTTAGGCAGAGCTATGTGATTCCTTTGGGACAATAGGTTGTGAATGGAGGTATGTGTATCACTTCTGGACCAAAACAAGAAGAGCACATGAACTTCCTATATGTTCTTTTTTTCCCAGAAACATTCCAGATTATGGAGTCTTTGTCACCCTGGCTTCCTAGGTCCCTCTGAGGAGAAAATCCTGATGAATTGTACTGGACATGTAGTGTGGAAGAGAAATCCTTATTGTGTGTTAAGTCACTGCAATTTGACATAAACTTGTTATTGCAGCATAACTTAGCCTATCCTAACTAATGCAGAGGCCAGATACCATGTAAAAGGAGACTACGCCAAGAATTTATTTGAATTGTGCCTTGGTATTTCTGCCAGGGAAAGATGAACATGGGAATTTGTAGGCCAGAAGAGAGAAGAGATCTCCCCACCCTGAGAGCAGTAGGTGTGTTTTGGGATCTAGGCTCGGCTACAATTGGATTTGGGAAGTAAGATGAAGCCAGAAAGAGCCCTTAGTGCCACACCTAGGGGTCCAAATTATAACATGATGAGGCTGAGAAGTGCCTTAAAGACCATTTTATATTTGAAGAAAAGGATACTTTGAGATGAAGATTAAATTGTCCTCACTCATACCACCTGGGCTCCATCCTGTAGGTAGAGAGGACACTTTCGGGTTTTGTTCAAGAGAAGGACAGATTGAAGAGTCTGCGTTAGGAGAATGCAAATGGCAGTAGCGTTAGTGTGGTTGACATTTGGAGAAACTGAAGCCAAGGAGACAAGTTAGGAAGCCTTTTTCTAAGGCAAAACCTAGAAAGCTCGTAATACTGAAAGTTGGACCCAACTCTCTCAGATTTTACTGACATAAAGATGGGAAGGATTTCTGAGATGAGAGGTTAGTCTGAGACAGCACACAAGAAATCCAGGTCCCGACATCCAGGAAGGGGTTTGTTCCCATCCACCTGCCCTTAAATCAGAGCCAGTCCCTTGTCCAGGGCTTGGCATGTACATGTTCTTTGCAGTACCCACATTCTGTTGGCCAAGAGAGCTCTAGAAAAAAGAAACCAGAGACCAGCCCTACTTTCAAAAAAGCTCTCTCCCAAGGACTAGCTGCCTCTCGTCCTTAAATGTAGCCGTGTGGTTCATTTGCTTATTAATCTATCAACAAATTCATTTATTCGTTCATTCATAATAAATGTACATTGAACACCATTAGATGCTAGGCACTGTGCTATCTCCTAGGCATACAGTCATGAGAAATCAGCCACAGTACCTTCAATTCCTGACTCAGTTCCTGTCTAGCAGAAAAGTTGTATTTTGTCATTGCTTGATGTCTAATTATAAACTATGCTAAGGGTGCTGAGCAAGAGCATCAGGTACTTCCGAGCCCATCTAAGAAGGGCATATTCTAGTTTGTTGGTTAAAAGAAGGCTTCCCTGAGGAAATGACAATTACACTGAAAACTAAGCTGAAGCAAAAATTAGGAGGATGCTCATCCTGGGCAGAGAGAAAGGCAAATTGCAAATGTTGTGAGGAGAGGCCATGGCATTTAGAGTTCAGAGACAGAGGGAGGATCAGGGAAGATGGAAGATGAGATGAAGACGTGAAATGGTTCCAAATTCCTTGCCATGACCTACCAGGCTGCAGGAGGGGACCCCACCTGAGAGCAACAGGAAGTCCCCGGCTGGCATGGAACATTGACCAAAAGAACCAGCTGCAGATTTGCTGTCAAACTAGCTGAAATGTGGGAATGGACATGAGGGAGGCCAGAGAGCATGGGGTGAAGAGTTAGGGGCTACTGCAATTTCCCAGGAAGGGGATGATCATGGTTGGTTAGGACCCTGCAGGAAAAGGTGGGAAGGACATGGATTTGAATGATGTACATAAAGTTACGAGACTTGACGGTAGACTGGGAACGGAGGATGAGGGAGCGGGGCTGAGGGTGCATTCTGGTTTTCTGAATTGCATAGCTGTGTGGATGGGGCTGATGTTCCCTGAAATAGTGGAACCAAGAGAAGCCAGGTTTGGGAAGGGGGAAGGTAATTCGTTGGGTTTTGAGGAAGCTGGAAGAACCCGGGCTGGGACCGTAGATGCCAGCTGGTAAGGACACTTGAGGACTTCTTATTTTCTGGGTGGTGATACATCCTGTTCTCCATGCCTCCCTGGAGGACCCTGGGCTTTAGAACTGACCGGTCCCTTCCCAGACCCCTGATCAGAGGAGCGGGACTAATGCTGTCATGCTCTCACCCTGTTGGCCACAATTTTGATTCAGAGTTCAGAGCTACAGCATTTGACCCTTAAATCTTGTCTGTATTATACAGTTTATGCCTATTAAGCCCAGTTTGGCAGTTGACTTAAGATCCGTAATGAGAACTTTTTTTACAGGAATAGACACACGAAGACCATACAGAACTGGGAGCTGGGGCACAACTAATGATTTGGGATTTTCCACTGTTTACAGGAGAGTCCCATCAACATCCCAGGGGAACACAGGATTTCAAGGTTCCAGAGAAAGAATAGTTGTTTCTGGTGGGGGATGTGAAGGAAATACTTCCTGTGAAACTTACATTTGAGTTGCATGTTGGAAATGAGCATGAATTTAGACAAATGGTGATGGGAAAGGAGGGAGAGTTCAGGCAAAGGAAACAACGTGGGCACAGGCAGCAGACAGCTAGGGAGAAGGCACGGTTCCTCCCCGAGGCATCCTCCAGGACCCTCCACGTTGGTGCCCTGTCCTGAGCTCAGAGCCTTTACCATTCCTTACTTCCTCACTTGGTGAGAGTGATTGCTACCTGGAACAGGGGTTTCAGATCAGCAGTCAGGGGCGGGATCACACTGGACGAAGAGGAAGTGTTTGAAGACAGGGAGCAAAGAGAACACAGAGAAGACACTTTATTTCCCACCCACTTCCCTCTCTTCTACATCCGCATACATGCCTCATGCCCTCAAATAGCCTTTTTGACATCGCCAGATGTGCCCCCACTTACCTCTCTCCCCATCTTTAATTATGCTATTCTTTCTGCCAGAAATGCCCTCCCTTCTCCATCATCTTCTGTCCAAATCTTACATCTTCTCCACAATACGACTCCAGGGCAAGGCCCCAGGACTCTTCCCTCCCTCCCCAGCTGGAAGTGACGCCTCCCTTGCGGCAACTTGCCTCAGTGCCTCTCACTTGGCACCTCTTACATACCGAGCTCATATGCAGTCTACTTGGGGTCATGCTCTGATGTCCCTTGAGGCAGGGACTACATTTTGTTCCTCCTCGGAGACTCAGGACAGCCTAGTTCATCAGTGAGAGCTTCACCAATGTTAAACAAACAGAGGGTAGAGCCTGGATCTAGAATTTGATTCCTCTTTCCAATTCTGACTCCCATCAGCGAAACACACAGGAGTAACGCAAAGCCAGCTACACCCATGGAGTGCTTTTATTCCATAGCCTAAAACCACAAACAGTGAAACTCCGAGCCCCTTGGAGATTTATCGCTGAATTTCCTTTTACTTTGTCTGAATTTTACAGCTTTATCTTGTGGGGCAAAGTGCTTCCTGCCAGTGTATTGGTGATTCCTTTGGGGCCCACGTGCTCTACCTCCGGGTGGAGGGAAGATGACCATGGCAGGAAGAGTCTTGCTCCTCTGCCCACCAGGCTGCCCAGGCTGAAGTCCAGATGTCACGATGTGCATGTGCCTATGCACACGTGTGCTGTTTGTGCAAGTAAGTGCATGTGTGACCACAGACACGGGGGACGATGCAGGTGTGGGCATGGGCATCCGTTAGGACCTTACCAGCTCAGTTCTCTATTTTGGAAAATTTTTGTTTTGGGCTCATTCACAAGCTGAGAGGATGAGAGACCCAGAAAGAGGGAGAGAGAGCTATTCCCCAGCAGTAATCACGTTACTGAAAACCACCAGCAGTCACCGTGTTTATCTTCCTCATTTATCCAAACCCCAAACAGCCCTCTGCAGCAAATCACATTTCAGCAGGGCAGATTATTCTGTCTGTAGCATAACCTTCTCATTGCATCTCTCTCAGGAGCAGCCTCTCTAGGTAAATATAAATCTCATTCTAATAGCAACATTTGGAGAAGTAATGTTATTTGCCCTGATTTAGAGAAAACACAACATCAGCTCTGGCAAAGCTGATCTTTTTCCTTAGAAATTAATCAAAGGCACATAATACAGAGGCAACGCGGATGCTCTCCTGGCAGCGTGGAGCACTGGTGCGTGTGTGTGGCATGTATGTGTGTGTGTGTGTGTGTGTGTGTGGGGTGGGATGGGGGCTTTGATGAATTGTTTCAGCCTCCTAACCCCTTCTCTGGAGAGGAAGAGTGGGCTCCCTTTTATTTATTTCCTGTCATGTGAGCGGTTTCCGGAGACCAGTTCGGGAGATTCATACAGAGTTGAGAGAGATCAAATGGCTATTTTTCACTGCATAAGTGAGAATCTGCACGTTTTACCCGAAGGGGATATGAAAACTTAATCCAGTATTGACCTCCTCTGCCTTTGGAGGCGAGCGTCTGAGAGGGCAGCGCTGGGGCAGGCGGCTACCTCCGGCGAAGGATGGATGGTGGGGCAATGGGATCAAGGTCGGGGGGAGGGAGGAGTCACTGCCTTTCTGAGTCTACTCCACTCTGGCTCCTGAGGATAGGGAGAACTGTAATCAATGATTTAAAAAATAACAATTACAGTACAGCCATCTTCTAATGTGGCCCTTGCTGCTCCTGGGTCAGTAAGGCATCGTGGGAGAAAACAGGGGTCCCCAGGTCAGATGTGCTTAATTGAGATCCCACCTCTATGGATTACAAGCTGAGTGATCTTGGGCTAGGTACTGCCCATGCCTCAGTTTCCTCCTTTATAAAGTGAGTGGATAGGATAGTTGTGAGGATTAAATGAGTTAATATGTCCAAAGGTCACAGAACAGCATCTGTACTGCGAACACAACCCGTGAACTATCGTATCGTTATCATTGTTATTTCTAGTATTAATTAACCCTCCCTGTGAACCTCTTTCTGACCCATGTTCCTGTGAAAACCACATTACAGGAGAGGATCAAATGTGTGGGCTCACAAACCTCATAGGCTACCAAAAAAAAAAAGCTACAAAGAGCTCGGGATGGGGTGGGAAGACAGTAGGAGTTCATCCATCCATCCTTCCATGGCCTAGGAAGGCCATGGCCTCTGCATCTGGGCCAAAGACAAGCCTTCTGTTTTCCTTGGGTTGGTTGTATCACATCAGCCTTTACGGTCAGAGGCCATTTCCTGTCTTCCAGTGCAGAAGTGGGCTTCTAACCACATTTAGGGCTGGAAAGAGCATAAGATGAAGAAATCAGGTTCAAACTGAATATCAGTGGGCCATGTGATTTGTACAAGTCCTTTCTCCTCTGTGGACCTCAGCATCCCCGTTTATACCACAAAGAGGTGGCATCCACAGTCCACCCCCTACCTTCATCCTCTACGTAAGCTTGACACAACTGTACTCCGGCAGCGGGAGATACCGTGGTAGTCACCACTGGTGCAGCACTCAGGCTGGAGAGGTGAGCAGAGAGGAAACGACCTGCTGACTGTTGGCATCTCAGTAGTTTTCTGTGTGACCTGGGGAAGAAGGCAGAGTCTTCTGCCTGACCCTTCCTGAGACGCTCTCACAGTGACACCGATAACAAAGACCAATCAAAATGAAGGCACTGGCTTTTATGCATCAGCCGTGTTACCTCCAGAGAGCTGGTGGTTCCCAGACTTCTTCATCTTGTGACCCCTGAGGGTTCCTGGCGTTTCTGGGCTCTGGTCATCTCACTTTCCGGAGGACACTGTGCATGATGCAGGCCTTGCCACCCCCCAACAGCCTCAGACAGCGCTGCACGTTGTCTCCTTCTTGTTCTGTGGCTCTTGTCAATCTGGGGGCTGGTGACCACCCTCAGGGAATGGAGGCTGGCCCCGGGATTCCAGTGCCTTCTCTTGCACAACAATTTCAGAGCAGGGCTTGGGAAACTCCATGTTTCAGAGAGAGCCGGAACACCACTGTCTAGACAAGGCGAGAGCACTGAGTCCATTCTCAGCGGTCAGAGAATGGATTAGTCAGTAAATCCTCAAACAGGGATTGAACACTTACTACATCCTCATAGCAGGAGAGTAACCTACGAATGCAAACTGGTACTAGATGCTGTAGGAGGCACTTTACATGTGCTATCTCTTTAATATTTACAACAACCTAATGGAGGAGCTATTGTGTAGTACACATTTTACAGCTGGAGAAACTGAGGCTCAGAAAGCTTTAAGAATATGCTAGTAGTATTCCACTGTATATACATACCACAGCTGCCTTATCCAGTCATCTTTTGATGGACATTTAAGTCAGTCCCATGTCTTGGCTATTGTAAATAGTGCTGCATGAACATTGAGGTGCGTGTACCTTTTCAAATTAATAGTTCCCTCTGGATATATGCCCAGGAGTGGGATTGCTGGATCACAGGGTAAGTCTATTTTTAGTTTTTTAAGGAACCTCCATACTGTTTTCCATAATGGCTGCACCAAACTACATTCCCATCAACAATGTAGGAGGGTTGCCTTTTCTTCACACCCTCTCTAGCACTTATCGTTTGTGGATTTTTTTTAACGATGGCCATTTACAGGGAACTATATTCAATAGCTTGTAATAACCTATAGTGAAAAACAATATGTATATATAAAACTGAATCACTATGCTGTACACCAGAAACTAACACAACATTGTAAATCAACTATACTTCAATAAAAAAAATGTATATACTAGTAAGTGAGATCACCACGACTTGACCCAGAGATGTATGAGAAAGTGGAAGGCGTGGCTTCTGCCTGGTTGGTTGGGGAAACAGGATGTGGCAGGTTTTGTCTTGTGCTGCATTTGATGTTTTGATGCCTGTGACAGATAAGAACGCGGTATGAGATTATGAGATGTGAGAGTCAGCTCACTGTGGCCAAGGGAAGTGAGGAAAGCTGAGTGGGCTTCCGGCCAGGCTTTGCAGGATAGCGAGGGATGCTCTAAGCAAGAGGAGACCAGATTAGGGGAGGAAAATTGCACTAGCAAAGCCACCCAACTGTGCCAGTCAAGATCCTATTTCCATCTAGTTATCCTGGGGGAAGGATGCTGATTTGGCTCATGGAAAAAGAGTTAGGAAGCAAATGTCAGGTATCACCTCTCATTCGGAGCTGCAGCTGGCCTGCAGAACTGGGGTCGGTCCATACAGAAACGTGGTCCAGGCAGGGGGACTAAGAAAAAGTCTTAGTGGTACGTGGTAAGGCTCAAATTAAAGTCAAGTTGGATTCCTAAGCTACAGCTCCTTAAACGTTTTCAGCAAATGTCATTAGTGGGAGAAAACAAAAAGACACACTCCTGGAATGTTTACCTGTTTGGATTTTAAAACTTCCTGCCATGCTTGTGTAATTCTAAAACATACCCATGTTTGTTTCTGTTTCAATTCACTTATTAATTGCACAGATATTTATTGAGTTCCTATTGTGTGCTGGGAACTGTTCTGGGCACCAGGGGAAAAGCAGTGAATATAACAGGATTTCTATCCTCATGAAGTTCCATTCTGGAATGTCTTCCCACGTTTCGGTGGAAAGTGGTAGTTTCTTGAAGATGTAGCACATCCACCATGGGCTTCCTGGACGCCCAGCACCTTGCTGGAGGAGGTCCCCGGGAGCAGGCGCATCCACATTTGAAGAGCAGTGTCCCCAGGAGACACTCTGGCAAGTCATGGGAACAGGAAGGACTTCCCTCCTTTACTTTAAGGATTGTTCTGCTAAATCTGGGGCTGGATCTTCCAAAGCCGCACATCAATGACAAAGTCGAATTCTCTTCCTCTCCTTTTATCAACAACCCTTAGGAAGAACCGGAAGCTTGCTCCTGTGATCCCTCATTGTCACTGCGTCGTGCCTCTCCCCGTCAGCTCTGGCTGCCAACAACAGAAAATCCAACCCCAAACGCCTGGACCGGTAAGTACCACGTTATTATCTGACCTAAGAAGGGACGTGTGATGGGGGTTCCAAGGCGACGAACTCAGCACTGCAGCAAGCATTTCGAACCTATATTCTTTCCCCCTTTTTCCTTCTCTGCCATGGTCAGCATGCTGGCTCGCCCCCAGGCCAGCTCTTTCATAGCCCCAAGAGGACCACTACGTTTTCAGCGTTCATGTGCAAGCCTCAGGGGGAGAGCGCACAGCTTGTTTGCTCTACGTGCCTTTTGTTTGGTTGGCTGTTCTTAGAGCACCGGACCTTACCCAGAAGCCCCCCTCACATCTCAGCCAGAGCTGAGTCACGTGATCTCCCTCATCCCGGTCCCTGGCAAAGTGAGTGGGGCTTCCACGATTGGCTGGCCTTCCTCCCTTTGCTGGAAGATGAATCTTGGATGAAATAGGGATCTGTAAGCAAAGAAGAAAGGCGAAATGGCTGCTGGGTGGGCAGCAAAGAGTGCCGACACCATGGCTTCCTCTCATATGTTGAATTCCAACAGGATACTACCGGATAGGACGTAAAATGAAAGCCCCTGTGTATTGATTGCTTCCCGCCTGACAGACGCTGCACTTGGCCCAGTAAAAACCATTAACTCCACCTGGCCCCAGCCCTGTTTTTTCTTCAGACCCCCTCTCGTACCCTGAAGTTATTTTGTCTGCTTACTTATTATTTTGCCTCCCCAGTTAGAAGGCAGGC
Source organism: Vicugna pacos (assembly GCF_048564905.1). Lineage (NCBI taxonomy): Eukaryota > Metazoa > Chordata > Mammalia > Artiodactyla > Camelidae > Vicugna > Vicugna pacos. Next base: position 85,109,638 of record NC_132997.1, on the reverse strand, counting down.
TCTAGGAAGGCAGCCCTCATGTTTCTTTTGTTTATTGTTCCAACATCTAGCACAGCACGTAATTGGTCCTCTGTGAATATTTTTGAAGAAATAAATAAATGAATTCTTTACGAGACACATGGTTCTCCCTCTTCTTCTATAGCCAATCTTTCCGTCTTGCATTTGGGGAAACTGCCTAATAGAAGTTAGGTAATTTGCTCAAGGTCGCTTGAGGATCACATGACATAATCAAAGTTTAAACCCCATCTGTCAGATTCCAAGTCTATGCTCTGTCCCCAGTGCCCAGTGTTATAATCCTTGTCCATGTGAAGAGACAGCCTTTGACTTAATGATTCCTCTCCCTTGAGCAGCTGCAAACTGACGTTCACCTGTGCTCCTGCTCGTCCCCTGGTCTAGAACCTTCTCTACTTCTCTGTGCAGAGCCTCCCCTCACATACGCACATCAGTGTCCAAAGCTCAGTTCAGACCCCTCCCCTTCCTGAAGGCATCATTCTCTGTTCCCTGCATCCATCGTTCCATCCTCTGCCTCTGGCTAAACTATCCCACCGACTCAGGCCCGCTATCCCCAGGGAAAATGAAAGCCCTCAAGGATGGGGCTATCCCATCTCCTTGGGAAGCAATATAAAAATAATAGTTAAAACTTCAGATTAGAGGGTCAGACTATCCTGGTGCAAATCCCAGCCCCTCCACTTGCTGATTGTGTGATCTCAGACAGGTTTCTTCACTTCCTCAGGCCTCAGTTTCCTCACCTGCAAAATGGGGGTAAACCACTTAATACAAAGCCCGTATAAGAGCCATGTAAATGTCAACCATCACTTTTCATTTTTCTTCTATTCTTTCCCCGACAGTGCCAGGCACCTAGAAGGTGGTAAAGAAATTCCTGCTAACATGAATTTGCCAATCCACTGGCTACTTCCTCAAAATGTGGCATTCCGCCCATACTGGACTACAAATGCCAAGGACAGGCATTGCTCGTGTTTTTTCCTTCCTCACTACCCGTTCAGAGTCTACCGCAGTAGGAAGAACTTGACAGGTACTTAATCCTAATGGAAAGCAACAAACCCAAAAGGCCTAGGGCTTTGGAGAAAATTCTCATTTGAGTTTCTTTTCTGCCTTTCCTTTCTCCTTTAATTGTACATCTCTTCTTTCTTCCTGAAAACAAATTAAGCCCCATTGAGCCCAAACTGGTAGTGTTTTTAAGTCATTTTCTTAACGGATATGAATTGACCGTAATCCTTTTGTTTCATGGCACCAGCCGTTGGTCAGGCAGGTGACTGAGATGAAGACTTTAATCACTCCAAAAATACGGTGTTGGCTTACAAAACATCAGCCCTCTGCTGCACTGGAGAGTCATTCGTGATGACACCGCAGGGAAGGGACCTCAAGGAACTTTAATTGGCTTTGGCTGATTTCAGGAACTAGACTTCCCTTGTAATTTGCTGCAAATCTCATACAATTCCCTGCAATAAGATCAGTCATGGGACACTGCCGTAAGAACATCATAGAAAACGGCTCAAGGCCAGATCCATGCACCACAGATTCGTTAGGGAAGCTGGGTCCAGACCCAGCTTCTCATGCACTTGTCTGTGGGAGGACTCACTTCTCAGGACTTGACTTTTAAAGGCCACTGGGAGAGGTGCTCCCAACAAGGTGTCACATCTGCCCTTTGATCTACACTCAGGTGAGCCCAGAGAGAAACACTGATGAGAAGGAAGAACAAGAGGGCTGGTTCACTTTGGGCAGGAGACTGTGTCTCCAAAAAAAAAAAAAAAAAAATGAGTCTGAAATTCAAATTAAAAACAGCATTTCAGTTGAAGCCATCCCCAGTGGCACCTGGGCTCACACACATACAGTAGACCTCATTAACTTAGAACAGGGATGGCAAATGGGTTTCATTTTGTATGACATGGCTGATCGATTATAGTGGCTGCTGAGAACACTGTGTTCAGAAAGATTTCCCCATTGCGTTTCAGCTCAACAAGACCAAATGCTGTGATCGTTCAGCAATGTCTGCTGTGGCGGAAGGAGAGGAAGTGATACCCAGGTGCTTACCATCCTCAACTTAGAATACTAAGCCGGGATGGACTTCTGTCTGAAATGTCAAAATATCTGTAAAATCTTGTTGCATTGTTATTTTCATCAACTGTTTTTTGTTGCAAACTGTAACATAAATCATAAATATAAATGTCCAAAGTTTGAGTGCTTACTTCGAAGTTTCTAATCCATGGACTCTCCCATTCTTTGTTTCCTTATCATTAGAGCCCTTTTCACAGGTTTGCCAGTGAGAGAAACAGGCCTCTGCCGAGGACCTGTTCTATGGTGATAAAGGAGAGAAACCTAAATCCCAGTATTGCTCATGGCACACTCTTCTCTGAGTAAGACCACCTTGCCACCGACTCCACACACCCACTCCCTGTTTCCATAAGTGGGTTCAGGCAGGCCCTGAAAAGAAAGATCCTGCTCATTCTCATCAGTGACTAGGAGAATTGTCTGGTGAGTAACTTAGCTGTTTCCCGGAGCTCGAGATCTGTGCCATTGGTTCAGAACCGTTGGCGGGAACCCGCGGGATGCGCAGGAGAAAAGATCACGTCACCAAAGGCAACTCGGGCTCCCTGCTGACGCAGCCCTCGTGTCAGCTCCGACAGCCACTTGGCAAATCCACCCCTCCAGTCCTGTTCTCTGTGACAGCTTGAGAGAGGGCTGGGGAAATTTTCCCTTTTCTGAGAGAAGTCAACAGAGCAAGAGACAGCATCTTTGCACATTTTGTGGGGACCTTCCATCTAATGGAAAAGGTACCATTGATTCAGGAGAAGGGGATGTTTCCGTGTGTCTCTGAGCCTGGAGCACAGGAGCCTGGCAGTAACCCTGGAATAAAGGCGGTATGAAGATTTCCGAAGACATTTCACTCTTTTCAAAGCCTGGTCCTGTAGATTTCAGGGGAAGTCTTAGATGTAAGACGAGTTTTCTCTGAAACAGCTGCCGCAGTTCCACATTCTGGCTGATCAGTTCCCCTTTCTAGCTGATAAAAGCAAGAGGACCTCTTCAGCATCGCCAAGAAAGACATTGGGAAAAAGTCAGCAGAGTTGGGCTAGATATTGGCTCAGAAAGTCATTATCCTCCTCTCTCCCTCCCCACTCTGACATCAATAGCTGCAGAATCATTCCTGGTTTTTAACAAAATTCTTGATGAAAATCTGAACAATTATTTGGTTTTACCTCCTCATGAAGTAGAAAATTTCCAAAGGGGGAAAAAAGGACTACAGCCTGATTGGAAATTAAGTTAAACTCAATTAATCTACATCAATGCATTAGGTTGCTTTGGTATTGTAATTAATTCTCAGTTGGTAATGCAGAGTTTGTCCCTGCAGACTGTCCCAGGAAGTGCCATGTGGAAGTGCTCTAATAGGGCTGGCAGCCTGGCTTCAAGGGCACCCGCAGGCTGATCGTAAGTGCTCGGAGGACAGAAACAAGGCTGATACTGCTCTGTTGGATGAACACGTGTTCACTTGGTAAGTGAGCATCCACAGAGTTTGTACACCAGCCTATCCATGGTGCCCAAAAGAGTCAGACAAATGCCTACCTTCATGGGTCTTGTGTTCTAGCTGGGGAGAGACAGAGTATAAACAAATAACTCAATCAATAAACAAGATCCTTTCAGGTGGTGACAGATGCTATGAAGAAATAAAACCAGGTACAAAAACAAAAAGCAACGAGAGGGGAAGACTCCCAAGAACTGAGACCTAAGTGATAAGGAATCAGCCATCATTCCCAGCAGAGGGAAGGTAAGTGCAAAGATGCCGCAGGTGGGCAACCTTGGTGTGTTCAGAAAACAGAAGGCAGACCAGCAAAACGTTACCTGGCGGTGAGACAGAGAAGACAGGAGAGGAGAATGGTGACATAAAAAAGGGACAAGATCATGGTACAGAGTCTGGGTTTTATTCTAAGTCCAGTGAGAAGCCACTGGAAGGCTTTAAGTGAAAGAATGACAGTCTGACAAAAGAGCTCTCTGGCTTCTATTTGGGAAGTGGATTAGAAAGGGTACGCCTTGAGGCATCTTATGTGTATATTCTCATTCTAAACCTGGGGTGGGGGTAGGTGAGGAAGTGTTGAACCAGAGTAAACAGGCAAGAAATAAGCAGGTTGTATTACATGGGTATAAGACAAGCTGCTGTTTTAAAAAAAATCCCTCAATATAGTAATTCAGAAAAGATACAAGTTTATCCGTCTCTTGTGTAACAGCTGAGCTGTCTAGGATTTGCAGGGCGGCACTTACCCTACAAAGTTATCAAGGACGTAAACTACCAGGTTGACCCAGCCATGCCCAAGCTATGGCTTCCTTCCCCGGATCCCAGGCAAATGCTGGAGTTTCATCATTTCCCAGCCATGGAGCAATGGGAGAACGCCAGAAAGTGGTGTGCTGGTCAGTGTTTAATGACCGACTCTCTTGGTGGGGAAAAAAACCTGATTTGTAACATTTGCTGATTTCCACAGTGTCAAGTCCTCCCTGGGCTGATTTGAAACTATCCACCTGACCTTGCTGAACTCAGAAAGAGATGCTTACAGTGGAATCTCGCAGGTCCTGACAAGCTGGCTCTGACACACCCCTTGGCTCCAGGGCAAACGCTTCCCCTGTGGGGCCATGACAAGGTATCACGCATCCAGGAAAATTAGACAGTAGGGCCTTGTGGAAGCCACACAATGATTAGTGCAAAAGGTTCAGAGTTTTCCTAAAATTCACAGAAAAGAGAACTTTTAGACAATAGGGGTAGAGCATGGGGGATTTTTATGGCAATAAAAAATTTATTCCACCTGATACTGTAATGGTGGCTACATGTCATTATATGTTTGTCAAAAATCCATAGAATGTATAGCTCAGAGTGAATCTTAGTATGAATTATTGACTTCAGACAATAATAAAACATCAATTTTGGCTCATCAGTTGTAACAAGTGCCACTAACATGTGCCACAACTTATACATATGTTAATAATGGGGGAAGTAGGGGGAAGGGATATGAGGGAGTGTGTTGGAATTCTGTACTTTCCACTCAATCATTCTGTAAACCTAAAATTGCTCAAAAGTAGTCCATGAATTTAAAAATTATAGACAAAGAATCACCATGTGTATGTATGTAAATGTGACTGTATACATGGGTCTGTGTTGTGTGTGTGCATGTGTGGTGTGGGTGTGGTGTGATGCCAGGGACCTCCTGAATCAGACGGCCAGAGACCTAACTGACTCACTCCCCGACCCCTGGACCCCAGGCCTGGCAGAGTAAGGCCAAAAGGCCATCCTGTGAAGAAAAGGCCCATCTTCCTTGAGTCAGCACGCTGCCCTCTCCGACAAGGAACGTCTCCCACTAATCGGGAGCATATTAAGGTGGGCTTGCCTGAAACTGCACTTTCATTGCCTGGAGAGATTTCCAATGAGAAGATGGATAAATCAGGGGTTCTCCCTGTCTTTCATCTCTTTACTTGTAATTCTCCTTTCTGCAGTCCTATTGGAAATAACCATCCAAGTGTGTTCTCTCTTGGGGCACTGGTGGTGGGGAGGGGAGATGACACCAAGGTAGAGCTTGAGAGAAGTCACTATCTGCCTCTCCTTATCCTCATCCCCAAAACAACTGCAAAGGATCATCTAGATCATGTCCCAAAATATCCAGTTAACTTGCTATCAAATTATGGTGGAATAAACGATGGCCTCCTAAAGACATCTGTGCCCCAATCCTCAGAACCTGGGAATATGCTTGCTTTTTAAATTTATTTTATTTTATTTTATTTATTTACTTGTTATTTAAGAATGGGAGTCTTTATTTCTGGTTCCTCTGTGTTAAGGGGTAAGCCCAGAAGTGCAGGCAATGCGCTTCTGATTAACAATGTTAGTTTCAGGTGTCCAGCAAAGCAATTTAGTTGTACCTATACAGACGTATGTACATACATATATTTTCAGATTATTTTCCATTATATCTTATTATAAGAAATTGAATATAGTTCCCTGTGCTATACTGTAGGTTCTTGCTATTTATCTATTTTATATATAGTAGTGTGTATCTGTTAATCCCAAACTCCTAATTTATCCCTCTGCCCACCTTTTCCTTCTGATAACCATAGTTTGTTTTCTATGTCTGTAAGTCTATTTCTGGTTTGTAAATAAATTTGTATCTTTTTAAAAATTCTACATATAAGTGCTATCATATGATATTCTCTGACTTTCTTCACCTAGTATGATAATCTCTGGGTCCATCCATGTTGCTGCAAATGGCATTATTTCATTCCTTTTTATGTCTGAGTAATATTCCATTGTTATTTATCCATTCATCTGTTTATGGACATTTAGGTTGTTTCTGTGTCTTGGCTATTGTAAATAGTGCTGCCGTGAACATTGGGGTTAGTGTGAATATGCTTCATATATGGCAAAAGGGACTTGGCAGGTGGGATTAAGGATCTTGAGATGAGAGATTATCCTGGATTATCCAGGTGGACTCAATGTCATCACAAGGGTCCCTATAAAACAGAGAGCAATGTACTGAGGGAAGCGGAAGGACAGAGAGGGAGACTGGAAGATGCTATGCTGCTGGCTTTGACAGTAGAGGATGGGTCATGAACCAAGGAATGCAGATGGCTTCTGAAAACTAGAAAAGGCAAAGAAACTGATTCTCTCCTAGAGCCTCCAGAAGGAATGCAGCCCTGCAGACCTATTTTAGGACTTCTGACCTCCAGAACTGTAAGAGAACACATCTGTGTTGTGTTAAGCCACTAAGTTTGTGATAATTTGTGGCAGCAACTTGTGACACAATAGGAGATGAATACACACACCTTCTACCTGGGAATCTGCTCTCTCACCCTTCTCCTACGCAGTCATTTCTTTTAGCACCTATCTGAAATCTGTGGTTCCTGGGCCGGGCCCAAACAGAACACACACCACCATCTTGCCTCTGTGTTCTTAGAGTCTGGCACAGTGGTTGGCTGGCATATGAGGGCATCAATCAGCATTTGTTGAATGAATGAGTGAATGAATGAATTCTGTTTTCCAAATTCATTCCATGCTTTAAAGAATGTCTTGGGAATTTTGGTTTTTTCAGTATTCTGTTTTTCAGTTGTGCTGTTTGCTTGAATCTACCCTCTATCCTGCAAGAGTCTACCCCTGCACGTGGTGGCTTCTAGCTGTAAGTACACATGAATTCATTTTCTTGTTTTTGACTTGGATCTGTGGTCTCAGCTCTTTAGGGGACTCCAGGTCCCAGGACTTCCTGCTGGGTAAATGGATATCTCAGCTTTTTTTGTGTATGGGGCATCAATCTAAACTAGAATCAGATGTGAAGCTCTGGAGAGCCCCAAAATATACAGCTCTGGGTTGAGGTCAAAAAGAGACAGTAACAGTATCCAGGACAGCACGATGATCTGCATGTGTAACTAATAAAGAACCTGGAGGCTGGTCTCTGTTCAGGCCTGGTGGGGTCACAAAGAGGAAAACTGCTCCCCTAACCCACCAGCCATCTCAAATATGCAGTGACCTAGGTCACAAGGGGACTAGGCCACAAATTACAAGCAGATGAGTTCGTAAGATGGGAAAACATCTCAAAGGATGTCTCCTTCTGAGGGCAGATCAGAGAGTCGAAGAGTATACAGGAATGCATTACAAAGGGATCTGGAGACCAATAGCTCAGCTTCTCTTTAGGGCTAGGCACATCACTTCTCCACGACCTCAATTGTCTTAAGATGATGTAAACAGCAGACGGCTGGGTCAGCATAAGTACAGAAAGGAGGCACACTCGTTTTTAACTCCAGATGGGTCAGCATGCAATGAGATAATTAAATGATCACATCAACTTTCAAGATCTTAATATTGAATAATTTCCCTTTTTGGTCCTTTATAAAATAATTGACCTCATTCAACCAAGAGTACACACACACACACACACACTCACACACACACACACACACCCCAGGAAGAGGGCTGCTTCTCTGAGGTGAAGATGGCTGCGCTAAAAATCAGCCTTTCTCACCCTCATCTCTGACTCCTTTCCACAAAGCTGGGAAATGCCAAGTGTCAAATATTTCCAGTGACTTAAGCCCCACAAGATGGAGCTTTTATTTCTCAGCGAGGACAGTGAGCAGGATTCCTCAGAGAAGGCACCATTTAAATGTCCCAAGTTGATTTGTCTTTCGATGGGAACAGAGAAGGAGGAGGAAGTTACCAATTAAACCAAACCCTCAGGCACAGACATCTCATTGCAAGCATCTGTCGAGTGGAACACGCTCAGGACCACTTCCTCTGTGCTAGAGCTCGTCTGGGGCGGTCGGCCACCTCTGAGGACGACCCCCAAGCTAACGACAGACGTTATTTCTGTTATTCCAAATGAGACCCCACTGCTGGGAACCGACATTTGGCGTTTCTGTAGGGGTTCGTTTAAAACTGGTTCCCCACAGTCATAAGGAGAAAAATTTACATCAGTTAAATACCAGGAAATGCCCCCAAGCTCATGCATCACTAAGGAGGATTGGCAGAGTCCACTTGATATGAAGAAAGACACTGGCAGCTTTGTAGCTCTGTTATGTTTTCTACAGACAAGCCTCATTCTCATAGTGCTCCACTTCAGTTTTAAACTGCAACCCACGAAATGACTGGGAAAGGGAGTTTATAGATAAAGAAATACCTTTAGGTAAAACTATATGGGAAAAATGTGATCTCACTTGTAATCAAAGATGTTTAAGCTGATATAACAATGAGACGCCACTTTTGTCTGTAAGCAATACACGTATAAGATGCGAATCTAAGATAATATCATATTTGTATCAGAGAGACTGAAGTTGGGAAATAATAACATTCTCATAGTGCACTAGAGAGAATGTCAACTGGTTAGATGATTTTAGATGGAAAACCAGTCATTATATTAAGAACTTTAAAAAGACCCTTTGAACTAGTAATGCCACTTCTGATAAAGTATTTGAAGGCAATTATTCAACACAATACACAAGAACATTCAAAGCAGTGCTATCCACAGCATCAAAAACAATAAAAATAAGAGGAAACACTCTAAATAGTCCCTCAATAACTACGAAGCATCTACGTGATGGAATGTTATGCAGTCCTTAAAAATAGTATATAAACACCATCTTAAAACATCTGGGAACACTGTAAAATGCAAATTTGGTCATGTTCCATTTAAAGAAAAGGATAAAGTTGTACATGTAGTGTGCTGACAACTTCTGGGGAGAGAGCCTTGTATTAAATGTAGGCACATCAAAATGCAATTGGGTGATAAGATTGTGGGAAATGTTTTTGTTTTTATTGTTATTTTGCATTTTCCCGTGGTCACGATAAGCACATACTATTTTTACAATCAGAGAAAGGTAAAAAAGATAAACAGACTATGTTTTAAAACGATAAGTAAAATTAAAAGTACAAGGAAAACGTGGTCCATTTATACCGCTATTGTAGGGAACATGAACTATACGAAAAGCCACATCATGTTCTAATCCATATGCAAATAAAACCCTAGTTCTAATCCATATGCAAATAAAACCCTAGTTTTTCTATGCAGAGCGGCATGAAGACGGAGAGTCTGGGAGTTGAAGCTAGTACTCTGATGTACGCCAATGCATGCAGAGCTATTAGGAAAAGGATTTGTGATAATCCTGTTGACACAACCCAGCCATTCTTACCTATTCCAGAGCTCAACTGGAGCACAAAAATATCGTAGAAAGACAAACAGCATGGGGTCATTTAGCAATTAAGGGAATTGCAGTGCTCAGATTGGAGGAAACGCTCGTTAATCTCCATTTCCAAATTTTCAATAATAGACTTCTCTGGAGGGTAAGAGAGAATAAAACACTGCCAGCTAATATTCACGTTGAGAAACACTTGGGTGCAGGAAATGTCTCTTTTGCCATTTTGGAAAGGTTAAGGCAATGAAATGCCACAGTAAAATGCTCTGGAATCTTACAGAGCTGCAGGTATCACGGGACACATTGCGATCCTAGCTCTGGAATGGTCCTCTGCAGCACTGCTGAGATGAGACCCCCATGGTACCGGAGCTCTCTTCATGTCTAACCCCAAACAATTTTGCCCATAACACATTCAGGAAAATTCAGGTTAGGAGATTGGTTTTCAAGAGGCAGTTTGGACTTCCCTGCAAACATACTACCCAGTTGAATCTGCTTTTGATTTGAAACTTTTGTTTCACCATAAAATACATAAGGCAGTAGAAGAGAATATATTGTAGGAAGTTGCTAAAGAAAAAGTCTTTATAAAGATGGTATTTTGTTTTAAAGACCCAATAAACAAGCAATATTATGAATGACACTGGACTTGAAGCAGTAGAACTGAGTTTCAGTACTAAATCTGCACACGTCTGGACTTCATCATTTTTCCTTTCTGAGATCCTGTTTCCATAATTGTAAACTGGAGGCAGAAGGGGCAAATAGGCAGGGCGGGTGAGAGTGGATTTGCATTAAATGAGTTCTGAATTCCATCACAGGCTTACTGTTCGCTGAACCAAAGAAGATGGGAAATCGCTTGTAGGGGAGCATCTTGCAAAGAAAGAGATTGGGCAAAAAACCACACCACTGGCTCCCTCAACATTGTCCACATCACGGATGGTTAAGTTTGCTAATGTCATGCAGCACCATCTGGATGCTACGCTTTAAACCACACCCACCACACAACTATCTAACATGAAGCACTTGCCTGGGAACCAGAATCAATTTCTTTGTCTCCGAGCAAGCCTCAAACTGCACATCACTCAAGCGACCATCCCTGCGCTCATGTTGTTAGTGGTCAGGCTTTTACTTTTGATCTTGGATGCCCGCTCCTTCTGCAGGCAGAGAACCAAGTTGCTACCAGGAGCCGATCAAGTCCTGCCTGTCACCTCAGCCCTGCTGCTGTACTTAGAAATTCCCCCTTGTGGTTAAGTCTTTGGCTGGTTCCCAGGCCTTTTCCCACCTCAGAGAACATGCACTTTTGAACAAAGCCTCCAGGTAACAGAGAAAATCAACTGATTCATCAGATCAGCTGTGTTCCCAAGCTATAGTGGTTGGTCGATATTTTGATGATCACCCCTGGCTACATGTCACTACAAAAGCAAGTCACCAAAATTTAGAGGAAGCAATATTTAGTAACTTGAAGTCTAGTCCTAGCTCTGCCACACACTTGCTAAACAGACCCAAATGAACCACTTATTTCTCTAAACCTTGGTTTTCTTTTCTAGAGTGTGTTTAGGTTTGTTCAGAAGGATTTTTCCTGTTCCATTTTGCTTTGTCTTAACCTGGCTTCAGTGCTAAAGTATACCCCAGGAAATTGTGTGTCATATGTAGGATGATCTTTCTAGCAGAAGAAAAACAGCTTTCCTCAGAGTCTCAAAGGGATCCAGAATCCAAAAGTCAATTAAAATTACTTCTTTAAGCAGATCCAGAATTTGTACACAGGAGGGGCTTGGTGGTGCCATGCTGGTTGGCAAACAATTGTCTGGAAACTGTGTTTGCACAGCGAGCATACTAATTGTACTTGCAGTGTACAACACAGACCAATCAGAACGGCAAGGTTTTCTAAAGATGCTTTACAGCCCACAGAGAAAATGCTCTTTGTCCACGCCATCGCTGTTATTTTCTCACCAACAGTGTTATTACTATTGAGGATGACTTTGGAAATGAAGGAGGGGCCAAAGCAATCCCAGGTCACCTCTTGGCTCCATCAATGGCTCTGTTTGTACTTGTAAGGTTTATAGAAGCTCCAAAGAACCAATTGCTTCTCCACGGAAGGCAAGCCCAGGAAACCAGAGAAGTATGAGGGGGTGGGGTACGCCACCAAGTAAGGTCAGAGGACCCGGCTGATGGGCACCTCAGCTGAATCTGGCCCGTTTCATAGCTGTCCCCTTAAACATCTCCTCCTCACCTCTCACCCTGTCTCAGTCTCATTTTTTTTAAAAACGCTGCAGTAACTTTACCAGCCTACTGGATTGGGGCATTGAACGAATTTAAAAAGATGGTTACAAACTGTGCCAGAGAGGAAAAGTTTTGAATACTTGTACACAATCATGATGTTTTAAATAATCATAGTCCCCACTTCAGGCTTGGAAATCAACACTCCTGGAGGTGTTAACATCATTATTTCGCAGGAATAATCCACAGGAAAACACACAAAAGCAAGAGAATATTGTTTCTAAACAACGATGTGGAAATCAGCATCAAGTGAGCTGATGACACATCATTAAATAAGAGATCATGTTTCCCCAAGGGGTCCCCTCGAGAACTGCATTAATTCAGACAACTTAGTTGGGGAAGGGCAGTTCTTTCCTGGCAAGCATAAATGTGCCAAAGACTATATTTGATGGTTATGGACCATTGTTTAGTCATAATGACCTCCTGGAGGAGTTTCCCAAGCGCTTACATGACAGATACACGGAAATTGGTCCATATATTTCAAAATTCTAAATACATGGAATGGCTATCCAAGATGGCCTTAGGATGATTAACAAGTTGGTGACCTCCCTGTGACCACCATGGAAACAAGACCACCACCACAGCTACCAGGCACTCCATGAAACAGAACACTGAAAAGAGTTTAACTGTCCGATGTTAGAAAGATAGTAGCAAATTATGATATGTCCATAAAGTAATTATGATGCTGTCAGTGAAAATTATGCTCTTGAAGAATATTTAAGGACATGAGAAGAACGCTTATGATGTGCTAAATGAATAAATTACGATTAAAGATTATATATAAATAAAGCATGATCCCAGGTATGTTTAAAAGTGATAATCTCTCTAACAGATAACCAGTAGTATCATTTGTTCCATCTAGCCTCTTTCTTCCTTACAATTCTGTATTTTAAAAGATAAATAACTTAAAAACAAATACCATTCTGTTATTCTGATCAAGAAAGAGCTTTTAAATGTAAATAGCTAGAAATAAAGAGTTTTTCCTAAAATTGGGAAGACGTACATCTTTTTCTCCCCAGGACGTGAATCTGCAGCATTTGATGAATTCAAAGGAAGGGCTATCTGTTCTATTGCTGGAAGGAACTTAAAACTTCTTGCCAGCCTCCTCTCCCTGTCTATTCTCCCAGATGCTCTGAGTCCCAAGACAGCACAGCAGAGCACAGTAGTCCTTGCCCTGTTCCTAGCCAGTGAATTTTGGCACGACAATGGGGACAGAGTTCCCCCACTCGTGGCCGCCTGATGGACTCTGAGCATCCTCAGAGCACCCTCTGTTGCTGGCACTTGAAAGCCAGTCTGAAGCAGTAACACATGCTATGGTCTGAGAACAGACTTGGTTTCAGGGGTCAGACACCATGTGCACCATCAGTGGCCACTGAGGCTGGCTTTGAGTATTCTTATGCTAGGAGCATGTTCTTCAAGTCAGACACAGGAGAGAAGGCACAGGCTGAATTCTGGTAGAGTCCTACTTCTGCCTGTTATGAGCTGTGTGGCTTTGGGCAGATGATTCAACCTCTCTGACCCTCAATTTTCTGGCCTAGCTGTCTAGGGGTAGATATTGCATATATAGGCCAGAAAATTGAGGGTTAAATGAGACCACATACGTATACTGCTGTGACCAGGGGCATGTGTGCTTTGGCATCAGTCAACCATCACATCAGAGATGAGAGCTCAGCTGTGCATTACTGCTCCGGAAATATATTGATCCATAATATGGAAGCATCTTTCCATAGCGAGCAAAAAGTCCACTGCAGAGACATGAAAAAAATGGCATGAACTTCAAGACAATCTTCCATTAAGGCTTCAAGGTAGTGATACCAATTTTACAGGAAATTCAGACTAGAAAAAGCCAAATAGAGGCTGAGATAATCAGAAATGACCATGGAAGAGGTGACATTTGAGGTAGGCTGGATGGCTAGGTAAGAAAAATATGTTTTTCCTATTTGTCTAGGTTAACATAATACTTTTTTGGTAAAATGCACCCAGCGTGACCATCCTGTAACCCCAAGTCTAAAGTCATAAAAAGGAGGAGTCAAATTTCCTTTAAATATCTATCCTCCCCTCCCACTCCTCCTGCTTTCCATCTTACTCTTATTTTTCATTTTAAGGAGTTTAGGGTTAATATCTTTGGGGAGTTTGTTAAAGAAAAAAGATGTCCAAAAATGGGAACATTCACAGGTTGTATAAGTCTGCAGGACTTATATTATGGTGGGTCTTCTATTTTAGAAGGCAGATGTACTTGGCAGTCAGATGGTTGGACGTCACTCTCAGCATCTCAGATTTTAACCTGAGATATGTCTAGTTTGGTGGGAAGTCAGCCCGGGCAGGCTATTCACAGGCACCTTCCGGTCCTATGTGGAGCCCACAATCCCACAAATACCCCTAAGAGAGGAAGCCACTTCCCAAGTGGCCCCAGTGACTCCTGAAGTGTGTTCCACATTGACTTGCTGTTTTGTCACCCAAGAACTATCTACCAGTTGGTAAACATTGCAGCACTGGGCATGCATTGCTCCTATGCCGGGGGACACAGTGGTAAATAAGAGAAAGTAAATCCTTGCCTTTACAGAGCCACATTCTGGGGAGAAGATGTGCACGCATATGAACAATGCAGAAGATGACTTCAGATAGTTCAATGTGTCACAGAAAACAAGGAAGGGCAACGGGTGATGGTGGATGAGTGGTCACTGAAGGTCTCTCAGAGGAGATGCCTATGAGCAGAAATCCGAGTGATGAGACTTGTCTCCTTACTGACTTGCAGCAACACCCCTCACTTCTGGAGGAATGACAGACTTTACAGAGTAACACTCTCTAGCCTGTTCTGTTTTTCAACGAGCATTGACTGAAGACTGCTTATAAACTATTTGTAGGGCGGGAGTGGTACTGTGATGGTCAAAGCACAGAATGTGCACAAGCATGGCTATTACACTGTGCAGGATTTCCCTTTTTAAATTTCATCTTCCAAGTAGACTGGGGCCAACCTGACAAACTGCTACGGCTGCACAGAAAAGCAGCTGAAGAGCTCTCTGAAGAAACCTGCAGATTCTCAGAGAGACTGACATTTGCACTAGATTGTAAAAGAAGAGCTGGAATTCTCCAGACCAAGAAGAGTAGAGCATTCTGGCAAAGGAAACAGCTTACTCCATATGACTAGAATCAAGGGAGTATTTCTGGGAGAGTGGAGAGGTTGCCACACACAATGGGGACTGGAAGGCCACCTGAGTTCCAACCACAAGGGGACTTGGATGCTTCCCTAAGTCATGCAGCCTTGAATCAGTTGGCCACGAGGAACCATGGGAGGATGCTAAACTGGGGTGTGACATGGCCAGGTGACTGCATTAGGAAGATCACTATGGGTGCCAGTCAGGGACAGGGAGAATCCAACCAATCCAGGAAGCAGAAGTGAGGTCTGACCATCTCTTTGCCAGACAACATTGAACATCCCCAGCCTGGAAGACTTTACCTGATTGAGTTGCTAGATGAATTATATAAAAGACAACAGGCAGATGTTCAATCAAGATGGCTCAATCATGACTATCAGGATTTGTTTCCAGGAAAGCCTTCATGTACTCATTCATGTCATAATTCACCTCTCATTCAACAAATTGAACTGAACATCTCCTGGGATCCAGATGCAGGATTTCACACTGAGGATACAGAGCATCAGAGTTGGCCCTGCCTGCTCTCAAGGAGCCTTTGTTCTTGAGAAGGAGGAAAATTCCTAAGCAAATAATTATCTCGTTGTGAAGATAATTATCTTGAAGGAAGTTCAGAGGAAGAACAGCCAATCCAATCCAGGGAGAAAAAAAATCTTCCCAGAGGAGGTGATGTCTGAGTAGGCATCCAAATTGGCAAGGTGAGTAACAGGAAGGATGCTCCAGGCAGAGACCTCAGCACCATCTGCGGGACAGTTCTGGGAATCTGTGTGACTAAAGTGTGGGTTTCAGCGCTAGGAGAGGTGGAAGAAAAGCCCAGCAAAGCAGATAAGGGACATGTTCTAAATTTCTGTGAAAGAAGCAGAAGGAGAAAGCAGAGAATTCAAGTTTATGATAAAAAGTTCATCGTGCATTTTCCTAAATGCTGAATTTCCTGCTGCCTATCCTTGGGCTAGGGTAACCACCTTGGACAAAGGAGAAAATGCGAGCCTTCTTTCTTCTTCTTCTTCTTTAGGTTTTAAATCCCACACTGATGAATCAATACGTCTGCTTTCCAGTGCAGGCTCTCAATTATCCGGGCGTTTGTTTTGCCATTCAGAAATGTGTGGCTGGGGAATCTTACTCTTCTCTCGATTTGACTCCATCCTCTTCAAGGCTGGCTGCTGCTCAACCACCAAGCAGGGCTATTTTTTCAGGGTGAATTAAATTGATAGACTCTTTCATATCCTGCAATTTCACCTGCCATAAATTCCAAGCAGCAAAAAGCAATTCCATCATTACCAGCTTTATTGTAGGCAGTGCCAGGGTTTGGAGAGGACACCAAAAGCTGGGGCAGCACCAAGGCAAAGAAGAGCCTCCAAGAATTTGCACATGGTGGCAGATATGACGAGGATTGATTATCTGCCCCCTCCAGATATCGAGTAATGTGTTACACTGTCAATTTATCTCTCTCTGAAACCACTTATGGATGCAGAGCTAAGATAGGAAGCCGGGGGCATCTGGGTCATTTGAAGTCATCTTGCCCACCTCCCCCTCCGTCTCATGAGCAACATTCATTTTGCAGATCAAGGATAGAGAATGGAATTACTGACCTCCACCAAGTATTCTTGTATTCCTCCATCTGTGGACTGCCTGTGCAGTGTGAGGTAATCTGAGCAAACAGGAGAGAAAAATCCCCAAGAATCAACCTGCTCATTGTGCCTTATTATCCTCTGTGCCCCGAGTCCGACATAGAGCCTGGCATACAGGAGTTGATTGGTTTTTTTTTAATTGAAGGTCGTTCTGAAGGATGACAAGCTTCATAGATAGGTAGGTGTGTGTAGAGTGTTGAGAGATAAACTGGGTCAATGGATTTTAATTATTTTTAGCTATAAAATCTTTTCTTCAAAAAAAAAATACTAGAAATTTCTGGTTAAGCAAGGACGGGGAGTCCTGAATCATACAAACCTAGTTCCCTTTTCACTTTTATCCACCTTTCTTCTCCCACTAATCCAACAAGGCACAAAGAGCAGGTGATCAGCGGTACTGAGTAGACTCCAACCAGGAAATGGGATGCCTGTCTCCCTCTTCCTGGAAGCGCCAGCCTCGTCCAAAGAAATGAGGCCTTTGGAACACAGCCTCTCTCTTACTTGGCATGACTCTGGTGTAGCAACAACTCCCTCCACCCACACTGAGAGGACAGAGGTGAAACTCACTACTCCAGCAATTTCCCTTGAGTCCTTCTCCTCATCTCGCACCCCACACCCGGGTGTCAGATTTCCATTAATTCATATGAAATGCAGGTGACAGAGGCAGTAGCAGAGCTATTAAAGACTGCACGAGGCATTCGCCTTCCAAATGTTTTCGGCTCGTTGCAGAACTTGGGGTACAGATCTTCGCCCTTTTTTGCAAGTCCTAAATGTCTATTTCTAGACAACAGGAAAAGTCTCATTTAACATCCTGTTAGACAATGAATACAGTGACTGCAGGGGTTTTCAAAAGATAGATGATACACAGCGCCTGATCTGAGACTGCTAAGTTATTTGAGAGTCAAGACAAACATACATGTGCATACGCACACACACGCATAAACACATGCACACACACGTGTGTGTCTTGCTAGACAAGTCACTAGGCTGTGCATTCTTAAGGAATCCTAGGAATAGACTGTCCATGGTCCACGCTGTGGTTGAGATGAAAAATAAATCCCTGTGGATTGGGTGATCAAGAAAGGATGGGACTGAAACTGTACTCAGAAGGATCACTGCCCAGGTTGGGGTGGGTGGTGTAAGAAAATGTGAACAGTGTGCTGAGCAGCAGACCTGCCATCTGGCTGGCCTGCAAGGATCACCCAGGGGAGTCATGACCGCCAAGATGGGACCGTCTCGGTGCCTGACAGTGGAGTCTGGACTCTATCCTCTAGGCAGCTGCAGAGCCATATGGGTCCTTGAGTTGAGGCAGGACAAGAAGAAGGTATGTGAAAGGGGAGAAGGAGAAAGGCAGCAAGTCCCAGTCTTTCCTTTAGTTCTGTCCATCACAGAGTTAGAGAAGCAGTTTCGTCATTTCAGCAATCACACAAACACCATCCCTGATGAAAAGCCTGGACCAAATAGTCTTGTGAGGCTAGGCCAGAAAACAGGAGATGTCACAGAGCATGAGAAGCTGTGCCCACAGCTAGATATTTGCAGGGGACTGCAGGGATGGGGATGCTGTTGAGATGTCCAGAAACATGGTCCAGACAGCTGCCCTTTTGGGTCACTAAGGCCCACAGTTCTTCATCAGATGCTTGAGGTCCTTCCACTCACCTGTGACTCTGACTACCTTCTCCCTGGAGGCTCAGATGGCCAGTCCCTCTGTCCATTTCTTGGATTCTGGAATCTCATGCACTTCAGCACAGCTGCCTGCCTCTTAGAGGTCAAAACCAAGACATAAGACAGTGAGACAGGAGATGGTGGTGGCACTGGCCTTAGTCTGGAGCTGTCTAGCCACTCAGTAGAGGAGGCAATTTCTAGACTCTCTGATCCCTGAAGTTGGCCTGGGCAATGGGCATAGTGGTAGCTACCAGCTGAGTATGATGCATGGTCTTGTTTTCCTATTAGAGAGTCTTCATTTCCAAGGGCAGGTTTGCTCTGAACTAACAGATAAAGAATGTCCCCTCATTTTTTGATACAAGGAATTTCTTAATTCCTTAATTTCTTGAGTTGGGCTTCTGTTGTCAACCAGAGAGAAGGACAGAGAGGTCACACCACTGAAGTATAATCCTTTAGGCTGACTGAAATATGAAATAGACATAGTTGAAGACTGGGACTTCAGCCTGGATCAAGATCAAGTTCAGCTTCTCTGGTTCACTACTGTGTCAACGGGAGGTCCTAAATCCCAAATGGCCATGGCCATATGTGCAACAGAATTATTTTCTAGTGCAGCACACACTCCCTGATAACTAAAAAAGACCCAAGTACCTTATATAAAGTACATCCCTTATGGCATAAACCCTAAGGACAAAAAGAAATGCTGAAAAACAAAAATCCAAATTTTTATCTGTTTACACTAATCATATTGTTAGTGATGATGTTGAAATTATTATTTTAAGATTTTTACGTGTATCGCAGGATAAAGCAAATAAGTAATATATGATATTCTAATTCTAATATCTCAGGTGTCCTTGAGACCTGGGGTTCTCAGAGTGGAAGAGAGAGATGCAGTTTGTGAGAAAGGCTATCTTAAGAAAAACTGTGTTAGTTTAAAGAAGTATCAGTATGAACTTAAGCTGTATTTTATTTTAAAACAAATGAAATAACATATTTCCTAATTCTGTTCTCTAAAAAGACTTAGAAAGGCCTAGAAATATTGAGCTATTCCAAAAAGCAGAGCCTGAAAAAAGGATCTGGATTCAGGTAGTTTGGGGGCAGGGCGACAGGGGATGGGGGTGATCCCAGGGTGCGAGAATGAGGCATCAGAGAAAATAAGACAGGGAAAGCGCCAAAGTCAATCAAAGGTGTGTTTTCAAGGTCACAGTGTTGGGCACAGGGGGTTCGATTTGATCCCAGAATTGTCCATCTGCAGATGGGAGGCCTGGAGAGTATCTCTCACTCCCAGTCCCCTTTGGATGAGTCGAAAACTCCAAAGTTGATATTTCCCCACATTTCATAAATGTGAAAACACACGGCGTACCTTTAGGAGCAACATTTTTACCATCAGTGGGCGTCTGAGTTCCCACAGAAACTTCCACAGCTGCAGCTGAACTCAGGCAGAGGTGACACGGGCTGCCACATGCTGCTACCACAGATGCATATGGTGGTATTTAGAGATGAAGTGCTACGGGTCTGGTTGGGATTGTTTTCTAGATAAAGGAACAAATGTCTATAGATGAAGTGAGCGTATGGCCAGAAACGCATAATCATTCAGGCTGAGTAAAGAGTAGCTGGGGGCTGGTTAAACTATTCTGTCTAATTCTGTAAATGTTTAACATTTGCTATAACAGAAAGTTAGAGACAGAAAGAATAAAAAAAGAAAGAAGAAAGGAAATAGGGTGGGAGGAAAGAATGTGGGTGTGAAAGAGTTTTTAAAAGAACAAATGCCCTGGAGTCAGAAATCCTAGCTCCACTTAATTGGACAAGTCAAATCACCTTTTAGAGTCCTGGCTTTCTCATCGAAAAAGTGGAGCTGGTAAAAAGAATCCACTTCTTAGAGTTAATATAGATGAAATGAAAGTGCACATACTGTATCAGACAATGTCACTCACACAGTAAGTGCTCAATAAATGTTAGCTATTACCTTATTATTGTGAAAACGCCACGTCCAGAGAGAGCAGGAAGGGGTAAGCAAGCCAATTCGGGTTGGCCAGGGAGAAAGCGCGTCAGGGGCAAAGTGATTTCACAGTCCCCTGTGATTCTGCTCAGCTAACCTATTCTGAAATACTCAGAAGAAGGAAAAAAACAAGAAAGCCTTGTGTTGTGTGTGCCTCCAGGAAACCGTTATTGCAATAGGAGGCCCCAACTGCCCAGTCCACTGGAGTGACCCCTATTTGAGAAAAGTATGGAACGACACCTGTTTCTCCCTTCAGAGAAGGAGACACGACCAGAGTGACCTCACTTAGCGGCTGAAGGAGGAGGAGGGCACGGCAGCGTCTCCAGCATGAAGCGTTCCAGAAGCGGTGGTCGGGTCATGATGAGATAATGACTCTTTTGTTGGCTGCTGCTGCT
This sequence comes from Vicugna pacos, assembly GCF_048564905.1. Taxonomy (NCBI): domain Eukaryota; kingdom Metazoa; phylum Chordata; class Mammalia; order Artiodactyla; family Camelidae; genus Vicugna; species Vicugna pacos. The sequence goes on along the minus strand of NC_132997.1, from coordinate 85,088,871 downwards.
GCTAGGTACCATTTCCTCCTCTCATCACATTGACGCCACCATGAATCATTCCCTTCCGATTCTTAAAAGAGATCATCCCCTCCTCATCGAATGCCTTCCATTCTCAAAGGACCAGCATGAGAACTGGACAAAGTGAATGGCAAACCCAGGGAGGTATCGAGTGCTGTACAAAAGGACCCTCTTAGAGTGAATCCTTCACCAGCTGATGCTGTTCAGGAAATGAAAGACGAAACCTTCTCATGCTTTGAGAGCCGCCCGGAATCCTCTTTTTATTTCCACCCTTGTTGAAATCTTTCTAATGTGTATCAGCCCAACTTGCGGCTGTGAAAACAAAGTTTAATTTCTGAAGACTTTGATCCCATTGTGCCTCGGGGTCATCTTTCTGACCATCTATAGTTTTGTGCAAGAAGATCAATAACTCAGAAGTCGCCTGACCTCAAAACACTGCAAAAGAATTGCTTTCACTAGTCAATAATAATTTTCTTTCTTGTCACTTGCCTCTTATATATGAAAATTGAGTGCCAGGAAACAATTTGGCTATTTGAATGTTCTAATAAATTACATTTTTATTCCATTTTCCTGGCTTATATGAATCTGGTGTTAACTTGATATAAAAATCCCTGTAAGTCAAGTCCAAGGTTTTCCAATCATTTTAGAGTTCCAAATGGGTATGTTATAAATGGTGCCTGAATTACATTTATTGACTAAGTCTTATCACCATTACTGAGCCATTTTGAATATTTTATCTATAATTGGAGAGAAGACTTCATGTAAAAATTCTTAAACTCTCTTGGGTCACAGTCCCTATTAAGAAGCTGATAAAAATCATAGACTTTCATCCCTGGAAAATGTGTATATGCATTTAAGGCTTGTCTGTAGACTCCTCAGGGTTCCAGGAACCCCAAGCTGATAACTACTGGTTGAGATTTTTCTTTCATTGCTCAATGATTAAACCCTTCATGAAAGCAGTGGTCCCAAGTGCTTAAATAGTACAAGGATAAAATGGTTATTCTGAGGCCTGTAAGCCTCACATAGAAACCACTATTATTGAATTTAAGCTAATTGAAATTTTTAGGCTATTGAATTTTGCCACGAGGTCACATATTAATCAAGTAAAGATAAACTGTTCCTTCCTAAAATGGGGCCGCATTGGGAAATGTCTCTGTCTGTCTCCCTAAAGAACATGACATGACACACTGGTATCTGTCACCTCTGCCCACACTCAGCTGCTCTTCCAGCCTAGTGGAAGCTCCCTGGTGTCCTCTGGATGGAATACATTTCACATCATAGTCAAATCAAAACTTTAGGATAGAGAAGAAAACTGGCTCCCAGATGAAGAAGCACACGCACACAAAAGAATTAGAGCTTCTGGGAGGAGAAGGATGCCACAGGAAGCATGGAGTCCATTGTTTTGCTTCGTGAAGGCATTCATATCTAGCTGGATCTTTGCAGTCAGGAGACTTTATTTCTGACTTTAAAAATAGATAAAAAGCACATTTCACTCACTCTTTCAGATGGTCCCTGAACATTCGGAATTATGAAACAGATGGGGGCTGAAGGCCAAGTCTCCTTAGCTAAAGTGCCAAATGTATCTATTTCCTCCTTTATTAGCCTATAAGCCTATCAAGGTGAAAAATAGTGAAACCTTATCATTCTCCTTCTCCCAAATTTAAATTCTAGCTATATGTCAAAATAGTTGATTGATCTTGAGAAAACTGTGTAATTCTTCTAAGTTTCAATTTCTTCAGTATTAAAATGGGGACATGAACACCTGTCTGAGATGGAGTTGGTGGGCAGTCTACTGGATCACATTTGTAAGGTGCCTATCACTTTGCTAACATGAAGTAGTAAAACATCAGTTGAAGGTAGACAGTGGTCAGTTCAAGAGGTATATCTAAACCTAAAGCAACCACTAATGTGAAAACAACAAAATATTATAGCTACTCAGTCAATAAAGGAGATTTTTTTCAAATAGCAGTATTTGATTAATCAGAAAGGAGGGAGAAACAGAGAAAAAGATAATGAAGAACAGAGAACAGACGGATAAATAGAAAACAAATGGCAAGATGACAGATTGAAATCTAGCTATGATAATCATCAAATTAAATGAAAATGCTCTAAATATCACACTTCAAAGGCAGAGATTGTTGGATTTAATTTTTTAAAAAAACCAAGACCCAGCTATACTCTGCCTTCAGGAAATGCACTTCAAACAGACATGTACAAATAGTTTTTATGGCCCAGTACAAAGATGGGAGATGGTGTACTATACTAGCACTAATCAAAAGAAAGCTGATGTATCAGCATTAATATCAGACAAAGTAGATTTGAGAGCAAAGAACGTTACCAGGGATAAATAAGATTATCTCACAATTATTAAAAGATCCGTTAATCAAAAGGAAATAATTATTCAAAACACTGATGTACCTAATAACAGAGCCTCAAAACATATGAAGCAAAAACTGATTGACTATAAGATTAAGTAGCCAAATCTACAATTTTAGTCAATATAGTTCAATTACAGGGATGTTGCTCAGTGTCCCTTTCTCAGTAATGGATAGACTAAATCAGTGAAGATACAGATTTAACAACACCATCGATTAACTTGACTTAATTGACACAGTATTTTCCACACAACAGCAGAATACACATTCTTCTTAAGTGTACATGAAACATTTACCAACACAGACCACATTTTGGATCACAAGAATAGCCTCAATCAATATAAAAGATTTAAGTTTTATTAAGTATATCCTTTGAACACAATTGAATTAGAGATCAATAAATACATGTTCTCTGAAAAATCTTCAACTATTCAGAAACTAAATAACACACTTCTAAAAAACCCCATAGAACAAAGAGGAAAACAAAAAGGAAACTAAAAATTATTTTAAACTGAAGAACACAACACATAAAAATTTGTGGGATACTGCTAAAGCAGTACTTGGGGGAAATATATAGGGAAAAACTTTGAAAAAGAAGAACAAAATGGGAGAAGTAACATGATCTGATTTCAAGACTTAATATAAAAATAAAGACAGGGTGGTATTGGTGTAAATATGGACAAATACTGTTGACCTTCATTTTTCAGTTTTTGTATTTGCAAATTCACCTACTTGCTAAAATTTATCAAGGGCCATCAGAAAACTTTTGAAATAAATGATATGTTTATTATCTTGCCTGGAATAATAATTTCACAGATGCCTACAGGTTTGAAAACTTTCAAATTCTACACCTTATATGTATGCAGTTTACTGAATGCCATTAAAATTGTAAGAAAAAAAAAAGTTGGAGACCCACTCAATATTTACACCTGTTTTCTACCATGCTAGACTGACATATTCATACATCCCCCGAGAGCTTACTAAATTTGTAGAGAAACTGAAAACAACAATACATGCTGACGATTCCACTGAACAGAATATAAATTTTCCATGCTGTTTCAGAGGGCACGTTGGACTCCATCAGTAGCTCCAGTCATAAATACGTATGTGGATTATCATTTTCTTATGGAGCCAGCACTTTAAGATAAACCAGTGGTGGCTTTGCTTTGAATTTCCCTGTCAATACTCACATGTATGCAGGAGAATCAAAATCATTCCACATACAAATAATTAAAAGTATGACAGCTATCAAAATCTCCCATCCTCTGAGCTATGTTGCTCATTGTCAGAGAAAAATTTTACAAATAAGTAAGAAGGAAAGGAGAGCATGAACCTTCTAGTACTTGATTAGACAGACACTTATGTGAAATCACATGTAGCTTAATATAGAGAGAGCTAGACATACACAGAGACAATTATGGACATGTGTATATACACTGGTTAGTACACATATGTAAGTTTCCTAGCTCTGTCTTTGAGAAAACCTAGAAGCAGTGACACCCTAATGCCAACAAGCACACCTGTGCCAAGATCTTGGTTTCTAGTACCATTCATCAATAAGAGGCACCAGGGCTCCTTGGAGAAATAACTGATTCTAGGTTTAAGATAGATAAAATACAACATGAGCCTGGAGTATCTTAGAGTGCCAGAAAACTAGGAAGTGTTTTAAAAAAAAAAAAAGAAAAAGGATGGGAGCTTGTCAAAGGGACGTAAGAGCTAAGGCTAGTACAATTTAAGCAACAAAATATAATCCAATACATACATAGTGTTGGATCATAACTCAGATTATAAAATAAATATACATGAGTCTATGCTAATATAAATAAGTCACTGAATAAATAAATAAATAGGAGGGCATAGCTTATTTATAGAATTTCAAATAAAATATCTAGATACTCCCCTCTTCAGAAAGTGAAGTTTAATTTTCTTCCCAACCTCGAATATGGGCTGGACTTAGTGACTCCTTTCTAAAGTAAAGAATATAGAAGGAGAAAAATAATAACTTTCCAGTGGAGAGTTCTGGAAAATGTTACCTTAACTAAGAGATCAAAGTTGCCATCACCTGTGCTAAGTCGTGTTGCCAGCATGTACCTCCTGGTGTGATGTGGTGAGACGGGTGCTTCACCTCGGAGGTCAGCTTCCCCCGAAACCCGTAATCCTAGTCTATACATGACGAAAACATTGGAGAAACCCAAATGAAGGAACAACCTATGAAACACCTGACCATGACTCTTCAAAACTGTCAAGGTTGTAAAAGACAAGACTGAGAAACTGACAAGGACCAGAGGAGACTAGGTGGACACCTGACATAAACACAATGTGGGATCCTGGGTGGGATCTGGAAACAGAAAATGGGCACTAGTAGAAAAAAAAAAGTGAAATCCAAATAAGTCTGGAGCTTAGTTAATAGGAATATATCAAAAATTATCCCTCAGTTTTGACAGATGTACCATAATTAGGAAAAAGGTTACATTAGGAAAATCTGGGTGATGGACATACAGGAATTTTCTGCTTTCTTTGCAACTTTTCTGTGAATCTAATTTCATTGCAAAATGAAAGTTTATTTTAAAAATTTCCATCCTCTCATTAGTTTGGTTAAAAGCCTTCAAAGAGTGACAGAAGGTTATCATCATGAAACTGCTCAACTGGACAAATAAATTCTGAGAACCGAGTCTGGCCCACGGCACTGAGAATATCATTCTGAGGAGGAAATGGCAATTTCAGTTATTCTCTTCCCGCTCACCCCAGGTACACCAAAAACTGCATCTGCCCTTGTAGAGTCCTGGCCCTTTGGAGAAGAGAAAAGACCACAGGCTGGAACAGCCATGGACTGCATGGACTGCATGGACTGCACGTGTCTATCATGATACTGGGCAGTCAAGAGCTGAGAATGCCTGGCAGGTCATAAGGCAATGTTCTGTTAGCCTAGGTGGTGCCAGGTGGGCAGGTGAGCTGGCTGCTCAGTGAATCTTTTCTGTTTAAGCAATCCAAGCAGCCCAGCCAGCTTGATATTTTAAATGCACCGAGGAAAAACAAGTCTTAGACATACTAAAATGTATGTCATCTTTCCCAAGAGGCAGAATCACATGCTTATCCAATTTGCCAGCTGACAATTTAGCCATCACACTGTCTGCGTCTCAAAACCAATTCAAACAGACACATCGCTCTTCCTGAGCGATGTTAGATGGACGTGTCAGCAGCCAGGCTGCTTTGCTACTCTCGCTGGTAAGTGCCTCTGTGTTTTATTTCCTAACATTTTAAAAGAAGAGCCTACCTTCAAAGGATGTGAGATACACAATCAACTTCAAATTATGCTCTCTGGAAATGTCACCAATCTCACACTAGCTCCAAGAATTAACTCATGACAAGTTTTAAAGAATGCCCAGCACTCAGCCCTGTAATTCATCACTGTACGTCACTGATCTTTTCCCCAACTCCCTTAGACGTCTTTTCTTCATCACAGTGACCCACTCTCTGTGTAAAAGACCTCAAAGATTCATGAAACATCATTTGCTCAAATGAGCTCTGTTTAAGTTCTGTAGAATGAAACCAGCCTGCCTAAGAGTGAATTCCAACTTCTAAAGCCTAGAGCTGAGTAGGTATCAGGAATGAATTTCCCAGAAGTGCAAGTTTTATAAAAGAATGATTACTATCTGTATCCCTGCTGATGCCACCTGCCTGCCTGGACATATTGGGGTGGCTTTCCCCAGATACTCCTCCCTTATCTTCCCCTTTTCCTCTGATACCATCCCCAACACTTTGTCGTGAATCCATTCTTGGTGACTAGATGGCCCCATACCCTGTGCTTACCCTCCAGACCAGCCTCTGCATCAAGGGCTGCCAAACAAAACAGAAGAGAAGGAAAGTAGAAGTAGGAGAGAGATCATCATCCTTGCCGTGGGTTTACTGATCTCCTACCACCAGAAGTGCATCTAGGAAGATGCTCAGTTCTGATATTTGTTGGGGGTTTGCTTTTGTTTTAGGCAAGAGACATGCTTTTTATTTACCATGTCGCTATGTGGCTTCAGATTTATTTAGTGTGACACAGGCTTTACCTTAGCTGGCACTGACTTGATTTAAAAGAAACTCATGTTCTTGGCAGACAAAACTGTTCTCTCTCAAGACTGGGGGATGAGGAGTGGCAACAAGGCCAGGCAGTACCACAGGAAGCAGCAGAAGGAGAACAGACTTGCTCTAGACTCCCCAGCAAAGCGGGGCAGGTACAAACTATCAGGTATAAAACAAGCTACAAGGATGTATTGTACAACATGGGGAATATTGTCAATATTTTATAATAACTATAAATGGAGTATAACCTTTAAAAATTTGTGAATCACTATACTATATACCTATAACATGTAATATTGTATATCAACTATACTTCAATTTAAAAATATATTGTAAAATAAATATATATATAAATTTAAAAATAAAAAATTAAAATAAAAAACACTAAAAATGAAAAAAACAATAACAAAAAAATAAAATAGTGATATTAATATCATCAACTGGTGGCTGTCTAAGATTTCTATCTGCTTCAAAATCATCCTGGAGAGAGGCAAGATCAAGGGTAGAACTCAAAAGCTTTCTTCCCATCTCCTCTCTCTGCTGCCTCTGACTGATGTCTGCCTCTGTTACAGCCATTTCCCTACACACACACACACACACACACACACACAATTTTTGTTAGTTCCTCTTAGTTATGCTTTCCTTTTGCTTCTATAATTTTGCCAAAGCTGTGTTCTTTCAGGGTTTGTCTTATTATGTAAATTCCACTTTTATTTCAGGGAAGTTCTTTTTGAATTGCATCTTTGGATATTTTTTCTAGCAGTTATTTTCTTTTTATTCCTTAGAGGGGGGATGACAGTTGTATGTATGTTGGACTTAATTTGCCTGTCCACTATATATCATTTTCTCTCTAACTTACTTTAATCCTCTCTCTATTTCAACTTAATGTTGTTTACTTTTCTTATTTCTACTGTCTATATTCTTTATCAAGTTTTCAGCAGAGTTTATTCTCCCTTGAGTTTTTTCTAATATCTTCATTTCTATGATTTATGTCTCTTCTCCCCACATACATATACACATGCATACTTTTTCCCTGAGTTTTGACAACACTCTCTTTTTTAAAAATCATGGTTAAAGTTTTGGTCACAATTTTTATTGACTCTATGATAACATTCTTTTGGTTTCTGCCATAGTTTGCCCTATTTCTTTCTTTCTTTTTCTTTTTTTCTCTTTGTGCTATCTTTGTATGGATTTTATGCTTATTTATCTTTTGGGTTTTGTCCCCAAAGAAGAGAAGATTTCCCTAGACCAGCTATTGGCTGGAGGTTTGTGTTAGGGCAGATCATATAATATTGTGGTTCAGTTCATGGGCCTTTGCTTCAGACAGATTTGGTCTAAAATCTGTCCTGTGACTTCCTAGTTCTGTGATCTTAAGCATGCCACTTAACCTCTCTATGCCTCAATGTTTCTCACTGGTAAAATGAAGATAAAAGAAGATAATGCACTTACTAGAGATCATTTTTATAATTATACAGATGTCAGTATTTACAACTTAAGTTGTTATATATATGTTCTCCCTACTCATTTTCACTCTTCTCCCTGTATCCAAATACCAAATTCTTAAAGAGGATCCACAAAAGTCAGTCTGGAGGAAATTATAGTATATTTAGGACCAATGAAATGAGATCTTTATGCCAAATATGGTGACTTTCTCTGCTTTGTGGTACATATTATCTTCTGCTATGAATTAGGTTCTCAAACTGTGCTCCATGCAACATAGACTTTCATGAGATTTGAAAAGACTCTTCACCAAGAAGACACACTGATGGCAAATAAGCACATGAAAAGATTCTCAACATTACTGGCCATTAAAGAATTGCAAATTAAGACCACAACAAGACATCACTCTTCACTTATGAGAAGGGTTAAAAAAAACAAAATTGACAATATGAAGTGCTAGAAAGGATGTGGAACAACTAAGACACTCGTAAATTGCTCTACTAAATATTGTATAGCCACTCTGATAAGTCATTTGGCAGCTTCTTATCAAATAAAGCACACACTTACCATGCGAACTAGGAATCCCTATTCTTAGTTTGTTCCCCTAGAAAAATGAAAATTTATGTTCACACAAAAACCTATGCATGAATGTTTACAGCAGTTGTATTTATAATTGCCAAACCTAAACAACACAAATGCCCTTTGATGGGTGAATGAATGGATAAATGAAGTCTGGTATATCCACAAAATAAATGCTCATTACTTAGGAAAAAGAAAAACAGTATAAACACAGCAATAGGGATGAGTGTTCAAGGGACTTTGCTGAGTGAAAGAAACCAGTCTTAAAAGGTGATATACTGTATGATTTATTTATGTGATATTTTGGAGAAAGCAAAACTATAAGGACAGGGAATAGAGAGTGGTTACTAGGTGTTGGGGTTGGGGGAAGGATGTGTTTACAAAGGGGCAGCAGGAGGGAATTTTTTAGGAGTGATGGAACTGTTCTCTTGATTGTAATGGTGGTTAAATGACTCCATCCATGGGTTAATGTTCATAGAATTCTACACTAAACGAAAGTTAACTTTACAATATGTTAATTTAAAAAGAAAAAAAAGAAAAACCAGTCAGAGAAAATGGCAGCTAGATGTTATCTTTTGAGATATTTTTATGCCTTCACACACATAATCTTAAATACATGCACATATTTTTTTCTTGTTTTATTTTTAACTGAAAAGCAAGATGATATTTTGAGATTTTTATAGGATCCCCTTCTCTCAGAACTGGAAGTTCTTATGTATATGGAATCAGGATGTTTTCCTTGAAAGATCTTTTTTGGTACATACATTGTATTCTACTTGGAGTTTGGTGAATACATTAAAGTCAGACAGAGTTGAGTGCCGCACTGGGCAGGAGCAGTATGTGAGCTTCTCTGAGAGATGTATGCAAAGGACACTGTTGGTGAAATACTCAGCATTCTTCCCTCACTTCTTGTTTCTCAGAATCCCAATTTTTTTTCAGGCTATTCAAAACTCTTTGAAATTTCATTGGAGGTTTTCTAAGCAAAAAACTTCATACATTTAAGGTGACTTCTAAAATTTGTCCTTATATGCTTAAATAGCAACAAAGAATGATTTTTCCAGCAGGCTGCAAATATTGATATTTTCAAATAATACCATTAGATTGCTTTTTCAAATCCATTTGATGGGATTTAATACCATAGTGGTTTGGGGCCTCAGCATCATCTATTTAAAAAATACTTGAATAATCTTTTTTTTTTAAATAGACATAAATTTTTTATCATCGATTTATTTCCTAAAAGTCATATTTCCATTTCACTTCCACCAAAGAACTGTATCCTAGTATATTGGCTTAGAGTTTTTTAAAATGCTTATATCATCAAACTTTTCCTACAATGTGGACTTATAAATGACTCCGAGTCTCCCAGATTTTGCTTTCAGGCTGCATCATCATAAGTTTGCAGTAGACACAAAATAAAACATTTGCTGACCGACCATCCTTTCATCACTCCTGATGGTGTTTACCAAAACATAAACATTTCTCCATTTCCAGAGTCAGGGGCAGGACTTGTCAACCAAAGCAAGTGTATTTAAGCATCTCATCAGTGATGAGAAAATAAACCCTGAGTGATGAGCTGGAAATAGGTTACCCAGAGGTTATCTCTTACAACAGGGAAACTCACAGGGTTTTGTGGTAAAAAGAATGTAAATCCAAACATTTAAGAAAGAAATCATAACAATCAAATACAAACTTAAAAACAAAACCAGACAGACAGAAACTCTTCCTAACTTGTTTCCTGAGGCCAGAGAAACTGATAACAAACTGTCAAAGATATTACAAGAAAGGAAAATTCTCTCTCTCATAAACACAAACATAGATATTCTAAACACTATATGAACAAATTGAATCCAGCAATTTGATATATAGGAGAGGAAAATTTTCTAATGAAAAGCAGATTAACAAGCAAAAAGCATACACATCACATTTTATTTGGTATTAAATGTGGCAACAAGATGGGGGTGGGGGTGAGGAGGAGCTTCATAGGAAGAATTAAAAAGCCCCAAAGAAGCCACTAGACTTGGAGGTTTTTATACCATTCTGACAGAGGACAATACATTTATAGAAGAAGTCACAAGACACAGGAAAGGGACATCTCAACTTTTTAGGGGTGAAAATTGTGGGAATAAATATATGAGGGACACTAATGGTAGATAAGGGTTATTTAGTACAATGGTTCATGTAGACTCATCTTGATGCCATCTCATCTCAGGTGATAAGCTTGTTCTTCCCCTCGTGGTACAGGAAAGGGTGAGGAGGATCTTTACAAGGGGAATTGATACTCTGCTTTTCAGGCAGATAAGGGGAGGGCAGAGAGAGCCTTCTGTGTCTGCTTTTTCTCAATTACCTTCAGCTCAAAATGAGCCTCATGCTGAGTGACGTGTTTTGGGGTGGCATATTTGAAACCCTACAAATACATCATGAAGTGGGTTCATCCTTGAAACGCAAGGTTACTTTAATATTTGAAAATCAATCAGTGTAAATCACCACATTGGCATAATAAAGGAGACAAACAGAAGCAGAATGGGCAGTTGATAAAATTCAACACCGTTTCAGATTAAGGAAAAATGCTTATAGCAAATTAGAAACAGAAAAAAAAATTATCTTTTACAAGATATCTACAAAATTTCTATACCCAACATTATACTTTATTTTAAACTTTTTTTTATTGCACTATAGTCACTTTACAATGTTGTGTCACATTCCAGTGTAGAGCACAATTTTTCAGTTATGCATGAACATACATATATTCATTGTCACATTTTTTTTTTGCTGTGAGCTACCACAAGATCTTGTATATATGTCCCTGTGCTATACAGTATAATATTATTTATCTATTCTACATATGCCTGTCAGTATCTACAAATTTTGAAATCCCAGTCTGTCCCTTCCCAACCCCCACCCCCTTGGCGACCACAAGTTTGTATTGTATGTCTATGAGTCTATTTCTGTTTTGTATTTATGTTCTTTTTTTTTTTTTTTTTTTTAGATTCCATGTATGAGCGATCTCATATGGTATTTTTCTTTCTCTTTCTGGCTTACTTCACTTAGAATGACATTCTCCAGGAAAATCCATGCTGCTGCAAATGGCTACCCAACATTATACTTAATGGTGAAATGTGACAGTATCTCTCCCTGAGGTTAGGAACAAGAAAAGGATGTGTACTACTCTTGACAATGTGCAAGAGGTCCCTAGCAACACTATGAAACAAGAAAAATAATGTCAAGTTACCAAGATTAGAAATTTAGAAGAAATACTGTCATTATTCACATATGATATAATAGTACATTTCAAAAATTCAAAACTATACACAAACTACTATTGTTAAAGGAATTTATCAAAGTCATTGGATTCAAGGTTAGTAACAAAATCAATTATATATATAGTAATATATATTTTATTTTCATATATGTAGAATAATTAGAAAATAAAATTGTTAAGTATCCTTTACAATAGTATTTTAAAAATTAAATACATAGGAATAGATCTAATTATAGACGTGAAAGACCTCTAGAATGAAAAATAACAAATTGTATTGAGAGAAATTTTAAAACACCTACATAGTGGGAAAATATTTCATATTAATGGATTTAACTTTTCAATATGGATTGGAAGATGTCAATTCTTCCCATATTGATGTGTAGATTCAATGCAATCCCAGTCAAAAGCTCATCAAGATGCATGTGTGTGTGTGCACATAAATTGAGGAGTTGATTCTAAAATGTTTACTTTGAAAGGCAAAGGATATAGGAAAAAATTTTGAAGAAGAAAGTAGGATGGCTTCCATTACCAAATATTGAGACTACTATAAACCTACAGTAATTAAGACAGTGCCATATTGGTACAAGAATAGAACAGAATAGAAAGTTCAGAACCAGATCCACAAATATATAGTCATATGACTTCAGACCAAGGCACTACTGCATATATACATACTATGATTTCATTTATAAAAGTTGAAAGAACAGGAAAAATCAATCTTTGATGAAAGAAGTCAGAATAGTGGTTATTTCTTGGGGAAGAGGTATGACTGCAAAGAGGCACAGAGGAACTCTTTGCATACTGGAAATATTCTATATTTCTTCTGCCTTATGGTTACATGAATCTACATATATTTTAAAACCCATAAGCAATATGGTTGAGATTTGTGCACTTACTGTGTGTGTGTTGTACTACAATAAAAAAAAATTTAAGAAAATGTCAGTCCAGCATGGTAGAAAGCAGGTGTAAATACTGAGTGAGTCTCCAATGTTTTTTAACAGCTTTATTGGCATACAGTAAACTGCACATATTTAAGGTGTAGAATTTGAAAGTTTTCACATATGTATACATCTGTGAAACTATCACCACAGTCAAGATAATAAACTTGAAATTTCATTTCAAAAATTCAGCAAGTAGGTGAATTTGCAAATACAAAACCTGTGAAAAATGAAGGTCGACACTATCTGTCCATCTTTACATCAATACGACCCTGTCTTTGATTATTATACCTTTATATTAAGTTTTGAAATCAAGTAATGATAGTACCCCTATTTTGTTCTTCTTTTTCAAAGTTTTTCACAATAAATTTTCCTCTAAGTACTGCTTTAGCAGTATTCCACACATTTTTATGTGTTGTATCTTATTTTCCTTCCATTTAAAATAATTTTAATTGTAAGCCAGAGTTTGACTCCATTATTTGATGTTTGACAGCTCTTAAGCCACACCCCTCTCTTTTCCCCTCTGCCCCAATTCTGAGCAAGCTGATAAGAAAGCCTGGGTACTTTCTACTATGTTGCTGCTCAAGCCTCTACTCTAGCAGGGGAATTCTTACCCCAGCCCCAGCCCTTAATCACTGTAAGAAACTCAAGCCCGTCTACTTTCCTGGTTCTCTCAAGTCACATTTGGACCTGCATCAGAGCTTATCAGAGCTTATTCCCAATATCTCATTATGTAAATAATAAATCTTTTCTTAACCTCTTGGTGTACGTGTGGCATTATCAGTCTCAACTTCCAAATCAAATTTTGACTTGGGAGTCCATTCTCCTTCTGCAAATGAATGACAGAGGGAACATGATTTTGCTTTTGTATTTTTAGGTTTAATTTTCTGCTATGTCCTCAACACCTACAACAATGTTTTGCACATAGTAGTTACTCAATAAGTATGTGTTGAATAAATGGAGAGCAATTTGGTAAGTGCAAGTTCAGAAAATAAAGAGTTTGAATTGGTAGAGAGATAGATGGGAGGATGTCAGTAGAAATCTCAATGTACATCTCTAAATCAAAAAACAATAATAATAAAGACTCCCCCCAAAGGAATCCTCCTATACTATTGCTGGTAATGTAAGTTGGGGCAGCCACTATGGAGGACAGTATGGAATTTCCTTAAAAAACTGAAAATAGACTTACTTTAATATCTAGCAATCCCACTCCTAGGCACATACCCAGAGAAAAATACAACTCAAAAAGACACATGCAACCCAATGTTCACAGCAGCACTATTTACAATAGCCAAGACATGGAAGCAAACTAAATGTCCATCAACAGATGAATGGATAAAGAAGATGTGGTATACTTATACAATGGAATACTACTCAGCTATAAAAAAGAATAATATAATGCCATCTGCAGTAACATGGATGAACCTGGAGACTGTCATACCAAGTGAAGTAAGCCAGAAAGAGAAAGAAAAATACCATATGATGTCACTTATATGTGGAACCTAAAAAAAAGAACGAATGAAATTATTTACAAAACAGAAACAGACTCAAAGACATAGAAAACAAACTTATGGTTACCAAGGGAGAAATGGGGTGAGAGGGGATAAATTAGGAGTTCGAGATTTGCAGATACTACCTACTATATATAAAATAGGTAAACAATAAGTTTCTGTTGTATAACGCATACAACTGTATAGCACAGGGAACTATAGTCAATATCTTGTAGTAACTATAATAAAAAAGAATATGAAAATGAATATGTATGTATATGTATGACTGAAGCATTATGCTGTACACCAGAAATTGACACAACATTGTAAACTGACTATACTTCAATTAAAAATAATGCAAAAAAATAAATAGATAAAGATGCCCCAATCAAGCATGTGCCATAGGAGGTGTTGATTGTAGTGGAACTACATCCATGGTAAAATAAATCTACTCAGAGTTATGAAAAAAGAAGCCGTCTGGTAAATGAATAAAAATTGCATGTGTTCTGGGGCAAAAAAGTCATGAATTTCACTTCTCATAACGTAAAGTAGCAGGCAAATAGGTCTCTATGGAAATACTCCACCCTCCAGTGAACACAGTGTGGCTCTTGTTAAAAAAAAATAAATAAAAACAAAAACAAAAAAACAAAAAACCCTTGCTGCTCTGGAGCCATTCTCACTGCCTTATCCACAGGATGTTTTATTCTCTGGAGAAGAGTCTTCTTTGATGGGCTCCAGGATGCAGCAACACAGCCTTCCCAGTGTTCCCCTGCATTTCCTCACCTATGAATGGAGACCCATATAAACCTTTCGTCTTGGAAGAGTTTAGCTTTCCCCTAGATCTCAGGTGGCACCTCTGTAATGTCAAATATGTGTCTGTCCTGCTGGTGCTGGTTACTGGGAAACATCCAGAGCCCTTAGGGCTGGCCGTGAGCAGGAAAGGAGGTCCAGGTCTTAGCTGGCTTCATGTATGGGTCTTTGTCTTTTTACATAAGAAGTGAAGTCTGTGCTTATGGAATGAAAAGGCTCAGACTCACTGAAGGTATTCTTAGGGCGTCCACTAACTGAGGTCCATGGGGACGGCTCACAGGTGGCCTTATATGACCAGTAATTTGACTGGATACAGAAGTATGACTCTTTTTTCACAGGCAAGAAATCAGGAAAAGAATTTTCAGAACCGCAAGAAGGAAGAGGTCCCACACTTAGTCCCATCTCAAGCTTAAGAGAAAAAGCAGAAAGACCTATTTCAGAACGATGGAGAAGCATCCAGACAGAAAACCACCCAATATTCCGAAATGCCAGTCACTTTCCTTACAATTTAAAATGTTTACCATTTTATGCTTTAGGGTAGGGCAGAAATCTACAGATGCTAGCCTTGGATGTGACTAAGATGCAGGATTTGGGGGAGAGGGTTATACAAACAAGGCTACACCTAAAGTTTGCTTTCCAAAAATAAAACAAAAGCATTTCCAAGCTTCCTGTCAATCAAAAGCCACTGATGAAAGTTCAGAGTGCCGTGAGAGCCACTTTTGGAATGGGGCTTCTGGGATGCAAGGTCATTAGCAGTGCCAGAGCTCTTTGAAAGGGGTTGCAATTATTTGAACTAATATTTTCTTCGTTAACTCCTAACTATCACACCAGAAAACAAGATTTGGGTATTAGATGTGAGCACTTACTAAGCACTTAGAGATATTTCAGTCACTGTGTTAAATGTTTCACACACGTTACCTTAGCTAAACCCCCCAATCACCCTATAAGGTAAAAACAGAGGCACAGAGAGGTAAAGTGACCCAGCTAATAAGGTGTGAAGCTGGAATGTGAACACAGGATCCAGGCTCTTGACCGCTATTCATTCTGCCTCTGGTGGCAGAATGCATGTTGGAATTTAGTTGTAAAGATGGAAATCTCACTTCATAATTACCTGAGCATAACCAACTACATTCTCTGTCTCGTGTCAGCATCTCATGTAACCTTCCTGGATCCATTACACACACATATATGGTAGGTCAGTGCTGTGACTGACCTATGGAGAGAGGTGGTGTTGATCTGAAGCCTCTGACACTCAGCAGGAAATACTGCCCTAATCAATTGTCAACGTCTGTGAAGGATGCAGGTTAGGATGAAGGTAGCGTGCTGGCCAAGAGTGTGCCATGCCTGATCTAATCCCATCCTACTGTTTCACAAACAATAGAATTGAGGCCCAAGGAGACAAAATGAACTGCTTAAGGCCACATGAGTTGGATGTAGCCGAGCCCAATCAGAGCTCAGGTTTTCTTGATTCTAAATTTGCAGCTCTTCCCACAAAGCCCTGCAGCCTTCTGCTTGTAAAGCAACATCCTAACCCCCCACTCCCTATTTGATACTATTGGGAATAACCACTGAGTTAATGCTCACAAAACATCTTTAAAATCCAGAAAGCCTGATTTTCTAGCAGGGGGTTATAAAATCAGCAGCAGTAGCAAGCCATTCCTTACCTACGAATTTTCTCTTTTGGAAAGGTTCATTTTTAAGAGAATTATACAGTCAGAATATTTCTTCCAGTAAAACTTCCCAGGCCTTTATCACCATAAAGATCTTTGCTAATTATTCTTACAGAGCCACCACTGTATAGTCATGTGAACACTTAAGGGCCCACTTAGTAATGGCTGTCTAGTGGCCAAAAAGTAGTTAATGCAGCTTTCCAAGGTGCCTGAAATTACCCCCAGGGAACAGTTTTAACATTAGGAAAACCACGCTCACTCAGGTAACTGTCCAGCAATTTGAGGTAGGAAATCCATCAGCTCTTTAGGGTACCATGACCATTTTTGTAATTTACCATTGGGGGAAGTAGCTAGCACTTTAAATGCACCCAAAAATGAGCCTAATTTTGTTTTGGGCCCCATCTCTCACACCATCTATTACAAGTCCAATTTTGCAAAAAGCATCATCCTAACGCAAGCATTTCTAAGAAGACAACAGACGGACATAAAGAAGACAGAGACAGATGTACCTTTGGATGGGAGTTAGGTGTGGAATTTCACACCTCTAGAAATAAAGAGTGATTTTGACACCAAAATTAGTCATTTGGAAGGGCATCCAAGAAATATTCAATGAACTCAAAACTTTCACAGATGTTGGAGAAATTGCTTACATAGAACTCTCTTCGTTCACGATTTTAGCCTGAATTTGTTATAAATGTTGAAGAGCTTTTATCTGACTTTCTGCTTCACTAGCTGAGCAGGTCAACAGTGGCACCAAAAGCCTTATTTTTTTTTAAGATGGACTTTGATATCTCAGAGAGGTAAGTTTTATGCCTAACCCAAGGTTGTGCATACAGCAGACATACACTAATTATTTGTTTATCATAAATTGACGTTGAATCTGTGCTAAGCCCGCTAACTGCTTAGCGCTAGATGTTGGCCCCACACAGTCCTACTCACCAACAGTGCCTACTCCCCATGTGGTTCCGAAGACTGTCTTCCTACTACAAGAGAGGGAAGTCAGATAACTCAGCCCAGATCACCCAGCTAATAAGCAGCCAAGCTGGGACACCAAACCAACCTCTCTGGTCCGCGGACATCCTAAGCACCACCACGTTGCATTTTAAGAGTTAGATAAAATCAGACATTCCAGTCATTGAATACTTGGGGAAGTCAGCATGTGAGTTGTGTTCAGTTGTGAGATTTTATGGTGGCCTGATGTAACATGGCTGGTGTACAGGGTGTTTTAGCATTGACCTTTGAAATTAGCTTTACAAAAGATTACACTGGTTTTGAAATGTCATTTCTGGTCAGTTATTTATGTGTCACATGAGGGCTTGTGCCCTATTGGATTGGCTGCTATTCTGTTTACAAAATGGAAAAATAGATCAGCAATGAGAAAGGAGGACGATGTAGGAGGTAAGACTGAATATAGAGATTTGGTAAGCAGAGTTGCTGCAATATTCCCCACCCTGCAACCACCAAACCATGCCCTGCTCTGTTGCAGGCAGGAAGAAAAGAAACCTCTAAATCAGCTTTCCCTAGTCAGCTTCCTCATCATTAAAATGAAGGCAAGGAAAAATACAAAAGGAGACTTTCTTTTGAAAATGTGTTACCTGGGTAACACCAGCTCATCTCCCACCCTTTGACCTATCAGCAAATCCTGACTTTCAATCTGCCTCCTGCATCAGAACCCAGCACCCTCCTATTATCTTATCATGAACAGTTTAAAGCCTCCCTGAAAAGTAACAGTGGAGACTACAGGAGGTTTTTTGGGTTCTTGTTCTAGCTTTTGGGTTCCTCATCAAAGTATAGGTCAGGCTCTGCCTAGAGAGACAATAAAAAAGGCCATTAGCCTGGCTCAAGAAAGTTGTGTCTTTGGAATGAGAGGAGAGTTTCCTATTGCACTGTACTCCTTTCTGTTCCTGTCTTTGCTCACCTTCTGCTGTGACCATGTGCTCCGGTGAAATCAGGCAGGGAAGAATTCAGCACAGCATGGTGGCTTGAGCAGCTGCTACTCAGATTGACTAAACCCTACCAAGGCAGTGGGTTTTCCTCTGTTTCATCAGAGAGCAGCAGGCTAATTTGATATGAGGATAATTTTCCTGGTTGGAAACATTGAAGGAAAAGCCATCTATTTCCCAATCATGCTCAGATTGGGTCAACCAGTGAATATGTTTACCAGGGACTAGAAAGGAGAGAACAGAATCTGTCAATTATTCAGCAGCAAATTCATGATAATGAGACTTTTATATCCTCCAAATTAATAGGTGTCAAGGATGTTTGGTGCAGTATTGGAGCCTGGAATGAAGGCTCCACTGATCAACTCAATACCAGAGACACCTACCTAATATGTTTTAAGAGGAGTCCATCAGAATTAACAGTATCATATTCTCCAAATGCTGTTGAGTGGTATGAATCCTGAGAAACAGGTAGACAAACTCTGTCAGAGACAGTGGAAGAGCTGGTTTTGTCTCCAGAGGACTTTGATATGGCCTCTGTCCAGCAATAAAAGAAAAAAAACATATATACTTGAGTTCCCAAACCTCTAAGTCTCACCATTGGCATAAATGGCATTCCTTGGTCAAGCTAAAGTAGATTAGAGCAGAAATTGCAGGAGTCACTTCTGAAGTTTTTAGACCTCTGTTACCAAGCTGAGTGTTGTTGGCCAAGACAGGCTTCAATGATGTGGCTAGAAATGAATACAACTTAAAGGTGATACTGAATATTTATACAAGCAGATGATGTTGAACCCCATATTTGCAAAACTTCCCACCCCCCAAAATACCCAAGCTTCAATGACACTCATAAATACTCATTCCAGAATCAAGTGCTATCCTTTCCCCATTCAAGACCAGTCTCCACCACCAGCTTCAGGAACCTCTTCCCCTGGCATCTCCTCAACTTTTCCTTTTCAAGCCTGAGAATTGGTCACCAAGGTGCATGAGTGCCTGGATGTGATGCTCAAATATATCACACAACTGATAAGAATCCCAGAAGTATAATACAAGAGGGTTGCCACCACTGTTTGGTAATTCTTCAACTTGCTACAAGTTAGGAAGAGAGTTTGAAGAAGTACCACTCGCAGATGAATTGAAGCATCTGTTCAAGGCAAGACTTACTGCTCTGTAAAGCCAGAAAAGTATGATAGTGTTTCAGACAGATGGGGATTCCCATTGTATAAAACACTATGAAATTCATTGTTGGAATTACATTTACAGAAGGTCAAAGTTCCCTCTGAAGTTCCTCTTAACAGAATCTGACGTGGTCTCCACCTATGGCCTTAAAGCAGTTGGGTCTCCTTCATGCTATCTCACCAGAATGGAGGGGAATGAGCACGTATGACACAGAATTTTTCCAAGTTCACCTTTTTGTTTTCCTTTTCTTTGCATAACAACTACATGGATATGAAGAAAAGGGCTGGAAGCTTCTCTTTGCCTCAGAGCTGACTCCTTGCTTTCTGCCTTGCTCCTTACTTCACTAAAACATTTCCAAGCAAAATTTTCACCTTTCAAGCCTTTGCTGGAAATCAGCGACCGGATGTCATTGGGGGATATCAAATGCTGGGATTTGGCAAAACCCTTCACACATCTGGTCAATTTTTGTTTTGTGCTGGAAAGACATTTAATCGATATCTGTCTGATTCGCTTATACATGTATCATCCAAAAGTCATTTTGAAAGAACCATTTTACTCCCAGGAAACTTTTATATATCTGTTTCCAGAAATATATAAGAGATATTGTAAATTTTCTTGCACTGAGAGAACGACTGTTTAAATTCCCCACACATCAAAACTTTAGGAGACACAAGGTTTAGGACGACTCTAAACATATAACATCATACAGATTCTTCCATTGCTCCTAAGAACATAGCTAATGATCCCATCTTTTTATTTTTATATAGAAACAAAGGCAGCTATTAGAAGAAAGTGAAGGAAAAAGAATGCGACAAGGAATACATGTATGTCCATGTATAACTGAAAAATTGTGCTCTACACTGGAAATTGACACAACATTATAAACTGACTATATCTCAGTAAAATAAAATTAAAAAAAAGAAGTTAAAATATATAAAAAAAAAGAAGAAAGTGAAGGAACTGACCAGTTCTTAACCAACCAGTTTCTCAAATCCCTTAATATAAAAACTGAAAAAATATATATGTATGTATGTATATGTATAACTGAATCACTTTGCTATACATCTGGAACTAACATTATAAATCAACTACACTTCAATAAAAAATAAGAATAAAAAACTCTTTTACTCACTAGACCTAAAAAGAAAAAGAAAAAGAAAAAAAAACCCTCCACACACAAAAAACCTTGCATGTTCCCAAGAAAGGGCCAGTTCAGATTATAAATAGACAGAAATAAATGCATTTTATTCTTCTAGAAAACTGTATTTTCAAAACTCTACAATTTTGGCAGAACATTTGGACCTCATATTAGTCTATAAATAAAACACTGTCATGAAAAATGTACTTAAACCTCATGTTTCAAATAAGAAGTGTTAAAACTTGGAGCAAGAAAAACTCTTAGAGATCATTCAATTCACCTTTTCTTTCAGTCGCTGAGATCCAACAAGACATTAAAACTCCTGGAAAAGAAGAGGCAAAAGTGTCACTATATGCCAACGACACGTTACTATATATAGAAAACCCTAAAAGGTCCACAGAAAAACTACTAGAGCTGATTGAAGAATTCAGCAAGGTAGCAGGTTAAAAGATTAACGTTCAAAAATCAGTTGCATTTCTTTACACTAATGATGAATTAACAGAAAAAGAAAGTAAAGAAACAATCCCCTTTAAAATAGCACCCAAAGTAATAAAGTACCTAGGAATAAGTCTAATTAAGGAGGTGAAAGAATTATACACAGAAAACTATAAACCACTGATAAACAAATTAAAAAAGATTTTAAAAAATAGGAAGATATCCCATGCTCCTGGATTGGAAGAATCAATATTATTAATATGGTCACACTGCCCAAGGCAATCCACAGGTTTAATGCAATCCCTATCAAATTACCCAGGACATATTTCACAGAACTAGAACAAATCATAATAAAATTCATATGGAACCACAAAAGACCTAGAATTGCCAAAGCATTGCTGAAGAAAAAGAAAGAGGCTGGAGGAATAATTCTCTCAAACTTCAGACAATATTATAGAGCTACAGTAATCAAGACAGCATGGTATTGGCACAAAAGACAGACATATAGACCAATGGAACAGAATAGAGAGCCCAGAGATGAACCCACAAACTTTTGGTCAACTAATCTTTGACAAAGGAGGCAAGAATATACAATGGAATAAAGACAGTCTCTTCAGCAAATGGTGTTGGGAAAACTGGACAGCAGCATGTAAATCAATGAAGCTAGAACACCCCCTTACACTATACACAAAAATCAACTCAAAATAGATCAAAGACTGAAACATAAGACAAGATCCAATAAACCTCCTAGAAGAAAATATAGGCAAAACATTATCTGACATACATCTCAAAAATATTCTCCTAGGACAGTCTACGCAAGCAATAGAAATAAAAGCAAGAATAAACAAATGGGATCTAATTAAACTTACAAGCTTCTGCACAGCAAAGGAAACCATAAATAAAACAAAACAACAACCTACAGAATGAGAGAAAATTTTTGCAAGTGAAACTGACAAAGGCTTGATCTCCAGAATATATAAGCAGCTCTTACAACTTAATAAGAAAAAAAACCAAAAGCAACCCAATTCAAAAATGGGCAGAAGACCTAAACAAGCAATTCTCCAAGGAAGAAATACAAATGATCAATAGGCACATGAAAAAATGCTCAACATCACTAATTATCAGAGAAATGCAAATCAAAACTACAATGAGGTATCACCTCACACCAGTCAGAATGGCCATCCTTCAAAAGTCCACAAATGAAAAATGCTGGAGAGGCTGTGAAGAAAAGGGAACCCTCCTACACTGCTGGTGGGAATGCAGTTTGGTGCAGCCACTGTGGAAAACAGAATGGAGATTCCTCAAAAGACTAGGAATAGACTTACCATATGACCCAGTAATTCTGCTCCTGGGCATATATCCAGAAGGAACCCTACTTCAAAAAGACACCTGCACCCCAATGTTCATAGCAGCACTGTTTACAATAGCCAAGACGTGGAAAGAGCCTAAATGTCCATCAACAGATAACTGGATAAAGAAGAAGTGGTATATTTATATGGTGGAATACTATTCAGCCATAAAAACCGACAACATAATGCCATTTGCAGCAACGTGGATGTTCCTGGAGAATGTTGTTCTAAATGAAGTAAGCCAGAAAGATAAAGAAAAATACCATATGAGAACGCTCATATGTTGAATCTAAAAAAACAAGAACAAAAACAAACCATAAATGCTAAACAGAAACAGACTCATAGACATAGAATTCAGACTTGTGGTTGCCAAGGGGGCGGGAGGTGGGAAGGGACAGACTGGGATTTCAAAATGTAGAGTAGATAAACAAGATTATACTGTATAGCACAGGGAAATATATACAAGATCTTGTGGTAGTCACAGCAAAAATAAATGTGACAATATATGTATGTTCATGTATAACTGAAAAATTGTGCTCTACACTGGAATTTGACACAATATTGTAAAATTACTACTACTCAATAAAAAAAGTTAAAAAATAAGACATTAAAACTCCTAATAAAAACAATAATAATTAATACTCACGAACAGATTTCAACCAGTCAGCACTGTATGACCACCCACCTTCCATTGCCTTATCTAATCGCCACACCCACCCCATGAATAGATCCACTTATCACACCCATTTTGTAGAGAAGGGAACTCAGGCAATCACACTGCTTATAAGTGGCAACAGAGGAATTCAAAGTAGCCTGTCTGATACCACGGCCTGTTTTTAACACTATTCTGTCTCCAAGTAACTCGTGAATATAAACATATTACAAAAACTTCAGAAAATACGAAATAAAAAACAACCCATTAATCCACCCCACCACAACACTTTGGAGAACTTGATTATTCTCTTCCATGAAGCTCTTTCCTCATCTGGACGGTAATAATGAATATTTTCTTTCTTTCAATTACCATTATATCAAATATTTTCCATGTTACTATAGAAACCTCATGACCATCATTTTCTTTATTTGCTGCCTAACATTTCACTGTGTGGATAGACTGTAATTTATTTAACTATTATCCACTTGATTTAACAGTTAGGTTGTGTCCATGTTTCATGTAGTATTAAAAACATCATTAAAGAAAAATACCACATGATATCACTCGTATGTGGAATCTAAAAAAAGAAAAAAAGAGGACACTAATGAGCTCATCTACAAAACAGAAGCAGACTTGCAGACATAGTAAACAATTTTGTGGTTACTGGGGGCAGGAAGGGTGGGAAGGGATAAATTTGGGAGTTTGAGATTTGCAAATGTTAGCCAGTATATATAAAAATAGATTAAAAAAAACAAATTTCTTCTACATAGCACAGGGAACTATATTTAATATCTTGTAATAACCTTTAATGAAAAAGAATATGAAAATGAATATATGTATGTATATGCATGACTGGGACATTGTGCTGTGCACTAGAAACGGACAAAGTGTAACTGACTGCACTTCAATAAAAAAAAATCATTAAACATCTTTGTGTACATAAATGCCTTCTTAGAATATACTTGGAATTGATTCTCAGAAATGAAATCACTGGGTCAAGGAGAAAGGATATTTTAATAGCTCTTACTAACCAATTACATTCCTTTCCAAAAATGTATACTAGTATGTACCTGAGACTGCCTTTTCTATTACCACCTCATTAGCATTAGGCATTAAGCTTCATATTGTATATGTTTTTGTTGTTTCAAAAGGTAAAAACCAAAATGGTGACTCAGCAGTAGGTAAAACTGCACTTCTATGATCACTAATGAGATCAAAAGGCTTTTCACATTTAAATTATTTGACGTATTTCAATACTCTCATTTACCAGGTGAGGAAGCAAACTCAACATAAATGACACAACTAGCACTAGAGCTGGCTCTAGAATGAGTTTTCCAGACAGCGTTTGTTACTTAAACAAATAAATGAATTGAAAAATGAGCAGGCATCTCATTCCAAGTTTTCGTCCACTAACCACATTGCCTTCCCTATACCCGTCTTGTTTGCTTAATTTCTAAATTAATTTTTCTAAGGCTGCCACAGTAAAGTCATAATGTTGGGAGTTACCTTCCACTTCCGAGGAGCAATGTATCCGACGTCTTAAACAGAGTGGTGGGATGAGCTAAACAGACCAGGGTGGGTCTGGTTACAACCCTTGCCTGTACTGAGCTGCACGACCCTGGACAAGGCAAGTACCATATTTTCCTCAACAATGGGAAGGGAGCACTTGGGTAAATGATTTCCCAGCTCTTTGCCACTTTCAGCTGATGGTGATTGTAAGACTGAGAGCCACAGCAAGCATCAGAACAGATCATAATCTCCCCCTGTATCTGAATGACAGAAAGTCACGCCCCAGAACAGTGAGACAAGAAACACGTGCTGAAGACCCCGAATCTTTCCAGCAGGTCAACACAGTGAATTAGAATGTTTTTCATCCATCGCTAAGACAAAAAGAGAGGTTCTTAGCCACACTGGAGACATTACTCCGGGGGCTTCACATAGTCAGGGAATGATCACTCCCTTCTGTCGAAAAGGAAAGCTTGTGCCTTGGCCGTTCAGAACAGGGACTTGGGTCAGACGGACCTGGGTTTGAACCCTACCTCTCCACTTTCCTAGCTGTAAGGCCCTGGGCAAGTTAGCATCCTACCTGAACCTCAAACTCCAATATCTGTAACATACGGATAAATATGGTCCCTCATATGGAGTGTTTTTAAGGATTCGAGGTAAGTGTGCTTATGAAGTTCTTGCCATGTGCCACACACTGTGAAACATGTTCTGTAAAGGTTAGCAATAATCACACATTTTATTACTATAGCAGAAGATGCATCTCAGAGTCACAAAAAGGAGAGTGACAAATGGACTGTGCAGACGGGACTCGGGTGCCCACTCCCACAACAAACTCTTTAGACCAGTTCGGGATGGACTGCCTCCTCCTTTTGAGAACCATCGCTAAGAAACCCAGGCCTCCGCAGAGGCTGAAGCACTGCTCTGGTGCACACTGTTGGACGTAGCGTCCTCTCTGGTTCCACAAATACTCCGCGGTGCTAATGGAAATTTAATCTATGTGACCCTCGATACTTAAACTGAGCCCTGAGTCCTAGACTCAGTCTTGGCTCATTGTCCCAGGCTCCAGTCAGCTCTTTGAACTATTATTATCCTGACCCCTCTACTTAGATTCCATAAAGTGGTTGAAGATGTTTTCGGGGAAAACTACTAGACGCTGATTCTGGAAACCCTCGGCGTAATTAAACACCAGAGACACACTGAGAACCCGAGGGGCTCTGGGTCACAAATTGCCACGGTGACAGTTAACATGCTATTTCACAGCATATTCATTTCTATTCCGCGGAGGCAGAAGGATCCCTTTGTTAGCAAACATGCGTGCCTTCATCACTTGGCCAAATTATTTCTTTGGATAATTGGGAGACAGAGGATGAGCAGGAACTTGAAGGTGCGTGCCGATTAACGATTAGCTGGAGAGAACAGAAGGTCTTCTACACAGTGGCAGAAGGCAGAGGAGGGTAACGGCAAGAAACGTCCCCGCCAGCCTCACTGGATAATAGATGGCTGCCAAGAGACTCGGCTGCAAGTGGTTTTGCTGCCGATGTTTGTTTGGGTTTGGCTTAATTCGGTTTAGATGGATAGAGCTTGGTTTTGACTCTTTGTTTTATTTTTGCCTATATGGAAGTACAGTGTCTACTTCAATCAGTTCCCCTCGCAGCTGTCTTGTTCCTCACTTAGACTGAGCATCAATGTTTTGGGCCAATCAGGCATCAGCTTGTGTTAACTTTCAAATTTTTCTTTTCTGAATGTGTTAGAGGCAATTATCATACCTTCTTCACAAGGTTGCAGTGAGGTTATAAACTTGCCAAAAAATACAAAATAGAAGAGGCAGAGATAGGATTCATTTCTACACTCTTCTTCCAGCCCCTAGAAGGTGGGTGCCCACACAAGAATAGAAAAGGAACAAGGAACAAGAACACTGTTTCAGACTGCACATGGCTCGGTCACAGGACTTATGTACCTCAGGGTGGTTAAGTAGGAGGTTCTGCAAAGCCCCTAGCCAGGGACTGGATGTGAGATGAGAATGAGAAAACTCCCTACAAGTCTAGAAGAGGAGAGGCGAGCCATCCATTCGTGTGGCCAGTGCAGACTCCCGGCACATGGATTGTGTGTCACATCAGACTAATTGGCAAGAGTTGCCTGAAATCATGTCTTGAGAAGGATTCTGGAGGTTCTGAGTGGTTCAGTGGAGAAGAGTTTCATGTCATTTATTGACGTTCACAATGGAGGACAGGCCAAGAGAGGAGAGAGAGAACCAAGTATGTCTTATATTTGCCATCTGTAGGAGTCATAGCTGTATTCTGTTCCTAAGAAGACTTTGAGATACTATTAAGAATGATGAGCAAGGCAATTCCCTCCTTCATTCATAAAGGCAACTCCTGCCAAACACTACCCCACATCCTAGCACAGTTCACTGGCCTCATGTCTCCCACCAGCCTCTAGCTCTCAAGCTTTTCAGCAAATCCTCCAGGAATTTCACACAGGGAAGCCAATTCCTCCAGCTGAACTTTCAGAATATTACTTGCAAAGTTGAGAACTACCTGGGCAAGGGGAAACAAGAGAGAGATTTTTTTCCCCAGGTGTAATGCAGAAAACATGACGTGATTTCTTCAGTCTAGTGTTTACAATTTTTGTGATTATAGCAACTCAAAGAAATTTGACCCCTGAATCCAAACACAGATGGGTTCCATCCTTTTGTCCCACTATAGATACATTACAGGTTTTAATTCATTCAACAAACATCTATTGAACCACTATATCTGCCCAATATTGGTCCAGGAACTTAGAACACAAGGGTAGATATTGACAGTCTTTTTCCTCAAGGATCTCATGTCTTGGGAGAAGGCAGATAGCAAACAGCCAATCAAGCATAGGCCATGGTAGACTCTGTATAAGACGTTCAGAAAACAGTGAGAAGAATGCAACCCACTCCAATGAGGGGGCCCAGAGAAGGTCTCACAGAAAGAGAGATCAGAAGAACTTTGGGACTGGGTCTTCAAGAATCAGGAATTTTCCAGATGAAGAAAAAAGAGGAACATAAATAGCCTGTACTGAGGCAGGGAAGGATGAAAGGACAGAATGAAAATGAGTTTATTTGCGCTGCAGGGTACTCTTAGGAAGGATGTGGACGGGAGCCGAATTGGACCAACTTGTGATTCCCACTTAATAATCAATAAATGAGCACTGACCCATCTCCACTGGAGTTCTGATAAGTCCTCTACTGCATGCCCTATCCTTTCACCCTAAATTGCTGTGACAAAATTGAGGAAATCAACTTTGCCAGGATTCCTTTGAGGGGCAGTAGTGCATTTGTCAGGAAAAAATTCCTTGGAAAACTACTTGCTATCAAACTCAAGGAGTTCGAGGTGTAGAGAACTTAAAATTCTGGAGAATGGGAAGGTTTTGCACTAGAAAGGAAAGAGAGAGACAGAATGGGAGAGAAAAGCCCAGGAGAATACAGACGGTCAGTTGTTTTGCCATCAGTAAAGTCTACCAGACAGTAAAATAAAAATATAGCTTTAGATCAGAGCAGATTTTTTGGAGAAGAAGTTGAATTCTGTGTTCTGGCAACAGAGGCTGGAGTAGAAACAGCCCAGAAGTGGAGATGGAAAGAAGCAGGACGGTGGAGGTGCCCCCACAAAGCTGTGGAATTTCACCAGATCTTGACAGGGAAGAGGCCTCAGCTGACATCAGAGATTTAGGTCCTAGTCTCTGAAGCATGGAAAGTACAAGAGAGGAGGAAGCATGACGTTAATTCTGCAGGCATCCCCGCTTCTTCTGAAACCTTGCGAAAGGTCAGCTGCTGTGATCTGTCTGCGGTATTAGGACAAGTGTCTTCAATCAGTTGTGTGACTAAGGCTCACTTGCTGCGGACATACAGTGACTACTGAGGATGGCAGACATCAGAAATAGTGACCACCTAGGCTGTGTTTCTGAAGATGTATGTTCAACCCAATAAACAGGGCGTTACAATGTGGTGGTTTATGCCAAACTTCCTAGAGGCTGAGCCACATGAGGTCCCAGCCTCAGAGATGCCCATTTTCTATTCCAAAGACCTGGGTTGGTATGACTGGCTGTCTTCGCCAGTGTTAACTACAAGAGCAAGTTCATTAAAAGACAACGAAGCAAACCATCCAAAGACTGTCGTGATTAAAAGATCTGCTGAGTTCTCTTGTTGGTTGGCACTGGGACAAGCCAAGGAGGAGGCACGATCTAGACAGTGATGAGGATTTTTAAAGCCCTTTGCAAATTGCCTCTGATCAAAATACTTTATTATCATAATCACTCCCATTGCCAATTTGGAAATGACAATCTGGAATGACGAAGTGCTCTTTAAATGTTTGGAAAACAAAAATCACAAAGGGGAGGTGCTTGGCAGAAATGAGCATGCTGCTTAAAGCCATAAGCCAAGTTTAGACTCTGCCTTCCGGAAGGAATGGGGGGTGCTCAGTTTTATCCTCCTGCCAGAAGCTATGTATTTTTCTTTCTTCCATTTTTCTTCTTTTTTCTGCCATGTTCCTGCAGGACTGCTCATTCCCAAGCTGGAGGCCCCACTCAGCTGTCTACTTTCACATACTCTCAAACACCCAGATTTACTACAAGGACACTGTCCACCCCAAGGACCAGCCATGGCTGCAGCAACATCTCCTCCTCTTCTCTGAGCTCCTGCAGGGCAATGGCACGATCTGACTCATTGTTGTCTCAGGCCCTGCCCTGTGGTAGCACCCAATGAACAGTCATTGTCTTCTGTCCAGACCCCTCTCCTCACTGCCCACTGGGACAGTGGCAGTAATCTTCCCTTTGCTTCATCACTTGACCCTTCCTGACATCCCTGTACCCTCCATCCCACATCGGGGTGGCTGGACTCACTGGTCACACACCATTCTGGGCTCAGCTGCTGGTGGCCTCATCCAGGAGACCCAGTGTGACAATGCTGAAGGAAAGAATTCCTCCCTACAAAGAGCCCAGGCCTGTCTTGTGGAATGAATATCCTTCTAAGCAGCTTGGACTTGGACAGTGAGTCCTCTAAGGGACATACCTGAGGCAAAAACTGGCAAACCCTCTCACTCTTGTTTTGCTCAGTGGGTCATGATCACAGAAAGCAAGGTCTGATTGCTTGGGGTTAAGAAGGGATTTGTAGAGGCTGACGAGAGGAAGGAAAAGAGGGAAAATTAGGTGGTTGCTGGAGAGAGGAACCAGGGTGGATGGGGAACTAATGAGAAAACCTAAAGGGGGTTGTACTGATTCTGCTCTGGGGTGAGCAGCATGATTCTTCTTCCAGATCCCCACCAACTGTCTTGCCAAATATCTCCATTTTCCATCCATGCATGTGGAATTCATATTCTAAGCTTTGGTGCAGTAATAGTGTGAGAAGAGAAACTGCCCAAGGGAGGAAATGCCATATCTGGATACAGATACCACATATAGATCACTGAGATCGAGTCCAAACCTTTTAGTCAGCATTCAGGGCTGCTGACACAAGGCCAGGAGCCCTTGAGGGCAACTTGTTCATGGGGGTTGTGGGTGGGACTGTGACTGCCTTTAAGGCCCCCCCTCCCATGAAAAGAATCCCAATGCTTGTCATCATGGCCTGAGAAACCCCTCCTGGCTCTGCCTCCCATGTGTCCTTCCAAATGGAGTCTCTCAATCTTACCCTCCTCTCCCCTCGCCTGACCCATTTCATCTCATCCTTCTCTTCTTGTTTCAGAACTGGCTTACTTCTTTCTCCCTAACATCAGAGGCCTCTGTGCTGTCCCTGCAGACAGAGCCCATATTAGAGAAGCTCAATTGATCGCATACTTTGCCCAGACCACCTCTGTGGTTCTCTGCCTTTCTTCCACTCAGGACACCACCTTGAGTCACCTCCTTGCTCTACTCTGCCATCATGGGCCATCCCCAGTTAAACCCTAACCATGCCCCAACTTCGTTCCTGACCCTAAGTCCTCCTCTTAGTAGGAAGAGGAGTAGAAAGTCCTCAACTCTCCCCTCCAACTCCCCTTCTGTTTCTCAGTAGCACATGGTCTGCACTCCAGCCAGATACTTTTCTTCCAATAAATCACAATTCTCAATCCCAAGCCTTTGCCCATTCTATCACACCAGCCAAAACACCCCTACTTCTCCCCTGTATCTATCAAAACTGTGTTCATCCTCCA
This sequence comes from Vicugna pacos, assembly GCF_048564905.1. NCBI lineage: Eukaryota > Metazoa > Chordata > Mammalia > Artiodactyla > Camelidae > Vicugna > Vicugna pacos. The sequence goes on along the minus strand of NC_132997.1, from coordinate 85,057,885 downwards.
CAGTGCAGGATAATCCTGATCTCCACCACAAATCATTCTGCAATCACTAGATGTCCAGTCTACAGATACTGACTTCCCGGAAATGCATCCAAGACATGTCACTTCCTGTTAGGAAGCCAATGTCTACTAAACATGGGACTGAAAACAGGAGGTAGATTCTAGTCAGTTTTAAATATTGCCTCTTTCTTCAGAAGCTCGCTGTCTACGAATAGGTAAGAAACACAGGTGTGCAGAAGTTTAAATAGCCACTGATCTAGAAATCTGCCAAGTTTCTGTATATTTCTTAGGAAAGAGAAGAAATACATAGCTGATTAAAATAAGAGGAAGGAATCAACTTCCTCTTATGGAAATGACTGCTCCTGTTATGCCTGGACCAGAAACGAATAGGCAAGAGTTACTGGGATGGAGAACTATTAGAGACCAGGGGAAGATGAAATTTAGTTCTCAAGGCCTGCCTTCCTACATCATTTTCTTCCCACTCTCTATCCCACGAGAGTTTTAGCTCATGTGTTTGGAAACAGCTATATGGTGAGTTGATGGGGCCCTCCTATCACTTCCTGGTCCTCTGCCCTCCTGATCAGTTGGAGCTGAAAAGAAGGAGGTGATTCTAGCTAGAGTTGTGAGCCTCCTCCCCTCCCCTCCCTGCCACATGCATACGCACAGCAGTTGGCAATTTAAAAATGAAGGGTGATGTAGTAAAACCGTTTTGATGCACCATTCCAACAAGTCAAAATCTATCAGTTGTCACATTCTGGGTAGCAGTGGTTGGTTTCATTGTGCTGCATACTGGTTCTCATTTAAGACACTATCAAGGCCAAGAATATCTTCTGACTTTTCAAAAATAATTCCTCCTACACTCATTCCACTCCAGACATTCAACCCTCTTGCAGTTCCTAAACTCTCCAGGCATACTCAGATCTTAGAACAATTGACCGTGCTCTCTTTTGGATACAGCTAGCTTGCTCAAGTCCTGTGCTAGACATTCTCTGTTCTCTGCTCCCTCCAGACCCACTCTCCACTGTCTACTGCTCAGCCTCAGAAGACTGACCTCGATGGACAATGTCATCCAGGCTCCCTTGCGTTTTGGTTTCTGATTCGGTTGACCAATGGGAAGCATTGGCAAGAATTAGAAGCTGGGGAGAAAGGTTGGGGTATTTCTCCCCTCTCAGGTCCCTCCTTGCCAGCCACAGTTTGGCAGTGGCTATGATCCTCCACTCAAGGCCAAAACTCATGCCAAGCAAACCCTCTCCTGCTGCTACAACTCTCATTAATCACCTTCAAGCCTTGGAGTGTAATAGTCCTGCTGGTTATGGTTTTTGAGGGCTTCACATCCCTCTTAGGTTCCTTCAACTGTATCTTCATCACTGTAAACTGTCATTTCATTAAACTTTCTTAAGATCCTTCTTGAACTGGCCCTGCAGAAACCTTTGCAGAGACCCTGTCTAATATGCCTTCTTCATATCTCTGTACAAGTGTGTCTTGCTCATAAGGTCTTCCCTTACCACTCTGTTAAAAACTGTAGTTCTATGAAGTAGTTTATAGAACCAGACTTACTCAACCTGAAGATCTATAGGTAAAGGAAGATTCTAAGATCTGAGTATCAGCTATGGAACAATACTGTCAGCTACTCTCCATTTGCACTGGGAACAGAGAATATGAGGTCAATAGAGAGCAAGAAAGATGCAGGCAGGACCTCCAGATCTTGAGATACCATGAGGACTCGAGGACCTTGGAAGAGTGTAATGAGAGAGAATATAGAGTCTCTGGGAGGTAACTCCCAAACCAGAACCTTCTGTTCAGTCTGAGGAGGGGCTCAGTGGCAAAACAGAGTGTACAGACTTGTTGGGGATCACGGACATTTTTGTCTGCCTTTTCAAGATATAAAATAACAAATTGTGAAAAATGATGTTACAGTAAACACTTAATGGTTTTGTCTGCCTGCATCCATTTTTCCTTCTGATAACTGCACCTCCTCCCCTGTTTGTAGTCCCTGTCATTTGAGGAGCTCCTACTCTCAGCTTCTAGGAGTAGGCTGGGGACCCAGGCTTGGCCAGTGAGGATACAGCCTCCCCTGGCCACAGAAAGCAGTTCTGTTTCAGGTGTGTACATCACCCAAGCCAGCCTCTTCAGAGCCAAGGGCATCAGGCATGGTGCTGCTATGCTGGGAACGCAGACTCTTTCCACTAGAATTGCCCAGCTGGTGGGATGTGAACATGAAGCTATCATGGGAGCACCTAGTGAGGAGAGCCTGTAGAGGAATGTGAAGAAGAGCAGACAGACTCTAATAAATGGATTGAGTGTGCTAAAAGCTAGTTGGAATTGGCCTCTTAAATCCAATCATTCTTGAACTGCCCAGTTACATGAGTCAAGTCCCCTTTATAGGGTAGTTTAGGCTGAGTTGGTTTCTGTCACTGTAACCGTTCAGAGGGCAGGGCACAGGGAGCTAGGAAAGACAGCAAGAAGGGGACTACATTATCTTAGGCAGCAAGGGGAGGGCTGTAAGAATCTGGAGGAAGGCAGACTTAGAACATTGATTAGGTGCCAGGCAGAAGTTCTCTCATGTCTGTAAGCGATTACAGTTAAGATAAAATCTTATTTTCTATTTTGTCTTCTAAGTCAGTCTCTAGTCCTCTGTACCTGCCAACCGGATATAACTTGGGTAAATCACTCCTTCCTTGCTGTCATGTTTCAAGTCACCAAAAGGAAACAATGTGACTCAACACTTGCCCTGGATCATGAAGTTTATCTGAGTAACCAGCAAAATGGATGTGAAGCTGTCCTCACGCTGAGCGCTTGCTTCTAGCTTAAGCGTCCTCCAAGGACGTAGCCCTCAACAGGAAGGCCTATTTTTCAAAATCTTAGGGAAGGACGAATAAAAATGAGGATGCCTGGCCTCGTCCGTACGTCGCTATTGGCAAATAGATCACACCTCTTTACCACTTGGGCAGCCTTCTAAATTAAAGCTGCTGACATCTGGACAGGAGTTATTGTAACAGACAAGAAGTATGTGGAGGTTTGACTTGTATCTACCCCCGATTTCTTTCAGATCGAAGGAGATGGATGGTTCTCTCCTGTATGTGCACACCACCGTCTCTCTCTCTCTCTCTCTCTTTCTCACACACACACACACACACACTGACATTATGACATTTTGCTTCTCAATCTTGAGGTTATGTGCCTGGAAGCAAGGAAGTCCTAGCTTCAGATTCCTCTCCCAGAGACTCTCAGTCACAGACAGAGGAAGCAACCAAAACCAACATCAAGTCAAAAAGCCAGCTCTGGGCCAGCTCAGGGAGGTGGGGGGCATCCCTTTAGATGGTTTAGCACCTGTGCACTGAGAGCAGGTATCTTTTCTCCTCTTGATAATATGAAGGGCAGTGCTCTGGGAAGTGCCGAGGTCTCACCAGCTCAAGGATACATATTCTGCTCAGATGCATGGCCTTCTTTTTTTCCTTCTCATAAAGAAGACCAAGAAACTGAATTCAGTCACAGGCCAGGTGCTCTTGGCCCAAGTTCAACGTCAGTTGGGAATGATGACCCTGCACAGCCCCAGGAGCTGTCCTCAAGGGGACACTAGGATTCTTACGTGGCTCTCCTCCCTGACGGGCACCAGCGTCCCAAGAGCACGTCAGAAACACAGACGGTAAGACTGATCCGCTCTGAGGAGAGCAAACAAAGGCTGTTTTTGGCAGAAAATTCCTTTCTTTTGGGTACTGGCTTCCTGGACAATCAAGTGCCAGTTATAGTGCATTAAGCTGCACATTTCCTCACCCAGGATTCCTCACCCCAGAGAAGTCCAGATACCTCACTGGCACAGGTGGCTAAAGGAATCTAGTCAACGTCAGAGGCCCACCACCACCTAAGTCTATTTCCAAACTACTTTGCTGGCAGCATCTCCCAAGGCATCTGCTCTTACTTTCTTCACACAGACTCCTGATAAGACAGCACTGGGACCCAATCCCACTCTAGCACTTGCTTACGGAGACGGGGGCAAGTTACCTGACACATCTTCCCACTCCCTATGCAGCTGGAAGCACCTGCTTCGTGAACAGTTATGTGAGTTACATCACAGATGAAGGGGCAGTGTCTGACCATCAGGTACCTAGTGAGGGTTCAATAAATGTTAGCCCCCCGTTTCAGCTCCTCTCCCCACTATGGAGACTGACCGGTTTCCCCAACCCCAGATCGTCTCAGGTGTGTACCTGCCCCTAGAGGTCCAGCAAGAAGATCTTAATGGGCAGGGGCAGGGAGCTTATCTTGTTTTTGCACAGCAGGTTAACAGTGCCCCCAGAGCCTTTGAAACTACAAAAGAAATTAACTGAGATGCACAACAGCAACCTCAGAGGCGCCACTTCACTCAACAGTGAGCTTGAGCTTAGGTACTCAGGTGGCTCGCTGCTCCCTGTGGAGCCAGATGTGGGATCTTCATTCCCCAAATCCCTCTTGAGCAAGAGACTGAGAAATTCTTCTGGCCTCGGGCAGCTGAACACAAACCCTTCATCCGATCAGGTGCTGCACGTGGTGATGCAGGTCGGGCCCTGTTAAAGTAGGAGCCGAAATCCAGCCTCGGGTCCACTCGGCTCCACCCGGCTCAGCCGAGGACCCGGGCCCCAGAATCCATCTCTCAGAGGAAGGGGTGTCCCTTTCTACTCCACCAGGGTGTCATGATACTGCCCAATGAACCCACCTTGCCCTGTCTACGCCACCACTGCCCTGACCACATCTTTTATTAAGGGGTCTGAAACCCTGACGGCACCTCGGTCCAGCCCCGATCGCACATTGGCCAGTAGCACCTCTTCCTGCCGCTTATGACTGGTTTCCAGAGCCTCTGGGCCATGACCCACCAAGATTCTGCTCAAGTCTGCAGGTAGAGCCCCACTCACTACAGAAGCGGCTGAGCTCACCCCTGTGGTTTCGAGAAAGGAGCAATAGCTTCTGGGCAAAGTGCCTCTGGAAAGACTAAAGTAAAGGAACACACTGACTCAGGGGAGATAACGTGACCTCTTCCTGTTTCCTCATCAGAACTGCCCCTCAGCTGTACCAGGTGAGCAGGGATTAAATCCACATTTCTGCACTTATCGAAAGTTTTCCTGGTCTGCACAAACACCCTCTGTTCCTCCTGAAGCCTCTCACTGCCCCTCCCAACCCCTCCTCACAAAGCACAGCAGGCTCCCACTTGCAAACCCGGGCATCTGTCTGGTGCCCGCCCCTGCTGATTTGCGCATCACTCCTGAGCCCTGGGATGGAAGGGATCTTGCCACCTATTACTCAGTTCTTCCGTTCAGCCACCGGTACCAGCCTCTGCTCTTCCCACTGGGCCTCCCCCAGGGCATGTGACAGCATCCCTGATGCTCTGGAACGAATGAGAGCTTCCAAGGCAGCTGTCACATCCCCGCTTGTCTTCTCCGGAGATGACAAGCTGTCTGGCTCAGTCCGTCATCCCACTACTCCAGAATGTAAATCACAGGAGGTCTCCTGCCTGAGAAAAACAATTAACACAAAATACCAGGATTACCGTCTGCCACATTTACAAATCTCTCCAGCTCACATTTGTCTCTCCCAACAATTTATGACTTCTCAGTGTCAAGCTGTTCAAGTAACCAGTCTTTTCCTTAAATGGACTGACTCGTGGTTCTTGGCACTGCTGGGGCCATTTGTTGCACAAGCCAGAGCCATCAGCAGCAATGCCCTATCAGAAGAGCTCACGCCATGGAGAGGGCCAGAGTATTTATCTTCCTTTGTCTTCAGCAAAGTAAAGCACATGTCCTCTTTCCAGTGAAAAAGGAACAAGAGGTTCAAATCCTTTTTTTTTTTTTAACCACATGCCTTTCATGGTTTGCATCTCTTTTCTGAGATGCTCAATATGATCAATTGTCTGCGCATAAGTCACAAAGACAGGAAACCACCGTGACAGTGGGTGTGTGACAATAAGTCAGTGGTTCCCAACCACAGGTGATTTTGTCTCCCTAGGGAACATTTGGCAATGTCTGGAGAAAGACACAAAACTGAGAGCAGGGATTCTATTGGCATCTCATGGGTAGAGGGCAGGGCTACTAAATGTCACACAACGCACCGGACATCGCCCTCTTCTGACAACATAGAATTATTTTGCATAAAGTTTCCAGTGTCAAGGTTGAGAAACGCGGCAGATAACCCAGTGCAGGCTGCCTGTTCTCACATTCTGCTCCGTGTACCTCGGAGCATTGCCTCAAAGCACGAAGGAATTTGGAGTGGAATGAGAGAGAGAAGGACCCAGGCCAGCCGGTTCACCACTTCCAGGCCCCTCCTAACCCTCTAAGAAACAGCTGTCTTAGAGCAAGACAAAGCAGAAAGGACATTTTACCAAAAACAAGCCATGCATAGTTGGGCGTTCCCCACCTGGAGGCTCAGTTGCCTAACCTGCAAATGTGGCCACGAGACATGGCGGCCCCAGCTGGCTCACATGGTTACTGCAACATTCAACAAAGGTGGTGCATGATAAAGCTCGCTGGAGCATCCGGTATTCTAAGTGGTACTGAGAAAGATGCATTGTGGTGGTGATAAAGTAAAAAGAAGTATTGTCCTAGCAGCTGGCACAAGAATTCCTGTTGGAAAGAGAATTCTCTCTTACCTCTCGTTTTCCTCCTGGTCTTCTGGAAAAAAAGAAAATTGATGAGTACACTTGAGGCAGAAGAATCATCAAGGTTCTAGAGGAGAACCATGAAATTTCTCTGCAGTAGACAAAGAGCAAAATGTGTTGATATAAAATAAACAACAATGCCCTACTGTATAGCACAGGAAACTATATTCAGTACCTTGTAATAGTCAATAATGAAAAAGAATATGAAAGGGAATATATATACCTGTATGTACAGCTGAGTCACTATGCTGTACACCAGAAATTAACACAATATTGTAACTCAGCTGCACTTCAGTGGACTCAGGTGGAACGGGATGGGGTGAAGAACTCCACAGAGTGAGTTCCCTAAACAATGTCTTAAAACAGGGATGCCAGCTTTTCCATTTGAGTTCATTCGGGGGATGTAATGTGAATTTGCCTACTATTTTGAACCCAGATTCTCATGAATGCTTTGGGAAAGTGAGTATGGTGTTTGCATGTGTGTGTGTGTGTGAAAATCAAAAAAGTTTCTGAGTTTCACACCTGAATCAACATAATCTGGGGCAGAGGCAAGATACACAAACATAGGAAAAGCCATGAGCAAGTAAGCCATCCCTTACACACACACACACACACACACACACACACACACACACACACACGTATTCACAGAAATCCTGAGAAAAATCATAGGAGTTTAAGGAGGAAGAGGTTTGAACTAATGCTACCCAGATCATAGAGACAGGAAGGTACCCTGCTCGACTCCAGGTGTGTTGCTGGCATCAGAGTGGGATTTTCATGCATTTTTTTTTAAAGCTGTCCTGCATTCCTAGCCTAGTCCTTAGCATACGTCTTTGGTTTGCCAACTCCCCACCACCACCAGGTGTTGTGGATGGTCACTGCAGAGATGCTTGCTTGGCCAATTACAAAATCTTTCAAAGCATATCCAACCAAAAGTGCCACCTGGCTTTTTGCCAGTGCAGAAAGCCTCTCGCTCCCTGGAGAAGAAATGAACGAATTCTTGAAACTGTAGTTCGCTTCCGCTCTCCCACCAGCCTTGGATGGACTTGAAGATATTTGTGGTTTTGTCTAAGGAACCGTTGTTGGTGTTAATTGGATGGCAGCCAAGATGGCTTTTAGGAAAAAAAAAAGTTTTTAAAAGATTAACATTCATTAGTTTGTTCTCCATTAAGTGGAGCACATGTGGTGAAGGGAATAATTAGTGAAGTTAATCGTGGCTTCTCGGAGAACCAAGGGGAATCCAGTGAAATGTCCTGACATTCAGGAAGAGCAATGTGTTCAGTGCTCCTGCAACTAACTGCAATTAGCAATTGAGGGAACATACATACGGTCTCTTTATGTGTAATTAATCACAAGCCTTCATCACAGTAGACACGGGATGCTGAGTGACAGGCGACGCCTGCCCTGTGCTGTGCCTGTGAACTTCAGTGTCGATTCCTGCAGCGTTTCCTACCTTCCTTGTGCCTGTTTTGTGCCTCTTGCACATTCAACTCCTGTCTTTCTGGGGCAGGGTTTCTCAGCTACGTACCCACTAAAATACACATCTGCAATATCCCTGGCATAAAATAGGTGCCATTTGATTAATTTGATTAGTGAAAGAGTAGACGAATTCATGACTCATGGGTAAGTAGGTCTTCTCCCATTCTGTGTAGATTATGCTGGCCACTGATACTTGAGAACCACAGAAAGCCTGGCTCTGAGGTTACAAGGGGCGGACAAGGAGGTTTCAGCTGAATGGGGCAAGGATGAGGCTGCTTGTCTAGAGGTAGTAGCTCCTGGGATGCCTGAATTAATTGTATAAGATGACCCTGAAGAGAGTCCTCTCCTCTCTTCTGGCACTATCTTCTCAAGCATGACTTTGAAGGGTCGACACTGGCTTTCCCATTGCTTTCATTGTTGTCCCCAAATGTATTTCCAACACTGCCCACTGCCACAAAGAGAAACGTGATCCACTCATAGGTAAAATATAGATACTTGCTCACTTGCTTCTTCATTGATTTTGCAAATCTTAGACTAGCAAAGGAGGGAAGATCCTGGAAAAAGGTTGGATCTTGACTCTTTGGTACCTGAAGACTTGAGAATTTACTTTACTTCAGGGTGTATAGTATCTTGGATGTAGAAGTGTTCCAGAGTTGAGCTTGGATCCAAACTTTGTCTGACTCCTATGTCTTCAGGAATCTCATGTGGCCAACAAAATTGTCTAAGTTTCTACTCAACAAATGACATTCATATTATTTTGAGTTACTTTAGAACCTCAAAAAATTCATGACTATTTAATTTGTTACAATAGAAGGTTTAATAAAGAGATCCCCAAATACAGTGGCTTCAAGTACTTGGAAATTCACTGCTTTCTCATGTGCCCGTCCAGGGTAGGTGGCCAGCTCTGCTCTGCGAAGTTATACAGGAAAGCAGGCAAGAAGGCAAGACAATGCCTTCCCAGGTCGTTTGGCATTGCCTTTCCAGATGAGAAGAGAGAGAGGAAATTCACGGCAAAGGTTTTCCTGTTAAGTAAGGGACCCAGAAGTTGCACTCATCATTTTTGCTCAAATTCCAAGGGAAAGAACTCAGTGACACTAAGCAGCAAAAGTGAGACTGGGACATCCCATCTTTCTTCAACCACCTTTTTTATGCCCAGGAAGAAGGAAGGATGGATTAGGGTGGGGAACTAATACTGAAAAGAGAGGGCTGGTCTTAAGATATTTAGTTAAGGTAGCTTTATCTTCATTGTTTTAGTTAACTAAAGACATAACATCATGTGGTATACAATTACCATTCCACCACTCTACCATGAACTCTCTGAGGCAAGGACTGATGCAGTATCTAGACACACAAAGTGCTAAGAAAATGTCTTGGATGTGAATAATTCAATGGATTAATGAATCAATAAATGAATGAAATATCACCTAGATCCCAGTTTGGCTTGAGTCCAGCCTTGTTTGGAGAACATATTTCTGAACATTTCAATGGTATTTTTCCCCTTCCATGCTTCAGTTGCCTCTGAACAAATGAGGCCCTGTGTCTAGTAATCTGGCAATTCCTTAAAAGTTCACTCAATCTAGAAGCTTCTGAGCTCTGCTCACCTCTCTATTTAACTGGTTCCTGAGCCTTGGTGTCACTAAGACCTCAACCTCTTCTCGACTCTATTGACACTTGATTTTTACCTAGACGATCCCATGCTAACAAAATCCCAATTATTAGGATCATAAAAAAAATCTAATCTAAATGAAACGCAACAAATCCTACATCAAACACAAGGCGAGAAAAGGGAAAAAGACATCTGCTGGGTGTCTACTGCATTAAAAATGTGAAAAATATTGTGCTAGATCCTGAATATGCAGGATATTCACACCATCCCAGAGAGGTAGTTATTATCATCTCTAACCTGAAGATGAGAAAATGAAGGCTCAGAGAGGTTAAGGACTTTCCCAGGGTCACCAATGAGAAAGAGACATGGCAGAAGTCAGACCCGGAACTATCCAAATAAACCAGTGCAAATCCCACTAAACAAAACCACTCACTGAAGGCCAGCAAACCCGCAGCTCATTTCTGGGTTGACCTGGGTAACAGTGGCTTGTCATGGCTCTCAAGGCTAACAACAACAACAACAAACAACAACAACAACAACAAACACCCCTTGCAAAAAAAGCTCTGAACTGATTGTAATTAGAGGATTTAGCTTCAGTCTTGTTAAGTGAGACTTTATTTAAAGGATGGAGATACCTCATTAACCTCCCTTAGAGTCTGCAGAGCTTCTAGACCAGGGGACCTGGGGGGGTCACATCACAGTTCAGAGCACAAACAAGGCAAAATGTTCTCTAGTGATCAACTCAAGAGTGACAGGTGACAGCTTCTCAGGTGGGAAGACCCCTTCAGACAGCAGACAGCCCAATCATTTAAAAAGAATGCCAGCCAGACCAACTAACAAGACTTGCTGCTCTCTTACTTAGTCGGGAAACTAACTATTGCCTTTTTATAAATGCTGATGGCGTAGGATAGATGATAAAAATGAGAAGCCATCCAACCAAATTATATCTGACTGGGTAATTAGAAATTACTTCTGATGCCAAAACATGCACATTATCCTCAGCCGCAGGTGCAATGACACAGAAAACAAGGAAGAAGAGGGCAGCAGCCTGTGGAGCTGATTCTAGGGGTCACAGGGCTTAAGGCTAATGAACCCATGTCCCAGCAGTCTGTCAAGGAGCCTTCTGCTTTCCGGGGCTGGATTAGGAATGACAACCATCTGACACACACGCTTCCCTCCTATCGTCTTAGCAGACAAAATTTATGAAGCTTAACAAAACTTCAGAATCCTTTTCAACATCATAATCCCTTGGCCCCTAACAATCAATCTGAATTGGCAAAAATCATGCTGAAGTGTCACCCCTCACCTAAATCGACTTCCATAAAGTACCTTTGATGAAGGGAGCCAGAACAATCTCTTTTTCTTTTTCAGAGGATTCTCCCTTTGCCCAATATTTTCCCAATACATATTTATCACATTCACAACCGTGTCAGTCAATGGTTGCAAAGCATGCTGGGCAATTCCCATAATTTCAAGCCACTAAGCAAAATCCAAAAAGACCATTAGCAGGTTTTCTCCCCCCGACCATCTAAAAGATAATGACACCAAAACTATCTCCTAAAGCACTTGAGGATTTGAGGAGAAACCAGAGACAGAATTTTCATAATGTTCACATTTTCCTAAAGTTGTTTCTAGCCTATCGGTAGACTGATGGCAAGTTTTAGTCTCTTTTTCTTGTTCAAAGGACTCTCCCTTGGCCCAACATTTTTCTCTCACACATGTTTATCTCATCCACAGAGTTCTGATTTTTAAATGGCAGCTGAGTCATATTTTGCTTAGATCCTTCTAATTGATTCATCTGTCAGGAAACCAATGTTTTTAAAGGGGACCGTGAACCAATAGCATTTGAAAAAAGTATATTAAAACTTAATAATAATGTCCCCTAAAACTAATGACTAAGTGTATGCAAATCCCTAAGTGTCTAACTTTGTACTGAAAGTGTGATCTGTAAATGGGTAGCATTGGGGTCGCTGAGTGCTTGCAAGACATGCAAAATATCAGGTCTACAGGAAGTCAACCAAATCAGAACCTGTATTTTCCAAGATCCTCAGGAGATTCTGATGCACATGAAAATCTGAGAAGCCCAACTAGACCAGAGACCATTTTGTCTCAAATATCTAATTTTTCCATCTCTAAGGCTTACTGACTTTTGTGTACCATAATGTGCTAACCAGTTTGTTAGCAAGTTTCCAGGCCACAGGAGAATCAAAGTCCAAATTTGAAAGAAAAGATACAGAAGACACAAAGGATGAGGAACAAGAGAAAAATAACAAGAGTAAGAGGAAGTTATGAACATACAGCAAGGCTTCCAAACACACAAGAAATTAAAATTATTTTAGTGACCTGAAAAGTTTCAAATGATCTAAGTGGAAATAAGGCAGAAAAACAGAGTGAGTAGCAATAGAGAAGACTTTTTTAAAGTCTATAGTCAGTTTTGTTATTAATGTCATTCTAAATTTATGAAAGAATATGATAATTACATGTCTTAAATAGCCACACACCACAGATCCTCATGGGATATTCCTCATGGGATATCCCAGATCCTCGTGGGATGGTCTACACTTTCCTCATTGGAGGATTAGAAGGTCTTGTATCCTCAGCAGATATCAGTCATTGTGGGTCCACAGGTCCTTGGAAGAGTTTCAGAGATTCAGTCCTATGTGACTTTGGTACAAGTCTGCAATGTCTATGCCAAAAGCTTAGAAATGTGACGTGCATACACACATACACATACACAGTCCCACACACAGAAGCACAATGTTTGCCATCTTAATTTCCTTGGATTGTGAGTCACCCTTTGAGCGTGGGCCTTTGTAACCAGGAATGAGCTCTATTTCTCATCACTGTGCAATTCTCTAGGGACAGAAAGGCAAAGGAGACGTGACTCTTGCCTTCCAGACATACAGAGTACTTACAACACAGTCATGTTCAAGGTAATCTGGGTGCAATGAAGAGGCAGTGATTCATTCTTCCTGGTGTGTGGGAAAGAGATGGGTTGGGGATTATGTGACTCTGCCATCTTTAAACCACATGTTGACTTGTTATACTTGTTACACTCCAGTGCTGAAGAGCAACTCAGTCAATATATGGTCTCAAAAGCTCCTCTTCAAGTAAAATATTTTCTGCCTCCTTCTCTTAAAAAAATATCCCCCAAAACAAAGGAAGTGAAAAACAGAAATTTAATTTTCAGTAAAACTAAAAGATATCTGTAAGTCCAAATAATAGGATATGACGATTGAAAGCTGATGAGGGATATGTTAGCCAAGGTGCCTGCAGAAATCCAATAGATCACACAAATAGAGCTACTGAGTTTTTTTTTAAGGAGTAATTTACAAAGGTGTACCAGGTTAAGGAAAGATACAAGATGCCATACCAGGGCACACAAGAAAAGAGAACTTTATTTCCTGGAAAGAAAGAGTTTTCTATTCCAATCCTGAAGAAGGAAGATGAGGGAACGAACAGTTTCTGGAACCAAGAGAGAGCTATGAAGATGACTGCCTGCCAGGAGCTATAAGCTTAAGTAGAGCGATACAGAGGCCTGTCAGGGAGGGAAGCAGGTGAAAAATGCTCTAGTCTTATCCTCTTCTTTCCCTCTTGTCTCTGCTAATACATCCTGTTGGCCAAAATCAATCAGAATCCAGAGTACAATAAGCCTATTGATAAATACTTAAGAAATTTGGCTTTATTCCAAAAAAAGCAATCATCACAAAATGTTATCATTTTATCATCAGCATTTATCATAAGTCTCAGACAGAACATAACAAAAAATAAAACTACAAATTAACACTCCTTGTGGCCATGGATGCAAAAATTCTTAAACTATTAGTAATCAAATCTAGCACTTTATAAAAATATTTAAACATCATGGTCTAGAAAGCATTATCCTGAGAATGCAAGGTTGGTTCGACATTCATAAATCAGTCAATGTACTTCAACATGCCAATAGTGTAAAAAAAGAAGAAAAAAATTTGATCATCTCAACTGATGCAGAAAAAAAGCATTTGAGAAAGTTTTAAATATATTCACGTTAGTAACTCTTGGCAAACTAGGAATAACAGGCAACTTCAATTCAATAAGGGTATCTACAGAAAACTATAATTAGTGTCATACTTAATGGTGTGATGGATATAGATGATATCCTCCATTATGTTCATGGTTACATAATTCTATGTTTGCCAAAATTGATAGAACTGCTCACCTAGAAAGGGTAAATTTTACTGCATTAAATTATACCTCAATCAATGTCACTGTTAAAAAGATATTCTCAGTTGCCAGTTTTTAATAATCACAACAAGGTTAAGACATATTATTCTTTATCCTCTTTTCTAATGTTTACATTTCTCAAAAATTTAAATTTTGTATCTGACTCTCAGAAATTCTGATTTGATAGCTCTCTGGTAAGGCCCAGAAATCTGTATATTCGGCAAAATCTTCTGGTTGTTCTGATGAAGATGGGCCTCAGAACATGCTTTCTCTCTCTAATCTTGTGTTTCTAAAAGATACACAAGCCAACGTCATCCCTTGCCCCTGCTGAGAAGCTCATGATTTCATAGAAGCTTCTAGTCAGAGTGACTGTCAACACAACTTATTTATCATCTCTGAACTTCAGTTTTCTCATCTTCATAATAAAAATAATAAAACCTAACTTAAAGAGTTTAGGAGGGAGTAAAAAGAATATATGAGAGTACTTGGTATAATGTCTGGCACACAATAGATGCTCAAAGAGTACTGTTTCCAATCCATCTTCTTTCCTTGATTGGTTAGCATGCCTTACGCCAGACCTTATGATATTTCATCATTTTTTAAAATCCTTGCATGACTGTATTTTTAACCTATGTGTTCATAGTCTATGTCCCTGAGTTGCCACTTCTTTGAAGGCATAAATATGGTTTGTGTATGTCTTCCATATGGTAGAATGTACAATATGGTCATTTGCCTCACTGATCAGAAAAATGCTAATAAAAACTGCCCATTTATCCACCTTCCCCAGCAGCCTGCCTGAAATTCTTCCATTACCAATCAGTTCCTCAAGTTAAGCCAGAGCTCAGTGCCAACGTTGAAAGTACCCATGGGGGGAGGAGTTGGGGGAAAGATACGTTGAGTTATTGTCAGTCTTCCCCATTTAATGAAGGAGTCTTTGGTCCTCAATCACTTAGTTCTTCCTCACAAAACAGGAGACCTAGATCACAGAAACTTTGAGGAGGTGGGAGTGAGAGATGAGATGAGTAAGATTTAAGGGGAAGTGGCCAAAACCTCTATCCAATTAAAGGCAAAAGTAAGTTGTAAGGAGAGAGTTGGGCACCTGAGAGCTAACTTGAGAGAGGAGTTTAATCCAGTCCCTATTGTCAGCCCAGGACAGCACAGGGTCCTGAGAAGAGACGGTGCGTAATGCCGTGGTGGGGGTACCACAAAGGCGAGAGAGGCTCTAGGAAGCCCAGCATCCTGCAGACACCCTTCCACTAGTCCATTCCCCTAACAGCCACTCAGGTGGCCCTGGCCCCTCCCAGGCATCTGAGTAGCAGCTCCACGTGGACACGCGGGAGCCCGCAGTGGGCACTCTCGTGGCGCCTCTTCCCATCCAAGGCAGAATGGACACCTGCAGGGAGATTTGGCAACATCCATCCCAGCATCACGTGAAAGGAGCCATTTGTTGGGACATCTAGTTCCCTCCAGGGTCAGTGCTCATGTCAGCATGAGGCTGTCTTCACGTTCTTTGAGCTCAGAAACCAGAAGGTGGAAAAACACAGAGGTGCTGTACTCTAGCTGAAGAAAACTGAACCCTGGCATTTTTCAGACAACTCAGCCAGGGCCTCCAGGCCCGGAGGTACCCGCTGGGGCCTCTGAGAGGCATTCACCTGCCCCACAGGCTCGCCATATGCTCGTCCTTCTCCTCAAGCCTCCATGAAGGACGGCATCGAGCGGAAGGATGAAGTCTTTGTTCAGGCTTTTGCAGGTGCCAGATTTCTGCAATGAGGAAGCACATATCCCTGTACATCTAAAAGGCATCTCTCTAGAGGCTTCTCCTACTCAACGCCAGGCCCTGAATCCGTGGCCCTTCCGACCCCTGCCAGTGGCTGTAACTCGGTCCACGCCGAGGCCGCAGGCCAGTAGGGCTGCTCGTTCTCGCGAGACCTCACCGCTGGTTGTATAATGTAACCCGGTTTCCTGGTGGTTATTATTTACATGTATTACAGAAGTCTGTTTAATATTAACACTCTGTGAAGGACACCAACTTGTTGCTAGGGGATCCAAAGCTAAATATGCATAGTCCCTGCTCGTATTCCAGGTAAGAAGGGTTTAGGGAGGTTAATAAATGTAATTTATTGACCATTTATGAGGTATCCTATTAGGTCGTAATTTTAATTCTTTCATATATATGTGTATGTATATTTTTATAAATGTATATGTGAATATATATTCATATATATGTATGTGTATACATATATAAACATTTGCAAAATTTTTACATATATTAATATGTAACATTTCTATATAAATATATATTATACCTTTATATATCTTGTATATAACAGGGGTATTTGTGTACGTATCTTCATTTATATAAAACATGTTTGTGTCTTGGAAATGACAATGGTATTTTTTTTTCTAATAAGAAGAGAAATAGAGGAGTGGTTAAAAGCATAGGATTTGAAGTCAAACTGTGTTTGACCTTGGGCAAGTTATTTATTAAAAAAAAAAAAAAAAAGTCAAGCAATTCCCAAAAGGCACAGAGCAAGAAATGAGAGTGTCCTGTTAGCCCATCACCCAGAGGCAAAACAGTTAATATTTTGCTAAATACAATTCATGAGTGTTTTCTATGCACTTCATCCCCCTACATACACTCATGAACTGTGTTTTTACAAAAATGGAAAAAAAATTCTACTTACTGTTCATAACCTACATTTTCCCCCAATGTGGAGTAGTCATCATTATGAATTAGTGTGCAGAGAACCCTACTGGCTGTCCTTTTAATGGCTTCATAATATTTTGCACTCTGCAAATCATGATATTGCCTCCTCTATTCATTTTACTTCTTTTTCTAATAAAATCGGCATGTTTGGAAAAAAAAAACACTACCAGATAATAATTAGGACAATAAATATTTTTGTGTGTTTCTGACTCTAATGGGAGTTTTACTACTGAACACAAGCCTAGCCATGGATTATAAATATGTGTTTAATGCTATGAGCATATTATTGAGTTTTGTTTATATCAAGCATGGATGTTAGTTTTTATCTAATGCTTTTTCAACATCAGGATGATCAGTTACACTGTTTTTTCCTTTGCTTTTCATAGATTAAATTATATGATTTCCTAATATTAGATGATTAATGCAGTTCTAAAATGAATTTTACCTTGTCATGGTGATTTTTCTCTTAACATACTGCTGGATTCTATTTGCTATGTGGTTTACAGATGCCCAAATCTCAAGTAAAATATTATATTTTATCTTAATAAAATATTTACGTATACATAGATAATCTTTTTGTGTGCTCTTTGCACTTGTATTAGAGTTGATAGTTTTTCTTATAAAAATAATTGGAAATATTATGCTTAAAAGATTAGGTAGATTTGTCCCCTGAAGGTTGAAGATGTTTGCAAAGAAAATAATTCTCAGTTTTCAACTCTATTTACTTCTACATTTTAGTGCTCTCTCTCTCGCTCCTAGGGCATTTTTGTCCACTTCTATCTTTTTCCGTTTGGGGGTGAAATAATCACAAAGCCCTGAGGTTTTCAGCTACTTGGCGGAACCTTTCCCCACACGGCCACCTTGGTCTAGTAGTGCTCTTTGTCCTCTGTGACAATGGCTTTGTCCAGAGCCTCCAGGTTAAAGAATCACTCCCCGTACACCATGAGAGTAAAACCACGTGGCTGTTGAATCAAAATCCCAAAGCAGAACAAAGTGCGTGGTGAGGTGTGACCTTGAGTTGTGTCCTCCATCCCAGTGTTGTTTTTACTGCAGAAAGCAGATTGGGCATTGCCTGCCTGTCTGCCCTCCCTGGGCCTCCAGTTCTCCATCCTCTAACCCCAGAGATCTATTTTATCTTAATGAATGCCCACCTCATGAGAACACATTTATGAACTCCATTTTGCAGAGGAAACGGAACATGGGAGATTTCTTAACCAAGCTGAGCTCACACAGGTAGTGAGCAGGGCAGAGGCAGGACTTGAACCCAAGGCTGTCTGCTTCCGAAGCCCGTGGCCCTTCCACTGCTGTTGCCAGCACATTTCTGGTCTGAGCTCCAGAGATCCTTGAAGCCCTATTGCACTCTGGGCCTCCCACAGAGTTGGGGACATACAGCAGTAAGTGACAAAGTTTCTGCACTTGCAACCAAAAACTATCCAACTTATAAGCTGGCAGCATATATTCATCCAGCCCTACCCAATTGCAAATCTACTTAATGGCATGCTGTGCTCCCTCCTTAGAGCCTGCCCAGCACAGGGACTCCCATAAAAAGGCAAAAAAGAAAATCAAGTTTCCAAGTAAGTCTGGAATCATTAGATTGATTCTGGGTTCCAACTATAAATCATAGTCAAACTAATTCAAAATGTACAGCATAATTAAACATTAATAAATATGATATGTCAATGAAGAAAAATGGCAAGCTTGAGGAACTGAATCTTAGCACCCTGCACAGATATGATTTGGTCAATCCTGGCTAATCTGGTTATCTCTTTGGATTTTAATGTCCACAACTGTAATATAAATCACTGAGCTTACATGGTATGAACTGCATGTGAATCCTCGAAGATTAAGAAGTGCTGGATGCAACCAAAAATGAAGGAAAGGAAACTTTTCTAGCGACAAACAGAACCTAAATCTCAGATTCCTTTAATGACAGCGAGAACATGATAAGAAGCCTACTGTCATCATTTATTGGATGAAAACTCTGGCCTTTGGCAAGTTTCTGTCTGGAAGAGCATAAATCATATCTTGAATAATCTCTGAGTCCCACAGTGTCCAGAAAGCCTCCCTTTCTCCTTTTCTTATTCATCCATCCTCTTATGAGTGTGAAAAATCAGTGCAGGGGGAACACTGAAATTTTTCTAAGGTTTTCTCTTTCGCTGTGCAAGTCTTTTCATGTTGAGAGTTCTCCATCTTCTCTCTTTTAGGCAGGAAAAATTGGTCATCTGGAGGCATGCTGCATTTTTTTGGCAGTCCTCATTTTGCTTACATTGCTAAACACTGTCAATTCCTTTCATGATATCATTTGTAAGAACAGCAATTGCCTCTGAAATGGCCAAATGCTCTACTTCACAGCAGCTCTAATGAAATGCGCCCACCTTTGAACAGCGGGAGGAGACCCTTCCCCCACTACGATCACTTGGAGGATATTTAATAGCACGGGCTCACTGTTAACTAGAAATGTCCAAACAAATCATATACCAGTGCTGTTCACTGGGTTTACTCATTGGAAACGTATAAAATCCACTTTAAAATTGAACAGCTATTTCTACTTCGTCTTATCATTAGGTTTGAAAAAAAAATTATTTCCTGGCAACTACAGCTGAGCTTTAGTCACCACCTGATGTGCTGGAAATTAATTATGCAGTAAAGGTTTTTGCTGCATCGGGGCTTTCTACGATCTTAAGAAATAAATGTTGTCTGTGAGTGTATAAATGGAAACAAATTAGGTGATGAACTCCGCTTTGCTTCACCACTATCTGCAATGGAAAGGAAAAAAAAAAAAAAAGGAGCCTTTTCTTGTAAAAACAGTTTGTCTTCAGGTCATGTTCTCTCTATGCCCAGAATAACAAAGGGGAATGTTGCTGGGGAATCAAGAGGATGTCTTTGCCTTTTTCTGAAGAAAAAAAAAAAAAGATCCTGAATGAACATAGATCCCAAGCATCAAAAGGTGTCAAAATGTGAGTCTAGCCAATTAGTGGGAATTTCAAGGGAAACGACATTGTCTCCATATACCTGCCTTCACTCCTGCCATTGAACAATCAGATGCCCTTCCTCCACCTTCTGAGTGGTGGGAAATCATCCTCTCACCATCTCTGGTCTTCCTCCTCCTCCGGGAATAACCCGGTGATGGAGAGCCTTCTGTGGTGCCAGGTCCTTGGTCTGTGTGACATTTAATTCTCACGACAGGTCTACTGTGCTGCCAAAGAAAGTGAAGTCAACTGGCTGCTGAAACTGCTCAGAAGTTAGAAAGGAAAAGGCAGCCCCTAACATCCTGGAACTCACGACTGAGCCTTAACGCTATTAGGATTTCTGATGTTTACAGCGAAATCTTAGTTTTCTTTTCCTGGTCACAGTCTCAGAACTTTCACTCAGACAGACCTCCACACACCCAGAATGTCAAGCATCCTTTGTCTCCTTGGCTAAATGAGTGGCTGCTACTTCTGTACCAGTTATAACTTGACCCCCTCTGGTCTGCCCTCCTTCTAGCTAAGATGTATTAACCAATCATAGAATTGCTCAGTCAAGAGGGAATCTCCACTTCCTTGGTCACTCCCAAATTTACACATCTAAATCCCAAATCCTGTAATCGCTCTAACACCCCCTTATTGAGACACCCCACCCCTCCCTATGGTGTGTGTTCATCCACTGTTGCAGTGAGTAATAGACTCAACTCCCTCACCTACAGGTGTGCTCCTGGGGTCTAAGCCTGTGGTTTCAGTGGCTTTACCACAGCCTCACTCATCCCCTGAACTGACCTAAGCCTCTTTTTCTCCTCTAAAATGGGAATAATCAAAAAATCCTGGGGCGCTTGTGAGGATTAAATAAAATGATGTGCTTAGCAAACGGGAGCCCCTCTTAATATCATTCCCGCCATGATTGTAATTGCTGCTGTTTTTATTCTCCTGACATCTTACTGCCTCACCAAGACCTTTTCTGAGAGCCCAGTTTGAAATGCATCACTCCTTCTAAACCTCACACGTGTATTAAGCCCCTGATGCAGGAGAAACTTTTCTACCTCTTACAATTCCTCTCAGCTGAAAATTTCCAAAATTCTCAAGAAGCATTAAGATTTCACACACTATTAAAAGTTCTTTACACTCTGCCTTGTATATTATTTTTAAGTTTAGGCTCTTTGACAGGATACTTTCTGCCTTTAAGGAGCTTACCATATCTGGACGTTGTAACCCCTTTAGCTGTAGGCACATAGTAAATGACGGATAAAACATGTGTTGATTGATTGAAACAAAAAGCAAGTAATGGACAGAAGTACCACTGAAAAGGAGTTGCTTTTTGAAACTGCAGGTCTGAGGCTGGGGAGATAGGTGGGAAAAGCAATTCAGGTGCTTTTGGTTTAAGATCCTCTTTGCTAACCTTCCCTCCTCTCAGGGTCCTCGGTTTCCACATCCTCCAGGTTAAAAAGATCGCGATGCTTTAAGGGTTTGCTTCCTTCTAGGTAGGAAAGAGTCTTACAAAACAAGAGAAACTCTCATTGTTTTCTTCTTCTGAATTTTTTTAACACTTCTTTTCTTCTCATTCTTTTCACCAAACTTTTTTTCTTGGCTCCGGGTAATATAAATTTCTATTAGTAATGAGGAGGTTTCTTTCTGATCACTGATTTTTAACACACAAACAACTTCCAGGTTTTGTTCAGTGTTGGGGCGTGAGGCCTTCTAGAGAACAGGAATGTTTAATTTGCTATGTGTAGCAAGCACTCCTCTGATGTGCTAATTCGGCTCTGTTAGAATTTCAGAATTTCTTAGCAGGTGGGGGAGGGAAAGTCCTTTTCCCAAAGGTAAATATATCATTTTCTTTGAAAATTATTTGGCTTTTATCACTAAGGAAATAATTATTTTCTTTAAAATGATTGAGCAATGCTCCCCACTCACACCCTGCCTGATTGTGAAAATCATCCTACATGGGGGTGCCCATGTGCGTTCTAGATGGACGAGGATGGTTGACTGTGCTTCTGTCCTGACCCAAGTCGAACAACAAAGCCAGTTCTTCTTCCTCAATCCCCACCATGCCTCCTGTAAGGACAGCTTCTCTCCTATTGCACAACTGTTTGCATTTCCTCCTCACTCAGGTCCAGGGATCAGAGTCTGGGAGGCTGGCATCCCTGTCACACCATGTCCTGCAGTTACTTATGTGAATGACCTCCATCAATACCTGTGTATCTGAGATTGCCTCAATGTATCATTTTAAATGAGAAAAGCAAGATGCATTCATACAGATAGTATGTTTCCACTTGTGTAAACTCTCACAACCTAAATTCTCGCATGTGTTTAAATGTTTGTGTATGCCTGTGAAACATGAGAAAATTATAGATGAATATATAATAAATTGTTTTGGTGACCTCCAGGGGCAGGGGATATGGGAGGAGCTAGGGGAGGAGGGAAGAAATTATTATATTTTGTTTATAGATTTTGGTCATTAGAATAAAGCATGTGATTTTTGAAAAAAAATAAAGGATGAAAACATGTAAAAGCACAAAGATATCTTTTAGCTCTTTCTGATCCTTGAAGTTGTACCTGCAGGGCTTAAAAATTCCCTTTGGCAAGAGTAAGAAATAGAAATCTCAGAAGACATCTGGATCCTGCAATAAGAACATCTGGGTATAAGGAAATTCAGAAGCAGCAGAATAGATTACTGGATGTCTCCACAGGAAAATTATGTATTCTCTGGCTCTTCCCTCCCAGGATTTTCTGGTTCTAGTCTTTCATTGCCTCTGAGCAATTTTACAACTCTATAAGTTTTGGATAAGTGATAGCAAATGCAAAATAATTTTTTTCTATAGACAGGCAATCAGATTTTTTTTTCCGGTAGAGGGACAAGCCCAGCTCCTCCTCCACCCACTTTCCTGATCTATCAATGTGTTTGTTCTTCGGATTTTTCTTTGACTCACATCTTACCAGTTCCCAGATTAGTGATGAGTTAAATGCAATCTTTAACATTTTATTTTACATCTGAATAAGATTTCATGATTTTACTTTTTTTTTTTAATTAGCTTTTAACATGGGATTGAATCCCATGGTGACCAGGACCAGAGCCAGCTGTGTCACCTAAGGCAAGTTCCTTTGCTTCTCTGTCCCCATCCATCCATCTCACTGCCCTTCTTTCTGTTGCATTCTGTCTCTCTCTTCCTCACATCGCTCTGTCTACATAGAAGGCTACGTCGGTAAGGATGCTCACTTGTTATTTCTGGGTGGTGGGATTTAAGCAGTTTTGTCGTCTTTTTTCACTTGTCTGCATTGCTTGAATCTTTTATAATGGACATTTGCCATTTTTATGAATCAATAAAGTACATGCAAGCAAGGTCTGACACTTGTCCAAATTTGTCAAGTGCTTCTTTTCCTTCTTTCTCTCTTAATTTTTATACCTTTGATCTTCAAAGAACCAGAGCAGTGAAAAATCTGAGATATTAGCAGAGGCCAGTTAACTTTACCAAGGAAGAAATTAAAAGAGGAGCCATGTTTCTGAAAGGCTGCCCGACATGCACGGATGCCTCTGGCATGATGTGATCCCAACCCTGAGACACTTTTAGAACCAGTCCAGCCCCCCTGCCCCTGAGTTCCTGCTGTACTGTGGTCACTGTACAGGTCTTTTCCAGGTGGCTGGTAGTTTGTTGGGGCAGGTTTGACTCCCTGATATAGTCCTAGCTGTACCATGAAAACCGGCACATCCATTTTGTAACAGCATCCACTGAAGGCAATGGAGGGAAATACACCACCCCAACAGGTATGTGCAGCACCCACGTTTGCAAAGGACATTGTAAGATGTTTAGTAGCCACATCCCTGCCTCTCCCCACTAGATGCCAGTAGCACACTCCCTCTCCTCCTCTCCCTGGTTCTGACAACCAGAAATGTCTCCAAACATTACCACCTGTCCTCTGGGGAGCAGAATCATCCCTGGTTGGGAAACAGTGGTCTAGAGCATTGAGCTGCTACTCTAACCAAGCTTTGTGCTAAACTCTGGAACTAGAATGTTGTACACAACACAATCGGGATGGGGGAGGCCTTCACGTGGGAGTTACCCACCTGCCGATTAATGTAGTTCCAAGTGGAACCACATACACTATGATTCTGTCTGAAGCACAATGCCAACGCCAGAAGGAAAAACCCCTTATAACAGCCTTGCACACCTGCCCTTGAAGGTAATGTTCATCTATTTGCCAGAGTTCACAAGAGCCAGATACGAATGATACTAAAACTCTTCATCTGATTGACATGACATGTTAGCCACTCCTCTGTAGCTCAGAAGGAAGGCTTCAACTGACTGAGGGAGCTGAAGGAGTTGAAACAAGGCAGGAAGAATGACTTAGGCACAGCTCATGCAGTGAGAACTCCCAGTTCTACTTTGACTCAGGTACCAGTGCCTAGATGAGGGCCACTAACCTTTCTAAGGATTGAAGCCTGATTTCACACAGATAATTGACAAAGGGCTACAAAAACGTCCTTTTAAAAATACCAATGCCTACTTTTTTTTTTAAAAAACTGTCCTAGAGACATGCAAATGATTAGTTATCTTCTTACATACACTCATGAAAAAAATCATTAGAAATTTTTTTTTTGCCTAGTTGCCTTGTTTATTGGCAATTTTTATTGGAATTTTTCTTCCTTTCCTCTTGCATCAAGAGCCACAAAGCCTTGGAACATAAAATGAAGCCCAGCATAGACCTCTCATAGAACCAACCACTGAGGTAAAATTTGTAACGTAAGCAAGTTCTCCATCCTTAGCTGTGCAACCACCAACAGGGGGGACTGGGTCGTCTCCACACTGCCACTCTCCTTCAAAGGAGCATAGTGCCTAGCAGATGCAACAGCCCAGCTTACCGTGGCTAGGCTGTGATCATCGGATCAGCCTGCTGATGGAGATCCCCAAACTTGGATGATCAACGGAACTATCTGGGCACTTTTCAAAATTCTGTTTCCCTCTCAAATTTATTGAACAGAATTTCTGATCATGGATATTTAACTGTTCACAAAGTTCTGCACGTAGTTTTAATCCTTAGCCAGATTTTGAAATCATTGTATTAAGTTTTCAGATTCCAAGAATTAGTAATATCTTGGTGGTGTTATACTATCTTCAATAAGGAGGTTTACTTGTAGTTGAATTAGCAGCTACTGTGTCCTCTAACTTAGAAATCAAATGTAGTAAAAAAAAATGGAAAACTAAAAGATATCATAACTACAAGTATTCTGACCTGTGGCAAATACAGGAGAGGTATGTAGAAAAATGTAATGCCTTGATCTTTCTGGAATATTTCTGAGTTAAACTCTTCTCCTTGTAGTCCAGTAAACAGTCAAAAAGTGTAAGAAATTTCACTCGGTATATACTGAAGTATAGAAACCAAATATTGCAGACAGCTTCTCCTATATAGTAACAGCACAAAATTCTCCCCAATCCAACATCCCAAATTTTGGCTCATTCATTCATTCAACCGAAATTATGGAAACTTTTATGTTGAGGAGTTGATCTCAACAATCAATTAGCTTTTGTTTGTGGGAACAAGTGTTCAAAACTACAATGCAAAAGGTCATGCATACTTGATGCTGAATTATGGAATGTCCAGTAATGTCAGAGAAAATTTGAGGTTGGTGAAGACTAAGGTAGTAGGGGAGGCATCCCAGAGAATGGAGGTGGGTTCTGAAGAATGGAGGGGATTAGGAGAACCTGAGGAGGTGCTCCAACCAACCCATTACAGTTTTTCCTGCTGCTTGAGTCATTAGCAGACAGATTAAAAAATACAAGTCCTTAAAGCAGTGATGCTTGGAAAATAGCGGTAGTAAGGCTATGTGACGTCTAATGCAGGACCATCCACTGTAGCCAATAACCCTTTCACCATTAGTGAGTGCATCTATTTCACCAAGACCTGATCCCATCCACCCCACACCCACTCCAGTCAGCTCCAGCTTCACCAACCAGAGCAGGGAAGAATTAGAACAAGCAAAGCCATCCCTAAATCAAGCTTATAGCTAGTCATCTACAGTAATAGAGCCATAACCACTCTGCTTAATTCATCCTAGCTCATTGCTGTCCAGTGGAATATACCAGGTCTTTGTGGGATATTGAGTTTTCAGGACCACAGATCACAGGGAATGCATGTATTTAGGATCTTGGCCAATTTACTGGCAGAATGCAACATCTCAAATCACTGGAGTGTTGTGTATCATATAAGCCATGGAGAGAATGCTGACTGATTCAAAAAAATGATGCTCATTATAGACAAAATTAAAATTTAATATGAAATATATCAGCAGGCTGATCTCTCATCGCATTATTAGAGAAATAGAGAAGCTTTTTGCTGTGTTACTGACAAAAGCTTCTCTATTTCTCACATTTACTCAGAGGCTTATTATGAATTGATGTTTGTGCCTAAAATTATTAGACAAGCATATCCTCCCCTGTTCTTAAACTTTCCTTTTGAATTTGTTTTGATTTGTTTGAGGATCAACACAGAAGTGATTATTTACACATGAAGTTGTTTTTGAAAATACAGTTTATAGATCTGGGATTTTCTTGGGTTACACTTAGTGGGAAAGCATTCAGAGTAGCTTTCTTAATAACAGAAAAGTAAACTTCACAACAAAAAAAAATATTATCAGATATAAAGGCCATTTCATAATGATAAAGGGTTCAACTCATCAAGAAGATATAATAATCCTGAAAGTGTGTGTATCTAATAACAGAACTTTAAAATACATGAAGCAAACATTTATAGAAGTAAAAAGAGAAATAGATAAATCCACAACTATTCTTAGAGATTTTAACACTCCTCTCTTGGGAACTGATCTGCCAAGAAAACAAAAAATCAGTAAGCATATAGATTTGAACAACACTACCAACCAGTTTGACCTAATTAACAATTATAGACTATTTCATCCAGCTGCAGCAGAATGCACTTCATTTTCAAGTGCACAAGAAACATCCATCAAGAGAGATAGTAACGTGGCCCTAAAAAAGCATATGAAGTAAAGTGAATCATACAAAATGTTTTCTATGCTCACGAATCATAAAAAAATTAAACTAGAAATCAATAACAAAAAGATATGGGGAAAATCCCCAAATTGTTGACAATTAAACAACATGCTTCTATTTAACTTATGGGTCAAAGAAGAAATCACAAGGAAAATTAGGAAACATTTTTAATTGAGTGAAAGTGAAAACATAATATATCAAAACTTATAGAATACAACTCAGTACTTAAAGATAAACTTACAGCATTAAATGCTATGTTTAAAAAAGAATAAGAGATGTCTCGAGTCAGCAATCTAAGCTTCCACCTTAGGAAACCAGAAAAAGAAGAATACATTAAAGTCTAATAAATAATAAGAAGAAAAATAATAAAGATAAAGGTAGAGAGTGAATAAAATTGAAAATAAAACATAAAGAAGATGAAACCAAAAAAATCAATAAAATTGATAAATATTTAGCTAGATTTATCAGGGGAGAAAGAGAGAAGATAGAAACTAGCAAACTCACTCAAGAAGAAATAGAAGGCATAAATAGTCTACATCTTTTAAAGAAGCGGAATGTGTAGTTTAAAACTTTCTAACAAAGAAAACACCAATCCCAGTAGGCATTATGGAGAATTCTACCAAACATCTAAAGAAGAAATAAAATCAACTTGATAAAAATTCTTCCATAAAATAGAAGAGGAGGAAACACTTTTACCTTATTTCATGAGGCTAGCATAACCTGACATCAAACCAGATAAAGATATTACAAGAAAATAAAATCAGAGACCAATATTCTTCACAAACATAGATGCAAAAATCCTCAACAGAATTTTAGCAATTTGAATCCAGCAATATATTAATAGGGGAATATATCATGACTAGGTGGAATTTATCTCATGAATGCAACACTGATTTAATATTCAAAATCAATTGATGGAATTCAACATTATCAACAGATCAAAAAATAGGTGATCTCGACCAATGAAGCAAAAGTATTTGATAAAATTCAACAGCCATTCCTTATAAAACTCTCAGTCAACTAAGAATTGAAAGGAATTTTCCAAATAAATAATCAGCATCTACCAAAAACAAGAACAAAAGAAGAAAAAGCAAGCAAACAAAAATACTTGTAGTTAATAAGGAAAGACTAAAGTATTTTGCCTAAGATCAAGAAAATGTCAAAATGTCTACTCTTATACTTTCTTTCAACAATGGCATGGTGATCATAGCAAGTAAGAGGCCAGAAAAAGAGTTTAAAGGTATAGATTGAAAAGGAAGAAGTAAAACTGTCTTTATGTGCAGATTGCAGGATTATATTTAGAAATTCTAAGGAATTTTCAAAAAAGTTACTAGGACTAATAAGTGAGCTTAGCAAGATCAGTGTTAATATATAAAACTTCCTAATCTTTCTATATGTAGCAATGAATTATCATTAAATGAAATTAAGAGAAGTCATTCCATAAACAGTAGACCTTTAAAAATACAAAATACATCCAACAAACACTGTACAAGAGCTACACATTGAAAACTAAAATAAAAAATTCAGAGAGAAATCAGAGACGTAAATAAACGGAGAGATAAAATATTGTATTCATGAGTTGAATGACTCAATAAGATAAAGATGTCAAGTATCCTTAAACTGACCTATAGATTCAGTGCAATCTCAATCAATATTCTAATAGGTTTTCTTGTAGAAATTGGTAAGATGATGTCCTAAAATAACCAAAGCAATGTTTTTAAAGAACAAAATTGGAGGTCTTACACTAACTAATTTTAAGACTTTTTGCAACATTACAGTAATCAAGACAATATGGTATTTGCAAAATAAAATATAAATGTGTATATGTATACATAAAGAGAACCCAATAGAGTCTAGAAATAGACCCACATGTATATGGTCAATTGACTTTCATCAAAGAGACCAAGGAAATTCAATTGACAAAAGAAAAACCTTTTAACAAATGGTGCTGGAACAACTAGATGTCTAAATAGGAAAAAAGTAAATATTGTCCCTCACATGACATCATACACAGAAAAAGTAAATTATAAAACACCGAGAAGAAAACAAAAGAGAAAATATTTGCAAACTTGGGGTCAGAAAAATATTTCTAAATAAGACACAAAACCCTTGAACCTTAAAAAACATAATCAATAAATTGAACTTTATCAAAATTTATAAAATTTTGCAATTTGAAAAAATAACATTAAGAAGGCAGAATGGTAAGCCACAGAGACTATTCACAACACATATATCTTACAGAAGACCTATATCCAGAATATATAAAGAACTCTTACAACTGGATAATAAAAAAAAATTATCCAATTAAAAAATGAACAAAAGATATGACCAGATATGTCACCAAAAAAGATATACAGATAAAGGATAAGCATAAGAAAAGATGCTTGACATCATTAATCATCAGGCAAATTAAAAATAAAATCAAAAAGTGATACCACTGCATACCAATTGGATAGCTAAAATTCAAAAGACTAACATATTAGTTTTCTTTTGCTATGTAACAAATACCACAATATTAGCAGCAAAAATTTTACCTAACAGTTTGGAAGATTCTTAGTTCAGGTGGATTTAACTGGGTTGTTTTCTTCAGGTCTCACAGGACCAAAACCAAGGTATCAGTCAGATGGACTCTTACCTGGAGGTCAAGGATGTGTGTAGCAGGCAGGGGGCAGTATGTGCCTCCAAGAGTATTCAGGTTGTTGGAAGAACCCAGTTCTTTGTGGCTGTAGGACTGAGGTCCCCATTTTCTTGCTGGCTGGTAGGTAGATACCACTCATATCCTGAAGACTTTCATCCTTTCTTCTCACATGCCCCCCTCTATCTTCAATGCTGTCAAGAACATCAAGCTCTCAGTCTTTAAATCTTTCTGACTTCTCTTCCCAACATTCTCTTCTATCACTAGCCAGAGAAACCTCTGCCTTTAAGGGATCATGTGATTGAATTCGGCTCACTGACAGTCTCCTTATTTCAAGGTAAATTGTTTCATATAATGCATTCTCCAGTGTGATATCTCATCACACTCACAGGTTCGCAAGCAGGATGAAACTCCATAGTTTCATAACTTTATAGCAAAGCTGCCATTCAGAGGTAGAATTTCTTCCCTCTTTGGCTTCTCCTGAGATGGCTGAGGAACAATGCTCTTAAGTGTCCTAGAAGTCTTCTGGTTTGATTTAGATGTATAACCTCTTGGAAGGGTGGAATACTCAGATCGTTTTGTGTAGCTGAATACTCTGATCTTTTGATCTTTCTGAAGTTTCAGTAAAGGTTGTATAACTACACCCTCAGCCTTTTTTCTATGTCACACGTTCAGCAGCCATTTTTACATTGTATCACCTTTTGCCACCTGGATATGCTGACAATTTCCCAATTATCAAGTCTTTGTTCCCTTTTGTTGAACAGTTCTTCACTCAATTTATCTCTCTCCTCACATTTTTCTAGAAGCAGCAAGAAAAAACTAGGCTGTCCCTTCAACATTTTGCTGCAAAGTCTTCTCAGCTCAATGTCCAAGTTCGTCACTTGGTAAGTTTCATTTTCCACGTAAGGGTGGGAGACAATTCTGCAAAGCTTTCTGCCACTACACAGCAGGACATCCCTTCCTCTAGTTCCCAATATCATGTTTCATTCTCAAAACCTGTTACTATGCAGTGTTTCTACTAAAGGTCTTTTCAAGGTAATCCAGAATTTTTCTATTATGCTCCTTAAAATTCTTCCAACATCTGCCTAATTCCAAACCTACACCCACATTTTAGGTTATTTGTTAAGGCAGCACCCACTTCCAGGTATCAAAATGTTTTAGTTTTTTATTGCTACCTAAAAAATTACCACAAACACAGCAGCTTAAAACAATGACCTTTAACATCTCACAGTTCTTTAGGGCAGACGTCCAAGCGGGCTCTACTGGGCTCTCTGCTGAGGGTTTCCTAAAGCAGAAATCAAGGCTGAGCTGGATTTTTCTTAGGAAGCCCTGCAGAAGAGTCTGCTCCCAAGCTCATTCAGGCTGCTGGAATGTCCTTGTGTTTGTAGGACTGAGGTCCCTGATGCCTTGCTGGCTGTTAGTCAGAAGCTCTAAGCTTCATGAGACCACCTGAGGTCTTTCTCATGTGGCTATTCCATCTTCAAACTAGCAAAAGCAGGTCAAGTCCTTCTCAAATTTTAAATCTCTCTGATTTAATCTCTCTGCTGCTTCCAGACAGAGAAAATGCTCCTCTTTTAAAGGGCTTGTGTGATGAAGTTGGGCCAAGCTGAATAGTCTTCCTTTTGCCATATAACATATATAACCACGGGAATGACATCTCATAACATTCACAGGTTCCATCCACATTCAAAGTGGAGGAGATTTTACAAGGATGACCTCCACTGAGGATCGTTCTTAGAATTCTGCCTACTAGTAAATTCTTGGAGGTGTTGGAAATGGTCATTATCTTGATGACAGAGGTGGTTTCACGATGGTTTAACCCATTGGTTTAACCCATTTTAAATGGATGCAGTTTATTATTTGCAAAGTATATCTCAATTAAAGTTTAAATACTTCACCTAGTATCATATGTAAAGATGAAATATTGAAAAAATTCCCCTGTGATGTCAGAAGCAAGATAAGGATATACTCTGTCACCCTGTGTATTCGGGATTGTACTAGAAATCCTAGCTAGAGCAATAATGCAACAAAAACATAAAAGCTACAAAGTTGGAAATAAAGGAGTATGAATACCACTTTGTGCCCATGACATGATTGGGTATGTCAAAGTGCCCACAGAATCTACAAACACATCGTTAGACTTAATACGTAAATTTAGCAACGTTGCATGACTGAAATCCATTTACCAGTATCAATTAGTATACATTAACAAGAAAAATTTGGGAAATGAAATCTTAAAAATATGTATCATTCACAGAAGCATTTTCAAATACCAAATATCTAAGAATGAATAAATGTGCACAATCTTCTACGCTAAAAGCAACAAAACACTGCCAAGAGAACTTAAAGACCTAAATAAAAAGAGAAAAAATACTGTTTTCATGAACTATGAGAATCAATATAGTTGAGATGTCCATTCTTCCCAAATACACCTATAGATTTAATTCCAACAAAAATCTCATGTTTTTACAGATATTGACAAGATTGTTATAAATTTTATATTAAAATGCATGAAGTCTAAAATAACCTAAATAATTCTGAAGAAGAAGTTTGGAAGACTTACACTACCTAATTGCAAGAGTTTTTAAATATGCTATTTTATTAATGTGTTATTACCACGAAGTTAGACAAATGGACCAATGGAATAAAACTCCAGCCACATACTATATGATTGTTTTATGAAGTTCAAGCACAGGCAAAATAAACCAGCAGTTATATGATCAGATTAGTGCAATGTTCCCTAGTCTTTTTACCTTCATTGCCTTCCCAACTCCTGTGACATTTTAGACATCTTTCCCCTAAAACACCTCCCCCATTAAATTTTAATATCACAAGTATATTACACATCCTTTTATATACTGTGGCCCTTTGGCAGGACACAAACACTGGTAATAGCTAAAGGTGTTTTGCCTTCCTCTCCCAAGAACCAGCTCTCATCGCCTTGGTTGATATTACGCACCACGATGTCTGCCCAGAATTGAAGCAGCGAAACATAAGGCTGAGAGATGGGAAGAAACTGGATCCTGATTCCTTCTCATTACCACTATTACTATTTTACTTTTTTATTGAAGTATAACACAAGTATAACAGATTACACTAATCTTGAGAGGCCAACTCAGTATATCTGTACATACTTAGAAGTATGTATACATTTGTTACCACACCCAGATCAAAACACAGGTTATTTCAAGCTCCCATATGGTTCTCTCTTGCCCCTTCCCAGATAACGACTTCCTGGAGAGGACCAGGCCATTCACTGCAGCAAGCAGAAGAATCCATCTCTCTAAATAATGCTCCTTCTAATCTTTCCCTCTCATGCTGCACTATGGGGATATGCCAGGAGCGGGTAGAAATTTAGAAGAACAATGGGGATGTTCAGCTGAGAAAGTGACTTTCTTTCTTTTTTTTTTTTAAATAATTTATTTATTTGGAAGGGGTAGTAAATTGGTTTATTTATTTATTTATTTAATGGAGGTACTGGGGATTGAACCCAGGACCTCATGCATGGTAGGCATACACTCTACCACTAAGCTATACCCTCCCCCTGAGAGCGAATTTCAATGTTATATGATGAACCAGTTTACCAGTGGGCCCTCAGTTAATACAAATATAGTTTCTTACATTTGCCAACTCTCCATCTTGTTACCCTGGAATCCCCAAAGGACTGCAATTATTTGAAAGTTGGGTCATATATAGCAGATACCTCTGTGGTTAAAAACTAAAAGCTACCAGACATAGGTGAGAGTTCTATAATCATTTCTCCTTTACCTATAAATACATTTTTACTAGTATAGGAAATTACCTTGAAATGCTGGAGCTTGCATTAAAATAAGATCAATGACTGAAGGGCAGCAGGTCAAAGAGAAGAGAGGACCAGTCCTGATCTTGCCAGCAATTGTTTCCCAGAGGTACAACTGACTTCCTGTAAGAGACACCCCTGCCCTTAGAGCCAGACAGTATTAAGCTCTGGACGCTCGAATCGCTGTCTCACACACGCTGAGAGCCTGCCCCTAGTGGCCTCTAGGGCCGTAATCCACAACCTTCTAACAGAGATGACTGTGGGAGGTTTTATGAAATGAAAAAAAACCCTATACCCAAGGATAGATGTGCGGATGTGGGTTGGAGAATGAAGGAGAGATGGCAATTTCACTGCAATGCTTCAGTTTAATAAAGAGATGAGTTTTCTCCTTGTGCACTAATCTGTCTTCATTCCCAGCACAGAATCGGCTGCAGACTTTTTAAGTTGCCAATAGGGACAGGAACTAAAGTGGAACATGAACCAGAAAGTAGAATGAATATACTCATTTGCTAAATCCCACGGTGAATCCAAATATTAACTTTCTAATTGAATTGAACGTTTTTTAAAATCAGTGAACCAGCTCAAACTGGAACTGACTGTATATATTTTCTGAAACTACTAAATGGGGGGAAAAAAAGCTACTAAAAGGGAAAAGAAACAAAAATAAAACAAAAAAAAATTTAAGAAGATTCAGAGGTATGGTAACTACCCAAAAGAAATAAAAACATCTGTCCACACAAAGACTTTTCAGGCAACTATTCATAGCAGCATAATTCAGAATAGCCAAAGACTGGAAACAAATCAAATGTCCACCAAATGGTGAAAGAAAATGCAGTATATTAATACAATGGCATATTTTACAGCAATGAAGAGAAATGAATGCTGACACATGCTATACCATGTATGAAACTCAAAAACATTATACTAAATGTAAGAAGCTAGACACAAAAGACCACATATTGCTTGGTTCCACTTATACAAATGGCCAAAAAAGGCAAATCCATAAAGAGAAGTTAGAATTGTGGTTGCCTAGGGCTGGAGGTGGGAAAAAATGGGTAAAGTGTGATGGAAATGTTCTAGAATTGCATTGTGGTGCTGTTTGCATAACTTCACAAATTTACCAAAAATCAATTAATTATATCCAGAATTATATTTAATTCAAAAAAATACATGCACCTCAATGGCCATAGCAGCCCTATTTATAATAGCCAAGACGTGGAAACAACCTAAATGTCCATCAACAGATGACTGGATAAAGAAGTTGTGGTATATTTATACAATGGAATACTACTCAGCCATAAAAAATAATAAAATAATGTCATTTGCTGCAACACGGATGGACCTGGAGATTGTCATTTTAAGTGAAGTAAGCCAGAAAGAGAAAGAAAAATACCATATGATATCACTTCTATGTGGAATCTAAAATAAAGGGCAAATGAACTTATTTACAAAACAGAAACAGGCTCACAGACATAGAAAACAAACTTATGGTTACCAGTGGGTGAAGGGGTTGGGAAGGGATAAATTGGGAGTTTGATATTTGCAGATACTGACTAATATATAGACAATAGATAAACAACAAGTTCATACTGTATAGCACAGGGAATTATATTCAATATCTTGTGATAATCTGTAGTGAAAAAGAACATGAAAACGAATATATGTATGTTCATGTATGACTGAAGCATTATGATGTACACCAGAAATTGATACAACATTGTAAACTGACTGTACTTCAATAAAAGTATATATACAAGGAAAAAAATGAATTAATTATTCCCTTTTAAAAAGTCTCAGAACCAATGGATATTGTTTCAAATTGCTGATTCCTGCATCTGTTTGCAAACAACATACATCTAGAAACGCCTTGATCCAGGGCACCTGCCTATCAATTCCATGACTATCCGGCTATAGTACAGACATGTTGGAGAAACAGGTTACAATGGGTTTCTCAGTGGTCATGTCTTCTTTATCAAAAACCAACTCACAAAAATTCTGTCACTAACTCCACCCAATCATTTACCATCCATCCATTCAATTATTCAACAACAAATTTACCGCTTGCCTCCTGTATTTTCAAATGCCACTTCGCATTTGTAGAACAACGTGTAATGATACCCCCACATATCTGGTTTCTACAGGAAACACAAAGGTGAGAGAGATTGTGCCCAGACCTCAAGGAAATGATAAACCACCAAGGATGCAAGATTGACTACTGACCCTGACTCAAGACACAATGAGGGAAAGAGCTTAGTAAAGGTACAAGAGAGTTTCTAGAGGAAATTAGAGGAGGAACACGTCTGACTTAAAGATCTGAGCAGAACCCAGCCAGGCAGGACATGGGCCGCGGTCAGGAGCGAGAAAGCCAGCAGGGGCAGATGCAAGATCACAAGGGAGTTCGCACATCCTCCCACCTGGACCACTGCACTCGGGAGCCTCCTCTGCACCCCTCCCCTTCATTCTTCACCTGAAGTCTGAGAGACCTCTCGAGATATGAATCTAATCGCTCATGTCTGTTTAAGACCTTTCAGTAATTTCCTATCTCTTGGAGGATTTTAGACCAGGCCATGGGAGCCCAGGTCATATCAAGTACCCCTGATGTCAGTGTGTGCTGAACCCCCTAGTTCAGCCACAGCCCTTCTTTTTCAGCCACTCCTTCAAGACCTTGAGCCTGGGGCCATTGAGTACAAGAATAAAGCTCTTTGACCTTAATAAACCCAAAAAGCATCACAAACAGTGCAAGCATTAATGTCTAGGAATCAGCCTCCGTGCTTTCTGTTTAGAGGCCAAAAAACAAAACCTGTCGGGCAATAAGATCTCAGTGAATTCATGCTAATTTGTGTTCTAATTTGGTGGGGGTTGAGGGGGTAAAGGAGAGTGCCACATTTGAGAAAGATTTCTAACCAAAATGGCAAAATCATTTTAAGTCCTGGTGTTTTAAAGAGTATGTGCCCACTTGGAAAAATAGGGCTCAACGACACTAATTCCCCAAGGCTTCCATACTCATCATATCTTCCTCTGAGGCTAGATGCCCCCGCAAACTTGTTTGTATTCATAAACCTCCCCACGAGCCTCCCCTCTCCCTGCTGCCCACATCCTGAATCTTGCTGAGCTGAGCAGCTCTTTCAGCCCAGGCGGAAGAGCCTTGATTCAGGTGGAAAACGAATTGTAAGAACAGATGTTCTTGAAATCAAATATCTGGTTCCATGCAAATATTGTCAGAAATAGACAATGAGAGAACCACAGAGGAAGTGCAATCCACACATAAACCTTGTTTCTAAAACAAATTTCTAAGCCACCCACAAGCCTGAAGTGAGCCTCCAGGAGTGTGATTCAGAGGCAGCCTGAGATGTAAGCAAAATACTCAACTGCCTAAATCACACTTGTTTTAGGGATACCAAGAAGTTCTCCCTACTCTCAAATAGCTAGAATATCCTAGGGCTGAAGCACTAGAAATTTCACAGTTAGAAATTCACTCCTTTGGATTTATTTTCTCTAGTCCACTTTTAAAAGATGGGGGAGGGATTTGTTATTCATTTAGATGAAACTCTAAACTGAAATCATACAAAGTGTGAGATAATGCATAATAATATTTTATGTTGATACAGCTTGTTAGAGCTTCTGAATTTCCAGGGAAGTAGGTAGAATAAGCACATTTTATCCAAATGTGTACAGGTAAGGAAACTGAAGTTCAAAGAGGCATTAGGACTTGCTCAAAGACATGACACAACATTTGCAGAAGTAGAGCTGAAGCAGGTCTCCTGAGTCCCTAGCACATTGTTTTGCAGAGGTAGCGGCAATGGCAGTGTCAAAGAGGGTATGGGGTAGGAAAAGGGTCTTCAACTCACCAAATAATGTCCATCAACACCTCTTTGATCCACATAAAGGTTTTCTTAATGGTTGATGAAGTGCATTGCATGCTGCCACATCCAGACTCATACACACCCACCTCCAGCCCTTCCAAGAAGATAACATCTGCAAAGCTCCTTCTCTGTGGAGTGGGTGCACTGAGGGATCAGGTCTGCAGGGCGCAGTGGAGAGGAGGGCCCAGCAAGGGAAAGGAGAAGGAGCAGATGCAAGGTGTGCACCATGTAGACGTCTGCAGGACTTGGCACATTGTGTTTCTTCTGTGACAGGTTCATGTGCCTTGTGTGAATGCTCACAATCCCCCTGTGCATAAAGATTATTGAATCCCCATATTAAGAGGGAGAAACTGAGACTCAAATAGAATTGACATGCCCGAGATTACACAATGTGTGAGCAATATTTGAACCCAAGCCTTAGGCTTTCCATAGTAGGTCTCAGAAAAATCTTTTTGTCCCAAGAGACCAAGAGGGTGCTCTATCCCACATCTTCTCAGCACAAGTCAAGTCTATTATAAAAATTGTAAAAGAAAAATGGAAGATAAAAGGATTGTGTGTGCAGGTTGAGCGTAGCTCCACACTTGATTCATTTCTTCAAAGATACAACAGCCACCAAAGCCACTTGGTCGCATATCAGCACCCACAATCTCCGCAGTTGGAAATATGCAATTTCTTGCATCCACTGGGAGCAGGAAGCACGCTCATGAACCCAGGAGATACCCACAGAATGCATGCCCACCCTTTCTTGCCATTTGCATATAATATCTCAATGCCCCATGAGCAGGGAATCCCGGGCGACTCAAGACACTTGGGAGTTTAGCAAGATTCTGAGCGACTATGAAGTGAACACATTATACCTAAGATAGAATGAGAAGGAGCCCTGACAGCCCTGAGAGGTCACACTTTCCATTTGAAGAGGAGAACTTACTTTGAACAGAAAAAGGGTAGCGGTGGTCCAAGAAACCAAGGAACCTTCTCACAGCCTTTCTCACTCATGTATTAGTGAACCACTCACACCAACACCAGTCCATTGTACTCCCCAAACTGCACAGGCAAGTATCAAGCTCTCCAAGTGGCCCTTCTGAAGCCTCTCTCTTTGACTTTGGTGAATGGGAAAAGCACTCAACACAGAACCCCTCCAAAGAAATCACCCTCAGAAATGCTCAAGAATCCCTCTCTTCAATGTAAGTGAAATGTACACACAAAAATATCGATACGCAAATATTTATGACCAATATTTACCAACGAAATCTGGAAACAATCCAAATATCTTCAACAGGTAAATGGAAAAACAAACATTATTACTTCCTTACCAATGGACTACTTACTACTTAGCAGTAAGAAGGAATGAACTGCTGATACACACAGCACAGATGATCTCAGATGTATTATACCAAGTGAAAACAGCCACACTCAAAAAAACTGCATGGAAATCTTCCGAGATGGACTCCATCTGCAGAAACAGAGGCTCAGAGAGATTAAACACTCTTCAGAGAGGTCAGGGCTCAGCCTTTGAGGGGCCCAGCTGAGAGCTAACAGCTGGCAGGGAAAGGCGATATGCAAAAATTAGGGGCAGACTCAGGTAAAACCAGGCACTTTCTCTTCCACCCTGGGCAATCCCAGAGCCCAATCAGGTGAATAAAGCAGGCAGCAGTTCACAACAGCTGCTCAGCACAGTTCTCTGCTGCTGTCTTTGCTGCTCAACGCATATCGATCCAGCTGACGAAGCCAGAGCTAGAATTGTGCCTTGACCGTGAACTGCAACTTATCATGGTCAGTAACTAATTCCCAGAAAATATGCTGAGCAAATAGATTTCATTTTCCATCTCAGG
This sequence comes from Vicugna pacos, assembly GCF_048564905.1. Lineage (NCBI taxonomy): Eukaryota > Metazoa > Chordata > Mammalia > Artiodactyla > Camelidae > Vicugna > Vicugna pacos. The sequence goes on along the minus strand of NC_132997.1, from coordinate 85,019,166 downwards.
GTGACTGAAGCTATTTTTATTCGGGGTGATTTGAATTCAAAGGCAGCCATAGAAAACGAAGAAAGAAAAAGAGACCCTAATTACAATCCATTTTTTTAAATGTATCAGAAATTATGAGAAGTCATTCACCCATTTTGGCTAAAATAAGGCTAAGCCAGACCTTGGCTGCAGCCCCAGGTCCAATATACCTGCTGTCCTCAATCTGTTTTTTTTAAAAAAAATCTCCTTTCAAAAGGAAACTTTGTTCTTGGCATCATTAGAGTGTGCTAGTCCCTTGACCTGGCCTCTGCCCAGCACTTTCCAAGCACTAGGCCATCAAATGGAAATTGGCACTAGCTGTGTGTTTTGTTTTTTTTTTTTTTTGAGCTGCTACACAGTCAATCCAGGACAGTTTATATCAAGCCTCTTCTGTGGGTTGGTGTTGAGCTGGTTGCAACGGGGGATGCAAGCCTTCAAGAAACTTATCTACTTACTGGCTCATGCATGGAACATCTTTCTCCAAAGAGAAAATAAAGAAAGATAATATAAACCCAAGTGCTGAAATTTCACAAAGGTAAGAATATTGATTTTTAAAACCAATGGTTCTCAAGCTTTATTTTGTATTTCAGAACCTCTCAGGGTGCTGGTTAAAAATTTAACCTCTTTGAGTCCCACTTACAGAAGTTCTGTATCTGTAAGTCTGGAGTGGACCTCACGAATCTGTGTGTTTAACAAGCCTCCCATAGCTCCAGTAATTCTGGTGCTAATGGTCCCAGGCTGCACACTGTGGCTCTCCACTAACCAGTGCTTCTGCAGGTGAGAGGACCACTGCCAAGAATGATCTGGAAAGGTCATGCAAAGAGGCCGAGCATCATTAGGGTAAGTAGAAGTGTTTCTCTTACGAAACCAAATAAAACAAAACAGAGGACCTGACAAAAAGCAAGCAAGTCAACACCCCCTCCTTTCTCATTTCCACCAGTTTCAAACATCCAGATCTCCAGTCCCATCGCTTTGATGAAGACGTCCTGTGATATGGGAAAGGTCGGTCTCTGGGCCTGCAGCTCAGAAAATATTTGCACTAGCAACATGGTGGCCAAGACAGAGGCCAAGTAGGAGCCCCAGAGGGCAGGTCTGCGGTCTGCAGATGCCACTGTTGGTTTGCTGCTGGAGGGAGCTCTCCATGGGTTTTGGCTTTGAATGAGGGAAGTCCCCAAGAGGCCCATGTTATTGTGGGAACCGCTGTGGAGGTTCTCCACAGGCTCTGGGAGAGGCAAAGAAGGTTAGAGGGATACAGACATGGCCCCTGGGATGCTGGCAGCCATCTTGTAAGCTTTGATCTGCTCAGCGGGTCTCACTGCTCCCTTTCCGGCCTTGAGGTTTCCCTGGTGACTGACCCATGAGAACTGGCAGGAAAATGGTTTCTCTGTAAAAGTTGCCCCAACGGATCTCCACACAAAGGAAAGAAGGGAGAAATCAAGGCAAAAATCCGCGTGATAGCTGAAACTAAAAGAAGAGTGGTAACCTGATAGTTTCTATTCCGGCAAAAGAAATTTGCACACATGTGGTTTCACTTATGAATATTTCTGCGGCATTTTGGTTTCAGGCTATGTGAATTGCCAGTCAAAAATGAGTAATAATGATATGAATATAATGCTTAACGCAATGTCTGTCATCAAGTGAGCCTCCCATGAATCAGTGGGTCTCAACCTTGGCTGCACTTGGGAATTACCTGGGAGCTTTAAAAGCCCTGATGCCTGGATACCACCTCCAGAGAATATGATCTAATCAACCGGGTGGGTGGGGAGAGTAGCTGGGTATCACGAAAAATGTCATTATCTCATTCAGTTCATACAACCTTGCAAATTCAGTGTCCTAAGCTCTATTTTACAGGAGAAAAACTAATATCTTCGTGGTTAAGAGATTCATCCAAAGTTATTCACTTACCATGTGAACAACATAAAAATGACTCGAACCTGAGTCTGTCAGACACCCCCAAACTTGTATCCAGTATGGAGATAATTAGATATTGATCTACTATGGCGTTATCTAAACATTGCTTCTGAAGATGTTTAGAAAAAGGGAGGCTTAGGGTTTTGGAAAAGCAACGGCAAAGAAAATACAGCAAGTGTAGAGGTTTTTGGCAGTACAGCCTTGAGAGAAGCGAACTAGGATGGGGAGAGTGAAGCCAGGCCCCAGATCACCGCAGCAGCAGCCTCATGAGGGAAGGGGAACAGTAAGGGTCTTCCGATGAAGCTATGAATTCCATCTACTAAATAGCTCTTGAATTTCTTTGGTTTTTCCTATCTCCACTGCTGCCACCCAGAGAAATGTAGCTGAGACAAATAACCAAAGCTTCATGTCTCAGGAATCCATGTCATTCTGTCACTTGTGGGACCAAAAAGGTCTAAGAAGGGACCAAAGAACTCCAGGTGGAGTCTTCTAAGAGGTAGGATTTAGTGAGTTCAAATGATAAAATTCCAAAACATTGAACATTCCTGTGGAGAACTAGACTCCTGAAAAATCACATTGCATGGATCTTTTCCACAACAAAGCAAAACAAATGTACAAATATTTTGTCAAAACTATAGGAGAAGAACTTAAATTGTTCCTAATAAGCAGGTGATAATGAAGGGAGATTAATTCTCCATTCAGGAGATATAAAACATTATTGATATGCCCTTGGGTGTGCCATTATTATTAGATATGAATACATTTTCAAAGTATGAAAGATTATTAAATTCACTCCTGTTTTTGTTCTCGCAATTCCCAATTCCCAATTCCGTGACCCGCATCCCCAAGATCTTAGGCTCCTAAGTGACTGAGTCTTCAAATCATGGAGGTCTTCATAAACTTAAACCTAAGTGTTGGGAGGAAACTAATACCATTTCTCCTAAGGAACACAGATGAGGAAGAGTCAAGAAGTAATACTGTCAAGAGAGGACCCCAAGTCAGATAGTACTTAGACAACCTGAAGGATTTTTAATCAGGTTTACTGAGGTACTCCACTTAAAATAAAATTCATGATTCTAAGTGTATACTAGATTGAGGAGTTCTGACAGCTTCTAGAGTTGTGAAACCACCACCCACCATAATGAATCTAGAACAATTCCATCACCACAAGAAGCTTCCTCATAATCATTTAGGGTCAGTTCCCTCTGCCCAGCCTAGGCTCCAGGTAACCTTTGATCTGCTTTCCTTTGCTACAGTTTTGCTTTTTATTGACATTCATATAAATAGAGTCATAAGACAGGTAGTCTTGTCTGGATTTTTTTCACTAATAATTATGCTTTTAAAAAACATCAATGCTGCTGAATGTTTAAGTAGTTTGCTCTTTTTTATTTAAATTGAAATACGGTCAGTTGACTATGTGTCAATTTCTGATGTACAGCATAATGTTTCAGTCATATGTATATATGTGTATATTCGTTTTCATATTCTTTTTCATTGTAGATTACTACAAGATACTGAATATAGTTCCCTGTGCTACACAGAAGAAACTTGTTGTTTATCTGTGTTATATATAGTATTTAATATCTGCAAATCTCAAACTCCCTATTCATCCCTTCCCACCCCCTTCCCCCCAGTAACCATAATCTTGTTTACTGTGTCTGTGAGTCTGTTTCTGTTTTGTAGATAAGTTCATTATTGTCTTCTTTTTTATTTTTGATTCCACAGCTCTTTTTTTTTAATTGCTGAATGATATTTCCTTGTATGAATATACCACAATCTATTTATCTGTTCATCTGTTTTTGGATATGTTGGTTTTTCCAGTTTTTCGTGATTATGAATACAACTTCTGTGAACATCTGAGTAAATGTCTTTGTGTGGACATATGTCATTATTTCTTGGGTAGGATTGTTGGATCATATGATAAATGTGTCTGTTCAAATATTTTCTCACTGTAAGAGAGCTGTTTCTCTTTTTCATTGACTTGTAAAAGGTCTTTTTGGGGATGTATGTTTTGTGACTATTCTCTCCCAATCTGTGGCTTGAATTTTCATTTTTAAAGGAGTTTTTTCAAAAATCATGAATTTTTTGGTTTTCACAAAATCAAGTTTTTATATATAGCCTACACTTTTCATATTGTATGTAAGAAACTGTTTTTTTAATTTTAACATTTTTATTGAGTTATAGTCATTTTACAATGTGCAAATTCCAGTATAGAGCACAATTTTTCAGTTATACATGAACATACGTATATTCTTTGTCACATTTTTTTTCGCTGTGAGCTACCACAAGAGCTTATATATATTTCCCTGTGCTATACAGTACAATCTTGTTTATCTATTCTACATTTTGAAATCCCAGTCTGTCCCTTCCCACCCCCTGCCCACTTGGCAACCACAAGTTTTTATTCTATGTCTATGAGTCTGTTCCTGTTTTGTACTTATGTTTTGTATTTTTTTTTTTTTTAGATTCCACATATGAGCAACCTCTTATGGTATTTTTCTTTCTCTTTCTGGCTTACTTCACTCAGAATGACATTCTCCAGGAACATCCATGTTGCTGCAAATGGTGTTATATTGTCATTTTTATGGCTGAATAGTATTCCATCATATAAATATATCATATCTTCTTTATCTAGTCATCTGTTGATGGACATTCAGGCTGTTTCCATGTCTTGGCTATTGTAAATAGTGCTGCTATGAACATTGGGGTGCAGGTGTCATGTAAGAAATCTTTGCCTAAACCAAAGCAATAAAGATTTTTTGAAGTTTCATTATTTTAGCATTTATTATTAGATATGCAATACAGTTTGTGTTCAGCTTTGTATATTGTGCGAAGTAAGGATGGATGCTCATTTTTCCCGTATGAATATCCAATTATTTCAGTACCATTTGTTGAACGACTATCCTTTCCCTTATTGAATATTCCTTGGCACCTTTGATTTATTATTGGGGGTCAGTTAACAGACCTTCTTCTGTTACTTTGATCTGTATGTTCCAAAAGGTTTCCTTTGGAACGTTATAAGAATAAATAAGGATTTGTTGTGAATAGCTGTGCCCACACATCCAGGGGCATCACATGCCTCTAGTGATGCCTTCGAAAGCTGTCTGTTCCATACTAGTGGGTCTGTCACCCTCTTTGGGCAGCGTGAAGGTATCTCCTGTGCTCAGCTGTCTGAAGGCCTCTTCCACGGTATTCAAATATCACTCCCTCTGGAAGTTTTTTCTGTCCTCTCAATCCTTCTACTCCAGCATCTGGCCTAGCTAGAGCACCTTGGATGAGAAGTCATTTCCTGCTTGCCTGGGCATATTAGGGTTCTTCTGTTTATGAGTGATATAAATTCAATTCAATTAAGCAAAAAAAGGAGTTTGGGGGCCTGGAGGAATCCAAGGAAAGAGTGAACTGGAAGAGAGAAAAACAGGGACAGAGCTAGGACGCAAGGCAGACCAAACTTGAACCAGACATCCTCATGACATCTCTCCAGCCTGCTTCTCTCCATCTGTATCAACCTCTTCTGTTTCCCTCCAGCCAGTTTTCTGCCTGCGGTGGAATACATGACAGCCAACAGCACCCAGACTCTCTCCCACATGGTTTCACCTACCAGAGGTACTGTCTTAGTGGTTTTCTGCCCTTAACACCACAAACTGTCACGGAAATAACCTGCTGGCCCAACTTGGGTCACGGGTCTGCCACCGGTTCAATAAACTGTGCGAAAAAGGATGCAGCCGGCTAAGATGACTCCTTCTGTTTTAGGGGAGAGGGGAGGGGAGAAGGAATCCGAAGTTGGCGCCAGCAGTGCTGGGCACATAAAACAATCGTGGTCCCCTACGTAGGGACTCTGTAGTAGCAGCACTGCAGATACACGTTAAGTAAATAGCAAAGTCACATAGTACTCATAGCTGAAACGCACACACACGCATATGCACATGCATACACACACGCGTGTGCACACACACACACACACATGTACAAATGAAGGCAGCAAATGTCATCAAGTTCCTAAGCCTTTTGGTCACTTCCTTAAGACGCAAACATTACTCAGGAATACTCCCAGACCTCAGTTTCCATTTCTGCTGTGTTAAGGAAGCTGGAATGGCTGACACCAGAGGCCCCTTCATCTCCAGTCTTCTGTCTCCCTCAGAAAGTGCCCCCTTCGGGGAAGGAGGCCAGGCCCAGGTTGCAATTTTCATTCCAAAGTGGACACCTTCCCATTTCCTGCCTATGGGGCCTCTCATTGGGGGCGGCACATTTCCAAGGTCATCTTCCAGCAGGGAATCACCTAACGAGGAACAAACCTCTTCTAATTAAGCGGCTCTTCAGGAAATTCATTTACGTATGATGTGACCTTGTTAATAAAAACAGATTAAGTTCTGTCTCTTTTGGGGCTGCAGCGCTCCGCAGCAATCAGGGCACCGGAGGAAGCAAAAGGAAAGGAAATGTGATGCGAGGCTGACTCCAAGAACAGGGCAGGGAGGGCTCTCAAGACAAAGCCAATGAAGGGGATTGGCAGAAGTTCAAAGGTCAAGGTGGCACATTCAAGTGCAGCTTTCTTAAAGTCGCAAAATGGACGGAAGCTGACCATCACTCACCAGCTAGTTCCTTGGTAACCATCCTATTGTCATTTGTACCAGTTACCTCCGTGTGGGGAACACAGCAGGTAACTCTGGTTTTGCTCCAGAATTTCCTTTTCAAAATGATAGAAATCACTAGAATAACCAGAGTACTGTGACCTGAACCCCAAGCTCAAAAGTTCAAGTTCAAACTTATGCATTGGTGATCCTGTAGGGGTCTAAGTGGTCTAGCCTTAAAAACACCAAAGAATATCGAGCCAGACACTGAGTGGTGTGGGCTTGACAGACGCAAGTCTCCTTACTGCTCCCAACACCCCACTGAGGTATGTTATTATCACAGTGATCATCGCCAGGTCCCTGGAGTCAGACCTCCTGGCTTCGGATCCTGCCTCCGCTGCTCTCCAGCTCTGTGACATTAGGTAAGTTAGTGCGCTTATTTGGGCTTGAGTTTTCCTGTTGATAAAATGAGGATGAACAGAATAACACTTACCTCAAGTGCTGCTGGGAGAATTATTAAGTCAATAAATACAAAGAGCTGTAGACAGCCTGACACTCAGCAAAGTGTCCCAGAAATGTGAGCCATTGTTAATAGCTCCACATTCTATATCAGGCACAAGAAGAGCTAAGCAATTTGCCCAAGATCCCTGGGCTAGTAAATAGCAAAGGAGATTCAAATGAACCCACGCCTCACAGTCTCTGCGTACACTGGTTGGGCTTAACAAAAACTGATACTACACCGAAGATACATTTGTTGTTACTGTTGTTGTCAATCATTAAGTGCAAACTTAGAAATACATTCAGTTTCATAGGTGCTCCAGTACTTTATTTGCGTGCCATTTTTTGTTGTTCGTTAATGATTATCATGTCTGGGGATGTTTTCCCAGTGACCCGGAATTGATGTTCAAGTTCAAACTATAGAGAAATGTTTCTGTAAGGAAATAGGTATGGGGCATGGGTATCTGCTGTTCTTAACAGATTACTGAAGAGCAGCTTTGCCAATATTCAGTTTATGTCCAAGCAGATAAATTCAGAAGGGCTTTGAGATGCCATTAAAAGGAAAAAACAAACAAACAAAAAAACCCCAGATGCTCAACTTAGAGAATAACTGAGGTAAAATAAATGTTCTGTCAAGCAAGTGATTGATGTCAGCGCGAAGTGTGAGGCAGCAAAACAAAGTGAGATTACTGCTTTCTCCGGCTCAGCTCCGAAGGAAAATAAAGGAAAGTTGACACAGCCAAAGGAGGAAAGCAAATTCTCTGTAGGACAGGGAAGAGCTGGGTCAATCCTGGTTTTGCTGAAACTTAAATGAAGCAAATAAACTATCGCCCCCCACCCCAATTATAGTTCTCTCCCAGGGAAATTTTTTCCCCTGTATCTCTAGTTCCTGGCAAGCGAAACAAGAAGCAGGAATCTGAAATGCCCTCTAGGGGATATCTCTGTTTCATTAAAAAATAAATAAATAAACAATAGATAAAACCAGAGAAGGCATCTACTTAAAATTGCTCTTTAACACAACACTTTTGGACTAAAATACGGGTTGCAAGTTCCTATGGCTTCAGCTCACCTTTCAAAGCTGTCTGTATCTAAGTGACCAACTTGTCATCGACTCCCCTTTGCATTACACTCGTCTCATGTCTCACTGTCACCACCTGCCACTGCGACTTAGAGTGCAAATCAGCACAGCAGGGCTGGGCTCCCCCCATAAATGCCACCTGGGGTCTAGATTACACTCATCCTGAATTTAGCAGGGGCTTAAATCAGAATTCAGGGCTCACCTCTTCCCAAAAGCGCTTCCTTATTAACCCCATCTCATCCCCCATTCATGTCATACACTGAGATCATACTTCCTTCCTCATTCCTCCCTCCATCCCATTCATGCTGAGGGTGACAGTAAAACTGGGGTAAACGCTTCCACAAACAGGCAGCTGTGGTCACATATTTCCCATTTGTACAATTAGTAATTTAATGTCTCATCTGCACTCATACACACCAGATTTCTTCCTCCCTTAAGATGTACCCTCTTGGAGTTTACATAGTCCAAAGGTGATCTTTCCAGAAGTCTGTGTCTAAATGGAGACGGCTCATTTGAGCCACCACTGTGATAGCTTCTTCCTGCCACAAGGTGTCACTGTTGGAAACCAGACCCATGCAGTCCAGTGCTTGTCCATTGGTGCTAAGATCCCTTGCTGTGGTAGACGTTTCCACACAGGCTCCTATGGTTCTCTGAGGGAAGGGAAAGCCCTCCCTTGCTGCTAAAGCCCCCATGCTGGGACTGCAAGGTTGCAGCTCTTACGTCCAGTTCTGTCAGTTCCCACACAGAGAATCAGTTGGCCTAAAACAGGATCAGGACTGAGCCAAGACTATTACCCACATCCAGTGAGGGGCACTGCAGTTACCTGGTGAAAATCGTGAACACAGGGAGGGATAAGGCCTTAGGGCCACATGATGCAGTCCACCACAGCGTGAGAATAAACCATCATACGTCACCACATGTGACCATGAAGAAGAGAGAGCTCTAGATACTCCATATGAGAAGCCATGTGTTTAATCAATCCAACCCTGTGTATTAATGTGAATCTGCATAAGACTTTAAATATTAAAAATAAAACATTCATAACATTTTCCATTCTTGCATTCTACTTATTTCTATAAATGATTTAAAACCAACCACAAGGTGGGGCGAGGGAGGGGGGAATCCCAAACACAATAAAAATTAAAACAAGAACCAAGCAACAATGGCAAGTAAGGGAATAATTGTTTTAAAAATCCTAGGCTAGGGAAGGTCCGGCAGTCGAGCTCCAAATTTGCTTTGAGCTTCCTGGCAGCCAAGGCAAAGAGGAAAACTCAATGGTTTATATATTTCCTATTGACTCATAAAAGGACAAATGCCATTTCATCATGACAGACATTCTCCTACCTCTGTGAGTGGAGAATGTGAATGTGGTAATGATACTTTGGTCCATAAAAATAAAAACTTAAAACATTTTGAAGGAAGATAGACCATGCAGATTTAGACAGAGTGACTATATAATTTGTTACCTAAACCAGCACACTTCTGAAAATGAAATGGATGCTGTTAATAATGATATTGGGACATTAAACGTTCATTAGGTCTGTTCTGTGCAAACGGGATATATGTTCATCCCAGGTCTAGAACAAGTGATAGTTCATTAACGTGAGGTTAATGCAATTGGATTTAGCACAATATGCTATTTCTCTTAAGAGACATTCTCAAAAATTAGACACAACCCCCCAAAACAAATGCTGCACTCCCCATAAAAACCTGCTAGGCACTTAACTCAGCAGATAGGGAAGTTTTATTTGCTCTTAAATAGTCAACCTAAGAACATGAACATTCATCCAACATCATGACCAATTCAGATGATTCTGATATTTAACCAAAATATCCCTGTGTATTTTGATTTAAAGTAGCAAATGACTAGGCCTTCTCAATTGCCTCTTAACAAAATGTGGACAAATTTTTCTCCATGTTTAAAGTCCAACATTAGAACAGTTGTCTTCGGTTTCTCAATGTAAATGACCCGCTAATACAAGTGTTTCTAAAACTTACATTACCGCTAACTCTAGACAAGTAGAGACTGCCCTAAGATTTATGAACTACATTAAAAATCCAGGCTGATTCTTCTGCTCCATGACAACATGCAAGCCTCCTTAGATAAATAAAATTGTACCTAATTAAGTTACATAAATTAAATAGTAATGAATAACATTTATTGGACACTTATTATGTTCCAGGCACAAGGCCAAATACTTTACTTACAATTTCTCATTTAATTTCACTGCAATCCTAGGAGATACCATTATCTCCGTTTTACAGATGAGGACACTGGGGATCTGAGAAGCTTAATGAATTGCCTGCTGTTGTGTAGATGGCAAAAGGCAAGACTAGGATTCAAACTCAAGTCCATCTGATCCCAGAGCTTAAACCTTACAACACTACATTAGTTCCCAGTCATCTTTCATCACTTCTAATCCAGTGGGAAATGGCTTAGGAAAAGTGTTTAAGCACAAAGTCTCATAAAGGGAAAAAGAAAACATCCCACTAGACTATTTTCCTCTGTCTTCTTGGGAAAAGGGCTTCCAAAGGCCAACCCAAGAGGAGATCCTAGCATCACATCCACCACAGGAGCTCTTGGTGACCCAGTTCTAAGAAACAGGAGCACTTTCCAAGGTCAAGCCTAGGATCTTATGCTTATAAATATTTACTGTTTATGAGTTGAACCAAAGAAACGCTTGGGGAAGGTAATGTGGTTAGAGAATTAGATTACAGAATACTGAAAAGGTCAAATTCTTGGGGAGAGGTTTGTTCAGATAATTGGATAATGACATTTTACATAAAACAAAAGAAGTCTGAAAATGAAAAGGTATATGGAATAGATTGGGTGGCTAACTGCCGAAAACAATCACCGTCTCCTCTGTTGGGCGTTAAAGACTGAAGTTTGCTTTTCATTTCTGAAGCACAGGATGTCAAGGTTTTAAAATCTACAGTCCCAAAAGGCCACCACCTCTCTTGATCCCATTTGTCCCAAAAAGATGACCCGAGAGGAAAGAGGGGATGATTTACTGAGAGACCTTTGCGATCAATTCTGGTTGTTTACTGTAATAAGAAGTGAATCCAAGATGGTAATAAGATGACAGATACTGTCATCCTGTTGACACAGACGCCAGCAGAGCTGCTCCAGGTCCAAACTTTAAGACTGTTGCTGAGAAGAGATGAAGGACCCTGCATCTGTGTGCTCTCTCGGTCTTCTGATGGTATCATTCTAAAGCCGGTACTTCACCAAGATGCTGCCTGCTGGGAGCCCACAGTCATTTTTATCCTCAGAATAAGAGTGAATAATAGAGGCAAGGAAGTTGCCAGCCTATTCCATTTTGAGCTGGTGGGGGATGGGATGTAGACAGAGACGGTTGCTGTGCCCGTGGACATAATTAATCTAAAACTCCTAGATCTCCACCCTCAGTCCTTTCATTCTTTCTCCAAGGGAGGTAAACAAAGGGAAAGGATAAGTGTGGATTCAGCAGGTCTCCTGGAGAACACAGGACAAAAACCCAACTTAAACTAGATTAGGAGAGAAGGGAAGAGGATTAACTTGCTCCTGTTACCCAAACTGCAAGAACAGATGTAAAGTGGTCTTGAGGACTTTGATCCTTTCAGAGCCCTCCAGCAATTGTTTCTGCTTCTCTCCAGAAGTCAGTTTCATTCTCAGCTGCAGGCTGATTCCTTCCCAACCTGTGAACGTGGCTGCCAGTGGGTCCTGGCTCCAAGTTTTTCCAGCTTCAGTGATGTGATAGACGATTTGCAAATATTACTGCAGTGATTCCTTCCATCCCTATACACAAAACCGTTTGCAATATAATTTTGTTGTTCCCTCTGTTAAAAGGTGAAGTATATTTCCCTTGGTCTTAAATCTAGGCTAGCCCTGTGATTTACTTTGACCAAAATACAGGAGAAACAATGTTGTTTGAAGTTCAATTTTTGGCATCAAGAGGCCTTGAGCTTCCATTTTTGTCCCCACGGAGTGCTCCCAATGCCATGAAAGGAAACACAGGATGGAGAAAAAAACCCAGACATGGCCAACACCAAGCCCCTGAATATATGGTGAAGCCATCATGGGCCATCCAGTCCCACTCAAGCCATCAGGTGACATTAGCAACATGAAGGAATGTATTGGAGACCAACATGAGAACCACCTGGGTAGCCCACAGAATCGTGAAAATAATGTCATTTCTATAACAAATCACTAAGTTTTGGGGTGGTTTGTTAACACAGCAATAGGTAACTGATAGAGACATAATGCATATCTTTAAACCAATCCCTGGGCCCAGAGAGGCAGGATTACCTTCCAAGTTGTCAGGTCCTACTGGACCACATGTCAGTGTCAGGGACAAAGAAAATCAATTCCCCCGAAAGAGGGGTGATGCTATTCCCTGAGCAGAGAGGTGGGTCTGGGTAGACAAATAAATGCCTACTGCCACACTGTAGCACTTTACAGTTAGTAAGTATCTTGGTTGAATTTTCACAATTATCCAATGATGTGACAAGATCAAATTTTCTAATTTTACTGATTAGGAAACTGAGGCTCAGAGAGGCTTTGAGTCTTTCCTGAGGTCACAGAGCTATTATATAGCAAAGCCAGAACTCAGATCCAACACTTCTGATTTATTTCAGATACTCTTCCCTTAAATGGAGCCCTGGGACAAGGAGGCAGTGATTCAGTCCAGTAACAGCTATTCTGTCCAGAGTGGAAGACATGTGGCCAATTCAGCCTCTTAGCCACTGGCCAATGCACATGCCCTGCACCACGCTCTCCCCCAGCCAAGGGCCTCCATGTTAACAGATGGAATCCATCAGCCCTAATGAATTAATAGATCCATCACCAGTAGCCACACTGAGGAATAGGCAAACACTAGGAAGGCAGAATCATAAATCACAGAAATGGGGAGCTCCATTAGATTAAGGTACGAGACTGCTGCTACATTTAAAAGAAAAATTATTTCAATTAAGACAGAAAATTGAAGCCCCTTCAGTGGGAGCCACAAAGGAAGAATCCATTCCGTGGTACCTCCTGGTGCCCCTAAGACGACCAGAGGCAGAGCAAGCATCCACATACCCAATACCTTCACTGCAACAAGCCCCTTCTATTTTTTTTTCCCCTCCATGAACATTAGGCTTTGAGAGTTTGGACAATTATTTACAATTTATTTCCTGGGTTTTTCTACATCAAAGACATGTCTGACTACAAATTAAACAATCTAATCAGCATGAGATAAAGTGTTACCACATTGAGCTGCTACACTTTCAGCCAAAAGCAAAGAAAAATTTTAGTTTGCCTATGTATCCACAGTTAGATTTCACGGGCTATTTCTGTTAGACTTCTTTTAAATATTGAAGACAGTTGAAGGACTCTCATTAATACCTTCTATGATTTATGAGGGCCTGTGATACTAGAGAGAAATAAGAAAAAGAAAAAAATAGTACAAAGAAGAATAGTCAACACTTTTTGATTGTCAATGGGGTCATAAATAGTCAAAGAATTATGTACGTACATATATACATATGAAAGTTCTATTGAACACCTCCTTCTGCTCCAAAACTGTGGAAGAGAAGATTCCAGACTTATTCTTTATTAAAATGGTCACTCTGTCCAGTTCCCAAGAGAATTTGAAGGAGTGTTAAATCAAATAGTTCTATATAATAAATGGAAAAATAAATTATGATCATTAAACATAAATTTTAAAATTGGAAGGTGTGAGGAATAAGTTAATAACAAACAATGGCTAATAAAATTACATTGATCAAACAATAAATTAACCTCTGAGCTTCCTGGTGGCCAAGGCAAAAGGTAAGAAAAGGAAGAATATTCCTAGGGCAGACAGCATATTACCACATTAGGAAAAAAAGCTATCAAAAAGTGAGCTTTTTTGCATATTTTTTGGAATATTGTAAACTTACTATAGAAATCTGGGAAAGACAAAAAAAAAGGTAAAAATAGAAAAAAAAATTACCCATGAACCTATTAGCCAACTGCAAGCCCTATTAGCTTACCCTTTGGCATTTTTCTTTAGCCTCTTTCCTACGCATGAGGTTTTTTTAAGCTCAATTTTCATCTGAGTGCTTGTGTAATTTCACATCCTACTTTTTTTCACTTTACATGATAATCATTACTCTATTTTATTACTTAATAATGTTATCAAAAACAATGATTGCAAAATACCCCATTGTATAAATAGTCCATATTTTACTCTGATATGGCTCTCCTGATGGACATTCACCAATTTCTCACTATTGTAAATAGAACAGTCAGAGTAACTTTGTATATAAAGCTCATTCTATTTTACGTATTCATTTTAGGATGTGTTCCCCAAAGTAGTATAATCACAAGTGAGCCTTCTTGTGTATTTTCTCTCTGGTTTCGAAAGGAACACGTGCTTATTGCGAACAACTTGGAAAGTTGAAGGAAGTATGAGGAAGGAAGAGGAGGAATAGTTACACACAGAGGCAGTGGCTATTGACTGCTTATGTCTTTTAGGCTCAGGGCAGCGGGAGATCATAGTAACAGAACCGTTGCATCCTGCTGTATTCACTAACTATGCCGTAACTGTTTTCCCATCATTATACACTCTTCTTAAACATGGCATCCCCTTGTTCTGTCATATGGCTAATCACAATTTACTCCATCAAAGACTTCTTCAAGCCAAGTCTCAGAAGGATCAAAACCAAGAACTCTCCATTGTAAATCAACTACACTTCAATTAAACAACAAAGCGAAACAAAAGAACTCTCAAGGATTCTTTACAACAGTGACCGCAAATAAGAAGCAAGCTGCCAAACCCAGTCCGCAGACCTTTTGTTTGACTGTTGTTTTTCTAATTTTTGAATTGCCAGAATTTTATACGTGGGAGATTCCATTTAAAATCTGGACTTTCTGTTTCCCTCATACAATCAGAAGGTCTGAGAATCCAAGACCCACACGCCCACTTGGCAGCAAGGGGGCAGAGCTGAGGAGAGGTGGCGGCTTTGATGGACAGGTATGATCTGGTCACCTCCAGTCCTTCAAATGGCCCGAGGGACATTTAAGTCTCTTTTCCATTACGGATTTGTTTGGGTGGAAATTGTGGGTGTCCAGCTGCACCCACAAAAAGTTGCTTCCTTGAATGCAAATGTTTTAAATATAGTAAATGGTTTAGATGGATACAAAGAACCAGGATGGCAGATTAACTACCCGGCTTCTACTCTGGACTCCACCAACAATTCGCTGGGTAATGTTAAGACATACAGAGTCTCTCTGAACCTCAATTCTGTCTTGAGAGAAGGACATGAGACAGAATTTATGGTTTCCAAGGCCCATCCTGGATATAAATACATGGATCAGTCCATTAAGATAAAATAAAATAAATTCCATGGTCAGCGGCTTCTCGGGGAAACTTCTGACCCTGCTGTGCTAGGCCAGCAGGTCCTACACCTGCAGTCACTTTCCACAGGCCTGGAGGTCTGCACAGGGACCTTCTCTCCACGTGGCTGCAAGGGAAGAGCAGACACTGAGGAGCAGTGGGCTGCTGCTCTCACACTTCTCTCAGATCACCCAGGACATTACAAACGGAGTGAAAATAACTGTGCAACATGGATCCATTTTCCTTAGCATCTCTACTTGCAGCTGGATTTCAAAAAACTATCCAAATTTCAGATCTGCTTTCCTATGGCATCATTGGATAGGGCCGTAAAGGACCTAGGACCCCCCCCCAAAACACACCTGCATCGAGAAAACAAAAACATGCCACCTGCTACCAAAGAATTAAGGAACGATAACATTAATTTTTTTCAAAGGCAGCAAAAGCAAAACTTATTTTACTTGAATGTTTCTAAGATCAGATGCACCCTCAATTGCATTTAACTTGATGGTCTGTCTTATAACTGAGCACCTTAGAAGTGAAGAAAGACTGAAAATCATTTTCTTTAAATGCCAACATAAACTTGACAACTCTCTTTCCTACTCTTTGTTCTGAATCTCTAATGTTTCTAAATTTTTTTAATGTTAAAGTGCCCTTTCATATAAGAAATGCTGGTGGCAATCCACAGCTGCTTTGTAAAATTTTTTAAAAAATTATCCTTTCCAACAAAAATTAAAGGTTGTCAACCCAATCAGTCCCAAACATTTTTTTAACTGGTCTGTGAAATCAAACCATCTGGGAACCACTGAACCGGATGATTCGCCTGTCTCTTCCAGACCTACTAGTATATTATGTTCTCTCTGTGATCAGATGGCTTATTTGATGAATCCTCTCAAATGTTTGCTTCAATTCATCTACTTCTCTAAAGCGTTTCCCTTTTGTAACCAAAGTGGTTAATCTCAGAGGGTCCGCCATGATTTATCCTTTACTTACTAAGTACAATGACTCAGTGAAGCATCTCCAGGACCTCAGCACGCCCAGGACCGCAGACTGGTCTCTCTGGTCCACTCACTTGCCATCTTGGCTTCATGGGGGCATCCTAGTAGTCTTCACAACTTAGTATCTCTTTCCAGCTCAGCTTGAGGTTTTGAGATGCCATAAACCTATTGATTCCACTCTCAATGAAGCTATTTACAAAACCTGTCATCTGAGACAAATCTCTCACCCTCATCTGTAGAACTGGGAGTAACATTAGACTCTGCCTCATAAGAACAGAAAAAGGATTAACTAAGCAATTGTGACTGAAATGCTTAGAGAGTGGTTGGCACATAGTAAACTCTCAAGTGTTCTGCGGAAACAAATTACCTTCTGAGACTGCTCTTGGTGAACTTCAAATACTCATGACTAATGAAGCCATTGACCGTGTACTTCAAAGGAAACGCAAGTGCTCCTTGTTTGCCTAGGAAGGCTGACTGACACCACTGGTCACAGCTCTACATCTGCTCAGCAAGCACAGAAGCTTGAGCACATGACATCTGGTGTCCAACTTCAGTGACCTTTGAAGGAAGTTGGAGAGCGCTAATAGTTCTTGTCAGCCCGTTCTTTTTTCAGCCCGAAATGCTGTGTGTTCACGTCTTCCATTCAATCACTCACCCAATTCACAAACATGGAGTGAGTGCTTACTAAGCTCTGGGCACTGTGCTAAACACTGATGATGTGAAGAATTAGACACAGACACTACTCTAAAGAAAGAAGCATCGTCAGTGCCAACTCCTACCGGAGGGCTTGGTGTTCATTCAACCCCTCGTGGACACACACCTGAAAGGAAAGGACACTTTTAGTAAAAACGTTCACATTCTCTCATTTAAGGAGCCGTGGACATGGTTTCCTTTACCAAATTTCCCTCCCTGCATCTCAGAAAGTAGGAAGCTCTTCTCTCCCAGGGCGGGAGGTGGGGAATTAATAACGGGCTAGCATAGGGCTGCTTCTGTTTGACAGTATCTGTCACAGCTATGACTCTGTCGATGTTCAAGCTTTCAGGGTTTTATTTATTCTTCTTCCAGCCGCACTGAGGAGACCAGGTAGTTTACTATCCTGCTTCTTCCATCAGGCTTTATTTGTTTTAATTTGCAGATACTAGGCAAAGTGTGTAAATGGTTATGTAACAGCGGGTTCATGCAGCCTGTAAAACTTGGAGAGGGAACAAAGGAACAAGGTTGCAGAGTGGCCATTTAAAGCAGAAATTGCAGCCACAAGGGGACGATTGGCTAAGACAGCGAGAACACGACAGCCTGGTGGAATCGCTATTAAAGAGTAATCGTTTCTCAGTTCTCAAGCCAGATCCAGGCAACACGAGCTGATCCCTTCTCCCCTCACTCTCCGGCTCAGTGTGCATTTCAGCAGCCTCTGACGGAACAGCCATGGGGACAGCCAGACATAACCTGGGAGCATCCGCTTGCCTACCGTGCCAGCTTTTGTGACATCTCTGTGATCTTTACAAACCTTACTTCAGAGATGCTAGGTTTGCCTTTGCTGTTACCTCCTCCATAGACACAACCAGTGAACAGAACATAAAATAAATGCCTCCCCCCAAGGAATTCTCAGGCTCCTCCTAAGTTTCTGAACACATAGAGGCTGCCACTTGTCATGGTCTTTCAGAGAAAAGAGAAGGCTAAGCCATACCTATTTGTTTTTGTGTTTTGTTTTGTTTGTGACTCTCAGAATGCTGAAATTGAAAACAAGTTGTACCATAGTTACAAAACTATAACATATTTTAAATGTTTATGTTTCACTAATTGTCATCAGATCACGGGATGCAATCTTAACTAATATTATATGATGAATGTCTTCTTTTAGTCTTAGAGTAGCTCAAGGATTGCATGTAGAAACATGCGGCAGTGGCACCAGAATTTAACCTGAGGCCCCTGATGAACAGAAGCCCTTCCAGGCTCCACCTGGAGAGCTGCCCGGCCATCCTGGAAGGGGATCTCCAGAGTCTGCCCTGTTAACTCACCAGAGACTTGCACCCACCTCCTCACTCAGATGTCTTGACTTCTTTTTGTGCCTGGAGCCAAGCCCAGAGGAGGTACTCTAGGAAACCATGGGGTTGGTGCCTTTTGGGAGTAAACCATGCCCCCGCGGCTAAGGGAGAAAGACAGGAGTGGCTGTTACAGCATGCAGCTGCTCCCAGATGACACCAAATCTTTCCTGATTGGACCCATCACTCCTCCCAGTTATGGAGAGCATTATATTGCCCAGATTTCCAAGAGGAGCCAGAGGAAGGCCAACTGCAGAGTTGTTTTCTACAAGAGATGCATTCAGATTAGGGGCTTAACTTCCCCGTGCATAGACTGGTGGGCAGAGGGAGGTTAGTGAGGTCAGCGTGAGAAGGAAGGGGATGTAGCCAGGAGGCCGCAGAGCGTAGGTACCCGGCACTGTGTGCTGGTCCCCGGCGTATCTGAACCTGTAAGGCTGACACCTTCACTAGAGATGTGGGAATTTGCATGAGGCTGAATATTTAAAATTGGAAACAGTGCACTGGGTTGAGTCTATGTCCTTGGGCGTAGATGCTCCACAGCACAGAGAAGCCTGCACAGGCAGGGTGTGGGGCTCTCAGATATCTGGGGGAAGTTTTTAGCCATCTTAGGATTCAGAGCAAGTTCATCCAGACCTCTGAGAGGCAGAAGGCATTAGCCAACAAGCAGATTACCCGAGTCACACATTTCCTGGGGAGAACCCTCCACCTTCCCTTTCCTTTTTCTAACATTTGTTGCCTTTCTTTTCATCTCCTCCACTTTCTTTCCTTGGCTCCCTCTCCCTACCAACTACCCTTAACCCCAGTGACTCTAGGACTGGCAGGGAATGAGTGGATTGGCTCAGTAAGGGAAACCAGCCAATCTTCATTTCCCTGGAGGATGGCACAGCCGTGGCCCAGGGTGTGACAAATGAAGGACTAACAAGGCCAGAATAGCAGAGAGGGAAGACAGAAGAACCATGGGCTACTATCACCCTAAGGGACCCTTTCCTATATCCACCCATTGGCCTAAGGAAGCAGAGCCTCCCAAGATGGATATCCCAGCTCACCCCTGTGTTCACCATGCCTTGCTGCGGGGGGGGCATCTCATCCCACAGAGAGCACCAGGGCCCCCAGTCACCCCACTCACCTCAGCTCTGCAACAACAGCAAGGGAACCTCACCCTGGCCCCTGCTCCTGCTGGACTGCTCCATTAGCTCTGAAGGCCATGGATCCAAGTCTTACAGGTAAACACCATCAGCCATTGCTCTTGCATATACTCAGTCATTCAGCAAATGTACATTGAACTTCTGCCGTATGCTAAATACTAGGTGGGCATACGTTTATTGAATTAATGAACGACTGAATGGCATACCACCCTCTCCTGATGAGTTAAGGAATGTTAAAGTGTTTTGTAAATCTTATTCAAATTATTCTCCTTTGATTTCAATTGATCTTTACGACAAATCTGTAAAGAGGGTATTATTACAAATAAGAGAACAAACCAAGCTTAGAGGACTAAAATTTTTTTCTGTTGTGCAACTGATAGTTTAATCAGGGTTCAGACCAAATTCTTTTTTTCTTAAAGTAGAGCCTGGCCCAACGTTTGGCACAAAGTAAAAGCTTCTCAGTTAATGTTGACCAAGTCATTTGAGAAGAACCAGCGTCACCACGTGCCTTTGTCAAATCAAATGTCTGCTCAAAGACGAACTATCTCGTCAGGTAACTCAAGGACCAATCCTGGCTCTGAAAACCAGAAAGAGTATATTTTTTTTCCCCACAGAATTTCTAGAATTTTCAGCAATAGGAAAAAGCCCAGCACACCCAGATCTCTTGTGGGAGTGACTGCTTGATACCAAGCCTAATTTGCTGAGATGCCCCCATTTCATGTACCAAGGAGTCCAAAAGAGGACAGTTTCACATCTGAGAAACAGACTTTCAACAATAGCGCCGAAAGTCACTACTCTTAAGAGGGATATTGAAGCCAAAGTTAAAAAAAATAATAATAAAGTAAAATAAGAAATTAAAGATATACAAGATGAAGAGTCATACGAGCAAATGTCCTAGAGTCCTGATAAGGAAGGTCTTGGGTTATTGTTCCCATGAACTTCCTTTTGGTCCTAGATCAAAGCTTTTCGCCACACCATTTAATGCCCTGTCAAAACTTAGTGCCATGCTTCTTACTGTAAACTGTTTTTCTCATCCTTACAGCAAAAAATTCTCTGCTAAGGCCACCATTCATGCAAAGACCCATGCTCCTCCTCCCCAGTGGCCCATTAAATCTAGAGTGGAAGGCAGCAGTGGACTTTCCTGGTCTTTGCCCACCGTCGAGGGACTCTGTTCTCCTTTGATACTTAGAAAGTCCCTCTTGACACCCAAGTCTCTTCATCCATCCATAAGCCAAGCAAAAGGCTGGCCCTCGCTTCCTTCAAGGAATCCCTTTGGTCCAGATCTCCTCTCCCCAAGTACAACCCTTAGGGTCTTACACCACCTGACATGTTTTAGAAATGAGGAGCAAGAAATTAAATGAGCCAGCATCACTCCACTTATCTGCTGCTGCATAGTAAACCACACCAAGGTTTAATGATACACAGTAGTAATCACCTGATGCTTACAGATTTGATGAATCAGGAACTTGAAAAGGACACAGAAGGAAAAGCTCTTCTCACTCTGTGATGTTTGAGCCTTCAGCTTAGGTGTGCCAATGGCCGGAGGAGCCTGGAACAGCTAGGGCTAGAATAGTTGAAACAGAAGGATCCCCCTCCAAGAAACTGCTTTTTCATTAACCTGGGTTGGGATGGTGGAAGGACCAGATAAGCTAGAACTGTTGACCAGAATGCCTATATGTGGTCTTGCCAGCCTACATGTGGCCTTACCAGGTATCTCTGGGTAGTTGGAAGTTTTACATGGAAGCTGAGGGTTCCAACAGCAAACGTTCCTAGCAGCACAAGGAGGAAGTTGCATGGATGCTTATGATCTGACCTCAGAAGCCATCTGTCCTGCCGTGGTCTATTTGTCAAAGCTGTCATAAGCCCACTCAGATTCAGAGGAGGGGACATAGACGCTACCTCTCCATGCGAGGAGTGACAAAGAATTGTCAGCCATGTGTCAACACCACTGCAGTTCTAGCTTCAGTCAAATTATTTACCTCCTTCCCACAGGCAAAAATACACTCAGCCCCCTCCCAAGGCCCTCTAAGAGTTTCATCCCAATACAGCATCATGCTCAAGCTCAAGGTTCAGAATAATATCTTCTAGGTCAGGGCCATGTGCCTATGAGGCTCTTCAAGTTCAGTGCCTTGGCTACAGTTTCTCTCGATCTGAAAACCTGCTAACAAAATAGACTAGTTATCTACACCACCCTCCACCACCAAAAGATACATAAAGGTGGAACAGGCATGAGATAGTGAATATAGACACTCCTGTTCAAACAAGGGGAAAATTAGAGACATATGGCAGTCACTGGCTGGTCCATGGCAATTCTGCAATTCAGCCAGGCACACGGTGCCAGTTCCTTCCCCAAGGCTCAGTCCTGTTCTTTAGGAGTGTTTTCCCTGAGCTTTGGACTCTGCCCTCTGAGCTATCCTTCTTGTCCATCAAATCTGCCCTTGTCTGTAGCTGCACAGTTTCTCCACCTGCCTCCAGCCCATAGAACATGTGGGGGTGGGAGTGGGGGGTGGGTAAAGGCCTCTTTTCATTTTTTTTACTTTTTCCTTCCCTTTCAATCCAATCTGGTATAATTCCTTTAAAACCTTTGTGGGTCTCCTATGATCAATTTAAAATCTACTCCATTAGACAGACGCTACATCCATATATGTCTTCAAACTAAACATTTCTTTCTTTGAGTTAAACACTTCCCTTTCCTTCATAGGCCTCCCTATATAGTCGCTATAGGACAAAGCCATTAACATTCTTGGGATCTGCAAGATGCATCCTTAGGATCCTTAGAAGATTTTTGTCTATTTGAAAATGTCTGTGAGGCATCATCTTCAACCGTTCTGAAGTCTTACCAAAATAAGGAGGGTTTTATAGTCATACTCTTGGCTTCATCTTTACCCCAGGACCACATTTTCCTGACAGTGCCTTGGATTTAATGTTTCCCCTGGGGCTTTTTGTTAGTTTGAGGATATTTTTTCTGGGTAGAAAGACTGTCCAGGGGCCTTTATGTTTGCTACAAATTCCATTCAAAAATTGGACACTTTATTCTTTAATTCATCTTTCTCCACCCACATTTGATTTGATCAGAGGCACAACAAAGAAGCCAAGTGGACCTTCCAACATTCTGCCTGGAATTCTCCTTCGTCATATCACTGAGCTCATTAAATGCCTTCTTTATTTTATTTTATTTTTTTTAGGTTTTTTTGGGGGGGGGGTTGGGGGAAGTAATTAGGTGATTTATTTAATTATTTTTTTAAAGGAGGTACTGGGGGTTGAACCCAGCACCTTGTGCATACTAAGCATGTGCTCTGCCACTTAAACTATACCCTCTCTCTCCATTAAATACATTCTTTTTTTTAACATTTTTTATTGATGTATAATAATTTTACAATGCTGTGTCAAATGCCAGTGTAGAGCACAATTTTTCAATTATACATGAACATATATATATTCATTGTCACATTTTTTTTCTCTGTGAGCTACCATAAGATCTTGTGTACATTTCCCTGTGCTATACAGTATAATCTTGTTTATCTATTCTACGTTTTGAAATCCCAGTCTGTCCCTTCCCACCACCAGCCCCCTTGGCAACCACAAGTTTGTATTCTATGTCTATGAGTCTGTTTCTGTTTTGTATTTATGTTTTGTTTGTTTGGTTTGTTTGGTTTTGGTTTCTTTAGATTCCACATATGAGCGATCTCATACGGTATTTTTCTTTCTCTTTCTGGCTTACTTCACTTAGAATGATATTCTTCAGGAGCATCCATGTTGCTGCAAATGGCATTATGTTGTTGGTTTTTATGGCTGAATAGTATTCCATTGTATAAATATACTACTTCTTCTTTATCCAGTCATCTGTTGATGGACATTTAGGCTGTTTCCATGTCTTGACTATTGTAAATAGTGCTGCTGTGAACATTGGGGTGCAGGTGTCTTTTTGAAGTAGGGTTCCTTCTGGATATACCCCAGGAGCAAGATTCCTGGGTCATATGGTAAGTCTATTCCTAGTCTTTTGAGGAATTGCCATACTGTTTTTCACAGTGGCTGCACCAAACTACACTCCCACCAGCAGTGTAGGAGGGTTCCCTTTTCTTCACAGCCTCTCCAACATTTTTCATTTGTGGGCTTTTGAATGATGGCCATTCTGACCGGTGTGAGGTGATACCTCATTGTAGTTTTGATTTGCATTTCTCTGATAATTAGTGATATTGAGCATTTTTTCATGTGCCTATTGATCATTTGTATGTCTTCCTTGGAGAATTGCTTGTTTAGGTCTTCTGCCCATTTTTGGATTGGGTTGTTTGTTTTTTTCTTATTGATTTGTATGAGCTGCTTATATATTCTGGAGATCAAGCCTCTGTTGGTTTCATTTGCAAAAATTTTCTCCCATTCCGTAGGTTGTCTTTTTGTTTTACTTATGGTTTCCTTTGCTGTGCAGAAGCTTGAAAGTTTCATTAGGTCCCATTTGTTTATTCTTGCTTTTATCTCTATTGCTTGAGTAGACTGTTCTGGGAGAACATTTTTGAGATGTATGTCCATTAAATACATTTTTGATTTCTGAATTATCACAGGTCACAGTATTGATGAACTTTCTGCCATTACAAAATAAGGCTGTTTTTGCTTCAGCTTCCAGTAACACTGTGCACATTTCCCTTCCAGTCCTCACAACAGCTTCCTCAAGTCTGTCAGGCTTCTGCTAACAATTTCCTCAAGGCCCTTCCAGTATCCACCTACCATCCAGTCTCAAAGCCAATGCTCTTCTTTTAGGTTTTGTTTTAGGTTTTTGTTACAGTGGCACCCCACTTCTAGGTGCCACACTATGTTCTAATTATCTATTGTCATATAACAAACCACCCAAAACTCAGTGGTGTAAAACAATACTAACCTATTTTGCTCAGGGATGCTGTGGGTCAGAAATAGCAAAGCCGAATTGGCCCTTCTCTGGTCCACACTGTCTGAGTCCTTAACTGAGATGACTCATGGGATTATGGAAGACTCAACAGCTGGAAGTTAGAATAGCTGGGTTTGCAGGATTCAATTCCAAGAGAGCTTCTTCACTTATACGCCTGGAGCTTGGGCTCTTATGGTGCAAGGCAGGATTGGCTGGGACTGTCTGCTAGGAAAGCTATTTGTAGCCTCTCTAGCATGATGGTCTCAGGGTTGGACTTTCTCCACAGCAGCCCAAGACTCCAGGAGCAAGAAGCTCCAAGTTCCAAGAAGCCTAGAGCCTTTCATGACCTAGTCTTGGAAGTCACATAGCTGTACTTCCAGTGTATTCTATTGTCAAAGCAGGCACAGGCATGCCCAGATTTAAGAAGAAGGGACACAGATCCCATCTCTCAACAAGAGAAGTTCTAAGAATTTGTGGCCATGTTTTAAAACTTCCAACAGCGTTTATTGCCAAGTGTGCAGTCAGCAATAAAAATGAAGATGTTGGAATGAAAAGGCTAGCCGACTAGTTTATGATAACTGAAGGGGTCAACATCATCCATCTGAAGGGATATGGGTCCAAATCCAAGGAATCTAAAGGGCGGAAATAAATCCTCAACCCACAGAGGCAGAAATCAAATAAAAACCTCAAGACTGAAAAAAAACATAAAGGGAAGTTGAATTTCCAAAAAACTCAAGGCTACCTCTGTCAAAAGATGTATAAAAGAGAGAAGACAGGGAGGGTTGTGGAGAAAGGGAGGGTGAGAGGGAGGTATTCATATGCCATGAGTCTTCATTTTTAAAGAGAAAAAAGTCACACAGAAAAGTTGGTTTGGGTGTTTTGTTTTGTTGTTTTGTTGTATTTTGCTTCCGTATGTTTTTTGTTTTACTTTGTGATTCTATGTTAGGAAGATTTCATCCCATAATACTATAGGAACAGATAGGAAAATATTTACTTAGACTTAAGTGATTAATTGAGAACTTGGAAGAAACTTCTTATCAGGAGGGGTGATGGAGAGCCGTGGGTCAGGCAGAATGCTGCTCTGCTCCAAGCACTGCACTGGGAGTTGGGGAAGCTGGGTCCTAACTGGGGCTCCATCCTAATGTAGATAAGGACACCAGAGTGCAGGAAGAGGACGTGAGTAGCCTAAGGAGGTCCCAGGGATCAGAGCTTCTCAAACTAAGGGTCCACATAACACCAATATTCCATGAGTATATAGAGATGGTCCACTACTAAAATCACAGTCTTCCAGGTCACATAAGATCAAGTTAACACAGGCCATTTTCTCAATTTAAAAGCTTTACCCCATAATTTTTTAAGCCATCAGTGTATTTTTACTACTTTCCTCTGCTCTAAGATAGCTGATTTACTAAACTCAATACATCACAAAATAATATATTTCATGATGTTTCAAAATGCACCATGAATTCCAGATACTTCCAGATACTCAAGCTTAAGAACCATCGCAGCACTGATACTGCACATTTGAGAGGGAGATTATTCTTGTTCTCTGTTATTCCAGAAATATGACTTGGCACAACACCTCACAACTTGTACCAGCAAGAGATTAATAGATGGGAAAGATATTCTTGGTGAAGGCAGGAGGCTGTCTTGGGTGACTTCTCAGGGAGAGTTTTAGACATCTGTTTTCCATAAAGTTATCTATTTAAGTATGTTTAACTATCAGCAACC
Source organism: Vicugna pacos (assembly GCF_048564905.1). NCBI lineage: Eukaryota > Metazoa > Chordata > Mammalia > Artiodactyla > Camelidae > Vicugna > Vicugna pacos. Next base: position 84,992,967 of record NC_132997.1, on the reverse strand, counting down.
ATTATCCCATATCTCAGAATTGTAATAAAAATTACATATGAAATACATATAGAGTTACGTATATCCATTTGGGACTGATATTTTTTAAAATGTCATAGACTAGGTGGCTTAAAAAAAATTTATCTCTCACAGTTCTGGAGACTGGGAAGTCCAAAATCAAGGCTCTGGCAGGTCAGATCTGGTGAGGACCCACCTGCTGGTTCATAGATGGCTGTGTTCGCTGTGATTCCTCACATGGCAGAAGGGGGTGAGAAAGCTTTCTGGAGTCTCTACTGTAAAAGCACTAATCCCATTCATGAGAGCTTCAGTCTCATGACCTCATCACCTCCCAAAGGCCCCATCACATTAGAGGTTAGCATTTCAACATACGAATTTTGGCGGGACACAAACTTTTGGTCCAAAATACATGTATAACTGCTAATATTCCACTTTGAACCAAAATCCTAGTACGTTTCCTTCCAGCAGAGAGACAGAAGATTGGGAGACAATTCTCCGTGGGTCTGTGAGTTTCTCACATTTCTGAACGTCTTGGGGAGAGAGGGAGTGACGACGTTTGTCCTAGACCATCTTTTCAACAATATTTGAATAGTGAACAGCCTTGGAAAATAGATGGTTTCTGCCCCTCCAGAGCAGAGGGTAGGTTTGCTTATTGTCCAGAATCATGAAGACTCAGGTTCCCTACGTTTGGGATTTCCTTCCACTTTTGATTTTGGGAACCAAAATCTTCACGTGACACTATGAGAATCAGAGCCCAGCAAACTGGTGAAAATGCTGACACTTGGGCTGCTGCTACTGGCCCTGCTGTGAGTAACAACCTGTCCTTTGTTACTGACCCTGGGGTCTCATCTCCTCAGCCAGCCTCCTCGAAACTGTGGCAGGCTGACCTGTCATCTTGTAAACAGAGTGAAATTTCAGACCCTTCACAGTTTTTGACACAGAGCTACCGGAGTTTCCTGCCAAGGAAAAAGTGTTTTGCTGAAAATTCAGAGTTAAAATGCTCACTTTCTTTCAGTTCTTTATAGTTCTAGTTAGGGTCTTAGCTAGGTAAAGGTGCTGTGCAATTCTTCCATCTTAAGAAAGATATGAGGGTATGCAAAATGCCGTTCACTGCATCATTGCTTACCAACGTCAGAATTTAGAAACAACTGAACTTCCTAATAATAGGATATTGGTAAGACTGCGGTAAAGCCATGTAACAAAGATTGTACATCAGACAAGAACTGTATCCATGGATATGTGTCTGTTGACAGGGTACAACATTCACAGTGTGTCACGTGGAGAAAAATCATTATGAACTAGACGTGCTCCCATTTTAGTACCAAGAGGCATGTCTTTCCACAGGGGAGAAAAAAAAAAACTCCAGAATGATAAATACTAAGATACTAATGACAGATATTCTAGATGGGGAAATTTCAGACCTTTTTCCCTCCCTTTGACTTACCTGTGCTTTATCATTTTTCTGCAATGAACATGTATTTCTTGTTCACAGATGGAAAAAAATAATGTGATCAGTAGCTCTCTTCCTCTGAGTTCTTTTTCTTTTTTTCTTTCAGTTTTTCAAGCTCCAGGGAAAATAGAAGTAGGAGGGAGCCCACCGTGTGTGAACATTAAGAGCCCAGACGGGGCGCGGTGGAGGGGAGGGGGCGTGTCCTGCAGTCTGGCCAGAAGCACAGAGCTCTCCGCAGTCAGCTGGTTCTTTTCTCTTTTGACTGCTTGTCCTCTAAGCAACCTGGCTGCTTTTGTGATGAGACCCATGTACTATCTTGCTCTGGCTTTATTGGAATAGCCCTTCAACACTGCCAGAATTTTAATGTGCTCAAGAAACAGATCCATAGATATACCAGGTAATAGCCCCACTCCCCGCCCTGCTTATCTTCAGCAGAAATAGCTGTCCGCTCATGACTCCAAAGCCAGCTCTCTGCTAGCTGGCTTCATCTGCACCTAAAGATTATTGTCAATCAATATGTTGCTTTCTGACGCAAAATAGGAAATTCATTTCTACTCTGGTCAAAAGTCTCCAAATTGCTTTCTACTGTTATGATTAGCTCCCCACTAATGCAGAGATCTAGCCCTCCTAAGGCAGCAGTGTGCAGAAGGTTTGGTGGTTCCTGACACTGAAGTAGAGGATATCCTAACTTGTGGGTCCCACCCAACACCTGGGTTGGGATTCTGACTGTTATTTATCACCTCTTGGTCCTTGGGTAAATCAGCAAATCCCTTAGTTTCCTTCTCTGTCAAATGAGGATTACAATACTGTCTACTTCACAAGTAAATGGGGGTCCTCAGTGGCCCAAGACCAAGAAAATACTAAGTGTGTCCTTAAGGACATTTTATAGGACCTCAGCACCTTCACTTCTTACGAACCCAGTCCAGCTTCACATCAAACCTACTAAAGCATAGCCATACCCTGTAATAAACATGAACATACATGTGACCATACATAAGTATTCACCACAAAAGTCATTTGAAGGAGATTTCTATAATTTTGCCTTTGATGTCTGGTTACAAGCCATTGACCACTGATGGTGCCTTCTTAATGATTATCATGCCTCTTCAGGAATTCTTGTGAAGAGGGGGAAAAAAACTAGCTTACAAATTGTCCTCAAATGTAAGGATATTTTTATGAATACTGAATTCCGTAATGAGTATTGTTAGCAGGTTATGGTTGGTAGACAATTTTGGTTGTCTAGTTGTCTCTTCCTATCTTGGAGCCCAGGCATGATTTTTCGCTGGTCTCAGAATATTTCTGTCGGGACTTGAAAAGCTTTTAAGCCCCAGACGGTGTGCCTAAAATGCCCAATAGATAGAGGCCAAGGGTGCCCCGCAGAGGTGTGATAGGGCAGTGATTCATCAGGGATGCTGCTTAAAATGTAGATTTTCTGGACTTACTCAACCCTAGTGAACTAGAATTTCTGGAATCTACATTTTTAATAAGCTCTCCAGGGGATCATTTGGCACCAACATTTGGGAACCAAGGATCTGGGCCCAAGTACAGGGAAGGTAAGAATAGTCGACTTCGCCCCACAACAAGCCCTCTGCAGCCGCTCAGGGGCGGAGCAACCTGCAAATTAAGGGAAAACAGGCAGCCGCGTACGTGCCTCAATGCAAACCGAATTCCATTTTTATAGAAGCAGCATAAGCGATCTGTGTGCTGCATTCAGCCCCCAGATGTTGAGTCAAGTTCCTTTTTTCAACTGGGGATGAATAATTTATAATCCCATTGTGTTAAACCCAAAATAATAAGCCTGTCTGTTGAAGCAGTGCCGAAGTCCACACTTTGAGGACATCCTCATAAATCCTTAAGCACTTTCCTAACTATGGGTTGAAAAAAATTTTATGAAGTGACTTTTGAGAAACAGTGAGTTGCAGTTCTGCAAAAGTGTGATCTGGTGTGCACCTGCCATGGAGTTGCCCAGAACTTGTTAAAATGCAGATTCTTGGGCCCCACTTCGGACCTTTCAAACCAAAATGTTAGCAGGTGGGGCCCAGAAACCTGTATTTTTTAAAGAAGGGCCCTAGGTGACTCTTCTGCTTCTGGATTGAGAGCTTCACCTCTGGTGCCCCGATTTGAGTTGACCCCCAGGGGCTGATTTCTATCCTGAGTTAGCTCGGTCTTCTGAGTAGAGAGTTGGCCTCCACCAAGAGGTCAAACCTATTCCCAGGGTCTCAAACAAAACTCTAATGGTGTAAAAACTGTCAACTCATCTCCCAGACACAGAAAAAACGCCCAAGCATCCTCTGAAGAATCCCCCCCACCCCATCCCAATCCCAGGAGCCATGTCCCAGATCTTTCCAAAGACAGAGGCCACCTCATGGACAGTTTGCTGCGTTCAGTGCTGCCTGGAGCTGGGGAGGCCCCGCGTGGAGGGCGGGAAGCACTGTCTCTCAGCCTTCTTATTTCTGACCCATTCGCTTGGCTTGGACAGCCTAGATTTTGGTCCCCAATTGAGTCAACTTCGCCTCATTTGTCTGGGTGTCTGGGTGACCTCACAGCAAGTGAAGCAATTTTCACCTCATCGGTCAAGATAGTGACTCCCCAGGTGTGACTGGCCACAAAACTATCCCGAGGGCTTCTGCCCTCTCAGGAGGAAGCTTAATGGGCCCAGAGAAGAGGTTTAGTTTTAAAGCATGGTTGCCACACTTACAGGTCTGGTACTATGGGAGCAAAAAGCAATTGGCTCATGCAGGAAGAGTGTTTTACTGCACATTCTAGAAGACGTCCCTTAGGCCACTTAGAATTACCTTCACTCTTAAGGGAAACACGCCTTGGCACAGGGATGTAGCTGGGGGTGGGAAGGTCTAGGGGGAAGAGCTGGAAAAGCCAGTCTGACAGACTGTGTTATTAGCAACAAGAATGAAATCTCTCTCTCTGAGTCATTTGCTGGGGCTGAGTCCTGATTAAAAGAGAGAGAAGGCATTTCTTTTGAATGTGTTCCTCCTGAAGAGGAAAGAAATCAAACGCTCTTTCAAATGGAGGTTCTTCTCCACAAGCTCCTTTGCAAATACAGAAAACTGACCACTCCACCCTGGGTCGACCAGTCTTTTGGTAGAGACAGGGATGCAGAGAAATATTCCTCTATTATTTAAAAATTAGTGCCAGCATAGTGGTCAAGAGCAAGGGGCCCCTGGCTTAGTGTTAAGGAGTGATGAGGAGCCTGGGGCAAGCAGAGGAGGGCAGGTCCTGCCCGACAAGGGCGAGGCTCCTTCAGTGCTATCGGCCCTTGGCATATAGGAGCGTGGACCGGGCTTTGCCAGATCGGTCCAGTTCACAAAAGCTGCTAAATACCCAGATTGGTAAGTGACTTCTCCCCATTCTTACTTATCAGCTCTATTTTATTTTTTAAACACTGTAAATAAAATAAATGTGGAGGCTGCAACCTCTACCCTAAAGACGAGGGGCTGAAATATGAGAACCCAAGTTCTCTGCAGACCTCAGGGACTAAAGGAGCAAAGGAGCAGTCATCGCTGGACTGGGGACTCTGTCTTGTCTGAGGCACCAAGGCCAGTGCTGGGTTTGAACCATCTGATGACACAGACAATTAGTGCTCAAGCAGTTAATGTAAGCAAAGCACCCAGCCACCTGCAGCGCGTGCCCTAAGTGGGACTTCCTGAGCCCTCTCACCTCCATCCAGGTGAGCTGGAATTACCAGGTAACAATGTCCTAGGTGTCTGTCTTCCCTTCTCCTTGTCTTAGTGATATCCTAATCACCCAGAGACCCAGCTCAAATGTCACCTCCCCGGGACATCCTGCCCGATGCTTTCAGTGGAATTAATCCCTCTCACGCTCCCTCCTCTGTGTCCCACAACAGTCCAGATAGATCCACCAACTAGAGAGCAAGACAGCACATGCTACAACGTATCGGGAACCCCCTGAGGTCTGGGGTCAGAGGTCTGATGGAGATTACCCTTACGGAGCAATGATCATGGACCGGGTGCCCACAGCCTTTGCCTCATTTTCATCTCATGTGCTCTGAGGTAGGTAGGCGTAACTCTCTATGCATTACAGAGAAGAAAGTGAGGCCCAGGGAGCTTCAGCAATGAAGGTCATGCAGCTAGAATGAGAGCTGAACTTGACTCCAGTCCTGGATCAACCAGAACCTGTGTTTTCCACATCACAGGGGCCAACCCAGAAGCATAAGCATTTGTAATTCAAGAAACAACAACAAAAGACTCTTAAAGAGTCTAAACAGGTAGACTTGTTCAGAAAATGAAATGTGAAGTTCTGTGGAGTATGTATGCATGCCCCACGGTGGAATGCTAAATAAACAAACACACTGGCATGAAATCAATACCACGGTATTTTGTTCATGAGAAAAAGGAAAGTACAGAACAGTGGGTACAGTGGGCTGTCTTCTGTGTAGGGATCTGTAGGTTGAAAAGCATCTCCCCAAAAGCAGGCCCTGAGATAAGGATTTGGAAGCAAGTCATTTATTGGAAGGAAATTCCAGTGAGTGAGGGAAGGGAATAAAGCTAACAAAGGGTATTATTCGTGAACAGGCTTCCACTCTGGGCAACTGAGGCTGGATCCCTCTGGGGACCTCTGGGAGGCTGTGTGAACGCAGGTCAGAGGCCAGGAGAGAGCTTCAAGCTTCTTTTCAAAGAGTAGGAGTGGAAGGGTAGAGGGGGAAGAGGAGGCAAGAAGGAGGAAGAGCAGGAAAGGGAGGAGAGGGCCAGAGGAGGAGGAAGGAGGGGCCCCTCCTGGCTAACTAGGCACACGCAGTCTAGAAACCATTCCAAACCAAACGCTAATTGTGGGAAATCCATAACTCGGACTGGCTGAGGCTCACACTTACTTCTGAAGGGGGAAGCCGCCTTCAGCTGACACAAATGCTTGTCTATCTCATTTAAGGAAAACCCATGTCTATTTTTAACACCTTGCATGGTGAGCCACTCAGTCTTATGCCATTGTCAGCTCTGAGATCTCCGGCTCCGAGGCTCCAGTGGCAGTTCATGCAGAAAGGTTCAAGTTCAAGCAACTTAGTGCCAAAATCAAGGTCAAAAGGCACGAGAAACCAGCACCACTGACAACAGCTAAGCTTCATCCAAGCAGCTTAGATACCAGTATCCACCATCCCTGGTCTCCTTTCTTAATTATTCAGAAGAGCCCATTTAAAAGGCAACAACACCAAGTGAGTATAATGCCAAAGAGAATTTCACCTGAATGGTGTTTGCACTTGTTTATTTCAGGGAAGGTCTGTACCAACGCGGTCCCATAAGCCATTGCTCCTCTTCTCCCTGCGTGGGCTTCACCCTTCTCTCTTACGTGGTCAAAGAGCTGAATCCTTTACAAACTGGTTATTTCCTCCCTTCCTTTGCAATCTCTCAGTTCGTACATGAAAATGTGAACTCCCCATGCCTGCTTGGTTACTTTGATCCCCACTCTGGGGGATCCCAGGCAATATGGTTATGGTGTCCCGAGCAAGAACAATACTAGAGAGTAAAAACTAGCTAGGGGTTAAAGGTATGATGGGGAGCTTTAGTCCCCATTATAAGATGTTTCCAAGAGGATGCACCCAGCATCTTTCCTGCTTCCAAGCAGATCATGCTCCCTCCTACTGAATCACACACACATGCCCACACTTGCCCCAGGCACTATTCTGTCTCCATTCACGGACTCCACCCTCCAGCTGGGCATCAGAGTGAACAGAGCAAGTAGATGCTTTTGAAATGCATGGACTATTGGATTCCTATTGCTAGAAGTTCCCTCCTGGGTCTGTCCATCCTCTTCCATCCTACAGATCAAAAGATGCACACTCAAGAGCTATCCAGTCTGGCATGGATGTAACCCAGAGCCTAGTACACAGCATTAGGCAAGATAAGGTATAATGCCAAGAGAGTGTGCCACCTCCAGAAATTCACAGAATTCCAAAACCTCAACATTTAGGAAAAATTCTAGACGTAAAACTCATTTTCAAAAAAAAATCCAATTTTTGGATTAAAAATTGACTATTTTGGATGACTGTACTTGTCATCAATTGTCTTTCACACCTTGCAAAGCTCTGAGACTTCTGCCACCAAGACTCTAGAGGCCAGGTATAAGGAAGGGACTTGTTCACCAGCTCCCACAGGAAGACAGGAACAAAATCAAGACCAAATGGCATCTGGGTAAAGAGAAAGTTAAATTGGCTTTTAAAATGTACCTTGCTTCTCCAGCAAGCAGGCTCCCTGCAGAGCCAGCCTGGTCAAGAGAGGGAGAAGTTTCATGATAGTTTTAATTCAAACAATTAAGCACATACACTACTGTTCTTAATCAGTGCTGCAGAACTCCAGAGGGCAGGGGCCACATCTTATTTGTCACTGTATCCTCAGGGACTCACTCCACATTGAGTGTCTGGTGTACAGTAGACACTCAATATTTAGGGTGAATTGAGCGGAATCCACCTGAATCAAGGAAGGAAACTAGCTGAGGGTCAGCTAGGTACCAGATACCAAGCAACATGACTTATGAGTTACTTCCTCCAGTCCTTGTATTACCTCTAAGATGAGCATCCTTCCCCTTTTGCAGATGAGAAAACAGAGATTCAACAGGATTGAAAAGTGGCAGAGGCAGAGCTCAAACCCAGGTCTGATGACAGCAAAGAGAATTCTTCCAAATAGTCACTGCCCTTTTAAACTGTTCATCAATGTCACTAAACATCAGATAAATGCAAATCATAACTACAGTGAGGTATCATCTCACAGCCGTCAGAATGGCCATCATTTAAAAGTCCACAAACAATAAATGCTGGAGAGGCTGTGGAGAAAAGGGAGCCTTTTTGCACTGTTGGTGGGAATGTAATTTGGTGCAACCACTATGGAAAACAGTACGGATATTCCTTAAAAAACTAAAAATAGAGTTACCATATAATTCAGCAATCCTACTCCTGGGCATATATCTGGACAAAACTCTGATTCAAAAAGGTACATGCACCCCAATGTTCACAGAAGCACAATTTACAGTAACCCAGGTGTGAAAGCAACCTAAACGTCCATCAACAGATGATTGGATAAAGAAGTTGTGGAATACTACTCAGCCATAAAAAAAAGAATGAAAAATACCATTTGCAGCAACATGGATGAACCTAGAGATGAACATACTAAGTGAAGTAAGCCAGAAAGAGAAAGAAAAATACCATATGATATTGCTTATATGTGAAATCTAAAAAAAATGACAGAAATTAATTCTTTACAAAACAGAAACAGACTCACAGACATAGGAAGCAAACTTATGGTTACTGGGGGGAAAAGGAGAGGGGAAGGGATTAATTGGGAATTTAGGATTTGCAGATACTAACTACTACTAACTATGTAAAATAAATTAAAAGGTCCTGGTGTATAGCACAGGGAACTATGTTCAATATTTTACAATAACTTATAAATGAAAAAGAATATGAAAAGGAATATATCTATAAATGTATGACTGAATCACTATGCTGTACACTAGAAAGTAACACAGCACTGTAAATTGATTGTACTTCCATAAAAAATGTTCTAATAACATAAAGCATTAAATCCTACAAGGTACTCCAAGCTAAAAGCATTTGGGGCACTATGTAATCTGGAATGTTAAATCATTAGAAGTTGCAGTGGTTCATCCAAACGTGAGGGTACCTGGACCAAAGAAATGATGGTGAGAGTGTTTTGCAGGCTCTTGTTTGGATGATGGAAGGGCAGTTCACTCAGCAGGACTTTGGCTGGGAGAGAGTTTTCATGAACACTTGCACTTTGAAAAAGGGTCCAAGCACAGTGTCGGACACCCCTCCACGTAAATTATGGCTCAGGAGAGAAACACAACAAAGCAATTTGCCCCTGTAACTAATTCCTCTTGTCTGTAGCACTGAAGGGGCAATACTTTAGCAGCTGGTGAGCTGGATAATTGGAAATAAGGGCAACTCTCTGAGCGGGCTGACGAGGGCTGGCTTTTATCAACCTTGGACCTATTTTTTATAATGAGTGTCTATGTGCAAAGAATAAAATAAATAAATACAGAAAGGGAAATAAGCAAGACTTCCTCAGCCACCAACACAGGCAAATCTTTCTTTTTTAATGCTATCTGGAAACTCTGTTAAATGACAGTGAAACTCAACTTCTTGGCTTTGGCAGGGATCTTGGAGGTAAGGTTATCGAACTAACACTTTTGCAGATTGAGCAAAACTTTGCCAGAATCAACGTTCTCTCCGATATAGACAGAGAGGCGACCAGGCCAGGACTTTTCTGTAAGGATTTTTGTCTTCTGATTACTAAGCAAGATCGAAGCTCCTCTTTGCTTTTATAGTCACTTGCTGACTGGAAATGCTGGCAGACCTGTGTGCCCGGAGGCCCAAAAGACTGTGTGCACACACACACACACCCCTGCCTGACTCAGTCCCCTCCCCTACACGTTATCCCATACTTTTGTGATAGTAACTAATTCACATCCCAGATCAGGCCAACATCCAATCCACAGTTTAGAAGAGCATATCCTGGAGCCCCCACAGTAAGAATCTGCTTTTATACCCAAGGCAATTTCTCATCCCCCCTTCTCATCAACTCATTTCTGATCTCTGTGGCCATAGATTTTTAAGTGAAAGAGCTACAGGAAAAATGACAGACAGGAGTCTTCCCTTGGGCAAATGATGAAGGGAAACCAGTCCTGGAGCAGGGACCTTTTACTGATTAGAGATTTTACGAATAATTCAACAATTCAGGCATAAACACTGGTACTGCATATAATAGAGAGAGACAGACAGAAAATATTCCAGTCACCATAAACAAACACTGCCTTTGCTCTGAAGAAACAAACATGCTGTGAACCTGCTGAGGGCCAAGGTTAAGACTCCCAAAGCAAGCTCAACACACAAAGGTGACCAAGAAATTACTCTGCGTGAAAAAGGAGCAAGAAGTGAGAAATTTGAACTTGCTGGGGGAAATCCTGGAGCAGGAGAGAGGAGGAGAAAAGTTGATGTTGCTTGGCAAAAAGAAGGGAAAAAAGGACCCAGGTGTCAGGGTGACCATGGAGTGGGTTTAAGCAGAAAATGTCTAATGGGGAATTTTCAGCATTGACTTGCCAATTGTTCTTAATAAAATATCTGTATTATAACATGGCTTCCTGCTCACATACCTTCAGTGACTTTCTGTTGCTTCCAGGATACAATTCGAAAGCCTCCACCTGCTGTCCAGGGACCTCCCACTCCAGGCTGGTTCCAACTGTACCCCAGCTCCTGGGCCAGTACTCCATCCATGAGGATGCTGCAGGCTGATGAATCAGCACACGGGGATCCAGCCCTGGTCCAGATGCCCCTACCTTGAGCAACCACTGGGTACCTCACTCTGCTCCAGCATCAAGTGAGAGAGTCATGCAAACTGGCCTGGGAAGGCCCTTTCTTCTCCACACTCCAGGAGGGTGCCCGACTCACAGACCATCTGTTCTCACCTGCCTCTACTCTTCTCTCTCTCTCTTCTCTTATCAGTCAATCACACTATTGCTCAAATTACCTTTCCCTGCTTGCCCTCCCCCTCTTTGAGAACTACCCATCCTTTGAGTCCCAGCAGGAGTCCTACCAACTCAAAAACCCCGAGATGCTACAGCACACGGGCACCACACCCTGCTTAGAACCTCTGGGGCCGCCATCACCTGCAATGTCACTTTTTTGTTCTGCCCACCCCTTTGCATCATCACTCAACCTTACCCCATGGCAAATTCCTGCTCATCTAGATCCTAAACCCTCTGGAGGCTAAAACAATTTGATGTTATTATTCCTACCATTCTAATATCACCAACAAACTTTTGTACAACTCTGCGCACCAAATAAATACGAAATAAACCAATGAGCAAACGAATGACGTCAGTTAATTATCCTCTCTCCGCCAGGCTCAGGGGTTTTGGCTCAGATCCACGGGCTCCCTTTAACTGAGAACTTTCCCTTTAACTTTCTGGGACTCCACCTGCTGGAGAAAAACTTGGTTGCTTTTGCAGGGAGCCTGCTGGTTCCAGATCTGGGCAGCCAATATCAGCCCCTGGGCAGGTATTTATATGAGTGCAAGCAAAACAAAGGCGTGGATGTTCTTTTGCAAGCTGCTGAATAAATAGCTCATGAGAGTTAAATCACGGCTTCCAACAACAGCTAGAATCTGATGCTTTGCCCATCCTGGGGGCCACAGGAAACAGGGACGCGGTGTCTTTCTCCCTCCCCTTCACTTGGGGAATCTATGTTCTGCCCCTAGAATGAGAGCTCCTTGGGAACAGAGTCCTGGTCAGCCTGCCTCATTCACCACTGTGTCCAGCACAGATCGGCCCCTGATGTGTGGGGGGAAGGCCTGAGTTAATGAACAAGTACGAGCACACTGAGAACCCTGGAGGATGTCCACAGCCTTCTTCCTGACAGCCCCGGTCGGATGGTGGCTCTCTTGAGAGGCAGTGGGGGCAGGAGATGTTGAGCACTGGAGGATGCTCAAATTGTGCTAATTTCCTCATTAGCAAAATGCTGCAGCTGTAGGGTAGTGTTTCATGCGTGGCTGACTCCAGGCTGCAACCAGAGTGGGCTCTGAGCTCCTGCCATTTAAAGACGTTAGAAATGATGCTAGGTGACCGGGCAGCTTCCCTGCAGGCTTAGTGGGGTCCTGGGAGACCCCCATCCGTGTGGATGAGACACGGCTCCCCTTGGATCTGGAAAGGTCCCCCCTCTTCTCTCACAGGGCACAAGTGCTGAATACTAAAGTTTATCCCATTGGGGTAAACGATGACTGCTTTCATTTATACCTCTTTGCATTTCTGCTGGGAAGCACTCTCCAGGAGATGCTTCTCCACTTTGCCTCATCTGTCTCCTTCTTCCTTAATCTGCTGCCTGGTCACGTGCACAACCTAAACAAGTCTGAGAGGAACCCCCAGAAGTAACCCAGGCACCTTTTCCTCAATGAACCTCAGCCACTCAGGATGGGAGCAGCATGTGGATGGATCTCATAAGAGATAGTCTGGATGGTTCCTGAACACGTAGAGCATGTCAGGTGAGTCCCCCCACGTGCCAGGTGGTGTGCTGAAACTCACACACACACTCTATGTCATTTCAGCCCACAACAGATCAGGGTGTTACCTGTAACCCTTTGGGTACAGGTGTACAAACTGAGGCCAGGGGCTCACAAATCCTAAGAGGCTAGTATTTAAACTCTGATGAACTGGCTCACATCCCAGCCTCCTTCCTCTTCACCTTGGAGAGTGTGAGATGAAGAGGAGGCCATTTTTGAGGATGGGGAAGTAAAAGCAGGACAAGGCCAAAATGGAAAACACAAACAAGTCCGTCTCTTTGGCAAATGGATCTCATGCCTGGTCCAGCTGGTTCATATGGAGGAAGATGGAATTTTTTCACTGTGAGAAATCTTTCGGAACACTCCAAGCATGACCGATCCAGAAACCACCTGGGGAGCTGGTTAAAATGAAGATCGCTGTGTCCCATCTCAGATCAACTGAATTAAAACCTCCGGGGACCCGGAAATCTGCATTGTTTGCAAGCTTTTCCCAACCCCCAGGGATTCTGGTGTCCTCTCGAGTTTGAGAACCTCTGTCCTAGAGGCAAAGGATGAGGTCCGCTGCCCTGGAAAGACAACAGGCCCTGCAGAGGGCAGAAGGGGAGGGGACACCACATGTCCGGCTCCACAGGTGTTCCCCCAGGTGCTGCAGGAAGGCCTTGAGAGACTGGCCCAGAGAATCTTTTTCCCAATCATACCTGGCCTCCCTCTTCAGAGACGTACCAACCTTTTCTCAATGCCAGAACCACTAAATGCGCATATGCACTTCCCAAATTCAGGCTCAGGATCTCATCTTGTCTTAAATTAGAAAGATCCTGTAAACAAAAATTTCTTTTTTTTAAAGAATTTATTTTTATTTATTAATTTTTCAGGGGTGGGGCGGTTATTAGGTTTATTTATTAATTAGGTTTTTTTTTAATGGAGGTACAGAGGACTAAACCCAGGAGTATGCGCTCTACCACTGTACTATCCCCTACCTTCCAACAGAATTTTCTAGGACTAACTCTCTCTACCTGCTTGTGACCGATGGGGTTGGGGCAGGGGGCTAACTGGGAAAAGGAAAAGCGTCAATGTGTGAACTATGACTTAATGTTTCAGGGGTGGGCAGTCCTGTATCCTCCGCCAAAGAAGTTTCTTGGTGAGTCTCGATATCGGAGCGTTAGCACAGAACAGCACAGAGAGCAAGTCTCACCTAGTTCTTCTGTGGCCGCACAACTGAAATTCCAGCAAACCACGGATAACAGCCTAAGAAGTCTTTTTTTAAACTCATCCTCCAATCTTCTCACTGATTACGTCTCTCCAGCCCTGCCATCCCAGCCAGCCATCAGGCCCACCTGATGTCAAACCTGGGCACGAAGCACTTTGGCCAAAAGCATTTCTCTTTCTTCTTGCTTTGTCCGAGGGATGTAAAGGCTCGGCTTTTAAAATGTTCCCTAAGTTGAAAAATGTGGTATATAAACTCAGTATCCAGGGAAATGAAACTTGCCTTAGTGTAGATTTAGCCATTTTTTACAATTTGTGGGAAAGGCAAAGAAAAAAAAATATTGAACTTCGTACAATTTTTATCATGTCGTAAAGTGAAAAACCACTTTCCATTTATACGAGGAACTCTGGCTGGTTCCTGGGTCCCTTGGAAGAAGGCAGAAGCCAAGGAGCCAAGAACAGAGCTGAATGTTCCCTGAGCTGCATAGACAGTTTCTGGGGAAAGGAGACTGTGAGAAACTGTTTCTGCGCGAACACCGCACGGTATTTAAAAAAAAAAAAATTGCGGGCCTTTTGCTTTCTTTGGAAAATAATGTCTTACAGGTTGTCAACTGCTCTGAGATGGTGATGTTTGGATTTTCTTTTCTCTGATGCGCGTTGATCATTTAGGGATGGGAACGCGACGGTGGCAGGATTTCTTGGCCCCATCTCTCCTCTAGGACAGGGCTCCCAGGGCTTCACAAATTGAGCTGATTCAACTCATTGCCAGGTGCCAGGACCTCCACTCAGGGATAAAGAGATGCACTCCCACTTCTGGAGCCATGCTCTGTGGGCATGGGCTGGAAGCTTTGAAAAATTAACTCCCACTGGGCACACGTGCTGGTTTCTATGGCAACGGCCATCAAGGCTTGGCCAAGGTTATTGGACTTAGTGAGTCCCTACAGAGACTAATGACAACTCCCAGTCTGGTGCCTTCCCAGGGGCGATTTTTCCTCTTCCCCAACCTGGCTTCTGATATCAGGTCATCGACAACTCAGTGTAACACCCATGCTTCTGCCTCCCTGATAAATTCTATAAATTCCGACTTCCATCAGGCTGTTTTTCTGCTTCTAAACAAGACTGCATCACAATGTAGCAAGTTGCAAACACAGCATGTTTTATCTAACTCGGCTTTATTGAAATAGAGGGTTATTTACACCTGTTATTACTATGCACTACTGTTGAGTGAGCACCTGTGATATGCCAAGCACTGTCCTACCCACTCAACATGCACAATTTCATTCTTTAAAATAGTCCTACAATATCTGTCACAATCCCTATTTCATACATGATGAAACTGAGGGCCAAAGAAGCCAAGAAGCACGTCTGATGTTCCACAGTCCCATGCAGTGGATCCAAGATGGGAACCCAGCCCTTCTTGATTTCACCAAACCCATCTTACCTTTCCATCACTTTCTGCTGCCCTCCTTGGACAACAGGTACCTTTATCATTCTTCTTAGAAGATATAAGAACTTGGCAAAAGTCTTAGGGTATTTCCAAGTTTCTCCCCTGTGCTCTAAATTACATCTCCTTCGAGCATTTCTAATGAGTTACAGGTTTCTGTTCTTTCTTTATCATCCTTTCATGAACCATCTTAATTTTTCCACTTTCCTCTATTGAGAACTAAATGGGAAAAATTATCTTAATAAGACTAATGGCAGTTTTCAGATTTGTACTTTTCAATGCCACGGCCTATAAAGATCATGGCCTTCGGGATGTCTCATGCAGAATTATTTGAGTTATATCTGTTCTGACAATTATCTTTGGGGTTTCAACCTTCTTAAGGAAACAGTGGCAGGGGAGGGCCAAGGAAAGATGGGCAAAAGAACAGAGATAAATGGTCCGGAATAATTAAACATCTGATGCATCAACAGGTAGTGGAAATAAAAGGAGTCCATCTTATAAACTATTCTAAAGCAATGGATGAAGAATGCTCACTGAACATCATAATTCAATGCTAATCTATCATTGGGGATTAAGCCTGGCATCTTTAGCCACTTGCAAAATGTTGCCAAGTGCCAGCATCCCAGACCAATGATCACAGCAAATAGGCTGTCTCCTAAGTAAATTTCACACCTGCAAACTCAATTGTCTCATTTTTCAGGCATTAAGGTGCAAAAAGACTGAGAATATTAAAGCCATCTCTCAGAGCAGTGGTTACAGTGACTAGGCTGGAGCCAGTTTCAGGGTTTCTTCAGTTTTATAGAGTTTACCTTTCCCTAGGCTGTGCCTTTATTTCTTAGTCCATCCTCTTTTTATTGAGCTTGTTGGCTTTGGCTTTTGCTTACAGGTTGGCCTCCGTTTACTGGGCCCCAGCAAAGGTTGTCATCCAAGCTCCCCAGAGAAACACCACACTCCTGGACATTAAATCAGGAACACAGAAATCATCCAGTAGCTTGGGATGGTCAAGTTCTTTCTGCAAAAGACCGACTTTTCAGTTCACAAGAAGAGAGGGATGACACCAAATCAGCAACCATTTAGTCCTTGTCAGAGTCATTACATTTTTTTAAGCAGAAAATAAAATGCAGATCCCTTACCCTGCCTACCAGACACGGGGTATTCTGAATCCATCCAGTCTCTCCCATCCTCTCTTCGCTCCAAACAAAGGAGGTGCTTTGCTCTGATCTAATAACAATTAATAATTATTGAATCATTACAGTGTGCCAGGCACCGTGTGAAATGTCACTTACATGGGTTATCTGAAACTATTTCCTGCTGCAGACGAGAAAACTCACACACAAAGAGGTTGGCCCAGCACCACACAGCCCTCGAGATGCAGAGTCAGATTCCGGACCCTGGAAAGTCTGACCCCAGATGCCGAGCTCTTTACTGTGATGTCATTTTGCCTCTCAAGCCACCCAGGATAGACTGACTTTTCCCCTCCAGCCACCCAAATTTTGACCTTCAAAGCCCTGCTCCAATCCCAGTTTCATGACATCTTCTCTGTCCACTGCAAGGCCATGGCGATTCTATCTTTCTGGATCTCTTCAACTACTTGCTGTCACCATGCTGACCCTGGCAATGATGCCCTGCTGACTTCTGTTCTGGGACAGGGCAGGACAGTGGAAAGGATTGCTCTTGAATCACACAGACTTGGATTCCAAACCCACCTTGGGCACTTCCTAGCTGTGTGACTTTCTAGTCCATCAAGTATTCATTTAGCACCTAATTTGTGATAGACTCTGGGGTCTCAATGGTGAGCATAACACAGACCAAACCGTTACAACTTTCCTGGATCTTGAGCGAGTGATCTCATCTCTTTGAGCTTCAGTTTCCTTAGCTCTAGAATGGAAATAATATTACCAATCTCAAATGCTCAGTGGCGAGAAAGTATCAAAGTACCCTATAGAGTGCTGAGCACATAATAGGTGCTTAAAAAATGGTAGCTGGTGTAATAGCTACCACTAAACTACTAAATTTTCTTAGCTTCACTCTTATTTCCCTAACAAAGCTCTACCAAACACTTGCATGGCTTGAATACATGACTCCTCTCTCCCTTTCTCTCTCTCTGTCTCTCTCTCTCTTATTTCCAAATGGCAAGTCAGAATTTGGTGAAGAGAAAGAGACACTCATGGAGATGGTTGCAGTGGTGGGGCTCCTGTGACTTCCGGTAATCAAGAGTTGATTGCAGCCCATGGGGCTGCTCTTCCTTATGGGTAAGGCTGGCCCAAACCTAAAATCTTGGGGCTGCTCCAACCTGATCAGCATTTTCTATCAGCTTCTATTGGGCGGTAAGTACTCCCCAAGTCATCTCTTGGTTGACATTGTTCAAACTTTTTGTTTTAAAGGGTGAGGGCTCTCTAAGCTCCAACCATTAATCATTTAATTCACCCATAAACTCTGGGCTCCTCGTGGCCACCATTCCATGATACAGAAGTTCCCTACAGTCACAGCTAAATAGCTTAGAGGTAAGAGCATAGCTGTCCAGGCTCTGGGTTTAGACTCCAGATTAACACTGCTCCACTCAGAAACTGAAGATGCGCATGTCCACCCCAAGGCTGGCCATCTCACAGCACATGTGACTGGTCCCTAAGGAAACAGGGTGAGAGATAGGGGATTCATTTCAAACTCATCCCACCACCAGCCAACATGCTCTGCTGGTGGTAATTCATCTCCATTTGCAAGTCGTATTGAAAAAAATCAAAACATAGATGCAGGTTTGATCTAGACCTTCACATGCTCAAAGGCTTGCAACTCTCTGGAGGATAAGACCCCAGTTCCTTTGCAGGCAGCCACTGCCTTTTCTCACCCGGGCCCTGCCTTCCCTTCCGGGCTTGTTTCCTGCCAGCTCCCATCCCTCACCCTCTGCACTCAAGTGCATTCATTCCAAACCTCTGGCTGCCCCCCTCATACATTCGCTGCTTCTCTCCCCTACCTGGTAAATTCCCTGTTGGTTCAGGCTAACTTCATAAATGAAGTCCTCCTACATTCACCCTGGGGAAACTAACCACTCCCTTCCTTGGTCCTGTCCCTCTGTAATGGTTCCCACCATCCTGCAGGACACTTAGGTGAGATAGGGGAGAGGGTACCCCCAAACACATCAGATGTCAACCATATACCCCACACACCAGCAGCACTGTCTGTAAACTCACTCTGTTGTTTGCATAATCCTTCCCCGATTAGATTACAAGATAGTTGAAGGCGGGAATCACTTCCTTTTTATTACAGCATCCCTCATGCCTGGCACTTCGTAGATATCCAAGGATCTCTATAAATTTAAATTCAACTCCCAATACAGTTGACAACTGAATAATCAATGACTACTATGAAAGTGTCCAAGTGGTTACAGTTTCATGTAGTGAGACCAACAACAGAGCAGCTTCTATGCCTTCCTCCTTAGAATGAGCCCAGGAGGCCCACTTTTAAGGTCAGCTTTCAGGGCTGAGAATAACGAAAAGAAGGAAAAAAAAAATAAACAAAAAGCTCTCACTCACTGAAGTAAACAAATATCAACTGCAAAAAGAAGGCAAGAGATAAGAAACGGGTCTAAAGATTAAAGCGATGTCCTGGAGAATTCCACCCGAGCAGCCTCACTGCTGCGCTCTCCTAGCTGGATGAGCGGAGGCATAATTTATATGCCCAGACTTCATCATCTTGATTTTTTTTTTAAAGGTGATAAGTTGTTTTAATCAACCTGGCTTCTTCATTTCTCCCCATGTCTGATACAGTCGTAAGCGAGAAGGCCGTTTCCTGCAATTCCTCCTTCGATTTGGCTGATATATTATGCTCTCTTCCCAGCTTTTCTCTGGAGAGCACCCCTCTTTTATTACTTTTCTTCTCAGTTCTTATAATGAAAGTTTTGCAAAGCATGACTACTGTTTTTATTCCTGATCTAAAAGGGAGATGGTACAAAATAGAAAGAATACGAGTACAGCTGGAATGATTTTTGAGAAAAATATGGTGTTCTTAGTGGAAAAACATCATGCAAATTAGAGAAGCCAGGGGTCACTGCAATTAGGGCACAATTAATTAGGGAGAAAGTCCTAAAGAGAAACAAAATGAAACCAGGAGGCAACCTGCCCTTCACTTAGGTGATCTGTCTTCTCCTGCTGCTTTATAAATTACTGTCTTTTTTTTTTTTTTTTAATGAAGGCTGTATCCATGTTTATGCAGCACTGTGCTGGCTACACTGTCAGCACACGCTAAGGTTTTCACTTCATTAATGGTAATAATAATCATGCAATATAAGAAACTGTCAGTCAACTTCCCACAACTTTATTTATCAGCTCCTTTACATATTTTCTGAAATCACCAAAAAGAAAAAAGTCTTCATGTGCAAACACATCCACCTCTGTCTCAACCACCCTACTTTCTCTGAACACCAGATGAATTTCCCCAGAAGGCAAGGTACCAGGAGGAAAGCACAGTGGTCCTGAAGCTCTATTTAAAACACTCCTCTAATTCTGCTGCGTGTTCCTGAGCAAGTCACCCAATGTTCTAAGATGGCTCTGCCTCCTTGCCTGCAAACACGGGTCGCCACCTCTGGTCGTCTGCCCTGTCGGATGGCTCGGCCTCGGGACCAATCACACTGACCAGTGAAATAATACTGCCTTTGATGATCTTCCATGGAGTTTCTTGTACTTGTCTTCTCTCTTGCAGGAAAGGGGTTTGAAATAATGCTGGTCGTATTTGCTCACTGCATGATCAAACCAAACTACTGAATTGCTCCTCTGTGGTTAATGCATTATTCATTCCTAGAGGCTCAGCCCCACAGTCACATCTTCGCAACTTTTCTCATAGGTCCACCTTGTATTACCCACACAGATACACACCTTCTGTTTAGACCAACATTTAGACCTCAGCTTAATACTGGCTTCCTGTCTATTTCCTCCTTGAGGGCAGAGACCATGTCTTACTTATTTTGGAGTGCTTTGCAGCAACTTCATGGAGGGGTGGCTGCAAGGGTTCAAACAGTGATCGGCTGTAGAAGCCAAAAATGTTATGTACATGGGTGTCTAATTAGGTGGTGATGCCATTCAAGGGAGTTTACCTGAGCCAAGCTATGGAACAGAAGCCAGAAACTATGACATAAGACCAGATAGGAACAGAGGACCTACTGGATATTAAAACATATTCTAAAGCCTTTATGAATAAAATGTGCTTTGAATCTTTGATAGGCAGGCAGACCAATGACCCAGTAGAAAACCCCTAAATAGATCTAAGCATATATGGCAGTTTAATATCTGATAAAGGCAGTAACTCAAATAAATGGGAAAAGATAAGTTTTAATAAATGATGTTGAGGCTATTGGATAACCATTTGGAAAAAAACCAAAATATTCATTTCTCATATCATACTTTAGGATAAATTCCAAATGGAGTAGAGATTTTAAAGTTTTAAAAAATAAATGAGGAAAATCTGTCCTAGCTATGACTCAAAATCTAAAAGCAATAAAAGAAAAGATACAGAAATTTAAGGACTTTTTTTTTCTTTTTTACAAAGGCTGTTGCACAGCAAAAAAAAAAAAAAAAACAAAAAAACAAAACCTGTAAAGTCAAGAAAATGGCAAGCAGGAAAAACACTACAATGAATATCACAGACAAAAGACTAATATTCCAAATACATGAAAATCTCCTAAAATTAAGAAGAAAAAGACGAACAGCCAAATTTAAAGTAAGCAAAATATATGAACCAGCAATCAAAAAAATTTAATTTAATTAAATAAAAAGATACTTGACCTTGTTCAAAATCAGAGCAAATAAAACTACATATGTATGCTGAAAGAGTTGTCTCTAGAATAGAAAAGAATTCCTAAAATAATTGAGAAAGAGGCAAAACAATCTAATATAAAATGGGCAAAAAACCATCAACATTTCACAAAAGAAGATATTCAGATGACTATGAAAAGGTACTGAACACCATTAGTCACTGAGGAAATACAGATAGAAATCACGACGAAACTTCACTGCATAACCACCAGCATGGCTAATATTTTAAAAGCCTGATAACAAGTGTTGGCAAGGATATGGAGAAATGAGAGCTCTCATAGGCTGCTGGTGAGGCGTAATGTTGGAAAACTATTTGGCAGTGTCAGCTAACGGTGACACGTGCCTACCCCATGACCCAGAAATTCCACCTTTAAATAAATATCCGAGAGAACTACATGCATATGTCCAAAAATGATATGAACAAAATGCTCACACTAGTGTTATTCAAAAAAGCACCCACCTCCCACTAAACTGAAAAAAGCCCAAGTGCCCATCAACACAATAGCCATGTCATAATTTATCCATAAAGTAAAATATCACACAGCTGTAGAAAATAACCAACATGCTACATATAACTACATGGATGAACCTCACAGATGTTATATTGAGTGAAAGAAGCCAGAAATAAAATAATACATTTTGTGTTTTTTTTATATGAGGTAAAGGTATCCATGGTGCACAAAATCAGAATACTATTTGTACTAGCAACAATGTTGACTGAGAAAGAGCAGAAAAAGAAGGTTTCTGGATTCTGGGAATATTTTATATCTTGACAATGATGATAATTACAGACATTTATGTAAATAAAAGTATATCAAACTTTACACTAAAATTAATGTACTGTATATATTGTGCTGCTTTGCATATCGGACCTCAATAAACTTCAAGGATACCAAAAAAAAAAAAGAACTGAAATACCATTTCTCACCTATTAAATTGATAAAAATAAGTAAGTTCAACAACACTCTCTGTTGGTGAGGTTATGGTGAAATGGGCACTTCATACATCACTGGATTGCTGGTACAACTTGTACAGAGGAGAACTTGGCAATGTCTAGCAAAATCATATATTCAACTATCCTTTCACTTCACAATTACACTTCTGGGAATCATTACTGTCAAAAATACAAAATAGTGTTGTACAAAGGTGTTTAATGACAAGAGATTAGAAACAAGGTCAGTGTTCATTAACTGGGAGTTTGTTGGAAAAACAATGAAACTTCCACATGATGGAGGACCACACAGTATCAAAAGGGATATAGAATACTTTCCTGGCTATAGTCTTCCATGACAAAATGCTCTTTAGAGTATGTGATTTGTCATTTAGAGTATGTGATTTTAGAGTAGTGGTTTAAAGATAACTATGAATTCTTTCACATTCCTTTCATCCAGAATTGGGGCCTATTTTCTTTCCTTTTGAATCTGGGCTGGTTTGCAACTACTTTGACCAATAGGATATGGTGGAAATGATACTCAATCCATCAGTCCCCAGCCTTTGAACCGCCTGGCAGCTTCCACTTTACCCTCATAGAACCCTAAGCCACCACGTAGGAAGTCCTACTGCCCTGCTAATGAGACCACCTTGTGGGAAAGTCTTGAAACCACTTGGAGAAAGAGGGCGGCCCAGCTGAGCTCATATTTCAAGTCGTCCTTGCCAAGGCCTGAGGCATGTAAGTGAGCTATCTTAACTCCTCCCGGCCAGCCCGGCCAAGCCCAGCCACGACACAAGTATCATTGACACCACGTGGAGCAGAAGAATTGCATGCAGTAGGAATACATACATTGTTATTTTTAAAGTGATACATGTATTTTGTAGCAAATAATCAACTGAACTTCATTAGGAATCAGAACGTTGAAAATAAAAGAATATAAGTAAAAGAAATTAAAGAAAGACCCAGTAAAGTTAAATTTGAATGGAAAATACCAGTAAGTACTCATATTTTTTCTGTTGCTAAAAGTAAGTATTTTCTAGTTCTATTTACTGAAAAGGCCTATGACAATCCAGTGGCAATGAGCAACCCTAGTGCCTAGACTGTGCTCTCTAAATATCATTACCCACAGAAGGCACTAGGACTTCTCATAGGGAGGACTGATGCCAAGTCTGATGCTGGAAATACACAAGATGAGCCTAAGATACCTTGCTGTACCAGGAAGGCAAGGGAGCTATCAAGGACAAATAGAGTCATGCCTAAAGGTCACAGGAGCCAAATCAAAGGCTCACAGTGGCCTAAGATGACATCATGTGAGAAAAAAATGATGACTGCAATGGACTGAAACATACCAAATGTATAAAAATTAATGAGTTCATCATGATACTAAAAAAAAATCTCATTCATCACCACTGGAGGTTGCTAAGGCACCAACTTATTACTCTAAAGTTTGATAAAGTGAAAGGATCAAACATTTATTCTGCCTTTTCTGTATGAATTCTATTTCAGAATAATGAAAAGATTACTGGGGGAAAGTTCTTTAATACCGAAAAACACCCAGGTAATAAAGGCGAAAGAGTGGTGGAATTTGAATATCACCATTTGGCAACCCCATTGAACTAACAGATTTAGGCAATAACTATGAATGGATGCCAAAATTCATTAGCTCTAACGTTGATGGAGAATATTATAATGGAGAGATACCACTTAAACACACAAATCTATCTTTGCAACACTAAAAGTGGGAGAAACATACACTATATGCTTCATGATGTATTACACTGCAAAACATATAGTTCTGCCTATGAACCTATGAAATGCTTAATAATAATAATAATAATAATAATAATAATAATAATAATAATAATAATAATGACTCTGCTCAATATCTAAGCAATATAACAGGAAATACCAGGAATAGAGTAACAAGCTAAATGACATAATGAGACAGTAATCAATCAAATCAAAAATGTGGAATATTCTGCAAGCCAAACGTTCTGGTTCCTCCAACAAATAAAATGGCATAAGGCGGAGGGTAGGGGTGAGTAAGACAGTCTGATAGACATAAAAACCAAATGCAATGTGTAGATCTTCTTGAGATCCTATACAACTAACTGCAAAATGACCTGGGGGTCAGAGGAAAGCCTTTGAATTCATCAGTTTCTTAGCTGACAAAGTAAAAGTTAAACATTTACATGCCCTATGACCCGGAAATTCAATCCATAGTTATTTACCGAAGAGAAATGGATACATCCACAAAAAGACGTGTGCAAGAAAGTTGACAGTCATTTTACTCATGATAGCCAAAACGGAGGGGGGTGGGGAATGCTCATCAATAGGAGAATGGATAAACAAATTCTGGTATATTTTTACAGGGAATACCAGTTCTTAAAAAAAAGGAGTGAATTACTATATACACAACACGTTTAGAGCTCACAGATAGGCTTAATGGGAGAATCCAAACACAAAAATATTGTAGGAGCCCCTTTATATGAAGTTCTAGAATAAACGAATTTTTCATGAAAAAAGTAAGAAAACTGATTGCTTCTGAAGGAAAGTTGACTGGGGAGAAAGTTGAGTGGACTTTCAAAGGTGATGGAAATGTTCCATATCTTGACAGGGATGTGCATTACAAGAGAGCATGCACTTGTCAAAACTTGTAGAAATGTACGCTTAAGATATGCAAATGTCATTCTAAGTAATTTTTTAAAAAGAACTATAAGCAAATGTTAACTGTAGTCAACAGGTTTTCTTTTCACAGTGGTAGATATGAACAATTCTGAAACTGCTTTTGGTATATCCAGGCTTGGACAAATAAGTAAATACACTGAGGATATAACATACATTGAGGGCCAGGTTTCTCAGGTTTGGAGGATGGAGACATAAATGTGGAAACGGGAACAACCAAAAGGTACTGACTGGGACTAGAGGCATCAATGTTAAGTTACAGGTTTTAATATTTTAATTGTAATAATTTACAGTTTTGCATATACAATACCTGTGTATGCGTGTATTTCATGTCTCTGTCCACTGAGGCATCGCAGAAGGAATGAGAGAACAGCAGCAGTGAGCACCCCTAGCACCCAGAGCTTGGCTTCTAAATACTATTCTTCACTAAGAAAGGATAAGAACTTTTTGGAAAAGCTGATTCCAGATCCAGAACAGGGAAAACACAGGGGATCCTGGAACACCTCCCACCAGAAATTAAGGGGAAGTGCTCAGAGAACACAAAGCTCCCTACTGGTTACTTATTAAATAACTGTAGAGTGGAGAAGACTGGGGACACTATCTTAACCTCATGATCAAAGTCAACATCACCAAGAGTCTCCTGATATGATGCACTGAGACCAACACAACATCACCGCTTCAGTATTGCCATCAAAAATGCAGAAGTTAAATCTAATCATAAGGAAACTTCAGACAAACCCAAACTGGGGCCTTCTACAAAATAACTGGCCTGTACCCTTAAAAAAAACATGACAAAGTCAAAAAAGATTGAGAAACTTTTCCATATGAACAAGACTACAAAGATATAACAACTAAATGAGTGATTCTCAGTCAGCTCTGGACTGGAAGGAAACACCTAACTATAAAAAGAACTATTGGAAAAATTGCCACATTTTGAACGTGGACTAAGGATGGATAATGGTATTAATATCAGTGGTAACTTTCTGGCTCTTGATAATTATACTGTGGTTATATTAAAAAGTGTCTTTGCCTTCAGGAAACGCACACTGAAGTGTTCATGAATAAAGGGGTATAAGCTCCAGTATATGATCACATAATTCAGAAAAATAGATACACATCGTAAATCCAACAGAGCAAAACATAAGCGTTTGGCGAATTTAAGCAAAGGGTATAATGAGAGTTCCTTGAACTCTTCTTGCAACTTCTTTGTCAGTTTTAAATTATATATTTTTAAGGTAACAAACCAAAAAATAATTCTTTCATAAATCAGAGAAATGAATATGGACTGGGTTAGATGATCTAAAGCAATTCTTCATAATTCTGAGTCATGTGATAATGACATAGTGATTATATTTGTTTTTAAGTCTTTGCTTGTTAGAAATACATACTGAATTACTGTGGGTAATATGACATGATGTCCAAATTTGCTTTAAAATATTCCAATAAAAGCAAAAAGTGAGAGGGATAGATAAACTGGGTGATGGACATAGGGAATTTCAATTTACTATCCTCTTTCTTGTTGCACGTAATTGAAATTTCCCATTAAAAATAAAAAAGCTTGCCAGATATGTAAGGAAAGAATTCTCCAAGTAATGGAGAGGGAATTATGCCTGGGTCCCAGTTTCCACTCCGCAGTGGCCACAGCAGGAGCTGCAGCGAGGAGATGTCCATCTGGTTGGCTCTGCCTGGTCATTTGCAAAATGAGGCTGGCAGGAGCCTGCCTGTCTCACTGTCAGGGCTTTTCGGCGGTACAGAGTGAAAAGGGTTTGCCAAGTCTCCCAGGCAGTGACCACGTGTGGGAGGGCGGAGCTCTTGGCATGTGGCTGCCCCCTGGCCTGCCATTCAGGTCAGCCAGGTGGGTTGTGCCCAGCCAGGTGGACCCCGCTGGCCGCCTGAGCCGCTGGTCTTCAGGGTCCCCTGTTGGAGGGCTGCATCCCGCATACACACCTTTTGCTTTTCCAAATACTTTGGCTGCAGGAAACGTATGGGTGGGAAGCAAGAGTGGGGGCTGCAGTAAGCCTGCCTTCATTTTGGAGGAAATAAATATATCAAGAGTGACTTTTCTCTCACAGGAAGAAATTAATTTCTAAATGAAATAATGAGTTTCCTGACAGTCATTTGCAAGGTTTGGAACCTTGGAACCAGGCCCTCTCCCTCTCTCTGCTCACCTCCGCCCACTCCCTCCACCAGCTGATTAACTTGCTCTGCCTTGTCTGCGGATTAATGCCTCTTTCCCTGGCTGAGCTCACCCTAGCGACACGCGAGCCCTTCTCAGTCCGAGAAATGGGATAATGAGACGTCCAATTAAGGTGAGGTTCCGTGAGCGCTGGTTCCAGAAACCATGGCCTAGCTCGCAGGAACAGATGACCTTGGGACCACCGTCCTTCCTTGTGCCAGAATGGGCCATTCTCAGGGCAGCTCTGGACAGGCACAGCTGCCAGGTAGGCAAAAAGTGGCTCCCTGGCAGGTGAGGGAGATGACCCCAAAAGGCCCTCTTGTTGAATTAGGGTCACTTGGGTAACCAGATGTCTTGCTGTTCTGCTACTGGCACCACCACTGATGCCACATGGGGTGGGGAGGGAGCTAGGTGGCTCTCAAAGCTGAAGGAGCACTCCCTCCCCTTGCCCCCCAAACAAATAGAGACAGAAGAGCTGCATCTACAGTAAAAGTAATCATCTATCATTCATTAAGGGTTGAGTTTGAAATGTATTATTCATTAAATTCCTCTTAAAAAATAGATATTTATTATCTCTACTTTTGTTGTATAGTTTTGAAATATTTAGATACGTTTATTACCTCCAGATGAGAAACCTGAAACTGGTGATCAAGTGACTTCCAAAGGCACAAAATAACAAATGGGGAAGTGAGCTTTGAACCTAGAGCAAGTTTGAGTCTTAAGTTCTAGCTTTTAACTTCTGTGCTCTACTGCTGCCAACTCTTAGGGACCAAAGCCCAAATTGGAATGACCATTACCCAGGGACCACCAGCTCCAGGAACGGAGGACTCAGTCAAGGGGAGTGTGGAATTCTGGAGCAAGAAATGTACCCTGGTCCCCAGGCACAAGGCTAACATCCAGACTCTAATAAGCCACCAGGCAAAAAGCCAGGGAAATGGGTCCCACATGACACTCCTCCTGGTCATTCAACCCTAAGAGGGGGTTTCTTGGATTCATGAAGGAGAACCTGTCAACCTGAAAGATGATCTGAACTACCAAGGATTGTCCACCCAGGAATAGAACCCAGGCTCCAAACCCACACCCAGCAGCCCAGCCGTCCCTTTCCTCCACAGCAGACCTCTTCCTGGGGGAGCCGAGGGACAGCATCGCCACCAAGTGCTGCTCAGGGCATCATGTAGCCCTTTTCATAAAGCAAGACCCACAGTCTAGTGACTTATTTCACACTCTTTGTTCAAAACGGATCATAAACAGAGCCCACTCACCAGCAGCCCTTGTGGCTCTGGCTCCCCTGGATCCCCACGGGTGGATAACTCAGTAAGTCCCTGTATTAGTTTCCTATTGCCGCTGTAACAAATCACTATAAACCTAGTGGCTTAAAACAATGTAAATATAGCCTCTTAATTTCTAGTTAGAAGTCTGGAATCCATTTCACTGGGCTAAAGTCAAGATGCCAGCAGGGCTGAATTCTTCTGGAGACTCTAGGAGAGAGTCTGTTTCCTTGCTTTTTCCCACTTTCTTGGCTCATGGCTCCTTCCTCCATCTTCAAAGCCAGCACCATAGCATCTCACTCCCATGGTCACATTGCCTCTTTCTTCCATAGTCAGATCCCCCTCTGCCTCCCTCTTATAAGGACACTTGTGATTACCTTTTGGGTCCACTTAGGCCTCCTGATCTCAAGATTCCTAACTTAAATCACATCTGCAAAGTCCCCTTTTGCCATACGAGTAATATGCAGAGGTTCTAGGCATTAGGACCTGGAGACCTCTGTGGGCCACCATCCAGCCTACCACAGCTTATCCAAATGGGGGGAGGACACAACTCAAGACCTTCCAGGCAACCTTCCCAGGGCAATTAGGTTAATATTAAAATTACTGGTTTTCCTCAAGTGAAGACAGGCAGGAGAGGAAATAAGAAACAGAATTTGACTGAGCATGGGGCAAGAAGACTAGCCTCCTATTGAACCAAGAATGGAGTTGACCCTTTCAGAGGCATCAGATACCCCTCTTTTTGAGAACAGAATGAAAGCTTTAACCTTCTCCTCAAAAAAATGCACAGACACCCAACATAGCATTCTGTATACAATTTTAGATGTTTCACAGATCCACGGTGGCTCATCAAGGCTAAACATGTGCTGTGTACCATCAAAGCTGACCTAACAGATGTGACTGGGTGTTCAGATCATGGAGTCTCCACATCCTCAACTCGCTCCTCCTTAGCTCACGTGGCCTATGCTGACTCTGTGATGGGTAGCTGAGACTGGCCCACCAGTCAAGACCAGCCATCAAGAAAGTGATGTCTTCAGGCTTTTGCTAGTAAAGGCTCCAACTGGAATACACCAAAACAAAACCAAAACTAACAAAGCGATTTTGGAAAATCTAGCTTCACTCACATAAGTTCAATTTTCATAAATGGCACAATGAAAATGTGAAATGAAAACCATTCACGTGGTTGAGGGCATTTTATTTTCAGAATTCATCATATTAAAGTCAGACACTTCCCTAGGATAAATTAAAAATTTTCATACACTATGAAAAAAAAGACAGAAAACCCAATAGAAAATAAATGGGCAAAGACTTGAACAGATAGTTCAGAAAAGAGAATAATAGGGCTCAATTTCATTAGTCATCAGAGAAAGGCAAATTAAATTCAGGAGATAACACTGCATAACATCCAAATGGTCAGAGTAACAAAGAGAGAGAGTAATCAAGTGTCAGGATGCGAAACAAGAGGGATTCTCACATGATTTTGCAGGGGAGAGAGATGTACATTGTACAACCATTTTGGAAAACTGTTGTCAGTATCAGCTAAAGCTGATGTGCACATGCATGCTGCATAACCCAGCAGTTCACACAAACATACACATGTTTTTCAAAAGACATATATTAGAATGTTCATAACAGCACAATTATTTTTTCCTTTTCTTAAATTGTGGTAGAATATATGTAACATAAAATTGACTTGCAATGTATTTTTAAGCGTGCAGTTCAGTGGCGTTAAGCATATTCACATTATTGTGCAACCATCACCACCATTTATCTCTAGAACTTTTTTCATCTTACCAGACTGAAACTCCGTACCCATTCATATAACTCCCCATTCCTCCCTCTCCCAGCCTCTGGCAACTGCCATTATATTTTCATCTCTATGAATTCTACTACTCTTGGTACCTCACTTAGGTGGAATCATACAGTATCTGTCCTTTTGTGACTGGCTTATTTCACTTAGCATAATGTTTTCAAGATTTATCCATGTTATAGCATGAGTCAGACTTTTCTTCCTTTCTAAGGCTAAATGACATTCCATTGTATACATAGACCACATTTGCTTTATCCATTCACCCATCGGTGGACACCTGGGTTGTTTCTACCTTTTGGCTATTGTGAATAATGATGCTATAAGTATGAATGTACCAATATCTGTTTTATTCTCTGCTTTCAGTTCTTTTGGGTAGCTACCCAGAAGTGGATTTACTGGATCATACAGTAATTCCATTTTTTTTAGGAACCTTCACATTGTTTTTCATAGTGGCAGCACCATTTTACCTTCCTACCACTGAAAGTGTTCCAGTTTCTCCATATCCTAGCCAACACTTGGTATTTTCTGTTTGTTTGTTTGTTTTTATTATAGCCATGCTAATGAGTGTGAAGGGTATCTCACTGCAGTTTTGATTTGCATTTCTCTAAGACTAATAATGTAGAGCACCTTTCAAGTGTTTATATTTCCTTTGCATATCTTCTTTGAAGAAATGTCTATTCAAGTCCACTGCCTATTTTTTGAGTTGTTTGGTTTTTTGTTGTTGTTGTTGAGTTGTAGGAGTTCTTTATATATTCTGGATATTTGGATATTAATCCCTCAGCAGGTATATAATTTGAAAATGTTTCCTCCCATTCTATGCATTACCTTTTCACTCTGTTGATAGTGTCCTTTGATACATTAAAGTTTTAAATTTTAATTTAGTTCAGTTTATCTATTTTTTCTTTTGTTGCCTGTGCTTTTAGTGTCATATGCAATAAATCATTGCCAGATCTAATGTTATGAAGTTTTGCCCTATATTTTCTTTGAAGAGTTTTATGGTTTTAGCTCTTACATTTAGGTCTTTAATCCATTTGAGTTCATTCTTATATATGGCATTAGGTAAGCATCCAACTTCATTATTTTCATTATGTATGTCTAGTTTTCCCAATACCGCTTGTTAAAAGACTATCTTTTCCTCACTGAATGTCCTTGTTGAAAATCATTTGACCATATATGTAACAGTTTATTTCTGGGATTTTTGTTCTGTTCCACTGTTCCATATGTCTGTCAACAGCACCATTTTTAGGAGCCCAATAGTAGAAACTACCCAAAATGTCATCAATAGCAGAATAAATACATAAATTGTGAGATAGTTGTACTGTGGAGTACTATACAGCAATGAGAGTAAAAGATTTATAACCAGTAACAATACTGTGGATGAATTTCACAAACATACATTGAACAACAACAACAAAAAAAGCTGTGTCACCTCCTTTACAACTGCACAAAAGAATACTTACTCTATGATTTCATTCACACAAATTACAAAAGCAAGCAAGTTTCATTAATGCTTCTAGAAGTCAGAATAGTCACTACTCTTAAGGGAGGAAGACAGGAAGAAGGTGTGGAAAGGACAGGAGGGGCTTCTGAGCTGGTGGTGATGTTACATTTCTGGATCTGAGTACTAGTTCCCTGAGCATTTTGAATTAATAAAATTAATGAAACTATACATCTATAATTTGTGCATTTTTCTGAATGGTATATTTTGTTGCAATTAAAGTTTCTTTTTAAACAAGTATTCTATAGATATAAAACCTAGGAAATATCATTTTACTTCAAGGATCACTATCACAGCCTGAAGGTCTGTCACAATCAGCTGACCTGTCAGAAAGCTCAGCCAATCAGAACTCAGCAATGCCCAGACCGGTCCAATCACATACATGGGTGGTGGTCAGCTGAAAACAGCTCATAAAGCTCCTAGCAGCAGCTCATCCAGTTCATGTTCTGAGTTCATAAAGCTGATATAAACAAAGCGCATTATCCATGATCAGTGCCTAATATTAAAACAATAAGATTATACCTGTTGCTAATACATCTACGGCTGGGAGACAGCATGACAAGGGCAGACAATTAAATCAGGATATGCAGTAAGTTAATCCTGGGAGACTCTGGAAGAATGAAACGAGGCTCATCTCTGACTGTCACCAGGAGCCTTGTGAGTCACTCCAAAGCACCTCTGGCTGCAGGAGCCTCAGGAAAGCTGCTTTTCAACCTGTTTTGCCCCTTTGTACTGCTGCATGCAACGCTGTCTTGCCTTTGACCCCTCACACCCTTCAAATGATTCCCTCTGAGATTTGTGAGCACTCACCTCATTCAGACACGGTGCTGAACACTCTGTGTCACCTCCTTTACAACTGCACAAGCACCCTGGAGGTAGGGGCGACACTACCCTCATTCAAAGGGAAGAAGATCGAGGCTTAAAAACGGTAAGCACATGTGGGAGGCTGTGCCTATAAGGAGTGGGGGGGAGGGGTGGTATATGAGAAATCCCTGTTCCTTGCTCTAAAAAAAAAAGCCTTAAAAACAAACATACCTAAGCATCATGCCCAAGCATAACCAGTAAGTGGCAAACTGGGATTCAAAATAGGTCTTTCCAACACTGTAACCTGCCTCTTGCACACGATCCCACAGTGCGTCTGTATCCTGATGTGTCCCCAGGCACGAAGAATGTGGAGCCTTGCTGAGGAAATAGACCTAAAAGCACAAAAGGAGGATCCCCGGTGTTCTCAGTGATGCTGGGATCCCCTGCTGTCTCACTCACTAAGTAGGTGATAAGTATTTATCTCCAAGTCCTCGTACAGAGAGCAGGGCACAGAGTGAGCCCAGCAGAGGAGGCGCTTCCTAAGTGTCTGGTGACTGAGAGGGAGGGAGGGAGGAGCTGTTCCCTTGACAGTAGACCATGGAAGAGTCTAGAAGCCATCACCACTCTCAGAGCCCCGCAGGGCAGGAGAGTCGCAGTCTCCCCCACCTACACAACAGGGAATCGGAAGCAGAGTTTAGGGGTAGCTTGGTGCCTTCAGACCCTGGCTTTATTTAACAATTCAATATTTTGTTCAAAAGGGGTTTTCTCCCTCTAATTTTTATTTTTTAAAATATTGCCTTGAAACATTACTTATCTTGAATGTTATCTTTGGATACCCCTCACATTTCACTCCTGGGCGAGTGCCCAGCTCTCCTCATCCTAGTCCCAGCACTGCACTATCTTAACTCTTGAAGCAAAAGGCACACTCAGGACACAACAGTTTTGTGAGTGCAAACAGCATGCACTTCGTTCACAACCACAGAGTTCGTGCCCGGAGCATTCAGGCCCTGCCGTCCTCAAGCAGTGCACACGCATATGTTGGCAACTCCTAACCAGTTGAGGACGATTTGAACAATGTTTCAGGGTTTAATTAAATTCCAAGAACACCTGTTTCATCAGGTTATAAATTCCAACTGAATTTTAAGAGGCTTCTGTTTGGCGCACAGAGCTTTTATTTTCTAGGCTGTAACCACAGCAACATTTATGCTTGATTATCCATCCTTCACTCCGGCCACACACACTCCACCCTCATCCCCTGCCTTTGGTGGCCGCAGACAGCTTACAGTGGCTTTTCACACTCCCCAATCAGCTCTCTGGTTGGTACAAGAGCATTTGGGGCTGTTGGATTCCCTTTTCTTGACAGCTCACCTAAAGTTGGGACTTTTGTACAAGAAAGCACAGTGCTGTAAACTGAACTTCCTTCACTACCTAAAACCTAAGAACTAAAACAGCTGTCCTTTTTTTCAGCATCTCTAGCACCTAATCCAAGCGCTTGGCTGGGTGTCTCACATATATCTGTCCCCTCTTCTCAAAGCTTCAGTTCCCTGCTCTGTGAAAGGGAGGTGTTGACAGTCACCCCCAGTGCTAAAACCCATGCCTGGGGTCCGACCTGGCCAGTTGTTAGTTCTAAATCTAAATGGAGTTTTCCAGGTGCTTTCAGGGGAAATTTATTTTGTGGAATTTTATTTTTCTATTCCAATCAGAGCACCCTCTAAAGGGATTTTTAGCAAAGCCTGGTGGTTCTCCTTCCTTTCCTGGAACAGAAGGCAGCCAACTTTCATCTTCACTCTTCTTTTTTTTAATTGAAGTATAGTCAATTTACTATGTGTTAATTTCAGGTGTATAACACAGTGATTCATTTATATATATATTTCTTTTCATTATAGACTATTACAAGGTATTGAATATAGTTCCCTGTGCTATACAGCAGAAACTTGTTGTTCATCTGTCTTATATATAGTAGTAGTTAGTACCTACAAATCCTGAACTCCCAATTTATTCCTCCCCACTTCCTTTCCCCTCTGGTAACCATAAGTTTGTTTTCTATGTCTGTGAGTCTGTCTCTGTTTTGTAAATAAGTTCATTTGTGTCCTCACCTTCACTCTTAAGCCTAACTTGTGGTCCACTTCTTCATTCCAGTTGATTTTCTAGAGGCTGCAATTTCTGTGTGTGTAGAGGCCACGGCTGACCCTCCTCTACCAAGCCAGCCCTCTTCAGGCTGGGAAGGGCTCATTTCCCACACAGCCTGTACACATGCAGTGACTCCTGCTGGGGTCAGGCTTTGCCTGTAGGCCTCTCATTTCTTTGGAGCCTTGCCCTCCCAGGAAGCAGGAAGCCAAAGCAGATACTCAACTTCAGCATCACCTGCTTCCCAGTGCTGCCAGCATTGATTCTTCTGACCCCTGGGCTCCACAACTGCTTTCATACACCTGTGAGACTTGCAGTGTCCCCTACCTTAGCAGACTGTCTTAGACCTGACTTCGTCCATTCCTGTTTGTCCAATGCTGGACCACTTGCCAGGCAGGTCACACTCCTGGTCCCGGCTGCAGGGTGTATCTCAGGAACTCTGGCCCCTGAAATTAGGCCAGCTTGGGTTCCAATCCTAGTAACCCTATTACCGGCTGAACTCCACTTTATCCATCAGCAAAACAGGGAGTTCCATAAAGTTAGAAAACAGAGAAAAAATATTATATCATTTTGCAGATTGAGCATTCTTTACGACATTGTGTGTATTTACCTGGACTTCTAAGCTTAACAGACATCCAGTGATGGTAATAATACCAGTCGCAGGGGACTATCCTGAGGATTAAGGGGGTTAATATATGCAAAGTGCCTGAATTCCTGCCAAGTTCTCAGAAAAGACTAAATAAATAGTCTGTCCCCTCCGTCTTTAGCTCAAACTGGTCCTTTTCCCACCTATGCCATTTTAACTTGTGTTACATCACAACTGCCTATTACGTGTCCTCTAGCCCCGCGCTGGATGGTCTTAATTATAGTACTCTCGGTCTTTCTATGCAACTGTCAATCAGAAACGTCCACTTGCCCAGAGGGGAACGAAATCAGGGCTGGCTGTTGTCACTTGCACCCAGGCTTTTGGAGTCCCACGGTGCTTAGGATTTTTACAGCAGTATATCTTGGCAGTTGCAAGTGTCTCATGCTAAAATTAAGAAGTCAAGATGCTTATTTCACGGAAGCCTAAATTTCTGGCAACAATCTGTACCCTGTCTATTAGGAGAAATGAGTGGGTCTCTATATGACTTAGAGCCTCTGTGGAGGTTTGGTTTAGATTGTCTCCAACCATGTGAAAAGGTACATTTTCCAAGCCCAAGAATTTGTCAGCATTACCTACATCTGAAAACCTGTCATTTATGGATTCTGTACATTACTTTGAGGAAAAAAAACCTGCTTTGTAACTAGAATTTTCCTTTTGCTTGATCGTAGCTGTGGGCTGAATTAATGTGACAAAGGGGGTTGTTGGAGAGAGCCTATTACAAAGGTGTGGTAATGATTGCTTTCCAGAGGAAGTAACTAAATACACTCTAGTCTTGTTAAAAAAGTACACGTCTGATAAATATACATGTGATTTCAATGGAAGAACAGTTCAAACTTGCTTCGGTTTTTAAACAGCAGATACAATCTAGTTCAGCCTCTCCCCATCCCCCAATGAGAACCTTACAGATTATTTCAGTGTCTCGTATCCCAAGGACAAGATGCATATACGTCTGTGAATAAGTTTGTCTATATGTGCGTGCACTGCCCACACTGTTCCATTTTAAACCTCTACTTTTCTCTGCTTGGGAACAAAATAAACCACCAGGTGATGGCTCCTAAGCACAAGGATGGGAGCATGGCGCTTATTTCATAAACGTCAGTAGGTCCATAGGAAGCGGCCTTGCAGGGAAGACTCAGAAACGCTTCTCCTGACGTGCTGTCAGCCTAACCATCTGAGGCCCAGGGAAGACACAGAAAAATAGCAGAGGCCACTCAATATTGCCCCCAGCACCCCCACCAAAGTTCTATAACTCACTGCTGCAAGGGAGACTAGCATACACCTCAGCGTTTCCCAAATGTGTTCACCCCACGATGTCTTTTGATGAACCGTCTCATAGGATTAATATTTTGTGAACCAGTTTGAAATTCATTGCTTGGCCAAGGATGCCTCGACTAAGAGGATGATTTGGCAGAGAAAGAGAGGTCATCCCAATGTATTCTGACTTCTCATCATCTGGCAACCTTGATCGGCTTTTCACTGAAGTCAGAAGTGTAGAGATGTTAAAGGGCTTAAGCGAGCTCCTCTGGGGAAATCAAATTCTCTAGAAAATAACCACAAGACGAAATGGCCTCCCGGAGATAGAGGCTGGAACACTCCCTCATCTGGAGAACCCATAGCTAGGACACACTACTGCACAGCAGCGGACGCCCAAGTATGTGTTGGCTCCCTTGTTGGCATATGATTCATTTATAAGAGAGGAAACCCATCAGCCACCTTACCCTGCCAGCAGGGCTGGAACAGGCACTCATCTCTGACCTTGAAGCATAAGCACTAACTTCCTTTTTGTGGCCCAAATGTGACCCAGGGCAGGCCAAGGGGAACCATAAAATTTGTGTTCTTGGCCATTCCTGGAAGGACAGGCTGGGCACTGGGAGAAAGCTTATCTGACTGCCTGTGACGACACCTAACATCTTTCCCACCTTTGAGAAATTAAATGGTAAAGTACCAAACAGGAGCTTGACTTCCTTCCACTGGGCTCTCCTAGACCCGCTACAGTGGGCTCCAGCTGCTCTGGCTCTTACACTGATTTTCAGATTAATTTAGATTCCGATTCCACTCCTCCCTGGGCCCCCAATCCCAGGAATACTAACTGAAGGTTAAGACTTCTCAGGGACAACACCAGTTAAATCCACTTGTCCCTTCCTCACCCCTTCAGGGACAGGATCAGGGCTAAATGTAGAGATTAGGGAATTACCATTTGGTAAAACTAGCTAACTCACCCAGATAAAACCAGCTGGGTTAACAAAGGTACCTAACAAAAGGAAAGTTTGCCAAATTTGACATCTAGAAAATGTCTCTGTTAATTTGGTGGTGAGATTGAAAGTAAAACGAGAACCAGTAAACCTGAGGGAAAAAAGCTCCTGGAAGCAAGTACATTCAATTAGCTGATACAGCTATAGCGAATGTTCCCTCTTTCTGTGAGGCTAAATGAACTCATGACAGAACAACCCCATTGAAGTAATAGTTACAAAATAACACTAAGAAAAGGTTAACTTTGAGGACATGTTCTTTGGGCAAAGCACTCTTGCAAAGCTTTCTTTATGGGCAATTTTATTTCATTCTCACAGTGATTCAGTGACAGTCATGATATTTCATCTTACTCAACATATGAAAAACTGAGGCTTAGGGAGGTCACCCAGCTATTAAGTAATGAAACTGACATTTGAACCCAAATATGGATATGCTCAAATCAAAGCTTCCAACCAATATACTCAACAAGACATAGGCTATAACTTCCTCCTAGAGCTGCGGCATTTAGGAAGGATCAGACCAAAGTCCCAGTCTCCTTTTCACACAGCTAGTGATTATCATGTGCCTGCCATGTTCCAAGTACTTCCTTGGGTGTCCTACATCCATTGTCACTGAATCCTTACAGTACTGCTTTGATGTGGGCTGTATTTCCATTTTACATACAGATAACTGGGGCTCAAAGAGATGAAATGTCCCGTGTCACCCTGTTAAGAAGAAGCAAAGCC
This sequence comes from Vicugna pacos, assembly GCF_048564905.1. NCBI lineage: Eukaryota > Metazoa > Chordata > Mammalia > Artiodactyla > Camelidae > Vicugna > Vicugna pacos. The sequence continues at coordinate 84,955,119 of NC_132997.1, read as the reverse complement.
AGTCCTTCACCCCAAACCGTGTTTCATTCCAAAGCCTGTAACTTTCACCTCCAAGCTCATACTTCCATACTAGGAGTCACTATTTACAAATTTGGAAAAACTTGAGATGTGTGGAACTATCAGAGACCACTGAGAATCATGACAAAGGTACCTCATAAATTACCAGACTAATCTCTTGGTCTCCCCAGTTTTGCAAATCAAGCAACCAGCCCCAAGCAACCAGCATCAACTCAATATGTTAGTCCCTCATGCTGAAATTTAGTAAGAGAATATTGGTGACAAATGATTTTCAAGATACAAAACCTCACCCTGGTAGTGTCTCGGATCTCGGATCGTGGAGGCTTTTATGCGAGTCTGGGCCTCCCTCCAGCTCTTTCTAGGGTTCCTGCTTGAATTCCTACACTTATGAATTGTTAGCTTTTAGAGCAGGGTGAGCGGAGCCCTGCGGAGAGCTGTGATATCAGGTGCCAGTTGTCTTAGCAACTAACAGATGTGTGCCCTCCGCACTTTCCTCTCCCGACCACCCGATGCACAGTGAGTTTTAAACCCTTCTCTCCAGTTCCCACTCTTACTAGCACAGGGTAGCTCAGGATCCTAGCTTGGGGCCCAAGTGGATACCTGGCAAAGAACTTGGCTAATTTTCTAAGAATTTCTTCTCCTGCTCTCCCAGACTGGCTTCATCTGCCAACTGGACAAGTATTGGCAACTCTCAGCACAGCATCAGGCTCTCATCTCAGAGGACAGCTTCATGATGGGGTTGGTGCAGCCCACTCTCCACCCTGTGCGCTTGCTGTCATCAAATATTCGAGTGGAACTAATGAATGCCTTTCACGTCTCTTGAACATAAAGAGGCTTGAAGAAATCGAACCACCAGAGCCTGCCAACTTCTGGGAATTAGTCTGGTCTTTGAGAAAATGTATTTGCCATCCCCACCCCCCAAAACAGTTCTCAGTTTCTCGTGCCCACCTAAAAGGATAATAATATCTTCACCATTACTATGCCAGCGAGAAAAATGTTTCTTTCCCCAGGAGGCAGAAACACATTTTCTGACTGAGCCTAAGAGACAAAATGTTAAAATTTGAATTTACTGTCCTTATTATATCTTTAAACTATCTGGGATCTGTCCCTGAGTTAGATGCAGTCAGCAGTTTCCCCAATAAGCTCATTTATTTTTCATGCTGACTAGAAATAGAGTTTGATTTTCCCCAGTCCCATTTCTAGCTCCCCTGGAAACTTGCAGAGGAAGGACCTTGATGTCTAGGAGAAGAGCAGCTTGGAAGAGAAGTGTGGAAGGGATGGCCATTAAACAGAGCCCACAGTTGTGTCTTGAGGAAGGCACCACTGGAGAGCACATCCCAGTGATTTTGCTCCACTTCCTTTCCTGAAGTTCCCCAGATAGAATGCATCCCTGAGAGAGATCTGGGGAGAGAGCTCTGAGCACCTGCTCGCAACACTTCATCACACCACCTCACAACTGTAAGAGGAAGCAAACCCAGCTGGTGCAGGACGTAGCTGACACACTTTCTGCAGGCAGAAGCAGGGGAATCTGCTATTGAGGGGAACAAAGAGGGGGCCATACCAAGGCTCTTGTCAAAACTCTGAAAGTATCGGTGTCCTGAAACACAAAAGGAATCATTCCCCTTACCTGAGGCCCAAACCACCCAGAACTATGGGGTTGCCTTCTCTCAAATTTTGGAGTTCTAAAAGGACAAGGATGCAGCCTATTTGAGAATCAGAAATTAATCTACTAGTCAGTCTGTCCTCCTAGCACCAAAGAGCCCAAGTAGGTAAATAAAGTATGAAACTGATCTCAGATTTTTAAAAGGGTAGTTGTTGCTATAATTGGATCAAGGCGTTGGAGCTGTCCCTGGTGCTGCCTCAATGGCTACAACAGCCTGGGCACCCAAAGAGACTTTTTTTTTTTTTTAATTGGAGTATACTTGATTTACAGTGTGTGTTAGTCTCTGGTATACAGCATAGTGATTCAGCTGTACACACAAACACATATTCTTTTTCATATTGAATATAGTTCCCTGTGCTATAGAGTAGGACCTTGGTGTTTATCTATTTTATATATAGTAGTATCTGCAAATCCCAAACTCCCAATTTATCCCTCCCTGCCTCTTTCTCCCCTGGTAACCATAATGACACAAGTGAACTTATTTACAAAACAAAAACAGACTCTCAAGAATCTTGCCTTTTGATCTGCCCATAGCTTCTGTCCATGTCCAATCCTTTATCACTGTTCTTCTGGTTATATAGTCCCATCCTTTACAATCACACCCATTCTTAATCTCTACATATTCTGTCACACTCCCATCCTCAGTGGATTGAACTCCATCTACTGACTGAGATCCTCTGCCAACAACCCAACCCACCACCATCTGAACACAAACATACCCGAATTTCATCCTGAAACTGTGATTGAAGGGTTTTAAGTAGAGAAATAAAGCCAACACATTTGACGTTTGGCAACATCATGCCTCAGTGCAAGGAATGGATGAGGAAATAGGAAACTACTTAAGAGTCTGATGCATTAACCAAGGCAAAATATAATAGACTAGGAAAGGGTAGTGACAGAGGAACTAGAGAGAATGGATGGTGGATTCAAGAAATGTTTAGGCATTAAGAGAAACAAGATGTGGCTGAGGAAGATGTGGCTCACGTGGAGGAAAAAAGAAGTGAGTGTCAAAGATAACCCCAAAGTTTCTGGCTGGACAATAGGCTGGACAGCATTACCAAATACTGAATTGGGAACACCAGAAAAGACACAAATTTTGACGAAAAATATGTCAAATTCAATTTTGTATGTATAGGGTTTAGGGAATTTGTGAGATATCCATCTGGAAATGCTCAGTGGACAGTTGACTATAGATACAGAAATCAAGAGACACATATGAACTCAATATAGAGATGTTGTAATTGTCAGATACGGTGGTGATCAAAGGCATGTGGTTGAGTATGAATGATCCAAAGTCAAAAGAGATCCAAGGAAAGAACCCCAATGAACCCAGCACTTGCTGCTCTGGAATATGATTTTTTCAAGACGATTAATAAGTAGTGAGGAGACAGACAGGAGATGCACCCAGAGGAATGTGTGTCAGGAAAACAAAGCGAAGAGAATGTTTCCCTGAAGAGAGATTACATAAGATTAGACTTGAAAATGTCCACAGGATTTAATGACAAAGAAATCTTAGGCAACCTTCATCTGGCTAGCCTTTCACTGCAGAAAGCGTGATACTAACACCAATTTAGAGTGAGCTGAAGAGTAAATGGAAGGTGAGGAATTGGAAGACCAAACGGATACAATTATTTCAAGTTTGGTTATGCAGGAAAGGAAACACCAGAGCAGTGGGCTGAGGACACTGTGAGGAGTTTTATTTTTGTTGTTAAGATGGAAAACTTAAATATATTTAAATGCTGATGGCATTGAGCCAATTGAGAAGGAGAGGTTAAAGATGAGAAAGGAGATGACTAGTAGATAGAGATTCCTGAGGAAGTAGGGGTAGAGGATCTGGGATCCAAGACACTAGCATGTCTTTTCTGGAGAGAGAGGTACAGAGGTCAGAACTTGAAGATCTACAAGTAAGTGGGTCGAATAAGTGGCTCAAAGTTAGGGAGTTTTTGCCAACTCTGCATCAGATGCCAACAGTAACACACTCTCTCCCTACCACTTCATCATCTAAAAGAAGATATAAATTTGTTCTATCAGAAAAACTGGAACATATTGGTGGGTGTTAGGAGGAGGCAGATTCTGATTCAAGAGAGAAAGAAATCTGCGAACAACTGGAGCTGCCCAGCGACAGAATGGAGGCTGTAGTGAGCTGTCTATCAGAGGCAGTGTTCAAGCAGAGAACAGAATGCTGTAGGCTTCCTGGCCAATCTCAGTGAATCTTGTACTGGAAAGAGGCTTGAGCTAGGTAGGGTCTAAAGACTCTTCCAACTATAAACTACTTCTGCTTTCAAAGTAGTCCCTGACTCTTTCCCAGGAATGCTGCAGTTGGCTACTGTTTTGCCCATGAGGGATCATGGGGGTTCTTGGGGCACCAGTGCTAGAGCTGTCATTTGCAAAGGTGCCCCAAGAGGGTATTCAGGAGACAAATTTGTCTACTAATAAACAACCCCATATCCTGTCATTTCACTGTTGAAAATGTATTCGGTGGGGCCGCAAGAATTCCCTGTGGAAATATAAACATAATTAGGAGGGTTTCTGTTTTACAGTGGCATTGGCCAACATCTGGAAGCAGACCTCTACGACAACAGGCAGTCAGCCCTTTGTCATGGCTGAGAATGGGCTTCTAGCATCACACTGCCAGGGTTTGCCTCCAATCCCATCAGTGTCAGCCATGCTGACCATTCGGCGAGTTACTTAACCTTTCTGTACCTATTGTAGAGGATCAAAAATCCAGTACTTAGAAAAATGCCCAGCACATGGTGATCACTCAATTAAATATTTATTAAATGCATTAATGGGGCAATGATACCAGGAGGCTGGGACAGAGTATAGTCATGGTTTTTGAGAGGATGTTAAAGAAATGGTATTTACTTCACTATCCTCTATCAAAATTTATAATTTGAGATTTGCCCAAATCCCAACCTTCTAAAGGATATTCTTTCAATGTTACAATTATTAGCTGACTCAAAAAAAAAAAAAAAAAAAAAGGTCTGAGCTGTAACGATTGACCGAGAAAGTAGGTTCAGGTTCCTCTTCATTATGCTCTAGGGGAATCATGAACCATTTCAGCTCAGCAAAGGATGCTGTACTGATTTCCACCCAAATTATACTGGTAACTGACACTTTTTTAGAACTTACTATGAGCCAGGCAGCTTAATTACATATGTTATCTGTAATCCTTGCAAAACCCCTGCAAGGCATATTTTAGTCCCATTTTACAGATGAAGAATCTTGATTTAAGGAAGTTTTAGCAGTTTGTCCAAGGTCACATAGCTAGTAATTAGCAGGGTCAGGATTCAAAGTCAGATCTCACTGACTATCAAGCTCATGTTTGTTACTGTGCCCAATTTCTTCTCCATTAAAGCCCCTAGTAGATGGGAATCTTCTTGCAGGCAGGATTATACATTGGTTTCCCCTGTACTGCCTAGCCCCATCACATAGGAAAGGCTTAGTAAACAATTGTTCAATTAAACTGCCAAGTACATAATAGAAACTTGGTACTTTCCAGAATGTTAGCCATTGTTGCTGGATCCTATGCTTCACCTAACTTCCAAAAAGCAACAGTCTACTAATAAACTTGACTTCCAAAGCCTCTTCACTTCTGTTTTGCCCATGGGGGACCCTTAGGGGCTCTCTTAGGGGATTTTCCTAAGAAAGAGACCTTGGACATCCTAGAGCCCGTAAGAAGTCATCCTACTGCTTGTTTTTGAACCTATGGAGGAGCTACACTTCCCATCCTCTGCAGTAACCAGCTCTGGAAATTTACCTAATATTTGACACAGATGGAATCGAGAAAAGCCAGGGTCAAAGGCATGTAGAACAAGTACCAAGCCTCTAGGGTGGCTGAGACCAGCACATTGTAGGCTTTTATCACCCAGCCTTCTCTGCATCATGCCTCTGCACCTCCCACCAGGATGCTCTCCAACCTGTGCCCTACACACGTCTTTTGTGGTGTGATTTATAGCACTTCCTTCCTCCAGCATGCCTCTTCCCACTACTTCGTCCATTCCTATCCGTGCTTCAAAGATCACCTCCAGGAATCATTTCCCGACTGTTCCATCCCTCTCTAATCTTTGTCTCTTCGTTTTTAACTCAAAGCAGAATTTAAACCATAACTATGTGTAGCCTCTCATCAGTCATTGACGCTTCATGCCCATATTCCAAGTCCCCACAAGTAGACTGAGCATCCTTTGCAAGTAATAACAATGCTTTCTATTCTTCCCTCCCCAACGCCAGTAGCCAGGTCATTGCTCAACGAACCCAAAGATGCAGGATATCTTCAAACCAAAGTTTCTGATGCTGCAATACTCAGGGTGCTCCACCCTGGTAGGCATGGGAAGTGCCCTTTCCATCAAAGCCAAGAGCCATCATCATCCCATTGGCTTTCCTACATTTTCTCTAACCAGATTATCCTTCTCCCACAGAACACAGAATCCTCCACAGAGGCCCAGATGGACGCTTGGCCCCAGCTCTTCAACTAATTGCTCTCATCCTCTTCCGAAACAAAGTAAGGAATTATCTTTGCCAAAGCAGTATAGTCCTGGAAAAACATTAGTGGTGACTCATGCAGGGATGGGGGTGAGGGGCAGAGAAGAATGGGAGAAAGAAAAGGGAGAGCATACAGGCTGGTTATGGAGCCACAGAATGAGGCACATTAGCCAATTTTGCCAATTATGCAGCTGAAGCAATTAAATAAACTCACAATGGTAGGAGGAAGTGTAAACAAAGCCCACAACACTACCCTGTGGGCCAAAAGAAAAACAAGCTTGGCTGCTGTGGTGGGAAGTCATGCCTTCATCTCTCCAGCATCCCTTTCTCCCTTTACCGCTGATAGTAGAATTCCTCTACATGGGGAACCTATCCCATGCATTGGGGGTTGGGCTCACCTCTTGGTGAGGTGGGCACTGTACCAAGATTAGCTGAGAGTGCCTTCTGCCAACCTCATTGGTTAACTCCAGGGTGGGTGTAGACCCTAACTGAGCTGATTAGAACCATGCCTGAGAGTGGAAATAGAAATACGGAAAGAAGTCAGTTCCTCCTCCTTTTGGACTGTGAACTTTGAAGATGCCAGCTTGGACTACCAGTAGCCATCCCTCGTCCCACACGGAGAAAGTCTGCCCAAGAATAAAGGCAAAATGCCGAGGGGAGCAGAGCAGAGGGGTGGAGAAAATGTGGAGCTCAGGTGCTTCACCTGAGCCCTAGGTCCAGCCATGCCTTAGCCCTGGGACAAAAACCTCCTCTTGCCCTCTAATTAGAGATGGACTTCTAAATATATTTTGTTCTGTTTCTGTGAAACAGTGACCCAACCAATGTAGCCACCGAGACCGGGAGTTGATATTCCACGGGGGGAAGGATGCCAAACATCAGCGACATCTATAAAACAGTATCACCCCCAAATTTTACTGAAGCAATTCAACAATTTGGCTGAACTTTCAGCCTCCTGCACAGTAGAAGCAACCTATCAAACTGTACTTAAACCAACGAAAGAGAACCATAAGGCTCAGAGAAGAATGCTGAAAGGGGAATTCTCTCAGTCTTCCCCTAAAATCTAATCTAATCTAAGCCTCTGGCTGGAAGTGCAGCCCCAATTTGACCAGAGACCTACCATGAGCTTCTGTGCACTCCAGTCCTGAACCTGAACATCTTCTGAAAGGCCCTCACCTAAGCCCTGAGTCAGCTTTTTTAAGGGCCTGCCTGGATGCTGACCACCATGTGAGAATTCCCACAACCACTTTCCAGCCAGAGATGTCACCAAGTCACTCTCTTGATGGCCTCCCAACGCATTGCTCTTCTCTCATCTCCCAGGCAGAATGCCAATGAGGCATCCACAGCTCCCTGGAGGGCCAGCAACAACTTCTTAATTAAAGGAAAGATCTATACCTTCAAAGAGATTTACACAGGGACCTAATCTTCCAGTAGTGGGCACTCACACACACAGCAGAGGGTGTCTGGGCAGCCCTGTCATCAATGCAAAACTGCTCCAGTATTGCCTTGCATACTCTCCACTGGAAGGCCCTGCAGGCCTGGAGGTAGAGTACAATTCACCCACCGGTGCCACCAATACACGGTGGTAGTAGAATGCTGATTCTACATGGGACTTCGAGTGAAGTCAGAAGGTAAGGGAGCCTGAGAAAGACAAAAAGACAAGCCATTTTCTCTGGGAGCTGATCCTTGGAGTTCAGTTTGGGACGCCGCATTCTCTTTCACAACCACAAACTAGAGCCAACATAGAGGTTTTCAATCCTGGATATAAACTAGAATCACGGGTAGCATTAAAATTTTTTGATGCCTGAACCCCACCTACACCAAAATCAGAATTTTCAGAGGAATCACTCCAGGCAGGATTGAGAACCACTGAGCCAAGAACATCATTCTTCATCCACTTCCTGTCCCTTCCAAGGTACCCTCAGCACAAGTGGTCCAGAGAAACCAAAGATGACATCAGGGTCCCCCTTCCTCATTCCTCTCTCTGCTTCCTGGAGACACAAGCTTCCAGTTGGCATTAAGCAGGACTTCACCCAGAGCTGAAGATCCTTGAAGCCAAAGTGCCAGGGAAAAGAAAACAAGCCCTCCAGATCCTTCTGTAGGACAATGACCTTTTTTTAATATGTTTTATTGTTTTATTTTATTTTCAGGGGGGGGACTAATTAGGTTTTTTAAATTTATTTTTATGTATTTATTTTTTAACACAGATGAGCACCATCACTGAGCTATACCCTCCCCCTGCCCCAGGACATGACTACTGAATGGACATCTTAGAGGGATGAACGGATGGGCAGAAGCGCTGAGTGGAGAGTGGGCTTAGTGCTCGGTCACCCCGCCCCTAGGCATAGCAGACTGGATGGGTGGGCCAGACAGACTCTTCCCTGACATTGGAACACAGTTCCTATAGCCAAACTCAGTTGCTGTTTAAATGGCAGAAATATTTGGACCCATGTGTAGAGGGAATTAAGCAACTGAGAGAGAGAAGGGAGCAGACAACAGTAAGAAGCAGGAATGAGCCAGAATGAGGAAAGTTACTCCTTCTCTTGGTGCCTTTCAGGCTCTTGCTTCAGCCTGTCTGGAAGCCCAGCAGCCATCCCTGTCTTGGGCTTCAAGAAACGCCCCCAGCGGTGAGCAAGGAAACCAATGTCAGAGTCTCCTGACTGAACACACACCCCAGCTCTCTGCCCTCCTCACCACGGGGGCCGTTTAGCACAGTGGAAAGAAAGAATCTGGCTCCAGAGTCCAGATAAGGGCTTTCCCTGGAGAGACCCTGGGCACATTTCTTAACTTGTCTAAGCCTCAGTTTACATAGCTACAAAATGGAGGCTTGGTAAACATGAAAGGAGTTAGTACAAGTCACAGTCTCCAGATGGTGCCTGGCATGTTAGCCCTTGAATACATTCCAGTGAAAGTCATATTTTACTTCTCTCTAGGATCAAGTACTCTTTCCTTTCCAGTCCTAGGAAGGAAAACATATTGTCCAATAACCCAGTGGGTAAGTACACTGGCTTCCCTGGGAGTATATGGTGGTGTCTTACAGTTTGTAACTCTACACAGCTCTACAGTGAAATCATATCACCAATAGGTCAAAGATCTCAACGTTTAGAGTCGAATTATATAAGTCATGACCCTGGCCCTCAGGAGCCTCGCCTCCTGGTTGGAAAAATCAGGTATGCACAAGAAAAGGAAAAATCAGAATGAATTCCCAGTGACACCGTAGATGGTAAATACCAAGGCTGAGGGGCGCGGGAGTGGGTTGGCTGAGAACAGTCACTGAAAATAGCAGGCCTGACCAGCCTGGTCCTGGAGGCTTCACAGAGGAGCTGGGTTGCGAGTCACCACGCTGCATGATGCCAGGCCCAGCAAGGTGGCCACAGTGCCCCTTGGCCACAAGCCACACCATTCCTCCTGGGAGAAACTGCAGATGCTGCTGAAAGGCGACTTCCACCGTGTTAAGATTTCTAAGGATTATACTTCCACTGAGGCCCACCAGATCTGATTTTTATTTTTATTTTTTAATTTAATTCTTTTTTTTTTATTAAAGTGTAGTTTATTTACAATGTTAGTTTCAGGTGTACAGCAAAGTGATTCAGTTATACATATATATACATATTTTTTTTCTTTACAGATTCTTTTCCATTTTATGTTATGACAAGAAATTGAATATAGTTCCCTGTGCTCTACAGGAGGTCCTTGTTGTTTGTTTTACACACAGCAATGTGTATCTGTTAATCCCAGACTCCTAATTTATCCCTCCTTCAAGGTCTGATTTTTAGATGAGGAGGTTTGGGTTTGCAGTTAACCGAAAACCACTGTCTGTTTTGCTCCTGGAGGTGGAGCGGATTTGGCCACGCCCATGCTCCCGCCCCCAGGCCACCTGCAGACAGTTCCCACGGCGGCTGGCTTCCTGTGTCTCTGGGTGCACGCTCTGCCATTGGGCCTTGCTCAGCCATGCCCAGGGAAGCTGTGAGTGCCAGCGAGTCAACATCCCAGGTGCACCTCTCCCCAGTGAAGGATGAGAGTTCTTGACAAAAATCCCCATACTCTCTCCCCTCTTTGTGAGGGGCAAGACCAATTCCGAGGTGTCTTCCACACAGTTTCTCAGAGTCTCCAGCAGGGCTGAGCCCCCGCAGCCCACAGAGGCTCCCACTCACTAGCTCACCCTTTCTTGGGTCTCCTCCGTTCCCTGTCTCACTTCCCTAACTCCTCATGGTGGTGCCTGAGACCACCTCCCAAATGAACTGCTGGCATCAAATCCTCATCTCAGGATCTATTTTTAGAGGAACCCAACCTGAGCCAAGAGGGGAGCAGACCCTAATGGCCCGGTGGGGTGTCGGTTACTCTGAGAAAACATCTCAACGACCCTCAGGTGAGCTTCTCCTGGTGCAGTCTGCAGCGTTTGCTCCTGCCTCCCTCCTGGGTGGTTTCTGATTGTGTTTCTTCCTGTTCTCTGCTAGTCAACAACATTTGGTGCTGCTTAAGAGGTCTCTGGACCTGCAAATGAATTAGCAATATTTCCTAGATGTTTTTCTGTTAAGCATCTTCATGGGGGTTTTATGTTTGGTACTACACTTGAACCAAAAGAACTATTAGTCATAGAGAAGAGAAGGCAGCCAAGTCCCTGAACAGACCCCTCCTAGCCCCACTCAGTGATTCATTGGGGAGAAAGTGGAGCCCAAGTTTATGAGGATTGAAAATCCTTACAGGTAAATAAACTGGCCAGTTTGCCTGCTTAGCATGTGAGTGCTAGTGAACAGGAGCAAGCCATTAGCCTGGTGGCTGCAGCAACCCAGCTCCCTAATGAGTGGAGACCCCACAGCCCAGCTACCAGGGTGGGAAAGGTCAGGATGTTGGCTCAAGGGTGGTGAGACAGGAGAGATGGCCGATCCCATCCTGGGGATGGATGTGATTCCCTGGGCAAGACTCTGTTGGTGGATTTCAACTCTGGTTCAGTAAATGCCATCCCCCTTTGAAGACAAGAATGACAGGGACTCAGAAGTAGCCACATTGACACGAAAAATCAACCCTGCCTCCTGGATGTACTCAGCCGTGCTCAGAAGTATTTTGCTCCCAGGACAAGAAAAGAGGAGAACATGATGAATCTGGGGGCACAGGGTTCACAGGTCACCCAGGGACTCAGACCCTGAGACTGGGTCTGTTTCCTTCCCCCTGTTGCATCTACGTATGTGCAGAAGAAGGTTGAAGCCAGGAGGGCTTGAGGTGGGAAATAAGGACACCCCTCGAATCATGCCAGGATCTCCAAGTCTGCCAACCTTAGAAGGAAGTAGGGAAGGGGAAGAGAAGGGAAAGCAGAGGGGGAAGTCAGAGGAAAGCAGCTGAGGAGACAGCAGAAGTAAAGCCATCCAAAGGGCAGAATCCCTTCCGAGCAGATACTAATCAGAACTGGCGGTCCCTTCATTCCACAAATCCCAACTGAGCGCCTGGCCCATCTCTGAGCCACGTGCTGGGAATATGAGGTCAACGCAGTGCATCCCCTCGAGCGTCCTACCAAGAAGAAAAGAAGATTTTGAGACAAAAAATAAAGTCAATAAATGTCAAAGGAGGGTCATCTAAGTGGAATTATCGGGAACACGGAACAAATGCTGCAGGGAGTAATCTCTTCCCGCTGTGAGGCAAGTTCCCCAGAGTCTCAGAATGAGGGCGCAGAAAATGAGGAATGAGCAGGACTCAGCCAGAAGGAGGCTGGGAGAGGGGGATTTTCCAGGCAGAGGAAAGGCATGGACAAAGGGTCTCAAGGCCAGAAAGTATGGCTTCTCTGAAGTCGCCAAGAAAATGCAAGTGAGAGGATGGGCGAGAGCACTGGGGAGGCCGAGAGAGGCTTAAACGTGTCTGGTTAAACTGCAGACAGATTCAACGAAAGAGGGAATCAGGGAATGAACATTTCAGCTGTGAAACTTACTCAGAATGCCACAGAGAGAAGCCAGATGGGGAATATGAAGGAGAAGTTAAGGGGGCGTGAAAGAAAGAGCAAGAAGTAAGGAAGAGAGATGATGGGAGAAAGGCGATCTCCAAAGACATGACAGCGGGGAATTCGCCAGGATTAAAGAACGATTCCTCAGATTGAAAAAGCATTAGTCATGCGCCAGATAAATTTCAGTCGTTTCAGAATTGCTAACCCCTACCCTTGGGAGAAGCCAATTTACCAATTAGAGTATTACGTTTGGTGCAATTCTTTTGGCCTTTTTTTAGCTAGATAAAGTATCCACTGCTTTTCCAAGGTAACTTGGGTCAGCTTCTTCCTTCCCCACACTCCACAGTGTAATTATGGGATTAAATACACTTAGATTTAATTTGTTCCAGGCCCTATTCCGACTCTCTCCTTAACACATGCACACACACACACACGCACTTGGTTGGTTTTTTTAATTTACAGACAATAAAATATATTCTTTGTAGTTTGCAGTTCTATCATTTTGGCAAGTGCACTGTCATGTGCCCACCACCACTGTTCCACACACAACACACCTACCTACGGTTTGGGGACTATACTAATGGTCCCCGTTTTACATATGAGGAAACAGAGGCACATAGGGGAAAGTAACTATGCCTGAGGTCGCCCAGCTAGTTCTCATCGAGCTGTGCTTTTGCTTGGGTGATCCTGGCCCCAGAATACCAGCTCAAACTCCCTGTGCTACACTGTCTTGGATTTCCACATCCAGACCAAGTCTACGAGAACATGTGATCGCCAGAAACCCTGTCACCAAGGGGTCCCAAATGTGTATCTGCTGGAATCCTCAGTCACAGGCCCTGCTAGGGGCAAGTGGAAAGCTTGGCCTAACTTTCTTGGGGGGAAAAAGTCATTAGGACAAAAGTGGCACCTTCTTCAAACTGTCAAATAGTTTGGGATTGGGTAGCTTGAAGGGGACAGGTTTTAACCTCAGGCTCAAGATTTGCTGAGGATGAGTTTAATCCTCCAGCCTGTGACCCTTTGAAATCTCAGATCTCATCTTATCCAGTTCTATATCCCTAGTACTTAGTACATGGCAGGTGTTGAAGCAAAATTTATTGGGTGAATGTACACATGAGTAAATAAAAGATAATAAATTTAAATATCAAGAGGTACCAGAGAAGAGCTCGAGCCACAGGACATGATCCCTCTTTCAACCGACATTCAACATCCTTCCTCATCATATGAGAAGACTTACACAGTCCTCCCAGTGTTACGAACAATGTCTCAGGCATGACGGTCCCCACACTTGTAGTGCAGCAGAGGCCGCAGACGTGCCTGAGCTGCTAGCCAAATCATGGATAATGATGTGGGGCTTAGTGCTTCTCTGTAGTTTCTTTGCAGTGTTTCTTCTAGCCACATGGAACTATGTGGTGATGCAAGGCAAAATGAAGCCAACACATGGATGGATAATGGGTGAAAGATGAATGGATGGATGGATGGATGGATGGATAGATGGATGGATGGGTGTATGTATGTATGGATGGATGGATGGATGGATGGATACATGGGTGGATGGATGGATAAATGAATCGACCAAAAGACTGCGCTACATTTAAGAGCTACACTTACATACCTCTTGAGGACAGAATTTTTTATTCTCCTTTATTGCCGTACCCCTAGGCCTAACACATTGCTTCACACACTATAGTTTCTCAATAAATGTGTGCTGAATAAAAGAGGAATGAGAAGGAAGTGGCTGACAAGCAGCCTGCCTGTGCCAAATGCTAAGAGAGGTAGTGTTCAGAGCTTGTCCATATACTCATATAAATTTGACTCCTGTGTCTCAGCTTCTCTAACAGGTTTTACTAATGCTGATGAGGATAATTAGAAGGCATCCCCTCCTAGGCTGATTTTGTTCACACAGCCTACATGAGTTAGGAATACCTAGAAGTTAAACAGGCTTTCTAAACCCAGTAGAAGTACTCAGAGCAGAGGGGGCATGACTTTCCCAAGGGTCCCTCAGAAGATGTGCTTGGATACCATCAACTGTCTTCATGGCACCCTCAAGAGCCTACAGGCAATGATGCTCAGAGGCACAGTGCTCCTTACATAGTCAGAAAATAAAACATTGCTAACAACATCCAGGGAGACCCTCAATAGAGGAAGCTGGACTGAAAGAGCATGGAAAGGCAAGCAGCCAATAGTCTGTGGTGGCAGATGTTCTGGGCTTGACAATGTGAAACAGAGAATCATATTTTTAATGTGCATCACTTTCCTTTTGTCATGTCGGGTTCTGGGAAGGGGAGGGCATGTTCCCCAGTCCACTCTGCAGCACAGTCTTCCATTCAATAATTGCTTATGCAGGATCATGCTTATTGAGTCAACAAGAACATCACACTGTCCTTGAAATCGGTGTGAATATGCTTGACTTAAAAATAACTGGAGTGTTGCTTGGTCCTCTGGGCATTCCCTGAAGAGCTCCTGCCAAGGAGAAGCTCTGCTCTTCAGGGATAAGAATTTATAAGGGACTGAGTTTTATACATCATAAAATTATGCCCGCAGAAGCAAGCTTTTCTCTCTAGGACACATAAGACCACAACGAATAGCCCAGCTTTGAATAGAGTTCTCCATCCTGCAAATGCTGAGTCTCTGAATCTACAAATGAGGATTTGAGACACCCTACTTGTCATGGTGGGGTAGGGCTTTGTTAGCAAAACCCAGTTCCACGGTTTTATCCAACCCTTCGGGCGCACACCCATGAATCACTGATGCCAACTCTGGAGAGACTGTCCACTGTAGAACCTGGTATGCTTCTCATGGAGTTGTCCTGAGGATTCTCCATCACTCAGTTTCTCATCCTCCACCAGAGGAACCTTTGCTTCCCTGGTCCCTCAGAAAGACAAGGCCCTCTCAGAACAGTAGACAGCTCTGGGGCTCAGGGAACACAGAGCTTGTTCACAAGCACTAAACTCACCACTGAACACACAAAGAGCCAGGAAGTCTGCCTCGAAGTTTGCTGAGGTCTTGCCCTGTCACCGTCTGCTTCCCTGGGCAGATGGCATGACAGTGTAGTTAGGTTGTGCCGGTCATTCTCTGTCCTTCTCTGCTCCAGGAACTGCATCCCCAGGGCTAGCAGCTGCCTTACAATGGGCTCACCCAGTGCAGGCACTGCCGGATTATCCTTCCCCTCCCTGTCTTTGCTTTGGGCCACATTGTGGAGCAGGGCTGCCTCTCTCCACACCTCAGCCCCTGCCAGGTGGCTACTTCTCCACTCACAGCTTTCATTGGGTTCCAAAAAGACCATCCTCTCCCCTTGACCCTTCAAGCCTAGAGATGGTGGGAGCTTCCTGCTCTTGCTCATCTCTTGGTACCTCAGCATCCTCTGTCGATTCTCATAACCCTGCCCATTGCTCTGTAAGTCTCCACTTCATCAAATCATCCAAGAGGACTTGTGTTTCCTGGCAGGGCTCTGGCAGGTAAACAGATGTGACGGAAAGGGTGTTAATCTTGGATTAAGAGAAACTGGGTTCTAGATGCTGCTCTGCTTCTGAGTCACCGTGTGACCTTGACCAGACCACTTCACCTCTCTGGACCACAGCTCCTACCTCATCGTCGGGCTCTGCGCAGGGAAGCGCAGACCACCCTCTGGGCCTCCCCCTTCACACAAACAAGCCCTGCACCCCCTGGCACCCTTCCAGGACCCCGAGGCTCTGAAGGCCAAGCCAGAACCACGAGTCATTCTGGTTCTTTCAGTGACTTTGATATTTGAGAAGCAGAGATTAGATGGTCTTCTCTGGGGAATTAACACAATGGTTAGGACAGCAACTCACTCAAAAGGGGCTGTCTGGGGTTCACAAGGGACTCAGGCAGGGAAGCCAGTTGCACCAGACATCGGCCCCTCCTGAGGCGAGGAGGCTGGCCTTTCCCCTGTATCCTCACGTGGTCTGCCACGCCTGTGGGCTGCAGGTGGTCAGCGATCTGCGAGGAGATGCCCACTCCTCCGAGGGCAGGTCTCAGGAAGGGCACAGCTGTGCACCCTCGTGGTCAACACTCACAGCCATTGGCTCCAGACGGACCTGCGTGGGGCATCAGCAGCGGGCGCAGCACTGACCCTCCTGTTTCCACAGCACTTTATGACTTTCCAAGTGCTTTCCCAAAAATCATCCTCTCCCTTGACCATTTGGCAAGGACATTTGACAATTACACTCAATAAGTAATGGACAGTGTGTTCAGGGAAAGTGAGTCACAGAGGTATTTCTCAAAGTTGCACAGCTAACTAGGGGGGAGCCGCAACCACAATCCAAGCCTTAGGTATCTTTTATGGAACCATATATTTGATTTGTGTAGATGATTATACCAAATTACTAGCTTTAAGGACTTTGCATTTGGAATGCGGCCAGCTCGCATGTTTCTATTCATGATGAAAAGCACGTCCCCTGGCTGTGCTCCATAATGTCACAGGCTTACCAGGAAATAAAGACAACCCTCTGGGAACCTTGGCCTCTTATCCCTACTTTCCCACATGCTTTTGTGAACGTTGTCTCACACAGGTGGGGCCGTTTGGGCCAAAGTCACACAGCTGTTTGGCCCCCTCAAGTCAGCTCTAGAGCCCACATCCCTTGATTCGAAGTCTGGTTCTGATTCTACCTCCTTTTGATGCTTCAGTCATTCAACAAACATGTACTGAATCCTAGCATGGGCTGGGCCTGGGACTGGGTGAAGGAACAGTGGCAAACAAGACCCAGCTCCTGCCCTTAGAAATGTTTAGATTCTGGTGAGAAAATTGATGCATGAACCACTGTGGAGGCCCACGGGGATTTCTGTGGGGAAGGTGTGGGCCCCAGTGTGCTGGGAGCACCAGAGGAGGAGCCCCCCAGTCCTTCACGGGGGACACTACACAGAGGAGCAGGGGAAGAGCTGACATTTAAAGGCCTGAGGTTGAGCTGGCCTCCACCAGGAGTGGTGCTGCAGGAGGAAACACGGTTCTTGGGCCCAGAAGGAGCTACATGGGCAAAGGCATGAGTGAGCATGGCACGGCCAGGCAGCTCAGCGTGGCAGGAGCCCCACGAGCAAGGCTGTAATGGACCCACACAGGTCATCAGGAGCCCAGGGAAGGAGGGCTCTCCCCAAGTCCACATAGAGATCAGTGATTTCCGGGGGTGGGGGGCCACCATGACACTGGGAATCATCAAAGTTATCAAAGGATTTCAAAGGAAGCCACAGCAATTTATTCTTGGCAAGACCCGTGTGATGGCTACCCAACCTGGGAGCGTGGTACCCGATGACTTCCAAGAGCCTCTCACCAACAAGGACAAAAAGCAACAACAACAACAAACAACAAGAGTAATAATACCACAGCAGCTGTCTAGCCTGCCCGGCACCAGCATGAGCCCTCCCAGGGTTAAGAGAACAGGGTCAGAGTTGTACTGCAACATCTGTTTGACTCGCCTTGCTCTGAGAGATGAAGATGTGAACGTGCTTTAAAAGCAGAACCAGTCCACTCTCACGGCCAGTCAGGCGCAGCTCCTGAAGGAAGCTGCTCTGAGCCGAGAGGGTGAACTCATCCCTCCGGGTGTCCTGTCCCCTGGCAGGGCACCCATCCCACTCTGTCTGGCGTGGCTGAGGGTTTCCTGAGTTCTGTGACTGGGCTCCTCGGCGAGCCTGGGGCTTCTGGGGCCAGAGAATACAGCTGTACCTTCACAAGACCGAGCGCCACACCGTATACATTGAGGGTGTGCAGTAAACAAAGGCTTACAAAGGCAGCCTCCTCCCCTCCCGGACACAGCGATGCAGTACAAGAAGTGCGTGCGCTTCCTGACAGCTTGTCTGTCTGTTCGTCTCCCCAGGAGGGACAGCAATTGATTCCCTGGCATCTTACCCTCCCTGTGATCAATTTCTCCTGGCATTTGTCAGACACTAACACCTCGTTTGTGGCCCTCTGAGGGCCAGTTCTGTTCTTAGAGTCTGAGCACAGCTCATTTGAAGAGAGGTGCCTTTTTTCCCCCTCCACTTCTCAGTGGAAAAAAAATCAAGATAAAGGAGACCAGAGAGAAGAGGGGCAGAGACCCAAGAACACAGCTGCAGCATCTCAAGTGACAGCGAGGGTCACAGAAGCCACAGTTAGCAGCTTCCTGCATGGTGACTCTCTTTTGATAAAAAGCTGTGGCTTTCTCCCCTTTTCCTGACAGAGCCCAGCATTACACGTCAGGGAGCCAGAACCATAGAAGCTGAAGGTTTTTTCATCTCCAAGAGTCTCCCGTCCTCTGCCAGTAGCCAAGGAAGGGGTTATCAAACCATAAATTCTTAGTAGCCAATAGTTCAGAAATAAATTAATTTAGCAGATCCTGCTGATAATTTGGCCCTGGAAAAGCAGAACTAAGGTAAGCCCTACGGGGAGGGTGAGGCTCCAGTTGGGTAAAAGATCAGAAGGGAGAGATTTTCAACTCACCCTGTCTAAGCACCTATCCCATGCCAAATGCGTAACACACGCGATCCATTTTCACGGCAATCCTTGTAAGAACAGGTGCCATTATCTCCACTGACAGATTTAGGCCGATGTACTTGGCCAAGGTCGTAATGGCGAGGATAGGGCAGGTGTGGACTTGATCCCCTGCTAGTGAGCAAAGAGTCCTATGGGGAGATTTTCAAAACAGTTCTCCTGGCCCCATCCGAGAGATCCTGATGCATCAGTGTGGGTAGGAGTCCAGGAATCTGCATTTTTAAAAACTGAAGTATAGTTGATTTACAATGTTGTGTTAGTTTCTGGTGTACAGCATAGTGATTCAGCTATATATATATACACACACACACACACATATATTCTTTTTCATTATAGGTCATTACAAGTTATTGAATAGAGTTCCCTGTGCTATACAGTAGGAACTTGTTGTTTATCTATTCTATATATCATTGTGTGTATCTGCTAGTCCCAAACTCCTAATTTATCCCTCTCTTACTTTCCCCTTTGGTAACCATAAGTTTTTTTCTATGTCTGTCTTTCTGTTTTGTAAATAAGCTCATTTGTGTCTTTTTTTTTAGATTCCACATATAAGTGATATGATATTTGTCTTTATCTGTCTTACTTCACTTACTATGGTAATCTCTAGGTCCATCCACGTTGATGTAAATGGCATTATTTCATTCTTTTAATGGCTGAGTAATATTCCAGTATGTATGTGTGTGCGCGCGCACGCACGCGCATGGGTGTACACATACTACATCTTCTATACAGGAATCTGCACTTTCAACCAGCACCTCAAGGTGACTCTGATGTTGTGGATGTCAGGTGGTGGTCTGTAACCTGAGCCAGGTTAGAAGCCCATCTCTGGGAGGCTGAACAAGTCACTTAAGCTATCAAAGCCCCAGCTCCTCCCTCTGAGGATGATGCAGTGCTCACCTCACGGCTTTGCTGTGAGGCTTACAGGGAGCGACACAGGAAAGTGCTGGGCACAGGTTCACCCCTGACATCCAGGGGGCCGAGGACAAGACTAGAAGCAGGGGCCCCCTGGCGTGCAGCTCACTGCCCTTTACTTCCCACCCAGATTCTTTTCTACACCTTTAGGATCTTGTCAAGTGGGGACATCCCAGAATGCATCCCAAACTTTGTCCACATCCCCTGAAAACAGGGCCCTTTGGGCCTAGGGTTGTGCAAACTAGCAGCATGATCTGACCTCAGGAATATGGAATCAGGGAAGAGGCCTGCCCAAGTGGGCAGGAAATTCTAGAGTTCCCGGTACCTTCCCAGAATGAAGGCTTTTGATGGGCACGTTCCATTGGTCCACAGACACCCCACCTCTTGGGGAGGGCGCAGCAGGAGGACAGCCAGTGCAGGGCCCTCTAAAGGGGCCCCAGCAGCCCAGGTCTGAAGGCAGGGGATCTAGTGCACAGCAACACTATGTCATACCCTTGAAAGTTGCTGAGAGGGTAGATCTTAAATGTTCTCACCACCAAAAAGAGTTGGGAATTATGGGACGTGATGGAGGTGTCACCTAAGCTAAGGAGTTAATCGCATGACAATAAATATATGTATCACATCCACACATTGTACACTTTAAACTTATACAATAGTATACGTCAATCGTATCTCAGTAAAGCTGGGACGGGGCAACAATCCTACTTGGCAAAGGGTTAGCACATTCAAAGGGCCCCAAAGTCACATCGCTATTGCCAGCCCTGACAGTGGCATCGGTCTTGGTGCCTCTAGTGTTGAGCTCACGCTCTTCTGTGCCCCAAATGTGAAGCCACAGGCAGAGGCCCATGGCACCACTCACAGTGACACAGTGTAGGTCATGGGGATCCAGGGATGCTGAAGCCTTTTCTCAAGGGAGGTGCAGAAAGGAAACGTGTGTAAAGCACCCAGCTCCAGTGTGGCTCTTAGAACCCATCACTGCCTTCTCTTCTGTGCTCTTTCGTCCTCTCAGTATCCCTGTGGGGAGGATGGCAGGGAGACAATCCCCGTTTTATGGATGAGAAACTGGGAAGTGAGAGAATTATCACCATTTTGGTATTGATCACTCTTTGTCTTTTAAGGTTTGGAGTTAGATGGACCTGAATTCAAATCCTGGCTCTGACACCAGGACCTGGGGTGGATTATTCACTTCCTCCAGCCTCAGCTTCCTCATCTGTGAGATGGAGAAATACATGCTCCAAGTATTATGGAAACTGAAGTCACTAATATATGAAAACCAACTAACACAGAGCCTAGCAAATACTGAGCGCTCAGTGAGTGTAACTTACCTTGTATGATCTCCCTCGTTGGGGAACAGGGCTCATCCATCTGACTGAGCGGCAAGGCCCTGGAGAAGGGCTAAGACCCCTCTAGGGCGGAGCACAGGGGACTCAGCAAGCACTGGATAAGTGCGGGAAGAATGAGTAACATAATTTAAAACAAATGAGAAGGAGAGAAGAAAGAATGGCCCACAAAGCCCACGATGCACTAACCCAAGCAATGTCGAATCAACCAAGCTGCCAGGAGAAAGGGCAGGGCAGAAAACCCTTAACCCAGAGCCCTAACTGCTTCCGAGACACACCGATTGTAGGCCAGGCCTGACTCAGGCTCCAGTGAGGCTGGGGGGGGTGGTGTGAGAAGGCTCGAGAAGGATCTGGGAACGCGGCTAACATTCAGTGACTCATTTTCAAAAGCCACCAAGCTAAACTGGAAGCATATAGTGGATCGCATGGATAATATACAATTTGACTGTGCATATGCATATGTTTATTCAGTTTCCTTGGACAGTTTGACAATCCCCTCGGGACCCACTTTATGACAGGAAAGCTATTTTCAGACAGAGATGTTAGGAAACCAAGTCCCTGCTGTGGACCTTGGCGTGCACCCCTGGGGCTCAGTGGACTGGGTGGGTCTTCCCCTCAGCTCCTCCAAAATGACCTGGGCATGGCCTCCCTTTGCCTCATTCAGAGCAAGGCTAGGAGCCTAAGCCAGGAAAAAGTTCCCAGAAGAGAGATGGGTCATGGAGGACGAGGGCCAGAAAACTGGAAGAAAGATCAAGTCTTTGAAGGAATCTGGAGAATGAAGTGACTTTATCTCCACAACAAATCCATTTAGGCAGCACACACATTCATCCTCTTTCAGTCTACTTTTGAAAAATAGCCATATTAGCCCTGGAAAAGAATGACTGGGATAACGCTCAAGTGATTCAAACACGACCCGCATTTCCAGTGCATTTTCCGGATTTGAAGCAAGGCTGAGCGAAGGTGAAAAGTAAGTCAGAACTGAGGGCTTAGAAAAATAACAGAAGTCCCACCCAGCCAAAAGGAGGCTTGTCCCACCCTAACTCTCTCAAATGCCCCAGGGGATCTCCTTAAGCGTGAGCCTATGGACTCCACACCTCCCCAGCCCACATCTATAGTCCTCGATACTCTGAGCATCTGTTGGAATCACCGACAATGAAAGTGTCCGACTGTGATCCGTTCCAGGAGGCTCCTGCTTCTCTGTTCACAAGAAGTGAGGTACACAGCCAGGCCTTCTTCCCTTGGTAGGCTGCAGGGCTCCCAATCCCCCTCTAACTCTTCCTCTCTGGGATGCCCCTGTCTGCCAGCCCCTCCCACACACAGAGCATCCATGCCCCCAGCCAGCCCCATCCATGAGCTCCCTCTGGGCTTCGCCTCCAATCAAGTTTTTGGATCCTTCCCCCAAGACATGCCAAGATGCAGTCTGGGGGACCTGAGGGAAGGACGGAAGAAGAGAAAGGAGGAAGGAATTCAGAGAGCAAGGGAGGGAAGGAGGAAGGAGAGGGGGAAGGAAAAAACCATTTCTTGAGCGTCCTCCAAACAGCTCCATGAAGTGATCCATCTTATGCCCTGATTTACAGAGAAGGGAGCGAAAGCCCAGAGAGATTACATAACTTTCAAGGTCACACCTGATCAGTGCAAGAGCTGAGAGTTTAATGCATGACTTCCTGGCTCCAAAGTTCACATCCTATATATTTTCCTGAAGGGTCAAAAATGAATTCATTTCTGCGATTCTTAAAAAAATAGTCAATTTCCTGGGAATACAAAAATCATCCAACCACAGAGAGTGATTCCAAACTCACCACGCTTTCTGTCACACATGCTGCACCCAGCCGGACCCAAACTGAGGACGTCTGGTGGACCAAGGTCACGGTAACCCTGTCTCCACACTGGGAGTCGCAAGGAATTTCCGAGCTGCTTGTCACAGTACCCTGAGCCCTCTGGTGCGTCTGGAAAAGACCAAACTTTCCCAGAAAGATTCATTTTCCCCTCCTTTTTCAGGAATTCCATGGAAAAGTAGGCCACAGGTAGCCTTGATACATATCCCAGGGCTTGGATTTCATAAAAGTAGACAAGATTCCAACCTCCTCAGGGTCTAATTAAAACTCTGAGGCCCCGGTAGCCACCCCACATGGCACTCTGTTATATAAATGTGTGTAGCTATAAATAGATTAATATTCATGTGTACTTTGTTTCATTTTAAATCTATTATATCAAAACATATGCATTTTGTTTTGTTTCAAAATCTATGTTATCACATATAGGTTTGTGGATACAGATGTAGATATAAAGCAAAACATACATGGGATGGAGGGTATAGCTCAGTGGTTGAGCGCATGCCTGGCACGCATGAGGTCCTGGGCTCAGTTCCCAATACTTCCATTAAATAAGTAAATGAATAAGCCTAATTACCTCCCCCGCACAAAAAATACACATGGAGTTCTGGTTGGGGTGCCTCTGTCTGGCTGACACGTTAGCATGTATTTAGGTGTATTTAGGCTGCCTGTGGACCAAGTCAACGCCATACTACCTAAAGCTTTCTTCCCAAGAAAATAACAAGAAGGGCAGGAAGATGGATGGAAGAAAGCCGCTTCATCGCACAGAAGAACATGCATCCTGGTACATCTGTACCTCTTCTTAACTTTCTGGGTGCCCAGGAAGTCTATCGATATTTAAATCAAGGCATGGAACTCCTGGGTCCTCTCTCAGAAACCGTTTTATCCTGGCTCACTTTCTGAACACAAGCTGCCCAGCGTCTGGATGGGAAAAGCCCAAGTGAGAGGCGCCCTCACAGACAAGAGACGTGGGGTCTCCACTGGTGTCCCCATCCCTCTCATTAAAGGAGCCAGAGCTCACACATAGTCACTCTGACTGTGACTCCAGCTTGTTTTCATAATTGAAGAAAACTGCATTCATGATGTTCCAGGCCCCTTAGAGGCCCACACACACAATATGGTTTCCCTACAGTAAGACCCCGACGCTGTGACTTCGGCACGAGCTGAAGAGAAACAATGAAGACAGGTAGCACCGGGTGACTGTATAGACTGCTAACGAGCTTGGGATTTCTCTTCACGGGATGTTCATTTTTAATTCAGACTGTGTTACTTGAGTATATCACTTTCTCTGTAATAAGAACCTCCCTCTCCATCACTCACTTTCCTGGTGCGGATACAAACTCAATAAATTCACCTCCTCAGATGCTTCCCTCCCCTCACCTCTACATCCACTTCCACACCCACACCGCCCAGTACCTTAAGGAAATACATATGCGGAAGTAGCACTGGAAGGCGCCAATGTGAAAAAGCAGGTGTGTGACAGGTGTATCTGATATGGAAGGTACAGAACACTTTATCCCGATAGAGAGGAGTCAGACGTGACAGAGGTAGGAAGCTGATTCTCAACCCAGGCTGGTGATGGGTGGGGATAAAAGACTTGAAAAATCAACAGGAGTTAAGATGAAAAGAGGAGAATGGAAGAAGAGTTGGTTGATCTAAGGCCGGCTAGATTTAAGAGGATGCAGGTCGAAGACTTTGCCTGAAGCCTCTGTGGCTCTCCAGGCTAGCCAACGGGGCAGCAGAGAGAACGTCTCCCAGATAGATACAGGAAACAATGCAGGACTGATCTCACAGTGTCTCCAAATTTAAATATCGCCCACCCTAAACATTCTCGACTTAGAATCAAGTTAAGTTGTACAGCAAATGGGCAGTCTTGGTATCACCGCTGTATGACCAATGCCTGTGGGTCCAAGACACCCTCTGAGGGAGCATAAAGGAAGACTCTAGGCTCAGAGTTTAGTCTAGCTTACCATGACCTCCTGCCAAATGTCTTGGACTTGGCAACTTTCCTGTCCTACCTGGAGAGAGTGGCAGAATTCTCCCTCAAAACTGGATTCCTTGGCCTAATTTGAAACCACGTGTTTGTGTGTATATGTGTATGTTTCCTCTAATCTAGACTCCAGTGAAACAAAGTAAGCCCACTAGGGGGGTGATTTCCTGAGAGGACAAGCCAGGAAAAAGGGACGGACAGATCTTGCATTGGGAGCAGCCAGGGGCACCACAATGTGGGAAAAGGAGACTGTCCCCCTACTTGTTACCCTCAAGCAGTGGCCTTTTCATGAGAAATCAGGTCTCTTAGGCAGGGGACCCTAACACCTGCTTCTCTCTCCAGCTTGAAAACTTCTAAGCAGCTCAGGAACAACCCCTCCCAGAGAATGTGCACTTCCAGCTGAGCCAAGCAAGGAGAGAGCCGCAGGACAGACATCCTGCCATCAACAACAGGCCGCCTTGCTTCTCCAGGGGCTCCAGGCCCAGGCAACCGACATGCAAATGAGCCTGGCAACGTCCCAGAACCACTGAAACGGATGACAGGTGTGAGTAATGAGCCATGAGGAGGAACAGGAAAGGCCAGGGCAGTTCACTCAACAGAGGAAGAGACAAAATGAAGGTGCCTCTTTCAAGGGGATGTGAGCAAGGAACATCTTCTTGTTCCCGTGAAAGTCAAAGATGGAGGGTAACACCTTTTTCCAGTAGCTACTGTGACTCCAAAAGATGTGCTTGGATTTACAGCAAGAACCATGTAGAGGTTCACGTCCTTTACCCAGAAATACCATTCCAAGGATTTGTTTCTAAAAAAAAGTCAGCAAACTAAAACAAAAAGGATATTATATGGCAAAAAGACATCAATTATGGTATTATCTAGAATGGCCCAAACCTGGAAATAATCTGCCAACTAAATGGAAGTGGGTTAGTCATAGTGGTTTGTATTTGCATTAAAGACCATTATCCAGTCGTAAAAATGACAAGTTACGGAGATTGCATTAAAATATGCACTCATGTTTATGATGTCATTTAAGGTTGAAAATGGTTTCTATATATTGAGCACATGCAATGAGCTCAGCACTGTTACGCAGTTTGCGTGACTACCTCCTTTTCATCCTCATGGAACCCTGTGGGTGGGGAGGGTGCTATTACTGTCCTTGTCATAGAGATGAGAAAATGGAGACAAAGTTGCTTAGTAATTTTCCAAAGTTCACAGTTAGCAAAGCAAGCCAGGATTCACATATAAGCTGACTGACATCAAAGCCATTTCTCCTTATTCAGTGTGCCACGAAAGCCCTAGACCTCAGAGGATAATAAGATAACAAGCAAAGTTTATGTGTCTAAGTATATGTACGAAATAATGTAGGACTGAAATATAGATATTCATATTTCATCTATTTTATGTATTTATGAAAATAGGAGAAATAACAGGATAAATGGAAAACAAGTAACAAGATGGTAAATTTAATTCCAATCATATTGATAAAAACAGTAAATGTAAAAAGCAATGTACTATTTGTTGTAAGTTAAATGTAAATAGTCTAAATGGTCCAATTATAAGGAAGAGATCATCAAATTGATAAAAATAAGTAAGATCTAACTATACACTGAGAAACTCACTTTAAAGGCAAAGGTCTACGTAAGTTAAAAGAGGAAGGGTGCCCCCCCAAAAAAGTTTATTTCTATATATTAACAACAAACAATTGGAAATTAAAATTTTTTAATACCATTACAATAGCATTAAAGAAAAAAGAGTATTTAGGAATAAATCTAATAAAATATTTGCAATATCTGTATGCTGAGAACCACCAACTTTTACTAAGATAAATTAAAGACTGAAACACACGGATTAGAAGATGAATATTGTTTAGATGTCATTGCTCAACAAAATAACCTGTGGATTAAATGTTATGCCAATCTAAATCCCAGTGGGGTTTTGTATAGAAATTGGCGAGATGATTCTAAAATTTATATTGATGTGGAAAGAAAGGACTTAGAAGACCCAAAACAATTTTGGAAAAGAGTAACAAAGTTGGAGGACACACATTAACAGATTTCAAAATTCACTCTAGAGCCACAGAAATCAAAAGTGTGGTGATGGCATAAGAATAAACATACAGATGAATAAAGCAAAAAGAGTTCAACTGATTCTTAACAAAGATTCCATGTTAATTCAATAGAAAAGGGAGAATATTTTCAACAAATGATACTTAAACAGTTGGATATCAATAGACAGACAGAAAAAGAAAGATTCCCAACCCCTATCTCACACCATATACATAGATAATACAAGAGCTAAAACAATAACATTTCTTGAAGAAAAGACAAAATTGTATGACTATAGATTACTCAAGACTTCCTAGATAGGACCAAAAAAGCATGAACCATGAAAAAAAATGTATGATAAACTGGACTTCACCAAAATTAAAAACTTCCATTCTTCAAAAGACTATTATGAAAATTAAAAGAAAAGCAACAATTGGGTGAAAATGTTTGAAAAACATGTATCTCAGCAAAAAATTATGAATACAGAATATATTTTTAAAAAACTTTTACAACTCAATACGAAAAAAAGCAGTGAGAATGCGCACATAATTTAAACAGATAGTTCACCAAAAATGTTTACAAGAAGTCAATAAGCACATGAAAAGATGCTCACATCACTCACCTGTAGCTAAAATTTAAAGGACTGACAGCACCAAGTGTTAACAAGGGTGTGGAGCAACTGGAATCCTCATACATTGCTAGTGGAAATGCAAAATGATACTGCCACTTTAGAAAGCAATATGGCAACTTCTCATGTTTAACATATACTTACTATGCAACTCAGAAATCTCACTCCTAGTTATTTACCCAAGCAAAATAAAACCTACGTCCATTCAGAAACCTGCATGTGAATGCACACAGCAGTTCATTTATAATAGCTGAAAATTGCAAACAACTGTCCTTCATCTAGAAAATAGAATAACTGATTTTAGTATAGCTCTCCAGTAGAATATTATTCAGCAACTAAAAAGAGAACTACTGATACATGCAACAACATGAATGAATCTCAAAAGCATTATGTTAACTGACAGAAGCTAGACACAAAAACTCCATACAGTATGATTACATGTCACTCACATTCTGCAAAGGATAAAACTCTAGGGACAGAAGACAAATCAGTGGTTATTGGGCTCAGAATGTGGAAAGAAAACTGATTGCAAAGCGACACAGGAAACTTTGGGGAAGTAACGAAAATATTCTGTATCTTTTTTTATGATTTAATGAATCAAATGATTTATTGACATACAAATAAATATTTTATTATAAAATATGTTTTTATGCAAAATATGAATGACTCTCAGACACATAATAAAAGAAGACAAACACTTTAAAAAAAAGACATTTTAAGATTCCACGTCTAACAAAGTACAAAACCAAAGTTAATCTATGCTCTTAGTAGTCATAATGGTTGTTATCCTTGAAAAAGAATGGCACAGAAATGGGGGCAAGAGGAATACAGATGCTCTGTTCATTGATTTGGGTGCTAATTACATGGATACGTTTAATTTCTAAAAAAAATTATCAACCTATAAGCTTCTGTGCACTTAAATTTAATAATGATTATTTCAAAAAATTTTAAAATCAGAGCATATTCAACTAAAATACAGAAATCACAATGAAAAACCTAAAAAAACCCACAAAACATTTAATTTCATAAACAAGAAACTATCACTTTATTTTTTTAAGATTTTACAATTGTTGTAAAGTTACACAATTAATGTAAAAATGTTGTAAAAATTCAAATAGAGACATATATTCTGTATCTATATTGTTGTGGTGGCTACAGGACTGTATACATGTGACAAAACTCATCAAATTGTAAACTTTACAAGAGTGAATTTTGTTGTATGTAAATTATGCCTCAATAAACCTACATTTAAAAGAAGTGATGGAGTTTGTCAGGCATGTTAAATATAAACACCATTTTACTTTATAGCAAATAAAATAGACATGAGAAGGACTTTTTCTTTTTCTTTTTCTTTTCTTTCCTTTTCTTTCTTTTTCTTTCCTTTTCTTTTCTTTTCTTTTCTTTTTTTGGCCTAGCTTGGAACTCCCTTGAACCTCCTGAATTATTAGCCTCTGGGCTAACACTCAAACTTTGGACAAAGTAGTTTGCTGTCCACAGAAACCTCTCTGCTTTGCCTTCTTTGAAGAGGCTCAGAAGATCCATATTTCTTTAAATGGCACTTACTAATCTACTGAGCAATGTGTTAACTGTAAGTAAATCACAAGCATGTAGACTTAAAAGCTCCTTGAAACAGAGACTAACATTTAAAAGGGACAAAAGAGAAAAAAAATTTAAGTAGCATATGTGGCAACTGAACCAGGAAATTATGATACCAGAGAATAACAGGACTGTTCCACAGAGTCCCCACACCCTGCCTCTCTCAGCTCACCCTGGATGAGAGGAGACCCATCACCTACAGTTTCTTGTTGGGGATCATGGTGACGTTGATGACAGCAGCGGTAGCACAGGGCCAGGTTATACCCTGAGCACTCAGCAAATTTGCACTATGAATTTGTTACATATTCTCACTCAGAGCACAAGACAGCCCCACGAGTAAGCACTCTAATTATCCCACTTTACAGAGGAGGAAAATGAAGCACAAAGATTTTAGGTAACTTGCTCAAGTTCACAAAGATCCTAAGTAACACCGCTGTTGTGACTGTTAATTTTATGTATTGACTTGACGGGACCACAGGTTGCTCTGACAGTTGGCCAAACATTATCCTGGGTGTGTCTGGGAGAGTGTTTCTGGATGAGATGAACATTTGAATCGTAGACTAAGAAAGGGGATTGTCCTCCTCTAACATGGGTAAGTCTCAGCCTGACTACTGAAGACCTGGGTGGAACAAAACGGCTGAGTAAGAGAAATTTGGTCTTTTCCAGACTTGGGAATATCGACTCTTCTTGGGTCTCAATCCTGCAAACTTTCAGATTGGAACTTACATCATTGACTCTCCTAGGTTTCCAGCTTGTGGACTATAGATCTTGAGATATCTCAGTCTCCAAAATCATGAATCAATTCCTTCTAATATAGAAATTTACTAGAAAGAGTTGACACATGAGATGTCCCAAGACTGATAGAGATGATAGAAATAGATGATAGATAGATAGATAGATACATACATACATAGATACATAGATAGATACATAGATACATAGATAGATAGATAGATACATAGATAATCTATTGATTCTATTTCTCTGGAGAACTCTAATACAGCTTGTCTCTGAATCTATGTATCTCTGACTCCAAAGCAAGAACTCTTAACAATGCAGCAATTCTTAAACTACAATACATTAATGAAAAATCCACTTCTTTTCCTAAAAGCTGAGTATCTTCTCCAGATTCTAGGATGCCCAGTTTTGTTGTTGTTGTTGTTGTTGTTTTACATCTATCCTTTACTTTCCATAGCTTCCAAAACTCAAACATAAAATGCCTTGGATGTCCTAAATCCCAAGCTAGGACTTATAATTTCTCATCCATTTGTAATAACTTCACAGTTCTCCCTGAGTCCCAAGTCCCAATAAAATGAGGGCTTCCAGTTCAATTTGAACTTTTTGTCCAAAGCAAGCATATATTGGGGAATCAAGTACTGAGACAGAAGGCAAAGTGGCTAAGGGGTAAGTGATTGAGATCTAGGACAACACAAAATTATGGTAAACCTGAAAAATAACTCCCATTTACCACCTCTAGGCTCTATGACCTATAATCATATCCTCCAATCTCCATCCTTAACATCAAGATCTACATGAAGGCAGGAGAAGAATAGGGATTAGAAAAATGCCCAGGAAATGAACCAGGAAGAAAGACCAGGATCTCTGATACAATGAGAGAGAACAAAATGAAACATTTTCATCTCAACCAGATCCTCCCAGAGTGGCTCCTCCAGCCTTTAACAGTAGGGATCTATTACCTGTGAATATACCTGGTCCTTCTAAGAGGGCCTATTTCTGGACAATGCCACTCCTTAGGTCAGATGCTTACACCCTACTGGATAATGCTGTACCTTCTTTGAAATACCTAAAATGAGCAACTGAATTTGTAAAATGTTTTACAGTTCTTATTCTTGTATGATCTCATTGTCCCTGTTCTATGGCCATGTGACTAGCTCTGGCCAAACAGTTGTGAGCAGAAGTAATGTGTCATTTCCAGGCCAAAGCATTATATTGCTGTACAGGATGTTCCCTCTGCTGGAAAACTGCAGTGTTTGGGACGGGCTGCTCCACCATCAGCCTGAGTCTCAAAAAGGAGAATCCTGAAGCCAAGTTCCCAGAAGATGTGCAATGGGCATGTGATGTGAGTTGTTACAGCTGCTGAGATTTGAGGGTTGTTTATTATTGCAGCAAAACAGAGACTATCTTAAATGGTACAAGTAGTTAAAACTACTTCTTTTATGCCTCAAAAGGTATATTCATGAATTAGATGAGCTAGTTCTTGATGATCCTTCTGAACCATTCATGAGTTTTAGAACTTGATCAAATCTCTTGTCAGGTTTGGTATGTCTAGTCTGAAATACCCTAGCACTTAGAGGCCACCCTGATTAACTTCCTCCACCATTATCACCACCTAGCCCACTCATACACACACACACACACACACACACACACACACACACACACTCTCTCTCTCTCTCTCATGCACTCCCACATACACACTTTCTCCTCCATTTAATGGTGCCAGCTTGGCAACCTGGTACCTTCCTTGTTGCATTGGTTGAAAGTGACTTCACAGAGCTACAGGAAGGATTTAACATAAAAGAAGTGTCTAGAGAGAGTGGCCCCTTTCCTTTTACAACTATGTGGCTGAAGATGGGAAAACAGAGCAGATGGGGCTTGGACTGTTGAACCGGATGAAGCAAGATAAATTGCAGGAACTGTGAGATGAGCCCTGGAGTCAAGGACAGAGAAGGAATAACACTGTGGAGATTTAAACAAGTTCCTAATCAGGAAAATCATCAGATATTCCCAAATTAGGCTGCCCATCAGAACCCAAGCTAATGCTTGTTAAAATACAGTTGCTTCAGCCTCATCCTTGATGTTCTGAATCCAAATCCCTAGTGATAAGAACGGGGAATATGACATTTTAGTGATCCTGCAGCAGATTCTGATGGTGAGCCAGATTCGTGGCCTACTGGATTAGGTGAACTATGAAGCCCCTTCTAATTTTGAAATCTCATGGTCTATATGTAAAGCCAGGGATATAAGGAATCAGTGTCCCCAGATATGAAAACAAATGCTAGTTTGTGCTCAATACTATAGAGCTACAGTCATCAAGACAGCATGGTATTGGCACAAAAACAGACACATAGACCAATGGAACAGAACAGAGAGCCCAGAGATGAACCCACAAACTTTTGGTCAAACTAATCTTCGACAAAGGAGGCAAGAACATACAATGGAATAAAGACAGTCTCTTCAGCAAATGGTGTTGGGAAAACTAGACAGCAGTATGTAAATCAATGAAGCTAGAACACTCTCTTACACCATACACAAAAATAAACTCAAAATGGATCAAAAACTTAAACATAAGACAAGATACAATAAACCTCCTAGAAGAAAACATAGGCAAAACATTATCTGACATACATCTCAAAAATTTTCTCCTAGGACAGTCTACCCAAGCAATAGAAATAAAAGCAAGAATAACCAAATGGGACTTAATGAAACTTACAAGCTTCTGCACAGCAAAGGAAACCAAAGTAAAACAAAACGATAACCTACAGAATGGGAGAAAATTTTTGCAAATGAAAACAACAAAGGCTTGATCTCTAGAATATATAAGCAGCTCATATGACTTAATAAGAAAAAAACAAACAACCCAATCCAAAAATGGGCAGAAGACCTAAACAAGCAATTCTCCAAGGAAGACATACAAATAATCAATAAGCACATGAAAAAATGCTCAACATCACTAATTATCAGAGAAATGCAAATCAAAACTACAATGAGGTATCACCTCACATCAGTTAGAATGGCCATCATTCAAAAATCTACAAATGAAAAATGCTGGAGAGGCTGTGGAGAAAAGGGAGCCCTCCTACACTGCTGGTGGGAATGCAGTTTGGTGCAGCCACTGTGGAAAACAGTATGGCGATTCCTCAAAAGACTAGGAATAGACTTACTGTATGACCCAGGAATCCCGCTCCTGGGCATATATCCAGAAGGAACCCTATTTCAGGATGACAGCTGCACCCAAATGTTCATAGCAACACTATTTACAATAGACAAGACATGGAGACAGCCTAAATGTCCATCAACAGATGACTGGATAAAGAAGAAGTTGTATATTTATACAATGGAATACTATTCAGCCATAAAAACCAACAACATAACGCCACTTGCAGCAACATGGATGTTCCTGGAGAACGTCATTCTAAGTGAAGTAAGCCAGAAAGAGAAAGAAAAATACCATATGAGATTGCTCATATGTGGAATCTAAAAAAACAAAACAAAACAAAACATAAATACAAAAGAGAAACAGACTTATAGACATAGAATACAAACTTGTGGTTGCCAAGGGGGTGGGGGGTGGGAAGGGACAGACTGGGATTTCAAAATGTAGAATAGATAAACAAGATTATACTGTATAGCACAGGGAAATACATACAAGATCTTATGGTAGCTCACAGAGAAAAAAATGTGACAATGAATATATATATGTTCATGTATAATTGAAAAATTGTGCTCTACACTGGAATTTGACACAACATTGTAAAATGATTATAACTCAATAAAATATGTTAAAAAGAAAAAGGTATAAAGAATTTTAAAAAATGGTAGTCTGTGCTCAGATAAACCTTTGTTCATTAGGTGAACTAATGAGAGGCTTTGCCAAATGTGAATGGTAAAATGTTTGGAGAAAGGATAACAAAAATGGCCAGGGTTATGAGACAGGAGGGAAGGGGCAGAGCACAACCATTAAAGAATGACACAGCAATTGAGGATATGAGATACACTGGTTAGAATGACTGTCAGAAGACTCAATGGCCAGCAGACCTGAGCCTCATCATACAGGGTAAACCGTAAGTCAAATCTTCTGCCATCTTGGGCTGAGTTGGTTCTAAACAGTTTACGTCATATCCTCAATTGCTGTGTCATTCGTTTGATGGTTGTGCCCTGCCCTCGTCCCTCCTGTCTCAGTTAGACATGAGGGGGAACTTCCAGTGATGAAGACAGTCTGCCAGAAACTAAGCTAGGCTGCATGTGGTAAGTAACCTGCACGCCTTCAACTGGCCATATCCTCTAGTTGAGCCAGGGTTGGCTTCACATGTGTGTGACATGTGCACTCACAGAGGGACTCACTTTCAGAAGGGGTCCATGCTTGATTTACGCTTTACGGCTGCTATCTTGCAATTCTTCCTAATTTTTTCACTGAATGTGAATTTTGTAAGCAAAGTCTGATGAGACGACGGAGGATGCGTGGAAGCAGAGAGGAGACGCCAGGCAGCAATGCAGGCCAGGGGCAGTCCAGGATGTCACGGGACCCTGAGAGGGGAGCCAAGGCTGGGACCTGAGCCCAGGTGGGTGGCGGCAAAGGCAGCGGCAGCAGCCCCAGCAGTGGGAGGCCAGCCTGCCCGTCAGTCCCCGGAGCTCAGCCCTGTGACATCTGCACAAATGGGAACTGTCTGTCCTGAGCGCCAGGACAGGAACTGCTGGTGCTTAGGCAGTAAACTCTGTCAGTAAATTATTACAAAATAAAAATGTACACGTGGACATCGCAATAAAGCATATCCAGGAGTTATTAGGATTCTTCAAAGAATGCGTTTTGAAAATTGCTGCGAAACAGCAAAGCAAACAGACATAGCCTTAGAAATAGAAATTGAATGTAAAAGCTGTCACATTCAACAGAAAAGAAGCTTTGAAGCTTAAATGAACCAATCTTAAGAAGAAGAACAGCATTTAAGTTAATTTGTCCTTGTATGAAGGAAGACAACAGACTATATGAACAAGCATTTTCAATTACACACAAATTTCATTAAACCACTTTCAGTTGCTCACAGAATCTCTACAAGTTATAGGAAACACCAGAGACGACATTAAAATGCCATTGTGAAATTTTACATTTAAAATGAAATGCAAACACAACAAACTAATTTGTATGAAGAGTTAAATCTTTTTAGAAAGCCCATTAGACAAGAGTCATCTGCTCTAGATATACTGGTCTATATTTCAAAATAATTTTTTAGAAGTTTATCCTAATACTATTTTTCCAATAAGATATTCTTAACACTTAGTAACAGTCGGATCAGCAGAAAGATCCTTCTCGAAATTTAAAATTATCAAAAATGATTTGTGATCTTATACTTGCAAAGAGCAATTCACACTGCTTTCAATTATATCAACTAAAAATAAAATTGCTTAAAGTATAAATTTTCATAAATCTGATAAAGAGATTTCCAGAAATGAGAACCAGAAAATCTTATGGTCAATCAAGATAGCACATTGACAAAGTATTATTATTTTTTTTATCATAGTATATAAAACTATAACAACAAACCTATTTCTTTTACTATTTATGTGTTGTTACTCATACATTACAATTACACCATTATCTTTTAAAAGGAAAAGTTTTCTATTTTAATACCTTTAACTGTACTTTTTCTTTTGTAACAGAGGCTCCACGTTCTCATTTTGCATTTGGCAAATTCAATGGTGCCACCACCCTGATCAGAGGGGAACTATTTGAGGCTTTGCTGGAAACTTCAGGATGGGCCTGAGATCCTCATCCTGCCAAAGGTTTTTAGCAATTCCACCAAGTACAAGAGAGTACAGTATACCCTGGAACCCAGAAACCAGGAACTTTATAGCAGCTACATTCTCAGTGTCTACATTCTTAGGCATTCTAGGCTATCCTTGACTTTGGGTTTCTCCTTTTGTACTAAAGGCCCTCGTCTTCTGAAACAGAAGGAGCTGTATTTCAAGCTTTCACCCAATGATTCATGGTCTCAGCATCTTTAAACAAAAGCAGGGCAGGGAGGGGGGAAGCATCAGTCTTCTTTGAATTTGGGCCAGTGTTATCAAATGCAAAATACTCCACAGCCAACTGATTTCCCCTGGCTTTGTAGATAAACAACAAGATGACCTTTTATGTCAGAAAGGAACAGTGAAATTTCTATTTCCATGTGGAATGTTGGGTTTGAAACCAAATTTCTCTGGATTTCTTCTCAAGATAAAAACCCTCAAAGTTCCCCAATAAATGCAAATTATGGGATTCCTGCAGCCAATCCAGATGTTCAGACAAATGGTCTTGCCTCTTTCCTGAACAAAATATTACAATCACATCCTTAAGAACGTTTCCCCGCAGGATGGAAATCCCCCCTTTCCCTGCAGTGTTGCCTCCTGGGGCTCCTGAGAAGTGCTGCTCTGGCCAGTGGCTGGGAAATTGAAGGCAGGACAAGCCCTTGCTCTCCTTCCAGCCATGTCAGAAGGAACTGACGCCATGTCCCTGACTCCTTTCTGGGAAGAGGGGAGCAGGGAATTCATTTTTCCCAGCGGGGAAAAAGGGAGCCATTGTCCAGTCTTTGCAGAACTTTTAATCCATCTTCTCTTCTTTTCTTATTCCCTAAGTTCTATAAGAGTAAAATCCTGATTCCTAGGCCACCTCAATCTGGGGATAAACCAAGATGGCTGTGAGAGTCATGTTCCCACCCTCCTTTAAAAAAAAAAGACCCTGCTGTCCCCGCCAGCCTTAACATTCAGGGGGTTCTGGTTATTCTTTTTACAGGATTTCTTTAAATAACAACTCTTCGGGGGTAAACTTAAAATAGAACTTGAGTTACAAAATTTTGGCTTAACATGCAATCTTCCAAGACTAGGTCAAGTACATGCGATAAGGGGTCCACACATGATTGTTTTGCTTTTAATCTCTTGCAAAAGTTTTAGTTCTGCAATAAAAATGCTGAGAAAAAAGCTACTTTTAAAAAACTTTGTTGGATTCTGTTTAATTTGCTTTTAAAATAGCCGTGTTATAAACGCTCTTTGTCAGAGTTCAAAACGCAGAGGGAGCTTTCTGCCAAACTATCCAGTAGGGGAGAGAGAGAGACCTTGACCTTGGGGATATGAGAAGGAATGGAAAAAAGTGGACTAAGTGACAGTGTGTCTGTCTCTGATCCTTGACATCCATCCCATCTCTACCTGCATTATCAATACCAACATCACAGCAAGTCCACCAAAGCAACAAGCTTCTACGTTCTCACCAGCACTAGCAGTTTAGCAGTGAATCAGGCACTGTTGGAGGTACAATGCCCACCTATGAATTTGCCAGAGGGAAGTGGATTCTAGACTGATAACAAGCACTGCCGTGACCATGTGAATCCACACAGCCAGACACAGGAACCGTGCTTGGCCCAGAGCAGCCATGTAGTATCTATTTATTGAGTGAGTCAATAAGTGGCCTTTACCAACTAGTTAAAGATATCAGAAACATGGACAAATTCTACCAAAATTTGGATTGGAAGAGCAACACATGAGTGGGCCAGACAAGAGCTATGTCAACTCAAAGGAAACAGAGAGTGAGCTCGGGAGGTGCTTTAGAAGGAGGACAAAGCTAAGAACTTCACCCAAAGGCAATTCCAGACAGACTTTCATCTGCTCTCTTGTCACGCTGAGAGGGGGGATGACGATGCTACCTCTGGGACTGTGATGAGGACGACTTCATGGGTGATCCTACTTTATAGATATGAAACAAATGGCTCTGGTTGAGGGGGGGGTCCCCTCAGCATTAGAATTCCCTGTTCACTCTCGGTGCCTAAGTGTGGCAAGGCCTCATCCTCCCGAGGCTTAGAAGCCACAACAAAATCATGACAAAACTGCTCCCTTTGTAAAGAGCTGGGAAACGTACATGGCATAAGAAACTGTCTTCAGAGCTACCACTCCTACAGACTCACAGGTGGTAAAAAAGAGGAAGATGAAGGAAAAGAGCTTTCCCTCCCATCCACAGCTGAGCAGAGGAGGCTGCCAATGAAGTCCAAGCAGCACCAAGGGTGGCCCGGGGAGTGATGCTCTGGCCAGTGGCTGGGGAATGTGAAAGCAGGGCAATGGCTGGAGGATGAACCTTCTGAACCGGCTTTCCTGAGGACGGCTCCTTGACCAAGCCAGAAAATTACTGTTCATGAATCATAGTAATTGTTCTCTGCTTTTATTTATACCCCCACCTTTTTTTTTCCACTTGAGTAGTTAATAAACCATTTTAAATGAGTAATTTTAAAAGTATATGAGGCTGTCATGTCACATACTAGCTGGGTACCCAAGCAAGCAGTCCATTCACCAAAAATATCTCCAGTAGGAGCTGTGTCACCCAGCGTCATCCCTGCACTCTTAAACATACTCGCCACGCCAAAGCCAGACCTTCACATAGAGACCGTAAAACATTCACACATCAACCCCCTCCTCCACGCACACACGCACACGCGTGCACACACACACACTGCATGAATTATTTTATGCCTCATTTAAGCTGTTCATTTGTTTACAATAACCAAGATGACACAGGGAAACTGGAAGAAAATTGGGAACTGGACCATCCTTCCATACTCCTCTCACAGTACAGCCCACATGAACTGAAATTCCAAAGGCAAAGCAGTTACTTCCCTTAAGAGAGGAAATGGTGGCTTGCTCTTTTAAGTAGAGAAACAGCTGCTTTATAGTCTTTTTCCTAGTCATCTGACTTCTAATCTCTATTTTCTTTATGCCAAAAGTTGTCATCTTTGCATAACAGGGGAAGTAAGGTAGAGGGTTGATAAGCCTTATATTTCAGGAAAAGAAATTTAGTCTCTTCCAATGAAATTTTACCTGCGTAACTGCCGGCTGCCACTTATGTGTACTTAGTGCTGCGTTACCTCCAACTTCATGAAAAGATATGAAAGTTCAGTTTATGTAGAGACATAAAACCCTAGGATTCTAAAATAAGAAGAACTTAAGGGGTCCTCTAAGGCTGATTATTCATCCTATTAAAATGATTAGCCCTGGGTTCCTTAAAACAACAAGCTCCTTGTGTGTCTTTAAGGTGGAATTTAATTACAAAAATTGAAACCCACATAAGGACGCTCACTTTTCCAGGAATATGCCTACTATACATAATTAAGTGGACCTATAACATTATTTGCTTTATCTTGTGAGCGCTATAATGCAAAAGGATAAAATACAAGATGAAAGTTGCGTGGTCATATTACCATGAAGAAAAGTGTGGTGGTTCCTGCTATCGAGCCTGCTCCCTCCCTGGGGCCTCTCACTGCTCCTCCTTCTCCCCAGGACACTTTCTTCCCCAGAATATGAATATGTGACTCTTCACTTCATGCAGGTCTCTGCTCATATGTTCTCAGAGAAATTTCCCTGGTCGTTCCAGCTAATAAAGTTGTCCCCACATCCCTCCTCTCCCCAGTACTGCCTTATTTCTCGTCACCAGCCTTATCAACCACCCGACTTATCGGAGCTCTTCATTCATCACTCCCAACTGAAGCGTAAGCTCCATGGAGACAGGGCTGTTTCTCTGTTCTGTTCTCTAGTGATATTTCCTGCATCTAGAACCATGCCTGGCACACATATACGTTAAAGAGCACTGAGTGAGTGAGTGAAGGAACAAGCTAGCAGAGGAGTACTTGGACATGCCTGCAGCAGACGCTGGAGGACCTTCAGAATCTTCTCACGCTGCCGCACATCTGTGATGGTCTCAAATGTGACATTCCTGCAATGTGAAGGGACTCTCCCCCTTGACAACTCTCTCCTGGATGGTGGTGGGTACAGAACGGGCCGTGTGATCCTTCTGCCCTCTATTATTTCACTCATCGGGTTAAATGATTAACCATCTTCCCTCCCTGTTTCCTTGGCTATTCAAAAAACACACTTGCTATGTGCCAGACAATGTGTAGAACAAACAGGGAATGACTAAGCAGTGAAGTAAGAGCCAGGATGAGAGCGAGTGTCAGGGAAGAAAATGTGAGCCAAGCAGGGACCATGTTCTGAAGGATGAATCAGGTTCGCCAGCCAAGGATGGAGAAACGGGCATTCCAGGAGGAGGAAACAAAAGAGTTATTACAATAGCAGAAATGATGAAAGGAAAGAAACTAGCTAAGAGATAAGACAAAGAAGGGGAAGAACTATAAATGAAATTTCAGTTCCTTGTGCTGGGTTAACAGAAAGTCTTTTGTAAGGGTCTAGCCCCTAAT
The DNA here is from genome assembly GCF_048564905.1 of Vicugna pacos. Lineage (NCBI taxonomy): Eukaryota > Metazoa > Chordata > Mammalia > Artiodactyla > Camelidae > Vicugna > Vicugna pacos. The sequence goes on along the minus strand of NC_132997.1, from coordinate 84,915,266 downwards.
TCCCTTAACCCAAACACAGACTGTTCTGCAATGATCCCTGTTGGTCTCATATGCATAGCAGCCTGTCCAGGCCATAACTGCTGGAAGCCCTCACAAAAGGCTGGACAGTTGATGTCCCAGGCCGTGGAAGGGACAGAAACTGCTGTCTGAGCAACCAGTCCTGAAAACTGTCTGATGAAGATAAGCCTCACCTGGCAGACTCCCTAGACTTTCATAACCATGAATTTGATGATAACCTTGGTAGAGATCATCTGCCTGGTTTCATTTACTGGTCTGCGAACAAAGAGGCAAGAAATGATACAGAGAGTCATTTGGGCACTCAGGTCCCCTGCAGCTCAACTCAGACCTGAACACACTCAGCCCATAGTTTTACGCCTGCCTTTATAAAGAGACCCTATAGATGACTAGAGAAACCTATCCTGTATCAGACATGCTACCCAGTGCTCTTGAGGACAGCGTCTCAATTAGACCTGACAGTAGCTGGAGTGAGGTTGGTAACGCATCCCTACCTTACAGGTAAGCAAGCAGAGGCTCTGAAGAGGTACCATGACCCTCCCAAGAGTACATAACTGCTGAGTAAAGAAGCTGAGAGCCTCGATGTGCCTGACATCCAAAGAACCTGCTTTTCCCACTTGTATCTGGTCCCCTGGACAACAAGATATCTTTCTAAAGCCAGGGATATTTATTCATCAAGATGCAAAGTCAGGATATGATTTGAGAGAATGGATGCAAGTGCAGTTGTCAGAGAGGACACCACAGTTGTCCTCACAGAGCCCCAGAGCCGTACTTCCCACAGCTCAGTGTCCCCCAGGCTCCCCATCTGCCAATGCCTCCTCAGCACCTAGGCCAAGTCCTAGGGTCTGACTCCATCCCTGGCCTTGTTCTTCAGCCAAAATATACAGCATCCAAATAAAACAATGTTCCCAAGGAGTTTTTAATGATGAGGGAAATGGTTTTGAAACAAAGTGAGTGAAACAGAGCCAATACAAAATTGAGACATTTATAAGCTTTTTTTTCTTTTTCTCTTTTTGAAAAAATACTCTCTGCCTCTTCCATCGCTCTGAAATTTGTAGGAATGAAGAAGTGTGCCTTGATAGAGTAACTGGTGGGGGGCACATGCCCTCTTACTATAAACAACTAGATAGTTGGAAAACTACATACACAATGGTTTCCAAATATTGAACAACAGTCATTACAGGGCTATGATCTCTGAAAAAATGAAAAGTAGATAAACCCTGGGTTTGCTCTAGCTCTTGACCAGAGAACTTCACAGACCATAGATGGGGAGGGAAACCCAAGCAGGCTGACAGCCTTGCTAGGCTGAGGAAACAGAGATCTGAATTTGAGTGGGCTGAGACAGCTGGACTTGGTGGAGGAAAAATTCCAGAGAAGAGAGCTATGCAGAGAAAGAGCTTCAGAAAGCTCATAAGAGTCCCCTTCCGTTTGCTGCCAAATACGAAGGTGTGCATTCACAGGGTAAAACTCCCCAAAGCCAGTAACATAATGGCCAGGGATCTGTAAACTAAACATTTTGACAACTGAAAGAAACTTCAGTTCTGGCCAGCCAGAGTAGTGACGCATCATTGGTCACCATTCAGTTAGAGAGTCCAGAAGGACCATGCCCTAGCAGTGGGGCTAAACCAGATCTAGAGGAAGGGCTTCTATAGACTTGCCCTAGCAAAACTGAAAACAAGCCTCGGAAGGACTGGGCTGTTCCCCAGCAACAACACTCCCTGCCAGAACAAAGCCTCATTAAATTGTACTCATTAAAGGAAAATAAAACAAAACAACAAGGAATGTTATGGACTGATCTGTGTTCCCCTCAAATTCATATGTTGAAGCCCTACCCCCATTCAGTGTGGCTGCATTTGGAGATAGAGCCTTTTAAGAGATAATTAAACTTAAATGAGATCATAAGCCCTAATCTGATATGACTAGTGTCCTCATAAGAAAAGGAAGAGACATCAGGAAGCAAATATACAAAGGAAAGGCCGTGTGACTCAACTGGAGAAAATGAGTTGAATGAAACAGATCCAGAAATGATGGAAATGGTAGGTAAGATTTTTTTAAAAACATCTATTATAAACACACTCAAGAATAAAGAATAACATGAATGCAATAAGTGCAGATATTCAAAACATGAAAAAAGAACCAAATGGAACTTATGGACATGAAAAATATATCAAAAATGAAAATTTTTATGAATGTAATTATATTAGTATTCTCCAGAGAAACAGAACCAATTGGAGATGATAGATAGGTAGGTAGGGAGGGAGGTAGGTAGGTAGGTAGGTAGGTAGATAGATAGATAGATAGATAGATAGATAGATAGATAGATAGATATTGATTTAAGGCATTGCCTTGCATAATTATGGAGACAGGCAAGTCTAATACCTGTAGGGTGGACCGGTAGCCTAGAGACCCAAGGAAAAGCCAATGTTCCAGTTCAGGTTTAAGGCTGCCTCCTGTCAGAATTCCTTCTTGCTCAGGGGAGGTTAGTCTTTTGTTCTATTAAGGCTTTCAACTGATTGGATGAGGCCCACCTAAATTATGCAGTGCAATCTGCTTTCCTCAAAGTCAAGAATTATGTCTTTAATCAAGAAGGCATAATCCTAAATCCATACATACACAATAAGAAAGCTTCAAATTACACAAAGCTTCAAATAATGTAACAAACCAAAATGAAAAATAGACAAATATTGAATTACGGTTAGAGGTGCTAGTAGTCTTTTTTCATTTATTAAAGTAGAAAAAAAATCAGTAAAGATACAGAAGATATGAAAAACATTCTGAAACAACTTGACTTAATTGACATTTATAGACACTCCACCCATTAACAGTAAAATATACATTGTTCCCAAGTGCTCATGGAAATTTCACTGAGATAAGTAATCTTCTGGGCCATAAAAATGGATTTCAATAGATTTAAAAGGATTTAAACATTCAGAATAGGTTCTCTGATCACACTGAAGTTATTAATAAATAAGAGAAAATATGGAAAGTCTTCAACTATTTAGAAATTAAGCAAATAGACTTGTGAATAACCCATGAGCCAAAGAAGAAATTACCAAGGAAACTAGAAAATATTTTGAATGGAATGAAAAGAAAAACCAATGTATTAAAATCTGTAGATATAGCAAAGCAGGGCTTAGAGGGAAATTTATCAGTGTAAGTATGTATACAAGAACAATCTAAAGTCAAAGTCTAACCTTCCACATGAAAAGCCAGAAAAAGAAGAGAAAAGTTAAGTCCAAGTAAGTAGAATAAATGAAATAAAGAACAAAAATTAATGAAATAGAAGCTGATGAAAATAGAGAAAATCAATGAAACTCAAAGCTGGTTCTTTGAAAAAATAAATACAAATGAGGGGAAGAAAAAAACAGAAAAGAATGCCCCAAAATATTAACATGCTTTTCCTTAGACATTTAGATTATAGTTGTTTAATTTTATCCTTTATATTTTATGTCTTCTAAATATTTTTAACAAGCACAAGATAGGGTCATAATCAGAAAATCAATCCTATTTTTAAAATTACCACTTCTGTGTTTATTTCAGAAGAGCTTCAGTGTCTTGCTCTCCAAGGCAAGACAGTTGACTTTCCCAAAGTCTGCCCAATTCCATTTATACAAAGTATGTAAAATAGTCAAATTCATAAAATCAAAAAGTGGAATGGTAGCTGCCAGTGCTGGGGGAGGAGGAACCAGGGAGTTACTGATCGTTGGGCATGAAGTTTCAGTCAAGCAAGATGAATCGGCTCTGGCGGTCCGCCATGCCACATTGCACCATTGTATCTAGAGTCAACAGTGATGTACGACACATTCCAAAGAAAATCGCTTAGAGAGTAGATTTCCTGTGATGTATTCTTACTACAATAGAAATGTTTTTACTTTTTAAATAAAGCATGTCAAAGGACACAGGGGCCAACCTGAAAGAGCTCCCCAATGACCAATGCTCAACAAATTTGAGCAACAAAATAAATTAAAGCAGTATGGAATTATAACACAGAGAATAAATATCCATGAGTCCATACTAATTCAAATAAATGAATGAATAGGACAAATCTTTTTATAGAAAAGTTCCAGTTGAAAAAAACATAAAGAATGAGAGAGAAAAACTCTATCAGAACACTTCAGTAACAGTTGCTGCAGGCAATAGTCATTAGTGAATGCTAAAATTAATGGGTGAAGCTTAAAGGAGGAACCAGATATTCGCATAGCCTCCAAGTATGTCTCCTAAAATATTGATTAATGACTGTGGAAGTTTTAATAGGTCCACAAATTCTTTGATACTCCTCCCTCCAGGAGGTGGAGCTTATTTTTCCTCACTTTGAGTGGTGGCTGGACTTAGTGACTCCCTTCTAATGAGCAGAGGATGGAAAAGGAAAAATAGCCATTGTACACTGTAGGAACCCTGGCACACACTGCCTTCACTACTGATCAAAGTTAATAACACTAGCATTTTGTCATATTGACATCATGTAATCCGTGATATGATGTAATGAGTTACCATTCTCGGAGGTATTCTTCTCCAATGTCCATAACCTAAGTCTAATTATGAGAAAATAGCAGACAAAACCAAACTGGGAGGAACGCTCTACAAAATACCTGATCAGCACTCATCCAAAGTGTCAAGGTCACAAAAGACAAGAAGAACCAAAAAAATGGTCACAGGCTGGAGGAGACTAAAGAGACATGACAACTAAATGTAAGGTTGTATCTTGGACTGGATTCAAGAACAGGAAAAAAAAAAAAAGGATATTTGTGAAAAAACTTGGGGGATGTGAAAAAAGTCTACACTATAGTTAACAGTATTGTACCAACATTAATTCGTTAGTAGTAAAAAAATGTACCTTGGTTATGTAAGATGTTAACATTAGAGGAAGCTGAGAGAAAAATACTTAGGATCTCTCTGTACTACCTTCAAAATTATTCTTGTAAATCTAGAATTACTAGAAGATATATATATATATCTTCAATCAGCAAAGCCAAAAGTTGGAATTTGAAAGGTTGATAAAATTGATGAACTCTTAGGACAGCTGACCAGTAAAAGAGAAAATGCAATGAATAACAAAACAAAACATTAAATAATGAAACAAATCAACAGGTCTTTACATTGGATACCACAACACATTATGAAATGGGTGAACAAAGACTGAAATAAATGGAGGGATATATCATGTTTGTGAATTGGAAGAGTCAATGTCGTAAAGATGTCAAATTCTAAATTAATCTACAAATTGTGTGTAATCCTACTCAAAATTCCAGCAGGTTTTCCTTTGGAAATTGAAAAGCGATCCTAACATCTATATGGAAATGTGCAGAGAGAAAAAAAGTCTTGAAGAATAACCACAAAGAACTTATATTACCCGAAATCAAAGCTTCAGTAATTAAGACAGTGTGTATTGGCACAGGGACAGACAAAGTGACCAATGACACAGATGATCTTCTAGGAACATAAATACACAAAGATGCAGTCATCTGGTCTATAACAAAAGTGAATACGCAGTACAGTGGGAAAGGTCACTACTCTTCAATTGCTGATTCAGTCAGATATCTGTATGGGGAAACAGATTAGACCCCTACTGTACACCACGCACAACAGTCAGTTTCAGAGAACTGTTGATCTGAATGAGACAGGTAAAACCATAGGTTTTTAGAAGGAAACAGAGAAAATATTTTTATTACATTAGGGTAGACCAAGATGTCTTAAACTGGTCACAAAAAGCACTAGCCAGAAAGGGAAAAAAATGGACAAATGATGCTACATTAAAATGTAGAACTTCTGGTCATCAAAATATATCATTAAGAGAGGTTTTTGTCAAGTCACAGATATATGTATTTGCAATACATAGACCTAACAAAAGACTCCTCCAAAGTATATAAAGGAATCATATCATCGTTAAGTAAAAGACAGACATTCCAATAAAACAATAAGCCAAAGACTTGAACAGGTGCTTCACAAAAGAGAATATTCAGATTAGCTAAAGCAGAGAAAAAGATGATTGGCTGTGTTTAGTCATCGGGGAAAATAAAATTAAAAACCCACAGTCAGATGCCGCCACGACCCCCCACCACCCTGAATGGTTACAATGAAAAAGGCAAACCAGGCCAAGTGTTAAAAATGATGTAAATCAGCTGGGACTCTCATACACTGCTGCTGGTTAAGAGTGTAAATTAGTACAACTATGCTGAAAAACCATTTAGCAGTAGCTGCTAAAATTGAACGTACCCATTCCTACAGCCCGGCAATTTTACTACAAAGAACATGCCCGGCAGATATATGTACATATGTTCACCTAAACACTTGTACGGAAATGTTCATAGCAGCGTTACTCATAATACCCCAAAATTCAAATAACTAGAATGTCCATCAATAATAAGATGGATATTCATAAAACACGGCATCATAAGAATGTTCAAACTACAAATAAATATGACACAGATGAATCTCGTAAACATGATGTTGGATCAAATAAGTCAGAAACACACAAAAGTATAACTTGAAGTTCAAAAACACGTCAAACTGATATAAGGCATTATTAGGCAGGATCGTAGGCATTCTGTGTCAGGAGGGTGGGTGAAGGGAGACAGATATTGACTGGAGGAGAGCAGGAAGGCGGCTTCCAAGGTACTGATAATAGTCTGTGTTTTGATCTGGAGCTGATTCCACAGGTATGTTCAGTTTGTGAATATTCATCAAGTTACCCATGAATGATTCGTGTAACTTTCTAAATGTATTATTGTACCCATTAATAAGTTTACTGAAGGACAAAAGGCTATATACATGCCCCCAAAAGGCATACACACAGGTTAACTAGAGAGATATGAGCACCGTTCAGCACACACTTTACTGATCAAATGGCGTCCCAGAGGCCGTGTCCGGGCCAGCCAGTGGAAACAAACTAGAAGGAAATAAAGATCCCTGATCAGTGGGATAGAAATCTCCAGTTAGGTACAGCTCCTTTTTGGCAAGCAGTCCTTGCCTCAGTCATCCCATCTTTCCCATTTCCTCTCTCCTTTTCCATCTCTCGTTCTTTTTGCCAGAGAATAGAATTAGAGAGACAGATCACACTGGGTGCACTCCATCCTGAACTGCACTTCCTTTCTGGGGGAAATGCAGTGCCAGAAAAACCAACTCTAGAGACCAGAGTAAATGGAGGCAGGTCACAAAGCCTTGTGAGGAAATGAAATGTGAAGACACTGGGAAAACATGTTCTTTTTGTCAGCAATAAACTTGCTATCAATCAAAGTATCTTGGTGACTTCATCTCAGAAAAAATACTCGCTCTGATGACACTTGCGTCAGGATTGAAGAATGATGTGTTGCAGGAAGCTCTAGGATCAATTAGGATCGTCTGAATTTGTCCTTAGATCATCAACTAAGTTCTGGTTTAATGCCAAGTTCTTTCAAATGGAGGAACAAGCAGGACCATGTGACTGGCTGGGAGAAAACTTGAGTTGACCCCTCTGTGACTCCCTTGGACCATCTGTCTTTAAAGTGTCCCCTCCACTGTCTGGACTCCAGTGGCATTTCATGAGTCAGAATGTCCCAGGAACTGAGCTACTTCTTGAGTTACCGATACACTGGTGACCGTTTTGCATCCTCACCTGGCATTCGTTGACATAGTTTTCTGGTCGTGGTCTCTCTGGGGATTTTTCCTGCCACACTCAGGACCAACTTCCCTTCAGTGCCCTTCCAACCACCCCTTCCCCCACCCTGCCTCTCCCCATGGCACCCCTGCGACCTGGACACAGCTCTATCATTGCAGAGTCACATGATGGCATGAGTCCTTTAGTGGTTTCTCCCCTACTAGACTTTGACCTTTACAGGGGTGGGGACAATAACTTACATGTCCTGTTATCCACAGCTCCCTGCACAGCCCTCGGTATATTTATTGCTTTTTCTGATAACACATGTAATACAAGGCAATATAAAATTCACATCTTAGAGAAACACAAAGTGTAGGCAATGAAACTTCCCCCAGAACCTTCCTGTCACAAGATAACAACTGTCAGTTTGGTGTGTATTTTGTCAACAATCTGTGTATCAAAAAATATAAATTATTAATATTATACTTTTTTCTAAAGATGAAGTCATTGCCTACATCCTGTTTTACAAACTGCTTTTACCGCTAAGCAGCATAAGACAGGAGCACGCATCCTTGATGAAGCACATGGCTTTGCTTTATCCATTTTAATAGCTGCATAGTATTCCATTGTACGGAGGGCCTGTGGTTTACTTATGTACTCTTCTATGGAAGGACTTTTGCATAATATCAATTTCCCTGGCTATACAAACAATACTACCATAAACTTTTTTGTTCTTGTTGCATATCTCTTTGTGCCCATGAAGGGGTATTTTTCTAGGATAAAGTCTAGAAGTTGGAATTCTGGGTCCTTACAGCTTTCCTTTACCTCTGCAGAGAACTGGTACAGCTTCCGTAATCAACAGTGCCCCAGAGATGATCCCTGACTGATCATACAATGGGAGCCAATAAAAGAAATCATCCTAAAAGCACGATTTCTGTTTCATTGTAGTGCAGCTTTTGGAAACAGGCTCCTTGTGAGGTACTTGGTCCCATAATAAAAGGATTCATGTGATAAACTCCTCCCCACTAAAGGCAAAGATCAGGTCTTATTTGAATTTGTTCAATTCACGAAATATTTTCTGAGCCTACCCTAAACTAGAAGCAGGGGATGGAATTACCAGCAGTAATTTCTGATAAAAAGTTGATGTCCCCTGATGAAATCCTGAGCATCCTTTATTAGCTAATTTTCCTTTATGCCATATCTGCTGGGAAGTTCAACACTCAGGGCTGATAAGAACTCTCTCTGGCCCCAGATTCCTGCTACGTGCAGTTTTCCTTCTTAGTTTTCCATCACATTTTTTGGTTACATTTTTAAAGACATATTTCTATACTTCTATGGTGTATGCAACTGAACTCAGGTTCATATGAAGGGTAATAACAATAACTAATTGATTTATAAAGAATTTACATGTGTTATATCACATAATCCCTCTTTTTTAAAAGTTGTTATGAAGGAAGGACAGGGTTTATCACTGTCATCTCAAATTTTCAGGAAACTGAGGGTCAGGAAGATTAAGTGACTCCCTCAAGACAACATAACCAGGAAAACACAAATTGGAGAATCTAACTGGGGTCTTATGATTTGGTAACTGAAAAAAAAATTAAGAAAAACAAAATGAACATAAACACAGAGGCATATGAACAGCTGTATCCTCCCTTCCTCTTTACAGTTAAGCACAATCGCCGTCTGTCACCTGGGCACCCACATTCTCTGAACAAATAAGAAGTTCTCGGGGAGAAGCAGAAGTTGAACCTTGTAACAAGATTAACGCTGCCACCCCCACCCCCACCACACATATCACTGTCTTCAGCTGCAATCTCTCATGTTGCACCATAACACAGCTATTTCTCTAACATCTCTTCTGACTCCCACCTCATTATTCCAGAATCTTCCAGAAATGTTCAATCACATGACAGAAGGAGTGAAGAGGGAGGTTGGGGGAGCAAGGGATATATGGGAAAAAAGAGAAGGGGTGGAGTGGAGGGAAAGAGAGAGGGAGAGAGAGTAAAAGAAAATGTGACTGTGGGATAGATTCAGCCAGTGAAAGATCCTTTGCAACATCAAACAAAACCCTCCCTTTTCTTCCTAGCTTCTCTCTGCTTTGTTTTGCTGTTTTGTTGGGGTGGGAGGAGTGTGCTTTTTACACTTTTTGTAGCAAAACAAATAGAACTATGAGCTACATTTCACAATTTATGTAGCAATTTCATGTCATTCTGAAAATCTATTAGAGTTCCAACAGTTAACTTTTTTCCCTCCCTAGAGAGTTTAGGAGGCACGGACGCCGCCATCCTCCCCAGCACCACATTTATGACCCGCATCCTGGGCACTTCACAGGCTGCTTTCTATTGATTTTTCCCCACCAGCCTCTCTGAATACTTGACTCAGGGCTTTTCCCTGCTCATCCCTAGCATCCTTCATCTCTTTCCTTGGAGCTTGCTTACCTGACTCTCCGATGACTTTTGGAACCCACGGACCGTCCTCTAGACAAGACCTTCAGGTGTGTGGTCTTCATCTGCTTCCAGCTGATGACCAGCCCTGGTACGTGATGCCTGGTGACCACTGCCTGCTGCCCCAGCTCTACAGATGCCAGTATCCAATGGTAATGGTTAATTTTATGTCAGCTTCTCTCTCTCTCTCTCTCTCTCTCTCTCTCTCTCTCTCTCTCTCTCTCTTTCTCACTCAGTCTCCCTCCCCTCCACTTCAAAGGGGTTTGAGACACCTGGTATTCAAAGTCCACATTGATAGAACCAGTGTTTGCCACTTTTGTGGATCCTGCCTGGCACCTGAAGTGATAATGTTCTTTAAGCGAGGGAAGCCCAGAGTCAAGAAAAATCTGTGCTAGCAAATGGTGAGATTTCCAAAATGTATCTCTCTGGGGCAGATCCATGTTCTGAGTACCAGTCACACATATCACTTGCCTTCTTGACAATTCCACTTGGATGACTCAAGGCAGCTTCAGATTCACAAGCGCAAAATGGAACCAGCCATTTTCTCCATCTCCACCATCTCCAGGCTCCCCAGCCCAGACAATGGCATTTCAAAGAAGTGCCAGCGTCATCCTGACACCCCCTTCTTCCTCAGTCATAAAGTTTACCTGCCGCATATTTCTCCAATATGTTTATGATCCTCCAACCTCACTACCATCACCCCTTTCAAACCACCAGGACCACATGCCTTGGTTACTCCCGGCTAATCTTCCTACTCCTCACTCTTGACTCTCTTCAATTAGCTTTGACATTAGAGTGAGCTTTTAAAAACACAAACCATTGCATAAACCCTCCAATGGCTTCCTACTGCCTTCAGAATTAAGTACACAGACTTGGCTTTGGCTTACAGAGCCCTGCATCGTTCTGACCCCTGCAAACCTCTCCAGTCTCAGCTCTCACCATCTGATACCATGTTGGCCCTCTCTTGTTTGCTCAGATGCGTTCTGTATTTCCTGCCCCCAGAGCCTTCGCACGTGCTGCTTGTCAATGTCTGCACGGAATGCTCAGCCCCTGTTCAAAGTGACTCGGCCAATGCCTCACCAACCCTCAGGTCTCAGCTTAAATGGCACCTCCTCGCGGAGGCCTTCCTGACCCTCTAGAATGAACTCTCACAGCGTCTTGTACTTTTCAGCAGAATTGATGACAACGATCATTAATTATCTTTGTAATTATTTATTAAACACCTATCTCCCCCTCCCTCACCCCAATTCCCAAACCGTAAGCTCAGTAAGAGACTGTACCAGGTGCTAGCCTACATTCTACATATACAACCATGAACAAGATAAACACAAAGAAAATGCTCAGTAAAGATTTTAGGGAGGACAGATGGGAAATGAAAGAGGGAGAATAGGAGAGAAGGACAGTGGTTTGCTCTTTTCTGAACTGATTTCTCCTTTATGTTTGGAATAGAGGAAACAATGGTTTCCTAAATGACTTAAAGAAAAATTATTTTTGAAGAAGTATGTGTATGCATAAATGTACCTTCTCTCTTCCTCACTACTTTAATAAGGAACCCCCCCAAAATCCAAGCTTAGGCTTATACATAAAACTTGATAAACCACTTGAATAAAGGCATGAAACAAAAATAAAGACTGTGTACAGAAAACTCAATTCACTGTGGCAAAACCCCATTTTCCTGGATTCCAAATAACCAGGATAAGCAAAGAACTAAAGAAATCCCTAGTGTTTATTTCACTTTTTGTACGATAATCTCCTTTTAACAGTATTTCTTTCCTCTTTCCAAAATTTGCACAGGTCCTTTGGGGTTATTAAAGATTTTCAAAATCTTTGGCAGAATCAGTGCAGTTCTAGAATTCATTGCTGTGGGACACCATCAAATCTGTCAAATGAAAATGAGGAATATCCAAACCTAGCTGCCAGTTCAGAAAGTCTGTGCAGCGGGGTTCATGCCAGTCCAATGCTTCCCGGGCTCAGGGCTGCCGAAGGCAAATGAGACCACGGGACAAACATCCGAAAACATCCATTCCACAGCCAGCATCCCCGCCACAGCTGTCCCTGCTTCCTTCTAATACAAAGCTGCTACCCAGGCCAGTTTTGCATCTACCTTTATGTACTTACAGTGGTGGCTAATTTTACCTGCTGAGGTTCAAAGAATGAGGGTTTGGGGAAGTGTCTGAAAGACATTTGGGGTCATGCCTGGTGCAGAACTGAAGACCAAGCTGAGTGACACCATGTTTTGCTTTTCTCAGCAGCCTCTGCATATTGTCAAGGACATAGAAACTCTTGTATCTCATTTGGCTTTTCTACAGTCACCTCCCAAAGAGGACTCCTTTCCTGCAGGCATTTCTCAGAGAACTGTCTTGAGCTGTAGACACACGTAAGAAAACTGCTCTTATGTTTTCCATGAAAGTATGGACCACATGCATTAGAATCACGGGGTCAAGGGAGCTTGTTAAAATGCAGATTTCGGAGCCCCATTCTGAACCCATAAGGAAATGAAACTGAATGCACTGGTGGAGAATAACAAAGGAGGCTGACAAGGATCCTGACAGGGCCTAAAGGACGAGAGACGGTGCTGTGGGAGAAGCGGGAGGCGGCGTGGTCCGGGCAGGGGAAACGAGCACAGGAGGACTAACATGGGGACGTGCTTCAGAGACGAGAAGGGGGCAATTAAGTGATTCCAAAGAGTTCACTGGAGGAAACTGAGGAGCCCCTGGGGAGCAAGCAAAATACCACCTTGCGTAAACTGTTCCCCGGCCTCGGGCGACAGCTCAGCCTCTGCGCCTTCCATGAGGTTTCAAGAAGGCAGGCTTGACATCAAAAGCCTTTGGCTTCCAGAAGCGGAGAGTGATGAGTGTGGCTGAAGGGACACGTAAGGCCAGAAAAAGAAAACAGTCACCAACTCCGAAGCACCTAGGAAAGGACGCGATCGGGGACGGAGACTGGGGGCTCACCCCATCAGCCTCCGCAAGGAACAGTCAAGCCCATCTGGCCCAGGGCCACACGCAGGGCAGGGGCAAGGCGCAGCGGGGGAGCTTTTGCAACAGTCAGGAGCTGGAAAGCTCAACCCGAAAAAGGGAGCAGTCCTAGCCCAGGGACCAAGCCATTACTACCCAGGAGCCATAACAACCGGGTGCAGGCGGAGAGGCGGCAAAGGGCAAGAGCAGGCTGGCTGAGGCAGCGCCGAAGTGGCCGCCAGCCCCTCCCCATCCAGCCTGATGGAGTGGACTTCCCAGCCCTCCAGGTAGATTGCCTGCAACCTCTCCAATCAGAAAGAAGGCGACCATTAGGCTTGAAAACGTTCAGAAACGCTGGGACTGGTACAAATGTCATTCTACAGCTGTAATCACTGGCCAGAGGGATGTGAGACAATCCCATTATCCTCTCCCCAAAACTTCCACCATGCAGCGTTTAACCCAGGCCCTGGCCACAGCGCTGCATCGCCACTGACACAGGAAGGTGTCAGTCCCATTTCTAAATTATCTTCCAGCCCTAAGCCGTTCAAACATGCAATAACCTTGATTATCCCCAGTCAGGACTGCAACTGAGGAATGAAATCAGTACCCAGCTGAGGAAAAGCAGAAACAAGCCTTTCCCTCACACGGCGATGACCAAAGGAGCGTGACTCCTGTCTTGTAAAAGGAAGTTTAAAGAGGCAGGGGTTGAGGAGTTTTTAATTTGTTTTTCATTTTAATTTTTGAGACACAGCAGGATGTAATCAGCTTAGGAGTTAAATAGCAACACCTGTCTGGTTCTACCTGCACCCGCCCAGCTTGCTGTGCTTAGCCCAGAGTGCTTTTTAATAATGCAATAGGATGAAGACACAGAAATATGCACAAACACCAGAAGATGGAGAGTGGCACCCCCTCCTTTCCCTTGCCCTCCCTCGCCTCCCCTCAATCATTGATTCCCTGCTACCCAGGAGTAGAGGCCCTGCTCTCTCCAACAGGTGAGAACCCATGGCCTGCCGACAGCCAAACTTCATCTAAATATCATGGCACCTGGAGGGGCAAAAAAAGGCAGCCTCTAGAAAAAAAAAAGTCCTTCAGGATGAGGTCTTCCCTGTACTGCTCTGGTTATGGATTCCCGATACTGCTGCCAGCATTGGACACCAAGGGCCAGGAAAAAGCACTCAGTCGGTCATTCAATGGGTATTTACTGAGCACCTACTTTGTGCCAGGCCCTTTGATAGATGCTAAGGAGACAAAACGTGATAGACACAGAAGTGACATACAAGTGGGAGCAGAAATCACAAACAAACCGGCAGAGAGATAAGCAAGGTTAAGTGGAGAAAAGGTAAAGGACGATGGGGAAGGCAGAGCAATGGGAGAGAGGGTTACTGGGGGACAGGTGCTTGCTACAACAGTCAGGGAGGGTCGCTCTGAGGACCTGATACTTGGTTCAAAACCTGGAGGCTGCAAAGAAGGCAGCTTTCAGCAAAGGGAGCAGAAAATGTACCATGGGCACCGGCATGCTCTGCAGGGGAGCCATTCCCAGCCCTGCAAAGTGAAAAGGGAGAACAGACAGAATTATGCATAAGGCAGTTCTGCCCCATCCACACGCCTGGCAGCATGCACACATGTACATGCATATTTGCATATAAGATGTCCCACATTCCTTCCACAGCAGGAGAGCCCATCTGGCTTTGTTTAGCAAGCCCAAAGTGGCTCCAGAGCATGGAAATAAATGGTTAGAGGGACATACCAGTTCCCAGGCCGTGGAAAACCATTCTGCACTGACATCGAGGCTGCCAGCTCATCTTCACTCTGAGTGTAGCATCTCCTGTCCACCTCTGTTTTGTTAGGGAAACCTATTGGTCACCCATGGGGAGCAAGGCACCTTTCCGTCCAAACGGTCTGGAGTGGAGACAGAGCTCCCTCACATTTTACGATGCAGCTTGGGGCTGGATTTATGCTGGGTCATTGTGCCCCATTAAGGTTGCCATGGTTACGCCAGACCCGTGTTACCTGGGCTTTTGATGTGCTGGGTGCAGGGGCAACACTGCTTTGCTTCTTTTCTAATTTGCCAGGAAGGGGGCAGAGAGGCTCAAAAGGTAGAAATGCTGGAGGGGCCCCAGAGTCTAGAGAGCCTGCAGGTGGGAAGGACACACTCCCTACCACTGAAAAATTAAGGCTCTTGCCTAAATCCTCCAGCGCCAGGAGGGCAGGGACCCAGACTGATAAATCTTGGTCTCCCCCAGCACCTAGGAGGAGGCCTGGCACAGAGCAAACTCAATAAATGTGATTGATTCACTCTGGGACAAGGGGAAATACTTGCAAAAGAATGCAAAGGAAGACTCCACCTTGGGCTCCACCCTCTTTAGGGGTAAGGAGGAGGTTACAAGGAAAACTATGTGCTTCTCACAGCAAACGGGAGATCACAGAGTGAAACTTCTCCAGATAAGGGAAAGGCTCTGAACGTGTGGGAAGGGAGGCAAGTCAGTGTCAGTCCTGCACAGAGCAGATGACAAGACAGCATTAGATGTGTGAGAGATTTATTTCGGGGAAATGCCTGTAAAGGATAAAAGGGGAGGAAGCAGGAGGTGGAGAGGAGAGACTTCAAACCCCATCAGGTCTAACACCCAGGAGAGGAGGGGTGGGGGAAGGAAATTTTGATAGGAAGAGCCTCAGACTACCCGGCAGCTCTGGAAAAGCCTCGACCAGGCTGACGGAGAGGCTCTGAGAAAAGGAGGTCTGTTAGAGGAGCCCCTCGCTGAGCAGAAATGGCCAACACTCTGGACCCCGCTGCACTCAGTCACGGGCTGGGCGGGCCCAGGGATTGTGTGGTCTCATCATGAACATCACGGGCAATCCAAAGGTGGGCAGCTGAGGCTGTCCGGCAGCTGTGCTCCCTCTGGCACGGAGATCTGAGCAGGGCACCTCCGTGACCACCCCGGGGTGGGGGATATTTGGGGTGGGTGTGGGAGTCTGGAATCAACGTGGCTGGAGGTGTGGAGAGTGTCTTCAGGCCACAGAGGCAGGGCGAGGAGGTGGCTAGGAGGAGGTGGTTGGCTGCCTCCCCAATGTCTGCTCTGCCCTTCCTGCCCAGAAACAGCCTGGACTCCCTTGTAGCTAGAAGTGGCCATGTGACCCAATTCTGGCTGCTGAGATGGAAGCATGGAAGCAGAAATCTTCCGGATGTTGATTAAAAGGGACCAGCTCTGCTGGCATGTGCTCAGTGCTCTCCCCTCTTCTCCCTCTCCCTCCCTGGAACCTGGGCCTGAGGCCGGCAGGGGCAGCAGTCCTCTTGCACCCATGAGATTATAAGCCCGAGGATGAAAACCATGTGCTAGAGATGGTGGGGTATAAAGCCTGGGAAATTGACAGCATGGTGGAGCTGCTGCATGTGGGAAGCCCACCTCCAGAATTCTGGTTACAAGAGAAAAATAAACCCCCATGGGGTTAAACCACGAAAGTCAAGCTAGCACCTCACATGGCCAAGCCCCAATCCTAAACAATCCAGAGGAGATTCGGACAGAGGGCCACTCTGAGATGAGCCATGGAACCCCTTCCCCTATATTTGGACAAGACATTCAGTAGAATCCACTCCCCAGTGCTATCGGTGGCCTTGGTAGGGTCGGGGAGGGGCTGCTAGAGGGAAGTGGGCATGACAAAGTGTGTTTAAAGCATGTGGAGGACAGGAGGAGAGGCTGTCCCAAACAATCGGTCATCTGTACTACAAACGAACACGTCCCTCACCTGGCCCTCAAGTTGTTTGCAATCTAACTGAGGAAACAAGGCAGAGAAATTCTACCTTATTCTAAATATTAACCCTTATGTTGTATGGTTTCATCCCCAATCCCCTGTTTAGTCCCATGCCCACCACCCATGACGGACATCAGTAACAATCTCATCACTCTTTCCCCTTCTGACCCAGGGAAGGCATCGTCCCTGCCCTCAGGCAACCCCAGCCACTCAGTTGATGTTGGCCCTGGAAATGAGACCTATTTACCTGGCTTGATATCACCTGAAAACTTGAATATTTTAGGCCAAAAAAGAGAGTTGATAGATATAAAATAGATAAACAACAACGACCTATTCTATACCACAGGGAACCATATTCAGTATCTTGTAATAACGTATAATGGAAAAGAATCTGAAAAGGAATACATGTATGTATATATGTTTCTGAATCACTTTGCTGTACACCTGAAACTAACACAACATTTTAAATTAACCATATTTCAAGACAAAAAAATGGTTTAAAAAATTGCATGTAGCACCTAGCAGGTGCTCAACAAATTTATTAAACTAAAGGGGGGGAAAAAGGAGAGTTGAAGTATACTTTTTTTCTCATCTCAACAGACTTAAGTAGGACAACTCCCCCCTAGGGATCCCCCACATATGATTTCCCTTTCAGATACCAGTGAACATGAAATAGGCACCCAAACCCGCCCATCTCACTCTGGCCAATGTGAGAAAGTGATCCAGCCCTTCAACTGGTCTACCAGCAGGAACTCCTGCTTCTGCAGCTCTGGGAGGAGGACTAGCCCAGAGCAATTACCCTGACAAACACGGTACATCTGCAGTGATAGAGGAGAGATTTGCAGGCCACACTTCACTTGTCAACATGTCAATCTCAGAATGTCAGCCGAGACGCTCACTTACCACCACGGCTCCGTGGGTCAGACACTGGAAATCGGATCAGGTCTCTGTGTTCTACGAAGGCATGGCTCACGGTCCAGAAAATTAATTAAGGCCTCCAAAGGAAACAGAAAACTCTGGTCTTTAAAAAGTGAAACCAATTGCCCTCTCCTCCCTTCACATCCCCAGGAGACTCACATGAAGTCAGTCTTCTCATCTAAGCACAAGTTCCATGTCCTTCTCCAACTGCCGTAACAGGGAAAATTTCCCCGTGGACCTTTTCTGTTGTTTCTTCAATCTGGAGAAAATACATTTGATTAATAGTCATGTAATTACATTTCCAATTCAATGACCATTAGCATTGGATGGGGCAACCTGGGGGCTTCAGAGATGAAGTCCGTCTGACAGGGAAGAGTCCACTAGAAGGGGTGTCATTGGTGATGGGGGAGGCTTTATGAGTATCATAGTCACCATGTGGTTATAGGATTAGAGTCCTACCCTTTTGCAAACTTTTTCTAAGAACCAACTTACCTCTGTTAAGTCAAACAGGTGAAACTAGGAAGAGAGGCAAGCAGATGCTGGTCCCTTAGAAAAGACGCCCAAGAGGAGGCAGCACAGAAGGCAGCTGCTGTGTTCTGCTCTCCCCAAAACACCTCCCACCCCTGCTGCCAATGCCCAGGTCACTAAAATGCCCATCACCAAGCACAGCAAGTCTCACTTTCGGATGTTGAACTCCCCACGCCCTCATCAGGACCTAATATCCCAGCCATTTGCCCTCCCTGTCTGCTTGGCTCAGTTTGCCAACTGCCCATCATTTATTCCTTCACAACCTCCACCAGGCTGTGTCACCTGTGCTATTATATAGTGGGCTGTCCTGTGTGTCACCTGGCTAAACAGTCCCCAGTTATTCAATGAACCACTCTCTGGGTGTTGCTATGAGGGCATCTGTAGATGTGATGAAAGGCCATCATCTGCTGACTCTAAGTGACGGAGATTATCCTAGATGATCCAGGTGGGCCTGATTCAATCAGTTGAAAGACCTTAAGAACAGAGCTGAGGTATCCCAGAAGCAGAAGGAATTCTACCTGTGGAAAGTAGGATCCGCTCAGCCTGCCCTCCCTGACCACTTGCCCTATGGATTTCAAACTCACTCAGCCAGACTCCACAACCATGTGAGCCCCTTACAATATAATCTCTTAACCCATACATCCTACTGCCTCTGTTTATTTGGCTATACCCTGGCTGATATGTACAAGATACATGTAATTAAGAATGTTTTCTTTCAATCCACTCATCTTCTTTTACTAAAGGAAATTTATTCTGTAGACATTTGTATGCCTACCATAAGGGGAAAACCTGTACCACCTGCCATAATGGAAAGAAACCATAAAGACAAATACAATAAAAACAAAAGCAATGCATGGAATTCCAGCTGGATGCTATAGCCTGCCAAAGGCTCTGAGCATGAGGCCCACCCTGCTAGTGTTAGAAGGAAAATGAGAGAGTGATGATTTGGTGCTGGGATGTGTCTACATCAGGGACAAAGTCTCAGGGAGATGCTGATCAGAAGGACTGATGGAGAACTGAGAAGGGAATATGTTTCTCACCACATGCTCCCTGTACATCTGAGTACTTCTCGTCTGAAATCCTCTCTTGTGTAACCAAGAGTTTCCATCCAGCAGTTGCAGATACAACACTGTTGGTTGTGGAAGAGCAGCCTGGGAGCACACAGATCTCTTTCCTGGTGATCAGTCAGTGTCCAGAACAACCAGTCTTGATTCAACTGTAGGCAGTTGTCAGCTCTAATCATGGGGACAGTAGATCAACCCTCCTGCCTCATTTTTCTTATGCACCCCGAGAACAGAGCCTGGCAGAAGGCTCCCTAATGACATACTGGGGTGGCAAGTTTATGCACCTTCCATGCTTCCTAAGGAACTCACTCTGCACCTATCAGCCATGCCACAGTTCCTTGGGGCTGACTCCCCATGGACAGTAATCAGATTTGCAGCACACAGCAGAACTCTTTTTCTAGTCCTGCCTGTGTCATTGGATTACTTCTTGCTCGACACTTGGCTCCAGTTGTTCACCAGTAACCTGTAGGAATCCAAGCCCGCAGAAAAGACACAAAAGGTGCTCTTGAGAGAAGGACAAGGTCAGGCCCAAAATAGGCCAATTAATAGGAAGAAGATGGGGTGAGGGTTCAAATCCCAGTTCTGGCACCTCCTCGGGTAGGGGAGATCTTCAAGCAAGTTACACAAATTCTCTGACCCTCAGTCTCTTCATCTATGAAATGTACCAATAATAGAACTGTGGTAGATGCCTGATGTTTAGTCTCTTTTGGATTAAAGGGGCCTGATCGTCTTTGGGAACACCATCCCTCCCCACTCTCTGTCCATGTGCTATGGATGGGGTCTACTTTTCTCCTTCCCCCAAAGTACCTGGGATACACACATGACCCAGCTCTGGCTGCTAATCTAGTCTAGCTCCCTGGTTTAAATTTGTGAACTATCCTTAGAGTAGTCCACTCAGAATGAATGCTGGAACCACTGAGCAGAAGAACTTTCTTTCTACTTGGGTCTCTGTGCTGGGAGGATATAAGCCAGAGGCATTGGTGGCCATGTGCCTCATAGAGAGTTTCTGCTGAGAACAAAGACAAGATAAAGGAAGGCAAAGCAGTATGAGGAGAGAGAGAGTCCAATCATATCATTTGAGCACCTGGATCTAGCCAGACCTGAAGCTATCCAGATTTAGCCCAAAGAGTTTTTTTCAGTTTCACCATCCAATAAAACCAGCTTGGACATTGAAGAGAGCTGAGCCGAGTTACTAGCACTTGCATCCTCACTAGGTAACTACACCTCCTAAGAGGATATGAAGATCAAATGAGAATGCTGTAAAAATCACTGAGCACAACTTGATGCACAGTAAGCGTTTGAGAAATACTAGCTGCAGGTTTAGGAGGCCTCAGCTGAAATAAGGCACCTAAAGTACTTCTCCACTTGCTCACACAGGGTTAGCACTTAATAATGACGGTTGTTAACTTCTCCATAGAAGCCCCCTGAAGCACCAGTTCATTCATCCAGCAGCCCGACCAGCCCACAAGGGTGTATTGCTGAGGCTCCACATTTTAGGCTCCAGAGATAAAAAAACTTAATAAACTGAAAAACTATTTTTTTGTAAGTGGAAAATCTCATCGTAGTCACCATTCAGCTCTATGTGGCTTGGTGACCCTCGGCAGAGCTGTTCAAACAGGAAAGTCATTTTGCTACTGATTAAGTCAAGACAAGCTCTGAAGAGTAACCATTAGGCTCCTGCAGAAGCTGAACTTTTCCAAAAGGGAAAAAAGGGGGCCAAGGAAAAAATTCATCTTGTCTCTAAAATCCAGATTTAGACGCTGTCAAGAATTATGCATGACACACAACCCTACTACATCTTGATGACAAGAAAGATTTAATAATTACTTTTTTTTTGAAGGTTTATGTACTTAACCATTCTCCCAAAAATACCAACGAAGGGAGGGAGAGGGGGGAAACAGATGGAAAGTGACAAAACGCGTCAATTATCCACATCATTTCACAACACCAGCAATTGGAAGAAGTCAGTCTGCAAGAGATGGGACTGGCATCTTTAGATCCAGCTACCACTGGCAGATTTCACTTGTACCTGCTGCAGACAAGCCCCATACTCTAAAAGAAAAAAACAAATCTGACAGAGAAAACATTGTGGAACGAATGTTGCTGGATAAACTCTTTTAAAATGATCTTTGGTGACTTTTGAATTCTTTCAAGGTCTGTGTCACGGTCAGGCAACTTATGACATTGGTTACATCTTGTCGGGGTGAGGGCAGGAGAAAGGTTAGACATTAACACTTATTGAGCAGCTACCGTCTAAGTTCTCTCCTTTAATCCTCACCCCCACCCCATAAGACAGGTAGACTGTAACCCCACTGTAAAGATCTTGAGTTCAAAATGGTTAAGCAATTTAGGTCACACTGGAAATGACAAGGACAGGTCTGTCAGACTCAGGAAAATCAGCCTGAAGTTGCAGCAATAACTGCTAACGTTTTTTGACCCAGGTACTTACTATCTGCCTAGCACTCTTTTAACCATTTCATTTATATTAACTCAGAGGACCTCCGTAGCAATGCTATGATTGGACATTATCATCATCTCCACTTTACAGGTGAGTTCTAAGGCCCAAGGAGGTAAAGCCACGTGGCTGGGATCACCCAGCTGACAAATGGTACAAACCAAAGCAGCTGGCCCCGGAGCCCACGCGAAATCTAAATCTGCCACAGGAGTCCTCAGTGCCTATGAGCGCTATTCGAAAAGCGTCCCCTAAACTGTGATCGTCCGAGACTCTGGGCACATCTGGACAAGAGGGCTTTGCCTGAAGAAGCAAGGAGTCCAGGAAAGGAGAAGAGATGTGGAGTTGCTCACGTCCTCTCTAAACAGAATAAGCCCGTGACAGGATGGGGAAGGGGCTTCACGTACAGCCGCCCATCAAGCCATCCCCCTGTCCAGTCCCCAAAGATTCATGAATCTCGGCAACGGAAGGTAATATTACAGAGCTGTTAAAATTGCTAGAACCCTGGGTAGACTCAGTTGCTGCCGAGGGCAGCACCAGATGCAGACATTGTCCTCAGTCTCCAGAGTGTTGGTCAGGAGGGCACATACAGCAGACAGCAGGGGCAGCCAGGAGATGAGAGGCAGAGCCACCACTGCTGGCATCCCCAGGATATGAAAACCAGAGCAACAGAGTTGGAAGAACCCTTGGGTACCAAGAGGAGAGTGGGTATGTTTATGAGTCCTTGGAGGTGGGCTGGCATTTCCATAGAACACATGAGGCAGAGACAGAGAAACTCTTGTCACCATCATCAGGACCTGACTTTTACCCTGGGCTGGTATAATCCGGAAAGTACACTGATGTTTGCCCAGGGGAAAAAAAAACAATAAATCACACATTGCACAGGTATACATGTGTGTGTGCAGACCTACGTGGGTTTTGTATGTGGGTATGTGTATAGACATGTGTACTCCTGTTTCTTCATTTATAATTTTAACAAGTGGGTACATTTTCTCCTCTGAGTCACTGAATCTTTTGAAAAAGTAGAGAAGAAACTCTTAACCCTTGTGGTGATTCTTCTGTTTCCTGAACAGAGCGCTTCCTAGAAGAGTCTTTCAGGAGAGAACTACTCAGAACAAACTTCTGGAACTCAACGTATAAAATGCATCTTGCCTGTTTTCAAGATCCTGTGGCAGCAGCCCACCGTCCTCATTCCCACAGCCCTCTTCCTCCACACCACACATGCTCTTCCTTCAGTCACCAGGGAAACCCGCTTCACCTCCCCAACCTGCTTGTAAATCCCTTTGGTGAAGGACAGGTTCACCTACTTATTTCACTCCCATCCCCATGCCAGGCAAACAGCAATGATCCCTGAAAATCTTTACTCAACATGTGGAGGTTGAGATTTGAGAAGTCGATCCCCTGGTGTCAGCTCTGTCTGGGTCATCCCACCCCCTTGCCTGCTTCACCCCTGAAAACCCTGGAGATGGAATGAGCTGGAAACCAAGCCAAGTCGGAGAAGCAGCGTTGAAAGGCGCCATGGAGGTCTGTGGTTCCATCATTGATTCAGCAAATGCCAGCTGAGCACTGGGAGAATGCTAGGCAATTCTTATACCCTGGGGGATGGTCAGGCAACGAGATTAGCTTATTTCCTCAGTTGTCAATCTCTTCTGTTTTTGCACACTTTTAAATCATTAGAAATTTCATTCACATAGCCAATCAAAATCTTCCTCCTGATAATTTATCTCCTTTGATTTGGATATTAGTTTAAATGACATTGTAATTAAACTATGAAGGTTTAAGTGTAAAAGCAAAACCTAAAATGTACCCAGGAAAAAATATACATAGACATATAATCTTAGGTCTGGAGAGATTTTTCTCACTATGACACAAAAGGAAAAGATAGTTTTTTGATGGATTAAAACTTACATGAAAATTTTTATGGATTTGGCAATATAAAAATTTGAAATATGCATACACTAAATCAAAGGCAAGAAGCAAATTGAAAAGAAACATTTGCAATCTAAATGGCAGATAAAGAGCTAATAGGCTCAACACTTAAAACTTTTCAAGTCAATAAACAAAAGACAATACCAGCAGGAAAAAAAAATGGGCAAAAAACACAAATAGACAATTCATTAAAAGAGATTAAAAAGGCCAACTATGAAAGAAAAATATTTAACCTCACTAACAATCTAAACACAAATTAAAACAAGATGCCACATTTCATTTATCGATCTGGCAGGCTATGTTAAAAGCCTAATACCCAGTACTAGGGAGAATGTGGGGGAACAAAGGTGCTCAAAACACATTGGTGGCACAGCCTAGGGAACAGTTTGGCTGTACTCATCAAAAACAAAAACAAAAAAGTAAAATTCTTTAAAATGTCCATAACCCTTCGAATCTTACAACATCTAGAATGTTATAGCAAAGAGATACTCGAGTGTGCATAAAAATTCATGTCCAAGGCCATTCGTTCCAGCATTCTCCATATCAGAGAAAAATTGAGTGGGAAAATGTACAAAATAAAATTTTGTAAATAAATTATGATAAAATAGAAAGTTTGCAATACTTGAAAATGGCATTGCAGAAAAAATATATAATGACCTTGGAAGTTGTTTATAATAGCTGTTAAGCCAGTTTTCAAACTATGTTCTTTCAAACTGTGCCATATTTTAATATATATGTATAAGTAGAATTGTATATATAATATAGATATAGATATATATAATGTATATTTGCCTAAGGGAAAAAATAGGTTATAACCCAGTGGGTTAACAGATAACTGACAGAGAGAATTAAGAATAATTTCCCACCACTCTCCCTCTCTCTCCCCTCTTTCTCTGTAATTGTCTAAGTTTTCTTGCAATGAGTACAAGTTTCTTTTCAAATCGTGAAATTTTGCATTTAAGATTATATTCAGTGTTTTAAGAAGTTTTACCACACAATTAGTCTATGTTAAGTCTTTCATAAAAAAAAATAAAGCCCAGGGAATTTTTTCTCCTTGTCTTCTATAGCTGACTTTTTGAAACTAAATGCCATCTTTTGCACTTATCCCTACAGAATGTCACTCATCTCCGACGACCAGCCTGCCAGGGTCCTTTTGACTTCTGTCACTGCCAGGGACACCTTAGTTTTCTGGCTCTGTACCTGTGGGAAATTTAATAAGCAGACTTTCTCTTCCCTCCTCCCCTCCCCATGAGCACAGAATTGAGGATGGGCCACCCTGGGGTCATTTCCCCTGTCTGATCCTGTATGGGCAGTGGGTCTGGAAGGATGAGAGACAGAGACATTTACCATGTCAACTTACAGACCGACAGGGAGCAGAACGGCAGAGGAGGGGAAATGGAATCAAAGCAGAGAGATTATATGCAAGAGCCACAGAAATACATTCTGCCTCCAATATGATTACAGAGCCAAAGAAATCAAAGCTCTGGGGCCAGCCCTCCTGGCTGCCCGCCCCACCTGCAGACCCAGGCACTGAGAATGACCCACTCTGCATCACTCACTTAAATGACAACAACATATGACAGACAGAGCGCTGAGCCGTGGCCCCGTGTGTCCCTAATGTGGTTAGAGCTGGAGAAATTATTCATCAGAGAATATACTAAAGCGTTTAGTGTCCCCTGGATGCATTAGGGGCAGGTTCTGTCGGCCTCTGAGAGGCACCTCGTGTGCTTATCCTGAGAACCCCGGAGCTGGCTCCACCCTGATGCCCTCATTACTCAGCCCCATGACTCACAGCCACATGCCTCACTGCAGCCCCTTTTCTCTCCCCGGCCCCTTGCCTCCCTCATTCCTAGGAGCCACAATCCCAGAGAATAGACAAAGGGCTCACACTTGCTGTCCTCACTCTCAACTCCCCACACCCTACCCGCCCAGCTGGTCCCTACTCCCCAGCATCTCCCTCCTGTCCTTCAGGACCTGGAGAAAGCCCCTTCCCTTGAAGTCTTCCCAGCTCTCCTTAGTGAAAAGCACACCCACTCTCCAGTGCTCACAGAGCACTTGCTTCTTTTTTATTTTTATTGAGTTACAGTTGATTACAGTATTATATGTGACAGGTATACAATATAGTGATTCACAATCTTTAAGGTTATACTCCACTTCTAGTTATTATAAACTATTGGCTATAGTCTCTGTGTTGTACAGTATATCCTTGTAGCTTATCTAATACCAAATAGTTTGTACCTCCCACTCGCCTCTCCCTATATTGCCCTCCACCTCTTCCCCCTCCCCACTGGGAACCACTAGTTTGTTCTCTGTATCTGTGAGTCTGCTTCTTTTCTGTTACGTTCACTAGTTTGCTGTATTTTTCAGGTTCCACATATAAGTGACATCATACAGTATTTGTCTTTCTCTGACTTATCTCACCTAGCATAATGCCCTCCAAGTCCATCCATGTTGCAGCAAATGGCAAAATGTTGTTCTTTTTATGGCTGAGTAGTATTCCATTGTGTGTGTGTATCTGTATCTGTATCTATATCTATATCTATATCTATATCTATATCTATTCTTTATCCAGTCATCTGTTGATGGATACTTAGGTTGCTTCCATATCTTGGCAATTGTAAATAATGCTGCTATGAACATTGGGGTACATATATCTTTTCAAATTAGTGGTTTTGGTTTTGCAGTTTTTTTTTAAAGATATATACCCAAAAGTGCAAAAGTGGAATTGCTGGGTCATATGGTAGTTCTATTTTTAGTTTTTTCAGAAACCTCCATACTGTTTTCCACAGTGGCTGCACCAATTTACATCCCCACCAACAGTGTTTGAGGGTTCCCTTTTCTCCATATCCTGGTCAACATTTGTTATTTGTGTTCTTTTTGATGACAGTCATTCTGACAGGTGTAAGGTGATAGCTCATGGTGGTTTTGAGTTGCATTTCCCTGATGATTAGTGATGCTGAGCATCTTTTCATGTGCCTGTTGGCCGTCTACATTTCCTCTTTGGAAAAATGTCTATTCAGTTCTTCTGCCCACTTTTTAATCAAATTGTTTGCTTTTTTGATGTTGAGTCATATGAGCTGTTTATATATGTTTGCTATTAATCTCTCATTGATCATATCACTTGCAAATGTTTTCTCCCATTCAGTAGGTTATCTTTTCATTTTGTTGATGGTTTCCTTTGCTTTGCATACAGCATAAAACCAAGTACATGGCCTTGGTGTGCACTGGCTGGAGTTTCCTGTGCTCCAATTTCTTGCAAAAAATGGTTCTACCATCATTTCCAACAACCACTATTGCATAAACACTTACCTACCTAACATTCTGAAATCTGAGGTTAGGAAAAGATCTCGACCAAAGAAGCTCATTGTAACTTATTAATAACTATTATTATTATCATTATCTTTATTATTAATCACCTTCACTTACTATGCAGCTGCTATGAACTAGGTCCTGCTCTACGTGCTCTGTCTAATCATCACAGTAATACTTCAAAGTAAGTCCTGACTCCATGTTAGAAATGGGAAGATTAAGGCATAGTGAAGTACAGTGATTTGCCAAACATCTAGTGACTCAGAATTATGGAAGTCCGGACTTAAACCTGAGATCTACTGCCATATTCCTTTTCTCTCCACTACTCAGTGTTTTCTGGTAAACTTTAAGGCTCTTCCTGCAGATTTGGAATTACTGAGCTGTACTTAGGTATTTTTATTGGGAGGAGCAGAGTGTCATTGTTAAGAACAGAGATCTGCCGTCGGGCACACTAGGTTTAATTCCTGGCTCCACTGTTCACTGGCTATGAGACCTTGTTCAAAGCACTCAATGTCTCCACAGCTGAGTTTCCTCATCTGTGAAATGACAAGTTGGCTTGATGGAATCCCAGCTCTTTCAGTCCTATATGTCAAGTATGTTATGGGGCAATGAGTTCATTAGTCCCTGAGAACAGCCTGACAGGAAAGGCATAGTCAACCTGGCAGGGAGATTTCTGAGGTGAAGGGCTGGAAAGAGTTTTGAAACTACCACAACTTTGGAAGATCTCTCAAAAATTTAAAAAAAAAATCCAAAAGTATTTTGTAGGTAATTTGGAAATCATTTTATGGTTTACAGAATGCTTAATGATGAGCACATTTTCAGTGACACTGGGTTTTCCAGTTGTCCTGGCAACCTAGAAAAAAAATCTGTCAGGGCATGAGAGGCAGAAGGGAGCCCTGTGCTTTTAGTAGCTCATTTAAAATCCTTCCTTCAGCAGGTCCTACATGCCAACAGGTAAAAGTCCAATGCCTGAGCTTGCCCTCTATGAATCTTATCAAGCTAGTCTCTGGCCAAATTCCCAGTTTGGTCACCTCACACCCTAGTCTCCCATTCCTGCATATTGTGAGCTCCTACTCACCCTTCAAGACCCTACTCTAAGGTCCCCTGCTCAGTGGAGCCTTCACTGATTCCTTGGGGCGGGGTCACTGTTACTCCATGCCAATCCCCGCAGTCCTCTCGTGTGCCTCTCTTCTGCGGCACTTCCTGCACTGTGTGCTGATTGGAGGTTTACGTGTCTGTCTCCACTGTCAGTCATGGACAGTGAGACGGTGAAGGGTGGGGGTCATGCCTGGTCATATTCTGTCTTTGTATCTCTGGCACCTGAGTATATCAAGTACCAAGTAAATATTTTTGAGTACACACATAAATTAATAAATATCATTCAATGCTAGCAAAAACAAAAAAACAAAAAACCTCACTCCAGCAAAGCAGAATTTCGTTTGATCTTAATAAACAGTAGCTCCCTCATCCTTGTCATCATCATCAAGATGATTAAGATCCCAGCAATACAGCCCATGCACTGAGAAACTTAAGGTCCTCGGTGGAGAGTTTTCTTGCATTATTCTCCTAAATAATCAGTGTCAATCAAATGGTTTTCTTAGCAGTCTCAGATATAATACCTTCCTCATACAGTCAGTCTGCTATGAAATGGCAAAAGCATGAGGACCATTCAAAGATTGGTTTATTGCTCCTGTGGGAACACTGAAGCCTATGTTCACAGGGACAGCACACAGTAGGCATCCTGGTGAATATCAGCATCATGACGAGTACTTATGGTGTAAGACAGCTCTCCTGCAGTGCCAGCTTTGAAGTCATTGTCCACACATCTCTGGTTCAACCACCTCAGTTATGAAGGAATGGGTGGTGTTACAAGAAAGAAAACATTCAATCAGAAGACCCACGTTTAAGTCCTACCTCTGCTGTTTAGCAGCTGGGTGACTTTGGGCAAATCACCTGCCTTTCTGGGAAATAGTGTCCTCGTATGTAAAGTAGAGATAATTTCCCTTGCCTTGCATGCCACAAAAATCAATACATGAGAAAATATCTAACACAGACCTGATGGGGTGGTCCATGGACATCTGTAGGGCATGAATTTGGCTCTGAGCTTTGCTTAACTTTTTTTCCTAACCCTCAGCTTCAGGACCCAGAATTTTATTTGTATCCATCTTACCAGCATCCAAAACAAGACAATGAAGGAGGAATAGAAAGCAGAACTGAAAGACTGACTCCTTGAAGGAAAGGTGCTTTATCCAATTGGACTAGAAAAAGCATCAGGAAGAGAGAAAGCATCAGGAAAAGCCATCACCACCCCTCCCATACACACACACACACACACACACACACACACACACACACCGGATGCTGGTTTTGATACCGGGGACAAATTAAGAAAAGAAACTCAGTTTATTTTGGATCTATAAAATTTGAAAAGTACTCCCCTTATGGGAACTTCCATTGGTGCCCAATTCTATGTCATGCACATTATTAAATATATGTTGGCTCCACTTGGCTATATGTCAGTTCACGTACTGCATCTTCATAATGTGTTGCTTATTTGTTGGAGTAAAACATTTACTATTTTAAAAAATGAAAGGGTATGTTGGCTCTTGTTCATATTTATGACCAAAGAAAGAGCAACTTCAAACATATATATGGATGCACCCATTCAGATGGCAATTAGTTAACAACAACAACAAAAAATGTAAAACAACAAGTGTTGGTCAGGATATGGAGAAACTGGACTCCTTGTACCTTGCTAGTGGGGCTTTTGAATGGGAGACACCGTGGAGAACAGTATGGCAGTTCCTCGAAAAGTTGAACATAGAAAACCAGACAATCCAGCGACTCCTCTTCTGGATATATACCCAAGAACAAAAAGCAGGGACTGAAACAGATACTTATATACCAACGTTCAGAGCAGCATTATTCACAATAGCCAAAACAACCCAAATGTCTATCAAAAGATGAATGGATAAACAGTATGTGGTACATGCAGACGATGGAATGTTGGCCTTAAAAAGGAAGGGAATTCTGACATAATGCTCCAACGTGGATGAAGACATTATGCTAAGTGAACTAAGCCAGACCTGAAAGGACAAATCTTGTAGGATTCTGCTTATAGGAGGTAACTAGAATAGCCAAATTCATACAGACAGGAAGTGGAATGGTGGTTACCAGGGGCAAGGAGGAAGAGGCAATGAAGAATTCCTGTTTAACGGGTGCAGAGTTTGGGATGATGAAAGGTTCTGAAGCGAGACAGTGAGGATGGCTGCACAACGCTGTGAACGTACTTAATATCACTGAATTCTACATTTAAAAGTGGTTCAGAGAGTCAATTTTATGTTGTGTCTATTGTATCACAATTTTAGAAAACTTTAAAAAATGTATGTAGAATTAACTTCTGGGACGCAGTGACTGGAATGGTTCTCGATTTCCCCCTAACTGTTTCAGTAGAATAGCTGGCAACCTGGCAATGGAGGGGGAACGTCCCGTGCTGGCCAGCTTCAGTGCTGTTCTGGAGACCTGCATTTGGAAGTATCCTGAATGGACACTATTTTCAATTCCTCCTCTTGAATGTCCAAAACCCTGCCAGCAGGGTTGGCAGAATGTCGAAGGTGGGTATTCCTTCCAGAGCCTGGGACTCCCTGGCAGGTCTTTGACTGAAAACAAGCCCACCCTATAATGCTGCTCTGCACTTCTGTATCTAGTCACCAGAATGACCAGCCCAGGCTCCTCAGAATCCAGTCGGGTAACTAGAACTAATTCAACAAACTGGTGATGTAGACTTAATAGCTTAACAGGCAACCTCTCCCAGAAAACAAATTTGCAACTTCACTGGGTTTTCTGGAGACAATAGTTTAAATCAAAAGAGCAAATACAAATCCGCTCTCTCAACAAATATCTGTTGCTGTGGGACACAGTGACACAGAAACACAATATTTCTCCTTTCAAAGATGCTCGGATCACATGTTGCAGTAGCTGCAGTTAACGTCTGAGTTCACCTGCCCCAGAAAAAGAACAGAACGCTGGACGCTGCAGAGAACCAAGGGCACCTCTCTGTTTTGTGCCTGTTTCAGCCCATCAATAGTTAGAAATGCCAGGGGGCACTCACCTGGACCCAGGTTCCTCTTTCAGAACCAGTGCTGTGGCTGGACCAGCTTTCATAGCGCTTATTATGGCTGCAAGGTGCCCTCGGCAATGACCATCAGGAAACTCTGAAAGACGGGGTTTATAACTCACAAGTCCTGGAAGGTGCACCTGGGGCCACGTGGGGAGATTAAGTCTCTGGGGCTGGGAAGGGGGTGGGGGGTGGGGAAAGAGAGAAGGGGTAGGAGGCGAGGAGGGAGAGAGAGAACACAAGAGAAGGAGCGCCTGGGGTTCTGCTTTTACTGGGGTCGAGGGAGGGGCCTAGGGTTTCACAGGGTCACTCTTCACTGGTGAATTGAAAACATGAGTGGGAATGAAAGCTCAGAAAGAAAAGAAAAAAAAAGTGGCCAATCGATCAGTTCTCTGAACCAACCAAAGATCTCTAACACAAAGGCACCTGTTGGGGGTGGAGGGCGTGGCCTGGGCATTCATCTAGTTGTGTAACTGGCAGTGTGTTTATTCAACATGTTTATTCGAGACAGCTGTCTTTGAAGTGGATGCCTGAACAGCCAAAGCTTAAATCAGGCACTTACCTCCTCCCAACAAGGAAAACCAACGGTGAGGGCTTAAGGCTACACTCTCTAAGCATGGGTCCTCTCACTTGTAAAGGACGCTCTCAGGCTGCACTCTCTTTTTGGTTCTGAATTGCACTGATTATGCGCTGCTATGATCCTGGCCAGCTCAGCTCCAGCCACACAAGCCTCTCAGGTTTCTCACCTGAGCCACTTCCCAAACAAAGGGCTTGGGAGTAAATAACACTGCTTTCCTGCCCAGTTAATCCCAGCGGCTGCCTGAACAAGGGCAAGGCCAAAGCAGCTTTCGTCCTCAGTGTCATGGTTACTGGGTTACCCTCTTCGTTCCAGTTTAATTCCATTCACTCAAAGCTGGACTTCTGAAACAGACTGAAATTCATTCCCAAAATGAGCTGCAGCCTGAGAGACACCTTATGTTGCTGGACAAAGCAGACAGGATAGAGCACCCCAAAATGGCTTGGGTCCAGAGGTCTAAGGGGCTGACGGTTTAGCATCCTTGGAGGAGGCAGGAAAGAATGGGGATTCCAGGAGAAGGAGGAGCCACAGCAAGCTGCCCCTCCTCTCCCAGCCTTCCTGGGTAGCTCAGGCCACATGAGTCATCCGCAACAAGCAATTCTAGCACAAAAGGGTAAAGATTCTCTGTGCCAGGATAAGGCTCCCACCGCCCCCACAGCCAGCTGAATAACCCCACCCAAGGCCATCAGAGCAGCTGCCCACCCTTAAGCACTTACAGCCAGTCAAGCATGTGCTGTATGCTGTGCAGACGTCATCTCAGTTAATTTTCAAGTGAAACAGAAACTATCTCCTCTTTGTAAGTGATGAGACTGAGACACACGGATGGAGGCTGACTGTGCAAGAAAGCAAATTTACAGCTCCTTGCAGCACCCCCCTAAAATGACATTTTTTTAAAGGCTCAAATCACAGAATGCCTCTCACCCACCATCCTTGAAGCCTTCCTCACTTTCCTAATTAGAAGTGGGTGCCTCTCCACAGCACCTCCAACCTAGGTTAGCATTTGCCCCTGCTTCTGTCCTTAGAAGAGATGTGAACACACTGGAGGCCCCTCTGGACTGGAAGTGCTTGGGTGCCAGGCTCGTTTACCTTGTCCGTCTTAGATCCCATATGAGCTGAGCCCTGGGCTGGAGCCAGACGCCCACGACGCCACGTGGGTGACACAAGAGGAAACCATCAGAACACAGGGTGGTTAACAGAGTGCTGCTTCCCGCGATGCTGACAGTGAAAGGCCCACCGGACACTCTATCCCATCCTCCAGGCCCGAGGGACAGCAGGACTGACTCTTGCTTACAGTCTAGAACTATTACCGAGGCCAAACCTTGGAGCGTATGAGCCCCATGTATTTTCTTGGTCTTATGGAGTCATTTGCCTTGAAAATATCCAACAGCTGTGCATTCCACAGTCAATTATACATTAATCATGCATCATAGGGGGAAATGCCACCGTTGCTTCCAAATCTGCCAACACACAGACGGGCACCCAGCTTCTGAGCTGCTAGGGAATAGAGATAAGCCTCCAAATTCCAGCTGGCCCCTCTCTGCGTGCTGTAAAGCCTCAGACATCTGGCCAGAAAGACAGGCGAACGTGTGGTCCCTTGGCTGTGGAGTGCATGCTTACATAAGGGCTTGGGTGCCCTTGACGAAGCCGTGTTCACTCTCCAGCCCTGCAGTGGTTGGAGGGCGCCCACCTCAGCTCATCCCTCTTCCTTCTCCATTTTCTTTCTGTCTCTGTGTCTCTCATAGTCAGTCTCTCTCTCTCTCTCTGTCCCCCTCTGTCTGCCTGCCTGTCTCTCACTCTCTCCTTCCAACAGTTCAGGGCAGTACATGTTACAAAGAATTAGACTCAAAATATTCGTTTTAAAACAACAGAGCAGTTTCTACTAGTTGAAGACCTACTATGTGCTAGGCCCTGCTCTAAGCCTCATAAACACCCTGCAAGCTGAGCTCCTCTGCCATCTGCCACAAATAAACTGAAGGAACTGGAAATTATGTGACTTTTCCAAAGTCACACAGCTGAGAAGTGGCAGAGCCAGGATTCAAACCCTGACCTGGTTGATTCTCTCATCACACCTTCTTTTCTTTCCCACAATCCTCCTGTCATCACTCTTACCTGGTCAGGATCCCAAAGCTTGGAAATAAAAATGACTCACCAGAGGCCAGGCCAGCTCAGGGCCAAGCAGGGGCCGGGTACTGGGGGATAGCGGGGCAGGAGGGCTGTCAGAGCAGGAGGAAGGTTATGCAGAAGGAAACTGTTTGTTGTGAAATGATTCACTGTTGCACTTGGGGGTAATTTATTATCAGAGAAATTAAGTGATTCCATTAGCCTCCTGTCGCTTTCCAAAATAAATCTGTCCAAATGGGGTGAGGGGGGAAGAGGAGATGAGAGCTGCTGGGTTTTCACTGGTTTGTCTGACGGTTGCCAAGTGGAGGTCCAGGCTCCATTTATCCAGGGGAAGGGAGTTGGCGACGGTCCTGCCTGAGCCTCTCTGCTGCATTCAGCCCCTCTGCAGCCACATTTCCATATCAGAACAAAAAGGAGCCCAGCTTGGGAAAATGGGGTGAGTGCCCAGTCAACGCGGAAAGAGACCAGAGGCCTGGGAGCTGGAGCCAACTCCACCACCAGCCGGCACTGGGGCCTTGGATGACACACTCCCCGGCTCACAAATGAGAATCTCAGATGGTCATGCTCCTCCCTGCCCAGCATCCTGGAAGCACCGGCTAATTCAAACTCCCAATAATCGTTGTGCGGCTGCACCACACCTGGCCCATAATAAGAGTTCAGTCGATGGCCACGTTCTCCCTCCATCCCCACCGCCAGGTGCTACTGCTCTCTGCCTCTAACAGAAGCGGCTCTGAGGGAGCCCATGGCAGAGTCAGAACAGGAACCCAGGTCTCGGTGCTCAGCCAGTGCTCTGAGACCCCGCCCTGCCCTGTCGCCTCCTGTGTGGGCCCCGGGGACATTCTACAGGTGCCTCAGTCATCCCCATCAAAGCAAAGTCCTGTCTTCCTGGGTGATGAGCAATTGAAGGCGAGACCCTGTTGCTTTCTTCTTTCTATCTGAGCTAATCCAGAGCCTGACCAAATGCAAAGATGCCTTATTACTCTTTGTATTCCCAGTGCTTGACAGGTACCCAATATATATTTGTTGACATAATTGATCACTCTGGAATATGAAATTTCTCACTTGGCTGAATGGATAACTAAGAGAGAGAGAACTGGGCCTTTTTCATGGAAAACCTAAATACCTGGAGAGAGAAGAGCTGGGGACGATCTCATAATTACAGTGAAGAGGAGCCAGATTATGTTCCTCTGCCCAAGAGCTCCGATTTCCTCCCTCGTGGCTCCAAGGAGATGAATGCCACCAACTGATTAGGGTGCCAGTGGCCACGGACCACAGAAATCTGCCTCTCCCAGATGCCCGTCCTGGCGGTGGGCCCAGGAGCGGCGATTGTTCTCCTGACCCAGTTTCCTGGTCATTTCCTTGTCTATAACTTGACAAAGGAGCAGCGAGGCTCAGCCCCCATAGGCAGAGACGGGAACTACAGGATACCAAGACCTGTGTTCTGGGCACTGGCAGACACAGGCGCCATGTGAGATCTTCTGGACGGTTCAGTGCCAGGGAGTCAGGATGCTTCCTGGTCCAGACAGGCACCAAGCTCAAAGCCAAAGGGACCCAACTCTGCCATGCACCAAGACACGTGGCTGCCACTATCAAAGAATTATCCCAGGTCCCCAGTCACGTTCTGTGTGCTGGGAGTGAGACTTCCCGATCGTGGACAATGTGCCTGACCCCACCCCAAGCCCACCACCGGCGTTCAGTCTGTAAGCCACAGCTGGAAGAAACACACACCCTGGGTACACAGTCTTAGTGGTTTTCTAAGTCAATACAAATGGTTCAGAGCCAGCTCCAGGCACCTGACCCAAGTTCGGCACATCCTGGTTCCCGCTTTCCTAACGTGGGGTGGAGTTAGAGCCATCCTCATCTCCTGAACAATGGCTGCCTGGACCCCTTACCTCTATCTGCCATTAGCTAGCTAGATGACGTCAAGCATGACCCCCAAATCAGTGTGTCTCAAACTTTACCGTGCATATGAGTCGCCTGGAAAGCTTCTTAAAACATAGATTTTGATACAGTAAGGCTGGGGAGGGGTCACAAATTCTGCATTTCTGACAAGGTTGTTGAGACCACACTTTGAGTTGCTTAGCAATGCTCTAAACCGCCACTCCTAAGAGGTGGCCCTCTCCTTTGCTATGGCTCTCTGCAGGCTTCATAACTGCTCCCTCCCCCAGACCCTTCAGACATGGGTGTGGTAATGGCTTTCTGCTGTGACTAACCCTGAGGTCCTTCATCATCCTGGTCAGCATCCTTTAACTTTGCCCATGCCTTTGTAAATTGTCCCCTCACTGAATTCTCCTTAACTGCCAGCTTGACTGTGGCATCTGCTTCCTGAAACTCAACAAGTAGACCTGGAAATCTGAAGAACTGGGTTCTAATCTTGGCACTGTGGCAGCTGACTCTGGGCTTTTGGCAAGGCCCCTCCCATTCTGGGTCTCAGTCTTTTCCTATGTACCATGGATGACTTGACTAAGTGTCTCAAAGTCCCCTTATGCTTCAAAATTATTCTCACACATCTCCAAGGGTCCCCAGGACAGTACTGTACACAGAGATGGTGCTGGAAACTACTTGATCAAAGGCTGCTAGGGTGGAAAAAGAAGAGTGTCTGGGGAGCACAGAGATATGGAGGAGGGTTTTTGGGGTAGAGATTAAAGTTAATACTACCTTGTTCATTGGTTAAATATGTATATATATTTATTATATTATAATATTATAATAAATATTATATATTTTATATATATATATATAAAATCTGTAGCAGAAGAAACAGGTTGCCGGCGATCTAGTTTTCATGTTCTCTGTGGCTAAAATGGCCAGCCAGGGACAAAGACATTTGGCTGAGGAGAGGTGCACAGAAACAGGACAGCGCAATGGATAAGCAAGCATGGGATGAGAACAAACAGTTCTGAGTTCAGGTCTCAACTGTGCCATTTCCCAGTTTTGTGACCGCAGTTGTTTCATCCTCTAAACCTCTCATCACTCAGCTCAGAGTGGGGATTATATCAACAAGTCCCTCAAGGGACTGCTGGGAGAACGAGGGATGTACGTATAGCATTTATCATGGTGCCTGGAACGTAGTGAGTGCTCAACATATATCACCCATCACTATAAAAGATTCTCGTGCCCAACCAGCTGGACCGGGAAGCAGAGTTCTGTGGTACAAAAACCAGGAAATCCAGAGAACTCACTCCCCACTATGGCCTAAGATGGAAGACAGGAAATGAAACCCAAACTTTGTTAGGTGTTTGTCAGAGGGAACAAGAGAAGGCCTCAATAATCACCCACACCATCTTTCTAGGGAAAACTCTCCAACTTGGGTACAAGCAGAGCATGGCAGTGCCAATGAGCTTAGGAGGCAGAAGTCAGACTCCAAGGCAGCTGACGCAGCTTTAAAGTGCAAAGCAGGGCACTATGGGGAGAAGGCTTTTCAAAGCGGGGACAGAAGTCCATGTGGAGGTCCCCTGGAAGTCTCTGAATGAGGGCTACTGTACACGTGCAGGATGAGACAATCTAACCCTACCAGAAAGTGACTGCTAGCTGTTTGAAAGCCGGACAGATGGTACAGGTTGAAGAGTGCTGATTGACATTGGAGCCGTGGCCCAGCCAGAGCTCTGAGATCTTTCTAACACCTCGTTAACATGCTCTGCATCCAGATGAGACACCAGAATTCAGGGAATTAAAGAAAATATTGCCTCAATGGGTAAACAGATGGGGAACCTCATCAGAAAGAGAAATAAAAAAAACATTTTTAAAAAGAAGCAAATATAAATTATACAACTGAAAATTATCATCGCTGAAATGAAAGTTTCACTAGACAGGCTTAACATCAAATATAAGACAGCAGAAGAGTCAATAAACCGAAAGACAGAAATTATTACTCTGAGGAAAAGAGAGAAAAGAGATTGAAGAAAAGTGAATACAGCCTCAAAGGCCAGTAGAACACTATCAGAGGGCTTCACACATCTGTGATTTGAGACCTGGAAGAGTAAAGAATGAGATAGGGCAAAATTTTTTTGAAGAAATAATAGGAAAAAACCCAAATTCGATTAAAAATATTGACGTACAGAACCAAGAAGCAAAATTAAACAAAACAAAAATAAAAGAAATGACAAAAGCACAGCCTGGCACATGATAGTCAGATTGCTGAATGCCTCACTTTCCTCACCCTTGTCCTGGCACGTCTCCGTCTTAACTAGCCTGGTATGAACATTGCTCTGACTTCAGAGCTTCCCTGAAGCAGAAGGTAGAGTCAAGGGGGACATATCCTTGAGCTTGGTCACCAGAGAGACAGGTGCTCGGGAGGATCCAGAACCACAGGGCCAGCAGACACGAGTGCAGGTGTGTGAGGTGTGACTGCATAGCCAATGACTGGGTCCACATTTATGCCACTGTCCACACTCTGCAGAGCAGAGCTCAGTGCGAGCTTATATCCATGGAAATAGGACTGTCTCTTGGTGAAACAGTCAGGCTCTCCCTGTGCAATCATCCACCTCCACTGCAATCTGAAGCCAGGTCTTCCCCAAACTGTGAATCCTGATTTCAGGGAAGAGGAAGAGAGTGGGATGTACTTACCCAGGGACATTCATGCTTTAAAAGCAGGACCTCTCAGCATTTACGACTTAAAGCTCTCTGAGATCCAGCCACAAAGAAAGCACTCAAGGCCCACAATACTCCTGGGAGGTATCTTCTCAGGTATTTGGGAGACTCAGTATTGCTACACCTGCTTCCCAGAGCACGGAGAGGACAGTACCAAGTTTAGAATGAACAATCAAGCACAACCATCCAGTTCAAGCCGCATCCAAGCAGCCCAGAGGCTCGGTGGGGTCAAAGCTTCCAGAGGAGATTTCACACCTCCATCCTCTCCTGCTTCTGTCCAAGGCTCCCAAATCATCAGGGGAGGTGGGTAGATAGGCAGGGCTGAGAGTGAATACCAAGCTCACTCAAGACCACAGAGGAGACCAAGTTAACCCAAATGGCTCAGGCCTGGCCAGGGGCTGCTTTGGAATCTCTGGAGAGCAGCCATCAGACTGGGCGGGGGTGGGAGGCGGGGGGCTGGGGGCAGTGGGAAAGCAGTTGTAAGGCTTCCTAGGCCTGGTACTCCACTCACCACTGGACACGTGTCAGCTGCCCATGTCAAAGATGGGTGGTGGGTGTTTGATGGGGCCTGCTGTGTTGGGGTGCCACTCACCCCCTCGCCACTGCCAGTGACCTCGAGGGATTACAGCTGTAAAGGGGAAGGTATGGGGGCCTTTTTCCCAGATGCCACGCCCCTACCCTGCCAAGCCCATTCGTTGCTAATGGTGGAATTTCAGGCATCAGGAAGAGAGAATATTGGAGAAAAGGAAACTTTCTTTCACTCTTCAACTTACACTGCCTGTTCCACCCAGTATAAAAGCAGCCCTAATGACTGGCTAAGCTTGGGGACTGGACAGTGAAATAATACAATTACCTGACTGGTCCTTGGGTATCTGTATCAGCCAGGGCTCACCAAGAAACAGAGCCAATAGGCTATGTGTAAAGAGAGAGAGACTGCGACAGAGAGAATGAGACAGACAGATTGTATGAAGATTGGCTCACACAATCGCAAAAGTGTCGAAGTCAGCCAAGTGCAGAATCTGCAGGGTCGGCCGGCAGTCTGGAGACCCAGGGCAGAGCTGATGCTGCAGTTTGAGTCTAAAGGCCGTCTGCTGGCAGAAATCCTTCCTCTTCAGGCTTTTTCTAGTAAGGAGGAGGTTAGTTTATTTCTTTAAGGTCTTCAAGGGACAGGAGGAGGCCTACCCACATTATTGAGGACGATCAGCTTTACTCAAAGCCTATTGATGTAAGTGATAATCTCATCTTAAAAAGCTATCATAGAAACATCTAGAATAATGTTTGATCAAATATCTGTGTCCCACAGCCTAGCCAAGTTGACGCTTAAAATTAACCATCACATCATCGTTCTGACAAAACGCGCCTCCGGAGGGGAGGGCCGTGCAGGACAGAGATGAGCCTGAGGACAGTATCAGTCAGGGTAGAGGGGCCTGTGACGACCAAACTCCAATGTGCTCTCAGGCAGCATCAGCAGACGTCAAGGGACCCATCTGCTTTCAGGGAGTCTGGACCAGAGCTGTCCCGATTCGAATGTGCATATGAATCGCCTGGGATCCCAGGCGGGGGCCTGAGATTCAGCATTTCTCACAAGGCCCCAGGGGCTGCCCGCTGCCAGTCTGTGGGCCACACCCTGAAGAGCAGGGTGGCAGGGTTCAGAGCACAGGCCCTGGGGTCAGAGACCCAGGTCAGTCCCAGCCCTGCCCCCCGACCTGCCATGTAACTCTGAGGAAGGGAGGTACTTACCCTGCCAGAATCTCAGTGTCCTCATCCAGAAAGTGTGGTGTGTGGGGCATGGGGGTAATAACAGTATCAGCTTTAAAAGGTCATTGTGGAATTGAAGAGAAAATGAACAGAAGGGGCATAGGCGTCAAGCTCAATAAATCTCTTGGCCACTACCATTAATATGCGCGCCAGATTTTTAAAGAGTCCATGTCAGGGAGGAGATAAATAAATCTTATATCCATTGATCAGCATGGAGGAAGGACCTAGACAGCAAACCACAGGAAGTACAGTTAATAAAATTGAGAACATTCTCCCTGGAGAAGACTAGATGTGGACGGAGGCGGGGGTGGAGGGGGTGGACAGAACAAGAAATGATTAAGGGCTCCCTGAACACCCTTGAAACAGAGTGCGGAATTGAAATGAGAATTACCCTGCAAGGCTCCATGAGGTTAAACAAAGACCGAGAGATGGAGCTTAAAACGGGATCAATAACAGAGCCTGAGAGTAACTGAAGGTGTCCGAAAGTGACACGGGCTGTGTGGACGGCGTGATTCACCCGCCACAGAGCCAAGCCAGCAAACTGAGCCACCACCCCTCAGTCAGGGGCCAAGAGGCTGGTGCCACAAACCCTCCAAGCACTTCTAGAACGCGGAGCAGCTGCCACGGGTGGCTCTCCTGGGAACGGTCTCCCATGTGCAGTCCCGGCATTCCAACCCTGCTGTCCAAGGGCCTCTCCTGGAGGACACTTGGCACATTGCAAGCTTAGTCATGACGTATCTGCCAGTTCTTTCAGATTTCTTCAATTCCATTAGCAGGCCCTCTGGGAGCCAAACAGGAAAAAGAATCGGTACGTGTGCTGGCCGCCAGAGAAGCATCCGTGTCCAGACAGCCCACCCGCCATGGGAAGAGGGGCCTGTCGCCCTGCAGCCTCTCAGACCAGGGCTGCCACATTGCCAGGATGCTCAGACGGCCACACTGCTCGGGCAGCCACTGGGACACTTTGTACAGCAATTGAGAAAGTTCCCTAGGACCTCCTGGACAGACCCACGGTCTGGCAACCAAACGGTTAATTCCTGGTATGGCAAGGGTCTGGTCTGCCCCACAGCCAGTCACCAGCTGTGGAAAATTTTGCGCATCATCATATACCTGAGAATCCCCTTCATGCTGAGCACAGCCTCCTGGGAGAGCAACCACTGCTTCCCCAAATACATGTAGCACCACACGACCTTATATCCACACCTCCTGCCCCCACCCTCTCCACCCTCCCGGTACAAGAGAAGAAAGCCCGGAAGAGAAACAGAATGAAGAGGGTAGAACCAGGGTGGGGTAGGACTACCTGCGCCCAGCCGCTGGGGTGGAGGGTTGGACCATCTGGGGAGACTCTCTGCCCCAACACAGGAAGGAACAGCCCTCCATTTCCTCCTACCCCTTGGAGGTGAGGTCTCGTTTATCTTCCTGCAGGGACAGTGAGCCCCTAAAGGCCAAGGACAGATTTGGGGGTCAGGCAGATAGGCCTGACTTCAAATCCTGGCCCTGCCGCTCTCTACCCGTATACTTGTGAGGTGACTGAACCTCTCAGAACCTCAGTTTCTTCATGTGTAAAATGGGAATGAGAGTAAGACTAATACATGCCTCACAGGGACATGGTGAGATTAAAGCACAGCAGACCCTTAGCCTGACCCTTGGCACTCAGGACTGAGTAAGTGTGGGAGTTACACCTCCTTGGGGACACCCCTCCGCCCAGCCTGGCACAGAGCAGGCTCTGACTAAAAGTACATCAAACTGAGTCAAGTTGGAGACTGTCAGGAACACTCACCGGCTCCCAAGTCTGTCTTAAAGTGGATTCCTGGGGTGGAGGCAGCCGTCTCCTGGCACCCCCTCACCTGTGTCAGCAGGAGCCAAGGCCAGGAAGATGGGGGCCTCCCCACCCAAGCTCTACTGGGGAAGACAAGAGCTCTGCAGAGTTCCTGAGCCAAGGCTCATGCAGCCGAAGCCA
This sequence comes from Vicugna pacos, assembly GCF_048564905.1. Lineage (NCBI taxonomy): Eukaryota > Metazoa > Chordata > Mammalia > Artiodactyla > Camelidae > Vicugna > Vicugna pacos. The sequence continues at coordinate 84,873,207 of NC_132997.1, read as the reverse complement.
CTTCAAAGTCACAGTTCCTTCAGCCCAGGGGCAGAGGGTGCAGGACTGGGGATGGGGGCGGGGGGGGGCTCCCAGCACGCCGGGGGGGTGCTCCCAGCACGCCTTGCTCCCAACTCTTCCAGGCCCAAGCAGCTTTAGCCTGACTGTTCCACCTCTCTCTACTGATGCCCTCCCTGCCCTCAGTTAAAGGGACTTCTCTGCATGGGCTTCTTGTAGTGAATCCAGAAGGGAGTTGCACCCATACCTGTCACTTCTGGCCCCAGCAGCCTCCACTGACTGCTTGACCAAACCATCGAGACAGGCCTACAGGTCTTGGACACGCTAGCCCCTAGCCGGCCTAGGCTCCTGGCTCTGGACCTATTCGAACAACTCAGTTAACAGTCAGGCAACTGATCGTCTGAAGCTTCAGTGGAAAGGGTCACAGGGGCCTGTCACAGATGCAGTGAGGATCTGCAGGGCTCATGAGGATGTTTCAGTGGGGATACAGGACTAGTACCATGTCCATCAGAGAGGTGCTTATAGACCAGTGGAGAAGTGCCCCCAGGGAAGAGGACAGAGATGTCAAGAGAACACGGGTCATTCCTGGTGAGGTGCAGCCACAGGAGAGCTGTGGCTCCAGAAGCACAGACACTAAGGCGCTGCACCTGGGATCCAGGAATGCTCAGAGAAACACGGGCTTGGAGAGAAGTACACCCACCTGCCGTGGTCAGAGGTCGGGGCCAGCGGAAGGAGCCCTGGAAGCTGCTCTCAGACCGTGCTGTCCCTATTCCATGGAGCAGGGGGTGACCTCAGACCTGGAGAACCCCAAGTACTAGTGCAGGTATCCACCCTCTTCTCTGTAAGAGGCTTCTGACGAGGCTGAGCTTCAGGAGGCGGGCCTGATTGCTTTCAGCCAATCGTGGTGGTCCGTTGGGGTCGGGCATGTGATTCCGGCCAATGGAATGTAAGCCTGCTAGAGAGCCGCTGGGCACGGGCTCCTTGCAGTTTGTGATGGTTACCAGATGGGAACCACGTGGATGTGACAGCAGGAGATACTGCATCCATCCAGTGACCCTGAGGGGCACCATCCTGGAGGCGGAGCTGAGAGAAACTCACAGCAGGTGGAGCTGGAGCTCAGGGAACCCCCTCCCACCTCCGGACTCCTCATTATGAACCATAATAAATGTACTTAATGCCCAAGCCCATTCATTCAGTGTTTTGTTACTGGCAGTTGCGGGCTTTCTAAGAGATTTAGGGACCTGCCACCACCTCCCCCATCTCCTCTTCTGTCCCCACATTGTAACTGAGCAGGACCCTGTGGGGCCTTCCAGGGTCAGACCCCACCCCCATACCTTCTGCCATAGCTCCTCTCTGATAATAGTATCTCATGTGTATTTCCTGAGCGTTTCAGATACTTAAAACCACCACCAAAGGGGCGAAATTAACTACTTCATGATGTAGAGCACGTGGCCCTCCAGACCTTCTGGCACCTAGGGGTTGATAGTGTTGACCGCTCTGTTACCTCAACATCAACCAGTCAGAGAATCATGCGCGAGCTGATCACGTACCCTGCCACCCCCTCCCTCACCCGGCCTTAAATATGCTTTGCTGAAACCCTTCAGGGAGTTCAGGGTTTTCTTGGGCATGAGCCACCTCGTCCTCCTTGCTCATCCCTGCAATAAACCTCTCTCGGCTCCAAACTCCAACATTTCAGTTTGTTCGGCCTCACCGTGCAGCGGGTGCACAAACGTGCCTTTGGTAACAACTTTCTTGAGAAACATCCAGAGCCTATCCAAACTAGGGTTGCTGAATAAAACTAAGGTTAGCAAATAAAAATACACAACACCCAGTTAAGTTCAAACTTCAGGCAAATAATGAATAATTTTTCTAGTATAAATATGTCCTGTACTATGTTGAGGACATACTTAGTTTAAAAAATTATTCATTGTTTATCTGAAATTCAGTTGTAACTGGGCATCTTCTGTTTTACCTGTAACCCTACTCCAAATTGCTCATCTTCTCTTACTGAGTAGCATTCTGTGCTCCAAAATGGTTTCCCCAGCCCGAGGGTTTTGTGAGTGGCACCAATACAACCCCTGGGACAACCGAGGAGGTGCTCACAGAGCCCCACCCACTGCCTCCCTCAGTGCTCTGGGGTTAGGGTTGGAACAGGCTCAACAAATGGTCCCAAATGGTCCCTCTTCCCTGCCAGGCCCTAACAAATGGTGAAGAAGAGGAATGAGCAAGAGAGAATATCAAAACACCTGGATGACTGAGAAAGTCAGCAGAGACAGTGAGGGAGGATACAGGGCAGCCGGACAGACCCTTGGATACCTGAGTTCACACTCAGGCTTTCATCCACTTGGTCCTTTCACATATATCCTCATTCCTTCATTCCATGAAAATTAATTACCTCTTCTGCCCCAGGCCCTGTGCTAAGCACTGGGGATAGAAGGGTGAACATGACAACTGTGGACCCTGCCTCCCTGTGGCAGAGCTTTCTCATATTGGGTGAGATGGGCCCAAACAAATATATGAAATAATTGCACATCATGGACAGTTCTGTGAAGGAAACACGAGAGCTGAGATAAAGAATGATGAAGACTCTTGCAGGCCCTTCCTGGGGAAACCTCACAGAGGGCCCTCTGCCTGGAGTGTGTTCATGCACTGAGCTGTTGCCAGTACCAAGGGCACAGCAAGGAGCATTCTGAGCTCATAGGAGCAGTTATGATGCTTTCGTAGCCACTTTCCTACAGTTCTCCACGTGGCAGAACCTGGCCTGAGACTTGTCCTCATTGCCAAACATCTCCAAGTAGCAAGAAGATGCCCAGCCCAACAGTCATTATTGGAGGACATTTGCCCAAACTCACAGAGTCAGTGGCAACTGGGATTTGAACACAGGCAGTCTCATTCCAGAACTTGTCCTCCTAACCACTGGTTTATAAAATACCAACAGAATTTGTGGGGGAGGGTTCAGAATAGACAATCAGATTCTAACATTCAAATAGGAAAATAAACAAACCGAAATATTCATAGAAAGTCTGCAAAGGAAGAGCTATGAAAAAGGACATGCTGTGTAGCTCCAATAATTAGATAAGTGTGTCGCAGCATATGCCCAAATAGCCCAATAGAACAGAATAAAAATGTGAGAAGTAGACCCAGATATGTATAGAATTGGGTATGTGATAAACGTGGCATCTCAGATCAGTGAGGGAAATGTGAATGGACAGTACAATGGTATGGGGCCAACTGGGTGGCCATCTGGAGCAAAATAAAATTGGATCCAAACCCCGCACCTTATACTTGGATAAACTCCAAATGGTTCAAAGATTTAGAACTAAAAATATATGAAATCATAAAATGACTGGGAGAAAACAGCAGGTTTTCTACACAGCCATGGGTAGACATGCTTAACCAAGACTCAAGTTCCAGAAGTCATGAAAGAAAAGACTGATCAACTTGACTAAAAAGAGTTAAAATTTCTGCATGGGAAAAATGATAAGCAATGAAAATCTTGGAGGAAATATTTATAACATAAAGCACAGATTGAGGGCGAATCTCTTTAAAGTGTGTAAACGTTTACAAATTGCTAAGAAAAGGACAATACACAAATGGATGTGAGTAGACAGTAGAAAAGGAAACATAACTGGCCCTTAATTTTAAAAAATGCTCAACCTTATTCATAATAAGGAAAATGCAAATGAAAAGTACATGAAACGATATTACCTAGTAAATTGGCCAAAGGCCCAAAGTGCTCCCTCAGACTCTACTTGTGGGAGAGCCCCCCTCCCCACCGAGGAGGGCAATTTGGTAACATTGATCAAAATTACAAATGCATGTACCCCTTAACCCAGTAGCTCCACTTCTGGGAACTCACCCTACAGGTAGACTTGCAAACATGTGAACTGACGTATTTACAAGGTTATTCACTGTAGCGTAATTTATTATAGCAGAAGAAGAAGGGAAACAGCCAGTGCTCACCAGCAGGGGCTGGCTGAGTAAGTTACGGCCTTCCCACGTGTCCACTCAGTGAAGTACATACAGTACAGCTGTTTGGCAAAAAAAAAGAAGAATGAGAAAGCTTTTCACTGACATAGAAAGAACTCCAAGTTGTATAATGATTAGAAGAGTGAAGAACATGTGTATAATATACTGATTTTGGTGTTAAAAAAATGGGAAGGGGGTAATTTCTTTTCAATTTACATGTATTTTCAAAAGATGAAAACTTAACAAAAGAAACATATAAAAGTGATTGCCTATTCAGGGTGAGGACAAAAACTGTGTAGAAGGGGGGCAAATGTGGGAGGGAGAATTTTCACTGTAAACCTTTTCTTTTAACCATGTGATTGCATTGCCTATTCAAAAAATTAAATTTAAAAAATTCTTTAACTCTGGAAAGCAGGGTATGCCTTAAGAACTGTGAGCGTGGCTTTTGACACATGGAATTGACTGGAATCACACACACAGGAAACTTACAAAATTTTTGAGACAACTGTGTTGGCAAAAGCCCTGCCAACCTCTAAGAAAAGACACTGAGGCTTTGGGGATGTAAAATGACCTCTAGATCCCCAATTTTCTACATGGAAGAAACAACTGAAAAACCTAAAATCATACTTTGGGATGTTCTCTTTACAAATGACACAGGAAAAAATTGTGTGCTGTAGTGGACAATGAAATAAAGATTCTGCTTCTAGGGACCCAAATTAATTCATTAAGACTTTGATGCTATGTTTCCAGCTTTTTCCACAATTTATCAAGCACTATGTGACAACAGACATCTTCCCCACTCCCTCAGCCTCCGCCCGCCTCAGACCCTAGTGTGAGGCTCAGGGACCATTAAAGTGAAAAAAATGAGGGTGAAAAATAACTGCTGGGTGTGTTACTTGGGAATTAAAAACAGCAATTTTCCATTTTATCGAGATGCTATCAAAACGTCCCACATCAAAACGCTTCCCCAGCCCACGCTCTGCCTCACCACACGGGGCACCTTAGAATCACCCGGGAAGCTTTAAAAAGAAGACCATTGCCTCGGCCCCACACCGAAACAGTCAGATCAGGCTGGACCTCCTGTGGTACCCACTCCTACCACGGGCACTGGCTACAGTTCTAACTGCACATCTGTGCATGTACTTCTCTGATCCCTGTTTTACTCTCTTGGACAGTAAACTCGTGGGCAGAGGATCTGCTTTTATTTACTTTGCTTACAATTGTGTCCCACGTGTCTCGCAAAGGATTGGTGCTCAGTAAATATTAGATGAATAAATGAATGAATGAATGAATCCTGGGACCCGGAGAAGGAAGCAGAGGGGCAGAGAGATAAGGCAATAGCTACACCAGGAGGAGGCCCCTGCCAGGACCGCTGGGTGAGACCCCCGTAGGCCCAGCAGCCCACAGGGAGAGGCAGAGGATCAGGGCCGCTGTTACTGGGCTGTGACAGGCAACTTGTTTGTCTCCAGGGATATCCATCCTGCCAATGGCCAAGGACATATTTCCCCTCAACTCTGACCAGGTCACTGAAGGCTTTCTGATTGGCAGATGACCCTCTGTGCAGCCCAGACAAGGACAAGGCTGGGTCCCTCTGCTCTGAATACCACTGCTTCCAGGGCCCTTAATGAGACCCATGTCTGCAAAGGAGAAAAATTGGCCAAATAGCAAAATGCCACATGGGAGGTCCTGCCCCTACACTCTCGGCCTGTCTCCTGAGGGAGGCAAAGGGTTCAGGAGAACTGGCCTCTGGGCTCAGCCCAGCATTCACCACTGTGCCCTTGGACAGGAGGCCCAGACTCTCTGGGCCACACATTCCTCATCTGTCCAATGAGGACTAATACCTACGGCTGTGTAGCAGAGCACACACCTGGCTCAGCAGAGGTAGGTAACCAGACCAAAACAGTGTGGGGACGTGGGAGATGCAGGTCTCTCCTCCAGGAAATATCCCCGAGCCCCTGGCATCTTTGCTCTGGTGGCTTGTTGTCCATGGGGGCATCGTGAGTCCTAGGGAGCCAGAGACCAAGAGACACGTGTTAGCAGGAGGCACTACCAAGGTGGACGCAGGAGCCAAGTTTAAGGAAAGTTACTTCCAAAACCCAGACCCAAAGGGTGTAAGGCAGTGGTCCACACAGGCACACAGAAGAGCAGGGGAACCACAGGGGAGGTGCTCAGGGAACAGGGCCATTAGGGAATAGGGGCGGCCTGTGCAGCCCCCACAACTGGTGTCTCCGTGTCGCCCTGTTGTTCCTGTCAAGGGTCTGGTCCCTTTCAGCTCAGCACCCCAAGCGCACCTGGAGCACCCCAATAGTAATTCAGTGCATAAGTACGTACTGAAAGCGTTCTGAGCCCAGGGCTGTTCTAAGCCCTATGTCTGTATTACCTCCAGGTACTGTTATCGCCCCATTTGTCAGAAGAAGAAACTGAGACTTGGGAGGCTAAATGACTTGCTTAAGCCTTTGAGGCTCCTGACATGCAGCTGTTGAGCACTTGAACGTGGCCAGCTTAAATCGGGATGTGCTGGGAGTACAAAACACGCTGCAGTTCGAAGCATGAGAAAGAGGGTGTAAAATATCCCATGAATGGCGTTTGTGTTGATTGCGTGCTGAAGTGATCATATTTGGGTGATGCTGGATTAAATGAAATGTCTGATTAAAACTAACCTCACCTGTTTCTATGTACTTGTTTAACTGGAAAATTTTCAATTACACACATGGCTCACATTCTGTTTCTAGTGGACAGAACCACTTTGAGGTGTCAGTGCAGGGAACGGGCCACAGCAAACATCTGAGTCCAGCCAAACACTTTTTATGCTGGGAACTCATTTTGTGTAACTTTCTGAGGGCGTGTCTGCTTCCCAGATCATCAGGTCGTATCCAAACTGTGCATTAGTGGACCCTCACTGTTGGTCCAGTCTCTCTCCTGAGCCCTGAGCACTTGGAGGGCAGGAGCTCAGGGGAAAACCAGAGCGTGGTGCCGGGTGCCCAACCCAGGGTCAGCAGAGGATGATGACGGCAGTGGCATAGTGACATCCTCACTGCGCCCCCTTGGGGGAGAAGCTCTGAGAGCCGGACGAGGCCATATGAGGCCCCAGCCAGCACAGCCAAGTCCTATGGGGGCAAGTGAAGGAAAGGTCCCGGAGACACTTATAGTGCTGACCTCCTCTCTCCACTCACACTCAGCTCCAAGGGGCCTGTGGACCCCCTTCCCTCCCTGGCCAGTCCTCCAAGTCGGCCTGCCTTGTCCCAAGATGGGATGGGAGATGGGCTAGGACTGCAGCTTTGGGAGGAGTTGCCCCCCCTCCCCGCCCTTCCAGTTAGTCCAAGAAGCTGAGTGTGAGGATGAGATGGGGCTACAGTCCACTCACCTCCAAAAGATGCCACCTGGCACACAGACAGACACATCTACTAAGTCTACAGCTACCCCTCACAACCAAGAAAGGAAAAACTGTGTCAACAAACACCCCACATTGCTTGCCCCACAGAGGCCAGCCCTGCACTGAGCACCAGATGGGCTCAGCCTCCCAGAGTTGGGATCTGGCAAGGGAGGAGTGCAGCAGAACCCGCCCCGACCCAGCGCAGAGCTCCAGGCATGGTGGCCGTTGTGCACATGGCTCCAGCCCCTGCACACACTGTTCCTTGCCTGGAACAGCATCCCTACCACCCCCTCTTCCTTCAAGCCTCGCTCAGGCCTCTCCTCCTCTGGGATACCATTCCTGCCCTGCCCCCGCGGTAAAGGCCCCTCCAACCACTGTCCCACCCACATCCCGGGTGCTGCCCTCCATCATAGCAGCCAGCTCCGTGCCACCTTCCTGCTCCCGGGCTGACGGGGGTGATTAGAGACACAGGTCCTGCCTGGCAAAACCAGCTCAGCTGTGACACAAGCAACGGGAAATAAGCACTGTTTTATCTCAGCCTTCCCTTTTTCATTCTAAACACGGAACAGAGAATTCTTATCAAGCACATTTAATCACCTCTCTTCCCCTCTTCTCTAGTTACAATGAAGGTGATTTAAACCTCGTCCTTGACAGGCTAGAACAAATGGGACTAGAAATTCAAGTCATCTTACAATACATCCCGGAGTTCCTTCATCCTCACGTCAGAATTCACTCCATAAACCTTCACCCAGATCCTTCCATGGGCCAGGGGCAGTGCCACACTGCAGGCCACACAGTGGCCCCCGCCCTGCGGTGCCTGATGGGCTAATAAAGAGCGAGCTTGTACGTCCTGAGCTGTCTGATGATCTGTCTCCTGCTGTCCTAGGGAACTGGACGTTGTGCTGTGGGAAAACAGATGACAGAGGAGCTGGTCTGCCTGGAGGTGTCATGGGGAGACTCCACAGAGGAAGTGACATGTCTGCTTAGTCTTAAAGGAAAAGAGGAAAGGGAGAGATGTTCCAGGCACAGGTTACAGCATGTGCAAATGCAGGGAGGTACAAAAGGACGTGGGTTGAGGAGACAAGGAAAGAAAGTTGGGTCCAGAATTCAAAGAGCCACATATGTTGCCATTGCTAGAGGCAGTGGGGAGCTGCTGATGTCTGGTTTTAGGAAGCTCACTCTGAAGCTGAGTAGAGGCTAGACCATTCTGGAGTGTGAATGGGGTTGTGCTGGGCACACTGTGCTGGAACCCTGTGTAAGGTGACTGATCTTTTATTTTAAAGGACTTTTGGCTACAGACTGGACAAGCTAGGCTGGGGTAATTTAATTTAATCCTCTAATTAGGGGATAGCACAAGTGCCACTGCTCCTCTCTCCCATGTCCATGGCAGACATTGCTGATCAATCACAGCATCATCCTCATCCTACAATTGAGGAAATAGATAGGGGTGGAAAGGTGGGCCCAGGACCCCACCAAGTTAGGAAGCAACAGAGCTAGGACTGGTGTCCACAATCAGAGGAGTCAGTGACAGATGTGGCGAGCTTGAGGTTCAAGCAAACGTGGGTGTATATCCAGGTATTTCCACTTACTGGTTGAATGTCTGCTTCATCATTTACCTTCTCTGAGCCTCGGTTTCCTCAGCTGTAAAATGCGATAATACCGTCCCTTCACAGGCTGGGTGGAATGGGATAATGAAATGTAATGGGTGAATTCAGAGCCAGTAAGTGCTCAATAAACGGTAACTATTAGTATTATTAGTAATACTGTTATTTCTCACTGATAACACACCATCCCTCCAAATGTCTTGCCCAGTATTCTTCCCTCCCCTCACCACAGGGTCCCCATCTTTTCTATCTTTCAGCATGCTACCAAGGAAACTGGGTGGGAGCCACTAATTCTTTAAATAGTCATGGCACAGACAGACACAGTCTGCTTCAGATGGCTGTTTTGTTCTAGATGTGCCAAGAGACATCCTTTGCCCTTTCAGCAGTCAAGGGCAGTGGGGAAAGGCAGCTGCAATGGGCTGGGGTCTGACCTGCTGTCGTCCGCGCCATTGCTCGTATTTGTAGATCTGTGGTTTCTAAGGGAATTCTCCTGGGACCTTAGCAATATTAATATGTGACCAGCCAGGCAGCTGCCTGGAGCTCCATCTGTACAGAACACAAAAAATCCCACTGGAAATTTAATGTGCTGGGGAATATTTAAGGGAGTTGCTTTCAAGGCAAGTCCTATGACGTTGGAAGATTTTTTTGGATAAGTGGTTTTGGATAATGAACAGTCTCTCACTGGTGTGTTCTGAGAACACAAGACGGTCCCTAGACAGGCTGGAGACAGCTCCCTGATGAGCTTTGGGTTTGCTGGTATGTTTGGAGCCAGAGCTAAATGGTCTGGGGCATTGGAGGCAAGGCTGAGGACCACCATCCCAGGTCCTCTCTGAACCCCTCTGAATTCAGGAGGAATTCGTTTTTAAGGGGTACCTAATTATTTGCCAGCCTGGGGCAACCACATCCTTTGGTCAGCTCTGCTTGGCACCAACTAGGGCAGCACAGGCCTTGGGGTTCAAGGGATTGCTGTTGTGGGGTCATGGAGGGCCCTCCATGGAAACCCAGGAACCCCCTTTCCAGGAAGCACAGGGGCCTCTCGGTCATGAGTCTGGGCAGAAGCAGAGAAGGTGGAAAGAGAGGAGAGTGGGAGGCCTCCTGCGTGTGGTTCTCTGGCTCCGACACCATCCAGCAAGTGTCCAGCCCCAGCCTGTGCTAGGCAGATGTCAGTGTTAGGCAGATGTTGCAGGAACTTCCCAAGTGGATGCCCAACTGGGCTCTGACCAGGAAAAGTCACCCCGTCAGGAACTCAGGTGGCCCAGGAAGTGGGGCGCTGGGCAGTGAGTGTGTGTCATGAAGGCCGCTGACCCAGAGGCCAAGGCTGGAGGAAAACTGACCCAGTCTGGTCCCAATCCTACAGGATCTTTTCGTCATTTCATGGGCCTGCGGGGTGACCATGGGTGATGACACTTTGGCATAGCACTGCTTCTCCCCGTGAAAAAGCATCACGCTTCACTTCTCAGTGAAATAGCCATCTCCCGGCCATAAGAGTGAGCGATGGGTCCGGGCAGCTCGCCCTCCCTGCGGGCTAGGAAGGCCATCGGCTGGATGTTAGCTCCCCTCACATGACACTCCCTGGAGACGGTGAGCGGACTCCCAGACGACAGCCAGAGTGTGCTAAGCCCCCACCGTGTGCCATGTACCCTGCTAGGTGGCTCCTATTGCCTGCAGTCTTTGATCCTCCAGACAACCCTGCAAAGTCAGTGTCAGAGACCCCATTTTACAGAGGAGGAAACTGAGGCCCAGGTTAAGGACTCAGCCCCAAGCTGGCCGGGGACCCTGCCCTGGGCTGGAGGGAACCTCCCACCAGTGTCCTACAGCTCTAACAGGGACAACAGATGAGGTTTCCATACCTGCAGGGTCCTGGTGGGGTTTGCAGAAACCCCCTGTTCCCCGTGGGCCAGGGAACTCAGGACTCACAGATGCTGGCTGTGTTTATGTGTGGAGAACTGGATTCCTAAGCCCAGCCAGGTGATGGGTTCTCAGCCTGTTAGGGAACAGCCAAGGCTTTGCACACTGAGGTGATGGGGAAGCCAACACGTGGTTGTTTGGGTGCCCAGAGTGGGAAGGGGTCCGTGCTCAGAGGGGTGGGGTGAGACGCCTTCTCACTGCACCTTGCAAGCTGTTCTAAAGCTGGGTTTCGGGAGTTCTGGACACCAGCGGCCAGTATCACTTCCCTTCTGCTTCCTGGGGTGGCGCCAAGGAAGCGTGAGAAGGGGAGGCCGGCCCTGGGCAAGGGTCAAGTGCAGAGGAGGGGGGATCAGAAGCCCAGCGTGCAATTTACTTGTCCTATTTGCTTATCAAAGGCCACAGGAGAGCTGCCTGGCCACCAGAGCACAGAGCCCAAATCTTCCCTGAAACTTGAGCCCTGCTCTCACTCTGGAATTCTCCGCTGGGGAAGGGCATGGGGAGGTGCTCGGCGGGGGGCCGGGGGGGGTGGCTCTCACCTCTTTCCTAGCCGGGGACAGAGCCCGGCCTTCTTGGCCAGATAAGGAATATAGTTGCACTCCCCCTGCCCTTGGGAACTTCAGCTGGACGATTTCTTGTTTACATCCGCCTTTGCAACTCCTTTCTCTTTCTTCAGGGAAAGCGGAAATTGGAAGGCCACACTTACGATGGCAAGGCCCTGAAAATGTACAGTCTCCAAGTGTGTGGCAGAGAGAGAGACACGTTCGTGCTGATTACTGTGTGATTCTGCTGCTTTGTAGGAAAATTAACCCCAAGAGACTATTTTTTTTAAAAAAAAATAGTACCTTCGCCAGGTTGTGAGCTTGATTCTTCCCCAGCAATACCTTGGGTTTATTTTGAACACTACTTCGCAGGAACTTTTACATGAAGTTTTCCTAGCTGGTTCTGCTTGGTTTGGACTAATGTCAATGTTAGGTTTTATTTCCCTGGGGCAAGAATGGCCAAAATGCATCATTTCATGTGCCACCTCAGTGAATGGGGGTGGCTACCTGGAGCTCTGTGTTGGGATAAAATCTGTGGCCAAGACCAGACTCAGCAGGAAACAGTGCTGTGATTGATTAGCAATGCCTGCCACAGACATGGACATGGGAGAGAGGCGCACTTATGCTATCTCCCTATTGCGGGGATTAAATTAAACTTCCCCACCCTGGCCTGTCCAGTCTGTAGCCAAAAGACCTTTAATATAAAAGACCAGTTGTTTTATACAGGGGATCCAATACACTGGGCCCAGCACAGCCCCCTACACACTCCAGAATGGTCTAGCCTCTACTCAGCTTCCAGACTGAGCTTCCTACAAAATAGACATTAACAGCTACCCCACTGCCTCCAGCAACACGTGTGGCCCTTTGAATTCTGGACTCAACTTTCTTTTCTTTTCTTCTCAACATGTGCCCTTTTGTACCCCCTGCATTTGCACATGCTGTTCCCTGTGCCTGGAACGTCTCTCCCTTTCCTCTCTTCCTTTAAGACTCAGTAAATATATTACTTCCTCTGTGGAGTCTCCCCTGACCCCTCCAGGCAGACCAGCTCCTCCGCTAGCTGTTTCCCACAGCATGACATCCAGTTCCTTAGGACAGCAGTGCACATATCAACAGACAACTCAAGAAAAGCATCTTGTAAACAGCAAAGGACTGTGACTGCCGAGCATCTCCTGGTGTTCCTGATGAATTAGAGTGAACTCCCAAGGAAACAGTCACTCCCCTCTTTGCTCCTCATGACCTAAAGGCCCTGGTCCATCCCCTTCTCCTTGGAAATGCTTTCTGAAATAAACAAGCTCTGTTTCGAGCTCCAGTCACGCCAACTTCAGGTGCCTTGAGCCCTAAGTCCTGATGTTCCCTGGTTCATGCCTGCCCCCGGGTGATTCAGAGCAATCACGTGCCGACACGCGAAGCCAGGTTACACAGGGCCCCAATGTAGGGGAATGGCTGGATTTTTCCCATGTGAACAAGAGACACAAGACATGAAAATAGAAATGGGCAGAGGAACTCCACCCCGCTGCTGATTGGTCTTGCCGAGCTAGAAAGGAGAACGGGGTTTTAAGACCCAGGCAAGATCAACAATGAATTGGCATGTTGGGAGGAAAAGACATGGCATTTTCTTGAGCTAAAGGGGCTAAAAATAGTGTGAGGTTTTCCAAGAGGCTACAGTGGTACTTCAGGATGTGGGTATGAAATGTTTATTTCAACAGTTATTGGAGAACTCAAAGCCAAGTCCATTCACAGTGACGGTGACAACTGCTCACCCAGCTCCAGGGACCAGCTGAGAGCCCCAGCTTGCTCCCAGCTCCACATCCTTCTCATGCAGTGCTCTCCCTAGAATGCCCTCCCTTCTCCCTCACACTGAGTCAAGTCACCCCACATCCTGAGTTCCAGCCACACCTCCAGGGAACCTTTTTCAAACTTTCTTGCCAAAGTATCCCAAGGGCAGAGAAGAAATTGCAGTGGCAGGATGAAGCGGGGAGAGGAGTGAGATCCGGGGCTTGCCTATAGAGGCTATCATGAGCATGAAGTCCCCTCCAAATCTCACTTTTATCCTAAGAATTCACCAATATATCTCACTCTACTCAAATAATAATAATAATCATTGAAGTCTGTGTTAGTTTTTAAAAATCAGTGTGCTCTCCAATCTCACAGTTATGTGGTCATCCTAGAAAGTAGAGTTGTGTTTGTCCTGTGACATCAAGAGCCCTGAGGCTCAACACTGCTGGTGTGCAGTGCCCCACAGGGACAAAACGAGGGCCTTCACTGAAGACTTCAGTCTCAGCACTCCTTCAGCCATTCAGGTAAATCAACCATCCATCCATCCATTCAACAAGTATTTACTAAGCTCTTTCTTCAAATTGAAGTATAGTCTGTTTACAATGTTGTGTTAGTTTCTGGTGTACAGCACAGTGATTCGGCTACACATATATATATTCCTTTTCATATTCTTTTTCATTAGAGGCTATTCCAAGCTATTGAATATAGTTCCTTGTGCTATACAGTAGGACCTTGTTATTTATCTGTTTCATATATAGTAGTTAATATAGTTAGTATCTGCATATCCCAAACTCCCAATTTATTTCTCCAGTCCCCACTGTCCCCTCTGGTAACCATAAGCTTGTTTTCTATGTCAGTGAGTCTGTTTCTGTTTTGTAAGTAAATTCGTTTGTGTCATCTTTTAGATTCCACATATAAGTGATACCATATGGTATTTGTCTTTCTCTTTCTGGCTTACTTCACTTACTATGACCATCTCTAGGTGCATCCATGTTGCCACAAATGGCATAGTTTTAGTCTTTTTTATGGCTGAGTAGTATTCCACTATCTACAATAGCTAAGCTCTTTTTAAATGCCTTGAACTAGGAACAAAGCAAGGGGGATCCCAGCCCTCCAGGAAGGGTCCCATAGAAGAAATAGTTGAGACCAGGCATTCCCTGGCTCTGTGACAAGTGTCCCAACAGGGAAGAAGAACCATAGGCTTTGGGAGCACGGAGGTGGAGACGGAGAAAGCCTTCCTTCTGGGGAAAGCACAAGTCAGGCTGCACTCAAGCCTAAGAGTTAAGATCCATGTGTCCTTGAGCAAGCCAGGTAACCACTCAGCTTCCTCACCTGTGGGCTGGGTCAAATCGCTTCATACCGTTTTCATTGGGATTAAGGGAGTGATTCAGTGCAAAGTGCTTCAAACTAAGTGTTCAATAAACATGATATATTAAGCTGGGACCAGAAGAATGGATGGAATTGGGCTGCAAGGATGGGGCAGAGATAAAGGAGGAGGGAGCAGAAGAGTGTGTTCCAGATGGAGGGACAATGCGTTTAAGAACAAATATTCCAATAAATAGTTGTTGAACTAATAAATTCTTCAAAGGAAGTGACAGTAATACACTCTCCATAAACCACATCCTTTATCTATTGTTCCCCGGTGCGTGCGTGTGTGTACGGAGCTGGCACTGAGTGGCACCTCAGGCACCGGAAGGCAAGCCCGCTGCATTTTTCTAACCAGAGTGCCAGATTCTTAAAGGCAGAGGTTGTCTTTCCCCTTTTGAAGCCTCACAGCCCTGAGTCTTTAATCCCCCCCTCCCCGTCCCCCACTCCCTCTTTCTGCTCTGTCACCAACACTTCCATCCTAGGGAAGAGCCTTTGCCAAGGTCACTGGAGAGAGCTCATGGATGACCTGAGAAATGCAGGCAGGGGGGCAAAGAACCCTGAACTTGTGGTGAGAGGGCCTGGATTCAAGCCCTCGCCCTGCCAGCTGGCAGCCTTGTGACCTTGGGTAGGTAATCTGGGACTCCAGTCCAGAGAGCACACGGGGCTCCCACAACAAGCTGGTTCAAACAGAGGACCAGGGCGCAGGGTTCCGGGGGTAATGCAGTACAGTGACACATCATCCTGGTCTTCATGGGACTCAGAGATTTCCTGGGATTCAGGACTTTCAGTGCCAAGACCAGGAAAGTCTCAGGCAAACAGGATGAATTGGTCACTCACAAGTTTGCTTCTCCCCCCATATTCTGCCTCCTCTCCTCTGCAGACATGGGTCACAAGTCAGCACAGGGCAGCATCTGGGCCCTGTGGCTTCGAGGCTGACCCATGGGCGGCATCTATGCAGAGGGAGGGAGGGAGGGAGAGGAGGAACAAGGCTTTGGTGTTGCCAGCATGAGGTTTCCACACCGGAGACTGGCAACAGTCCATTGTTTGAGATGGGAGGATCAGGCCAGAGTCTCTCAGAGATTCAATGCAGGGCCAAAACCAGGCTGGCCAGGTGTCCACAGGGCTGGAAGGCAGGGGAGGTTGGTCCGCATGGCTCTCCAAAGGGTTGGGGGCAGGGACTGAATTTATGAGGACCTTGGTGGCACTGAGTTATTGGGCTGGGGAACCTGATGCTGACCTGTTAGCCAATGAAACCCCTTTGAGAGGGGGATGCTCTCAGATGGACTCCAACCCCCACATACTGAAAAAGCCAGGAGAGCCCCTGGGGCCCCTGCTCAGACCCCCATAGTGTGCCCCGCCGTGGAGATCACAGCAGGCTTCCTGTCGCTCCATCAGAGGGACATCTTGTGTTTTCAATTACCAGTCCACATTTATGTCCTGGTTTGGGCTCGAATGCCAGGCTATATTAGGTCATGCAGAGCCGGCCCTGTTGTGCTTTCTCATTAGCTGCATCGCATCATATTTTTAGGGGCAGCCAAGACTGAGACAATGCCAGAGGGCTGCTTTTCTTCCTGAGTCCCCAAACACCAGCTCCATAAAGAGATTACACTTGAAGGTCCAAGGGCCCCCGTAGTCCCAGCTACAGTCTGCAAAGGCGTCAGCTCTGAGAACCAGGGCGAGCGCCTGGATAAGTCAGAGGCAACGAAAGAAGACGTCCCTCCGCCTGTTTTCCATCCTCTTCAGACACCTACGCTTACCATCTCCAAGCCACACTGATCTGCCTCCTCGTGGTCCAGTGTCAAAGGACAAAGGCCTGCTTCCTCGGAGCAGCCTTTCCTGTCCCTCCCGTCCCTCTGCAGACCCGCAGCACTGCCATGGGGGCTCCTGTGCTCCGGCGTCTGGCGTGTCCATCATCACTACAGCAGGAGCATTACAGTTTGCAAAGTGCTGCCTCACCCATGCTCTCGTTTGACTTACCTGGGGGGGGGGGGTAGGATGCCTATTTTACAGGTGGGCAAGCTGAGGTAGTGAAAAGGGAGCTGATGTGTCCAAGCCACAGAGATAGTAAGTGGGAAGATCGGCACTCGTGTGGCCTCAGGGGTTTGGCTCAGAAGCCAGGCCCAGCTGCTCGCTTATGCCCACACACTGGGCCAATCCGGAGGAGCCCTCGTTCATTGGCTTCTGCTCCTGAAGCGCGCTGCTCACTGCTGGGAGTGAGGGGTCCCGCCAGTGCTCAGGCCCTCTGTACATCACTCCCACCCCAGCCTTCTCGTGCCAGGACAGTCGCCATCCACAGGGCTGGAGGCCAGGCAGTGGAGAGAGAGTACTTTCTGTGACTTTCCACTTGTCTCTGCTCCCTATTTCTGTCCAGTCTTAAATCAGGTTGGAGGGGGAGGGGTGAGGCTATTCCTCTGGGGAGCGTCCATTTCTCCCCCGGCCAACAATCAAGCACAGAGCGAACGCACAAGGCCAGTGGATGAAGGGTGGCTCCCAGGGAGGGGGTAGCAGTCGTCCTGGGGTCCAGATAGTAGGGATGAAGGCCCATTTCAATGCAGCCACTTTGGGAACAGGGCTGAGACCTTCAAGATTCCTGCATCCATGAGCTCCTTGGGATAAGGCTGCAGACAGACAGTAGAGGGTCAGGGCCAGATCCAGGTGCCTTCCACGCTCTCTGTGCAGGACGGGCAAGGACAGGCGCTTTGCCCTTAGCTCCTTGGCCTCTAGCCCTTCCATGTCAGTCACACATCATGGGTCAGGACCACCCAACAGGGCCCACCAGGGGAAGAGACAGCTCAGGGGAAAGACAGCAGACCAGCAGGTCAACCCACCTTGTGTAAGTAGCTGTGGTCACTTCTGCTTTTGCCTCAGACCATGAATCCAGGCTCACTCTATGGAGGCTCAGTGCAGCCCAGGGGGAACCTGGACACAGACTGGACAACAGAGCAGGGATTTAGCCTGCACCATTCACTGGACCCTTCCTCCTTCTTCTGGCTGCTCCACCTGTACCTCCTCTCCTACACCTAATGTCTGGCCTCAGACTCTTCCCTCACACTCACTGGTCACCCCCTACCCACTGACAGCAAAGGCCCCAGGGTCGAAAGGCCAAACCAAAGACCCTCTAATTGCAGGGCATGTGATAGACACTGGGGGGTGGGGGGGTGGGAAGAAAGCAAGACTGATCTGCAGAGAAGTAAGGCACAGTCTTGAGCTGCTCAGCAGTTTCAGGCTAGTTCGAGAAAGGAAAGGCTCACATAAACTCCTGTCCCCTGCTGAAGACCAAATAATACGGCAAGATGAAAATCCAGAATTCATCTCCCTATGTCGTGGAATTAAACAACCCAGAAAGATCCTACGTGAGGAAAAAAGCATGGAGGAATTTGGAGAGTTGGTGACACCCTAGCCTGCCTGGGAGAGACAAGAGAAATGTGGTCCGCTGACATTCCGCTCTTTCTGGAATCACATACCTTACAAGGAACACAGGTCGCAGGCCCCAGTGCACACACTCTTGACCACAACACTCCTCCATTTCTCACTAGATCTGCATACACATGGAGCTGATTCACAGATAAGATTGGCACTTACAGGATTCATGCCCAATCACCGTTGCACAGTTTTGAAGGCTGAACATCCATAAAAATGTGAAAAGAGGCAGAATGTAAATGCAGAAAGCTGGAAGCCCAAATGGCCCATGCTCTCAGCTCATATGGCTTCATTTTGCCAACTAGATCAAAGAAGAATATCCTCGAAACTCAACATGCAAAAATACACACATGTATCTCCACAACCTCTAAACCCGCTTCCTAGAAGGCTCAGCCATGAAATCAATCACTGGGTGGCAACAGCTCCTACTCAGGGACAGTCAGGATTTGGGTCATGAACTCAGCTGCTTTCAGTGATGATGACTGTGTTATACTATTTGCTCAGCCAGGAAACCGTTGTGAGAACAACTGTTCTGTCCTCCTTAGAAACACATGCAGGGTAATCCGGATCCTGGGAGTGGAAGCCCAGATGACTAGCAATCTTCCACCTCCCACCCACAGCCTAAAAGAATTCCAGGAATCAATGTATGACTGCAAGTTCCCCTCGTTCATCCAGGGAGTTGTATCAGCTAATCCCAGGCGTTCAACCTGTTGGCTCCCATAGGACCACCAGTGAGTTATGGGCTTCCAACTTCCAGACAAGTTCAGACAAGCTCAAAGAACAGTTTAAGGCTGTTGAAAAAACCAAAACCAAAAGTAATCTCAACACAGTTTGGATGAGAATGTTGATCATAACACAAGGACCAAGTGACACCCAACCAAAGAAGCCAAACAACTAAACTCACTCCAGAGTCATACAGCCTATGAGAAAACTGATGAGGTGCCTCTGACCCAAAGGTTACAGGGCTGTATCCATCAGGACCTTCCTGGCTGTGAGTGACAGAAAACCCAAGTGAGATTGGCTTACATAAAAGCAAGAGAATTTATTCACTCAGAAAATTTTTAAAAAGTCTAAAGGCAGGTCTTCACACACTGTTGGATTAAGGGCCAAACTGATGTCATCAAGATTCCATCTCGTTCAGACTCTACCATCTACCACGGTGAACCCAGGTGATAGATGAACCCAGCAGGTCCAGTGGGAAAGTACACCTGCCTCTCTCCCAACAATGCCAGCTGAAGTCCTCTGGCATTTTACTGGCTCTGACAAATTCAGACGGAGCTATGACTGTGATGCTGTAAATCCCCCCCAAATTCTATGTTGAAATCCTAACCCCCAGTGGGCTGGTGTCAGGAGGTGGGGCATTGGGGAGGTGCTCAGGGCATGAGGGCCTAGCCCTCATGAATGGGCTTAGTGTTCTTATAAAAGGGACCCTGGAGAGTTCCCCAGCCCCTTCTACCATGTGAGGAGATGATGAAAACTTCAACCCAGGTAAAGGTCCTCACCCAACTGTGCTGGTGCCCTGATCTTGGACTTTCCAGCCTCCAGAACTATGAGAAATAAATGTCTGTTGCTTATAAATCACTCAGTCTGTGGTATCATGGTCTGTGTCATAGCTGCTTGAATGGACTAAGATGATGACCCAATCACGGTGGTCAGGGAGGGGGACACACAGGCAGGTTCCAGGCCTGGCATAGCTCAGATGGTCACCTTGGAGCTCACCACAACTACATGGACTGAGATTGGAGGGGGTGGTTATGGCCAGAAGAGGGAACAGAGGCTGGGAGGGAAATCACAGTATTCACCCCAGGACCTATAACAACTGATCACTTTGCACTCGTGGACTCCATCATACAGACAGAAACCATCGCCTCTGCTCCCTCTGCCCGGTGCAGGGGGGTTACTCCTGAGGGTGCTGTGGCAAAGCCGGAGATATGCAGAGGGTCAAACAAAATGTCCAGTCCCATGAAGAGCTTGGAGGTGGGACCTAGCAAAGAGCACCCTAAATCCACTCTTCTCCCATGGTCCTCCCCCTCCATGGGAACCGTCCAGCCTCATCTGCAGAGCTGAGATCAGCAGAGCGTGAGTCACTCCTGTCAGCCTCCTAGCAAGGCCCCAGGGACCGGGTCAGGGGGGCCTGCCCAAGACATTCTCCACGTGTTGCTGGGACAGAGAGCAGACATCACTATTACTGTGTATTCTTGTCTTCATCAAGAGAAGCTGAGACCCAGAAGGCAACAGCAGACGCCACATCCAAAACAAAACAAATTAAGCGACCATAAGCAACCATGTTGGGCACCAGGACAGCCAAGAGTAAGACACGACAGCAGAGAGGCTAAGTGAGTCGCAGTGAGTGGTTCGACTAATACTATGAACAGTGAACACACCAGGAGCTGCTTGCCGGTGAGCGAGCGTGATGACAAGGAGGCTCAATGGGGGATGGCACAGCTCAGGTGGTGGAGTGCATGCTTAGCATGCAGGAGGGCCTGGGTTCAATCCCCAGTACCTCCTCTAAAAATAAATATATAAACCTAATTACCACCTCCCACCAAAACAAAAAAAGAAAAAAATTCCAGGAGGCCCGGGCCCTGCCAGGGCCAGGCCACACGACAACATAGAAGTGGCTATTAATACATGCCCAGAGTGACCCCGACTTTGAGGCTCTCCTCTCGCAGTCTCCATGGGGAGGGGCATGGAGGAGTGGAGTCACCCACAGAGCAGAACGAGGGCTGGCGTCTTCGTTGCACACACAAGGGATCCTCAGGAATGTGCTTGTGAAGCCCTGCGCCCCGGAGCTGACTAGTTCTGAGCCTTTTCTTGGTCCTTCCCTACGGAGTCAGGACCCGTCTTAATGAGCTGAGACCACCTTTTGTGTGGGGGCCAAAGGCTGGGACAGGAAAACCTGCCCCCACCAACGCCACTGTCCTGAGCACAAACTCCTAGATCAGGGTTCTGTTTTAAACCAATCTACGATGGCTAATTTTATATATCAACTTAGCAAGGCCCTATACCCAGATATTTGACTAAACATTATTCAAGATGTTTGCTGTGAAGGTGGTTTTTTTTTTTAGATGAGATTAACATTTAAATTGATAGATTTTTGAGTAAAGCAGGTTGCCCTCCATAATGCGGATGGGCCTCGTGCCAGTCTGCAGGGGACCTTCATGGAAAAAGACTGACCTCCCCCAGACAAGAGGGGATTCTGCCAGCAGACCACCTTTCGACTCAAACTGCAGCTCTTCACTGGTACTCCAGCCTGCCAGCCACCCCTGCAGACGCTGAACTTACCAGTCTCCACAACCGTGGGAGCCGATTATCTAAAATTAATCTAGATAGATAGATAGACAGACAGACAGACAGACGGATGGATGAAGAGACACTCACATTCTGATGGTTCTGTTTCTCTGGAGAACCCTGGCTAATACACCATTTCTTTGGGTTTAAAAGCTGAAACCCTTTCCTATATCCCCACTCATCCCACTGCCAAATGAGATGCATATACGTACAGATATATAGAGATACACACATACATACACACACACTCCTCTGTACCCCCAAGGCCCTGCACAGAGGCATTCTCTCTGGGGATCCCTCCTTGTCCCTCCAAACTGTGCTCATCTCAGGCCCCCAGGGACCTCAACAGCCCCAGGGTCTGTCCACATACCCTGGCCCACCTGCTTTCCTCCTCTAGTCACTCCAGGCACCAAAGCACAGCAGAGCTGCAGTTCTTGGAGGTGGATTCAACCTGAGCCCAGAGAAGAAGCCTTTTACAAAACCGATCTCAGCTGAAATACCTTTAGGAGAAGGGACTCATCAACCTGGAGACAAGTTCTACCCTGCTGGGCAGCATGCCCCCTGTTCTTCAGGAACGTAATCCCCTCTGTCCTACCCAGCGGGCGCACACGTGGGGGGCATCACAGAGTGTTGCCCCCGCTTTAGGCTTTCCCTTCCATACCTGACATCATGCTTTCACCTTTGCACCCTCCATTCAGTGTTTTAACCTGGTTCTCAATGGTCTCATCTACTGACCTGGGTGTTCGCCATCACATGAAGTGCCACTCATTCTTCAAACAGATGTTTATTGGGTCCTACTATGGGTCCAGCAAATAACAAAGTCCCTCCCCTTATGGAACTTACACTCTCTCAGCTAAAAAATAAACATGTAGATATGACATGATAACCAATGCGGCCACGACACAGTGGAAATGGTACTGCTTTACCCATTCTTCAGAGAAGGACTTGGAGGTTCTGGAAAATGAAGCAACTTGGCCAAAGTCACACAGACAGCCAGAGATGGAGCCGTGGTGTGAGCCCATGTCTGTCTAATACCAAAGTCCAAGGTCCTCTTACCCAGCTGCGGGAGAACTTGGGGGAACTTGTGGGCTAGGGGTGGCTGAAAAGGGAGATATCTTTCCAAAAGCAAAACAATTGCAGTTCTCATGTTCTCCTCTTAGTTTATGTCTGAAACTCTTCTGGCAAAATTTCTCCCGTGAAGTGGGTGCAGTAGAGTTTGTGAAGACACCAGTCCTTGGCCCCAGACCATTTGAGCAAGAAGAAAGAGTGGTGAAAAGGTGTTCCCTCGGAGTCTTGAAGGATGAGCTGGGTAGGGGACAAGCTCAGGAGCAGCCCCTTTGAGCAGCAGCTTGGCACCTCTCCCCAGGCACCCCCAGTGGGCATTTGCCACCTTCAGGGACAGGGAGGGACGTTCACAGGGAATTAGACCAGGGTGTTGGCCCTGAAATAACTGATGCTAAACCCCAGGTTCTTCCCACTATTAAAATTAAGAAGTGTTGTGGTGCAGCTTGGCTTTACAGTTTGGGTGTGATTTGGCTAGGCAGCTGGAGAAGAGTTAATGTGGCATTCCACTCGCAGGAGAAGAGCTTGGGCAGAGTTATGGGGGCAGGAACAAGAGTGTTATCATCAGGAGAGAGTAAAACCAGCCTAGGGGGCAGCAAGGCAGGGAAGAGCACCAATGTGGGCATCAGGAGACCTCGGTTTCAGGGCTGTTTCACAAGAAACCACTGTGGTCATCATGAGTCTTTATGAGTCTCGGAGTTCGTCCAGTCCCGCCCTCTTGGTCTAATAAAGAACACAGGGGGAGAAAAAAGAAGAAAAAAAAAAAGAAAAGGAAGAAAAATAAAGGAAAAGGAAAAAAAGAAAAAAGAGAAAAAATGAAAAAAGAAAAGGAAAAAGAAAAAAAAAAAGGTGGGGTGAAGAATACAAGGGCTTTTTTTCATCAGGCTGGGTAGAGAGAAAGCTAAGAGCCTGCCAGGTCAAATCCCTGTCACAAACCACCCTAAAACACCAGCTCCAAGGGCCTGATGCTGGCACCACCCAAACCCGCCAGCCCAGCACAGCCCATCTCAGCCCAGAGCAGCTTCGTAAGCAAAAACAAGCCTCCATCTCCCAAACTGGAGCAGAAAAGGCTCGCGCTCCCGCTCTCTGCCCGGTGCCAAGCACTGGCCCAGGCAACTCACCAAAACACTGGGAACCATGCGCTGTAAGTTACAGGTGGGGAAAACGAGGCGTGGTCATCCGTTTTAAGTTCAAATCAAAGCAGTGTGATGGAACCAGAACTGTAATCAGGTCTGCTGACTCCACGTCTGAACTTTGAAGTGCCCTTCTCAGAAACGCCAGCCGTTTCCTAGACCTCTTCTCTGGAACCTGACGCCTTCCCTAGGACCTCCTGGGAGAGACAGCTTGCTCGCAAACAAGCCTATGTTTGAAAGTGCAGAGACTGGGTTTCAAGCAAACAAGCAAGCGTGGAGGGTCAGAGGGAAAGGCCCGCAGGAGCTGGGGGTCTGCAGCTGAGAGCTCCTCGTGGCCAGCAGGGCAGACAGGTGTGCTGAATGGCGGCTTTCCTGAACTCCTTGCAAACAGAGGGTTTCTCTCCTCCAGGGGGCTGGACCAGCCTGGTGCAGGGTAAGCGGGGCGGGTCCCAGATTTGGAGCTGATCAGGTTCTCTGATCCCAAGCAGAATCCATGGGCTGCTCAGGGCCTCACACTCTGGTTCGCTCTTGCGTTGTCAATGAGCATTTGGGCAACTCAGTAAAGTACGCAGCCTGCTTGTTTTCCGTGGTCTCCTCTAATCCGCCCTGACCTGTCATATAAGCTAAGGCAGCTGAGGTTCAGCAATGAGAGGTGAGTCAGCCCAGGTCCCACGACCTGTTAGGTCTCCATACAACCAAGATGGACTGGGTTAACTGTCTAAGGTGTTTTCCCGTAACGGAGAACAGGAAGCTCTGTGCCTGGGAACCACCCCCTAAAGCTGGAAATTCACAGTGCTGTACAGTATTTTGCAAGCAATGGCACCTCTGAAATCCCAGTATCTGGGTCTGCAGCAAGACTGGCACTGCCTCTGGGTGACCTCAGGGGAGGGAGGGCCCTAGGCTTTCCCGAGTGTCACATCAGCACAGTAGGCAGGCCATTATTATCTCTAGCTTACTGCTCCCAGCACACCCCACCCCATCTCCACCCAGCAGCCAGAATATTGTTCCTAACAAAAACAAAATCTGATTATGTTCGTCCTCTGCCTAAAACCCCTCCAGTGGCTGCCCACTGCTCTCACCATGAATCTTTCCAAGCAGCAGCACGGTCTGGCCCCAACTCTCTCCAGCCTCTCCTCTCTCCTTTTGGCCTCTCACAAGGCATGGTTCAACCCACGTGGACTTCATTTAGTTCCTTGAACATATAGTACTCCCCTTCTCACCCCCAGGCCCTTTTGCCAGACCTATTCCTGCCCACCCCTCGGCTCTCATCCTGCTGTCACTTCTCCGGGTCCTCCTCTGACACCTGAGCCCGGGTACCACTCTTGACAACCTGCTTGCCTCTTCCCGGTACCCACTTAATATCTGTCTCCCCCTCAAAAGAAGAACCTGTGTGGGGTTCCCACTCTGCCCACAGCACCAAGTACAAATAGAGAAACATCAGTGACATTAGTTTGGGGAGAGTGTCAAAAAATGGTTGTTGAGTGAGTGAGTGAATGAAGAACGGAGTCTATCATTCATTAAAACTCTCAGGGCCTCCTCTGGAGCCAACACACAAAAAACAATCCTGGAGGTGTGTATATGCCGAGAAAGAAGGTAAGCGGAGCCAGCGGGTGCTGAGGAAAGAGCGCTAAATCCCTAGCGAGCCCAGGGGAATGATGAGATCCCTGCCTCAGGCCCCAGCCTCCTGGCTCACCACTGCCCAGCCTGTTCCCCAAAGCGATACCTTTCTCAGGGTTGGGGTCTTGCCCTGGAGAGTCCCCATCTGCCCCTGTGGCTGCCACCCCGGCCATGGCCCCCCCTGCTCAGAGCCCTGGAAGGCTGTCCCCAGGAGCTGCTCCCCTCCCCTCCCTCTCTCCCAGGCTCTCTGACTTCTGGCTGAGGGCAGACACCAGCAGATATGGGTGCGGCAGGGAGAGAGGTCAGGATGTAGATCCTCCGGGCCCTCTCCCTGCCCAGGTGCCCAGGTGCAGTTTGGCAAAGGCTACAGAAGCCCTCGGCCAACCCCGCCTGCCAGGCGTCCCCCCCCCAGACTGCAGATCTAAAGGTTGGGGTTACAGCTCCCTCCCCTCCCCCCTCACAGCTCCCACCTGCAGGTCTCAGTGCTTCACCACCCCTTGCCCGTTCAACCCTGCTGCACCTTGTAAACAGTTCCTCCCCGATCAGTCTTCACTCACCTCTTCTCAGCGCGCCATCTTGTTTTTCTCAGAAGCAGATTCCAAAGAGACCCCGAGTTCTGCCCTTGAGCAGACTGGGAAGAGCGTTAAAGGCCCTCCCATCTGGCCTCCCGCGCCCTCCTGAACTCTCCGGTGTCGCAGTTCCCCTTCCATGGAGAGCAGGACAGCCCGGCTGCTAAAGAACAAGCCTGCTGGAGAAGCAGTGTGGGCCTCTCCGAACACAACACCCCGTCCTCCTTGCCTCCTCCTCAGGGCTCAGCTCCACTCCTCTGGTGGGGGAGGGGGGAGCCATCTCTCAAGTTGGGGTGGGGGCTATTATAATTAGGATCGATGGCACCACACTGCTCTCCCCTGTGTTCCCCTTGTGACCTCATCACGTCCACTCTTAGCACCCCGCATGCTTCCTCCCCAGATCCTGGCGAGCAAAGTATCTATTTAAAATAGGCTGTACCTGTTCACACACCACACACACACACATTCACATACACTTTCACACATGTCCACACACACTTGTTCACATGTCTGTCTATACACATACACAAAGGCAGAGTCCACATTTGAAAAACACACCAAACCCTCACTTTTACCCTAGGCTTCAGTAAGGCCACTGTTTCTTAGAGCCAGCCGTCCCCAAGAACATACATTCCTGAGCCAGTGTGCCTCACCTAAGGCAGGGACAGAGGGACACAGCAGAGCCAGCATTTCGTAGAATCTCAAAACCGATCAACAGAAAAGCCCACTGAGGTCCATGAGCCCAGCGTGATCCAAGTGTTCCAGCAAACATGATTCACTGAGATGCTCAGTAAAAAATGAAATTCTGCGATCCAGGAAGTTTGGGAAACACAGCACACCACGTCATCCCCTCTTGGAGAATCACACTCTCCACTGGCAGAGCCAACTGCTCCAAGCCCTGAAGGAAAGGTACCTTTTAAAGGGCACTTAACTCGGCATTTCATCAGCTAGGTGATGTAGGTGGATAGACAGACAGACAGACCCAGAGAGAAAGATTCTGTAGTTACGTAAACGCCACAGAACACACTTTTAAATAACATGGATCCAGACCAACCATTTTCATTCCATAAATGAAGAAATGGAGGCTCAGAAAGGGCTTTGCCCAAGGTCATGCCACCGGTAAAAGGCAAAGCTGGCACTGGAACCCAGGCCTCCTAACATGCAGGTCCAGGCTCTTTCCAACAGGCCTTCTTTCCTTTTTTGTTTAACTCTAAACCCCAGGATTTCTGACAATCAAAGAGATCGATGCTGCCTTCAGAATAAACGCTGGTGTTTGTGATCGCACTCAGACTTCGCAGGGCTTCCCTCGCAGGCCTGCCCTCTGCTGAGGAAGGTGCCCTTTCCTGCATCCCAGGCTCCAGGCCCACTGAGGCGATGGCAGAGCCCAGGGCAGAGGCCTGCAGGTGAGGGGGAGAGTGAGCCTGGCTCTGGGCACCTGGATCCGGCTACTCTGCTTGAACTGGGGAGGTAGGCCTCCTGATGGGTGTCCCCAGGTGGGCACATTTGCCAGCCCCGCCTCCCCCCAGGGAAAGCTGAGGCCTGACTTAGGCCTTGGGGCACCGCCTAGGCCTGTCACTGCTTCCATGAGGTTTGGCTGCTACAACCAGAGCTGCCTTCCCAGCCCCTCTCCCTCAGCCAGAGTCCTGAGTTCCCAGCCACAGCGACCTCTCCCGCACTGCACGCTCACGGCACAGATAGATGCCCATTACCCTCGGTGGACACCCAGCCCCACCCCCACCCCGCCACAGCATATCCTGTCTTCCCAGGCAGCCTTAATGCCTCCTGGGCGCAGGGCAGGCCCTCATCTCTGCTGACTCCCCAGGGACAAGTGCTGGGATCTGCAGGGCACACTCGTGAATGGAACAGTGCCTCCAGGGTGCTTGGGGTTGATAGCAAGATGGAATTCCTGGTGAAGATCAGCAGCTTCAGACAGACAGAGAGTCATGGGGCGGAGCGGGCTCGGGGGACCCCAGGAAGCCACAGAACCAGTCTGCTTCTCTGCGTCTCTGTTCCCCTGACAGCAAAATATGGGAATTATGTGGGAGACGCCTCTGGCTCTAAGACTCTGATTCCATTCTCAAATCATAGGAGAAAGCCTCAGCCGCTTCATTACTCTCTCCTCCAGCCCTTTGGCACAGAGGAAATTGAACAAGGTCTTGCAGGCAGGACGGTGTGCTTGTGGCCGGGCTGCCCGTCCCCCAACTCAGGGTGCCTTATGCCAGTGAATCTGACAAGACACACTTTGGACCCAAAAGCCAGTGGCTTTTGATACCCTGACCAAAGTCACACAAAATGGAAGATTCCACCACAAAGACAGGCCCAGATAATCAGGATCGGGTGTGGACAGGAAGCTGGAGGGCAACAGTCTCACCTGCTGATCTTTCAGCCGAAGTACCCTCCCCACCCCAGATCTTTGCAACTGTAGCGTGAGCCCTCGGGAGTGAGCACTGGTGCTCCCAGCATCCTAGCCTGGGCTCTGGCCCTCTCTCCCCTGCTCTCCCCAGGCCCCGTTCATCTCTGAGGCCTTTCTGCTGCTGGAATGCAGGGAGAGGGGAAATTGACACTAGAGGCTTGCCCTCTGTGGCACGAGTGCCCACACTTCTCCCTTTCCCAGGGAGCAGGGCCTCTGGGGATGAAGGCAAGACAAACGCTTCCCTGAAGGCAGCAGAGCAGAGAGTTAACAGCAAGCAGTGTTTGCATCTGCGGCTGCGTCTGGGATGCACAGCCCAGGTCCTGCAGTCCTGCCAGGCTGGCCTATTGTCTGGCACTGTTTGCCTTTGGGGCAATGGGTGCCTTGAGCCGGAAGGGAGAAAGAGGCCTCAGTAGGGGTGGGGAGCAGGGCACGGCACCACACCAGGCAGCCTTGGTGCCAACGGTCATGGCTTGTGAAGCTCGGGGCAAGGGTCACTGGAGCCAAGTGCCTGCCCACCGTCCTGTCTTCAGGCTTTGATGACCCTGATGATTGTGGACACCTTCCCACCTCCCACAAAACCCCTCAGAACCATGTTTTTCCTTCTCCCAGGCCCCTCAAAGCCCAGATCACCTCTCAGGGCTCTGAGCCCTCCCACCCCTGCACACAGACCCTGGCCCCCACCGAAGAAGTTAATACTATAGAGATGTATGGGTACTGCCCTGGGGGAAGAGCTGGAGGAGAGCGGAAGACCTGCTCCAGGGCATCCAGGGCCGGTCTGCATGTGCGTTGTAGGTGGCTGGCCTTGCAAACCTGTCTTTCCCCAAACCGAGACCTGTCCTTGTGATTGCCCCTTAAACCCAGCCCTCCATCAGCGCTGACTGCACCTACCCAAGGACGACTCCACTCTCGGTCAGCTGCTTCCTACTGCATGTGCCCCAGAGCTGTGGGACCCCGAGCAAGTCACTTCCTCTCAGAAGACGAGGGGTTGGATTCCAGATCTCTACAGACCTTTCCAGCTTCAAAGTGCCATTATCTTAACCACACGGTTAAGACAGACCGTCTAGACCCTCCTAGACATCAGGACTGGAACTCGTTTGTACCACACGTGGTGCATATACCATACTATGGGCGTATACCACCTGTTGCGTATTATCACACTGTAGGGTGTGATTGATGCACATTTTGGAGTATACGGCACACTTTGTGGATGTACCATACTTTGGCAGATACACACACTTTGAGGGGTAACCCACTTTAGGGTATAAAATATTTTGCAGTATGTACTTACTTTATGTATATTTACACACTGAGGACGTATTCCATGCTCTGTGGGTATAGTACACCTTGTGTAGAGACCTCACTGCTGTGAGCAATCTGCAAAGTGTTATTGATGTAAGCCTGACAAGGCTCTGGTGTGAAGAGTAAAGACCCTGGAACCTCATCGTGCATTCCCACCGCTTGCTGTTAACCTTGAGCAAACCACTTGCCCTCTGAGACTCAGTTTCTTCACCTGTTAAGTGGGGATCATAACAATACCTACCTCATAGGTTTGGGGGAAAATTAAATGAAGCAAGAGCTTCTAACAGACTCAACATTGTGTCCAGCACAGGAGAAACACTTGGTAAATGGCAGCTTTGTTATTGCTTGCATTTTTAAAGGGGTTTTATAATGCATATGTATTTTTTTAATTTCAAATATATATAAAATCAGATGGTCCTCAAGTCTTAACACTTTTGAAAACTCAGATAACAGACAATTTAATTCATATTTATTTCACATTTGCTCTGTAAACTTTTTATTAAAAAAAAATCCGCTGACATTAGTTTTTCTTTAGTGAAATAAGAGTGCAGGCCTGAAAGAGTCTTTGTCTAAAACATGTGGAAACTTGAATGTAAACAAGGTCTCTGCCCTCCTCCCTAAACTCTGGGAGCTCAGCAATGACTTGAGCTCAACCAGAAAAAAAGGGAGGAAAAATGGACAACACTTTGATACGTAAGAGCTCTTGGGGCAGGAACTGTACAGTCTGGCAGGCCCATTTGTCTTTTCAAACTGTTTACCTTGGGCAAATTGTATCAGGTTTGCTTCTTCCACATAATTTCCACTTCTCTGTGTCTAAAAACAGCAGGTAAAAGATTTCGCACAGTCAGCACTTTGGGGGAGTGAGGAGTGCACATACATAAAAGATGGAAACATACATATACTTCAAGCAGTGGCCCCAGAGGAAAGGAGGGAGGGGACACTGGAAAGAGGTTTTAAAGTGAGGTACGGGGGCGAAGAATGCATCAGAGGATAATGGCTTTATACACAGGGCTGCTGCAAGGCAGAGTTTCATTTACTTCTTTCTTGGTCCATCATTGTAATATTTACATAGGAAAAGGCAATTATGCTGTTAGGCACAGGGGGAAAAGTGGACAGAAATCTTTCCCCCCTCAGGAAATCTCAAAGCAGGTCCAGTCCCAAGGGACAGTCACCAGCTGCTGGTGAAAAGGACACAGAGGGAGGTAATGACAGTAGAAAAGGGATCGAATTGCAAAGAGGCTTGCCCTGAACTAGACACCATCGTCTGCCTGGAGGGCATCTCCAACAGCCAGGATTCCGACCTCAAAAGCCAAAAGATATTGGGGACCACCCCCCAACCCCCATGTACTATCAAAAATAGTGTGTGTTTACAGGGGGTGGATGGGAGGGCGAGCAGGGCTGCCCTGAGCGTTTGTTTAAAAATAGAGTTGGGGGAGGGGAGAGCAATTAGCCAGGGCTGGGAAACCCCCATCCATTAACCTTTTGTGAGCCATGCCCGCTGGGATCAACTGCTTGCTCTGAACTGCCATGAGAACTGGACCTTGGGAGGTGAAAATACCTTTAGGAAACAATACTGCTTTGGGGAGGCCCAAGAATCCAGGCAGATCGCTCCGCGTGAGGAGCGGTCCAGACAGCAATTGGGGACCCTCCCCCTTGTCAGGACTTTCTCTGGTAGGGGAGTACAGATGCCGGCGGGACGCCCGCAGAGCAACCCTCGGGCCAGGAAACTCAGAATAGGCTGGACCCCGGCTTCGGGGTGCTGGGGCTGCATAAACGCGCCCCTCGATCCCAGCTGCCTGCGGTGGGCGCGAGTCTGTTCGCGCGGCGCGGACTCCGCGCTCACACGATGCGCTTTCTGTCCCCTCGGCAGAGGATCTTCTTGAAGGCGCGGCGGAAGTCGTGATTGAAGATGGTGTAGATGACCGGGTTCAGCGAGCTGTTGCAGTAGCCGAACCAGAAGAAGAACTTGAAGAGCGTGCGCGGCACGGAGCAGCCGACGGCCGTGAGCGTGTAGGTGAAGAAGAAGGGGAACCAGCACACCACGAACACCCCGATGACCACCGCCAGCACGAAGGTGAAGCGCTTCTCCCGGTTCTGCCGCCCGCGCCAGCGCGACGCCTTGGCGCCCCCGCCGCGCTCCTCCCCGGGCCCGGCCGCGGGCACCCCCGACCCCGTCGCCGCCGTCGACACTGGTCCGCGCCGCGGTAGGCTGTCCCCGGGCTTCACCTGGCTCGCCCGGGTCTTGCCCTTGGCCCGGGGGCCGCGCTCGGACCTGCGGGGCCCCGGGGGCCGCTCGGCGTGCTCAGACGACGAGCTCTCCTCCAGGTCCAGCGCGTCTGCGTCGCGCGGCCCCGCCGGCGCGGGCTCCCCCGGGGCACCGTTGAGCTGGACGGGCAGCGGCTCGGCTTCGGCGCCCACGGGGCCAACGCCACGCTCTGGGCCCAGGCCGTTGGGCCTGCGCTCAGCGCCCCCCGGCAGCGCGGCGGCGGCCTCGGGACCCCGGCGGCTGGGAGGCACGCGGGTGCGGCGCTTGGCGATCTGGTAGATGCGAACATAGACCAGGATCATGATGAGGCAGGGTGCGAAGAAAGAGCCGATGCAGGACGAGATGACATACCACTTCTGGTCGTTGATCTCGCAGCGCGGCTCGGCCGGCTGCTGGCCACTGCCGCGTTTCTTCTTCTCGAAGGAGATGAGCGGCGGAAAGGAGATGACGGCCGAGATAACCCACACGGTGAAGATGATGGCCTTGATGCGACGTGGCGTGCGCTTCAGGTTGTATTCGATGGCCTGGGAGATGGACCAGTAACGATCCAGGCTGATGGCACACAGGTGCACAATGGACGACGTGCAGAAGAGCACGTCGAGTGCCAGGTAGATCTCACACCACGCCTTGCCGAAATACCAGTAGCCCATGACCTCGTTGGCCAGCGAGAAAGGGATGACAAGCGTGGCCACCAGGATGTCGGCCGAGGCCAGAGACACCAGGAAGAGGTTCTGGGGCGCCTTGAGCGCGCGGCTTGTGAACACGGCAATGATGACAAGCACGTTTCCGAACACAGTGAACAGCATGAGCAGGCCGGCCAGGCACACCAGCGTCAGCGTCACCTGCAGGGAGTAGGGGGTGGCCCGGGCGCCGGCCCCCGGCGCCTCGGTCCCGTTCCAGCTTGCGTTGCCCGCGTCCGGCTGCAGGGAGCCCATGGGCGCAAAGCTGCCCTCGGCCAGCGGCTGCTCCTGGCGGAACATGAACGCGGGTGCCCGCTCGCCTGGGCCTGCTGCCAGCTGCCTTCCGGCCCGGCGCCCGTGGGTCCTCCTCTTCCTCCTGCGCCCCGCTCGCCCCGCCGCGCCTCACATGGGGAAGGGGCCTCAAGGAGGCCGGCCCGAGCTGGGGGATCGCTAGCGGACCATGGGCCGGGCTCCTGCCAACCGCGCCCCGCCCGTGCGTCGGGCGCTCTGGGTCGGCGCCTTCTTGCTCCCAGCTCCTAAACAGAGCCAAGTTTTATTTCTAAGCGGCGGGAGAGAGTAGGTCGAGCCGATGGGGAAAGAAGAGATTTATTCTTGAAGAAAGGAGAACAAAAATCGTCGGTGTCCTGATGACTCGGAAGGATGACAGGAAATTAAATATATCTCTATCTATATCTTTGACTCGAGCCTGAGCGAAAGCAAGAGGTCTTACCGTGTGCGGGGCCCGCCCCAACCCCGGGAGGCAGCCGAGGGGTGCTGATGCTGGCTTGGGGTCCTATGTCTGTCTCTTTACATCCCCGAAGCAATTACCGACTCTCTCGCTTCCCCTAGACGCGGCGGGGCCGGTGGGGCCCGAGCTGGGGCCAGAGTGCGGACTCTGCCGCCTCTCGGAGAGCCGCGGGACTTCCAAAGTTGCGTGCCCTGCTGGGGCTGGGGCGCAGCGCGCGGAGCTTGGGGGCGGCGGCGGCGGCAGGGTGAGGGGTGTCGGGGCCGCATGAAGGCACCCCCGTCCTCAGGCGGGCCGGGGCAGGTGGGCGATCGGCTCCAGGAGCCGCGGCAGAGGTAGAGGGGTCTCCTGGGCGTCGGCCCTGCGAGCTTTGGGCGCTGAGCGCGACCGGACTGGTCGGGGTCCGAGGGCAGCGTGAGTTGGGGCAGCAGCGCAGGGCTGAGGGGAGAAGGTGCAGGGGGTGGCCGGGCGGCGGCGCGCCGGCTGCTGGGCGTCTGCACCGAAGCCGGAGCCGCTGCTTCTCCGCGGCGCTCGCGGTGGGCTGGTTTTATAGCCCCAGGATCAAGCCCGCGTTGCCGAGCAGCCGGCGTCAGCCCCCACGTGGGAAACCGACCCTCCCCGCCCCTTGCGCCTCCCCTCCTCGGGTCTGGAGCCCGCGTCCCGCGCGGGACCCACTGGAGCCTTGCCCCCTTGGCGAGACGAGCCCTTTGGCCAGGGAGGGAGGGGTTACCCTAAGCGAGGGATTTAAAGAGCTTGCCCAGGGAGTGCGGAGAGGTCCCCCCTGGGAATTCGCCGAGCATCTCCAGGCCGGCCGAGCATCGCATCCAGCACCTGGGAGTGTCCATATCGGGTTGAGTGGGACCCGGGAGGAAAGCGTTTTGGGGACCCCCAGCCGAATGAGGAGAAGCAACCACCGGTAAGGGTCGCATCCGGAGCAGCCTCGCCCTGGACCGGGCTGCTCTCGTCCGCAAGTGCTCCCGGCGGCGGGATGAGTGGAGCTGGTGATAGAGGAAGGCACAGGTTCGGATCCAACCCCTGGGGCTCAATGGGAGGCACCCCGTGAGGAGCGGGCCCCGTCAGAGGTCAGAGCTCTGCCTTGGGGAGAGGCGGCCACATGTGGTCCCAGCCACAGAACTGTCTGAGGGATCAGGGAGGCCCGGGGTGCGAACCTCACCGGCTGGACAGCGGTGAGGAGGGGTCGTGGAGGCGGAAGCGGCGCTCGCTGGCAGAGCGAGGGCGCACTGACACCTGCCGGCCGCTCGGTGTCACCGCTGTGAAGCTACTCGCCGGTGCCGGGAGCCTTCTACCGCTCCTGCAGTCCTTTGCCTACAAGCACCTTCTCCCATCTCAGGGCAAGTTTTTTTTTTGTTTTTTGTTTTTTGTTTTTTTTTGCCCAAGCTCAGGAAAGGAGAACCCAGATTTTTTAAATAGCACTTTGTCGTGTTGCAGAAATCTTCCTAAAGCATACCCTCCCACCGGCGGGAGTAAGGTTTCATCTGATAAAGCCACATCAGGAAGGGTTCTGCAGGCATCAGAGCCCAGAACTGTCATCCCACCCTGGACCCGCACAGGCCAGCCCACCCTTCCCGCAGACCCCAGAGGCCTGATCCTGCCTGGCTCGTTGCTCAGTTCTGGTCTGCTCTGAATTATTGTCTTTGTTGAGGCCAGAAAGCTAGACTCCACATCCCCATTTCGGATGCACACACATTATCTTTCAGTAAGGGGAGGGTGGTGGCCAAGAGAAGAGAGAGTATTTTCCATGTTCTGTCTGCTAGGAATAGCATGGAGTTGGGGGGGGGGTGAATGCAGTTTTCCTCCGTGTACTAGATATCCTGTGATAGATTTGCACGGTTGCCAGAGTACCAGCTTGTATTGTGCTATCTGTACTTTCCAAATAAATAGCAGGCAGTTTAGGGGTAAGGCCCTGGAGGATAGGAACTGTCAGCAGGAGAGAGGTTAGAACTAAAGAAAAATTGTCTTATTTAAAGACCCACTAAACCGAAATACTTTATGTAGTCAACTAAGCTGGAAATTGGATTGAACAGACTGCCTCTCTGCCCAGTAAGGTTCAGTCTCAGGGGCTGAGGACTAAATGAAAGACCTTGGGCATCACCTGCAACCGCAGCTGAGCTCTGCAGCCCCCACCCGTGATACAGGCCAGAGATACAGTGACTGATGCTTTTGCTCTTGATGTAGATAGTCCTGAAGTCTGCACTTCTCAAAGTACTTCCCGGGTGTTCCATGTGACTTCAGTGCCTGTATCTCCCAATCTTTGCTCCAGTGGGATGATCTCCTCTTCTAGCCTTAATTCTGAGGAGTCTTTTATAACCCCCTTTTCTGGAGCATCTAAAGAAAATTTCCTCCATCTGTTGAGTCCATTATTTCCCATCTTCTAACCAAGTCTCAGCTCTGTGTCTCTTGGCAGGGAGCAGAGACCTTGCAGTAGGCTCAGTTGGAAATGTGGTTACACTTATCTTTGTGCGGCAACCAGGAGCCCCAAACCTCAAGTGTATAAATGCTAAGAGAGACAAACATCAAAGCCCGTGGCAGTCTGCGGTTCACCGTGTTGCTCACAGACCTTAGGGGCTGAGTTCTGAGAGGCCATCGCCTCCCATCACCACTCCAGCTGCGAGCATACATCTCTCCTTTCCCATCTCATTTCAGAAGCAAAGAGGGAAATGAAAACAGAGGCCAGGGTGCTTTTCTTTCTTGGAATCTCTGCTGCTGGCCTGTGTATGACACCTCTTGTCACATTTTCTAAACGCTTCCCAAACAGCCAGTCGATTTCTTAATTCCTGGGTTTGGAGTCGTTTCTCCTAAAATGGAAAAACAGGCCTTCCAAGGAGCTAGGATCCCTGAGACCAATACACAACAATTATTGATGACAACAATAGCTGCCTTTGGTTAAGTGCCTAGTGCACGCTATGTTCAGAGCTACACGCAGAGCCCTTTTAGATGCAGTTCTTCCTCTTAACACATGTGCCTTATCACCAAGGGTTCTGCCTCCTTAGTTTGACCCACAGGGTCAGTATCTCTGAGATTTAAAAAGCTATGTGGATGCCATTATCGTTTTTTGTTTTTGTTTTTGTTTTTGTTTTTTGCTAGAAGACTTAATCCTGTGCTTGCTGAGTGAAACAGCATTGAGCAGAGAGATATTCACAAAGACAATAATTCTTAGCCAGGCCTGTATATCAGCATTGCCTGGGAAGGTGAAATACACTTACCAGGGCTCCACCAGGGTAATTATGATTCATCAGGTCTGCAATGGTTTGTAGAGCATGTAACTTTAACAGAGCTCCTTGGAGATGCTAATATGTGCACTCAGTTACGACTCACTGCTCTAAAGCAGTAAATCTTAGTAGGAGCAGGAGTGGTGAGCAGGTACCTTTGTGGGGGTGGGTGTCCAAATGACCTGGGGACTTTTATCAAGCCAACCTGAGCTACCAAGAATGGGCCCCAGATTGACAATAATGCCCTGATTCTCCTGGGACAGCCAGGATGGTGTCACAGCCCTCCAGGGACCTGGGGCATAACAACAGTTGAGAGCCACTGTAAATACAGGGGTTGGCTTTCTTGGCCTGAGGAGAAGTCACCTCTGGACACACAAATGGGGGTCCACTATGATTTCTACTATTAATAAACCCTAGAGAGGATCTGAATAGACATTTTCCAAAGAAAACTTACAAATGGCCAATGGGCACATTAAAAGATGCTTAATATTGCTAATCATCAGGGAAATGCAAATCAAAACCACAGGGAGATATCATGTCACACCTGTCAGAATGGCTGTCATCAAAAAGATCATTAATAAGTGTTGGTGAGCGTGTGGAAAAAAGGGAACACTTGTAAACTGTTGGTGGGACTATAAATTGGTGTGGCCACTGTGGAAAACAGTATGGAGACTCCTCAAGATTAAAAATAGAACCACCATATGATCCAGCAGTTCCACTCTTGGTTATATATCCAAAGAAAATGAAAACACTTATTAGAAAAGATATATGCACCCCTATGTTCATTACAGCATTATTTACAATAGTCAAGATATGGAAGCAACCTAAGTGCCCATCAGTAGGTAAGCAGATACAGAAAATGTGGTATGTATACAGAGTGGAACATTACACAGCTATAAAAAAGAATGGAATCTTGCTATCTGTGACAGCATGTAGGACCCTGAAGGTATTGTGCTGAGTAAAATAAGTCAGAGAAAAAAAATACTGTATCATTTTGCATATAAGTGGACTAAAAAAAAACATGGATAAACATAAAATAGAAACAGCGTTACAGATACAGAGAACAAACAGGTGGTTGCCAGAGAGGAGGGGATTGGGGGGAAGAGAGATATGGGTGAGGGAGATTAAGAGGTACAAAATTCCAAAATAAATGAGTCATGAGCATGAAATGTATAGTGTGGAAAATATAGTTAAAACTTTATAGTTAGTAACTATATATTACATGGTAACTAGACTTATCATGATGATCATTTTGAAATGTTTAGAAATATCAAATCACTATGTTGTGTAACAGGAACTACCTAGTGTTGTAGGTCAAATATACTTCAAATCAAACTCATAGAAAAAGAGATCAGATTTTTGGTTACGAGAGGCCAAGGG
The DNA here is from genome assembly GCF_048564905.1 of Vicugna pacos. Lineage (NCBI taxonomy): Eukaryota > Metazoa > Chordata > Mammalia > Artiodactyla > Camelidae > Vicugna > Vicugna pacos. The sequence continues at coordinate 84,835,568 of NC_132997.1, read as the reverse complement.
TTGGGGTTGGGGGGATTGGATGACAACAGTCAAGAGGTACAAACTTCCAGTTATAAGATAAACAGGTACTAAGGGTGTAATGTACAACATGATCAATATAATTAACACTGCTGTATGTTATATATGAAGGTCACTAAGAGAATAAATCTGTGGTATATATGAAAGCTGTTAAGAGAGTAAGTCGTAAAAGTTCTTATCATAGGAAAATTTTTTTCTGTTTAATTTGTATCTGTATTTAATTTTACATCTAGTTTTGAGATGACAGATGTTCACCAAACTTAGTGTGATAATCATTTCATGAGATATGTGACTCAAGTTATTATACTGTACACCTTAAACTCACATAGTGTTATATGTCAATTATATCTCAATAAAACCAGATAAATAAATAAATGCTATTCATTAGCACTGACCCCATGCCAGGTACAAAGCTGAGCAGTTTATATACTCTATTTTATATAATTCTCAAAACAACTCTATAATGTAGATGTTATTATTACCTGCCCTTACAGATGGGGAAAACAAGGCTCAGAGAGGCCAAGCAGATAGCCCAGTTAATAAGGAGCAGGGTCGGATCTGGACCTCATGTTTCCCGAGTACAAGCCCAGTGAGCTTTCTAACTCCTTTCTGTGGACCTCGCCCTTCACCACACTGACAAAGGGGAGCTTGTAAGGGAGAGTGCCATCGAGTTAGCCAAGCCTCCCTACTTCCCAGTCCTCCCAGTCCATCTGTGGCTACTACAGCAGGACAGAACAGGGCAAGGTGTGTTCATCTTCCACTTCTGACGTCTGCTGGTTTGAAGGAAACATCAGGCACCCTGCACAAGGCTGAATACTTCCCAGTGACCTACCTGATGGAGAGCCAGTGTTACACCACTTGCTGTGCAGCCACGGACCGGCTGGCCTCCCCCGTGGCAGAATCAGCCACTTTCTTTGATGGGACCCACACATATTTCCTCCAGAGCATGTGTGAACCTATCACCCTAGCTTACCTGTTCATTTGTACCATGGTCTAGCAGGGGGGAAAGACTGTCCTGTTTATCTTTGCATTCCCAGAGCATGTCTAAAACAGACTTTTTAAAAATCAAATTCCTGGAACCGATTCCTTGGAGATTCAACGGGACTAAGGAAGGACCTAGGCATTCACTTGTATTTTTTAACAAATACCTGAGTAATTCAAAAAATACCAAAACGTAAGACGTGTTGCCATAGATATCTGATAAGTGTTTGTGGGATGAATAGATACTACTTACAATTAAGTTACCCAAAAGTAAAGAGGCCCAGAAGGTGGCTAAATTTCAAAATCAGGATTTAGTTAACCAGTTCTAGGATATAGGTATAGGATTCTTTCTTTCTGTCTGTCTGTCTGTCTGTCTATCTTATCTATCTACCTATCTATCTAATTTTTCCTGAAAGGAACATGTAAATAGTGGGAGATATTCTATTTATAACTATCAGCCAGACAGTTTACCAACAAATTAAAGCTGCTTAAGCTAAATAATGTTTATCCTGGAATTACACGTGTAATTAAAATGTCAGGGAACACCAAAATGCTCCTAGACTTCATCTAAAAAGAGCAGAACTGGGGAGGAAGTGGTATTAACAGCTTATTTATTTATTTTGGAGACTTGACTAAGAAAAAACTCCAAGCCCCATTAGCTTGGACTCCTAGGCTGTGATATAACCTTCACAAATAGAACTTCAGACACACACACACACACACACACACACAGGCACAGGCACCATACTCAAATACACACCCTCACCCTCACCCTCACCTGTCTGAACATGATGAGCAGGTGGGGAACACAATGTTCCCACTGCCGCCCATGCCACGGGCACAGCTGGAGCCAAATGCTGCAGTAAACTACAAACATCTGTCAAGTCTCTGCATTGCTGACATGGGGGTAAGCGGGGGAGCAGTCGCCAGAAAAAAGGTCTGTTGCTTCCTCTGAGCTATTGTTTAATTCCTTCACTTTCTTGTTACCAGTGCAGGAGCCCTTTGCAATCACATTGTTATTGAAGGCGAATGTAAGCCGAAAGAAAAGCATCACCTCCCAGAGTGTTATTGGAAGGAGCTGCCTTATTTACCACCCTACGTGTTTCTCGCCCCTGACTGCCAGATCATTCCTGCTAGTCCCACAAAAACAAGTATGAAGTCTCACCGCTGCCTTCGTCTCCTTTTTAAGGTGCTAGCCCATCCTGCCTCCTCCTGGAAGATGAAGCCAGATGTTCTGCCCCTGCAAGGGCCTCTGGCCAAGATGGAAAAGACAGCCGTCTGTGCCAGGATCTACTCTACCTTCAGGACGCCAAGAAAGGCTGGGCTCCCGTCTGGCTCTTTGCTGCTTCCTGATCCTGCAGGTGTATTTGTGTTGCCACTGAAACAAGACTGCTGAGGGCTGTGCGCACACATGAAACTTACCATCATCTCCTGAGTCTTCCCAGTCAGTCCTCACAAATAAGGGCCCTTTCCCACCTCATCCAGGTATTTTATCTTGCCTACTTTGTCCAGAAGCATAAGGAAAAGCACACCTTGAATCAGTTTTGGGGAGTGATGGCTATTTGTTCTCAGGAACAACAGGTGAGCTAGAGCCACTGGCCCTCGGGTATAAAGGAGATATTTGTCACCAACACTAATAACTTTAAAACCAACATTCATTAACCTAGGTAGGTAAGGCGAATCACCCTTAACATTTACCCAAAGAAACCATGGAGACCCCATGCCTGAAACATACCACACACACACACACACACACACAAACACACACACACACGGTTTAAAAGGTGATCTGGTCATTCTGCTCCCTGGAAATGATTTGTTTCCATTTGCCCTAGTTAATGACACCAGCAAAGCACAAGCTCTTCCCTCCTAAAGAGGCCCCTGCCTGCAGGTTCTGGCAGGTATTAGAGTGAAGTCATTAGGAATCCGGGCTTTGTAAGATAAACCTGGGCTCTGGTCCTGCTTCTAGTCACTTAATAACTGTATTAACTTACTTAACCTTCTGGACCTTGGTTTTCTCATATGGAAATGGGGAAAATAGTAGCAAGCACCTCATGCATGCTCTTCAGTGAATATTAAATGAACGAATACATGGAAAATACATAACAGAGTGTTTGGTATTTGATAGGTGCTTAACATATTAAGTATATTTGTTTATTTGGCAAAACTTTCTTCTTTATTAATCTGATTCTTCCTCAGACAGATGCAAAATGATCATACAATCTACCCATCTTAAAGTTTCATTGTTAATTATTAAATTAGCATAGAATGAAGAATTAAAACCAAAATAAACATAGGAAAATATTACTATAATGGGTTTTAACAAATATTTATTACATTTGTGTGTGTGTGAATGGCAAGGGAGGGGGTGGAAGTCCCTTGCCCTGAGACTACATCAAATTAAAAAGCGTCTGCATACCAAGGGAACCGTCAACAAAAAGAAAAGGTAACTTACCAAATGGGAGAATATATCTGATAAGGGGTTAGTATCCAAAATATATAAAGAACTTATACAAATCAATCACAAAAAATATGAACAATCCACTTTTTTAAATGGGCAGAGTATCTAAACAGACATTTTTCCAAAGAAGACATACAGATGGCCAACAGGTACAACAAAAGGTGTTCAATATCACTAATCATCAGGGAAGCAAAACTCAAAACCACAATGAGATGTCACCTCACACCTGTTTGAATGGCTATTATCAAAAAGACAAGGAAGGAGACCCTTGCCCACTGTTGAAGGGAATGTAAATTGGTGCTGCTATTATGGAAAACAGTATGGAGGTTCCTCAAAAAATTAAAAATAGAACTATCATATGATCCAGCAATTCCACTTCTGGGTAAAATACTAACTCAAAAAGATATAGGCACCCTCATGTTCATTGCAGCATTATTTATAATAGCCAAGATATGGAAACTACCTGTGTCCATCAGGAGATCAATGGATAAAGGAAATGTGATGTAAACATACAATGGAATACCACTCAGCCATAAAAAATAAAGAAATTTTGCCATTTGTGGCAATGTGAATGGACCCTTAGAGCATTATGCTAAGTGAAATACATCAAAGATAAATAAATACTATATGATCTCACTTATACATGTGGAATCTAAAAAAAACAAAAAGTCCATAAATACAGAAAACAGACTGGTGGTTGCCAGAGATGGGGGATAAGGGGTGAGCAAAATGGGTGAAGGGCAAAGGGTACAAATTTCCAGTTATAAAATAAATAAATCATGAGGATGTGACATATAGCATGGTGACTATAGTCAATAATACTGTGTTGCATATCTGAAAGTCACTAGGAGAGTAAATCTTAAAAGTCCTTATCACAAGAGAAAAAATTCGTTAACTATGTATGGTGATGGATGTTAGCTAGACTTATTGTAGTGATCACTTCACAATATGTACAAATATCAAATCATTATGTTGTACACCTGAAACTGATATGTTATATGTCAATTTATGCCTTACTAATAAATGAATAAATGAATGAAGAATGAAATAAATTAAACCCAAGACAAAGAAGGAAAAATAAAAACAGAAAACTATGTAGAAAAATCAATAAAACAAAAAGCTGGTTCTTTGAAGAGATCCTTAAAATTGATCAGTCTCTAACCAAAACAACCAGTGATACAACACGCAAGGATACCTACTGGCTGCAAAGAGTCAGGGCAAGTTCATTGACCTCTTAATGGTCGATCTTTCACTCCTCAGCCTGTTGCTGTTGAAAGACAAATTTTCAACTGAGGCTGAATAAAGCATGAAGACAAAGTAATTGTAGCACAATATTTCTAAGCTAGTGGAAATTCTTAAAACCTTTAGGCCAAAGAAACATCATCATAAGGTGATGTTAGGCTAAAGGAGGCAGAAGTAAGTTTCCTGGCTATACCTTAAAGAGATGTCTGGCAAGTACTAAAAAGACTTTCACCTTGCCAGACTTTAAATATTTTGGTTTCTAATAAGAAATAAATGAAAATTATTTTTTCATCTAGCTAGTTTTTTGTGTATATGTCAATCACCAAATAGCTATTTTTGTAACAAAAACTACTTAAAATAATTTCAAACTTACAAAAAACATAAGAATAATGGTACAAAGATTCGTATGCCCTTTACTCAGATTCACCCTTCTTAAAGATTTTATACCATTTGCTTTATTATATATTTTCTATGTACGTATGTATGTATGTGTGTCTCAAACACACACACACAAATATTATACAATATTACTTTTCAGAACTATCTAAGTTACAAATATCTTGGCACTTCACCTCGAGATACTTGTGTTTATTTTCTAAGCATAGAAATGTTCTTTTACAGAATCACAGGAGTTGTCTTCAGTTGGTACATTACCAATCTACCTTTGTATTTCAATTTTGTCGATTGACCCAACAGCATTTTTTATCCAATACAGAAGTCAGTCTAGGATGATGTATTACACGTACTTGTTATGTCTTTATGTAGCGTGGATTACTTTCTACAGCCTTTGTCTTTTTATAACCTTGACATTTTTGAAGAACAGGGTTTTGTTTTGTCTTTTAATAGAAGATTCCTCACTTTGGGTCTGTCTGATGTTTCCTCTTGGTTATACATTTCCAACAGTTTATGTGGTACTGTACTATATGTGACATTGTGTCCATCTTAGTATATCACATCCAGAGTAACATCATATCCGTCTGCCCCTCACTGGTGATGTTAATTTTGAATACCCAGCCAAAGTGTTTATTGGATTTCTTTTTTATAGTTACAATTTTCCCCCTTGTGACAAATAAGCAATCTGTGGGGACCCATCTTATGGTCATGCAAATGTCCTGCTCATCAAAATTCCCCCCTAGATTTATCATCCATTGATATTTGCTTGAACCAATTTTTACTACGATGATTGCAAAATTATTTTCTCAGCACCGCCTCTTCATTTACCACATACTACAAGACTCACTTATTCCCTATTTATGTATCACTGATATGGATTACCAACTTCCTACTTTTTCATAATTTATAACTAATTACTGCTCTTATTTATTTTGGTGTCCAAATGCTCCCTTCAATTTGAATTAGTTTCCTCTGGATATATGCTCAGAAGTGGGATTGCTGGATCACAGGGTAAGTCTATTTACAGTTTTTTAAGGAATCTCCATACTGTTTTCCATAATGGCTGCACCAAACTGCATTCCCACCAACAGTGTAGGAGGGTTCCCTTTTCTCCACTCCTTCTCCAGCACTTATCATTTGTGGACTTTTTAATGATGGCCATTCTGAGCAGTGTGAGGTGATACCTCATTGAGTTTTGATTTGCATTTCTCTGATAATTAGCTATATTGAACATTTTTTCATGTGCCTATTGGCCATTTGTATGTCTTCATACACATAACCCTCTCAGACTTCAGACACTACTACAAAGCTATAGTAATCAAAACAGCATGGTATCTACACAAAAACAGACACACAGATCAATGGATCAGAATAGAGAGCCCAGAAATAAACCCACACACCTATGGTCAAGCAATCTGTGACAAAGGAGGCAAGTATATAAAATGGAGAAAAGACAGTCTCTTCAACAAGTGGTGTTGGGAAAGCTGGACAGCTGCATGTAAATCAATGAAATTAGAACACTCCCTCACACCATACATAAAAATAAACTCAAAATGGCTTAAAGACTTAAACATAAGACAAGACACTGTAAACCTCCTAGAAGAAAACATAGGCAAAACATTCTCTGACATAAATCTTAGCAATGTTCTGCTAGGGCGGTCTACCGAGGCAATAGAAATAGAAGCAAAAATAAATAAACAGGACCTAATTAAACTTATAAGCTTTTGAACAGCAAAGGAAACCATAAATAAAATGAAAAGACAACCTACGAAATGGGAGAGAAAATATTTGCAAGTGATGTTACTGACTAGGGGTTAACTTCTAAAATATACAAACAGCTCATACAATAACAAAAAAACAGACAACCCAATCCAAAAATGGGCAGAAGACCTAAACAAACATCTCTCCAATGTAGAATTGCATATTTTAAAGAGCTGGTGTTTACTACATGGTATTCAAATGTGCTAGAAAAGCTGGAGAAATGTAATCTCAATGAAGTGTGTGTGTGTGTGTGTGTGTGTGTGTGTGTGTGTATACATAGAAACTGAAAAAAGTAAACCCTAATAATCAGACATCCATCTACAATAACACCCAATTAATGTGTCAAGCCTAATTTTGTCCTGGGAAAAGTAACAGAATAAGTTCTTACTGTACAAAGGCACAAGACTAGAAAAATTTCTCTTTTAGTTTTCAACTGCAATCTGAATAAATTAGGAGTTACTTAGAATTCTTGACTGTACCGTGTTCTTTTGAAGTTGACATCAAAGGCCTAAATGTGTAGATTATTACTTGCATCTACACTGGTGTTCATAGAAGAAAATAAATCACCAAACATTTTGGGGAAAAGTGGTAATCATTCCAAATCCAGGCTCATCCATAACTCTGCATAATAATATTTTATTCTCTATACACATTCTCTCTAGCAGTACTTTTTAAAAAGGCAATCAATGTACACAGTTGCCTCAGGATGGCCTTTATTAAGTAGTAACAAGAGGTGCTCTGGCAGAAAAATTGAACTCTGAATGAGATTGGCTATTCTTAATTTTTTTTCAAGTAGATTATTCAAATAGGTGTGAAGTCCATTAGATTGTAATCTCCTCTGTGGCAAAAATTTGTGACTGTAGTGTGCGTCTGACAAGAAAACATTTATGATAAACATTGTTTTCCACCAAGAAATAGTGCTAGTTAAAGACATGGAATCTAAAATAAAATTCAACAAAAATAACAACCCTCCAGATCAAGGAAAACCAGTGAACTTCTTTACAAATCAGTCACCCGCTTGAGTTGAAACACATAAAATTCCCTTCATTTATGTTTCCACCATTGTGCTTTGTCTCTCTCACATTCATATATATGTACTCACATACATGTATTATATATCTTTACAGTTCAGAAATTCCCCAACACTGAACATTAAAACCCCTTAAGGAATAAATTACATTAAAATTAGGTTTTCTAATTTTCAAAGTTAGAGATAAACAAATCCCCTAAAACAAAACCCTCCAACCATTCAGACTCTTACTCAGATTCTGTCAACAGCTAAATTCAAAGTAATTATAGTTATTCAATGAAGTGAAATCTTTAAAAATATTTGGATATTCACAATACCTAATTTTGAAGGTAATATTTATAACATATACTCTCATTAGACAATTATTGTACTTGTAATTTAAAGAACTTATCCAGTTTTTTAAAATCTCAGTAAAGAATAGTTTGAGTTGATAGTCTAATCACTTTAAAAAGCCAATAAATCAATCACTTAAACTTAATCTAAATATTCTTATATTTTATAATGGTACTTTTCTCAAGTCGGATTTTTTTTTGCATAGATTTTAGAATTGTGTCCCTTCAAAATACAGACCCTTCTCCTCCTGTGTCTGATTTTTCCCAGCAGGGCTAAGATCATAAAAATCTAGTTCTTTAGCTAGACCAGATAAGCCAGTCTTTATCAAAGATGAATAAAAAATCAATATATATATTTGGCCAGTTATCTCAAACTTAATTTATTCCACAAGATAATTTAACTACAAAGTAAATAAAGGGTTAAACAGGAAAAAATGAAGGGAGAGAGACCACAATAAACCAGTTGATCGAATACTTAGAATATGGAAAAGAGCAAACAATAAAAATTTTTTTAATCAAGAAAAACAGGTTAAATCTTTAGGTGACATTTCTAGAGAAGAATTTTAAAAATCAAATTTAAATAATAATGTAAGAATCATGTAAGATTATTGGAAAAACCATTAAGAGCTGCTCTTAACATTTCTCATTTGGTGCCCTCCACCCAGTCCTTTGGGAAAATAAAGTTACACACAGCCCCAACCTGAAGAACAAGCACTTAGTGTAATCTCTGTCTCAGCTTCAGAGCTGAAAACTAATCATGGAGAAAGAGCAGCTATAAACTAGAATGACTTCCAAAAGAATTTTCTGTGACAGAAATGTTCTGTATCTGCACTAGTATAACAGCCACTAGCCACATATGGTTATTAAGAACTTGCTATGTGACTAATGTGATTGAGGAATTAAAGTTACATTTTCGTTTAATTTTTATTAATCTAAATAATCTCACGTGACTAGTTAGCAGCAACTATTTTGGATGGTGCAGAGTCCTAGAAAAATAGGCACAGAAAGTAAAATGGAATGGAAGCAGAATACACTGAGGGATTAGAAAATACTGAACTCAATGAAATTGACTATTCTATTTTCAAAACACCATATTCCTTATTTCCTTCACGATGCTACTACAGCCACTTAGGCTTCTATCTATGCAAAAGTTAAATGCTGGAATTCATCAGTATTCCATCCTCTTCCCATTCTATATAATCTCCCTAGGAAATTTTTACTTCAATTACCATCTATACACCAGACCATCTGTTTTCAGGCTAACTTCTAAGCACCAGACTTACGTATCTAGTTGCTCACTCCACATCTCCACTTAACATCCCACAGGTACTAGAACACATCTTCCCCTTACACCCAAACTAAAAAACGTGTTCCTCCTACAAGTTTCCATGGTTTAGTAAATACTTCCAGATACTTAAGCCACAATCCTGGACATAACCTTTGATTCTCTCACTCACTGTTCCCAACCAATCATCAAGGCTTACTAATTCTTCCTCCTACAACTCTCTAAAATGTTTCTTTCTTTACATCCCCAATGCTACAATCCCAAAGCTACCGTTGTCTCTCACCCGATTACTCCAACAGCCACCTATCTGGCTACTTGACCATTAGTTTTGATTCCCTTCAATCCATTCTTCTCAAGGTTGCCAGAGTGACTTTTTAAATATACATATCAAAGAATGTTAAAAGGAAAGATGATTAACAATCACATTGTGCGCTGGACTAATAGTTGTTACCTTCCCTGGTAAGTTTTCTTCAGCCAGTTAAATAGTTCCATGGGGTAAGGTCTATTTTACTGTCATAGCTTTGTTCTCACGAACATTTAAAAACACAACTTAATGTTCTTTATTAGCCAATATTACAACTTTTCTTTTTCTAGGAATCCTGCACTTACTTTCTACCTTTAGTTACCAAGACATCTTAAACAGCAGAGCAGACTTTCTTATAAAAGGTTACAAAACAAAAGGCATTTTCTTCATGAAGGCTCAGAGAATGGGGGAATTACCCCTAATAATTCAATGTCTCTATTATAGGACAGTCTTCATTATAGGATTATTTGTTATACACTCAAATTGTTAAAAAAGAAACCTATAGTTTGAGATTTTATAGTCAGCATGAATAATACAAATAACTATATTAAAGGTCACTACCGACCATATAAAATATTTTGTTGCATGTTTTGTGCATCTATTTTTGTACACCTTATGGAATGCTATTTGCTGTTTTACTTAGTTTTCCAGAAGATTAAATAGTAATCATTTCCCTCAGTTCCACATTTCAGTGGTTCAATGACACTGCAAAGATTAATTTCATGTCCAACTTTAGTTACACATAGGATTGGAACTTTTTAAAAAATTCAGTGGCAAAACATTTAAGAATACATTATTTATACTGAATACTACAGAATGACTGAAATTAAGGTTATTTTTATATAGCCAAAATAATCAACACTATAATTCAGGTTAAATGTGCATTTTCTGAAGGCTGTTTATACCTTTTAGCCTTGAATCATAATTCAGAATAGCTTAAGTATTCATCATAGCACAAACCCTGTTAAACAGCAGTGGAAGCCTGATGTTTACTGGAGAAAAGTCAAAACTGTTAAATGCTGTTTTCAGATATCGTGTAGTGTTCTGCATATGTCTTGTAAACTGTACTGTGCAAATTATCATGTATCTAATTAAAAACAATTTCTGATGTACAGATTAAAATACAATCAAAGGACACGATTCACCACATAAAATACTTTGTTACATTCTTATTTAGCAATTACAAGATAACTTTTTTAGAACTGTTAAAAATGAGTTTTGAGGTGAGAAAAAACCAAATAAGTGAAAATATATATTAGATATACTTTCTTGTTAAAGACAGATACTAAAATAAATGATTTGAGCCATACACGAAACATTCCCTTTAGCAGTGGACACCAGGTTTAACTAGACTTATTGAAAAAGAATTTCTACAAAAAAAAAAGTATAGATGACTAATGCAAATGTTATCTGTATATTAAGCCTGATCAGAACAGTGTAAGTTTAAATTATCCAAATAAATAATACCAGTAATAATAAAAGGTATTGAAATCTAAAAATAACGGTCACTGATAAAGCACCTATAGGCTCTAAGTAGATTTTCAGAGTAAGTTTCTTTTTAGTAATACCTATAGCAAATTAGCTGCTTAGAACATTAGTCAAATAGTATTCCATTGTTATTAGATTGTTAGGATGGAGATCTAATACTTTGCATGAATATCAAATCTCTCCACTACCCTACACAGTATGAGTGTGCAAATGAGGGGGGGAAATGCTCCTTCTTCGAGACTCTTTACTTCCATTTGTCAGAAATTTACATAATATATTGATTTTATGAGAACAAGGCACTTTACTGCCATCTGCTGAAAACTGTCACAGTAAGTATACAAATCTGTGATGTGAAACACCCCCTGTGCCCCAGCCAACACGTAGTGGTGGTTGTGTGCTGTGCAACCTGCAAAACCTGTACCTGACAGCCCTGCCCACAGTACTCTCAATAATGGGCACTAGCCCTCCTACCAAACTCTGAAAGTCCCCAGTGTGAAACACTATCCAGTGGAAGTCTTGATCACTATCAGGTATCTACATTCAAAAATGTTTATATTTAGAATGCATGATATCAGGGGAATAATAACAAGTGTGTAAAGAGAAAGTCTTTTTTTTTAAGGTACTAATGACCAACTTCAGTTTTAAAAGTTAAAATATTTTTTAAACCTTATTTATATTTTAACTTATATTTCAAAGTTAAAAATAAACCCACAAATGTTTCCTTAGAATTAGTGTTATCAGGTTTAGAATTAGAATGCATTCTATTCAACAACAAAACAACTTTCTCATAATACTTTCTTAATATAACGATATTCTCCCTTAGATACCAAATCAATATCACAATTCTTGCATATCAGAATTCTCAGAGATTTGATAACCAAACATTGTCATAGGTATTCCAGTTACCCAAATTGGCCCTTAAAGGCTAAAACTAACCAAAAGAATAAAGCAAGAGAAAAGTTTTAGTTAAAGATACGTGGTAAACCACCTTATATGATCTTGTCCTCTGATACAGGTAGAAGGAAACCTTTCTTCACAAGTTATTCATCTTAGTTAAATTTAAAACGTCAGGAACTTATTCTTTCGCTTATTTTGGATTGTATCATTTGCTTTCATCTGATGTTTAATCACTCAAGAGTAACTGTGTAACCACCTGGTTTTCCAAAGACAGTTTTGATGTATGGCTGTTGGCCCAACATAACAACTGATAGTGCCCCCTTACCATTTCAAAGTGTCCCACTTTATACACTTTAACCATGACCCATTCTTACTGATAACCAAGAACAAATTCTGTAAGCTAAAATTTGGACTCAAAATGTACCTATGGCTTAGCAATAACAGGGATGAAAAGTAAAAGTTATAACAAAAGTTATCAGAGAAAGACTAGATAAATTGTGATGTAGAACAGTTTATCTATTTTAAATGATTCAGTCTTTACAATGAGATGAATTAGAAATATGCAACGTTTATAGCGTTCATTCCAATTGCATCACCCACCTTTTAATAAAAGTACAAATAAAGGTTTTATGTGTATTTTCTCCTCTAAGAGCGTCTATCTTCTACTGTTTTCATTTGTATCCATCAAATCCATAAATTATTTAGCATCTCCCCCTTTTCTCTGTATGATAAAATCACTTGGGATTTTAAAAGTATTAAACTACCAGAAAAAGGATTGTTTGACACTGTCTTGTCATTTTGCTACTTTATATATTAACAAAAAGCAAAGTTTAGAGCTATGCTTTTATAATGTAACATTCTATGCCATAATTCTTTTTTTATTTACTGAGGCTTATGGAGAGACCAAACCTAATTTCTCCCAAAGGACAATTATTGGACATGGCAACTAGTACCACTGCAGTTTTAGGAAAAATATTAGTTCATATGTAGTCATTCAACAATATCCCTTATGGTATTCAAAGTATTTAAATATTAAATATCCCAATTTCACAAGGATATTCCAATTAGAGTCCACTTTAGTTTTGTGTTAGAAGAAGTAATGAAATTCATGAGCCTTTGCAAGGTGACAGTCATACACATGACATATGTTTTATGCATCTTAAAAAAAATTAAATTCCTCAGCTATAGATGGTTTGCCTTTGACATCATGTTCTACATGTAGGATTGTGATCACTTTGCATTTCTGTTCAAACTAACATAAATGAAGGTAGGGGAACCAAAATGTTTAAAAAGTAGTATCTATTTTCATTTTTAAGAAACAACAACCATTAAAAAAAAAGACATTAGATTACGGCCTTTAAAATTCAAGTTCCATCATCTTAATATATAAACACACCTGGATATGAGATTTTTAAAAACCACACATACACACAAGCTCTAGGTAGAGCTGTAATAAACAAATTCCTTTTATAAACAAAACTTTAACTGAAAAGCCACAGTAGATGGAAAAAAAGAAGAAAGGATATTACTTTGTAAAATCCAGTGACATCTACAATAGTTTTACAGCACATTTAAGCATTCTACGGTTTTATATCTTTACCTGCCTTCCACTTCTTAGTTGCTCCTTAAAAAATTGCCAATTACAAATATCGGTTCAACTTCAAACTTACTCCTGATTTTGAGTGCCAGGAAAAGCAAAACAACACTCCGAACTTCTCTCTCAATATTATAGTCTTACTTTAAAAATGGTTTTATTTAAAATACAATGCCCATCTAAATGGAAAAAAAAAACAAGCAGCAATACATAATTATACATAATAGTTATTAATTACATGGGAAGTGTTTTTTCGGATGATATCTAGAATGCACTTGCTCTGTGAGTTTCTTCAATAATTAAATCAACTTAGACTGACACTATCGAAAGTAAGAGTTCTATATAAGGGGCACACATTTACAATACTGCTAGCCTTAAAAGCAGTAAAGCAAAATAAAATATATCAAATAGCACATGCACATCTTACAGAACTTCCACTGAACTATCAATGGCTTCTATGCAATGTGCCTCTTTTCCATAACTGTATTAACAACTACCAAAAAAGGAAAGATGAGATTGAAATCAATGGTACTGAACTGAATTGTTTGAAGCCAGTGCCCCACATGTGGGGGAAAAGTGCATTTAGTTCAGCAGCAATATAGCACAGTGTGAAGATATTGTGCTTAGACGCAGATATTCCAGAACTGAAAGATGTACAAGGCAAGTCAAGATATAAAACCATAGTACACTGTTAAATAACCTTGAAACATACATATATTGCAGTGTTCAAAGAAAAACATTCATTTCATTGTACAAGGCTAGGGAGAAATCCTTAAAGTTACCTATCGTAGTTTATGATATAATAAATACATATCTATATAGCATTGTATATACATATATAGAATGTGTGTTTATGTGTATCTTTTTCTTTTTTTTTTGCCAAATTATTGTTAGTTTTTGTGGATCTGCAACTTTCAGGAAAGAAAATTCCTTTGCACTACCAGTTTCTGTTCCCCTAAACTTAAGAAAAGATATTTATACTAAAAAAGGTCTCAATACCTTCCCCCAACCCAAAGACTCACTTCAGATATGTTGCTTCACAATTGATCAGAGAAACACAATTAAAGGAATTCTAGAATTTTTGACTGTATCTTTTCACTTTGCCAGTTATTTCAACAAGCAAATATCTTTCAATACTTTAATCAGCTGATGCAAATTCTTTAGGATATAAATTCTAAATTTGACTGATTAAAACAGAGCAAATCAAAACCAAAAAAAAAAAATCCAGTGATTTACTCTGACTGTAAACAATATATAAAATTCAAATCTCAAATTTCAAAATAAGTTAAAGAAAAATTCTACCTTTGGGGCCTACAATACTATAAAGATCTGACAATTGGTAAGGGGAAAATATGTATGAAAAGTTGCAACAAAATTGTTTGCCCATTATTTTCGCTAAGAGAAAGTATATCTAACTATACTACCTCTGGCCCTTAAATTTAATAACTTCATAATTTGTTGGCAAATGTTTTAAGCAAACTGGCGTATCCTATTACACAACAGAAAAACATCCATCAAGTTCAGCAAAGAAAACTTATATAAGCCTTTTGTACAGAATTTTAAAAATCTAAATGGCTATGATTCCTCTATTAGCAGAAACACATAATGCAGTCTTTATAAATCTGCCAAATATATCAATATCTACATAAATAGATACAGATATAGATATGAAACATTAATGGCAGTCTATTTTTGAACAGTGTGTGGGACCAGCAGATTTGTATCAGACCATGGCACGATATGGACCCTGCATCTTTAGGAACTGAATGATGAAAGAAGGACCCCCAGCAACAATCTGAGGCGGAAGGTGACTGAGTGGACAGTTCTCAATACTCATGATTGAAAGCTTGCTGCAAAGAGCCAGCTCAAAGGGAAGGCTATGCAGGTTGGGGTTGTCATTCAAATACAGTTCTTCTAGATTCTCCAGTGTACCTGTTTTAAAACAAAAAGAATTATTTTTAAAAAAATTAATTACTATTTAAAAAGTTCAACTGGGCATGATGCTATCCTGGACATTATGTATACTAAATACACATTTCCTCTTACTCTCTTCTCTTAGTTTTAAAACTCTCTACAGCTGTGGATCTCAAACTTCGCTTCATACTCAAATAAACTGGGAAGATTTAAAGAATCCTGATGTCCACCAGAATCTCTTCCTTTATGGCTAGTTTTCAAGCTTGGAATTTTTAAAAAAATATATACTTATCTCAAGAGATTCTGTTTGGAACACCTTGGCATCCATGTGTATTTTTTCAAAATTCCATGGGTAAGTTTATTATATAGTCAGTCCCTAGAATCACTTTCTTGTTGGAGAAAATGTGATGATCCCCTTATTAATTTCTCATGAGAGGTTTTTGTTACTTTGTATAAATCTTTCACTGAATTATCACATACTTGGCAGTAAGCCAAAATCAATTTATGTAATTTAAAAATTTTTTCTTAGACTGTCTTAGGATACTCATACTTTCTAGGCAAATGTCTCAAGCAATTGCATGAGGCCAGCTGAATAAATATACTAGAAATAAAAGTGTAAAGTTGCCTTGTATGTTTCCAGTTTTTAAATGTCAAAATTTGTAATATTTGATAGTGGTATATAGAAAACTAGTAAGAACAGCTACCAAGTAATGGATTTGTTTACATTTAAGATTTTGTTTATTATTCAGTGCAATCTTGCTATGAGGGGTTACTATTATCCTTATTTTACAGGTAGGAAACTTGACGTTTAGGGAGTTTCTGTACCTTATCCAAAGCCACAGAGCCAAAGCCAGTAGGCAGAAGAGCTAGATTTTGAATTACCTATTTTACTCCAAAACCATTCTTTTTTATTTTTTTACCCAGTGGAGGTATTTAGGATTGAACCCAGGATCTTGTGCATGCTAAGCATGTGTTCTACCACTGAGCTATACCCTGACCTGCCCCAAAACTACTCTTGACCACTAATCTATAGTGCCTCTGGGACAGCATGGTATAGATGAGAGAACATAGTACATGGGATTACTAATTTAAGAACTACTATGTGACCTTAATTGATTAACTCTCTTTGTAAAGCACTGCCAAAAATTCAAGGTGTTCATGTTGATAATATGAAATAACAGATATGAAAACACTTAAAAAAATTCTAAAGTACTCAACTATTAATTTTAATCAAATATTAATATCAATCTTAAAACCGCATAATGAAATGTTCTTTTGGCATAAGACTAATTTAATTCAAGCCTGTGTAATTTTTAAATTTGGAAGAAATATAAAATAACTCTTCAAAATTCAGGTTAAAACTATTGAAATATAAGTATGCTAAAACATTCTCAAATACTATATTAACCCTAACACCCCATAAAGAAACCTAATCAAAACCAACCAACCAACCAACCAATCACTACTGGTGCTCTATAAAAAAAAAAATTCTGAGCTTGGTGTAACCTGATTAAGTTGACAAAAACAGTAGATTCGTTGTATTTATCTGAAATACTACTTGAACACAAAAGCAATTTATTAGTACAGAGTCAAGTGTCCAAAGGGTTCATACCAATTTCCTCAGGAAGATGAGTAAGTAGGTTCTCTCCAAGGCCTAGATGTGTGAGATTGGTAAGGTGACCAATGCCTCTGGGAAGAGTGGTCAACTGGTTGTTTGTCAAGACTAATTTCTAAAAGATTAACAAAATAAAAGACGGTTACATACATATTTCCTACAACTGATGTAAGTTTAAAAAGAATACAACTACTAAACCAAAAAGATAAATTAACAGGGAAATCAGATTGGATAAGAATTATTAAATAGTTTTCTTTCAAAAAATACCATTTGTTAGGAAGACAAAAGCAGATAGATTACATGAACATAAAATTCAGCCCTAATGCTATAATAGGAAAATCTACCTGCTCCAAGAACAGGAGGAAATGTGCAATTTGGAATGCATTCCCAAACTTTAATCATCTATCTATAAAATCATCAAGATAGTATTTTACCTGTAAATCTTTAAGATAAGCAATTTCATTTGGCAAGGATTCCAATTTGTTCTCCTCTAGATCCAATTCTCTTAACTTCCTAAGGTTTCCAAGACCATGGGGAAGCTTCTTTAGAAGATTGTTTGATAATATTAGAACCTAAAGAGAAATTACTGATAAACGTTTGGCAGCTCATGAAATAGAATTATACAATACCATTGTGTGACTTAAAATTTACTGAGTGACACTAATTTTCTAAACAGTGAATATTAAGGGTAATGTTTAATTATGTAACATAAAACATTAAACGTATTATTCTTTAAAAAAAAATCACCAGTTACTAGAAACAAAACATTTGATTTAAGTCAAAACTAATGAAAGCAAAAGGAAAAATTTAATTTTAACTAAATTACAAAAATATAAAGTTATTAACTACTTACACTAAGGTTCATATAGTAATGGTATTTTGATACTAAATAGTTACAAATATCTAATAGGAAACCAATTATTTGTTCAAAACTCCTTACAAATCACCATTTAAGGGAGATAACAACTGACTTCTAAACTGCCCAATATCAATCCATTACAGTTGTTATTTGTGGTGTATTTATTACATTGCAAGGCATCCTGCAATATCTTGAAGAAGGAAAATAAACAAAGGTCAAAGACAGTAGTCCTTAGTCTCAGAAAAGTTACAATGGAAGAGGTTTAGGTAGGGAAACAATACTGGCTAATGGGGATAGTGAAAGGAGCGCTGAATGAAAAGATCTAAATCAGGTTCTGGCTGATTTTTTATGACCACATATTTCCCTCAAAGTTGTACCACTATATAATGAAATAAAACATACACAGTAAGACCAAGAAAATAATACTAGCAGCTATCACTTACTGAGTTTACTATTATTTGCAGGGCACTAAACTAAATGCAAAATAATCATTATTGTATTATTATTGCAAACTACAATTTTATGAGGAAAATACTATTATTCCCATTTCACAGTGAGGAAACTGAAGCCTGTGCATGTTCAATCCACAAAGAGAAATAAAAGTGGAATTGTTTGATTTCTGTTTGGTTTCAAAGATCCTGCTTTTAACATTATTACACCATACTATTTTACCTCACCAAATACAATAATAAAAGATTAAAGAAGTTAGATTTTTTTTAAAACATGGATACAGAGGACATTAAAAAAATACTTGTTTACTATTAGTAAGCTTTTTCTTCAAAAGAATGAACATTCTAGGGACTCAGAGGCAGGAGAAATCATTTCTGACTGAGGAGGTGACAAAAAGATGGATCTTTAATTATGAAAAATAATTTAAAAGAAAAACTTAAGGGGATGAGAAGAGAGTTCTAGATATTGAGAACAATAAGACTAAATGTACAGAGCTAGAAATATGCCCACATTTCCAACAAAAAATAATCAATTTAACTAGTAAACAAAGGAGGTGGGTAATCAGGATGGAAAAGTAGGTTAGAATTAAACAAAGGGTTCTGAATGCCAATCTGAAGAGCTCATAATTATTTTGGTAGACAACGGTACAGCATTCTTAAACAGAGTTAAGGAAAAAAAAAACAATGTTCTAAAAGGTGCTAAGTTTAAAAAAACTCTTTCTTTCAGATACTTTATAGCATTCAAACCTACCAACTTTTAGTGGGCAAAGATAATTCAAAAGCATTGAGCCCAGATTAAGTTAACACGTCATCCTAATAGGGTTGCATGTTTAAGAGAGCACCAACATTTTTCTTTTTCTTTTTTTAAATTAATTTATCTATTTTAATGGAGGTACTGGGGATTGAACCCAGGACCTTGTGCATGCTAAGCATGTACTTTACCAATGAGCTTCACCCTCCCCCAAGAGAGCACTAACGTTTCTAATTGTGATCTTTACCCACTTAAAAATTGTTTATTTTAATTGGAAATTTCATGAGTGAGATAACTAAGGAGTTCTAGATGCGCTTTTGTACTCACTTCAAGAGAAACCAGACCAGACACATCCTCAGGGATCTTTGTGAGCTGATTAGTAGCTAAATTCAATTCTACCATACTGGTCCAAGTTCCAAAATCCAAGGGAAGTGATGTCAGCTGATTGTCCTGGCAAAGACAGAAAGAAGCATTCAAGATAGAACCACAAAAACAAAGCTCCACATATACCTCCCTACAGAAAGAGAATTCTTAATTAAGCAGACAAATTCACTTCCTTTTGATGTCTAATTATAGAAAGAAAAAAAAAAAAACCTCTAAGCCTCCAAAGTTTTTCATGCAGTATTTTTAGGTTTTTATTTTAAGGTTAAACTTGAAGTCTGTCCCTATGTGATTATCTGTACGGATATGGAAAAATACACTATACAGACCAACACTTGAGATTTCAAAGATCCCGGTGATAAATATGATGTTTTCCCCATTTCACAATAATGTATAGAAATCACTGAATAAAACGTGGATGCTCATGAGCACAAAGGAAGAAGAAACATCAAATCATAGCCCACAAAGAAACCAGACAAGCTCAGTAACTCAAAGTATCCATGATTTTACTTTAAAAATCCGTAAGATGATAAAAAAAAAACCTATTTACCATTGAATAATAACAAACGATGAAACAATATGATCTTATGCTTGTTTAAAAATTAGATATAGCTAAACACAGAAAAAACTGTGAAATATATACCAGTGATTCACTAGTTTTTTTTCCTGCTTCTTTACATCCACTAATAAAACAACTCTTACCTCACTGTTGTGTGTTGGGGGTATCGGTATTGAGAGGCGACCATCAGCACCCCATCCCATTTGGGTATCAATGATATACGCCAATATGTTAACAGTGATATTACCTCTCAGTGGTGGGAATTTTTTATTTTATGTCCTTTCTGTTCATCTGTATTTAAATTTTTTTCTGCAATGTACATGAATTACCCAGTCTCATTTTACACAAAATCATCCATACGAAATCCCAAGGAGAAAACATCCATTTGAAAGCCAAGTTTTTCTTTTATTATAATATTTAAACTTATTACCTATGTATTTTAACATTTAAACTTATTATCTACCTCTGCCCAAACTACTGATTGTTAATAGTATAATAAAGCATTTTCATTAAAAAATTTACTATGGGTGTTTATATAAGAAGAAAATGTTAAGCATTATTTTGACTTCTTTCAAGAAAAATTTTTGTTAAACATTTGTCACAATTTTGAAGAAAAATTTAGTCGAAAGCTCTATGCAAAGTTTTATTATTTCATTGAAAGCAGCAAGCCTTTCCAAGCTAACATATTACAATAACATCATATCCATAAAAATGTTGAACCAAATGAACACCTAGACTGCTGTCTAAGCCTCGTATTATAAACTGAACATTCAAAACAAATGCCATTACCACTGCTATCATATATACAGACTAGTTAATAATACATTTTATACTTGTTTAAGATTATCTTTAATTTTCACTAGTTTACTTATTATATACTTCCAAACAACTACTATAAAGAATACATATACTTATGAACAAGTATAGATAGAATTTAAAAACTGTACATTTAGACTGTAGTTTAAAGGATCGCAATTATGTTGAAATGGTTCATCAAAGACAAAAGGATGTAGTACGATATAATATAAAGAACACTATACCTGGAAGCAGGAAATTTAGGTTTCCTGGATTCCTACCTCAGCCATGAATTAGCTATATGGCCAATTTACTTACTACCTCTGGGCTAAAGTTTATTTGCTACAAATTAAACCCCTGCACAAATCATTTTTCATTTCTTTCCTCCTTTTGCAATAAAATTGTTTTTCCTTATTACAAATGTGACACTCATTCTCTGTAGAGAATACAAATAAGCAAAAAAAAACCAAAGATCACCCATCAGGAGAAAATATTTGCAAATCATATATCTGATAAGGGATTAACATCCAAAATATGTAAGAACTCATACAACAGCTAAAAAGCCCCAAACAATCCAATTAAAAATGAGTAAAGGATCTGCATAGACATTTTTCCAAAGAAGACTTACAGATGGTCAACAGGTACATGAAAATGTGCTTAACATCACTAATCATCAGGGAAATACAAGTCAAAACCACAATGAGATATCACCTCATACCTGTCAGAATGGTTACTGTCAAAAAGACAAGAAATAACAAGTGCTGGTGAGAATGTGAAAAAAAAGGAACCCTTGTGTACTGTTGGTGAGAATGTAAATGGTCAGCCACTATGGAAAACAGTATGGAGGTTCCTTAAAAAAATTAAAAATAGAACTACCATATGATACAGCAATTCCATTCCCAGGTATTTTTCCAAAGAAAATGAAAACACTAACTCAAAAAGAAATATGCATCCTCACATTCACTACAATATTATTTACAATAGCCAAGATATGGAAACAACCTAAGTGTCCATGAATGAATCAATGGATAAAGATGCAGTATGTGTATACAATGGAATACTATCCATTCTCACTTGTTGAGGACATGGATGAGGGCATTATGCTAAGTGAAATAAGTCAGAGAAAGAAAGATAAATATCATATGATCTCACTTATATGTGTAACCTAAAACAAACCACCAACCACAAAAACCAAGCTCATAGATACAAAGAACATACTGGTTGTTGCCAGAGGCAGTGGGTAGAGAGTGGATGAAATAGATGAAGAGAGTCAAAAGGTACAGACTTCTAGTTATAAAATAAATAAGTCAATGTACAGCAAGGTGACTATAGTTAATAATATTGCATTGCATATTTGAAAGTTGCTGAGAGCAAATCTTAAAAGTTCCCATTACAAGGAAAAAAAATCTCCAACTATGTATGCTGATGGATGTTAACTAGACTTACTGTGGTGATCATTTAACAATATATACAAATATCAAATCATTATATTGTACGTCTGAAACTAATATAATGTTGAATGTCAATTATACTTCAGTTTAAAAAGACAGAAAAAGAAGTGCCTACCCATAAATAGTTCTGATATTCAAAGATAAACATATTTTGGTAAACACTGGCCATATGTATGCATATAATATCTATAGTTATTTAATATGTAATTGAACACATTAAAAACAGCTTTTAAAAACAACGTATGCAAAGAGAATCTTATATGCTTAACTTCGTCCTATGTAATAAATTAAGTATATTTCAACTGGTATTTAATATTCTTCTAAAGTATTACTTTTAATGGCTTCATAGTGTTCCACTGATATAATACTTTTAAGAAATGAAATCCCTATTAATACCAAGAAGTCAGTACAAATTAAACAGAAGGCTCTATAATAAATATCCCTACAACTATGCTTTTCTGGACATTCACGAGTTTTTTAAGACAAACTGCTAACAGTATGTATGGTTCTAAGCTATTTGTTATCTAACACAAATTGTCTTGAATTAGCCTCATTATCAGTTTCAAAACCATCAGCAAGAAGCAAGTACCCATTCTCCACACTGATAAAACAAACCATAAATACTAGCAGAAGTAATACTAGTCACAGCAGTTTTTTCCCCCAATACAAATAGAAGCTTACCTTCATATTCAGCTTACTTAATACTTTTGCTCTGGAGAAAATTCCAAATGGGATTTTATTGATTCGATTGTGTTCCATGTTGAGGGAATAAATGGTGGAAAACTGAGATGGACCACCTACTGGATATAACTGGAAGCAATTTCTAGCTAAGGTCAAACTATTCAGTTTCACAAGACTTGATAAAAGACTCTGTAAAAAAATGAAATAAACATAAGAATTAGAACTGTAACAGGACTTACTCTGTAGAGTACAGAGCAACAATCCCAAACAGAAATGCTTCAAAGGGCCTCGCAGGTAACAAATCACAGAGACTGGATGGGCCAGTTCTGTGATGCCTCATCTAGAATGAATACTCAGCTCTAACTAATTGTTGCCTTGCAGGAACATGGAGCCAATGTAGTCAGATTTCCAGATTTTACAAGAAACATGGAATTCATTTACTTATATTAAATCTCCTGATTTTTATGCGTTGGCTTCAACTTATTTAAAACACTCTATAACGTAAAGAAAATACGTCTGTGGGTAAGAGGTGTTTCATGGGTGGCCAGTTTGAGACCTTTATAAAAGCAGAAAAGTTGGTATCAGAAAGTCCTAGGTCTGAGTCTTGGCTCTGCCACTTGCTGTGTGACCAGTCTTGTCCAGGCCTTAAGTATCTATCTCTCTAAATTATTATTAAGATTGACATAATGCAGAGTAAGTTGTCACTCAGTGATTTAATGGTTCCTTTTAGGAATATTAAATTCAGAAGATAATAATACTTTCTGATATTGTATAATACTCTGCTTTTCTATACGGTAAAATTTCTGAGGGAATACATCTATCAAACAAGTATTTACTTAGCATATACCCATTCCTTCTTACTTTGGTCTCCCACCATATAACCACAGTGCTAGGTGTTTAGGTATTATAAAAGAATCCTTGCCGTTAAGAAGACTAAATTCCATTTAGAGAAATAGAGCACACATACAGGAAAAAGAAAATAATACAAAACTGTATATAATCGAAAACAAATTATATAGCATAGCTTCTTGCTATACAAAGTCTGGTTCAAGGAAGCGTTAGCATTCCCTGGAAGCTTGTTAGAAATGTGGGCTCTGATGCCCCTCTCCTACAGAATTATCCTATGAATCTTAACAAGGTTCCCAGGTGATCTGTATGCTCATTAATTTTTGAGAAACACTGGTACAGGCTATAAAATAGTTTTGAATCCTGGTCCCATCTTTTAGCAGCTTGTTACTCTGAGCAATTATTTCTCTGAACCTTAGTTTTAGTCACTGTAAAATAA
The DNA here is from genome assembly GCF_048564905.1 of Vicugna pacos. NCBI lineage: Eukaryota > Metazoa > Chordata > Mammalia > Artiodactyla > Camelidae > Vicugna > Vicugna pacos. Next base: position 84,811,042 of record NC_132997.1, on the reverse strand, counting down.
TGATGCCTTGTTCTATAGGATGTAGTGAAGACTTTTTAAAGAAATAAAATACATAAATAGCTTTATAATACCTAGCATTATAATAAGTACTCAAATTTTAAGTCCCTTCTTTATTTAAATTCAAAGAAAAGAAGAAATACTGGAATAACTGGGAAAGCAGGAAGGAGTCTGAGAGGGAGCCAGATCCTAAAGGATGAAAAAAATTTTAAATACTCAGAGAAGTAGAAGAAAACATTTTGGATTGATGTAAAAGCCCAAGCAGGGAGAAAACAAACACTGTGAGGTGTGTGTTTTAAGTAATGTTCAAATTTCAGCTGTCTACCATGAGGAAATTGAATACTTAGTACCTGAGGTGTCAGCTGATCTGCAAGGCCTGCTGAAGAAGTAAGATAGCTGCATAACTGAAGGTGTAATTGCACAGTGAACTGAAACTTGTTCTTTATGATCAATGTTAAGAAACTATTCAACATTTGTTAATTGCTATAAACAGAAACAAGAAAAAACACAGAAAGAGAAACCTTTACATGACACTCAAATTGGGAGAACTGTCTACATCCTGCTTTACTGAAAATAAAGTTCTACTGAGTCTCATGGCAAAAATATTATTTCTATTATTCTTACAGTTGACTTGCTTTATTAAACTGATATTCTATGAAAACATGTTAACATCTGAGGATATTTGAAAAGGGGCAACAAGAATGTGCAGCTCTCCAACCTTTCCTGCTTAGGTCATATTATGAAGCTTTGAGATAGCTTATCATTGCTTTAGAGTCAGACACGTCTGGGTTCCCACCTCAGATCTTCTACTTACCACTGTTGTGATCTTTGGTGAATTAATTAGATAATCAATATATCTCTCAGGATATTCCCAGAAAAAATATTTAAGGTGACAAATTTAGCCAAAAACATGACTTCTCTTAAGTCTTATTTCCCAAGTTGATGAGAATACCCCCAATAACTGGTAGGATTATTAAGACTTAAATGGAATAATACATGTAGAGCTCCGAGCCTTATGCCTTGAGCATATGTGCTTAAATTTATTACATTCCTTTTCCTTTTATGTTTATGTCTACATTAATACCAGCCTATTTTTGGATAGTCTTCAAATGCAAAAGTATATCCTCATTTTGCCAGCTCTGATTTCAGCAATATAATGAGTCCCAGGTGGAAACCACTTTCTTGATTTTTCTTGCCTAGCCCAGCTTGAATGTCTACTAAGTGCTATCTAATGGATTTTGTTGTTTTTCTTACTGTGATTACATGCAGATAATTACACATTTGCATTCGGAATATGCTACTTCCAAAGTACAGACTACTTTTAAATAAAACTTAATGTTTTCCCATATTTGAACCAGGCCAATCAAGGATCTCCCCCATAGCTTCCCTATCTGAAAACGGGCCTATTTAAACGCACACACACACAAACATACACACTCTCTCTTCTTCCACAGCCAGATTGAAGAGAGCTGTCTTCTTTATAATTCTCTTATTGAAAATAAATTCTGACTTAATTCAGTCATAAAATATTATATATGAAACACTTAGCACAATGTCTGTATCCTAATAAGTACCTCATAATTATTAGTTTCCCTTCAACGACAGTATGACTGGATATATAAATATTAAAATTTCTCACTTGGTGAAATTTGATATACACCCAGTCTTTATATTTAGACACACTGACATTGTAAAAGGAGTCAGTTTTACTTAAGCTCATAAATCACACCCTAAAAGAATCTCAACAAGGTCTAATTAATGTGCTAATTATTTGCCTTATGGTTCTGACACTGTTAGAAAAGAGGATGACATTAAACAGTAGAACCTCACCCATTTTGATCATTCTAAATTGCCACTCTCATAGAAAGACAAAAATCCAGACAGCCCAGCTGTCAGGGCTATAACTACACTCTGTGAATTCTATTCCTTATCCCACTTAGACTACTACTAACAATGGTACTCTTTTGCCACAGGTGAGATGCTGTCATAGTAGCTTTGGTGAATTGGTCTAACCTAGAAACTATAATTCTGAGAAACTTATTTTTGTACTCTGATCAAGCTGTTTTCTGAAAACCCAAGCACCCAGATTAATAGGAATCAAATTAATACGTGCTACTTTATTTCTGTATCTCTAGAAAACAAATCAATTGAATAAATGTATTTGATAAACTAACTGCTACAATCCTATAGTTTTACCTACTCAAACTGTTCATTATAAATCAAAGCATATATCTGAAAAACATTTATCCAAAGAAACTTTATTTTTTCCCCAGACTTCAACTGAAATCATATTTTAAACATAATATATACTGTTAAATATCCAAGTAACTTTTCTTTAGATAGACAATAGACAGTTAAAATTCTTTTTTTCCCTCCTTTTTCAGTTTCATTAGGTAGAATTATTACAGTTGGACTGCACATACACATTATGCATGTCAATACATATAGACAGTATATTGCACTTTTTTTAGTTTACATATATGTACTAATTATTGTTTCTAAGAACAGATTAATCTTTAGCTTTTTAAACTTACATAGTTATCAAAGGAATAAAGTCAACTACAAAATAATAATCAACAGAATGCGGTAAGCTAATCATAAAGGAAAGTCAAATGTGAAAAGCACCTTTATTCTTAATTCAAATACACATAAACTTGGGAAAATCAATAATAGCCTAAACATAATAGGGCCACTTCTATAAGATAATTTTAATTATTAGAAAAAAAGATTTTGCAAAGTTCAATCAATCCATAAATCCACAATTTCTTTCTTTTAGTTGTTAGAATACTGCTGTAAGATATTATGCTCGAATAACTACAAGGAAATATACAAGTTGTTGTGTGTGCTACAACAGTAGGTAACAAAACAAGAAAAGGTAAGAGTAAGACAAAGTTAAGAAAGACAATTTTTAAAAAAGTATTGCATCTTGCCCAATTAATCTGTAAGCGAAGTAAGTGAAAATATTTTTCTAATAGGACCAATAAAATCCAAATTTAAAATAATGTGTTAAAAAAATAACAGATTTTGGTAACTGGTATATGCTGAACAGGATTTAATATTACTCTATAAACAGGGTAATAATTTGGGTCAGGAAGGTTGCAGCTAGTATTAATCTTGATAATAAAAAGTGCATTCTATGTAGTCTATTCTTTTCACTTATCATCTTTCTACAGTATCTTTTTTTATAACTGAACTGGGTTGGTGTAGTTGAGCTTTAAAACCCGCCATTCAACTTTTCCATAATAGCTTTTATTGTCAAGTCCCAAATAACATAAAAAAGATTTACATGGTGCTACAGGGTGATTTTCCACCTTGGTTTCTGTTCCCATAGTTACACATACTCTTTCTTCTTTGGAATTTTTATCTTAGTGGTGGGCTATATGTCCACAGCATACCCATTATTTAAGCAATCTCAATCATCAAATTATTTACCCGGTTGTAAAGACTGACTAGTTTTCCCTTCATTATCTTGCAGATTTGTTTCAACAATTTACACAAGGGGAGAGTGTATAGCTCAGTGGTAGAGTGCATGCCTACCATGCATGAAGTTCCCGGTTCAATCCCCAGTACCTCCATTAAACTAAATAAGTAAATAAATAAACCTAATTACCTTCCCCCCCAAACAAACAACAACAACAAAACCCAAACGTATATTTAAAAAAAAAAAAGTTTACACAATCCACTTCTTACCTCTGGTAAAGTAGAAATGTTATTGTTCTCTAAATTTAATTCTTCAAGTGCACTGCATTTGGCCAATGATCTGGGTATTGCAGACAGTCTGTTATATCTCAGACCAAGACGACTTAAACTGGACAGGTTTCCTGTGAACACAAAATGGGGAATTCATTTTTTAAAAATCTGATGAGCCTGTCACTGTCTCAGGCTATGAACCAGGTATTTATGAATTACTCTGAAGCACTATTTCAGCAAGATTCTTAACTTCTAGTACCAAGAAACTACATATTACACTCTTATTAGGATGAAATTGAAATCACTTTTTTAAAAATGAATTATTAGAAAGTATTGGCATATTTTAATAACATTAACCTTTAGATAAGGCCTAATTGAATAACATCAAAAGTAGTGGATAGTTTTAATTTATAATAGTTATCCCATTTGCATCTATGTGATGATGATCAAATATAGAACAAGTGGTTATATATAAAAATAGACATGTAATTCTGAAGAAATTTCTAAATTTCTAAAATGAATTTTAGAATTTCTAAAAAAATTCTAAAATTTCCAAATTTCTAAAATTTCAACATATAAGATGCACAATTATTTTGTAAGATCAGAAAGGTTCAATATTTTCCATGAATTTAAATATAAGCATTCCAAAATTTCTTTGAAAAGTTAACCTGATGGTAAAAAGTTTCCCAAAATAATTTTTTTAATTGCAAACAGAAGTGAAAGTTATAATCTCTCCTATTATCCAAGCATAGATATCCAGCTTGAACACAAATTTGCCCTACTGAATACCTAAAAAAGCAGTGCAGAAAAATAGGCATTTTCTAGTTTTATTGTCAAGACTACATGGCAAGTTACATGTAACCTACACAGATGAAAATGGTATCTACTATCATAAAAGGTTTAAATCAAATTTAACTTTCCAAACAATATACATCTTTTAAAAGTTCATTTTAATACCAAAAAAAGGTAAGAGTAATGAGAATTTAGTTCAATGTATTTCACTGTCATGGTTCATTAATTTCTTTTCTGATTTCAAATTGCAGTTGTTGCTGTAACATTTTTAAAACAGGTTAAAATGTCAAATGTAGCCTCTAGTTTTAAATTAAACAGTATTACCAGTGTTAGAAATTACAGGAATACTTTCTTTGCACTTCACTTTTTTGTGCTTCACAGATGTGGCATTTTTAATGCACTGAAGGTTCATGGCAACCCTGCATTGAGCAAGTCTATTTGTGTCATTTTTCTAATAGCATTTGCTCACTTAGTGTCTCTGTAATTGGTAATTCGCGCTATATTTCAAACGTTTCTATTATTATCATACTTGTTATGGTGATCTGTGATCTTTGATGTTAATACTATAATTGTTTTGGGGGTATCAGCAAGACAGTGAATTTAATTGATTAATGCTGCGTGTATTCTGACTGCTCCACTGACCAGCTGCTCCCCTGTCTCTCTCTCCTCTGAGATGCAACAATATTGAAATTATGCCAGTCAGTAACCCTGCAGTGGCCTCTAACTATTGTGAAAGGAAGAGTTGCATGACTCTCTAAATCAAAATTTAGAAATGATTAATTGTAGTGGGGAAGGCAATGTTGAAAGCCAAGATAGGTTGAAAGTTACGCCTCTTGCACCAAACAGCCAAGTTGTGAATGCAAAGGAAAAAGTTCTTGAAGGAAATTAAAATGCTACTCCAGTGAATATATGAATGATAAAAAGGAAAACAGCCTTATTGCTGACATGAAAAAAGTTTTAGTGTTCTAGATAGAAGATCAAACCAGCTACAACTTCATTTAAACCTCATCCAGAGCAGGGCCCTAACTCTCTTTAATTCTATGAAGGTTGAGAGAGGTGAGGAAGCCGCAGAAGAAAAGTTAGAAGCCAGCTGAGGTTGGTTCATGATGTATAAGAAGCCATCTCCATAACCTAAAAGTCAAGGTGAAGCAGCAAGTGATGATGTAGAAGCTGCACCAAGTCATCCAGAAGATGTAGCTAAGATAATTAATGAAGGTGGCTACACTAAACAACAGGTTTTGAATGTAGACAAAACAGCCTTATATTAAAAGAAGATGCCATCTAGGACTTTCACAGCTAAAGAGGAGAAGTCAATGCTTGGCTTCAAAGTTTCAGGCAGACTGACTCTCTTGTTAGGGGCTAGTGCAGCTGGTGACTTTAAGTTGAAGCCAATTATGACAAACCTAGGGCCCTTAAGAATCACAATAAATCATATTCCACCTGTGCTCTACAAACGGAACAACAAACCCTGAAATGACAGCAACCCGTTGACAATATGCTTTACTGAATACTTTAAGTCACTAGTTTAAGACCTACTGCTCAAAAAAAGATTCTTTTCAAAATGTTACTATTCACTGACAAAGCACCTAGTCTTTGGAGATTATAATGAGGTGGAGATTATGAGATTAATGTTGTTTTCATGCCTATTAACAAAATAATCATTCTGTATCCCATGGATCAAGGAGTAACTTTGACTTTCAAGCCTCAGTATTTAAGAAATCCATTTCATAAGGCTAAAGCTGCCATAGATAGTGATTCCTCTAATGGATCTGGGCCAAGTAAACTGAAAACGTTCTGAAAAGGATTTACCATTCTAGGTGTCATTAAGAACATTCATGATTCATGGGAAGAGGTCAAAATATCAACATTAACAGGAGTTTGGAGGAAGTTGATTCCAACCCTCATGGATGCCGTTGAGGGGTCCAAGACTTCAGTGGAGTAAGTCACTGCAGATGTGGTAGAAATAGAAAGAGATCCAGAAGTGGAGTCTGAAGATGTGACTGAACTGCTGCAATCTCTCAAAAATAAAACTTCTAAGGATGAGGAATTGCTTCCTATGAGTGAGCAAAGAAAGTGGTTTTTTGAGATGGGAACTACTCTTGGTGAAGATGCTGTGAAAACTGTTGAAATGACAACAAAGAATTTAGAATATTATGTAAGCTTAGTTGACAAAGCAGTGGCAAGGTTTGAGAAGACTGACTCCAATTTTGAAAGAAATACTATCATAGGTAAAATACTACGTTGTATAGAAAGGGGGAGTCAATCAACACAGCAAACTTCACTGTTGTCTTATTTTAAGAAATTGCCACAGCCACCTCAGCCTTCAGCAAACACCACCTTGATCAGTCAGGAGCCATCAACATCAAGGCAAGACCCTTAAGACTCATGACGATGTTAGCATTTTTTAATCAATAAAGTATTTTTAATTAAGTTATATACATTGTTTTTTCAGACATAATGCTATCGCACACTTTACAGACTACAGTATTGTATAAACATAACTTTTATATGCACTGGGAAACCAAAAAATTTGTGTGTCTCACTTTACTGAGATACCAGTTTTGCTGCAGTGGTCTGGAATGAAACCTGCAACACCTCCAAGGTATGCCTGTGTAGAAGTGGATGCCTGGTCATACTTAACTTTGTGGAGAAAAATATTTTGATGCCTTTCAACTTGCAGCAACTTTTTGATGTTTATCTCTTTCTTTTTGCTTTGACCATCTTTCAAGAAGTTGTATGAATAATTTTCTTTCTTAGATACATTACCCCAATGCTTGTAGAAAACATACATTATCCTATAGTATAAGCCTTAAAAGCTAGAAAGCCAGTCACCATGCCTCATAACTCTTATCTAGTTATACTCCTTTGCTGCCCTCCCTCTTGCTGAAGAAATGAGTGATTAAAGTTCTAAGAAATGACTAAATGGAGCTAATTTTTACCCTTTACATTTTCAAGGTAAGAATTAGTTACTGATATTGGAAATACTCTGATAATTCCACACCATAAGTCTAGCCAACTTAATGCAGAAAAACTTAGCAACCATTTCAATTGCTGCTATTAGAACTATTCTATTCATTTACTTACTTCCTTACAGGAGTATTTGGAAACTGGGCCAAGAGCTTGCTGGTTCTGATTCATTAAGATCCCAATAGGCATAAAATTGAATTAAAAAGCAAAAATAAATACCACTTAGCAAAGACAAACAATTTTGTCTTTAAAGTACTTTCTAAATTAACTAAGAATGTTTCACTAGTGTCTTTCTGATAACACTCTAATGAGATGTGTCAATTTTGGAGGGGAGGGAAAAAAAACAAGCAGAGGATTAGAAGACCTTCCAAAGCTCCAGAGAATTTAGAGGTCAGTAACAAGGGCAACAGTAGTATTTACTATTGCTATCACTGCGCTATGACATTGACTATGATATAAATGTTACTTAGAAGTTAGGCTGGCAAAAAATAATCTGCTTCAGGATGAAATATGTTAATTTACAGTCATATTTCTAATAGCAAAAGATGGGGATCTATTTTATTCAAAACAGATGAATAATTATTTAAATTGGAGGCATCAATCACAGTGTAATAGAAAAACCAAGGATATTATAGTATCTATGTGACACTGGGCAAGTTTCTTAACTGAATCTATTTCTTCATCCATAAAGTATGGATAATGCCAAATATCTGACAGGGTTGCTCTAAGGATTAAATACACTGTGTGTAAGATACTTAGCACAATGACTGGTATGTAACAGATCTTCAAAACATGATTTGGTTCTAAGGTATTTCTATATTTTATATTCTGTACCTCTTAAAAATATTATCATTTTTTTCTTAAATTGTAATTTTTTATACCATCCTCTTTTTGAGTGGATATTTTAAATCATGGAGCTGTTTTATACTAAGATGTTTGGTCACTTTACATTGTAAGGCTAATCTTCTTCATACAGTGAGGATATGAGCTATGCTGTGAAAAAACAGAGTAGAGTGGTTTGAAGTTTTAGATAACGACCTTGATAAAAAAGACAAGAGATGAGAAAGATAACCAAAGCAGCAGCAGTAAGAGTCATCTGAGAGTAATCTGCATGGACTTCAGCATAAGATAGATGTCAAAGTCACCAACTAGTTAATGACAGAGCTAGAATCAAACTCAGTTGGCTCCTTATCAAGTAATCATTGTTCAGGAATTTCACTGACTTTGCTCCAATTAGCTTGTTTCCTCTCAACACAGAAGCATGATATGTTCATTCTTGCCTCCATGCTGTTTGACTGTCCATGATGTCTTGCTCACAGAATACACTTTTTATTCCATACTGAGTCCAGCACATTTGTTCATGAGGCTTTCCCTGGCCATTCTATCAGTATCTTAATGATCTCCCTATAAACTGAACTCATGGCCACATATTGTTTTCATCATACACTGGCATTTACTTATATTCTTATAGTCTTATGTTCTTAGTTGTTTCATGGATTAGTTAGCTATCTCCCTCAACAGACTGAAAACACTTTAAGTGAGGGAGCTTGCTATGTATTTACATATCCCCATAGAATATGTTTCAGTGCTAAACACACAGCAGGCATTCATTCATACTTTCTTACTAAGTATAGAAGCTAAAATATTTCACTATTTGTCCTCCTTTCCATTAAAAACAAGATGCAAGAACTTAAAATTATATCAAAAGCTCATAAAAATCTCTTTTCCTTGACCCATTCTCACTTTATAAAATAGCATGTCTACAAAACACAGACTTGAACTGGACACAATTAAAAAATACATAATCAGACTTGCCTAGTCTATCTGAATACAAACTAGTTTTTCTACAAATATTTGCAATAACTTTTTCTGGGATACCCAACTTCTAAGCAGCCCATTTTTGGATATCAGCCAGAAAACTAACTATTCCAACTCTTTGTACTCCCCCCATCCTACCAAACAATTTAATTACAAAATATATAAATATATCTTGCTCTCTTCCCTAGATAACAATGGTTTGTAGTCTAATATGTACCTATTGAGATTTCTCTCTAAGCATTTACTTAAACATATACAGGGTTTGTTTTTTAATGTCTGCAATGTTTGTTTTTATATAAATGGGATCATTCTATAGACACTTCCCTCCATATAGCTGGCCATAGAAATATTTTCTTGTGAGTAAATATAGCTTTATTTTATTTAACCATTATATTCTATGATACATGTACCATTATCTATTTAATCATTCTCCAATTGACAGAATTTGTTTTTAATTTTTAAAAAGGAATTCTCTAATGAACATCCTTATATATCTTTGTGCACTTGTGAAAATATTTTCTGTCTCAAAAGACAGAAATATTTTAAATCTTGATATAGTACCACTAGGCTATAGCAATTTCTTTCCCACCATGGAGGGCAGTGCCTATGTTACATCCTTTCAAAATTGGGAGGGAAGGAAGGTATCAATTATTTCATCACTTGACTATCCCATGCCCATGGTCACCATAGCTAAAACAAAACTGGTAAAGGTGGAAATCTTCCTACAAGCAGTGATAATGTGTGATACAAAGAACATCAAAATCTTACACAATTTTAATTTGCAGTACAAAGTTGAAGATTAAAAAAGGCAGTCAATCTTAAAAAAAAAAAAAAGAGAAGAGAAGAGAACTGGAAGTAAATAAGTCCATCTCTTTCTCCTCTTCATACCACTGCTTTCCCTATGGAAGCTGTCCCATTGTAATAAAATGGCTGAAGCATTCACCAAGGGGTTTTTGAAATCTGCCAGAAGAGGAAAGGGCTTGTTAATAGTGGAAGGTCTGCATACTTTTGCTCCATCAACTGACATGCCTCAATCACTGTTTACAGTAGAACAGTAGACAAATACAGTATTTTAACCAGTTTTTATTCTCATTGAAAACCAAAAGCTTTCTCTGGTAACAAAGATTAGTATCGTAACCAAATTCTAAATGCTTATCAATTCACAAACCCAGGAAATAGAACCAAATTCCTGAAATTTCCCTTCCAAAAGCAAAATAACTCATAAGTTTCTCATTTTAAAAATCAGAATTGGTTTCTAAAATTTAAAAATTACAAAATGAAAATGATGTAGTGAAAATGCCACATGAAATTAGTACCTTTTTTTGGGTAGAGTAGAAGATGAACTTTAAAAAATGTCTATGAGACTATGTGCTTCTAATAAAGAAACTCATGTTTGCACACAATTTGTTACTTTCTTGAGAGCATGGTATGTTCAGAGAGTTGTCCACATTTTGCCAAAATCCATTACTCAGCAAAATAAAAGAGGTGAAAAAAATAAGGACAAAGTATTAATACTCTCTTATGCAAGAAAAAAAAAAAAACCTGACATCAGAAGTCTGGCATTTACTGTGATTCACCCCCTGCAGTGGTTTCAACTCTAACCTCTTTCAATAAGTGGTTTTAACCACAAGCTAAACTGCAATCTAGAAATCAAGCCATAGCTTGCTTTAATGTTGAGCCATTGTGACTAAGATGTAAAATCAATGTTGCCAAGCTTCTGTGTATAAATGTAGACTGATCACTGCCAATCACTGGCATTTAGCTTTTTAAGTGCTTAACTTTGACTGTAAGTTGCTCTGTGCTCCGCTCTGACAGCTTGCTTTCTTATGCTGTCAGATTTTTAAAATATGGAAACATCAAATGGTTATGAATTAAAATTAGATGCTTTCAATTTCAGCAAATATAATCAGCATCTTTAGGTTTATTTAATATAACTTTTAAGTAAGACTCTAACTCAAATAGTCTTGATCTTATTTTAACAAAGTAGAAAAAAAATTATTAGCAAAGACACACAAGTTCAAACGATGAAATAATGTCAAAGGTACAATTTTTTTCCAGAACCATTAAACTGAGAAACTGAAAAACAAGCAATACAAAAATTATTAAAGGTCAAAAACCCAAAAGAATGCCACCTTTAGAAAGAAAACTAGTTAAGCTGTTATATGTAAGCAGCACTGTAATTACCTAAAACTAAATTACTAGAACTCTGCTTGTTGATATATCCATAATTACTATAACATTTCTTCAGAGCCAAGCGCAACAAAAAGACCTCTGTGAATTGTTCTGTGCTCCAGCCTTGAAGCCAAGGTCTTGTTGCATATTTCTCTATCTCATTTTAAGAAGAAATATAGAAAATAAAACATTTTTTTCCTACTTCAGATCCTCCCTCCTCTCCCTGATTTCATAAAACCATCAGAGACCTCAGAAGGCTTTAAGAAATCAGGTTCATAGTTTGAAACAAAATAACTCTTATAAGAAGCTTAATATTTTCTTCAGTTTACCGCTGATTCTTAAACTAGAAATATTTAGATGAAAGAGAATACAATTTTTATTCTTCAACAAGGCAGACTAATGGTTAAATCAGAGAAACCGTAAATACGTTTTTAAGCATTCTTTCAAGTAACTGCAACCAGCTGCCCCTCTCCTCATTTCCTTCTGCCTCTTCTCCAAATCCTATGAGCTGTCAGTGATCCTGGCACTGCTCAAATAAATGGCAGTGATTACTGCCAAGGAGTGATAACCACCCTAGAAGTATTCATGTTAAATAAAGAGAGGAGTAAAAATATCTCAGTCTACTTACAAGAAAAAGAAAAAAAGAAAAGGCAAAGAATAAAAGTGATTTTTGGAAAAATGATTGCAATGTGATAGGAGATTTGATTTAACTGTAAGTTTAGGGCAGCAAGTTTCTTTAGCGCATGTAAAAGAGAGCAGGGCAGATGCTGCAGGACTAGCACCAACTCTCCAGGATAGGCACTGGTTTTTTGGTTTGTTTTTCATTTTAAGTTGTACTTTTCAAGAAGACCAGGAAAAAAGAGGAAAAGTATCAGGAGAACTATATTCAAATACATTTGTCACTAACACTTTGGGATGAATTGTTCTTTTCCAATAGATTAAAGGGAGAACAACAAAGGTCAATTCAGACTGTTGAGATTTGTAACAGACGATAACGATACCCAAGTGTTCAGATTTCTCATCAAATCTCATTCAGCTATATAATCAAAATATGGGGGATGAGAGGGGTGAAGAAAGGCAAAAATAATTATTTTGATAAACATGGTATATGATAAATGACTACAGTATTATTAAAATGTCAATAAACATTACCTATTCACCTTGCTGTTATTTGGAGTAACAGCTGTACTCCGTTGACAGCTATCAAAGAGTATTAAAAAGAAATAAAATACTTCAAATTTTTATTATTGTTAATGTTTTGGTTCTTATTGATTTCTAATACACAGTTGTGATCTGACCATGTAGAATGTGCTGGAAACGAGGCACTTGTGTTATTCTGAGATAACATCTCAACTACTAGAGATTAATAATGAAGTGAAATATTTTCATATTAATAAACACACTTGAAATACAAAAGAATTACTTCTGATAGAAGAGAGAAAAGAAATGTAAAATTAAGAAAGCCAGGAGAAAAAAGGGTACATGGAGAAGTTACCCTTTGTGAGAGGAAGTGAATCCAAAGGACCCTAGTCTGAGCAACTGGAAGACTTTATTGTCCACCACCTATAGGGCTTCCTCTGTTTGCCAAGACTATTCATTTTAATACTTTAATTGCATCCCCCTTTGACAGTTATTTAACAAGGTAGGGATTAACAGACCCATGCATAAAACATTAAATAACAAAATGTTGTTAAGACTATTTGAGAGTAAGACAGGGCTGATGATCATGCCCTTTATAGAACTTTATACATCCATTTGATCAGTTGAAGGAGTAGAGGAAATTATGTGTATATTTAGGAGAAAAAAACTTCTAAGCAGAGAAACTGAGAGGTATGAAGACCCTGAGGCTAAAACTTCCCTGTTATGTTCAAGGAACAATAAAGTATTTGCGTCTACATATCCTAAGACATGCACAATAATTAAGCATCAATGAGAGGTAATTTTATAATATCTCAAGCATCTTTAATTTCCATTCCCCTGTCTGACATGCTAGAGTAAACAATCTTTACTTTATTTCTAAGACAGAGCAAGCCTTTAATTTTACAAAAGAAGTTTTTTTAAGTGTTTTTATGTGACATTCTACTGAAAACTGATCATGTTAAGATTATGTATTATTCTTTTTCTCCTTTACTATTCTGATCAGTTGGTTGTTCAAAACAAGCAAACTTACAGACATATATCAATGTAAGAACACACCACAAAGTAAATATGTCAATATGTAATTCAAGAAAACTGTATTGAAATAAAAATTAAACCTGTACGTTGAATTGGCTCAGAGTATTCCAGGCAAAGTGGCCCAGAAAGATCAACACTGAGAAATATAATAGAGTTCTTAAACTTCAGAAATAAAGAAGTAACACTTTGGGTGGCCAGGCAAAAAGATTAAGTCACTTACAATGGAAAAAAAAAAAATTAGACCGGCCTCGTACTTTTGTCCATTCAATTCCAGAAGACAACAGAACTACCTCTTAGTTCTTCTAAGATGCTCAAGAAAAAGAAGTTGAATCCAATGATTTTTATATCCCTCCAAACTGTTCTTTTAAGTCTAAAGGTTACAAACATACAAGAACTAGGGAACTACTGCTCATGAACCATTACTGAGAAAACTTCTGGAAAACTGACTTCAGCCAACCAAGAGAAGATTTAGGCAACTATGGCAACAGTACTGTTGATGAATATTAGGATTCAAACAAAAATAGAGACTGGCATAACAAGATACACCATTAATGTTCCATGTCCTGACAACGTAGCTGGTAAAAATTAGGAGAAAAAGAGACCAAAAGGGCAGGTAGTAGAATTAGAATAAATTCACTCATTGCCTTACCTATGTTACTCCACTCAACAGAAGTAGAATACACGTTCAGTTGCACATGGAATACTTATCAAGATGGACCATAAACTGAGCCACAAAATAAGTCTCTATAAATTTAAATGTTTCAAGTCACACAAAGTATGTTCTTGACCACAGTGGAATTAAATTAGAAATCAGTAACAGAAAGACCCTTGGAAAATTGTCAGATGTTGGGAACTAAATAACACGATACTAAGTAAAACAGATCACAGAAAACAAAAAAGTAAATTAGAAAATATTTTGAACAAAACAAAAAAGAAAACACATGTCACAATTTGTAGGATTCTGCTAAAGCAGTATGTAGGAGTAAATTTATTGCACAAAATGCCTATATGAGAAGAAAAGAAAGGTCTCAAATCAATAATCTCAAGCTTCCACCATAAGAAACTAGAAAAAGAAAAGTAAGCAGATGAAAGAATACTACAGGTAAAAGTGGAAATCAATGAAATAAAAACCAGAGAAATAATAGAGAAGATCAATACTCAATCAATAAAACTGATAAAATTGATAAACTTCTAACCATACTGATTAAGGAAAAGAGAAAGAGAAGATACAAGTTAACAATGTCCAGAATGAGAGAAGTGGCATTACCATAAGTTCTATAGATATTAAAATAATAAGGAAATATTATGAACAATTTTATGCCCATTAAATGTGACAATTTAAATGAAATGGACACATTCCTGGAAAGACACCAATGGCAAGTTTTCTCAAGAAGAAAGTGGTAATTTGAATAGCCCAATGTCTATCAAAGACATTGAAACAGTTTTTTTAAAACATTCCTACAAAGAAAAGTCCTGACCCAGGTGGCTGCACCAATAAATTTTACCAAATATTAAAGGAAGAAATAATGCCAATTTTATACAAACTGTTCCAAAAATTGAAGAAAGCTAAGAAGTATCCCCTTCCTCACATGTGGCCAGCATTAACCTGAAACTGAAACTAGACAAGGACAGGTTTTATAACATTATGTGTGAATATATTGTTTATTCAAAATAAGTAAATCTAATTTCTGAAACTTCTACAAGAATGGATCTTTTTAATTTCTTCTTTGTAAACAATTTCAATCCTTTTGTCTGGATTTTTGTGAAGTTCAGAGAAATATTATAAAATTATATTTTATTAGCTTCTTCACTGTCTTACCTCTGCTCTCTTTCTAGAATTTCTAGTCCTGTTGCCCATGACTTTTTTTTAATTTATTTTGTTTTTCTTTTTGTTCTAGATTCTAGGGGACATGAATCAGAAAGATACAGGTTCTAATGGCTAGCTGTCGTATCTTGAAGTCTCATTACTTTTCTGTGAATTGTTGCAAAGTAACCAAAGACAGTCTATTATAACTTACTAAAAAATTCCTTAACAATTGCTTCTGTTTCAAGTAATGGTAGACTAGGTAATTCAAGCAAACCCTCCCACTGAAGAAAACTACAAACAATTCTCAAACAAAAATCAAATGCTAACAAGATGACTAAAATTACTAGCCCAGAAACCAGCTGGGGACCCAGAAACAAGCAAAACACTGAAGATTTTGTCCTTAGAGCACTTGCCTAACTAGAAGATGCAGCTGAAAGGCTAAGGCATATTTCTGCCACCAGTCAAAATCTAGAGCCTGCCAAGGGTGGGGTATCTAGTAATCAGTATCAACTGGGAGCTGACAGGGCTGCACCCTAGTGCAAGGGGTGAACTGGAATTAAAACAGGCCTCCAATTAGTCTGCAGCTTGCCTCTGAATCACTTAGGGGAACCAGTGAAATCTCAATCCTTAGAACATGGATGGTTTGAAGTGGTCACCCTAGGTACCTGACAGAAGCAAACAAAAGTCCTTCTGGAGAAAGGTAACATCATCAGAGACCTCATATGATTTAGTAATAGAATCTTGCAAATATTCATTACTAAAGTTATATAAATTAAGAAACAGATGTAATTTTTAAAGTAAACATTATAGTATCCTTATACCATACCAATTACTAAAAATTACCCACATTTTTTATAATTCCCTTTACTGTTTGTATAAATTTGGGGGCATTTAGAAAAATAAACAAGAATATATAAATATAGAACATAGTAAGTGCAACTGAACTTTTTGCAGTTTGGCTATGTCTTCAAAACATACTTTGTACTTTGAGACATCTCTTCTTTTAGTACCTCAATATTACAGATGAACAAACTCTAAGATATACTGGCCATGTTTTAAAAATTAAACAGCAATGGTTTTTTCAGTGTGGTCTATTTTAGCAAAGATGGGACCACACCCTACACAACGGCATGCAACATTCTGAAATAAGCAAAAACAGAAAATACACCCATTTTGCAATTTAAGCACAGTTATAAAATATATACATATGATTCAATATTCTATCTTCTTTATAAATTAACTGAGCTCATTTCCTAAAACTTAATTATTTTCTTTGCCAGGAAATAGAAATAAAAAATGATTTTAAAATACTATCTTTCAGAAGATTAACCACTTTGACAATGTTGAATTTTAACCTTTTAATCTTATTATCAAAATGGAACAAAAACACTCTCTTTAATGTCTGAGTAGCTATAAATGATGATCAATATCTTTTTTCTCCTCTCATACCTATAGTATCTGGGAGGTCTAGCAATTCATTGTGCTGCAAGTCAAGGTTGGTTATCTGCGTGCAGTTTCCAATCTCCTTTGGAAGATGTTCAAGTTGATTGTGAGCTACATCCAGCGTAATGAGGTTACATAATTCACCTGTAAATTGACCAACATAAAAAATTTAATAAGAATTATTAAAGAACATATTAATGAAAGAAAAACTTCATTTTCTAAATCATTATTGTACTCTCTGAAAAAGTAAAATTCAAACACAAAAATCTGAAACTGTCATTTGAAAATGACATCTTACAAATATTGAGTCATTACGTTGTACACCTGAAGCTAATGTAATATTATGTCAGTTATATCTAAAGAAAAAAAGAAAAAGACATCTGATAATGTTAAAATATTGATTGTAACTATCAACCAATGTTATATATATTTTTAAATTTAAGTAACTAATTCAACCACATTTATGTTTGTATATTCCATACTTCAAAAAGAGCTCACTAATTTTTTAAAACAAATGCAACACAATAATATCAAGATACACCTTGAGTTTAATCTGAGGGTCACCTTCTATGTCAAAATACATATGTCCTCAAATAAACATATGTTCTGATGTTTTATAAATATATAAATTGAGACATAAATAAAAACTCCTCATTTAATAGTACTTCAAAAGGATAGAAAATAAGGTATTTTTCTCCTCACTCTAGCTGAAAGGGCTGTATTGGCAACTTAGACTATTCTTAGTGTTTTTCTGTATCCAAAAACTTATACTTATAACAGATATATTAGCTCTCTCATGATTTTCCTATTTTTTTTTTTTGGCAGAGGTTGGAAATACTGAAAAAGTAAGATGAGCAAGGAAAGTGCATAAAACTCTGAAAAATGGGTGTAGAGCATATATTATGAAGCAACATATTACAAACATAAGCAACAAAAGAGAAAATAGGTAAATTGGATTTCATCAAAATTTAAAATGTATGTGCATCAAAGGATGCTATCAAGAGAATGAAAACGTAACTCAGAATAAGAGGAAATATTTGTAAATCATATACCTGCTAAGGGATTAATATGCAGAATATATAAGGAACTCCTATAATTAAACAAGAAACAACTCAATCTAAAAGTGGGCAAAGGACTTGACATTCCTCGTAAGGTATACAAACGGCCAATAAACACGTGAAAAGACGTCCAACATCACTAATCATTAAAAAATGCAAATCAATATGAGGAGATACCACTTCATACCCACTAGGATAGCTATAATCAAAAAAATAGGAAGTGACAAATGTTCGCAAATATGTGGAGAAATTAGAATCCTTGTGTTGTACCTCCAGGAACCCCACACTCCAGGTTCTCAATGTGAAGATAAAAGAAAAATTCCCTCTTGTTTTCACCTAGGCATATCATACTCAAACTACAGAAAATCAAAGACAAAGAGAAAATTTTGAAAGAAGGTAGAGGGGGAAAACCCCTTACCCTAAATAGGAACAAGGATGAGAACATATTGGACTTCTCTTCAGTAACCATGCAAGCAAGAAGAGAATGGAATAAAATATTTAAAGTGTTGACAGAAAAAAAAATCACCAACCTAAAAGTCTGTATCCAATGAAATTATCCTTCAAAGTAAAGGAGAAATAAAGACTTTCTCAAACAGAAATTGAGGAAATTTGTCACCAGCAGACATGTCTTGCAAGAAATAATAAAAAAGTTCTTCAGAAAGAAAAAAAAATGATATAGGTCAGTAACAGATCTACATAAAGAAAGGAAGAGCATTAGAGAAGGAATAAAGATAAAATAAAAATCTTTTGTTTTCTTATTTTTAACTGATCTAACAGGTAACAGTTTGTTCAAAGTATTAATAGCAACAATATATTGCATGGTTACACATTAAGGATAAATGAAATGAATGACAGCAATGTCCTAAGGGACAGGAGGAAGGAATATTCAAGGTACCTACACTACCTATGAATGGTATAGCATTATCTGAAGGTGGACTTATATTAGCTATAAATCCACACTGCGGAATCCAGGGCAACCACATACATACATACATACATACATACATACATAAAAACATACAAACAAAAAAATTAAAACAAGTATAAATGATATGCTAAGGAGAGAGAAAATGGAATAACATAAAACGCTCAACTGAAACCAGAAAAGGCAAAAAAGTAGTGAAAGACAAGAGACAAAGAACAAGTTCAATTAATAGAAAATGAGTTACAAATATGTACCAAATAAAAGACAGAGATTGTCAGAGTGGATTAAAAAACAAGACCCATTAAATACTGTCTTCAAAAAAAACTCCCTTAAACTACAGACACAGGTGGATTAAAAGTAAAGGAATGGAGAAAAAAATACAATGCTAACATTAATCAAAAGAAAGCTGGAGTAGCTAAATTAATTTCAGACAAAGTCAACCTCAAAGTAAGGAAAATTATCAGAGATGCAGAAAACATTACATGATAAACTGAATAAATAAATGGGGGAAAGGAAAAAAATGAATAAACAACACAAAGAGACAGGAGAGATATCTTTAAAATACTGGGGGGAAAAAAAGGAAAAATATCAAACTAGAATTCTATACCAGGAAAAATAGCTGTCAAAAATGAAAGTAAAATGAAGACTTTCAGACAAACAAAAGCCTACAGAATTCATTCTGAGCAGACTTGCACTACAATATGCACTAAAGGAAGTTCTTTGGGTAAAAAGATATATACATGGGTAAGTATTAAAGAATTTTTTCTATATTTTTTAATTTCTTTAAAAGATAACTGAAAAGGAAGATGGTATGTCAGAAAGCACAGGAACCAATCTAAAAGAATTCACAATAACCAAAGCTAAAACAATCTGACCAAAAAATATAAAAATAATATTGGCTTGGAACCCAAAGAATAGACTAAATGAATCCAGAGTAATATAATTAGGTAACTGAATAAACAAATGGGGGAAAAGGGAAAGCTCTTCCTTAAGAAATTCTTTTTATATAAGCATTTCAATTAATAAATGAAAAAGGAGTGGGGGAAATTTTAAAAATCACCATTAGAATACAGTGATAATTGTTTCAGAGGAGAATCACCAGTGAATGCTAAAATTAGTGAGCAAAAGATTATGGAAAAACAAGATATTGGCATAGTCTAAAATCAGTACTTCCCAAGATAATTTTAATTATAAAGAAAAAATTATTAACTTCAAAGTGAAGAAGTACAGCAGAAACCACCATAACCAAGTGGTCTAGATCAAAATTACCAGTAATGAGACATCTCAACATCATTTATCTCCTGATATGTATGATTCACTGGGAAAGGCAATCACCTCTGTGGTTTTCTTACCAAAACTGCATAACCTTAAACTAGTCATGAGAAAACATGACACAAACAAAAAAATGAGTGATATATAATACCCCAGCAGTACACTTCAAAGGTATCCATGTCATGAAAAACAGAAAAGACTTCAGTCTTTCCTTTCAGTCTTTCTGACTGTTACTGGTTGGGAGACTATGACTATGACTACTAAATGTGGGATTTTGAAATAGAAAAAGGACATTAGTGGAAAAACTGGTGAAATCCGAATAAAATTTGTAGTTTAGTTAATACTATTGTACCTATGTTAATTTCTTGGTTTTAATCATTGTACAATGGTTATGTAGAATGTTCATATTAGGGGAAGTTGGGTAAAGGGTATATGGGAATCCGCTGTATTGGTTTTGCAACTCCTCTTTTAAGTCTAAAATTTGTTCAAAATGGAAAGCTTAAAAAATATGAAGTTTAAAGTAAAAACAATATCAATATATTATTATGGGATTGATAATATATGAATATATAATACATATGAATAACATATTTTCATATGAATAACACATCATATATTGTATGATAATTGCACAAAGAATGGGAGAAATGGAAGTGTTCTACTGTAAGACATGTTCTTAAGACATGTAAAGTTGTATAATATTATATGAACGTAGACTATGCTAAGTTATAATATGTAAATACTACAGCAGATACTAAAAAAAGTAACAAAGATGTATAACTAATATGCAACAGTTGAGATAAATGGAATTTATTTAAAAACACTCAATCCAAAAGATGGCATGAAATGAGGGGAAAAAGGAAAAGCAACAAATGGCACAAACAGAAATTAGCCAGACAGCTGACAGATTTTAACCTGATCATATTGATAACTATATTAAATGTCAGTAGTCTAAATCCTTCATTCAAGGCAGAAATGAACAGGATGAAAACACAAGACCTAACCATATGCTGCCTACAAGAAACCACTTTAAGTACTATATAAAGACACAGAAGTGTAAGTATGGAAAAGATATGGCTGTATCCATATCAGATAAAAATAGAATTTAGAAATACTAGCAGGAATATTACCAGAGATAAAGATAGATATTCCACAATGATACATTGCCTTATCACAAAAAAAAACCTAAGTAGGTATGTATATATGTATGTGTGTGTATGTATATACATATAAAACCAATCAGAGTCTCAAACTGTAAGAACGAAAAAATAATAGCACTAATGGGAGAAAGACAAACCTACTTTTTTAATTTTTAATTTTTGGGGGGGAAGTAATTAGGTTTTTTAATTAATTTTTATTTTTATAGAGGTACTGGGGATTGAACCTAGGACCTTGTGAATGCTAAGCATGCACTCTACCACTGAGCTATACCCTCCCCTGCAAGACCAGTCTACCATTATAGTTGGATATTTCAATACTCACTTCTAACTGAAGAAAAAAGTAGACAGAAAATCAGTAAGGGTATAGAAGAAATGAATAATATTATCAACCAACTTGACTTTGCTCCAAAAATAACAGCAAAATGCACATATTTTTCAACTGCATATAGAACATTTACCAAGACAGACCATATTTTATAAATCAGTGACAAAAAGTATATGAAAACATCTCTGAAATACCTGGAAACTGAACAGTGCACTGCTAAATTATCCATGTATTGGGGAATAACAAGAGATAGTTAGAAAATATTTTGAATTAAAGAATAATGAAAATACAACATATCAAAATTTATGTGCTGCTGCTAAAATAGTACTTGGAGGGAGGTTTATAGCTATCAACGTTTACATAATGAAAAGATCTAAAATCAATCAACCTAAGAAAGTAGACAAAAAAGAACATATGAAATCTAAAGTAATAAGGAACTAGATAATAAAGGGTAGAAAACAAAAAAAAGGGAAAATAACAGAAAAAAATAATAAAACCGAAAGCAGTTTTTTTTTTTAAAGACCAATAAAATTTATACATCTACAGCCAGACTTACCAAGTAAGGAGAGAAGACTCAAATTACCAGTGTCAGGAATGAAAGAAGAATATTACAAAGTATATATTACAAACTTAAGAAAAAAATAAAGAACTATTACAAACTTGACGTTAAAAATGTTCAGCAAATTAAATAGACAAACGCTTTGCCAGATAAGAAACAGAAAACCCAAATAAGTCTCTATTAAGTAAAGCAGTCATTTAAAACCTTCCTACAAAGTAAACCCTAGTTCCAAAGTGCATGACTGATCAATTCTCCTAAACATTTGGAGAAATAATTACTAATTCTATACAAACTCTTCAAAAACATGTAAGAGGAACACTTCCCAACCCATTCTATGATATGAAGCCAGCACTGCTCTGACAGCAAACCATTACAAAAAAAAAGAAAAAAAGGAGAATTATGGATAAATATATCCACGATGAGTATAAATGCAAAAATCCTTAACTAAATTTTAGTGAATTAAATCTAGCAACATATAAAAAATCCATATTAAATATATATCTAACAGGCACTCAAATATCAGTAAGTAACTAATTTAGGTTTGCTCCATAACTTATGGTCTTCTCTATACTATCATTAGACTCACATTAAGGATGTTTATATTTTTAATATAACTCTGGTTCTTGAACTTACAAGGTTATTTTTCAAACATTCAGAGTTTAGCTATATAAAAATCACATCAAATTTTACTAAAATACATTTGTAAATACTACATAATTAACAAGGGATGGAAATACTTGTCACAGAAGCTTGAACAGATTTAGGGACTTAGGTGAGAATACTATTACATTACTTAAATTTGTCTTATAGGCTTAATTCTCCCTTTCACTGCAAAGAAAACTTTGGTAATTCTTCTAAGCAATTGCTTCTGTAACCAAGCAACATGCACAATAGTGTCTATATCCTTCGATGTATAGTATGCTGTCATTTGAGTGCAATGATTACCCTCTTCCCTACATTCGAGCAGTGTGGGAAGTCAAATGTATCCTATGATCCTCAGATCTAAGATTGTTCAAGTGCTATTTTTTTCCTCTGCACTCTTTCTGCCTTCTTTAGCAATAATAATAATTCTTTCAGGTTTCTGTTGTTTAGTGAAAACACCTGACAATTTGATAACAATCAGCTAAGTTAATAGTTCGTTTCTGGGTCTCTAAGGTTTCTTGCAGATTTCCAGTCAAAAGGAGTTATTTATTAACAACTGCGAGTTCCCTTTCCTGATTTTTTCCTGCCAAACTGAGTTACTCATTACCACTTGTACAAAACACTCAAAAAAGATCATTAAATAATGCTACCTGGACCACAAAAGCCATTGTAGCACCTCTGGCAGTCCTGAGAGAATTTCAAGAATTTTAGGGACAAAGGGTTATAATTTGAGTTAATACTGAAAAATGGGTAATAATATTGGGCTTCATTAAATTCACTTCAAGCCACATTCATTGAAAACCTACCATTTATTATCTACAAAAATACACAGAAAATGACATAATAGGGAATTGAACAAAATCTGTAAGATCCTTCAGCTTCTAAAACATTGCTGATTCTGTTCTTCGTATTTTTATACATTTGGGTTATGTGTATACATACACATTTATTATATATTAATTATACTATCACTTGACATAAAATATAACTGCAGTACTGCAGTGCATATAGTAGGAAATCGATTTTGTTTTCAATAAATTTTAATGACTTAAATGGGTTAAAAAATCTGAATGCTGTGAGAGGTTTTTTACTGGGTAAAATTAATCTGGGTTCTCAAAAAGCAAACAATTTAACACAGCAGATCATTCTCCTAAGCAAAAAGGATTATTTTAACAAATTCACATAAAATTGTATGTGATATAAATGATGTAGCATCTTATTGACCGTATAATATAGGATAAGTAGATTAAAAAAATATTCCCTCTAACTTAGCTGTTTTTTTATAAGGAATAATAAATAGGGCTCCTTAAAGAAAAAGAAGAAATTCTCAACTAGCCTTTAATTCAACAAAGGAAAAAAAGTTGTAGGAATAACTCTAAGTAATAAATTAGAGACAAAGATGCAGTTTATTTCTGGTTTCAAAGAGCAATCATTTCCTTTCTAGAAGAATAAAATCATTTAAAACTCTATTGCCCAGAGTTTCCTGAACTAAAATGATTAATTATTCAAACTGACTACCTGAAGGCCTCACCCTAGTCCACCCAGGCCAAAATAAATTTACAGAAGTACATCTCTAACATGAAACTCAAAGGAACCAAGTTGGGGGAGAAGGGGAGTGGTTATTTACTGTTTTCCCTCTGAAAACATGACTTCTTGACTGTCTTGGTGTTCAGCAAAGAGTCTCTTTCAAGATTACAAATGGTGAAAGGAGGTATGGGCATGAAGAATGAAACACTGATCTATAAAAGAGAGCAATGACTAAGGTTTCCATCTATGTACTTACTACAAAAAGATAGGACATTTGCTTTATTTCTCCATGTCTTATCACACAAAAGGAAAAAAGTAAATAAACATTACTAAATGAAGGGTTTTCTTGGCTACTCTAATATATTCTGTCTAGCTCTTCACGTGTCTTCCAGTATCTTTTTACTGTTTTCTGCCAGTGTTCACCCACTTGAATATGTATCATTGGTATCAAATTACATGGCATTAATACAGATACCATTAGCGCTTAAAGATACAGGTATTCAGACTCTAATTTCCCTATAAAGGCAGTAGCATAGCTGCTAAATTTCAAATATGTTATTTAAACTAAATAGTAGGCTATGTTTCAAAATCTTCTAATTTCTCTCATTCCTCAAATATTCTCCTGAACACAAACTGGATGGCATGATTGAAAGTGGTATACTCATAAAAAACAACAAAGAAGAATAAGCACTTAATATGTATGCCTAATATATATCTATAATAATGTGGATCTAATATGTATAAATGGAAGTTTAACAAAATGATAATTAGCACATATTTCAAACTGTAAATTCTCTTGTTATGGGTTTCAGCAGAAAATCAAATTACATTAAGGGTGTATAATACTTTAAAAACGGTCAAATTCCATTTTGTTTGATCATGGTGCATGGGTCTTATTTTGCAAACATTTTCAAAAGAGCTCAGTATTTTACTTTTTTTGTAACTAAAAAAGTAGTAAAGCTAGATCTGCGTCACATAAAATATTTCTGTCTTTATAATAAAAGATAGCTTTCAAGAATTAAAAACAAATCTATAATAATCACTGAACTATAAATCAAATTATAATGAGATACCAATGCACACTCACGGATTGGCTGTAATAAGAAAGACTGATAATCACAAGAATGCTGAGGATGCAGAGGAACTGGAACCCTCATACACTGCTAATGGGGATGTAAAATGGTGCAGCCACTAAAGAAAACAGTCCAGTAGTTCCTCAAAAGATTAACATGCAGTTACCGTATGACTCAGAAATTCCACTTCTAGGTCAGTATATATCCAAGAGAAATGTAAACAAATGTCTACACAAAAAATTGTACACAAATGTTCACAGTAATTTTATTCATAATAACTAGAAAGCAAAAACAGCCCAAATGTTCAGCAACTGATGAGTAGATAAATAAAATCTGGTATATTCATACAATAGAATATTATTCAGCAATAAAAAGGAATGATGTACTGATACATGCTACAATCTGGATGAAGTTTTGACAAAATTACGCTAACAGAAAGAAGCCAGTCACCAAAGACCACATATTATATGATTCCATTTATATGAAATGTCCAGAATAGGCAAATCTATAGAAACAGAAAGTAGATTAGTGTTTGCCTAGGGCTACGGGGTTGGGAGAAAATAGGAGTGGGGTGACTGCCAAGAATAGAGTTTCTTTGTGGAGTGATGAAAATGTCGTATAATGGTAAGAGTGAACAACTCTGTAAATATGCTTAAAAAAAATTTGAATTGTACACTTCAAATGCATGAATTGTATGGTATGTGAATCATATCTCAATTAAGCTAACATCCTTCCCCTTCAAAAAAACAAAAAAAAAAACCAAAAAACTACTGCTATGGCTTTCAACTGCAGCTACACACAGAATAACCCACCTTGAAAAGTACAGACCCCCTGTACCTGTTGGACCACTAAACCATAACCTATGGGAGGGAACCCACTCTTCTAAGACTAATGGGGACAGTATAGTGAGACCTAGATTCAAACTCTTGACTCTGCCAAGAGCATGATCTTCAGTAAATTATTTAATCTCTCTGTATTTTCAGTTCCTTCTTCAGTACCATGAGGGGAGAAGTATCTACTTCACTGGATTACTACAAGAACTTAATGAGATAAGTATACATATACAGAATAATGTATGGTATATGACATACTGTGGTCAAACAACAGCTATTCTTATTATATAATTATGTTATTTTTACTGGACCTTTATTTTCTTGTTCCCTAATAAGGAAACAGATAATGCAGACTTCTGCAATATTTGTCCCAAATCCATTCATCTAAGTTAAACCTTATAAATCTTAACTCCTTATAGAAAATAGTAAGTTTTATTTTTAGAAGCAGTTTACTTTCTATCTGATGCCATGCTTGGAATAAAATAAATAACACTTATAAAGTTACTAATTTATAGAAATACAGAAATTACAAGAACACAAACTTCAATGTCACTAATGGTGGGAGGGTACCTACTGAAAAACAAACTCAATGGTTATTTTTAAAATTATAAACTTAGGAATAAAAGTCAAAAGACTAGGCAGCCACAAATGTCAACCATTTAATTCGCTAATTAAATTTGCCAATTTTTAAAACACATTCACTTTTTAGCAAAAATGCTATATTTATATGCTCAAGAACAAACTGACATAAATTTAAAATCCTATGAAATAATTTCTTAGGTAAGAAATACATGTTCCTAATTCCCAGGTAATTTGATAACATTTTTTCTACAGGAAAAAAAAATCCTTAAAGAAAGACTCTGATATGAATTAAAGCCAAAGTTTTAGAATGGAGTGTAACACGTGCATAAAACAACAATAAGAACAAAGACAAGAAATAACATTTTATATTTCTATATAAAAATTTAGCATTTCTTTCTCCAACAGCTTATAATTCTATTCCACAAATATTTGTATGAATTACAAACAGGTCAAATTTCGACTGAATCTGGTACAAAATCAAGTCATTCAACAACCACATTTCTATCTAAAGACATGGAAAGGAACATTTCCATCCATATTCCTAGGGATATTTTAATATCCCATAAGTGTGTCATACTTTGTAAGCACAAGAAAATTGATCATGGACTTTCTACATATATATTAACCCAAAATTAAATTAAGATTTTAAGTGTCTGATTAGAGTTAAATGTAGAATATCATACTAAAATTTAAGCTGCGTCTTTTTCAAAGCTAAATAAAAATTTTAAAACACCCACAGAATATTATGTCTCTACAAAGCTACACAGCCTAAAACAAAGTTTCCTTTATCAATCGTAAGATCAATGCTCAAAGCAACAATGTATTTAATTGACCTGTTTTATTCAGAATAAACTTGCCTTTCACACGAAAAGGAAAACTTTCCTTAAAAAGTTGTACAACTAATTTTTATGTCAATTTAAAAAAAAAAAACTAAAAAAGGGCTCAAAGATAATACCTTTATCAATTTCTCAAAATTGGTAAGTTAATGGTTTACAATATTCCAAACACTTCTGAAAAATGTTCTATAATTAAAATATCAAAACAACTTAACTTGTTTTTACTTGCTTATACATGTATATTTCCTATTTTTTACCCTACTACCCATTCTTTCAAAAACATTTTCCCTTTGTTTCTGAACAACTTAGCTTTATATATGAAGACAAGAATGAAATCTACCAAAATGTTAACAGTCTTGCATTTACTGACTTTTCTACTTTTCTGTATTCTTGGATTGTTTTTAATGAACATGTAAGTACTTTACAAATGAAATGTTTTTCATTTTCTTACATACAGCTTCTTCACAAGGCTTTGATACGCCAATCGTTGTGGTAAATTATGTAGAAAAGTAATGTGAATTTAAGCAAACATTTTTCAGGTAAAGAACAGAATGTCAGAGAATGGGAAAATACAGCCTTAAAGCAGCTTACATATCTGCAAATACTTTAAAAATAGGCAGTAACAACTTAATAATTAGGCAAAAACCTTTGTTCTAATTCAAATTTACTTTTTCCCCCAATGATGAAAGCAAATTAGGTCTGTGTGAAAAAGAACCAATTATAGGGGGAAGGGGAATATAGCTCAGGGGTAGAGTGCACGCCTAGCATGAACAAGGTCCCGGGTTTGATACCCAGTACCTCCATTAAAATAAATAAATAAATAAATAAAGGCCTAATTACCTCCCCCCAAATAAGTAAATAAAAATTTTAAATGTGAAATTATAAAAAAAGTTTTTAAAAAAAGAACAATTGATAAAAATCTTCAGGCCCACTTACAGCTACACTGTAACTCATTTTCTAAGTCTATAAAATAATCTCAAACCATGTACTATTAACATTGCTAAAACTGATTAAGGTACACCATAAAGAAGACAGAACTTAGAAACCAGCTATTTTTAGGCAAGTATCAGACATTTCTGATATGGAAAAGCACTGAACAGAATTATTTAGCATAACAAATACTACAAATAATAATAGTAATCAAAGGCTTCTTACCAATTTCAGCAGGTAGTTGTTTGATTTTGTTCTCTCGAATGCTAAGCATGCTGAGTTTTGACAGGTTTCTGATGTCCTTTTCCACAGTAGTTATACGATTAAAACGAAGGTAAAGAGTGGTGAGAGAATCTAGCCTATACACCACTGAAGGAATTTCTCTCAGTTTATTATGCCGTAAATCAAGCATCCGCAGCTTCTTCAAGTTATCAAGAGAGTCAGGCAAACTGGTAAGTGAATTTTCACTTAGAGCCAGTGTCATGAGATTTACCAGACATCCCACTTCTGCTGGGAGGGACTGCAATTTGTTGCTATATAAATAAAGCTCTGTTAATTGAGTCAACTCTTTGATTGATGATGGCAATATGTGTATAGACCTCTTGGATAAGTCCAAACGCATTGAATTCTCTTCTCGGCATTTGTTGAGCTCTTTAATCACCTCTGCATTGCTAGACTTTTTTCTAGTCCCAGGTGCCGGATTTGGCCGTTTAATCGTATTATCAACTGAAAAAGCCACCCCTGGTTGGGCAGCACTGGAGTCCTTCTTTCCATCTTTGGCATCTTTCCCTTTGGTCTTAGGTTCTTTTTCTTTGCTCTCTTTCCCGAAACCTCCAGAAGCTTTTGCCTCCTTTTCTCTTTCCTTTGCTGATGGTACTTTGGGATCTTTCTCTTTAGAGTCTTTTTCTTTTCCTAAACTACTACTCATGGTGACTCAAGCTTGGGCAAAAACTACATGAACTCCTTTTGTTCGCCAACAGTAGAAATTGGAATTCAAAGACGAAGAGAAAAGATCCTACACAATCAAAAAAAGTGTTGGCTTGAAGAAGTAATCACCATGGAGTAACAGCCATCTGTTACATGGTGGATCTAAAAGCAGTATGCCCATTTCTGATAACTCATTCCAACTGGTAAAATGATGCTGGTCAATCAATGATTCATTAGAATTCCTGGAATATAATACAGAAGAGAGAGTATTAAATTACTTCAGATTATAATTTATGTTAAGTACATGGGCTCTGAAAAACAATCTTGACTGACAATTGTCATTTTCCTGTGATTTGATACAGTAAATATTTATCAAACACCTATTTCATAAAATTCATTGAAAAACTATAAAAATTACAAAGGTAGGCTTTATCTTTAAGGAATTTACACTCTAACAGCAAGAGGTAAGATAAATATACAAGTTACTGAAGTACAAAAGTCTGTAAGTCCTGAAAAGTGGGAGAAATCACAGCAGCAGCTAACATGTGAGTGCTTCCTATGCACAAGCTCTACTGCAGGGAATTTACAAATATTAACTCATTTAATGCATATAAACAGTCGTAAGAGGTAAATCGTTAGCCCTACTTTACACACAGGGACACTGAGGCACAGAAATGTTTTTAAGTAACTAGCTTTGCACTCTTGGAAAAGTAACAGAGTTAAGATTCCAGTGTAGGCAGTAGGTACCCACAGCCTATGCTCCTAACCACTTTCACTAAAACTGCTCGATGTGCAGCTAATTATCAGATAGTTGCAGGGAACAGGAAAGATATGAAAGGCCAAAATGACAGAATAGAGAGGAGTCTGGCAAAAGAACAAGATAAGCAAAGTGAAATATGCATGCGGAACAACAAATAACTCAGGAAAGGGGCACTACAGAATCTACACTTCAATGAGCACCCTAGGTGACTCTGGTGCAGGTAAGTCTAAGGACCACCCTGAGAAACAGTAACAAAGAGCCAGCTCCAATCATGTCTACATTGTGGGAACTGAAGAGGTGGTTTTTCAGTTGCCAGCAAGAAGGATTAAGGGTTCTTAAAAGTAGAAAAATTTCACTGATAAAATGACTGACCAAAATGATCCACAAAGGTTGAAAAGATGAGGGAAGATGGAAGTGAGAAAGCACCAGCCTAATAAGGTCTATTCTTGTTATTAGACTATAATGATAATCATCACATATAAAAATTATTCACCTTAAAAAAACACATCAATCGGCCATATAGACTAAATGTGTTCCCTAGTCTTAAACACAAATGTGAAAGCTTTACAATATGGGACTTCAGTGACAATAAACAAGACTTCTGATTCCAGACAAGATGGAATAAGCCCATTTAATCCTGTTCTTCACATTGATTACAACCCAAAACCCTGACAAGATGAATAAAACAACTAGCAGAAGATTCTGAAAGGTAGAGAAAAGAAGGTATACTGCTTAGGGACCTTGAATGAAGGATGACCTACCTGGTGGTAAGTTCTTTGGTTTTTGTGTTTTGGTTTGGTTTTCTATATATTACGGCCTGAGTAGTAGAGAAGTCCATAATCCAGAAGCACCAATAGGCATTGACCAAAACAAAGTCCAAGAAAAGTCCATTCCTTCTAGTCAAAGGACTATGAAGAGAATAGCACTGCAGGATGGAACCCTTTTCCCTCCCAACTGGCAATGAGGCCGCAAAGACTGTGGAGCAAAACTCTGCCAACCATCCCAGCCCTGCACTAACTTAGATAGAAGCAGCACATATCCCCCTTGGCATCAGCACTGTGGTCATGGAGATTGTGGAGAAGAGCCCTGTTGACCATCCCCACCCTGCACTAAGCAAATGTTAGCAAAGAGGTAGCACACCACCCCTTCACAACTAGACGGGGAGGGAGAAAATTATGGAGAGGAGGGAGCCGGATAAAGGAATCCTTTCAATCTGTGTATTCCCAGGCACACTCCATAGAAGCCCATGTATGAAATTAACCAGAATCAAAACAACAAATGCTTTGGGAACTGAACTACAGTGTTAATACCACCTATTTTTCAAATTGGCCTTGGGGTGGCATACAAGCAAGGCAGACTAGAATACCCCTAAGAAGACTGTGAAAACTATACTGGAACCAAAGACCACAAAAATGAGTCAGGATGTGTATTCTGAACCAAAACAGGTTGACTGCTAAAACAGACTGTAAAAGAAATCAAAGTTTCATAACAGTCTCAAAATGTCCAAAATACAATCCAAAATTACTCATACCAAGAACTAGGAAAATATCTACCTGAATAAGAAAAGACAATTAACAGACACCAACAATGAGATGACACAGATGTTGGAATTATCTGACAAGGATTCTAAAGCAGCTCTCAAAAAAGCAAAACCAAAAAAATGCTCCAACAATTACATATACTCTAGAAATGAATAAGCATAAAGTCTCAGCAAAGAAATAAAAGATAGACAACCAAATGAAAATTTTAGAGCTATATTATGTAATACATAAAATTTAAAACTTACTGGATGGGCTCAATAGAAGAATGGAGATTACTGACGATTGGGTGAACCTGAAGAAACATCAGTAGAAATTATCCAATCTGAACAACAGAAAGAAAATAGATTTTAAAAGCTCAAAAGAGCCTCAGTGAGCTACAGAACAGAAATAAAACATCTAATATTTGTTTCTTCAGAATCCCAGAAGGAAAGAAGAATGAATATGTGGCTAAAAAATTATTTAAAGAGACAATGGCTGAATCTTCTAAAATTTGGTAAAAAGCATAAACTTATGGAGACAAAATGCTGAGCAAAAACCAAACAGGAAAAATTCAAAGAAATCCATTCCCAGAATATGATAATCAGACTTCTGAAAAATGTAAATCTTGAAGTAACAACAAAAATCTACAGGAGAACAATTATTTGAATGTCAGTGAATTTCTCATCAGAAATCATATAGGCCTGAGGAAGTGACAAACATTTTTCAAGTTTTGAAAAAAAGAACTGTCAACCAAG
This sequence comes from Vicugna pacos, assembly GCF_048564905.1. Taxonomy (NCBI): domain Eukaryota; kingdom Metazoa; phylum Chordata; class Mammalia; order Artiodactyla; family Camelidae; genus Vicugna; species Vicugna pacos. Next base: position 84,778,497 of record NC_132997.1, on the reverse strand, counting down.
ACTTCTTTATTCAGCATAAACATTCTTCAGGAATGAAGGAAAAATAATGACATTCTCAGATGAAGGAAAACAAAGAGAATTTGATGCCAGTAGCCCTGCTCTAAAAGAACTGTCAAAGGAAGTTCTTCAGACAGGAAAGTAAACAATGAAATTTAGAACATCAGGAATGAAGAAAGATCAATAGAAAGGGTAAGAATACAGATTAATACAATTCACAATTCTTCTCTTCTTCAGTTTTGTAAATTCTGTTAGACTGTTGAAAGCAAAGAATATATCTCTGAGGTGGCTGTCAATGAATATAGAGATACTGAGACAATTATATGATAAAGGAGTGAGAATGAAAAGACCTAACTGATAAGAAGATTATTACATTCTACCTGGAGTGGTAAAATGTTGATACTAGTAGACTGTGATAGCTTAGGAATGTATATTGCCTAGCAGCACAGTAAGGCAAGAAAAAGAAACAGCATATAGATTACAAAGGAAGAAATAAAACTGTTTCTACTTGTAGATGACATGATTATCTATGCAGAGTCAAAAAACCTCATAGAATCAATAAGTGAGTTTAGCATGGTCATAGAAAATAAGGTCAAGACACAAAAATCAATCATATTTCTCTATGTTAGAAACAACTGAAAACCAAAATTAAAACAATACCATTTGCAATCCCTCCAAAATTTAAATACTTAGGTATAAAGCTAACAAATTATGTACAGACTCTGTATGCTTAAAACTACAGAACACTGATAAAAGAAATAAAAAATGACCTTCATTTAAGTTTTCTCCATGTCTTTTTGGGTCTGGACCTTTTATTGCTAAAAAATATTCCATTGTCTGGATGTCCCACATTTATTTATCTATTCACCTACTGAAGATCATCTTGGTTGCTCCCAAGTTTTGGCAATCATTAATAAAGCTGCTGTGAACATTCTTCTGCAGGTTTTCATTCAGACATAAAATTTCAACTTATTTGGATAAATACCAAGTAGAGTGACTACTGGGTTGTATGATAAGAGTATGTGTAGTTTTGTAAGAAACTACGTTCCAAAGTGGCTATATCATTCTGCATTCCCATCAGCATTGTTGCTCTACATACTCCCCAGCATTTGGCAATGTCCAGCTGATTTCTAACAAACGTGTAAAAGCAGTTCAGTGGAGGAGAATAGCCTTTAAACAAATGTTGCTGGAGTAACTAACTTCTATAGGCAAGAAAAACACCTCTGACCTGAACTTCATACCTTATATAAAAATTAACTCAAAATGGATCTAAGATCTAAATGTGAAAAATAAAGCTATAAAACTTCTAGAAGAAAACATAGGAGAAAAATTTTATAACCTATGGTTAAGCAAGGAATTACTAGATATTAGTAATTCCAATACTTAATAGTGTAAGACTCTTCCAATACTTAACTGTGTAAGACTCAGTTAAGAGGATGAAAAGACAAGCTACAGCCTGGGAGGAAATATACCAAGAATATATAAAGGACTCCTTTGAACAGTAAGAAAATAATCAATTCAGTTAGAAAATGGGCTAAAGACTTGCAGAGACATTTCACCAAAGATACAAATGGCAGGTAAGCACACGTAAAGATACTCAACATCACTAGCCATCAGAGAATTGCAAATATAACTATATACCTATTAGGAGAGCTGAAATTAAAAATACAGGTGATACCAAGTACTGAAGAAAATGTGAAATGTGAAATGAGAAACTTATTCATTGCTGATGAGAATATAAAATGGCACAGCCACTCTGGTAAATGATTTGGTAGTTTCTCATAGATAAACATACACTTAACCAACCAACCAACTGCACTCTCAGGTCCTTACCCTAGAGAAATAAAAACTTTACTTTCACACAGAATGGTCACAGCAGTTTTATTTGTAATACCCCCCCCAAACTAGAAACCACCCAAATGTCTTTTACTAGGTGAATTGATAAATTATGTTACATTCATGCAGTGGAATATTAGTCAACAATAAAAAGGAACAAACTATCCTTGCACACAAAAACTTGGGTGAATCTCAAGGGCATTATGGTGACTGAAAAAGTTACCATCAAAAGGTTACATACTATATTATTCCGTTCATATATTGTTAAATGACAAAATTATAGTGATGGAGACAAAATCAGTGATCACCATTGGCTTAGGACTGGGGTGAGAGTGTGGCTATAAAGGAACAGCATGTGGGAGCTTCTCTGAAGTGATGAATTAGGTCTGTACTTTGTGGTGGTTAGAAAAATCTATGCATGCGATCAAATTTCATAGGGCAATCAACCCTCACCTCCCCCACCTCCACAAAAAAGAGTGCATGGAAAAACTGGTGAAATTTCAAATGAGGGGTGTAGCTTAGTTAACAGTATTGTGCCAATGTCAATTTCCTGGTTTTGATAACACCTTACATAACTATAGTACAATTTCCATTGGTGAAAAATAAATGAAGGTATAGGGAATTTCTCTGTACCAATTTTATAAATTCTAGGAGTCTAAAACTGTTTCAAAAGAAAACGTAAAAAATAAAATACAATGAACAATACAAATCTATCATATGTAAATTACAAAGTATACTGATTTTTTCTTAAATAAGTGGAAGTTTAAAAACTACATTTTTGAAAAAATATTTTGAAAATAAAAAAAATGTTAAAGTAAAAAATAAGCAGTCCAAATTGTCTGCAAAAAGATTTCTCTCAATCTTGTTCAATATCAGATGTAAATATACCTGCATAGATACCATTGGATTTGGGAAGGTACATATTTCATAAATATTGCCAGGAAAAGAGAAGGGTCTTTTTTTGAAGTACAAACACATGTAAATATACTTTAGACAATGATCATTCATAAAATAATGGTGAGTAAATCAGGAACATACTAAGCATACAAGTTCTCTATCTTCCAGATAAAATTAAAAGATAACTAATTAAAATTAGTTAAAAAATTGGGCTATTATATATCAAAATAACTGGTAATTCCATTTTGACTTGTCACCAAATCTAGCATAAACTGGCTGGGCTATTACTAAATAAAAATTTCAGTGGGAGTGGAATGAGGGAAAACATCCCTGATATGTGCTACCATCAACCTGAAGGTATAACGTATTTAGTAAGCAGTGTTGTGCTGATGTCACACCATTAATTTTAGAACTTGAGGGTCAAATTAAAAGGATAGCTGCAATAGTTTTTTTCTTGGAAATAAAGAATTTCACCATTTTGTAATTCATTTGATTAAAATTTAAGTACAAGTGACATATCTGACAGGTATTACAGAATCAAAGATGAACATTACTATAGAAAAATAAAAGGTAAGTAAATTATTACCCTATTGGGCCCAAGAGAAGGGGACTAGAGACTATTCTGTGTTATAGTTCTGGTAACACATTAAAAGAAGCAATGCACAAAAACTTTATTTATTTAGGCATTTTTATAAATGGTACATGTATAGAAGATGAATACTAGTAAGAATTATATAAACAGTTCCTAAATGGCAGTCCAAAGAAAACTTCAAGCAAAAGAAATACTATAATTATGTCATTTATACATTTAACAAATATTTATTAAACTCCTCCATGTGCCAGCCATCAAGACTAAGTGCTGAATAAATAAAAAAGACATGTTCCTGCCCTCAAAGTGCTTACAGTCAGGTAGAAAAAAGAAACAAGCAAACAGCATCCTGCAAAGAAAAAATAACATGTAAAGCTGAGATATACAAGAATATTGTGAAACAGGAACTAAATGGAGGTTAATGTGCCCAGACTACACATGAGGGAGGATGATAAGGGATCAGACTAAGGCAATTAAGAGAAGGACAAGATTATCCATAATGAGCTTAGATTCCCTTCTAGACCACTGAATGACTGTGAGAATAAAATGATGTATGTTTTAAAAGGATCTCTCACATCTTTGTGTGGAGAATGGATTGTTGAAGGAAAGAGCAAAAACAGGAGAGCAATTAGAAGACTACTGCAACTAAGTGAGAGTTAATATCTTACACTAAAATATTACAGAATGGATGGAAAGTGGGTACATTCAAGAAATATTTAGGAGGGAAAACTGACAAACTCAGTATTACACTCTATGTGGACAGGGAGGTTGAGGAGGAGGATCCTGAAGCTAAGAGGTTTGAGGTAGAAACACATTTGGAAGGCAATAGCATATTGATGGTTTATAACACCATGAGCAGGAAGAACAATAGAAAAAGAGGGGAAAAGAGTTTAAGACTGAGGCTCAGGATACCTGTTAAAAAAAAAAAAAAAAAAAGACCTGGGCCCTTGGCAACTACCAAACTTACAGGTGAGGCAGAAAAGGTTTCTTTCTGAGGACAAAGAGTAGGCTGGAGAGAGAGGAAGCAAACTCAAAAGAATACAGTATGGTGTAATAACAAGTATTAGCAAGGATGTAGAAAAACTGGAACCTTAACTCATTGCTAGTGGGATTGCAAAATAGTTCTTCGAATTTGGAAAACAGTCTGTTACTCTAATAACAAGAATAAACTCTAGCCACATCAAAGTAGAACTAGGAAATTGTAACCAATTAGATTCCCTCAGTGCACTGTGTAAAAACTAACCTTCGATACCTGCCACGTGAATATTATTTATCTCAACATTCTGCCAATACAGTTCAACTACAGGGCCACCATGATGGAAAATACTCATGTCTTGTTTTAGATTAAAAGCGATATAATATAAAAATCAAAATTAGAAAGTAAACAAAGCATATACTTTCTCTTGGTAAAAGAAATTATCAATCATATTTATATCAGCAACATCAAAACTAGAAAAAACTGTGAGACCCATCACCCTTCCACCATCTGGTCATTCACCAAGCACCTATGAATTAGGTGCTATACTAGTATATGGGGCTAAAAAAACCAACCAAAACAAAAAGCAAAATCTTTGTCTTCAATGATCTTACAAAGAGAGTAAAACAAACAAGTTATAAAACGACGGAAAAAACAATATGAGAGCATAGGGATCGGGGAAGTGGGGGGTGGGGCAGAGGGTAACTGTGATGATACTAGAACTGAAGCCTGAAAGTTGTTGAATAGGGGGCTCACAAACTCATTCTGTGCACAGAAACAGCATGAGAAAACTGCTCAGACAAGGAATCACAAGCAGTTTTTTTTACAACTAGAGTTCAGGTCCCAAGATAAGGTTGGGAATGTAGACTCTCACATCTTAAAGAGGCTCAGCATTCAAATTCAGTAATCTGGACTTTATTCTTTAGTACCATGATTTTCAAACTCAGCTCTCTAAATCCTGTCCCAGGACGGTAGATTCAGGGGCTACCAAGTGTTAATATGAAAAGCCACTAGAGGATTCCTGAAGAAGAAAAGGGGATGATCACAGGCATATTTTTTAAGTTTTATCTGATAGTGTTCAGAATGATTTTAAAAGGTCAGGGGTTCAAGAAGCAAGACAGAAAAACTAGCTGGAAGGCTACTACAATACTCTAGTAATTGATTCTCAAATGCTCAAACAGTGCCAGACATGGTTTTAAAGTATCATTTGGGGAGCTTAGAAATCCTAAACTCTAACCCAAAAATGCTAACAAAATAAGTATCTGTGGTAGGGAACAGTAATTTGTATATTTAAAAAGTTTTCCAGGTGAAATTAAGACTAATGAGAATCCTTGAAGTACATTTTGATGAATAATTTTTTAAAAGAGCAAGAAATCAGGAAAAAAAGAAAATATGGACTTTAAAAGATTATTTTATAACATAGAATAAGTAAGGGTGATTAAGCCAAATTTCTATTGAGTAGCTAGCTATGTATTACTACAACACATCAACGAGAAATCTGGTTCCACTGAAAACCATTCCCACAGCCCTCTGGAATAACAAGAGGAAACTTAAAACCCTTTTCAGTGCTAATGCGGTCAGTACAAGGTCATTTTATGGTTTTGCTCTGTCTTATTTGTCAATATTAAATTCAAGAACAGTAATTAAGGAGAAAAAGTTTTCCAGGTGATTCCAATGCAGGGCCAAATTTGGAAACCAAGCAATAAAGCCATGCCAAAGATGACAAGAGTAAATTTCAACTACTTTATTTGGGAATATGTAGGTTCACTTTATGTTGTCTCAGTATTTAGGAAAGTGCTGCTGGCAGGGTCTGGAGATGTGAAAAACTATCTTTGCATGCTGCACAACCTTCAAATGCCCACCAGACATAGAACCAGATATATAATTATTTGTTTATAATTTTGAGCACCTAGAATCTAATTCCACTTTACATGTAAATTCCAATTTTTCACACTTTAAGAAGTAAAAAGAATGTCTGCATTAAAGGAAAGCTACTTTGTTTAGTTTAGAACTTTAAGAATTATTTATTATTTCTAACAATTACTGACACACATACTGATCTTGGTTTTTGAGTCACCAATAAAATACACCTATATAAATTTGCATTTGTAACCATTACAATGATACATATGTAAACTTTTGTTCTTCATCATTTTCTAGTATTGTGCCTGACCATTTTCATATTCACAAACAAAATGTATAATAAGTTCACTGTTTTCTAAGTATTATTATGCTTAAGTATTTACAAATTGACATACAAAATATATGATATATTCCTTTCATTTCTCCTTTTAATTAATTAGGGTATTATATTGACTTTTGAAAATATACTACTATAATTTCAGAATAGTAAGAGGTGTTACAAAATGCTTGTTACATAAATGGGACATCAGGTCTAAGGAACATGAGAACTGCTAGTTTAACTTAGAAACAGAGGTAACAGGAGAGGATGAGAATGATTCAAGAGATATTTTAACGACAGAATCAACTGTTGGAGGTGAATGGGAGTAAGGAGAAGGAAGAGATCCAGAGTAATGTTAAGCTTCTGGCTTAAAACACCAGATAATGTAGCATGATTATTCAAGTTAGGAAACCAAAAAGAAAAAAATAAAATTTTGGACAAGCTTATATTGAGGTTTCAGTGAAATCATCCAGGTATCTAGTCCACATATGAAAATGGGATTTAGAATAAAGTAGGAAGGTCTGGGCTACACATAAAGATATAACTTTGATGTCAATAGTTTGGTTTGTAATGAGAAAATCCACAGAGAGCATATGGAATGAGAAGATACTGGTACGCTGGGGAAGATAAACATTTAAGAATTGATGGATGAAGTGCCCAATAGATAGCTTGTTTTCTTGACTTTTGAACAAAGTTCCACGCTTACCTAAAAAAGATTGCCCAGATGTCTAATTTTGCAGGTCAACCTAATCTTCTTTCAATTAAACAGAAATTTAAAAATTATATCTAACTTTCTCACAAAAGGAAGCTACTTACAAGATATTTCACTGATAATATGTATACATTTGAAAGAATACTTTGTTATTTAAGAAAACATTTTCCCAGAGCCAAAACTTTTCTTTTTATTTCTCATAAGCATGAAAGATATCAAAATAATGGTAATATCGGGTAATAAAAGCAGACAATCTAAATCTAAACAGATTAAGGGAAATTTAAGATTTAAAAATTTCATTTTATAAAAGATTAAAAATAACTTTTCTAACAATGTAAGAAAAACTTTTCAAACTACGAAGTATTAAGAGTTACTTTTTTATACCTTAATTTCAACACATTTTAGGACAAGGAACCCTTGATGAAATACAAAGGTATAAAACTAGCAAAAGTGTCATAGGCCACAAGGCAAAGAGGCAGAATTGCCAGTAGTTTTATCTGAAGCAGCAAAGTGGTCTTAAAGAAACAGATTGTAGAAGTCTGTTGCACCACAGAAGTCACTTCAGGCAATTAGGCATATATGGATAGTAGGTGAAGATACACAGATGACTCTACAAAGCCCACATTTTAGTAATTTTAATCAAAGCTTCATACTACCCATATATTTAATGAGGATATTCCCACTATTTATATCTCTTGTCATATTCTATAACTATGACAATTAATGTCTAAATTATATATAATTGTTTAGTTGTTTCTTGTCTTTATACTTGTTCCTCTTCCCAACTGGAATGTAAGTTCAGTAAGAGCAGGAACTTTATTTTTTTTTTTTTGGAATTTCTTTTTACACTTTTTTATTGAGTAATAGTCATTTTACAATGTTGTGTCAAATTTTAGTGTAGAGCACAATTTTTCAGTTATACATGAACATATATATATATTCATTGTCTTTTTTTTTTTTTCACTATGAGCTACCAAAAGATCTTGTGTACATTTCCCTGTGCTATGCAGTATAATCTTATTTATGTACTCTGCATTCTAAAATCCCAGTCTGTCCCTTCCCACCCCCCACCCCATGGCAACCACAAGTTTGTATTCTATGTCTATGAGTCTGTTTCTGTTTTGTATTTATGTTTTTTTTTTAATCTCTTATATGAGCAGTCTCATATGGTATTTTTCTTTCTCTTTCTGGCTTACTTCACTTAGAATAACACTCTCCAGGAGCATCCATGTTGCTGCAAATGGCATTATGTTGTCATTTTTATAACTGAATAGTATTCCATTGTATAAATACACTACATCTTCTTTATCCCAAACTAACATCATCTTGTTAATAAATAAGCAAAGCAGACTAATGTAGGAAAAAAAAGAACAATGTTGAATTACAAAGAACTGATATGCTCAATTTTTTTAAAAACCAAGACATTGTTCCAATTCATATGTTCCTTAAATTTTTTCACCCCATAGTCAAGTAGAAATAATATCTGGAAAACCTAACAGTAGTGAGTGACCTTAGCTGAAACCTGCTTGACACAAAATGAGAACAACATATTGAAATCCATAGCTTGCTGTTTCCTTAATGTAAGGGGAACTAGGTAATAAATAAACCACTCTCAGTCTTTTGTTGCTAACTAGTCCCTAATCTTATGTCACTGGCTTCATGTTAATTTATCCTCTCAGTTTTTACCTTCCACTGATTATATCAAATCTCAACTGTCCATACTATACTGTATAAGAGGCCAAAACAGCCTTTTCTCATGCCTTTCTCAAGTCACTAAAGTTCCAAGCGTTCCCCTCCACCCACTAGATTTCTACATTTCATTCTCCTTTGTGTTCTTAGTCTTCAGGCTCAGTCATCTTCCCATCGGTCCTGACAATGTAAGACTTAAACTCCAGAGCTGTCAATCAATCTCTTCTTAACATCTTAACACCTCAGGTCACAAGTCCCACTTTAGGATCTGAGCTTGCTGATAATTTCTCCTTTTGACTATCCCATCATTTCTTTAACAAATTACCTCTTTATATTCTTAATTTTAAATCCTAAACAACAATCCAATCTCTACACCAAGTTTTAGGTTTTTCTATTTCTTTTTCCTCTGGCTTCCTCAAATGACCAGTTCCCAAGCCTCTCATCTCTTTGTTAGTTCTTACTGTACCCAATCTCCACAACTCTTGCCATGTTCTTGACTTCCACTAAGTTATTACACAAGATTCCAAATTCATCTCCCTGACTCTAGATTCTAAACAACCACCCTTCTCCATCCCAACCACTGATTGTAGACTAAGTGTCTTCAGGCTAAATCACTGATTTGAAATCACTCCTCTCCTAAACACACACACAAATATGTACACATACATATATCTACACATATGTATAAATACACATTGCATTTCTCCAAAATCAGGCTCCAATTTATTTTTTTCATATTTACCATTTATATCCTTAATAAACTCTCCATTCCATTCTTAAAATGCTATTGACAAAGAAGGCTTAAATTGCTTTCATATAACCATATCTTTGCTCAGACTGCCCCCTCTTCTTGGATGATCTCTTCCTCCTCTCCACTTCTACTCCCTAGTCCCCCAGGCCACACCCTTTATACACTACCCTCATCAGTAGTCTCAGTTTCCTGAACATAAGATTTCCTGCCTCTACACCTATACTCTTGCTGATTCCTACTCTGCCTGTATGCCTTCCCCTATGTCCCTCACCTCTTCCTTTTCCAGGCACCACCTTTCCAGATAAACCCATAAAAATCTTTTAAGATTTCTAGGAATCACTTTTTTCAGAAAGTCTTTTCTATGTTCTTCTGATTAGGTTAGGTACCTTCCAATAGCATTTATGAATATCTATATATTATTGGGTTTTTTTAATTACTGGTCTTATTTTTGGTACCTAGGTAAATCTTTACACCTCAAATTCTTGTTAACTTCCACAACAGCAGTATACTTGTCTTTTATATGTTCTTGTTTGTTTCTTTTAGGATCTTTATTTTTCTTATTTCTTTAGTAAAACTGTAATAAAATTATTGTGTCATAAAATTAAGCACATCCATCCCCTATCCTGAACAAGTCAATACTAAAGCAACTGAATGTTGCAGAGCAAGGTGGGCATCCACCTCAGTGACGGTAGGAGGTGAGAAGTCAAAATGTCCCATAGCAGAAAGTTAGAGCCCATACAGTTTAAAGAGGGTAAAAGTACAGAAGACCCAACCCATCTTGGATTTCAGAGCCTGAATGAAATGAGAAAGGCATTTCCACAAAAGGGTAGCTCAGTGGGGGTTATCAGGGCCCGAGAGGATGAGGTGGATATCAACACATACTGGAAACCCACAAAAGGTGTCAGAGACCAAGCAAGGTAGAGATGGGTATACTCACAGGAGGAATGGCTCAGCATGGAGGATCAGAGCCTGACTGGGCTGAGAAGAGCATCCGCAGGTGGTGACAAATCAGCGTGGGAATGATTTGGTGAGGAAGATATCTACATGGAGGGGTCATAGTTAAGGGAAAGGTGGCATAGCATGGAGAGTTAAGAGTCCAAGAAAGGTATAAAGGGCATCCATGCAGACTTGCCTGGCAAGGGGAGTCAAAGTCTGAGTGAGATGGAGGTGAAGGTTTGGTAGAACATCCAAACACAGGATGTTAAATCCCAAGTGGAGGTGACATCAGGGAAAACAGCACAGTAAGTATCTCTAAAATTCTCTCCTCTGTAAAAGCAATAAGAAAATTCACAAAAACAACTGGAACAAACTTTATCAGAACTCTCAAAATTAGCCAAAAGCTTGCACCCAGGGTGCAGTTACAGAAGGAAAGAATCTCAGTAAAAACAAGTTTTGTGACATTTTAACTTGCTCTAGTCCCTTCCCCTCCTCTCCATATCCATGGTAGCCTTGAAAAACTATAGTCCACATTCCCAGTACAGCTATCTAATAGCCTAACACCAGAGGGAGGAGAAAAAAGTTAGAGCTCATTTAAAGCTTCATTCCCTTTCCACCTACACACCAAATGATCACTGTCTAGAGCTCCCAGAATATCCCATTTGCAGCACTATCTGTATTTAACCTGACTGAGAGCTTGCCCAGTGCAGATTTTTTTCCCCAAGGGGATGTTTGTTGAAAACAACTACAGGCAAGTGTTTTATCCTCACAGCTGCTTGAGGCAGTAGATAACAGCTGGAGCAAATAAACTAATCAAAAAGCTTAAAAGGAAAAAATGGGAATGAGATATCACAGGGACTTTGAAAAGCTCTAATATATTCCTGGGAATCTAGAAGCTGATGTACATGCTTAAGGATGTGTGTATGCCCAGAGCTGTCTGTATGCTCAGCAAAGACTGGAGAAAGCGCCGAGGTCTCACTTTTGACCAACTTTGGGGCTGTGCACAAGCAGGAAGCAACAGCTAAGGCAAAACTGTCAACTGCCTGGATGACTGCTGAAAGTATGCCCTAACATACACAGAGTTCTTTGGCAAAGACTGGGAGATTTACTGGTTCCAGGCATTTAAAGAAACTGCTGCCCAATCATTAGCCAACCATTAAGCTAACCAAGTAGAGACTTCAGTAACCACACACAATAGAATTATTTCAGAAAAGTCACTAAACCAAAAACCACCACAATAAGCAGCAACAAAAAAACACCCCTGGAAAGGGGGCAAAATTAATTTCCATAGTTGCCACATTTTGGTATTTAAAATGTCTACTAATTGGATGTGTTTATGTTATTTAAAATGTCTATGTTATTTAAATGCTCATTTATTATTTAAAATATCCGAATGTAATTTTTCAACAAAAAATTACAAGACAGACAAAGAAACAAGAAAGTATGGCCCAAACACAGGAAGAAAAGCAAACAAGAGAAACTATCCCTAAGGAAATCCAGATGTTGGACTTACTAGATAATGACTTTAAGCCAGTTACTTTAAATATGAGCTAAAGGAAAACATACCTATAGAACTAAAGGAATGCATAAGAAAAATGTCTCATCAAACAGAGAACAGGAATAGAGAAAAAACATTTTTTTAAATAGAAATTCTGGAGTTCAAAGTACAATAAGTGAATTGAAAAATTCATCAGGAAGATTCACTAACAGATATGAGCAGGCTGAAGAAACAGTGAACTCATAATAGGTCAACTGAGATTATTCAGCCTGAGGAACAGAAAGAAAAAAAAAGGGAGGGGGAGGGACAAAACCCAACAGAGCATCAGAGATCTGTGAACACATAATTGGAGTCCCAGAAGGAGACAACAAGAGAAAGTGGCAGAAATACTAGAATAAATAATAGCCAAAAATTTCCTTCCCAATTTTGAAGAAAACCATTAATCTGCACCTCCAAGCTGAACAAATTCCAAGTAGGATAAACTTAAAGAGATCTATACACAGGCACATCATTACCAAACTGCTGAATGACAAAAACAAAAACAAAAAAAACCCATGAAAGCAGCCAGAAGTGACTCATCGTGTATAAAATGTAATGAAATTAACAGCTATTTCCATTTGTCATTTCTTATCAGAAATTATGGAGGCCAGAGGCAGTAAGAGGATATATTCAAAGTTCTGAAAGAGGGGAAAAAAAAAACCAAACCCTGTCAACCAAGAATTCTGTATCCAGAAAAACTACCCTTCAATAGAGATGATTTTATTAAAACATTTCCTAAGCAAAAACTAAAAGAATTTGTTGCAGACCTGCCCTATAAGAAATACTAAAGTGTGTTCTTCAGGCCAAAATGGAAGGACACTAGACAATAACTCAAATACAAATAAAGATACAAAGATCACTGGTAAAAGTAACTACAAAAGTAAATATAAAAGACAGCAGTAATGTATTTTTTGCCCACAGCTTTTTATTCCTATCCAATATAAGAGAACTGTACAAAGCGATACTTAGAAATCTGTGTTGATGGCTGTATAAAGATGTAACTCTGTATGACAAGTACAGCAAAGAGTTGGGGGGGTGTAGTGGAGCTAGCTATACAGGCACAAAGTTAAAGTTCACTATTGAAATTAACTTGGTACTGACTCAAACCAGATTCTTAAGACTTGATATGTTAATTGTAGGACAGCCACTAAGGAACAACAGGAGTTTTAAAAGTACTCTAGAAAAAGCTATTTAACACAGAAGATGACAGTGATGGAGGAACAGAGGAACAAAAAAGATATAACATATAGAAAACAAATAGAAAAGTGGCAGATGCAAATTCTACCTTACCAATAATTAAATGAAAATGTAATTAAACCCTCAAATTAAAAGGCAGAAATTCAGAGAATGGGTTTTAAAAGTGATCTGACTACATTCTGTCTACAAGAGACACAATTTAGATTTTAAAACATGAATAGATTGAAAGTAAAATGAAGAAAAAAGGTATACCATGCCAGTAGTAACCAGACAAAATAGACTTTGAGACAAAAATTATTACTAGAGACAAAGGACATTTTATAATAATAGAGGGTAAATCCATATCAAGCAGACATAACAATTACAAACATATGCACCTAACGGAGCACCAAAATACATTAAGTAAAGCAAACGGAATTGAAGGGAGATCTAGACGATTCAACAATAATAGTGAGCAATGTCAATATTCTACTTTCAACCCTGGATAGAACAATTAGACAGAAAGTCAGCAATGGAATAGAAAACTTGAACAACACTATACGCCAACTAGACCTAAGAGACATTTATCGATGTTCCAGCAAACAACATACTCTTCTACATACTCTTCGCTAGTGAACATAAAACATTCTCTAGGACAAACTATATTTTAGGACATGAATCTTTAGGATTCAATAACTAAAAAGAAAAATACATTTTTCCAACCACAATGGAATAAAATTAAAAATCAGCAACAGAAAGAAATTTGAAAATTCACAAATATGTAGAAATTAAAAACCACGTTTGTAAATAATCTATGGGTCAGAGAAGAAGCCACAAGGGACATTAAAAGCCCAAGCAGATGAGAAGAGTGTTCACACAAAAAGGTGTCCAATTCCCTAGCAAAGGAAATCAGAGCCTATGAAGCTGAGGTGGGTGTTACCACAGGGAAGTGGCCTGATGTCAACTGTCAAAACCTGAGTAAGTTAAAGAGAATATATAGCTCTTCAGACTTGGATATTAGGCAGACATTTTCTTGAAAATGAAGCAATGAGCCCATCACTTTACAGAAAACAACTGAGAATATTTGCTACCAATGATAAAATTAGACTTAAAAACTAGAACTTTAGAAAAAAACATATTCTCTATCATGAGCTTGAAAAGCTACTCAATATTTAAAGACTTATCCAATGAGATCAGTGGCATTAACAAATGTGGGTTTTTAATATTGTATTATAAAATGTGCTAACATTTAGAAAATCTGCATAACTCAAAAAACCAGTATTTTCCAGCTGACCAATGTATGATGATTCAAAAATCACACATGGGTAAAAGAGTCATTCAAATTTCAAGACAGATGTATGAATTTTATTTTAACAGAATAAAAAGTTCCTTGGATGGTACTGGAAAAACTGAATATCCATAGGGAAAGGGAAGGGGAAGGGGAGAGGAAGGAGAAGGAGAAAAGAAGGGAAGGAAAGAAAAGGAAGAAAGGAGGAAAAAGAAAAAAAGTACCTCAACTTAAATCTTACACTGTATAAAAAAATTCTATTAATTTAAAATTAATTAAATAAAAACTAATTCAAAATTATGGATTTTTAAAAATGTAAATATAAACCTATAAAACTTTGAGAAGTAAAGAAATGAGAAAAATCTTTGGGACCTAAAGCCAGGTGAAGATTTCATAGGCAAGACAGAAAAAGCATAATCCATAAAAGAAATTAATAAATTGCACGTCATAAAAATTTTTAAATTTTGTACTGCAAAGACCCTGTTAAGAGGATCAAAAGAAAAGCAATCAAAGTATTTGAAAACCACAGATTCAGCAAAGGTCTTACATCTAAACACTAAAAGAACTCTCAAAACTCAACATTTAAAAAACTCAATTGGAAAATGTGCAAAAGATACATGTAAACCTTTCACCAAAGAGCAGATACATATGGCAAATAGCATAAGATGTCCAACATCCTTAGCTATTAAGGAAATGCAATTAAAACCACATTAAAATACCACTATACATCAGAGCACCTTAAATAAAAAAGTTATAATACCAAGTGCTGACAAGAACTCAGAGAAGCCAGATATCTTACATACTGCCAGTGAGAAGGTTTAAATAGAGGTGGATACTGCAATTCTGAAAACTAGTTTAGTGATTACTTATAAAATCAACCATATGTCTACCATATAATCCAGCATTTCACGCTTTTGCATTTACCCCAGAAAAATTAATGTTCACACAAAACCTGTACACTAATGTCCATAACATTTATTTGTAATATTTTTTAAAAATGGAGTCAACTCAAATGTCCTTCAGTGGGTAAATGGTTAATTAAACTCTGATACATTCACACAAGGTACACTACTCAACAACAAAAAGAAATTAACTATGGATATGTGTAACAACCTGCATGGATCTCAAAGGTTAATACCTTTAAAATGAAAAAGTCCATCTCAAAGTTACATACTTTGTAATACCATTTATACAACATCTTTGAAATGATGAAACTATACAGATATAGAACGGAGTAGGAATTGTCAGGGGACAGGGATAAGGTGGAGAGGGAGAATTCCTCGGTAGTAAATTAATTATTCTGTATCTTAACTATGGTTATGAATCTATACATGGGATAAAAATGCATAGAATTATAGACAAATCCAAATGAGTATCTAAAAAATGGCAAAAAAATTAACAAAGTCTATGGTCTAGTTAATAGTACTGTATTAACGTCAATCTCCTGGTATTGGTATTGTAGTACAATTACACAAAATGCTAATGTTAGGGGAAGCCGAGTGAAGTGTTGTCTCTACAATTTCCTAAAAATCCATCATTATTTCTAAATAAGAAGTTAGGAAAAAAGGTTTATTGATATAGTTTTAGATTCTGCTTTGCCATTAACCAAGAAATTATTTATCACTGCCACTTTGAAGCAGTGTCATTGAATATCTTCAATTATCTGAAAAGGCTACTAAAATATTCCAACTATGTATCTGTATGAGGCTTTATTTTCTTCATACTCTTCAGCCAAAATAACATTTTGCAACAGACTGAAGCAACTATGAAAATTCAGCCATTATCTATTAAGGTAAATGTTAAGGAAATGTGCAAAACAATGTAAAACAAATCTACTTGTTTTGAAAAGTAGTTTTTTTTTATTAACAATATTTGTTACATGTAGTAAATTTTTTAAAGAATAATTTTTAAACTTCTTAGTTTTAATTTCCAATATAATAAATATGGATAAATATAACCCTTATATAGAGAAGTTCTGAAGTTCCAAATAATTTGTTAGGACTGTAAAGTTGTTCTAAGGCCAAAAAGTTACCAAATTTCTGCACTAAAGTACTCAGGCGGATGATGGTGCATCAGATGAACAACTTATTCTCAATTAATTTGGGGAAAAATAAGTTATTTTACTGAACTCCAAACTTTTAAGTTTGTGATCATTTAACAGTTTTTAAAGATTAAAAAAATAAAACAGAAGCAAAATAAAAGAACATGCTACAGACTAGGAATAGATTTTCGTTAACTCGTATTTCTAAAAAAGGACTTGTATCTAGAAAATATAAAGAAGCTTATCAAATTGCTAAGAAAAAGACAAAATGTGTGCAGGCAATTCATGGAGAAGATACTTAAAAGGCCATTAAGTATTTAATATCACTAGTAATCAGAAAAATATGAAGAGCTATAACTGTTATCAGGTTAGCAAGTGAAGAAGTCTGCTAAAACCAACTCCAGAGAAAGTGGAGCTGTGAGAGAACTCACACTCTGCAGATAAAAGCATCAACTGTTAAAACTACTTTAGAGAGTAATTTGGCAAAAATTTGATCAATTTGAAAATGTCCATATCTACCCATTTGATCCATCAATTTTACTTCTAGGTATTTACAGTATGAGAACTTCTACACACTTGCACAAGGAGCCACTGTGGCAAAGTCACTCTACCCAATGGAAAAATAAATCACTACACCTAAAAGAAGCAACAGAGACAGATCTCAGAAACAATGGTAAACAACAACAAGAAAAAATAAAATAAGTTGCAGAATGATAAAGAATGGTTCTATTTATATTAAGTTTCAAAACATACAAAATAATAGATATATTGTTTGTGAACACATACATACATTTGGACACATAAAGGACTGAGAAACATCAAATTTAGGATGATGGTTTTCAGCTATAGAGCAGGGTAAAGACAAGGTAAGGTAGTATGCTAACCCAATGTTTGAGAAATGAATTTCATAAAGTCCAAAGTTATGTTTCCATTTTGAAGCAAATGTTCAAATGAACTCCGGGTTCCTCCTTTGGCTATCTGAAAGATCTAGAAAGGCATCTTCACTAGTTATTAGAATATTTATTTAACAAATAAATGAGAAATAATGTTATATCTATCAAATTGGTTAAAAAATAAAAAAGAGCAGTGCTGGTGAGGATTCAGAGAAACTGACACTCTTACAAACTGCTGATAGGCATACAACCCAGAAAAGACTTACTAAAAATGTAGCTTCTTCAAAGTATGATTAATTTGGCGGTTTTTGCTTGAAGAAAAACACAAATGTACATGAAAGGTACACATCTGTGTAAGAACACAGAAAAAAATTTAAAAATACACCCTCAAACTATTCATGTAAGTGCTTACTTCTCTCTCTGGAAAAGACATGGGAGTTCGGGGCGATGAGACAGAGACAAGGAGAGTAAATGGCAGGGAATGAGGTAAAGAAATGGAATTTGAGACCAAATCATAAAGGGTCATGGATATTAAGCTAAGAGTCTGGACTCTGCCATAGATTGTTCATATAGGATCTTATGAGCACTATATGGAGAACACTGATGGAACAGATATGCATTTTGGGTCTGACTTATCTGGAAAGGAAGTTATGTGTCTGCACGCATCTCAATTTGCCAGTATTGAAGGAAGACAGATCTGTCTTCAAGCCCTCAGCTAAACCTTTCCCAAAATGCAGATCTCCACTCCCTCTGCTTTTTACCTTCTCAGTCCTAATGGTTAAGACTTGTTACCTCAGCTCAGGTAGGTTGAGAAGTTTATAAACTACCACATGATTACATTTGATTTCCAAAATAACCCTCCATGAAATAGGCACCCCAGTAGTGTTATTCCCATTCACAGATGAGTTAACCAAGATTTATGGAAGTTATTTGCCCAATAGTATGCATGGTGTGAATCCAAAAATAAAACACCACTAGCAGCAATAGCACATATTTATCAAGTACTACACTTATCAGGCACTGTGCTAAATGCTTTTAGATGTTATCTCATTAAATCCTTGCAATCATTCTGAGGCAGATTAATCTCCATTTACAGATCGGGAAACTAAGGGTAAAAAGCAATCAAATGGCTTTTATTAGAGCCATTAAGATTACACAGACCATAACTGGCTAAGTCACAAGACTAACATAGTTCTAACTCCAAAACCCGTGTCTTAACCACTATACTATTTCAAAAGACATTAAGTAGTTAATCAAGATTAAATACATGAACCAAAGAAACTTACTGACAGAACAAGATTTGAAAAGGTAAGATTACTTTCTACAATCTGAAGAAATGTTGACTAAAAAAAAAAATCTAAATTTTTTAAAATTATTTCCCCCTTCATATAAATCACAGTAATAGTTTACTTATCAATTTGGCATTTAAAAGAGAAATTTCTTCCAATAATATATTTCTTTATGTCTAAATGTATAATTCATATAAAGTCGAGTTCAATTATCTCGAGTGGAATCTTTCTGAAAAGTATAATTTAAAAAAGAATGTATTTTATAAATTAATTTGAATTCAGTACCTTAGAGATTAACTCTATAACCATTTAGGTCCACTTTTCCACTAACAGATTATATAAATGCTTCTGTAACCGAACACTAGAAAGTGACGATGCACCTCAATTCAGAAAAGAACCTGATTCATGTGTCCTTTGCCCAAACACTAATTATTACAAACTAGTACTGACTATTCCCTTAGAGTAATGTTGTTAAGACTATATGCTTATTCTTAAACTACTTTTCTGCTGCCTAGGATAAACATAATAATTCAGATAAGTGAGAGAAGAACTGGATGTCCAGAGACTTGAGTTCTATCTATGTTAAATTTGACCCACCTTATAATCTAACTCAGTCTCTACCCTGAATTCTCATGTTAAATGAAGGTATCTCCTGGCTAATTTCTGTCTTATAAGGAATGTGGTTAAAAGTAATATACTGAAGGGGCGGGGGTGGGGGTGGGGAATGCAGTTAAAAAAAAGAGAGAGAGAGAGAAGAAAAGAAAGAGGTTAAAAATCCAGAGCTGTGGGTTTGGATTCCAAATCCCTTGATAAATTACAGTGTGATCCTGGGTGGGCATAGCTACGTTTCTAGGCCTCAGTTTTTTACCTGAAAAATGAGTTTGGGGAGCTACATGATCTCATAGGCACTTTAAAAGCTCTAAAACTCCTACTGCTAAGTCTTAACAGAAAGTAGTTCCAAAGACCAATTTTGGGTGCTCAACACTTGCCTTCAGAGTGGAAGACTCATTCCAACAAAATGTCCAGGTCAAAAAACAAACCCTCAGGATTATAGAAAAGGTACTACCATAATTATGTTCTGAGTAAGTTTACATCCTGGGACAGTAGTTATTATTTATCTATATTAAAAAGGCTATTAGGTCCCCTTGGCTATATGTAATCATAGCTGCAAATGTTCTGAAATACTCTTACATGTTAATCAGAAAATGTTCTATAATAAGTCTCAGCATTTCCCAAAATGTATTTCTACAACATCTGGTTCCATGGCCAAAGAGGTTTAGGTTAAGATGTTTTTCTGCTATCTTTACAGCAGAAATTATCAGTGCTTTTAATACAGCAATGTACTCTGTGATGAAGAATGTTATATATATATGATTTCCCAATTTATTTAGAGCAAAAACTTTTTCTGAGGAACATCTATAATACCTCACAGTTTCAAGTACTCGAAGTACAAATATTTAGTAATAAAAAAAAGGTTAACTGTTAGACAAATTAGAACACTGATAGAACTTTACAGAATTATTTAAAATTTTGAGATTTTAAAAAACACTAGAGTGATCAGTAATTGGAGCAAAGACATAAAACTGGAATCTCCAATAATCCACCAGGCATTAAAATTTTCTGAGCCTATTACAATGTGCTTTTGTATTCGGGGTTAACAAAGTAATATATTCACTCACATAGAAGGAACAGGGTGGGAAAAAAAATACCTACTTTCTTTGAGCTGTCACCCTGTTACTCTTGCTAATAGACAAAGGATAGGTAAAATAGAACTGGGTCAAATGAATATATGAATATGTTCAAATCAGAGAACAGAAGAAAGCTTGCCCACCAGCTATCAAGATTTTGGAAACATATTTCTTTTATTAGAGCCATTAAGTGAGGAAAATAAATAGACATTTCCCTTGAAAACAAAGATGCCATTCAGAATACCAGATTATTCCAGAACTAACATTATTACGACCAAAGAATTTAAAAAGTCTAGTGGTAGCACCTAAACATAAAAGTTCAGTTTTTTTCAGATTCAGTTGAAAAAGGAATTAACATCTAAGGTAACCTAAAGAATTAATGAGCACTCTAATTCCTAACTACAGGCATTAGTTTCTAGTCTCATTAATGCTTTCTAATGTACAAGGCTTTGGGAATACAAATTAAGTGGTATAATCAAACTCAAATGTTAAACTGTGATTTTTGTAAATTAAAAAAACTGACCTCAAAGAACGTCTGTAAATGAATTGTTTTCAGCTTTCAGAAAACTACATCAGCACATATTTTATTCCTTACATTTTTAAATTATCTTAATTCTTATAGAACTGGACCTATAGCTTTTATGATTTCTGGTTTGAAAATGGCAAGGTAAAAGATGATGCGGCCTCTTTCTCCTCTCGAAAAAAAATCTCAAAACTAAGAAAAGAATGAGAAACAGAAATACAAACTACATCTCCATCCTTAACTACACTAGGAGACTTATCTAACCACACATATGAGAATGCAGTGAAGTTAAAGAGGGATGCTGGATGATCTCAAGCAAGGGACCAAGCTTGCAGCTTCAAATCTCAACACTATCATAGCTCAGTTCTCTAAAGTACTTGGCATGGCCAGAAGGGCAAGCCCAACAATCCCGTTTGGAATATTGGAGGTTTTCACAGATTTCATCTGGCATCACTGAGACAAAGGAGAGTCAGAACTGAACTCACTGAGTTTAAAATGGCAAATATTTTCCTAAGAAAAACACTATTGTACTTGAAGGTTTCAAAAAAAAAAACTCCTTAGGAATCTAGGCATACTCATTGCTACCTAAAAATGAAAAGGAAGAGGGAGTCATTGCCAAAAACAGTGGATCAATACGTATAATCTACAAAGGGAAAAAAAAAGACTCAAGAATTAATAATGTGTCTAACAATACAGTTCAGTATAAAAACAACAGTTAAATATTATTAAATATGTGAGAACTAAAGGAATGTTGTTACTATGAACTGCTCTTAAGGAAAACATTAATTAATAAAGTTCAATCATTCAAAAACAAAAAACCCCAAAAAACTATGACCTCCTGGGCCTCAGCCCCACCCACCAGTGAGCTAACACCAGATCTGGGACCCCTGAGCCCCACAGCTAGAGACCCCAATATCTGGCTCTACCCACTAGTAGGCCAGCACTAGCACCAGGACTCAGCTTCACCTACTACTGGGCAGGCATGAGCCTCTGGAACCCTGAGGCCCCAACCCCACTCACCAGTGGGCAGACATCAGCCCAAGGATCACTGCAGCCCACAGCCAGCCATGTCAAGTAGCAGTCCACCCACCAGCAAGCCAGTACCACACTGGGACTCCTGGCCATGTAGCCAAACATGCCAGGACCTGGCACACCCACCAGTGGCCAACAGCCTCCACAAAAGGCAGTGCCTGGCAACCAACCAGACTGGGGGCCAGCCACACCTGCAAGGGTGTCCACAGTAGTCAGCCCACCACAACAGAAGGGCCAACACAGCCCACAGAGAGCATACTCCTAGAGCTTATAGTTTTGATGATCAGAGGGAGTGTGCTGCTGGGCCCCATGAGACATCTCCTACATAAGGCCACCATTCCAAAATCAAGAAATGTAATCAACCTAACAAATATATAGAACTAAAAGTAGCAAAATGAGGGGGATAGAGGAATATATTTCAGACAAAGGAACAAGATAAAACCCCAGAAAAACTAAGCAGAGATAAGGAATCTACCTGATAAAGAATACAAGGTAATGATCATAAAGATGCTCAAAGAACTTGGGAGAAGAATGGATAAACACAGTGAGAAGTTCAATACAGTTAGAAAATATGAAGAGCAACCAAACAGAGATGGAAAATACAATAACTAAAATAAATACCTTAGAAGGAATTAATAGCAAATTAGATGATACAGAGCAATGGCACTAAAGATGTAGTAGTGGAAATCACTGAAGTTGAAAAGAAAAAAAAAAGGAAAGAAATGAAGACAATTTAAGAGAACTCTAGGACAAAATCAAGCATCCACATTATAGGGATACTAGAAAGAAGATGGGGAAATGGGAGTAGAGAACATATACAAAGACATAATAGCTAGAAACTTCCCTAACCAGGGAAAGGAAACAGACATTCGGGTTCCAGGAAGTACAGAGAGTTACAAACAGTATGACCCAAAATACCACCACACCAAAATATGTTGTAGTTACAATCACAAAAATTAAAGAGAGAGAATATTAAAAGCAGCAAGGGAAAAGCAAGAAGTTATCTACAAGGAAACTCTCATAAGACTACCAACTGATTTTTCAGGAGAAACTAGTAGGCCAGAAGGGAATGGCATGATATATTTAAAGAGATAAAAGAGAAAAGCCTACAATCAAGAATACTCTACGCAGCAAGGATTTGATTCAGATTTGCAGGAGAGATCAAAAGTTTTACAGACAAGTAAAGGCTAAAGGAGTTCAACACCACAAAACCAGCTTTACAAGAAATGTTGAAGAAAAGGCTATAACTAGAAATATGAAAATTAAAAAGGAAAAATCTCATTGGTAAAGGAAAATACACAATAAAGATAGATGAACCACTGATAAAGCAAGTAGGAAGGTTAAAAGATTAAAGTAGTGAAATCATCTATATCCACAATAAGTAGTTAAGGGATACATAAAATAAAAAGATGTAAAATATGATGTCAAAACAGTAAACAATGGGTAGGGAGTAAAAATGGAAGGTTGTTAAAATGCATTTAAACTTAAGAGATCAGCAACTTAAAATACATATACAGGTATAAATATACATAGATAGACAGTTGTATATAAACCTCATGGTAATTATAAACCAAAAATCTGTAATAGATACACACACACAGAAAAGAATCTAAACATAACACTAAAGACAGTCACCAAACCACAAGGGAAGGAAGCAAAAGAAGAAAGGAACAAAAAGAACTACAAAAACAACCCCAAAACAATGGACAAAATAGCATTAGGTACTTACCTATCAATAATTACTTTAAGCGTAAATGGACTAAATGTGCCAAACAAGACACAATAGTGGAATGGATACAAAAACAAGGCCCATATATATGCTGCCTACAAGAGACTCATTTCACATCTAAAGATACACACAGACTGAAAGCTAGGATATGGAAAAAGGTATTCCACACAAATGGAAACAAAAAGAAAGCCATGGTACCAGTATTTATATCAGATGAAACAGACTTTAAAACAAAGACTGCAAGAACAGACAAAGAAGAACATTACATAACAATAAAGAAATGAATCCAAGACAATGACATAGGAATTGTAAATATATATGCACCTAACAAAAGAGCACCTAAATATAAACAGCAAATATTATCAAATAAAGAAACTGAGAGTAACACAATAATAGTAAGGGACTTTAACACCCCACTGGCATCAATGGACAGATCACCCAGACAGAAAATCAATAAGGAAACACTGGCCTTAAATGATGCATCAGACCAAATGGACTTAATAGATACATGTAGAACATTAAATACAAAAGCAGTAGAATATACATTCTTTTCAAGTACACTTGGAACATTCTCCAGGATACATCACATGCTAGGCTACAAAACAAGTCTCAGTAAATTTAAGAAGACAAATCATATCGAGCATCTTTTCCACTCACAAAGCCATGAGACTAGAAATCAACAACAAAAATCTGCAAAAAAAGAAAAAAAAACCCACACACACATGGAGGCTAAACAATATGCTGCTAAACAACCAATGGATTATTGAAAAAAATCAAGACAAAATTAAAAACTACCCAGAGACAAATGCAAATGAAAACATAATGACTCAAAATCTAAGCAAAACAGCAAAAACAGTTCTAAGAGGGAAGCTAACAGTGTTACAAGCCTACCTCAGGAAACATTAAAGAAATCTCAAACAACCTAATCTTACACCTAAAAGAACTAGAAAAAGAACAAACAAAATCCAAAGTTAGAAGGAAAGAAATCATAAAGATTAGAGCAAAAATAAATGAAATAGGGACTAAAAAAAAAAAATAGAAAAGATCAATGAAACGAAGAGCTAGTTCTCTGAAAAGATAAACCAAATTGATAAACCTTTAGCCAGACTCATCAAAGAAGAGGAGAGGGCTCAAAAAAATAAAAACAGAAATGAAAAAGGAGAAGTTACAACTGGCACCAAAGAAATACAAAGAGTCACAAATGATTACTATAAACAGTCAATAAAATGGACAATCCAGAAGAAATGAACAAATTCCTAGAAAAGTATAATCTCCCAAGACTGAATCAGAAACAGAAAATATGAACAGAACAATTATCATAAATGAAATTGAATAAGTAATCAAAAATTCTCAACAAACAAAAGTCAAGAACCATATAGATTCATTGTTGAATACTACCAAACATTTAAAGAAGAGTTAGCACATATCCTTTTAAAACTATTCCAAAAAAATTACAGAGGAAGGAGTGTTTCCAAAGTCTAAATTCTAGGAGGCTAGCATCACCCTAATACCAAAACCAGACAAAAACACTGCAAAAAAAAAAAAAAACTGGTCAATATCATTGATAAACAGATGCAGAAATCTTCAACAAAATCCAACAATATATTAAAAGAATAATACACCATGGTCAAGTGGGATTTATCTCAGGGATACAAGGATGGTTCAATATCCACAAATCAAACAATGTGATACATCACACTAAGAAATTGGGGAATAAAAATCATATCGTCATCTCAATAGATGCAGAAAAAGCTTCTGACAAAATCCAGTATCCAATTATGATAAAAAAAACTCTCAAAAAAGTGTCTATAGAGGTAAGGTATCTTAACACAATAAAGGCCATTTCTGACAAGCCCACAGTTAACATTATATTCAATGGTGAAAACCTAAAAACAAGTTCTCCAAGATAAGGAACAAGACAAGGATGCCCACTCTCACCACTTTGATTCAACATACTATTTGAAGTCCTAGTTGTATGAAAAGTTTTTAAAATCCAAATTGGAAAGGGAGAAGTGAAACTGTCACTGTCTGCAAATGACAAAGAAAATTCTAAAGACACTATCAAAAAACTACTAGAACTCATCAATGAATTCCATAAAGTTGCAGGTTTACCAAATTTATAATCAGAAATTTCTTGTGTTTCTATACACTAACCAAACTATCAGAAAGACAAATTAAGAAAGCAATCTCATCTGCAGTAGCATCAAAAAGAATGAAATATCTGGGAATAAATTTTAACTAAGGAGGTTAAAGACATGTTCTCAGAGAACTATATGACTCTGATGAAAGAAACTGAAGATGAGACAAACAGATGGAAAGATATACCATACTCATGGATTGGAAGAATTACTACTGTTAAAATATTAATTCCATACTACCCAAGGAAATCTACATTCTACACAATCCCTATGAAAATAGCAATGGCAGTTTTCAGATAACTCAGATAATTCTAAAATTTGTATGAAAATGCAAAAATTATCCCCAAAAGTCAAAATAATCTTAAGAAGACAACAAAACTGGAGGTATCATACTCCCTGATTTCAAATATACTATATATATATTTTCATTCAGTTAACATTTTATTTCATACTAAATGCCATGCACTGTGCAAGCTAGTTATGTGATAATAAGACACAGTCCTTGACTCCTAAGCTTACAAACAAGTGGAAAAAGCAAGAACACAGTGTGGTAAGAGTCGCTGTAGCACAAAGAGAAGGCACTTAAACCAGCCTTGGAGTTTGGGGGAATCAGGAAAGGCTTATTCTTAAAAGAGATAACATCCAAGGAGAAATCAACTAAAAAGAGTGGAGGGGATCAGGAATCCTGGAGTCGTCCTGATTCCCCTCTGTCCTTCAACTCTCATATTCTAACAATCACCAAATCCTACCCATTCTTCCCCTAAAATTTCTCATAACTCAACTTCTCTTCATTCTCATTGCCACTCTCCTGCTCCAGGGTACATCAAAGTCCTCTACTAGCCTTGTAACTGGTCTCACCACATCCACTCCTCATCCTGTTCCTAATCTAATCACTACACTGTACTTAGTGTGATCTTTCACATACTCAAATTTAATCAAGCTGCTATCCAATTTGAAACACTTGGGGGTGGGGGTGGGGAAGAGTCGGTGGCCCCACAAACATGGCTCTCAGGATAAAATCCATGCTTCCCTATTTAAAACTTCCCCTATCAGAACATTCATCATACTGTATTATACTTGCCAGGTTAGTTGTCTGATTCCCTCAGTTAAAGTAACGGGAAAATAGAAACTCTTCCATCTTTTTCACAATTGTATCCTAATATTTAGAAATAATACTTAACAGTTATATTTGCTGAAAGAAATAAAAATATTTGTTAACTTGGCTTTAACTACCCTACTAGGTAGCAGCCTCCTTACAATTTTTACTCTACAAAACATTTTACTATTTCAAAGATATTATGAACTTTTTATTAAGCACACAATAAACACTTGTTAAGGATAGGTGAACCACAGACAAAAACAAAAAAATCTTGTCTCTTTGCATAGAGTTCCCCTATACTCTACTTAAAATTAAATCACTCAGATTATGTCATGAATATCTAAAAAGTGGCAAGATTTCAACTGTATTTTCCTTTGTCTACAAAGATCTGCAATGCTGCTTATTCTCTTACATGTTTAAAGGACAAAAAAAAACTGCTCTCCTCTCCAAATCACATAAAGCTAGTTTAAAAAGGAATCTTTAAAACTGGATGATCAAAGATCAAGAAAGCACCCCAAATTAACATGTTCAAGGGAATGTTACGTTCAAGAGAGAAATGGAAAAACACATACTCAAGCAGCATAAGTGAATATGAGGTAAAATTAGCTTTTATGGAGGCTAAAGAAATAGATGTCTAAATAATAATAATAAAATGCTCTATACTAGTCTGTGTTAGTTAGAATCATGCCAGGAGTGTACAACTCATAGCACCTTTAAATTCATTCATTTAACTTTGGTAAGGAGGCAAGATGAAATAGTTTGGACTGACGTGGAGAGAGAAAGGACTAAATTTTATGTACTAGCAAACACATGAGAGTTTTGCAAGAAATCTGGTGTTCTTTCTTATGGGAAAGCATAAGACTTCTGTAATTTTGATTATGAGCAAACAAAGTTTTGAGCAAAGATCTGAAAATCCCTGTTTACCAAACCTAAAAATTAAACTGTAATTGAGATTACAGCTCTCTCGTACAACACTTCAACTCACCATACACAAAAACTGCAAGGGGGAAGATATAGTTCAAGTGTTAGAGCACACACTTAGCATGTACAAGGTCCTGGATTCAATTTCCAGTACCTCCTCTAAAAATAAATAAACCTAATTACCTACCCCCACCAAAAATATAAAATACATAAAAAACCGCAAGACTCTCCAGCAAAACAAAAGGCAGGTGTAGGGTAGGAGAGAATTAAATGTCTCAGTTTAACCAGGATATAATAATAAACATTAAATATCTTAACCAAAATTTATCTGAAAAGCCCTTATGCCACGTACTCTCAAAAAAAAAAAATTTACCTGTGAATATTTGCTTAAACTGCCTTTCTTTCCAAGGAACTCAAAACATGTTACACATAACTTAAGTATTACCAAAATATACTTTAGTCTTCACTTAACATGGGCTAATTGGCAATAAGTCAAAACGCTGGTTACCTAATTATCAGTGTAGAGCAAAAGAGATAAAATGTAATTCTATCTTAGGTTATATGCACTAAAGTGACCACAGTATTCAAAAAGTATTTTCAATTTAAATGATTTTCAGTAATTTTAAGCTAAAAATTAATTACATTTAACTGTTTTGTCTATGTATAAGCCCACACATTCCTTCACTAGGTTTTATCTGATTATAAATCCTTTCCATTACTCATTCTACAAACTATTTATCAGAAATTGTCAGAAAAATATAAACAAAAATAAATGTACTACACATAGCAAGATTAGAGGAGTGTGTGGTCTCAAGGTAGGTATCTTACATTTAAAAATCAGTATTTAGTAAGTTGCCATTATTATAAAATAAATAGCCTTCCTCAAGTTTAGATGTCCATTTTTGAGACTATTTAGATGAAGACAATATGCTCAACTAATTATGTTATTTATCTACTTATCCTGATGATAGCTGTTAAAATGGGGAGGTAATTAGGTTTATAGATTTATTTTTTAAGTGGCAGTACTGGGGATTGAACCCAGGCCCTCATAAATGCTAAGCATGCATTCTACCACTGAGCTATATCCTCCCCTTCTCTGTAATGTATTTTTTTAAATATTCCAAAGAAAAAAATCGTCCTCACACAAGATCAAAGGAAATATACTGAACAGCCAGGCCCAATTTAACTTAAAGTTAATAAAGAATTTCTCCCATCAGAAGCTACTCAACATATTGAAAGGCAGCCCTTGCTTATATTTTTGAATATAGATTTTAAGAAATTTATTTCTGTAATTTAACACATTGAATCTAACCAGTTCCCAACTTGTATGTACTGTCTACTATCATGTGACTGTAACTGCAAAATATGATTCCCACCTAGTTTACAGTTTTGATGTGAAAAATTCTTACATCACAAAAACGTACATCATTTAGTAACTTGCTGGTAGCAAGTGATTTATTATTTAAATCATCCAGAAAGAAAAAGTATTATCTGGCAATACTTAATTTAAATTACTCTCAGAGGCAACTCATATATGATCATATTGTTAGTTATAAAAACTGGATAATGATATAGTCAGAAAAAAGCTGTGCCAATTAATAAATTATTTTTATTCTTAGCACACAAATCTACATTTGTGGATTATTCATTTTCAAAGAATTTGAATATAATAAAATATAGCAAAATTTCAACTACATAAAACTTAATTTCAACTTTCTTTGATGAAACAAAATTTTCAAGATCTTGCCACAGGATTATTATTATATTAATTATCACTCTGTGTGTGTGTGTGTGTGTGTGTGTGTGTGTGTGTATGGAAATGTCAGGTATAAGTGAACTCCAGTTGAAAAAAAGCCAGGTAAGTTTTTTATATTTTTGTATGCAGATAACTAGTTATGCATTAAAGAGTTACTGACAGAGTTAACACTACAAGAATTATATAGCTGACTTTTAAGGCAAATTTACTATATGCTTTCTTTTCACGTCACAGAAATCTTTAAACTAAAACACTTAACTCTAATATTCATTTGCCTGATATTACAATTAGTGAAGATCAACTCAGCCCCTTTTTTAATTAACAAAATAAACTGGTAAAAGTCAGTTTTATCAAATATCTTTACAACCCTACTGAACAATGGATATAGACTAGATTTTATTCTTTACAGTCAATTTCTAATCAGTTTCAGTATCTGGTTCTCACAGTCTGACATAACGCTGCAATTTAAATCATCCAGATTTAATTGGGTTGCACAACATTCTGGAGAAAATGTTTAAAATTATTTCTACTAAAGTTTTTAAGTCCCGTACACAAGCATCATGGAAATGTTTACATCAGAGTTGTCAAACTTTTTAAATAAAAATGTTAATAAATTTTAATACAATTTTCAATGTCTGTTTCAAAAATACTAACTCCATTTTTAAAAAATCATTTTTCTTAAGTCCATAAATAATCCTTGCTTTTCATGCCCTATTTGCAACCTAAAACATTACTATCTGATTTATGTCACTCACACATTCACTCACTATCATTACATGTCATCATCTTTAGGTTCTTAGTGCCCAACCCAAAACCCGACACAGTCTCACATATTTGGGGGGCTTCAATACACTTTGTTCTTGTCCTAAATACTCATGTTCTGTGTGTACTACTATAAGCTATTATATAACAGGAGGTGGGAAAAATTAAAAAATACTGCAGCACTATAAGCCATTTAGCATGCTGAGTTTCCACAGTGGCTTAGTGGGTGTTCTGAAACTAGGCCATATTTCTAGTATTAAGAATTTCAAATCACTACTTCCAAAGTACAGAAATAAATGTTTTCAAGATTAAATCATAAAGCCTTACTATTTTAAGCTGCCTGGTATATAAGCATCCCATTTCTATGAGTTTAAAACTGTAATTAACACATGGCAGATAAACCAATATTTGTTTTAGCAGCAAAATAAGAAATAACTAGCTCTTTACCTATCCTTATATAGTCACAGAATTCAACAGATTACAAAACTAAGACAAAATGCAATTTATCTGAACTAGAACTAAAGCCCTTTAGTGAAATGTCAAATTCTTTATCCCAGGAAGATACAGAAAACAAAACTGAATTAAAGATAATCCATTTCAAGTTACCCAAGCTGTTAGACTCTACATACTTATAACAAAGAAGTAATTATGACCTCCGGTCTAATTTTTCCAGTCCAGGTCACCAGAAAATGCCAAAAAAATAAAACTTACTGTCTTTAACAGATAAAAAGCTGTGGAAATATTTATGCCATTTTGTTTTACCATTGCAACAGGTATGTTTTCATTTAAAACTGATGACAAAAACATATTATTACTCAATTTTACCTATTTCATAGCTAAGTACACAAAGAAACACATGTAAAACCTACAAATTGTAATGTAGTAATTTTTTTAAATGTCTTCTTTATAAATTTTTTTTCTATTGAAGGATAGTCTATTTACTATTTTTAATCTTTTTTTTAATGGAAGTACTGGGGATTGAACCCAGGACCTCGTGCATGCTAAACATGTACTCTATCACTGAGCTATACCTACCCTACTACAAGGTAGTAATATTATATTGCACTGATTCAGTAATTTCAATTATTTGCTTCAACTTAATTTTACTCAATAAATACTGATAATGCCTACTATATTTCATTAAGCAAATCTTTCCATTAACAAAAGGTTAACACATTAAAAATTTCAATTGTATTATTTTAGACAGAACCCTTTCTGAAATATATACTCCTGTCATCTTTAACAAAATCTACTAACAGTAATTAATGTCTTTGTCATGATCCTATATGAACTTACACTGCTATAATGTTCTACATGTAAAAACAAATGGCATCTTAAAAGATTTTAAATGTTTATCACATCAAGTTGCCTTAAACTGCTATTAAATGTCTTATATCTGCTCTTTATGTATCTTCCCTTTGCTATTATTTTCAACTCTCATATGGCCTCTAGGAGTACCCCAGTCCTTTTTACATTTGGTTACCAAACGTTTTTAAGTTGTACATTATGAGAGAGAGAGGAAAAAAAAAAAGCCCCCAATTAAGGCCTGAAGAGTTCTAAGAGCAGGAAATATGTATAAGAGCAAAAGCACTATGACATCACTGTCTTTTTTAGTGGTCCGTTTGTTTGGGGGCTCTGAACTATTAATTTAAACTAATTTTCTATTAGGAGCCTACAAGGTCTAGACATTGTATACTGGAGAAATGGTAGTAAGGAAGGTAGACATAGTTGATGCTCACTATGACGCTTACAGTCTAGCAAAAAAGACAGACATTAGACACATCATTACAAAAACGGTGAGTTTCATAAAAGGGGAAATACAGGTGCTACGGGACCTTAAAAGAGGAGCATCTAACTAGAGATCAAAGAAGGCCTTCCAAAGGATGTGTTAATGAGGTCTGAAGAGCAACTAGGAGGTAAGCCAGGTGAAGAGTGCATGGGGTTGTATCCAAGGAGGTGATAGCAGAAAGTTTCAGTTTCCTTGAGATAAATGAAGTGCAACATTTATAAGGTAATTACTAAAATGTGAAAATTTTTAAAAGGAATTTCTCAGATAATAAAAATAACTGGAAGGATCAAAATAAACGAAAAGAGATTTAAAATGGGAAACAGGCACTTTGCAGAGAATGAAGTTTGGAATGGCAAAGAAGATCCCCTTATTGTGCCCTCAAATAAGTATTAAATCATACTGTATAAAAAATTACTTAATATACAAGTTCAGAGAACTTTTACATCATATAAGGCCACACAGACTTGTACCAGGATATAACTGCTGATCATAGTCTGACTTACATAAGTAAAAAGTGGCATTTCGAAATAAGGATGGAAAGAGGTTTTTTAAATGTTCTCAGAAAAATGTATTTTAAATGTTTGTATAATGAAAACTTACCATCAGTTCTAAGGAAGTTCATAAATGTTACTCTTAACATGACACATAAACGCTGAGAAAAAGATATTTAAATATTATTTTAAAATATATTATCATATCATTACACAAGTTCTAAGCCTGGGAATTATTCCACATTAGGTTGATATGTTCTCTTGGTATTTAATTAAAATATTAATGGAAAATACACTTACTTAAAAGTTTTAAATAATCTGGAGCAACTCCCTAACATTAATATAGACCCATAGTTCAAGGCTCAAATTAAATGAGGCACACAAGCAGTAATCTCTAAAAATATAACTTTAATGAAAGCCTACTGTGTCACCTAAAATATTAGGTCATGCACGGACTCCAAATTGTTATTAACCTGCAATTCTCTAAGTGGACCTTAATATTTCTAATTTCTACGCTTGTTCTACCTTCTACCTATCCTACTATTCCTCAAGAGTTAGTTCAGGTCGTATCCTCAAGGAAGTATTGCTGGTTATATATACAGTCTAAGTCTTAACTCATCTGAGTTCTTCAGTGTATACAGCTATCAAAGCACTTGTCACATTGTAAAACAATTAACTACTGATTTGTCCCATTCATGCAACAAACCAACCTACTGAAATCAGGAAACATAGTACATTTATCTTAGTACCTTCAGTCTGGAGCACATATGGCATTGAGTAGTAATAAAAAGTCTATGACATTAGTAAATATGAAACTGTAATTAATAAATATTTACTGAAAATGTAAAGTTACTTTAAGACTATCTGCAAAACTGTTAAATGTCCTGAAAGCAGGAAGGAGTGTTGTTCACACAAAACTGAGGAAGCCCAAATTTAACTGATGAAATTAACTCTATACTCTAGACATCAATGTCAGAACAAGTCACTTTCACTTCACCTCCAAGACATTAGAAAAACTAAAAGAAAAAAGATTTATCTGTCAACTGTGAAACTACTTAATTAAAATTGTAGGATTTATAAATAGTGTTTGAGGGCAAATAAAATGCTTAAATTGTGAGTGTTCACAGTGCCATAAACATTAAAAGACAGGCATGCCAAAAACTTCATAAAAGTCTTTCAGGTTCATTTCACATAGGGACTAATTATACTCTATTTAGGTCACCTGTAATGTTTTTCCTTTAAGCAATATGTTCATTCTTTCCAATAAAAGAACCCTTACCTTTTACAGCATGCACTAATTTTTGCAATCAGTTCTGATCTTTAGCAAAGTTTTTCAATGAGATATGTAGTGTGAAATAATCTAATTAGTTCTTTAAAATCTTGGTAATGAGAATGTCACACTTTCTCAAAAAGCATGTATGTTACAAACATTGCAAAAGCTGAAGAGCCCTTTGTAATTAGAATACTCTTCATATGTTAGAACTTTGAGTTAAAGATGTGCTAAAACCTGAAAACTAGGGGGAAATGCCAAACTATGATAGAAGGAACATTAGTTTACCTTAAAATAAAGCAATTACATATTTTAGAACATAAATCAGTTTCTTAGAGTTATACACGTTATTTTCAACCTTTACTGACTGACAACTACATTTCAGAGCACTCTATACCAAGTTTAAGCAAACCATAGGTCACCCTATAACTTAGAAATTTTTCAGATTTTAAAAGTCAGCGTAGACAGAGGTAGGAAAATACAAAATTTTAACTACTACATTAACAGAGAAAAATATTTCCAGAAAGCTATAGAGCACAACTTTGAGGCAATGTAAAATTCAGAAGACAGGAATAGCAAAATTTACATATATATTATTTAGTCTATGTAAGATTTACCCTCAAATTATAATATGCCTAATGTGTCATATGTAATGCATGAAATGTAAGTCTAACAATAAGTGAAAATAGCGACAAACTTTACATTTGAAGTACTCATTTCTCAAGTACCACATAAAAGTACTAAATCTATCACTCTGCTGATAAATTATAGCCAACTTCTAATTCAACAACAAAATATTTGCCAATTCCCTACTAGTCTTATTAACAAATGTCAAAATATTTATTTTATATCTATATTTCCTCTCCTAATTGATATTTTATAAACCAGTTCAAGAACACTT
Source organism: Vicugna pacos (assembly GCF_048564905.1). NCBI lineage: Eukaryota > Metazoa > Chordata > Mammalia > Artiodactyla > Camelidae > Vicugna > Vicugna pacos. The sequence continues at coordinate 84,743,609 of NC_132997.1, read as the reverse complement.
CCACCAAGGCCAAGACAAAAACCTAAGAATTCATTTAAGGACTTGTGGGTTAACATAGTTTGTTGTCTTTTATTGTTTGGGGGGTTTGGGAGTCTTGTTTTTTAAAAATTATTATAAGCATGGATTTTATGTTTTTCATACATGAATGATACAGGAAACTGAGTCCTAAAGATACAGTATTTCATTTAATCTTCAAATTCCAAAAAAAATCATCCTTATATACTCATGTACAGGTTAGAGTATATTTTTTATTAAAAAACACAAGAGTTTGATTTTTTTCCTCATAATACATTTAAAATCTAAAAGCTATTTAAATTGTTTAATGAACATGAGTCTTACTGAAATATTAAACAACAGATATTGATAATCCAGCATATTTCCAAAACAAGTATGACTGCAATTTAATGGTCTGGATAACAAAGACTTTCAGTTTCATTCACCCTCCCCCCCCACAATTCATATAGGTAAGCCAAGGCAAAAAATATACCAGCAGCTTTTCAGAAGCCATCTTTGGAAGCATTCCACATAGAATTCTGATTCATATCTCTCTGAACGTGGGACAAGACCTGTCCCAAGTCACTGAAGAAACAGTAATATTTAAAAGGCATAATTCCAGCAAGTACAACAAAACAATTTATAATTTTAGTGTTTCTTTTCAAAAGTGGAAATTTTCAAATTTCTGACTGGTTTCTAGTTCACAAGTTGCTGTATGAGTCTACCTGCTACAATTATCAAGACACAGCTCTAACTTTTTGAGTATGGTAGCTTAAAAACTGGAAAAATAGATCCAGCTGTGAGCTATTAATGTATTAAATATCCTTCTTTAATCCATAACAACTTATAACATATAACAGAAAAATTTAAGCTCTTGAAAATTGTATTACCTGTCAGAAGTCAGAAAACAAATGTTAACCTGAGATAAATGTTTTCTTTCAAAACTGAACAAACACCTTGAGAAAAGTAACCTTAGGGATAGGCTAAGTCCGTATCTCCCAAAATAACGTTTCAAAAACAGTTTTATATTTCAGCTTTATGTTACATGTAAGCCATTTGAGTGTTAAAAACCTTAGATAAAGCCTTTATTTGTTTGTGGTCTATTTCTCAAATACATATTCATAATTAAAAAAAAGTTTTACAGTACACCTTACATGTCCAAATTAGTATTTAAAGAATTTATCATATCCGTCTAAGATCCTTATGTAGGGAATAGTCATTTACATACTTATTTCAAATAATTATTGTCACATAGAAAAACATCAACACTTGATACATTCAAACTACAAATGTAAGCCTGCTGAATGTTACAAATTGCACCCAACTGCTAACTCTCTTCAAATACTTAGTAACAAACAGTTACAAGGGCTATGGCGTGGAAGGTTGAGGGTAGAGATTAGTAACTAATAAACTAAGGTCTTTAAAACTAAGACAACCTTTCAGTGTTGATGCTACATTTGGTACAAAAATACTTGGTTACACAGATGTACACTAGGATTCTGAAAAACAATAGTTTTAGATAAAATAATCCATTACTCTGAGTAGATACTAGAAGGTGTTGACATTTATGAAGAAGTGTACAAAACTGCACAGGTGTAAGATCAGCTAAAGGCTGTTGGTACTTATCGTGATGGAGGCAAATACTATACAGCCCACATCTGCAACCCAATTTTGCTTAAGCATCCCCAGAGACTTAGAAAACATTTCTTCGGGTAGGTTGCAAAATACCGCTTCCTCTTTTATTCTCATCACCCCCATTATGATACAAAGCAACAGACAGACAAGAAAATCAAATCAACTCTAAGGATTGAAACCTTACACACACACACACACACATACACACACACAAGCATCTTCTTTACAACTACCAAAACGGTATTCATTTCACCTGTTTGTAAATTCATGCTAACACAATTACACCATAAACCCGCAGCTGATTTTTAAAAGGGGGGGGGGGGACACGATTAAAGGTTCGAGTCATTCTTCTTCTACCTAGGCAAGGGGCGGGGGAGGGGGATGGTACAAAACAATGGAAACTGAGGGGCTGGGGAAAAATCGTTTTGTCCTGAAGCCTCTAACGTTTAGAGCGGGATGAGGCGGGGGTGGGGCAGAAGAGTACTTTTCCTCTATCTCTAAAAGCTACCAAGGAAAGGTTGCCATTAAGCGTGTCCAACAGAGCAGTCTTGGATGCCTACAACTCGCTTCACCAAGCAACACACCCAAAGCCGACTCACCACTCTACACCGAAGGGAGAGGAGCCAGAGAAGCGCGGTGGGCTCTGGGGAGGGGGCGAGGAAAGACTCCACCCCGTATCACTACCGCTGCGCCAGGGCCCCCGCCAACGATTTCCACGCCCATAGGGCGCCCCGCAGCCCGGGCCCGGTGACCCCGGGAGTCGAGTGGAGCAGGACCGTCCGCCGGGCGCCCCCAGCCCCGGCTCTAGCGACGGTTAGTCTCCGCCGGGGCGCTGTCCCGGCCGCCCGCCGCCCCTGCAGGCCAAGCCCCGGCCGCTGTCAGCCGGCCGGCTCTCTCTTGGCGCCGGGCTGCGGGCCCAGCGCGAGACCGGCTCCGAGAGCCCGGCCCTCCCGGAGACAGCACCCAGGAAAGCGGCGGCGGCGCCTCCCAGGGCCCCAGTCCCTCGGGCCTCACCCCGGCCCCACCGGCTCCCGCCTGTCAGGGCGCGCGGGGCCTCCCCCTATCGACAGCCAGCCCGACCGCCCGACGGGCAGGAAGGAAGACAAGAGGAACCGGCCAACAGGCACCCTCCCGCCTCAGCGGCCCCTGGTTACCGTCAGGAGCCCCGACTCCGCCATCCTCCTCTCTCGCCCTCCTTCCTCCTCCTCCTTGGAAGCGACGCTGCCCAACCGCCGCCCCCCCGGGCCCCCCTCCCCCGCTCGCCCCGCCCCGCCCCGCCCGCCTCTCCACACACTCTCTCTCCTACCGCCCCGCCCCACCCCTCCGGCGCAGGCCCGTCAATCGCTGGGGAAGAAAAACGGGCGGAGCCAGGGCAACCGACGCTGCCCAATCAGAGTGAGGCGCCACCGCCAGCGACGCTACCCAATCAGAGCGAGGCACAGGCGCCAGCTTCCCTCTCTCCGCCCTTTTCCTTTCCTGGGTTCCTCTACGTCCTCTCTCCCGCCCACTGGGCGCCGCTGGCTAGCTGGGCCACAGAGTGAGCCTCCAGGAGGGTAGAGTGACAACTCTCAATAGGAAGTTATTGTTGACGCTAAGGCAGCCATAACTGGTAATGGCAACGGGAGTTTCCTGGCTTCCTGTCTCGTGTGACGTAGTTTTCCTTTCACCCAATCTCACAGTTGCGCCGTCTGGGAAGGGATACATCTGTAAGTAGGCCCAAGAAAGGTACAAAGGTGACCAGACATCCCATGCCAAACAAGTTTAATTCATATTCCGGAGTACCTGCCTGGGTTGGAGGGTAGAGGGAGCAGGTTTCCTGGCCCTTATTTTGCTGGGACGTCTGGTCACTTACCTAGGTGGACAAGAGTTTAGAGCTCCGAAAATCCCTGTCCTGCCCGGAAGTTGCATTTGACACTTCCGAATGGGGTCATGGCGGAAGGATGGGAGTAGCTTGCGTCCCCTTTGTCCCAGGGAGTACCCATTCCGACTGGAGTCGCGAAGCGAGGTGAGTGTCCCTTGATCACGAACAGGCCGGGGCCTGACGGCCCCTGGGAGACGGAGCGCCCAGCAGGCGAGCGAGTCTCAAAGCCGCTTCCGCTAGAAGAAGGTTTTCTTTCCGGGCTCGCGAGGTGACGACCCGCCCCCTCCCTCCCTCCGCCCCTCTGAGGCTCCCTATGGGGCGAGGCCGCCCGACCGGCTCCTCTCGCCCCGGCTGGCTGCAGCTGGGACGGGAGGAGCCTGGGCGCGGGCCGCCGGGCGGAGCCCGTAACTCCCACAGCGTGGAGCTCCTGACCACGCCCTCGCAAGTTGTATTACGTACTTTCACCTCCTGACCTTTGAGGACGGAGAATTCGGGAGCTTGAGGAAAATCATTTTCCATTCTCAGCTATGGAGGAAAAAGATGGTCCTCTGCGGCCGCGGCAACACCTCTAAATCTTACTTTCTCACTCCTGTCTTCAAATTCTGAATCTTCTCCCTTTTGTTTCTCCTCTCTTGGGGGTTTGCAAGGATTGACTGCAGTTCTGGACAAAGGTATACTGCCCTAGTTCTGCATGTCTACGGTTTATGAAACAACTCAATGTTTGTGAATATTTGTAAAAGTATCACATTACTTTTATATGGCTTTTTACAAGAGTTGTCACACATTATCTCATGTAGTTTCTTCTGTAGGTTTGAGTCAACACCTGTCACCCATCTTGGTAATAACAGGTTGGATCCCTAAAGCTGCGGGGAGAAAGATCAGGAAAACTTCAGGTAAATTGCAAATTGTTTATATCCAGCCAGTCAACAACAAGGGTACAAAGCTACCTTTTTGCTTAATTTCTTTCTTTCTTAGAACTTATGTCCAACCAAAATGAACTATTCTTGTTTCTAACAAGGTTAATCACTAAAGCACCAGTCTTTTGTGATTCTGTGCTCATATCCTTGAAGATGTGATTCTGTGTTCATATCCTTGAAGATGTGTTTCTGGGTTCTCCCCAGCAGGAAGTAATTTCCTCTGAGCTTACCTAGCATCTTTTGTACCTCTTTTATGACAATGACTGTTTCATGTAACAGCTGTTTATGTGCTTAGTTTCACTATCATATTTATTTCTAAATAGAATGATTTGTATTATATTTATCTGCCTTATCATTGTACCCTGCACGTGATACTGTTTTGGTAAATACTGAATATATTGAGTGTCTCCTGGATGCCCAGGATACTGCCAGCAAAATTTTATGAAACTTCAGTTTATCAGAAATTATCAGAAATGCAGTATAGTCTGTTACTCAGCCTTATCTTAGACTTCTCTGAAGTCTTTTCAACATTTCTTCCCCTAATTTTGTCTTAAAGAAATATTCTTGCATTAAAAAGTTTAAAGAATACAATAAACTTTCATATACCTTTCATCTGGATCCAACTGTTGTTAACATTATGCCATATTTATTTCATCCCTTTTCACACACTTTTTGTCACTGAACCATTTGGAAATAGGTTGCAGACACCTGTTGTTAAGCAGACATCCCTAAAATTGTATTTCCTAAGAATATATTTCCAATATGTATTTCCTAAGAAGTATAAAGGTCTCCTGCAAAACCTATCATCACAACTAAGGAAATTAATAACTCTGTAATCTTTAAAATCTAGTTTATATGTACATTTTCTCATTTGATCCAAGAATGTCTCTATACCTTCTCCTTTCAAAATAATAATAATAATAAGGATCTAGTTATGGTTTATGTTCTGTATTTGGGTATTATAAATCTTCAGCCTTAATCTAGAACAGTTACCCTGTCTTTTTTCCCTTGTGACAGTGGCGTTTTGAAGAGTTCAAGCCAGGGGTCTTTCTGAATGTTTCCTTTGTCTTGTTTCTTATAAATCAGAAGTTGGTCTGGAGGTGTTCTTAGATTCAATTTAACATTTTTTGCAAGAATACTTCACAGTATTCATATTTTTCCAATCATTAAGTCTTTTCAAATGCAACTACGTTTACCTGTGCCATGAGTTGCTAGTTAAATCCATCCCACTTTTCAGCACACCACCCTTCTATGATGTCCTACAAAAAAGAATTTAGCGTTTAATCCTCCTGTCTTTGTAGAGTATGTTAGTTCCCTGCACTGGCAACGTAGACTGTCTACCTTTAATAAAGTGTTGCTGCTACTTTGCCTACACTTGGAGCTGATGCAATGTAATCTACAGCAAAGGGTAGTGATGTCAGCATAGTTTCATGAGTTTCAATTCCTGGCACCCTGAGGACGGTTAATGAAAGATGTGTGGGCCCTGCAGTTCAAATACAGATGAATCTTGATGTTATCAAAGCAGATACTAAGGCAACAGATGGCCATCTGGCCACATTCCAGTTTAGGCAATGTTATTTTTCTCCCTGAAATTCTCTTGCAAGTCCTAATTGGTCCTGATGTTTTTGTGATAGCTTTTTGGTAGCATTCATCAGAGCCTATTAAAAGTTGCAAAATCAAGATTGTACTTAACACTTACTACATTAGGAACATTCTCTGTCTAAAGGATAAAGAAGTGTTTGGAGAACTTACTTCATAATCACAAAAGGAGAACTCCCAAGACTGCAAAGCATATGTACTCCTCTTATCCTAGACTTACATTTGATCATGAATGATAAGCAGAAGGAAGAAATGCACTAAAGGGAGCAGAAGAAAATGCTCTGGGAGGGCAGAAACTCTTAGATTAATGTAGAATGTTTTTAGCTTTCATAGTGAAAGTTAAGTGATGCACACCATCAGTCACTTATTTTGTGTAGAAGGAAGTTTGCTCATGTGGGACTATGAAACAATTTTAAGTTGATTCCAGATTCAAGCAAGGCAAAATAATATGCCAATTAAGACTACAGATTTTAGGTTTCAGGAACAGGGACGTTCATTAGCTAGTGACTTTGGACAGTTTACTCATTCTGTTTATCGTCTGTTAAATGGAGCCATAAAACCTCTTAGGATTGTTGAACAGAATGAGTCAAATATATATAAACTGCTTTAGCATGGTGTCAAGCACATGATATATACTCAGTGTATGGTAATTATTATTAATAACTTCTTAAGCAGTCCAATCGGAGGACATTATAGGCATTAAATATTTATTTGTTGAATGAGTGAGTGAATGTAAGACTGATTCTCCAAGTTCAATATGGGGAACTTAATTAAAAATTAGAGATTCTGGTTCAGTGAGTCTCGGGAAGGCTCCAGAAATATTTGTATTTTTAGTAATTGTCCAGGGGATTTTGATGCAAGTGATTTGAAGACCAGACTTTGAGAAACACTGAGTAAAGTGTCAAACAATTCTTTATTTCCCTTTCCTTGCATACTGTTGAAGTAGTTATACATCTTTGATGCTGAGAATATAAAAAGTTCTTCAGATATCTTTTTTTTTTAAAAAAGGTTGAACCTTTTTTGAAGGTTAATAGCTAACGTTTTTAGGACCAATTTCTAGTAATGAATTTTGAAAAAGCAAATATTATTAGAAGAAGTCATTTTGCATGAGTAGGCTGTGTCATTTTCTACTAATGTAACAGTAATGTCTGCTACTAGAGTATAATAACCAAAGGCATCATCCAAGTTCACCCAGGAAGAGCAGTCCTGTTCTTAGGCTGAGGCACGTTTTAAAAGCTAGACACTGCGCATTTTATTCGCATGAGTCTGGATTAATAAGCCAAGTTGAACATGTTAAAACATTTTTCTACCAGCAGATACCACATAGCAGCAAAACACAGTAGAATCTACTACTGTTTCCAACTACACGACATACGATGTTATTTGGCCTCTCCAGCCAAACATTATCAACCCAAAGGAAGCACAAGCTGGCGGGCAACTGCCTGAGTGAGAGTGAGTGGTACTACTTTATGTCTGCTGACAAATACTTTCTTTTTTGGGCTCCCTCTTTCACCTTTTTCTCATGTTAGTTTGCATTCAGAAATCTAGTGGGCATTTGAGAATTTTATCTATCAGTCAACCACAGAAGTCTTAAATAAGACAAAAGATAAATTTTTTTGTTTTTGTTCCTACCATTCCTGCTACCTCCATCCCCAATCTGCACTAGGCATATTGCATTTACTTAAAAAGAATCAACTCAATACATAGTCACAAAAGAAAAATATCCTTTACTGTCTTTTACATAAACAGGGTTACTTCTGGGACATCCCTCAGTTCCCAGAGATTGTATTTTTACTTCTTAATTCCCATTAATGATTAAATAGGATAATCTGGTATATAATATACTGAGTGGCGCTGCATTTTACTGAAGTTGCAAGGTCCACGGGCTTGTAGTTGCTGGCCAAGTAAGGTGAAAGGAAACAACAGGCAGTAGTGGGGATTGGAGAACTCCCATGCTCACCTAAATGAGGCATCACTTCCCAGCCCTAGCCAAATTTTGCTATGTGGGAATATGGGCCTGGTGTTACCAGATTTGTCGAGAGGAGCTAAAATTTGGACTTCATGTGAAGTCTCCTGATCTTTCAACGTTGGTTCAAATACTTCTTAAACATTTAGTAAGCCAGCAAAACATTTTACTGGGAAGGACCAAGGACTACGAGTTTACAACCTCTGTGCTTCTTACCCAAAAACATAATTGGTACTTCAGCTGAAAATCTCAAAATGCTTTAGAAATGCTTTCTCTTTGACTTATTTCAGGCACATTTACTTCTTTAAGTTAGGGAACAAGTCGCTTGTCACCTCCATCAAAAATTCAAGATAAACTGTTATGTACACCAGGGCCTATTTCCTTGATAACAATTTAAATGATTTTTACTCATTTCCACCAGCTTAAAAATTTGTTCGTATTTTGTCAGCTTTGAATTACATTTGGAAATACGTTTTTTATCATATTTTTAAAAATATAAGAACACAATTTGGTAGCATATGCTCTTTAAAAGTAAATAAGTAAAACAGGTTTTTCAAGGAAAACATCTTTAAATAGATCATGCTATTTTGTAGGTATCCCAGTGTTGATGAGGATTCAGAGGATTTTTAAGTAACAGAAGGCACTTAACAGGAAATCTGCAAGTCCTTTATTACAGTGATTTGAAAATTAGACCTGGAATAATAAATGTCACACTATATTTCTAAGCACCTTTACATCCCCTTTTCATTTGAACCTTGCAACCCAGGACAGACATTAAACATGTTTTTATGAGAAAATCAAGCCTCCAGTGAGTTAGGAGATATATTCCAAGTCACACAGCCAGGTAGCAGTAAAGCCAGGGTACAGCCCATGTGAAGTATGAACGCTGAAGTATGCTGACCCCCCAAAATGAAAAAACTAACAGAAAACGCCAGTACAAGCTTCTGCTTGTACTGTAAATCATACATTGGATTTTACTGTCTCAACTTGTTTAAAATACTTGGAATTCTAGAATACTTTGAAGCCTTCAGTTTCAAACTTTAAAAATGGGGTTTTGTACAATTAGGATAAGCTGGTAAGTTTAGTTGAATTAATGGAGGGGAAAAAAGAATTATGATGAAGAGCTCATGGTGGGTTAGAAGTTGTAGGCACATATTATGGAGGATAACCATGCTGACCCCCAAAAAGGCTCTTTTGGGGCTCCTAGCAAAGATCAATTATTAGACTAAGGAGACTTTAGTATGATATAGGAGGATGATTTAAAAACATCCAGATCCTGGCCTGAGCATATTTAGAAGCTAAGACTTGACTTTGGAATCCACGGTATGTTTTCATTTTGATATTTCTGATCCATATGTATATCCTTTGAGTTACCAGGAATGGAATTTGGATTTCAGTAATCCATTCCCCTTCTGCCTGCCCCCTATCTGACTGGAGCCTACATTTTCCAGCTTGCTAGATGAAAATGAGGTACTATCTAAAGCTAATAGTCCTGTTTAGCTATTTAACCCATGATTTTGATCTCATCCGTATGTTCTTATATAAGCTAGTCTATGAAAAAAAATACAAAACTTGTAAGCTTTTAAAGTGTTGCTTACTTCTAATTAAGCTTGAGATTTGAAAGTTCCAGTGGCAGCATCTTTTAAAAAATAATACTAATGCTGTAAAACAAATCCACAGATAAAAAGCAGTATTTTTTCCCTGTTAAGAGATTTGTTTTCAGGGTGATACCAAACATGACAAGTGGAGTGCTGACTCAATTTATGGAGAAAGAGTAAAAGAAAGAAAAACCACATGTTGGTTAAAGCCATACATTGATCTGATTATGACACAGTTCTCCAACTAAAAAGGAAAAAAAAAAAGTAGTGCTTTAGTCAATATGATGCAATTATATATTTATCCTGAGATTTATTGTCTGATTCATATTTTATGTTCATCCTCCTTTGCAAAGGTCATTAGTGAATTCAGACTTGCCCATTTTCAGTAATTGAAGATCACATGTTACTTTAATCTTTATTGGCTTCTACACACCATACTCTACTCTTACCTATCATCGTCTTGAATGTTGGTGTTTCTCCAATTGGGTGACCCCAAATCCATGTTGGTCTTCAGGCCATTCCTACAGATGCAGCATGGAGAACACTAAAGAGACCAGGCTTTGGAGTCAGGCGGACAGGAGTTCAAATCCTGTTTCTCCACTTATCATATATGTGATGTTGGGAAGATAACTTTTCCTAGATCTGGTTTTAGTCTATTAAGTTTAATAATATACATATGTATGTATGAGGGGATTCAAAGGGAGGTAGGTAAGTGGGTAATTCAGTTCTAAAGTCACCTCTTAGGGTAAAAGGTGTTTATTTTCAAAATTACTGTAGAAAAGCCCCTTAAAGTGTTCATATAATTAAAATACATGATTTTGTCCTTAAGCGCCATGCTGTTATTATTAAGCAAACTTAAACTTAAGAGCCACTATGCTAAAGGAAGGAGCTAAAATAGATGTCTAGGCATTGAAACTATTCTTCCTTTAAGATAACATTTAAAATAATATGGGTGTAAAGGGAATAACTCTAATACATGTCAATAGCCTTATTTTTTCTAAGAATCTAATTTAATAGCAACATTGTAATGGTGCAGTACAGTAAGCATCAGGATATTCACTGAGCTCTTACCATGTGCTGGGGACTGGTCTAATGGCTTTATGTGTATTATGTCATTTAATATACTATCTAAAGTTAATGCTATTATAAGCTTTATTTTACAGGTGAAACTGAGGCTTAGAAAAGTAAGTGATTGGTTTAAATGGCTAACCTGACTCCAGATCTTTCTCTCAATTGCTACACTGTACTCATCTCTTTTTACCACCAACCCTACCACCATTTACCATTGTTGCACATCCTTGTTAGGTGATTATATCCACTTCTATAGTTTATAATACTGTACTCTCTAGGGCTCCAATTCTTTTTAGCTTCCTGGTGGACTTCCACACTCAGTGAGTCTGAACTTGATTCATGGTCTTTACCCTTCCCTCCTAACCTATTCCTCCTCTGTGTTCCCAGCTTAAATTAAGGATACTCAGGCATATTAGCTTGAAATCTCAGTCATCCTTGATATTTCCTTATCACCCAGAGACGGGGTAGAGAGTGGTAGAGGAGGTTTGAATCTCAACTTCTTATATCCTTGAATACCTCTTGTATCTTCTCCTCTTAATACCTGTTATTACTGCTTTTGTTCGTATCCTCATCATCATACCTAAACAATGGTAGCTTCCTTACTAATCACCTTGCTTCTGGTGTCTCTTCTGTTTTTCCTTTTTGTCTAGAATATGTGTTTCCAAAAAACAAATCTTACGTCACATACCCACTCAGAGCCATCCAATTAACTCTCCCCTGTCTATAGGATATGAAGTCCAAACACAAGGCATGGCATTCAATGCTGAGCATGAACTGACCTTCATCTCGTTGGTCCCACCACAATATGTGTGCTGTATGTACACTGTAGTCTAGCCATGCCCCCAAGCTTTTTTTTTACTGCTGCTTTCTTTGAGCATATTGTTCACTTTATCTAGAACACCCTCCCCTTGCTACACAGCCACTTCTCTGCGTAGTAACCCCCTATTCATCCTTCTGGAACTAGTCTCGATGTCGTGTTTAGTAATGATTCTTCAGAGATCAGCCACTGTTTCCTATCCTGAGTCAAGTTATTCATGGTTTTGGTTTCTTAAGGCACAATAGATATGCTTTTATTAAAGTATGTTGTATTCAATTGCAATTGTTTACTTACACGTGTCTTGCCTCTATCTCTTCCCCCAAATTCCTGAAGGAGAAGAACTGGTTCTCAATCTACTACATCTCCCTCAATTAGCCGTGACTGGTACATTATAGACATTTAGTATGTTTGTTGAAAGAAAAAATCTGTTTGGATAGGCATATATGATTCTAAGTTTCTGTTCTTAATTTTTCATTTATTTTCCACTCTGAAAGAATAATTCCCTTGTCAACAAAAAGAGCATCCTTTTCTACTCCAGTCTTTACTGTCCAGTGTTTATTTCCAAAGCTTTGTCCTTATTAACAGATATGTAGCCATTAACTTTATTCTTTATGCCCAGTAATTATATTATCAATGTGTAATTTTTTTTTATCAGTTTTCATTAATAACTGGAATAACCGAATCCGGAATATTTTTAAGTTTTTCATTTAAATTTATAAACATTTATGTGCAGAGAAGTTATGGTAGGATAATTACTAAAATATGTTCAAGCATGAAAACATTACACTTGAATAAAATTAAGTGGAATGGAAACAGAAGTGTAGGGAGAAAAAAGATGTAAAACTTCTGATTTAAAAAAAGAGTTCTTTATTTTTTTTAATCAATGGATGATGGTAGCTATCAAATTGCTACGGTATTTTATTACATTGTGTATATTCTTAAAAGACTGCTATAGCGGTTATTTTTAAATATGCTGGAAATTTTATCCTTTGTAACTAACCTTATGATAACAATTTTATATGTCTATTTAGAAATGTGTAAAAGGGTACCTAGTTTTTCAAAATCTCTTTGGGGGTTATGCAAACATAAAATTTGAGGACCACTGGTGTACATTCTCAAGGTTCAAAAGGATGCTTTTGTGCTTTTGTCCAATCCTACATGCACAATTTAGTTTGGTAACCAAACTAAACCTAGGGGTTTTTAACTTGTCCAAGTCGTATGACTAACTTATGTTATCAACGTGTGTGATTGATTCAAAGTAGTAATCCTGCCTAGACATCAGTGTCTTTCAACTCTTACTCCTACAACTTGTTCAAATTTTCATGACAAAGATTTGGTTTCCCTCCAGGTTCTTCTGCATTAATTTTAGACATCTAGCTCAAATGGCTATGACATGTTTGCTTACTTTATCATGACTTTGAGATGTACCATCCGTCAAAACCATTATCTCTGGGAGAAGTCACAAACTAAAGAAACTGGGGGAAAAGGAAGCAACAGATTATTTTCCAATTACCCAGACCAAAAGCTTCAGAAATTGATTAATTGACACTGCTTTCTCTAAGCTTTAAAACTTTGGGTTCTGTTGGTGTAAGAATTTTATTTTTGCAGTTTAATGCTTTCTCATAAAACATGCCGTGATGATCTGTATCATTTTAAAATCTGGCATAGAATTCCATTGTATGACTTACTGTCCCATAATTTATTTAACCTGTGACATATGACAACATTTAAATTCACCTGTTGCTGAACATTTTGCCATTCAGTGCAATGCCCTAGTGAATATTCTCTGTATCTTTATATACTCATGCTCTGTTTCTTTAGGTCTCATTATTAGTAGTAAAATATCTGTATCAAAGAAAATGTGCATGTTTGGTTTTAGTAGATACTGCAAAAAAATTAAAAGATACTGCAAATTATTCTTCTAAAAAAGCTGTACCAACAAACCCGCCCATCAACAGAGAGTGCCCATTTCTTACACATGCCCTAAGTGTGGATACTATCAGGCTTTTGACTTTCTTGCAATCTCAAAAGACATTAACACACACACCAGAATGAGACCACAATGATTTTCACTTTCTTAATGAGGCCATAATGATTTTCCTATTTAAACTGTAAATTCTACCCACCTCCCCCAGAACTCCTACATCCCTTTAAACTATTTTATTTCCTATAACACTTAAACTACTTTCTAATAGCATTCTGTTACCTGTTTCTTTCCCCATACTCTAGACTGTAAGCAAAGGGTTTTTGTCTCTTTTGTTCACTAATGACCGGTGCCGGGCACATGGTAGACATTCACATATTTATTAAATTGAATGATGTGGCATTTGTATAATACACATGAATTTCATCCGTAGCTGGTATGTTTCTTCTTTGGCCCATCTGTCCCTGTTGTTACACACATCTTACCTTACCAATAAGAAAGTACCTTTAGGAGTAGCCACAACTCCTTAGGGCACATTACAGCAGGCAAAGCGCCCATGTTTGGCTTTTAGCAGGTCACCTGGAGAAAAATATAAATGTTCTTCATACTCTGGGCTTCCTGAGCAGTTGATTATCAAGACAGTGTAGCCTTGCCAGTGCTGGCCATCCAACTACCACTTTGCTTATTTTAGCCCTTCCCTTCCTGTTTCTCTCTTGCCGATGCCTAGAGGGGCCTAGGAATAAGAACTAACCCTAGTAGATACTACCCCCCAGGCAACTGACGGCACTGATCTTCCCCACACTAGGCCCAACCCACTCCCTTTGGCCCCACACCCTTTCCGGTAACAATGGCAGCTTAGTCAGAGAACTAAGGTTTGGTAGAGCACCAAGTTTCATTGTTTTCCTCAGTCCAGATTTTGGATGTAAAAGAAGTATAGAGAAGAGAAAGCATAAGATAGTGATTAAATTCTAGAAGCTGGAGTTGCTACTCTATAAAACAGCTAAGATTTAAGTATTTGTTCATCCACCATTTTAGCATTTTGGTGATAAAAAATTTGATGATACAAAAACTCCCCGATTGCCAGGACCCGAGCTGGGGAGCCTGACTAGGGCTTAGAGCTCTTACTCCTGTGGGAGGGCCTCTGCAACTTAACAAATCTTCATCTTGTGGGTCACCCACTTGGGGGGTTTGGGGCCCAATAATATCGTGAGCACTCCCCTCCTACCATCCTGCAGTTGTTCCTTCTTTTATGTTTCCAGCTGCAGAAGATCTTTTTTGCTAGGTTCCAGTCTTTTTTCTATGGCCGTTTAGCATTCAGTTGTGGTTCCGTTGTAGTCGCGAGGAGAGGCAAGCTCATGGTTCTACAACTCCGCCATCTTGACCAGAACTCCCTTGATGATACAAAAGCTCTTACCTGCTATGCATTTCCTTTACATTTATCAACATTTATGTTTCTCCTCCTCTTCAGTAGCATATCATTTCAGATTTGCACCAAATAAGGGCCTAATGAATATTTTCATTGTGATATCTTTAATGAAGAAGCTAAGTGTTGTTTATTATAGTTATTTTCAGGCTAATCAGGGGTCTGCAGTGTTATTAGCCTTCAACATAACCTGGGGGGAGAGAAAGGAAATGATTACTAGTTACCCCTAGCAGGCCTAAGTAACGAAAAGGAAAGAACATGGCAGAAGAAGCTGTGCATTCAAAGTAAACTGTATATTGCATTTTTCTCAGATCCTAGTTAGTGATGAGTTGCTTTATTCCTGGTCCATTCCATACTTCATCTTCATTCCCAGACAGAGTAGTATAGGGGTAAATTTTGATGACAGTTCTGGAAAGCGGATAGAGCTTCCTCAGGAAAATTAGATGTTCCAGAATAAGGAATTTGAACAAGAGAAGGGGGAGATGCTTGGTGGATGGAGAGTAGGAAGCTTTTATTAGTAATGTCAGTTAGTAATGTAGTAATGAGAATCACTAAGACCAGAAGCAGCTTCACTTGACTTTAATTTGCAGAGGGTGGTAAAGGCAGGCACTAAGCCAGCATCACCACGTTGTAAATAATAAATCTTTCTTCTGTGGTGGTGATGTTGTGAAACACACAGGGTAAGTTGCATCAGTATGGTGAAATATCACAAAATGGGCGCGACTGTCTGGAGGAGCATCTGTGTTTGGAAAGGGATCAAGCTATAAATTACAGTCCAAGACACCTTGAATATACGTAACCTGGCATAAACTGAGATATAACACTGGGAACAGATGTCATCAGCCATGGATGACATATATGCTAGGATATTCATAACAAAATACTCATGTAAGGGTATCTGCTGGCACTTCAGCATATAGTATCTTTGTGTTAGAGGAAAATAATAAACTGAAAAGCACACCTCACTTCTGGTATTCAAGAGCCTATTTCAGCCGTTTGTGTTGCTTCCTTACACATTGCAGCTGTGTAACCAGTAACTGATCTGTAGGATGCTTTTTGTCATTGTAACAAAGAAATTGGCTGTTAGTTCCTCCTTTCCCTAACAACCTGCCGTACTCCACTTCCCAAATTGTCATGTCTTTTATGTCACCCACCATTCAGGGGAGATGCTATCAGTGAACCAAGATGGCTGCACATAAATGCCTTTGTTTTCCCTCAGCTGGATAAATACCTATTAGATAATTACCTTTGTCTGCAAAACTTAAGCCCTACCAGTTTTCACTAGGTGGGGTAAAATTTAGAACACGAATCCTTCCAAATCCCACCACCATTGATGAATGAAAATTGACAAGATCTGGATTCTTATATGAACTATCTCAACCTTGTTTAAATGAAAAGACACAGATAACTAATGGGAAAATTAAGCAAGGATAGTATAGTTCATTTTCTATAGAAATTGTGATTTTACTTCTTCAGCCACAGTGGAAATAAGCAATATGCTTTGGGAATTCATTCTTGAATAATGATAATAATTGATTTCTCATTGAAGGAAGAAACTGCATCAGATATGGCAGAAGTGAAGCCAATGTTCCGGGAAGTTCTTCCAAAACAAGGTATCTAAGTCACAAATACTTAGATCATAGAATATTTTAGGGACCCAAACATCTATGCTATTAGCTAAACATCTGTAACTATTTTACGTTCTATATGCCGCTACATTTACTGTAGGCTTTTAATATGCTTTTGTCGTGAGTAGATTGCAAAGAAATAATCACTTTTTTCCCAAGTGAAAGGATGTAAAATGAAGGTTTGATTGTTTGTTAAATGTAGAAGTCCTGTTATACTCAAGATTGCAGAATTACATTAAGAAATTTTCAGTGAAAAAGATAAGACCATAATTTACCATAATGTTAATAAATAAGGTCTGAAAGTGGGGGAAAAGAAACCTAAATCAAACATTGTAAGAAAAGCTGAAGGCTTAAGTTAAACTTCCAGTAATTTGAATTCTTTCTGTTGGGTTAATACCATACTTTACAAGTGCTTTTATGTACATTGTATTTCTCCCAAATATTTTTTTTCAAATTAAACATCTGACACAAAAAGTTGTGTATCTCATGGTAGCTTAGCATCTTAGGTTGGAAGTTCAAAATCTGTCTTCCTCATGAACTCCCTAGTATTAAATGTTGCTTATATTTTTTATATTGAATAAATGTTGCAGGGATAACTATGAGAGTAAGAGATTTTCAGTGACAGAGGATTAAGTTTGGACCTTCATCCTAGCTGCCAGTTGAAACCACCAAACAGCTGTGTTATCTCACTCCAATTAATTCTTATTTCTTTTTAAATGTAGGGCAGTTGTCTGTGGAAGATATAACCACAATGGTGCTGTGTAAACCCAAACTTTTACCCTTAAAGTCTCTGACTCTGGAAAAACTGGAGAAAATGCAGCAAGCAGCACAGGATGCAATTCGCCAACAAGAAACGGCAGAAAAGGAACAACAACAAGTAACTCAGTGAATGATAACTTAGGACTTCTGCAGAACACCCTACCATACTATTAACAATAACTAGAAAATAATCTGCATCAGTATGCTGAAAGCAGTATGTGTTAATACAGCAGATAGTATTCATATAAATAATATAAAAATACTCAAGACTAATAAAACTTGTGCTGTGAATTTAAACACTCTGATTTGTATTGGACATAAGCAATTAAAAAATTGATCAAGTCCTACTGTATAGCACAGAGAACTATATTAACTGTATTCAATAGCTTGTAATAACCTATAATGAAAAAGAATACATTTTTAAACGTATAACTGAATCACTATGCTGTACACCAGAAACTAACACGACATTGTAAATCAACTACAGTTTTTTAAAAATAGTCATCCTAATATAAATAAATAAATATTTTTAAAACTGTGAACCCAGATTTTTGGTTTTTTTTTTTTAACCCAAGTTTAGAACTACAAATTATTGTTCACCATTCCTACTATGATCAGTTTTGTAGATAACATTTTACACACGTGACTCAATGTAGTTTTTATAGTCAGAGAATCCTTTATATGTTTATTAAAAACTGATTTTGAAGTTACATCCTAATGTTACATAAAGTGTGTATAGTAGGCTTTTACACTACCTCATTTTTTTTCTTTTCATTTTTCTCTTTTTTAAATTGAAGTATAGTTGATTTATAATGTGGTAGTTTCAGGTGTATAGCAAAGTGATTCAATTATATACATATATATAAATACTCATTTTCAGATTCTTTCTCATTATAGGTTATTACAAGCTATTGAATATAGTTCCCTCTGCTACACAGTAGGTCCTTGTTTCATCTGTTTTATATGTAGTAGTGTGTATCTGTTCATCCCAAACTCCTAATTTATCCCTTTCCCAGTGTTCCCCTTTGGTAACCATAAATTTGTTTTCTATGTCTATGAATCTGTTTCTGTTGTGTAAGTAAGTTCCTTTGTATCACTTTTTTAGATTCCACATATAAGTGATATATGATATTTGTCTTTTCCCTGACTTCACTTAGTGTGATAATTTTTAGGTCCATCCATGTTGCTGCAAATGGCATTATTTCATTGTTTTTCATGGCTGAGTAATAGTCCATTGTGTATATATACACCACAATTTCTTTATCTGTTCATCTGTCAATAGACATTTAAGTTGCTTCCATGTCTTGGCTATTGTAAATAGTGCTGCTGTGAACATTGGAGTGCACGTATCTTTTTGAATTAGAGTTTTATCTTTTCTGGATATATACCCAGGAGTGACATTGCTGGATCATCTGGTAAGACTATTTTTAGTTTTTTAAGGAACCTCTATACTGTTTTCCCTAATGGCTGAACCAATTTGCATTCCCTCCAACAGTGTAGGAGGGTTCCCTTTCTTCCACACCCTCTCCAGCATTTATTATTTATAGATTTTTGACAATCGCCATTCTGACCAATATGAGGTAATACTTCATTGTAGTTTTGATTTGCCATTTCCCTTATAATTAGCAATGTTGACTTTCTGTATGTCTTTGGAGAAATGTCTGTTGAGGTCTTCTTCCTATTTTTTGATTGGGTTGTTTGATTTTCTGATACTGAGCTGTATTAGCTGTTTATATTTTGAAAATTAATCCCTAATTAGTTGCATCATTTGGCAGTATTTTCTCCCATTTCACTTTGTTTATGGCTTTCTTTGTCATTCAAAAGCTTTTCACTTTAATTAGGTCCTATTGTTTACTTTTGCTTTTATTTCCTTTATGGTAGGCAATGGATCCCAAAAAATATTGCTGCAATTTATGTCCAAGAGTATTCTGTGTATGTTTTCCTCTAGGAGTTTTATAGTATCCAATCTTACATTTAGGTCTTCAATCCATTTTGCGTTTATTTTTGTATATGGTGTTAGAGAATGTTCTAATTTTGTTCCTTTACATGTAGCTGTCCAGCATCACTGATTGAAAACTGAAACTGAAAACTGAAAAAACTATCTTTTTTCAGTTGTATATTCTTGCATCCTTTGTTATAGATTAATTGGCCATAAATGCATGGGTTTATTTCTGGTCTTTCTATCCTGTTCGATTGATCTGTGTGCCTTTTTGTGCCAGTATGATACAGATTTGATTTTGTAGTTTTGTAGTATAGCCTAAAGTCAGGGAGTGTGATTCCTCCCGCTCCATTCTTCTTTCTCAAGACTGTTTTTGCTATTGGGGGCTATTTGCTATTTATGTTTCCATACAAATTTTAACATTTTTTGTTCTAGTTCTGTGGAAAATGCTGTTGGTAATGTGATAGGGGTTGCACTGAATTTGTATATTGCCTTGGGTAGTATCATCATTTTAACAATATCGATAATTCGAATCCAAAAATATGTCATATCTTTCCATCTGTTCATGTCATCTTCAATTTCTTTCATCGGGGTCTTACAGTTTCCAGAATACAGGTTTTTTGCCTCCTTAGGTAGGTTTATTCCTAGGTATTTTATCCTTTTTGATGCATTTGTAAATGGGATTGTTTCCTTAATTTCTCTTTCTGATATTTCATAGTCAATGTACAGAAATGCGACAGATTTATTTATGTTAATTTTGTACACTGCAACTTTACCAGATTCATTGATGAGCTCTAGTAGTTTTCTGGTGTCATCTCTAGGATCTTCTATGTATAGCATCATGTTATCTGCAAACAATGATAGTTTTACTTCTTATTTTCCAGTTTGGATTCCTTTTATTTCTGTTTTGTCTCTGATTGTTGTGGCTAGGACTTGCAAAACTATGTTGAATAAATGTGGTGAGAGTGGGCATCCTTGTCTTGTTCCTAATCTTAGAGGAAATGCTTTCACTTTTTCACCATTGAGTATGATGTTAGCTGTGGGTTTGTTGTATATGGCCTTTGTTATGTTGAGGTATGTTCCCTCTTTTCCCACTTTCTGGAGAGTTTGTATCATAAATGGATGTTGAATTTTATCAAAAGCTTTTTCTGCATCTATTGAGATGATCATATATGGTTTTTATTCTTCTGTTTGTTAATGTGGTGTATCATATTGATTAATTTGCAAATATTGAAAAACCCTTGCACCTTTGGGATAAATCCCACTTGATCATGGTGTGTGATCCTTTTAATGTATTGTTAGATTTGATTTGCTAGTATTTTGTTGAAGATTTAACACGTTTGTGTTCATCAGTGTTACTGGCTTGTAATTTTCTCTTTTTGTGGTATCTTTGTCTGGTTTAGGTAACAGGGTGATAGTGTCCTCATAGAATGAGTTTTGAAGTGTTCCTTCCTCTGCAATTTTTTGGAATCATTTCAGAAGGGTAGGAGTTAACTCTTCTCTAAATGTTTGGTAGAATTCACCTGTGAAGCCTTCTGGTCCTGGACTTTTGTTTATTGAAAATTTTTAAACTACTGATTCAATTTCATTATAGTAATTGGTCTGTTCATATTTTCTATTTCTTCCTGGTCCAGTCTGAGCAAATTGTAAACCATTTCTAAAAAATGGTTCATTTCCTCTAGGTTGTCCTTTTTGTTAGCATATAGTTGCTCATAGTAGCCTTTTATGATCCCTTGTATTCCTGTAGTGTTGGTTATAACTTCTCTTTTTTTGCTTCTGATTTTATTAATTTGGGCCCTCTCCCTTTTTTTCTTGATGAGTCTGAAGGTTTATCAGTGTTGTTTATCTTCTCAAAGAACCAGCTTTTAGTTTCATTGATCCTTTTTCTTTCTCTCTCTAAGTCTCTATATTCTTTATTTCTGCTCTGATATTTATTGTTTCTTTCCTTCTACTAACTTTGGGTTTTGTTTGTTCTTATTTCTCTGGTTTAAGGCTAGGTTGTCCATTTGAGATTTTTCTTGTTTCCTGAGGTAAGCTTGTATCCCTATAAACTTCCCTCTTAAAACTGCTTTTGCTACATCCCGTAGGTTTTGGATCATCATGTTTTCATTTTCATTTGTCTGTAGGTATTTTTTGATTTCTTCTTTGATTTCTTCAGTGATCCATCTATTGTTTAGTAGCATATTGTTTAGCCTCCACATGTTTGCTGTTTTTGCAGGTTTTTTCCTTGTAATTGATTTCTAATCTCATAGTGTTCTGGTCATTAAAGGTGCTTGATGTGATTTGAGTTTTCTTAAATTTAATGAGGCTTGCTTTTGGGCCAGAATATCATCTATTCTGGAGAAAGTTCCATGTGCATTTGAGAAGAATGTGTGTATTCTGCTGCTTTCAGGTAGAATGCTCTATAAATATCAATTAAGTCCATCAGGTCTAATGTGTCATTTGAGACCTGTGTTTCCTTATTGATTTCCTGTCTGGATGATCTGTCCATTGATGTGAGTGGGGTGTTTTGGTCCTCCACTATTATTGTGTTGCTGTCAATTTCCCTTTTTATGTATGTTAACAGTTGCCTTATATATTGAGGTGCTCCTATGTTGGGTGCATATATATTTACAATTGTTACATCTTCTTGGATTGATCCCTTGAGCATTATGTAGTGTCCTTCTTTGTCTCTTGTAACAGTCTTTATTTTAAAGTCTGTTTTGTCTGATGTAAGTATTGCTACTCCAGCTTTCTTTTGGTTTCCATTTGCATGGAACATCTTTTTCCATCCCCTCACCTTCAGCATGTATGTATCTCTAACTCTGAAGTGGGTCTCTTATAGACAGCATGTATACAGGTCTTATTTTTGTATCTATTCAGCCAGTCTGTGTCTTTCGGTTGGAGCATTTAATCCATTGTTTAAAGTAATTATCGGTATATATGTTCTTATTACTATTTTGTTAATTGTTTTGGATTTTTTTTTGTAGGTCTTTTTTTCTCTTTGTTCTTGTCTCTTGTGGTTTGGTGACTATAGAACGCTACATTTGGATTCTTTTCTTTTTTGTATGTGTTATCTGTTATAGATTTTTGGTTTGTGGTTACCATGAGGTTTGGGTATAGAAGTCTTTCTATATACATGATTATTTTGTGACTGATCTCTTAATTTCAAATGCATTTTAGAAACCCTGTGTTTGTACCCTTCTCCCCTCACGATTACTGTTTCTAATCTCATATTTTACATCTAATTGTTTTGTGTATCTTTTAACTGCTTCTTGTAAATACGAATGATTTTACTACTTTTGTCTTTCAACTTCTCTATTTGTGTGTGGGTGATTTCCTACCTTTTCTGTATATTTGCCATTCCTGGTAAGCTTTCCCATTTTGTAATTTTCTTGTTTCTAGTTGTGGCCTTTTCTTTTCTACCTAGAGAAATTCCTCTCACATTTGTTGTAGAGTTAGTTTGGTGGTGCTGAATTCTTTTAGCTTTTGCTTATCTGTGAAGCTTTTGATTTCTCCAGCAAATCTGAACGTGAGCCTTGCGGGTATTCTTAGTTGTAGATTTTTCCCTTTCATCACTTTATATCATGCCACTCCCTCTGGCCTTCAAAATTTCTGCTGGAAAATCAGCTGGTAGCCTTAAGGGGGTTCCTTTGTATGTTATTTGTTGTTTTCTCTGTTGCTTTTAGTATTCATTCTTGACCTTTAATTTTGATTACAATGTGTCTTGGTGCATTCCTCTTTGGGTTAGTCCTGAATGGGACTCTGCACTTCCTGAACTTGAGTGACTATTCTCTTTCCCAGGTTAAGGAATTTTCAGCTATTACGTCTTCAAATATTTTTCTTGGGCCCTTTCTGTCTTTTCCTTCTGGGACCTCTATAATTCAAATGTTAGTGCACTTGATGTTGTCCTGGAGGGCCACTGCCCTCATTTCTTTTCATTCTTTTTCCTTTTTTTGGTTCACAACAGTAATTTTGTTTTCAAATTGCCCTCATTTCTTTTCATTCTTTTCATTTCATTCCCCATTTAGTCTGCTGTTGATTGCTTCTAGTGTATTTTTCATTTCAGTTATTGTATTCATCTCTGTTCTTCATATTTTTTCACTCTTTGTTAAAAAACATCTTAACTTTTTGCTCTGTGCATTCATTCTCCTCCTTAGTTCTTTGATCATATTTACAAATCATTATTCTGAACTCTTTCTCAAGTAGATTACCTGTCTCTGCCTCCCTTAATTCTTGTGTGTTTATCTTGTCCCTTCATCTGGAACATATTCTTCTGCCATCTCATTTTTGTCTTAGTTGCTATTTGTATTTTTTATGTATGTGATAGGTGAGTCACTTTTCTCAACCTTGGGGAAGTGGCTCTCTGTAGGAGACATCGTGTGCATCCCAGCAGTGTGCTCCCCTCGTCACCCAAGCTATATGCTCTAGGGGTCCCCCTTAGAGAGCTGTGTGGGTCCTGTTGTGGTAGGTGGTCTGATAGACTTGGCCCCGAGTCTGCTTGTTTGCCAGGTCCTGCCTTATGCAGGTGCTGCTGGCTGCTCTTTAGTGGGGCCTGGTCACAACATGGCTGGTTGTGGAACCCTAGGGGGCCCTGGGCTAATCTGGTTCACTGGTGGGCAGAGTCAGGGTCCCAAAGACTCTGGGGCTGTTGCCCACCCACTGGGAGGCAAAGCCAGATCCTGGAGGAGATAGTGTTGGACTACTGCCAGCACGCAGAGCTGGTTCCTGGGTCTGGCTGTAGGGCCCAGGGATCCCAGAGCTTGTTTCAGATCATTGGTGGCAGGGGCAGTTCCTTACAGTTGGGTATGGGGTCTGTGGTACATGAAGGTTGCAGTGGCCTTCCCACTGCCCAGCAGGTCCCAGGATAGTGTCTGGCCCACGTTGCAGGATTGTAGTTTTCTTGCTCATGGTGTCTGCCCCCAGTGGGTGAGGATGGTCTAGAGACTTATGCAGGCTTCCTGCCAGGGATGCAGGTGCTTGCTCACTGGTGGGTAGAGCTGGGTCTTCGTGCTCTGCTGGGCAGGGCCATGCCTGGGGGTGGCTGGGGGCTCAGGAAATCTTTAGGCAGCCTGTCTGCTGATGGTGGGGCTGTGTCCCTGCCCCGTTTGGCCTGAGTCTGTATGTCAGCCTCCAAGAGTGTCCACACTGTTGAATGGTCCCTAATGTCTGCCACCAGTGTTTATGTCCCCAGGGTGAGCTGCAACCACTCTCCTACCGTCCCTCCCCCTCTCCAGAAGACTCCCAAGACCAATAGGTAGGTCTGGGCCAGGCTCCTATCAAATTCTGGTTTTGCCCTGAGTCTCAGAGCATACGTGATTTTGTGAACACCCTTTAAGAGTGAAGTCTTTATTTCCCCCAGTCCTGTCAGGCTCCTACAGTTAAGACCCACTTCTTAAGAAATAGTTTTGTCATTAACTAGTATGATCATTGTACTTCTGATTTAAAAGTTCACAAGAAACAAAGTTTAAATTCACTAGGTTCAAATATGCTCCCTTATATGATTTAAATTTGCTATGTGAAATAAGTTTTTTGAAAGATCTAAAATAAATGTACTCCCAATAAAGAATCAACACTGCTTCATGTTTTATTTTGTCATACATTCTTCTAGAACCGGGTTCACTTTTCCAGTTTTGTAGAAAAATAGATGTTCCAGCCACCATTTACTTAACTACCTAGTCTTTAAGACCAATCAGTATGTTCCCTGTAAAGATGAGAAAGTCTCATGACTAACTCATTTTTCCTAAAATTCTTTAAGACAAAGAAATAACTTTTTTTTTTTTTTTACTCCCAAAGCACAGTATTTCAACAGCAGCAGCCAACATGGGGTTTTAGCAGCTTAACTTCACCCCCTAAATAAAGCTTTGTATAAACCAGTGATTTTACTACAAAAACACTGTCCTTGAAAGAAAGGAGTGGCAGTCAGACATCAATGCAAAACTTGGAATGATTAGGTCATAAACATGGCACTTACAAAAGGTAGCTTATGAGAATATTCCACTTAAGAAGTGGTTACTTTTCTGTCCATCCTTTATACCCTCAAAAAAAGAAAAAGAAAAAGAAAAAATACTTCCTTTAAAAATTCCCCTTAAGTGTAAGTTTACAAAATTTCAGAAATGCCTTGTACCCAAAACAAGTGCTTAAAAAAAAAAAAAAAACCTGTGCTAACAACTCTTACAATTCAGATACATATTTTTGTATAACATCTAAGACTGCAAGAGTTCGCATATTCAGTAGCTCTCTGGTTTAAGACGACCTCCATCTCCTTCACTTACAAAACGTTTTCTACCCCTGGAATGAAAAGAACACAACATGAAAACAGACACAAATTCTTAGAACAGTCAAAGAATTAAAAACTTCATCTTTTTTATTATTAAGGTTTGAAGGGCTCGGGCAGGATTAGCCCTTGTTCTCTGACCCTAACCAACATGCATAGGCATTTGAGGCCACACACAAATGTGCACTTTGCCCAAGTAAGCAAAAGGACAGGATAAAAAGTGAAAGTTCTTTGATATACACAGAAAGTTTAGATATCTCCTCAAATGATCCTTGAAAGTAAAGCCACAATAGAAATAACCAGTTAGACTTTTGAAAAGAGGCTGCAAAACTTTTAAAAATTAAAAAGCCAGTGCCAACGTGTTGACCCCTTCTCATACTAAGTCTAAGTGGACCAGCCACATTTTCCTGAATATAAAAGACTTTACACTTCATACTGTAATATTACGAGACCAAGGTTGGGAATGAAGCAGTAAGTAGCAAGAAGTCTTGGCAAAGTTGACAGCTTTTACTGATATATACCACTTGGCACAGTACATCAGTACATAAATGATGCCATCACCAAGCAGAGATTTACATTTTCAAACATTTTTATCAAAGCCATTAAATGTATATTCCACCATTATCTTTTCCCTCTTTCTTAATGGTTTCTAAACTTTGTAGAGCAAAGGATACTACCAAGAAGGTATTTTTTGAGATTTCTCACAATGCACTTAAATAAAAATACACAAAGGTTAGAAACTGTTTCATCTAAAAATTAAATAAAATAGACATTAAAATATACATTATAGATATTAAATATCTTAAAATATACATTAAAAAGACCCACAGAAGAAGTTTATCTGTTACTAAACCTTTATACAATATAGTGAAGCTTATATTGTAACAATAACAAAAACTCCTACAGTTTGATCCTAGCAGCATATGTATAATACCTCCAAAGAATCACACTAGAAAGGTAAAATCCAATCAGCCCTAACTCTCCATTCTATAAGGGAGTAAAAGGAAACTACATGAAGTACTGGAATGAGCCTATATCTTTAAAGCCAGAAAAAGTCTGGATTCTTCTTTGGCTTCTACTATGTGTAACCTTAGAAAAGGTACATTACAGCTCCGTAAGCCTCAATTTTCTCATTTTATTGGTGATATCTACTCTGAAATAACATTTAAACTACTTAGAGCCTGGTACACGGAACTGCTCCACAAAATTAGTTTTCCTTCCAGTGATCTAGAGCTTCATGAGGTAGTCCTGTGCAGATTTACAACTTACAAGAGAACAGAATCAGCTTTGCCCTTGTTTCTCTATAAACTCAAAATAGATGGCCTTCACTAGTGAACGACTTCAGGAAAGATACTATTATTTTCTAACAGAAATGAAATGATAGAAAATTAGCTTAGCCTTCCCAAGCACCTCACTGAGAGTTTTACATTGAGAAAGTAATAAAGTACCTTGAAGGACAAAGATCTCTGAGTTGTTTGGAAATTATTCCAGCCTGAAAACATTCTTCTACAAATCGCTCAAGCACAGAGTATGAATGTGGAACATCCAGATTAATGTCTGGAATTTCATTGTAAATTCTCTCATAACCCTATAACAATGGAAATATATACAGAATTGTTAGCCCATATAAAATACAAAATGCCATAAAACCCATCATAGTTACCAAACTATATTTAAAGCCAAATGTTCATATAATTAGACTAAAGTCAGATCTGCACCTTGAAAAGTACAGAGTAAGTACATTTGTCACAGAACATTTTCTTTAAAACTGTTCTCTCAAAAGAGCTTCAGGCAGACATTGGATATCAGACACATTTCTTCCCCATCTACTTCTCTATAATACATTTCTATATTTAAAAAAAATAAAAGGCAAGTAAGAACTTCACCAATATTTTAATAACAATGCCTACAATTATAAATGGGAATAAATTAAGTACTTTACAATTTGTTAAAAGCTTATATTTCTCTCTAGATATACAAAAAAATTTTATCTTAGAACTCTTGAAGAATACACAACATATTTTTCAAAATACAGGTTAAAAAACACTGAAATACTACTTTCCAAGAAATGGATTAAAAGGTTCAAACAAACAATACCATTTAAAAATATATAAAGGCATAATATTACTGAACATACCTGAAAGAAAATTCCACTGACAATTCATAATCCATATTCAATCATTATATATTTAAGGTACAGGCCTAAAAACAGTTCAAAAGGTTATACTTACTCTTTTCATTTGGTCTAGAGTAATGGTAGAAGATTTCCAAAGGGATTTTAATAAATCCAAAATCATCTTAAATGCACTTTCTCCAGTTGACTCTAAAACCATTACAATGGCCTAAAAATTGAATGAATGAATGATTGAATTTTTGGTCATTTTCATATAAGAAACTGCTTCTAAAAATCTATCAGATTTCTTTTCTTCAATTTGTTAACTATAAATATAAAAAATTTGAAAAACTTCTCCGTTAATATTAAAATTTCTAAAAAGAAAACAAAAATGTATGTTATTGAAGAAGCATTAAGTCACTGTGATGCAAAAAGGAACACCTATTCTTTTTATGGCTGAGTAGTATTCCATTGTATACATATACCACAACTTCTTTTTTGGAAGGGGTGCAGAGGGAGGTAATACGATTTATTTATTTAGTTAGTTTTAGAGGAGGTACTGGGGATTGAACCCAGGACCTCATGCATATTAAGCATGCACTCTACAACTTAAGCTATTACCCTCCCCCTCAACAACTTCTTTATTCATTTATCTGTTGATAGACATTTAGGTTGCTTTCAGGTCTTGGCTGTTGTAAATAGTGCTGCTATGAACATTGAGGTGCATGTATCTTTTTGAATTAAGGTTCCCTCTGGATATATGCCCAGGAGTAGGATTGCTGGATCATATGATAACTCTGTTTTTAGTTTTTCAAGGAAACTTCATATTGTTTTCCATAGCGGCTGAACCAGTTTATATCCCCACCAATAGTGTAGGAGGGTTCTATTTTCTCCACATCCTCTACAGCATTTATCATTTGTGGACTTCTTAATGATGGCCATTCTGATTGGTATGAGGTATATACACACACACATATATACACAACTGAATCACTATGCTGTACACCAGAAACAAACGCAATATTGTAAATCGACTATATGTCAATAAAAAAAAAAGAGAAATGAAAAAAAAGCAACACCTAATAATCCCCTTTGGAATGTCAAAGTAATCTTACTTCATATACAAGCTCGTGGTGAAAATGAGGTACTTCCAGTTCCTTAAGGCAATGTTCAGCTTCAGATATGTCTCCAGAGAGTAAATACTCTTTCAGCAGCATATCAATCTATTAGATTTAAAAATTGAGATGTCAGAGTTCTTGATTTTTTCTAAAATTGTGCTTTGCCAAAAGGATTTATTTACCCTCATCTCAATATATTACATGAAGAACTAGGTCACAAATAGATGTCTAAGAATAGATTTGACAATGACACAATCCTAACAGAATTTCTCCATAATTAAAAAGTAAATCCTCAATTTTTAAATGGTTAACAATCATGAAGGGAACACAGTGCTTTGGTGTGTTTTAATAATCACTGAGATCTATGAGTAGACTTAAGATGTGCATGCTTTGAGTTGTGACCATAATGCTTCAATGCTCTCTGTAAAACAAGGAATCCTAAATACCACTAGAGGGCACTAACTGAAAGTCTCCAGATAAATTTTTAAAGTGGCACAAATTCATTTCCAACAGGATGATCTTAATATTGCACTGGGAGCCAAAATATGACAGATGATAATAAGGCTTTAACTAGACTTAGGTAAAGATTTCCATATAGTTTTCTTTGTTCTCTACAACTGAGGATTTGAGACCCATTTTCTAAAACACTCATCAGTAATTCAGTTTTCAGTTATAGCTAAGAGGCAAGTCTTGACCCTCCTGTTCAAATCTGCACAATAACATCTATGGCTCCAGAGAAAAGGAGGAAAGGTTTTTAGGCACAAGAACTTCAACTAGGAATGTTCTCCCCTAGACACTGCCTGTTAAAATTGCCTTTGCACCTAGCAGACACTCAATGAATGTTGGCTGACTGAATAAAATAATCTCATTATGTTCTACTTCCAACTATTACAATGGTTTCTCATAAAAAGTAAAAGTTAATCAACAGAATACATCTTGATAAATAATTCCTATTATCATGCTTTAGGAAAATAAATATTTAAAGCATGGCACTTGAATAAAGTATTTATAAGCTAAGACATTTATTATTTAAATCATATCACTTAGCTTTTTAACCTTGTTATTTTACAAAGTATTTAAATGTTTCCCATTGGGTTCCATGTATTTTTTGAGAATGAAAAATTATAAATATATGTATATATTTATAATAGTCCTCTTTGTCTAACTCATCCTTCCATGTAAAATGAGTATGTCAACCTAAATAATGTCAGCCTCAAACACATTTACTGGTAGTTTTATTTCATTTTGATCTTGACCATTTTTTTGCTAAGATAATTCACATACCATAAAATAGTTTGGCAGGTGTATTATCTTAACAACATTAAGTCTTTCGGGCCATAAACATGGGATATCTATTTATTTAGGTCTTCTTTAATTTCTTTCAATTGTTTTGCAGTTTTTTTGGTGCCCAAGGCTTGCACTTCTTTTGTTAAGTTTATTCCTAGGTAATTTCATCTTTTTTATGCTATTGTACTAAAAATTATTACTAATTTCATTTTAGATCATTTATTCATCGCTAGTGTAAAGAAGAACTAGAACTGAATTTTGTATATTGATCTTGTATCCTGTAACCATGACAAATTCATTTATAAGTTAAGAGTGTGGTGTTTCTATTTTTGTGTGTGTGGATTCACTTGGATTTTCTGTAAACAGATCATGTCATCTGGGAACATAGTTTTACTTCTTTTCCAATTTAGATGCCTTCTATTTCATTTTCTTTCTGAGTTGCCTTGATACCTTGACTGTTTTTATACCTTACAAAAAATTTCTAAAAACTTTTTAATTTAAAAAAATAGATTTTATAATCATGACATTAAAAACACCAATTTACATAACTTAACATACATAAAAGCAAAAATGATCAAAGCTCTAATTGTATTTTGAGCTCCTAAACAAACTTGGTATACATATCATTAAAATAGTCATTAAATATCAAATCTATAGTCACATGAAAAGATTATACTCAAAAATCAAAAGCATATGTACTATAAATCTTCTAATTTTCTTAAAAACCTACAAATAAGAAAATTAAATACTTTTTTTGGTCTCTTACTATAGAACATCACTTTACTGCCAGGAAAAAAAAAAAATCCAAAGATTAAATCTGGTATTTATGCAAAAAACAATTATTTTTTCTTTTAAAGCATGCATATAGGTAGCAAACTTCCTTATAGAAATCTACCACTCTCATCTATTCTTGTGTTCATAATTCATAACTTATTATCTAAGACCATCCAGTTTCAAGTCGCTTTTATAAAAATGGACATTTATTGTAACTACAAAACAAGAAATTCTTATTTCAACAGTATTTGAAAAATTTTAAATATTAATTTAAGAAAAAGACTTCAGGTATTCCTTTAAGGTTCATATACAGCCTTCTTAAAATTATTCATGAAAGCCCTTTTAACCTAACATAGTCTTATTTTTAAGTCAGAGAAACTGAAACCATGAAAGTTTAATAATTACATAATTAGTACACAATTTATAGCAAAAGAGCATAAAGCCAAATATGGAAGGATTTTCTAGTTGCAGCTATAAGAATGAACTTAATTTCTGTCCAACAAATACCAGCTAGAGGGCAGAGTTTATTTCCGTAGAAAAATACATACAAATTTTTAAGTTAAAGATAATATTTAACAGTTACCTCTTTAACAAGGTGATTAACAGACTGCTGCCCACCTCCAGAGCCCCACACACTGTCTTTGCGCTTTCCACCTTTAGACATACTCAGGAGCACAGTAGCCTTGTCCAGAGCAGCTCTACCCAAAAAAAAAAGTTAACTTTGATATTTGGACATGCTTGAGGTTGACCAAATTATGGCTAAGACTGGGGAGAGAAGGAAATCCATATACACTAAAAGCTTTCACATATAACATAAAGCAACCTAAAATTCGAGTCTCAAACTATTTTTCAAAACAAAAAGTTGAGAATAAAAAAAGAGTTGCTTCTCATATTAATATTCTCATACTCACTTATTTCCATTTCTCAGTCAACAAAAATCTAACATTATTACATTGAGAACATTTTACCTAAAACTTTTACATAGATCCATGCGTTCCCACTAGGGCAACCATTCCACTGTGACCTGAAGCAGTCCTAGAAAATTAATATCTACACCTATGAAAACCTTAGACATAAATAAGACCTCAGACATAAATAAGTCCAAATCTAAGGTTCCTGAAAGTTGTGAAAAATCATAAAGTATAACTCAAATATCATATTTAGCTTGTAATTATACCAAAGAACAAAAGTGAAAAATATTTCCTAAAATATAAAATAAAATTGAAAATTGGGCTCCTTTGTTAATACTGTCCATCTTATAATTATAGAACACTAAAACCTGAAGGGACCTTAAAGAACATTTAAAGTCCCATCTTTTCATTTTATAAATAAGGAAACTGAAGCCAGGAGAAAAGTGGCTTGAGGTAGCTAACAGTTTAGCTAAAACCCAGAACTTCCACATTATGTACTGTCCTCTTTGTTATATGTCCAGAATCTCTCGATTTTGTTTTAACGGTGGAGAGTACACTCAAATAACAGCGATGTCCACAATGTCTGATTAATTCAAGTGTTATTTCAATAGGATTGTAGAACTTCCCCTATTTCGAAAGTCTAAGTAGGAAAATCAATTTACTTACCTAGCCTGTACACAATCTACAGTTCCTTTGTAACTATCAATATAGGTATTACATAAAATTCCATCTCCAACAGCTCTAGCAATAAACTGGCCCACCAACTATAATAAGGGAAAAAAAAGAGCTATATAAAAAATCTAAAATGAACCTTTACAGGACACAATTTCTAAATTCATAAACAATGAAGACTGGTTGAACTACACAGCCAATACCTAAGACATGCTGGACTATTCAAAAAACACCTATTTAAATAGCACCTACTAGTTGTGCTTGGCATACATTCCCCATCTTAACCTTCAAGTTAAGTGCCATGGGGCAGAGCTGGGGCACATCTGTTTTGCTCACTACTGAATCCCCAACACTTTGCACACTGCCTGAAACAGTGCATGATCAAAAATACTTGTTAAATTAGTGACTTAGAAGTCAAGAGAAACCTCTCTTCTGGGGAATAAAAAAACCAAAACTGGACTACAGTCTCTCAAAAAACTGATTAAAGGAATTTAACTCAGAGGGAAAATTTGTATAGCAATAGTTATCTTAAAGAATGTTCACAGCATTATTTCTTATAGAAATTGGAAACAACCTAGTGTCTAACAATAAATGTAGACAGGTGTAACAATAAATATAAGTAGGTGTAGTTAAATGTATATACCTAAGATGGTATACCATGTGGCCAGAGGGAAGTGTGTTTACCACATTTGTAAGAAATGTGTAGGATTTGTAAGAAAAATCAAGTTTACAAAATAGCATAGATGGTATGATTCCACTTTTTATTAAAACAAGTGAAAAATGTAAGGATATATAAAACCACACATTGATATATACCCACAAAAAGTAGAATGGAAGATTCAACACCAAAATGTTAACAGTTAACTGATTACTTCTGCTGGCCTTTCTTCCTTTTGGCTTTTCTTTATTTTTCAAAACTTCTGTAATGAGTATGAACTTGTGCACAATATTTTTAAGTATGGGTCTTGGTATAAAAAGAAAAAGAAGTCCACATTTGAATCACAGCTCAACACCTAACACGGACTACTGCCTACCACAGGGAAGTATAACAGAAACAGCATTGAGGTTAACCTACCTGTATCTATTCCTAAATTAACGTTTAAATAAAGTGTTCCTACCTTGCTTTAAAACTTTGGTCAGGTAAATAGCAACGATTTCACACATTTTCAATTTCAAACCAGAAAGTCCTATAATAGTGTCAAGTATGTATTAAATCTAATAAAAGTACAAGGCTTTGAGGACAGAATCTAAACAAAAGCATACACAGGTCATGAATTTTCTAATTATTTCCCCACAAAGCTACAGAAGAGAACAACCTTATTTACGATTATTTTTATAACAAACATTAGTCAAGCAAATTCAATCCTCAATTATAACAATTTACTTTTTTTTTTAAATCCTAGCTCAAAAAACAGCCAAGCTACATATAAGAGAAGATTATACAGAGAGGAAAAAAAAAAAGACCTTAAAACTACACAGAGCATGGGAAAAGTAGGATATAAAATTACAGTGTGACAAAAATTACATTTGGGGAAAAAAAAGAGCTGAGGAAAAATACACAAAAATGTTAGAGAACTATTTTTGTGTGGTAGGGAATATGGGCCAGGTTTTCCTCTTTCATCTACTAAAATATCCTAGGAGCATGTATTAAAGTTCTGTAATGCAAGGGTACTAGAGGGAGAGGATAAACAAGAAGAATCATACAAACCTGTGGTGCTCTAGGAGTATCCAATGCCAATTCGGGTAGATCTTTCAACAATTTATCAAATGATTTTTCTACATCATTTGTGCTCATTACTGTCCCACACAGGTCAGAAAGAAGCTTAGATGTCATTTCTCTATGACTAGCTTTTCCCTCCAACGCCAAAGACACTGCCAACACTGGTACTCCACTTTTCATTTCACCAAGGTTTAAATCTCTTAGCATTTCCTATTCCAAAAAAAAAAGGTATGTCACTGACTATAGTTCAGTTTTATTTAATTTTTGAAAAAAATCAAGCTTTTTTCTACATATCCTTACCTTTCCCTGTTTGGAAATAACAAGAGAAGCCATCATATTTTGGGGGATAGAATACATCTTTAAATGTAATGCATATAAATTAGATACTGATCCACTTAAGTCAAGCTTTATCTCTCAGAACATCACTAAACTCAATAATGTGAATTACACCTATATACTTTATTAAACTATATAATATTGCTAAGTTTGGTGTTAAGAGTTAACTAACCCTTATATTCTGTTATTTTTAGAAATATTGTTTTATGAGCATTTCTGGAGAAATTCATTTTACATTATCATAAGCTGTATTCCACTTTTCTTCAAAGCTTTCTCTTCACGCAAGTACTTTATACTTCCACATAAAGTCTAAAATAAGATCTTAAACTCTTGTTTTTAAGTAGGATTCTCATTTTAAAAGCTGGGATAAAGTAAAATTTCCTCTTAAAAATATAATAGAAGTAGCTAATACTTTTGACCACTTATACTAACAGCCACCTTATTTTATATTATCTTATTTAATACTCAAAACAACTCTTTGAGAGAGGTATTATCATCATATTCACCATACCCAAAGCACGGAAAAATTAAGTATTTGCTAAGGGCATCCAGATGGAGTGACCAACTTGGAAAGTGGAATATAGGCAGGATGACCAGAAGCTAAATTCTAACTCAGTTACTTAAGAGTGTCTTCCTTTTTAATTAGCTTCTCAGAATATTTAAATCATCTATACTACTAAAAGGGTCCCAGAACTGTTTTCTCAGCCACCTAACTGGTGTCCTTGTCAGTAGTCTCTTTCCACTTCCATTTCATCTTCTTGGACTGCACTTGAACAACTCATTGACTTTAAACATGATACTCCTTCCTGTAAAACCATCTTCAATCATCTTACCTGGGCAAACTCCTAACCATCCCTAGACAGCTCAGAATCACTCACTACTCTCCATTTTATGCTTCCAAAACACTCTGTTCATAGTACTACTCAGTTAATAAACACACAGTATACCACTGGTCCCATACTAGGTAGGTAAGAGGATTTCAAAGTCCCTGCCCTCAAAGGACTTAGCTAAACTCTTCCTCTATAATAGAATGTTTAACAGTGTAATAATCTATTCATGTATCATTTCCTTCACTTGACTGACTTTCCAAAGGGCAGGAATCACCTATTACAAATACCTCCACATGGTATGCACTGAACAAATATTTGTTTTATATTCAAATCCTATAAAAAAAAATCCAAAGATATTAAACCTCACAGTATCAGACAAACCAAGAAAGCCCAATCTGAATTAAAAGAATCTAAATTAATGAAGTCTTCTACAGAGATAAAATTTTATTACTCTGAATCAGTAATACTAAACTAGACCAACAATTTACCCTTTCAGATTTTATGAACAATTCATAACACAGTTAAGGTTCCCATACAAATTATCCTTCAAAAGCACTTTCGTTGTCTTGATTTCTGTATACATTCTTTTTCAATCTTTACATCTGTGTTCTTTCTTTTTGGGGCAGAGTACAAAAATAAATTTTATCCTAATCCTGAGCATTGAATGAATGTCAAAAAAATGGAACTAAGGCATTTTTAACTAACACCACTGAGGTTTCAGAAGGTACACAAATGCCTTGAAATTGTTAAAATTATATTTTATAAACTACCAATTATAAAAATATATGTTATAATTACAAAAATCATTAAAATATTGTGTTGTGCCATTTTTCAGAGAAGGAAATGGCACACAGCCCTCATCAGATCCCAAATAGGTAAGAAGTGGTCTAAGTTAATAAAATTTTATTCACTTCTTATTAGAAATTCATTTATGCAGAAGAAAGTGCTTAAACTTTTTCAGTGATCCAGATCATTCTGGATATGATGTTTTGCTTTTAATAGTATTTTCTCTCCTATATTAAATAAATTATACTTTTAACTATAAACCTACCGCAACTTCATTAGTATCTCCATGCTCAAAATATTCTTGTATGATTGGTGTTAAAGTCTTCTCAAATGCCATTTCATCCAAAGGCAAAACTACAGTTTCATAAACACAGTTCTCCTGAAAGAGGAAGAAGCGGGAGAAGAGTTATATATTAAAGAACAAAATATTCAGAGAAACTGAAATTGTTTCATAACATTATATTCTAACTGTTCAGTAATCCCCATTCAGGGCAAGAAAAAGACATGCTACATGCTTTGATCACATACTACATATTTTGATCACTTCGATAAAAACAGAATCTATGTCACTGTTCTTTTACAAAATCTGAATACGATAAACCAATATACAGATTAGAACCACTAACCACAGCAAACATATGACTTGCTCCTGATCCCCTATATCTTCTGTTAATTTTTTTATCTCTCCCACAAAACAATCCTTCAGTGAGCAAAAAGCTTTAAGATGGCTTCCTATCATACCTAGTATTTTCATTAAAACTTCACTTAAAAAATAGCAGGAACCAAAGCCTTCATGATTAGTATTACCATAATAAAAGTCCTTATAACAAGAAGCAATGCTGTAGTGGCCAAAAATCTCTAAGGAAAAGTACTATTCAACTGAAATTCAAAAAGAATAAGATGCCCAATATCCCCCTTCTCTGCAAAAAAAGCCCTGAAATATTTATATGCAAATTGTGACTGGCTTCAGCCTAACAATATACACTTTTAAGTCTTTTAAAACTATATTAAAATTAGAATATTTAGCAAAGACTCTGTAGTATTTGACTCCTACTGGTTTTAAAATATATTTTCTCATGTTCTCGTAGAAGTATTTCCATGTCCAACTATTAAATTAGATGAATACATACCTATAAACAATACACAATAAAAACAATCTAACATATACCCTGATAATTTCCTGTCTAAAATTTTCATCACCATGTCTTATCTTATGCAAAGACAGTACTTAAAAAACATAACATAGCACCTGGAATTTGCTTCAAAATAATACTGAGGACAGCGGGGGTGGGGCAGACACAAGAGAAAGAGTAAACAGAGGTACATGATAAAACAGAATTGGCCATGACATTTTAATTGAAGTTGGTAAAGTGAGAGATAAGCACAAATAGGTTCATTACACTATTCTGCTTTTGTGTAAGTTAAACTTTTTCCATTACAAAGATAAATACATATAAATTCACCACAAAATCTATTAAAAATTTACATTTTCAACACTGTCCCTAGAAAAAAGGTCTACGTGTTCCAAAAATAAAATTCACCATATAGTTACCATCCTAAACTATAATATTTTAAAAGAATTTAGTTTCCATAACCCTTATGATGTTGAAAAGAATATATCCTTCTCAATTATCAGTATGATAGGAAGTATATTAACTCAACAGAATGTATCGAAAAAATGTCATTTTAGTAATCCTAAGCAAATTTGTAAAAACCCACTTTTGACTCACTTCAGAAACCAAGTGAAAATTATGCATCCATTACTATCAGTTAACTTGGTTTCCTAATCCAAAATTAAACAGTCTGAAAGTACTGAGT
The DNA here is from genome assembly GCF_048564905.1 of Vicugna pacos. NCBI lineage: Eukaryota > Metazoa > Chordata > Mammalia > Artiodactyla > Camelidae > Vicugna > Vicugna pacos. Next base: position 84,705,857 of record NC_132997.1, on the reverse strand, counting down.
GTATATATATGACTTAAAAGTGTGCAACATGTGTACACACATATATACACACTCATGTTACATACATATTATATATAATCACACATAAATAAAATATGTACTATATGTAACCACACATATATGATTTGACAGCTATAGACACAGAATACATGATTTGGCAAATATATGAGTAAACTATAAACATGAGGTCAAAAAAGTCTATAAGCATTTTAAATGTATATATAAATAAAAAAAAAAACATTTATACCTGGTCATCATCATAGTTAGGATCTTTCACATCCACCTCCTCCACATCATACACCTGCCCAGGTGTACCCCAGACACCTTTGCCTCCAGCACCGCCTGAAAAAGTTTAGAATTGAGAAAGGAAAGAATATAAAGTAATCCATATTTCATAAATTTTAACTGAAATCTGAAATAATTCTAGATGTTCAAGTGTTAATAGCAGCTAAAAACTGTATTTTAATTTCTACACCAGTTTTTTTTTTGCCAGCTTAGTTATACTTTAAACCTCTTTTTATTCAGATCACTGCTTTCTCAGTAATGATTAGATTTTACATATTTTATAACCTATTTCCAAAGCATGAAGTTGAAATAGCTTACAAAGTTAAAACTAAAAAGGCAGATGCTTTAAAATAAAAGCAAAAGCAAACCAAAAAAATCATAAAAATAGCTGTATAAGGCACATGATACTACAGTTAAGCTCTAAATTTTATTTGATATTTCTTGGCAACAAAACAAAATATGTTGAGCCAGTACAACATGGCATAGAAAATTCAACAAAGGAGAGATTATTCAACAAAGACAACAGTGATCATCATCAAATGTTTTAAAGTCAAATATTTTTTAGATCTGAAAGGACACATTAAACTATATTTTACAAATAGCAATATGTTACAAATAATTAATTGCTATTTAAAGCATTAACAGAACCAATCATCATTTCTACTTCTACATAGAAATTGACCAGAAGTTTAACAATTTCAACTTTCAAGTTGCTTTACTAAATAAACTTATTGAAATGTTTTTATAAGGCTCAATATCTTACATTACTTTTAAAGAACTTTACAGTATCACCAATTTTTTTTTTGGAGGTTTTTATTTTACACCTAGAGTATAATCCTTGGCATCAGAGCAAGAAAGAATCTGGTAACTAGGTTTCATTTTGACCCAGCCAATGGTTGCAGAGCCATTCAACAAGAAAAATAATTTTTGACAGGGCACAAAAACATTTTACAAGAATCCTACACCATAATTTGAGACTCCCACCATTTAGAAGCTGATGAAATCTCTAAACTGTATCAAAATCCTACTACAGACAGAAGCCGACAGACCCCTGTACATGTAAGTATCTACATTGCTAGTCACTACTTCAGGCACTGAAGATACAGCACTGAAACAAGATCATTCCAATTCAGTATCTAAAATAAACAGAGAGACAGAGAAAACTCAGAACCATATCTATGAAATCATTAAAATTCTGTTCCAGCTATTACTAATCAGGTTTATATTTACCATGTGTTCTTAATAATGGATATACTTAATCACATCTATTAAAACATAGGCATGATGAATTTCTGATTCTACCTCTTTCATGCAGAATTAGAGATTCATAACTGTGAAAAACACTGTTGCGTATTTTGGTTGCAATGAGATAAAGCTCTGCTCAAGTAAACTAAATCTAACCAAACAAGGAAAAAGGTCAACCTAAAAAAAAAAGTGGCATGGTCCTCAGATGATTACTACGTAAAAATATATACAAACCACAAAACCTTACATTATCAGTTTAAGTTTCACTCCTAGAATAAGGAACCTGCAGTACAAGAACCAGACAGTATTTTTTCCGTTTGTTTCTTTGGATGTGGTATATACCAACCTTTCTTTGGTAGTCCCCTTCCTTTCCCAGATCTGGATCGCCTATCTAGCAACCTTCCCTTTGGACTGTTCGGTACAGTGACTCCAGTCCTAAGGCCTTCACTTCCATTATCACTGACCGAATCGCCTCTGCCGGAGTCCCGGGATGAATTTTTTCGTAGTCGCCTTTTTGCCTTGGCATTAATTCTAGCTTCATTAATGGAGGATGTTGAAATCCAATTTCCATTTATCTCATTTTTTATTTCCTCAGTCCCAGCATTTTCTTCATCTCCAGAAAAGAGAGAGTCACTTAAATTATCAGGATCTTAAGAAGAAAATGAAGAAAATAAAATCTAAGTAATATAATCAGGGAGGGGCATCAAGAACAGAATTAGAACTAGGACTTGCTATAGTTAGAAAACAAGAAGTATAAAACTTAGAGCTATGCTGTTTAACAGAAATATAATGCAGGCCAAGTATGTAATTTTCAGTTTCCTAGTATCCACATTAAAAACTAAAGCAAAGAACTCAAATGAAATCTAAGTAAATGAAAAAAATAATAAAAATAAAAAATAAAAATAAGTAAAATTTATTTTAATATATTTTATTTAATCTAGTAGATCCATTGTATCATTTCAACATGTAATCAATTTAAAAAGTTATTGAGGATTTCATCTTCTCCCTCTCATACTAAGTCTCTTGAAATCTGGTATGTATTTTGCACCTACAGTACATCTCAGTTCAGATAAGTCACAATTCAAGTGCTCAACAGCCTTATGTGGCTACTGGACAGCATACTGGAAAGTGCAGAAAAGAAACAATTACCTATCTGTGAAATATATTCTTAAATTGTGTTATTATCATCCCCACCACATTAAAGCAGGGACATGATACCCATTTATAACCCTAAAATACAAGCACTCATATAGCTATTGATTACAGCAGCATCAAAATAATCATTAATTACTGTAGAATTTTTTTTCAACTATAATTTTCTAGCACACTTTAAATCACATTTGTAAATACAAAATAACACTTTCAACTTCAAAGTGTCTGTTCAGATCAAAGAAAACTATATAACTGGACACAATCATGAATTAGAGTGATTGAAAAAATGAAGCTGTAGTGTTAAAAATAAAATATATTTAAATTATAGAAAAGAGATCTTTTCAATGTTTATTATAAAGCAAAGAATTATCTAAAATACACCAATATGAAAAGCTCTGACAATTCAGAATAATTCAAAATTCTAATTAACTCTCTACAAAGATTATTCTGAAAGCTATATACACATTTCAAGTTGTCTGAAGTTATTAAGCTTTTGAATATCTATTCTGCAAAACCATTTTACAATAATAATGTGCTACCGAAGCATCATGAAAAAAATCAGGGAAAATACCCATAGTTAATTTATAATATATAAATTATTAGTTAGGAAAGAGATCAATGATACCAATATAGTTTATATTGTAGAAACCACTAGTGAGCTCATGTGAGAATAGTAATGAGCAGGCTCGCTATTCTTCTCCCTTCTGCACCATATAGTTTATTACAAATAGTGGAGAATAAATGTATGAAATGTGAAAGGATGGGCAGAAAAATACAACAGTGATCAATTTCCATAAAAATAAGAATCACAAACTTGACTATAAAAACAATATGACCTCTTTCCTTATAACATGAATAAGATGGCTTTGAAAGTAAAGACAATTTTAATATCATATTTTCACAAAATCTGGTATGGCCTGAAACTTGCTCACAATACAGTCAAGGTTCAAGATATTATCAGTTACCTGAAGGGTTTACGCTCAGCATCTGCTCGTTTTCTACATCCATTGTTCTTTAATTCCACTTGCACTGATTAAATTACCAAACAGAAGTCTTCCTTTGGGATGTGTTTCTTTAAAAAGAAAAAAAAAGCTTCAACATCTTCCAAACTGATATAATTAAGGTAAATTCAATTTACTTAATCAGACTGTGAAAAAAAAAATCACCACATAATTCCTTTTTTTTTTTTTTTAAGAGTTTACTTTCAAGTAGCTTCCCTTAGTTAACATTTGGTTTCAGTCTTCTTGACAAGTTTATCTGTGTCAAAATTACATCAATTTCTGGACGTGCCAAAGTACCCCTTTAACTTGAAATTAAAAGATATATTTCCTATACACGTTTACTTCAAGTTAAAGATGCATACACACATTCTAAATTTTTTAGGAGTACCAGGCCTCATAATTAATCTGATATACATAGTTCATTGGTAACGAACTATCCAATATCTATGAGAACTAGTACTATAAAATGCAAATGACACAGTTTTGGTTAATCAAGGATATCATGATTGTCTTATTTTTCACACTAAAACATATCTGAAGGCAGATAAATCTGCCATTTCATCACCTAGGTATCTATAATTATTATTATAAGACTTCAAGATTGGGAGACATTTTTTTAAATTGGCATTTTCTATAATAACATTTTTATAATCTGAAAGCCAACTTTTTAAATTCTTACCTATTTAAGAAAGAAGCAAGCAGAATGATATTAGCATCTCAATATTTTAGACCTTGGTTTCAAAATGGCTTAAAAATTAATGCTGGAAGGTCGTGATGGATGAAATCAGTTACCTTTTATTTAAGCAATTAACTTAGTGATAAAAATCCACTGTCATTTGGAAAAAAAAAAAAGACTATCAAAATATATTTTCACTAAAAACTATCACCAGAAGGTGTAACCAAATATGATTCAGAATCTCTCTGGAAATATGTTTTAAATAGTGGTTCAGAGTACTTAAGTATTTATCTGTTTAAGTCACATAGATTATATATGTCTTTCCAGGCATTCATAATCATTTCACCAGCAGTGTGCTCTTTTTTAAGATATAAAGTGCACAAAGTAATGAAAATGACTACCGAACTAATTACAAAAAGCATTTACTTCTCATATAATATAATCCACTTTCAGATATCATTTTAGAACAATGACATATGACGCCTCCTGGAACTTAAAGGGGGAACTGACTTTTAAATTCCTCAGTATATACTATTTTAACATCTTATAAGCTTTACAGCCCTTTTCTCCAGAAAAGGGTATTATTTTGTAAAACACAAGACATACCTTATGGTAAAATTATAAACTTCTTAATATGGCATAATCCTTAGGCTACTAAGATGCTATCATGGATTGCTTCAGAAGAAAACGGTGAGACCACTCTAATGCTATTCAGAATAAACAGCCATATGTGATTCTATTTAAATACCTTTCAATATCATAACTCCTACCAACTTTAGATTTAGGGGAAAACAATGAACCTTAGAAATATGTATATGGAGATACACATAGATATATGAACAAAAATAGTTTATAAATCTAAACATTTAGGGTCCTCCACAGCTGAAAATGCCGTTTCTGTTTCAGTATATGAATCACACATTATAGGAAAGCAAAAATGTCATAGGTCATGTGTATAAGTTTTTTAAACTAGAGCTACAGTTCAAAAGTCTTTTTCATACCTGACACAAGTAGAATCTTCAAGAGAATACTTTCTGCAGAGCCTAGCTAATAAAGGAAATGATTATGTTTATAAAGCCCTTTATAAATCAAAAGAATTTTACATGCATTATTTCATGTACCTCTAACAACCCTAAAGTAGGAACTCCACTTTGCACACAACTAAACAGATTCAAGAAAGTAAGTGATCTGTCCAAAGAGATAGCTGCTAGTTGGTAGAACCAGGATTAGAACCCAGACCTTCTAAAGCTACAACTGTCTGCACAAGTTCAATACAAGATTTTAATACCCCACAGGAAGATTCTTTTTTAGGGTTAATAGAGAGGAGCTTATTAAAACACAGATTCCTACTCTTGTATCAAATTTTTAAGTATTTTTAAATGCTTTTCAAATGTTAAAAATATTAAACTATTAAACAAAAGACATTCAGTGAGGAAAGAAAATTATCAGGTAATGACTACAGATAACTTACCAAGCTTGTTTTTATTAAGTAATTATAACAACAACCAAAAAAGCTCCGTCTGGGTCTTCAAGTAATGATAACACATTCAAGAACTCGGTCACACTTGATAGCAACACAGATGTTTTAAAAGAGTTTAGAGAAGGATAAAGATATGTTCCATGTTTTTACTCTCTTCAAACTAGTGAGGGTTTTTTCCAGTTATTTAACAATCCTTAAGGTTTTTAACCTAAATTTTTAAAATGTAAAGCAAAAACATCTAAACGCCACATCCTTCATACTAAACTATACAATTTTCAGTAAGAAAACAAATCAGACAAAATTAAGGCTGAAATTAAAGTTTTCATTTCTTCAACGTGCTTCACAGAAACATACAATCAGAAGTATTCAACTGCCAAGACATTTTCTAAAAGATAGAGCCTCACCCTCCACCCAATCCCTCAAAAAATCTATTTCCTAAAATATACCCCATAAACCACTCTGACATTTTTCTGGAGTCAAGTTTGGGCCATATGTTAACTAGGAAAGTACTTGAATTCATTCCAGGGCTACAAGCACAGCTAATTAGCAACTTAAAATTAGCTAAAAGCATTCAACTACAATGATGCAAAAAATGGGCAGCAGAGAAAATATCAAAATATCTCTTTTTTTTTGCACTCCTAGCAACTATTTTTCCTTTTGCATTACTACAACAGAAAAACCAATCAAAGTATAATTCAAACATGCCTGCTGAGACAGTAAGGAATTCAATAAATCTATAATACAGGATGGTTAAGGGCATAAATACCAAAAATTAAATTTAGAACACATCTGCAGTGGTCCCTTTTTTAAAAAGTGCATGGTGGATTCCTAAAAAGCCTCAGGTTAGCAAGAATGCCAAAAATCTAAAATTTAACAGTGAAAATACAAGGAAAAACAGAATGTGACACACACCCCCCCCAAAGGAAGCTGCATTTCTAATCATTTTAATCATCTACAGATATTACACAGTTGCTGGCTACGTCGTGAGCTCTCCCTAAAGCATGGGGAGATGGGCAATTTTGACGTCTGCAGAGTTTTGAAGCTTTTGAAAAAACCCCCTCCCCGTGTGCACTGCAGTACCAAACTGACAAACGCAAAAGACATAGCCTTCGTTTTACAGAAAGAGGGCTCCCTTCCCGCCTTTGTTTTCTCTGGGAGATTTCATTTAAACTGAACAAGCGACCCTTTACACCGACCCCGGGCGCCGCGAAGTTAGCGCAGGGCCGGGGTGGCGGGCACGTGTCCGCTTCCCAGCGGCCCCTCCCGCAGCGACAGGACCCGCTTCCCCGCCGCGGGCGCAGGCCGACCCCCGCAGCCCCCAACCCAGGCCGACCCCCGGGAGTGACGGACCAGGGCGGCCTGGCCGGGGCGCTGAGGCGCGGGCGGAAGGCCCAGGTCTGGGAACGCGGGGCCCGGGGCCGCATCTTCAGGGGGGCCCCCAAGGTCAGGGGGCGGGGAGGGCGCACACCTTCCTCACAGGATTTTGGTCAGAAACACGCCTCCCGACGCCCACTCCCAAAGGAAAAAGAAAACTCGGCCTTCGCGGGGACGAGGAGCCCCCCGCTGGCGAGAGCCCCGCGCGCCCCGCCAAGCCCGGAGGGGGGTCCAGGAGGGGGCGGGCCCGCGCCGCCGCGCTCCGGGCCCGGGCCCAGAAGGAGGGAATGGGGGCCGGCCCGGGGCGTTGGGGCGGGCGCGGCCGGCCCCGCGGAGCTCCGAGGCGGCGGCGGACCCCGGCCCCGCCGGCTGGGATCTGACCGGGCCGCGGCCTCCACGCCCCCTCCCCCTCCAACGAGCGGCTGCCTCCGAGGAAAGACGCGGGCTGCGTGAGCGGGCGCGGTCCTCCTGAGCTCCCGAGCCGCCCCGCCGCTACTGACCCCTCGGGCCGCCGCGGATGCCGCTGCTCGCCCAAATGCTCGGTCCACCGTTCCCGAACCAGCACCTCAGCCTCTGCCGCCTCGGCGCGTTTTTGACCCTGCTCGCTCTGTTTGTTTTTGTTTTGTTCTACCCAGTAACACGGGGACGACAGGGCGGCGTTTATTGGCCGAGGCGCGGGGATCGGCTGGCCAATCGTGGCGGTGGAGCGGGAGCTGCCGAGGGAAAGGGAGGGAAGTGAAACGTGGAAAGTTGGGCAGGGGCGCGGGAGGGCGCATGCGCATCTGGCTCCCGTGACTGGCTGGAGCGGGAGTGGGGCGGAAAGCTGAGGGAGGCTGGGAGGCGCGGCTGGATGGAAGCGTGGACAAAAGGGCAGTGCCTGGGGATGCGGACCAGGCGGAGGATGCCTTGGCCCGCTCACCCGTTCCCCTCACAGGGCGGTCAGCAGACTCGCCTAAAGGAAAGGCTTTCGGCTTCCTAAGGGTCCCTTTTTCAATTTCCCGACACTCCAGTTGGATACCCTTAACCTCTCCGGTTCCTTTTCCCGCTGGCCGCTGATCACTCCTTAGCTCCTACTGTGTGCAAACCCCACGCTAAGAATATTAATGCTCTCAATCCTTTGAGATAGAAATCACTCCCATTTCACAGATAAGGAAACAGACTCCAAAGCTCTTTGAAGTCCCTTTGCTAAATATGACTAGTCGACTTTCTGGGGTTCAAACTCACACATTCTCGGCTCCAGGGCTGGGGTTCTCAACCGTGGCTGTAATTTCTTTATTGAAACTTAAGCCTCCAGTGGCTGTGTTCTCCTTGGCTAGTCTTTTCCTCACATTCTTCCAATTTCCCTACCCCTTGAGGTAACGACCAGAACCTTGCACTGTCTCTATCCTCTCTGGAGAGGACTCAGCCACTATTCTGGCCAGATTTTTCTGATTGTCTGATGTGCAACACCTGAATGGTCAGTTATTCTCTCTGGAACCAAACAGTCCTCCCCCATCAGTGAGCTCCTTCTCCTGACCCACCCCTTTCTGCCCAGTCACCCTGCCTAGGGATCATCTCTAATGCTATTATTTCCTTACACACACACGCACATACACAACCTGTCGCTAGCTTCCTAGTGCCTGCCTGGAGCATCAGTACCTCAGCCGTGCATTCAAACCCCTACGGTGTGACTTCAAGACTTTCTGGCCTTGTCTCTCCACACCCCTCCCAGTCCACACACTGACCCTAACTGGAACCCACTTGAACCACTCACTGTTCCATATGCTTCTCCAGTGCCTTGAAGTGCCTCTTCTCTTACTTCTGCTTCATGCAAACCTACCAATCAATGCCTCATGGCTCTCCTACTTAGTCCTTCTTGAGCCTCATAGACAGAAATGACAGAAATGATCTTCCTGTCTCCTGGTTCCTCTCAGTATTGGCTTGTTCCACGTCTAGGGATACTGACAACACTCTACCTGGCATTTAGTTTTCTGAGTCCCTGTCCTAGCTCTTCTCCCCCGTTAGACTGTCACCTTGTTGAGAGCAAGACCTGTGTCTTACTCATCTGTTATTGTTGTAGTGCTTAAGAAAATGTCTTGCACATTTATTGTACCAGTGCAATAAATACAACCTGATTTGAGTTCATAAAGAGCCTCTCAGCAGTTGGTGCTGATCCGCATCTCCTGGGTAGGGGCCTCCTGGCGTGGTAGGCATCTGAATTAGCCCCATGACTCACTTACTTTTTAAAAGCGAAACTTTCTGATCAAAACCTAGTTTTGCTTTGTTATGTGTGTGTGTGTGTTTTTTCCATCACCTGCACTTACGTTTCAAAAGTAAAGCTTCCTGGTGAAAACCTAGTTTTGCTTTGTTTTTGTTTTTGTTTTGTTTTGTTTTTTTCCATCTCCTGAAACTGTCTCCTTTCCCTTCTCTGCCAGAGCTCCAGTATCCTCCACTGGTCACTGACTGCTGGCTCCCTTTTTTCATCCATCCCTCTCTCCACATTTTTTCTTTTCTCACTCCTTTTTAGTTCCTGGCCCTTTCCTGCTTCCTCTGACTCCATCTAGTTTCTTTCATTTACCCGTTTAACACATAAGCTCCTGTGGCACACCCAGGCTGCAATGGGCAGACACTCCAAGAACTATGAGATAACAAAAGAGTAAGATAAGTTTACCCATTTTTAAAAGCATCTAAAACAACCTCTATCTTTAAGCAAATTACCTCCAAAAGGACCTCTTATGAAGTAAAATGTTTACATTCTTTCTACCTTTTATCTCAAGGACTACCCATAATCCCTGGCATCCCAGGACCCACCTTAGGGAAGGCCTCTCTAGTTGGATGTGGTTGACCAGTTTGCAGTCAGGAAATGCAGTTCTAGTCCTAGCTCCCTCACTAAGTACCTTTAAGAACTTCAGCCCCTCTTAGGACCTCTATTTTAACACTAGTAAAATTCAGAAATTGGGCTCTGATAAAAGTTCCCAGGATATTTTCCAAAGAACATGAATTTTGTGGAACTTTAGTGGCTATGACTTTTTAAATGGGAGAAGGATGGCTCCATAATCAAATTGACTTGGAAATCCATTGTTTAAACAAAGTTACAGCTGGTTTTCTGTTTTGTTTTGTTGCCCCAACTCATCAGTATATTTAATAAGCTGATGTGGGGTGGGAAGCATGCACAAGGTCCTGAATTCAAGCCCCAGTACTTCCATTAAAATAGATAGACAGACAGACAGACCGACAAAATGACCTTCCCATCCTCAAAAAAATAATAATAATAATAAGCTGATGTGCCTTGAGAATCTGGAGAGACCAGAGTAGGAAGCTCAGTAACGCTTTCCCAATTTATTTAAACACAGAACCTAAGTAGGAGAATCAGTGTTACTTAGAAACCAGTTCAGGAAATATAGATGACAGTTGCTGTACCTTCTGTCCAGATGTATTGAAAAATGACCACCTGTGCCTTTGCTAAACATTTTAAAAGAATAAAAAATCAAAATAAGCTGAAAAATGGAAAAGTATCCAAATGCAAAGAATTTTTGCCCACCAAATCAATCCACAAATATTTATTGTGTGCTAATGCTGTGAAAAAAAATAGAGCTGATCCAGCTGTGTTCTTGGCAAAAGGCACTGTATTCTCTACCTCAGAGTAGGTAACATTTGAAGCGTAGAGCTGCCCAGGCTTCTGGGCCATAATGTACCTTTATATTTCACATTAGAACTGCTCACAAACTGACTTGTTCATTTCTTAAATCCCTGTACCTATGGGTTATGTTAATTTAGCTGTTGGATGAGAGAAAAGGAGAAAGTACTTCCCCTTAATTCATTCTATCCAGAATGATGGAATTACAACTTCCATTTTCTTTAAGAGTGACCCATGCCAGGAGCTTAGGAGATGAAGGCCACCACTGTGGCCTGGGATGAGACAGCTGTTCAGAAGTGGCAACAGAAGCTCTGTGCTGTGTGGTCAGATAGACATTATGTTCCTCGTCTTCCCTGGAACCCTCAGGTTTAAGCACTGTTGATACCTAGAGAGGCACAAGGAGTGTTTAGTTTGTTAGGGTGTATGGGGGCTGAGGGTGGAGGATGGTTTCTGGTCTTTGCCTCTTGAGACAAGTTATTGACTGTGTCCCTAATTAGCTGTGTTGCTTTGGGCGTTTCACTTCCCCTCTGAGTTGATCAAATGTCTTGATTTCTTGCACTGCAAAGGAGTTTGGCCCCAGCAGGGAGACTTTAAGGAGCCATTTCTCTTCTGACAGCCCTTGATGCTGGACAAGGCACTGAAATGACAGCCTGTGGTCCTGGTAGTGGAGGACAAGAGATGTGGGGGATTGCCACTGGTGGCAGGGGAGAACTCTACCAGGTGTGATCAGAGGAATTGTCACGCTCAACCCAGGGGCTTCCTCTGAATGCAAAGCTCAGATAATATCACTTTCCTCTAGCCCAAAGGCTGGTGTAGGGTTGGGAGTGCTAGTGAGTTAATGGGGTAATGTAGAAAATGCACAGAGTTAGGCAAAGGATAAGCACCTCAAATTACTGCTATTGCCTGTGCATTTCTCTAAAGCTTTTTCGTTCTTTGGGCAAAGACCCATTTGAGAACGTGAGTTTCTTAGTAAGCATGGTTTGTGCCTTTGAATGAGATCAAGAAGGGGCCACCTCTGGGGACTGAGGGAGGCCTTAGCCCACTTCCTTCCGAAGAACTATCAGATGCTTGTCACTTGCAACAGCTTTATCTGTTTGCGCTGATGTCTTGCCTCCTCGTCAGTCAAACCAAGGACTGAATTTTAGGAATTCTTGTAAGGCACTGAATTGCTCTTTAGCACAAATGGTAAAAGACATGAAACATGCTCTGAAGAAAGAGAGAACTGCATAAAGAATTCTAATATTAATGACAATCACTGACATTTGTGTTGTTCTGACACTTACTGATCACTTTCACATACACTTTCACCCTTCCCTATGAAGTAAACAAGCAGATATCACTCTCTCTGCTTTAAGGATAAGGAAAATGAGACAAGAAAATCACTGGTAACCAGGGGATTTTTATACTAAAGGGAACTTTGGAGATCTCTGTTCCAAACCCTTCATTTTACAAACGGAGAAACAGAGACTCAGAGAAGTTAAGTGAGTCGCCTAAAGTGACACAGCTAGTTAGAAGCAAAGCCAGAGTACAAATGAGGTCCCAGTGTCTCAGCCTTGCACAGGCTAGGGAGCATGTTGACAGGGAGAGTCCAAGATCTTCTGGTACCCAGGAGTGGGCTGGATTCTCTCTGCCACTTAACTTTGAGTCTCCTGGATAAAAATTAAATATATGAACCCATTTCTGGTCCTCAGAGCCTCCTGCCATGAGATGAGTCCATTTTAAGGTCCTGGAAGTGAGAAAGGAGCGGGAATAGGGCCTGGGGAGTCTTTGTATGATGTTTAGAAGCTGTTGACAGGGGTATTTTCAAGAATGTCTTTCCTAGAGTAAAGAGCATAAAGTAATATGAAGCATAGCACAAAGAAGTATATGCAGTGTTTAAAAATAGTGTGTCCCAGGGTGTACCAAGAAAGGCTAATAAGGTTTTACTTCCCCAATTCAAGTTTTGAGGGGTTTTCTTGGTGCATTCATCATTGTGTTTCCCCCACCACCAAATGACTCCTGCTACCTGAGGATTTAGAACCAAGCTCAATTAGGGTTTAGGAACTCCAGCCAATCATCTTTTCCCAAAGAGCCCATGAATTTTAACACATCTCCAATATCTGGCCTGAGTTCTAAGCCTGTGAAAACTACAACTCTTTAGAATTGTGCAATCACGGGACCGTTCAGCCCAGTGTGTACCAGTGCTTATGACAACTGCCACTCCCTGCATCAAATTAATTGTGTTGGGTCAGGGTAGAGAAGAACTCCTCTAGATGTATCTCTGAAGCTTTCTTTTTTTTTTTTTTTTGCATTCTTCTAGAACACTGGGTTCTCAGTTAGGCTTCACACTTCCCAGAATTCATCTCCTTTTCTCCAATAAGCCCTGAGTGCACATAAGGTGCCATTATGCCCCACTTGTCTATGTCCCCACAGTTTCTGCCTACTTCCCAAATGAGGCAGTGGAGCCCAAGCAGCCTGGTATGGAAATGGTGGACTCTTTGTGCTAGAAAAGAAGGGGAATGAATGGTCATGGGTTGTGATCAAGAGAGCCTAATCTACAAAGAAACCCAACCAGGGAAGGCTGGAGAAGGCTGGAGAGCAGGCTCAGGAGGTCATTGCTGGGCAGAAGGAGACACACTAAGAAAAGGAAGTTGATGGAGGGAACTAATCCAACCTCTGTTTGTTTTGGGAAAAAAGAAATAAAAGAAGTGGAAAGTAAGAATAGGGGTAAGCCAAGAGAGAGATTGCTTTTTATTATGAACTGTTTATAATAAAATGAAGTTAGCTGCACGGAAGGTCGGAAACAGAAAGTCTTAGAAGATGGCCAACTTGTTCAGAATACAAATGAAAAAACTAAGGTCCTGAAACAGGAAATGGTCTGGGTCCAGGCAAGTTATAGACAGCCATAACCCCCCTCCCCGCTGCATGCAGCTGCCCTCCTTTCTCCACATGGGTCTCTGCATTGTCTTGTCCTTTAGCCCATACTCTTTCTTCCTTCCTCTCTTTCCTTTCCTCCCCTCCTTCCCTCCTTCCCCTCTTCCTCCCACCTTCCCTCCCTCCCTCCCTCTCTCTTTCTCTTTCTCTCTTTCTTTCCTCTTTCCTTCATTCTCTTTCCAAAAAGGGCAGCTTCCAGAAAGAAAAACAAGGACTGACATTTTAAAGCAGCTCCAGGAAATCCCCAAACTCCACATTTAACACAGCATGATTGGCAGCCCTCCAGCACAACTGACAAAGCCAGCATCGAAATAGGAACTAGCAGGCAACAAGGCACTAAGAACCAAGAATTCAAAAGAAAGAAAAAAATAACTCCTAAGGGGTCCACTTAAAATCTTACCATTTCTTGTGTTGTGTATGCATATGTGCACACATGTGCATTTGTTTTTAGAAAGGTCTGTTTGACGGGGATGAATCTATGTCAGTGATGTATTAATGAGCTTCAAAGGTTGCAAGAACATTCTAAAATTTTATGCAAATTTTATTATGGATATGTATTTTCTGGCCCAAAGGGTCTGTAACTTATTAAAATAAGATCCCCAAAGGAGTCACATCCCAGGAGGATCAAGAGCTTCTGGAATACAGCATGCTTTTACGTTTAGGCTCATCTTCAGAGTAGATGTTCCACCAAAGAAATGCCAACAGACCTTCCTCTGTATGTCAAACCAAATGCAGAATCAAAGTCACAAAACGTTATGGTAGCTCACAGAGAAAAAAATGTGACAATGAGTGTGTATATGTCCATGTATGACTGAAAAATTGTGCTGAACACTGGAATTTGACACAACATTGTAAAATGATTATAAATCAATAGAAAATGTTAAAAAAAAATTCAGAATCAAAGTGCCTTCAAAGTAACCACAACAGGGAAACAAATCAAAACAAAATTGTTTTTTTAAGATAGCAGTGGTCCTAAAAAGAGCTGGAATGACATTTGGGAACATCCCAATGGTCATTCCAGTCCAGTAGGCAGCTACCTTCCATGATGTTGACCTCAATAGGTCAGATATATAGACTGAACCTCCTAGTATTTCCTAAATGAAGGACATAGTTCCAATACCCATGAATTTATCTCTTAAAAACTCTTGAACTTATTTAAGAGAGGAAGCAGTACATCTTGTCTCTCAAAATATGCTCCACAGATGTTCTACCACGAAAGGGTTCTAAGATGAAGTAAATTGGAGAAAACTGATCATCTCCTCTCTTGTAGGATCACAATAAACAGTGGTATTTTAAAGGTTCGGGGAAATCCTAACAAAAGTCAACCCATTTAATTTTCTTTAACCCAATGTTTGCTGACCTTACTTGACCATGACACTCTTTTTTCACATAATATCTATTCACTCTAATGGCCTACACACAGGAAAGCACTGATACAGTAGAATGGGACCTGGGCTAGAAGGCAAGAGGCCTGGATGCCAATCCTAGTTCTGCTACTAATTGGATGTGGGATCTTAGGCCATTTGACTTCTATAAAGATGTGGAACTTTCAAAAGTCTCCCAGATCCTTTCTGGGTTTGTGATCTATCCAATATGATGTCTTGGGTTCTGCTCATGACCGTTTTCTATGATTATGCATATTTTCATCAATGTGGTACTAAATGGCACCTGCTACCTTTATAAGCCACAGTCTCTTAAGAATCATTTGGAGAGATAAGGTAAATATCTAAGCACTAGAACAGGATGAAACAACACTGCAAAGGTGGGGTGGTTTTATCACTGTGATGAGTGCTTGTGGGAAGCTCAAAGCCATAGACCTCAGTAAACAAGAAGGCCACTGACAGGAGGCCATGTGCGTTTGATGGGGCTGTCTTTTTTTAAACTGTATCACCTCTTTGAAGGCAGCAAGATCTTGCCAAGCATGATCACATGGCCTTAAAAATGAATGCCTCTTTTCAAAGGACTGAAGTTATTCCCCCAGGCGTTATTACCCTCTGGGAGAATGCTCTATCTCAGAGAAAAGGAGTGCTGACTCTAGCTCACTTTCAAAGGTGTTTGAGTCAGTAACAACCTTGATGGCAAGCTTTCCCAGGGACTCCCAGAGGCCTGGGAACACTAAGTACCACCTGTGAAGGTCTTGGGCTCTTGCACAATCAGTGGGGAATTAGCCCAGGGTGATGCATTAAGACTACATGTGCTTTCTGCATCCGAGGCACAGGAAGCTCTATAAAAATTTTGCAGGCATAACATAGGGAAGATGTCATAAAAAGCAGGGGCCCAGGGCTGCAGGGAACAGGGCCAGAGATCAGTTGGAACGTGTTCCACAGAAGGGCTTTCCCCAGCCACCACCGTGGCAGTGTATGTGTCCTTGTATCCAGATAGGGCCACGTGTTCCGGCTCGCCGCACTGTTCCTCTTGCCTCATGTACGGAATCTTTCAAAAATAAACCTATCTCATCACCCCTTTGCTCCTTGGTGCCCCTGGAAATTTAAACAACTTAGCAAAGCACACCCACATCTTCCCAGCTGGGAACACACTGCCTTGTCTTTGAAAGGTTAGGATCAACAAATGGAGAACTCTACAGCTGTAGAAAAGAAGATCTCTATATGCTGCAGTGGAGAATTCTCCAAGACTGCACCAAATGCAGATCAGGGTTAATATATGCCACCTTATGTGACAAGAAAGAGAGAAATAAGAATCTTTATTGACTTGTATAAATTTCCATGAAGAAACACTGAAAGGATATATAAGAAACGAATGTAACTGTTTACAACTATAAGGGCAGTGGGGAGATGGGGTAAACAGGGAACCAGGATGGGGGCAAGATTTCTCAGCATATACCTGTTTGTATTCCTGTAATTTTTGGATGTATTAAAAAGTCTATAAGCCAAGGCTCTGGAATCAGTGGCACTGGGTTCAAATGCTGGCTCTTGTGTTTCCTAGTTTTGAGCAAGTTACCTCATCTTCTCTGACCCTCAGTTTTCTCATCTGTAAAATCACCTGCATCATTACACTGCCTACTGCATTAGGGTCGCTATTCAAAAATAATGTTTATGGCGGAGGGTATAGCTTAGTGGTGAAGTGTGTGCTTAGCATGCACAAGGTCCTGGGCTTAATCTCCAGTACCTCCATTAAAAAAATAACAAATAAACCAATAAATAAACCAACCTAATTACCTCCCCCTCCCCCCAAAAAATTTAAAAAAAATAATTAGACCAAAAAAAAGAATAAGCCTCTGGCAAAAACCAGTGTTTGTAAAGGATGCCTGACATATTGTGAGTACCTAGTTAATAATAATACTTTGGTTGCTGTTGATATTATTTTTACATATTGAATTCTGGCCCATCCTTCAAGACTAAGGTAAAACAGACCTCCTGTGAAACATTTTGCCCAGGCCAGGGCAGAGCGAACTGTTTCTTTCTCCATCACTCCCACGATAGTCCTGTCTGGTTTCGTGCTGGTCTCTCAGGCTCGGCTTTTTGTTTTCACGTTGGCTTCCCACTGGACTGCGGGCTCCTGAGGGGCCGAAACCCTTCTCCTGCACCAGGCACCGAATAAGTGCTTGTCAATAGATGTTTGGTGAAAGAATAAAGGAACAAATACAATTTCGATCTTCTGTGTAAGAGCCCATCTGAGGCTGTCAGGGGGAGTTTCACTTCCCGGTTTGGCCGAGCAGATGCCTGGCTGTCATTCGCTGGGTCTGCAGGGAGTTGCCTGGGAGAATAAACTGTAACAGGCAGCCTTCAGCGCTTGCAGCTGAAGCCTGGCTTTGCTGAGAACGTGCCAAGAAGGGGAACTGTGGCGATTTGTAGGGGCCTCCAGGAATGGCAGGAAGCCGGAGCTCTCCCAGGAGCCCAGGCATGCCGGATCCAGGCAGAACGTGCCGAAGAACACTCCAGCTGTCCCAGGAACACGCTGACCCGATGGGCTGAGGCAGGATTGATGTTTCTGCCTCAGCCCAGGGGCCCAGCCTAACAGCCCCTGAGCTATTTCTGCTCTCACTGAGGCTGCTTCACCAGGGAGAGGGCAACGCAGAGGAAGAACTGACAAAAATAAAACCAGAGTGCTGAAGTCCCATGCAGGAAGTTGCAGGTCTGGGAGCCAGAGCAGAGCACAGGTATTTGGGTGACACACCACAAGAAAGCTACCCAAAGATCAGACCTTACAACCAAACCCCGATTCAATTTGCATCTGGGTGTTTCTTCTTTCAGTAGTCAAGTCGACAACACCCACTGTTGTCAGGCAGATCTGGATGTAGGGTGGGCCTCTGCCACTAACCAGAGGGCTCAGCTTAGTCAGGTGGCCTCTCTGAGCCTCATGTTCCTTGTCTGGGACCCTTTGGGAGACTTAAGCCAAAAACCCATACGAAAGGATTAAGCATTTACATAATAAATATTTCCTTCCTTCGCCATTGAGCACAATTGAAGGTGAAAGACAAGGCCTCCAGTAAAAAGGTGAAATCCTACTGTACAGATAACACATACCCCGCATACACACAAACCATGTATGCACACCACACACATACACATTACACACCACACACATACTCCTGCTAAGTTTAAAACACTCATGAATCAACAATTGTAAATTTTGCAGCTCTTCCGGTGGTTGCTCCCTAATTGGAAACAGCCTGTCTTCCCCCTAACTGTTTCTGGGGCAGAGTTCCTCTAAATGTGGGTCTCCTCCTGGTGATTTGTTTCCTTTTCTCAGTCAACAGTCATTTGACACCACTACCCAGGTATTCTCCACAGCTTTGTCCTTTGATGAGTTTAGAAACCTTGGAACTGAGGGAATGCTTACAAAAACTCACAGACTCCCCCATTTACTGAGTGACTACTGTGTGCCTGGGCATACTTCACGGTGTCTGAGCCTACCCCAGGCCAGCAAGATACTTCTAGAATCCTCTCTCATGGCAGATAAGAAAATTGACGCTCAGAAAGATTTTTTAAATGGTCCGAGGCCTTCTAAGCAGTAAGGGGCCAGATTTGAACCTAAAGACCCATTAGCCTGAGCTGTTGCTACCACCCACTGTAGCCTGGCAACACAAAACCCAATTGGAGCCCTCGAGGACTTCCTACTCCATGGCCCTAAATACCACCCAGGCTGTTTCTTGCCTAAGTTTCTACTTGGGTTCCTCTTGGCCCAAGTTCCCTCTCCTCCTCTCTTCCCTCTTCCTTCTTGGGAGCCGCAGGCTTTGCCTTCTTGGAGCAGTGCCCTGCGGGAAGCAAGCCGGAGGCCTCCACTTCTCTTGCCCCCATCAGCTTGGCCAATGCAAACTTCTCACTGGAAAAAAACACTGCGCCCTCCGGACAAAGGCTCTGTGTGATGTTCTAATACCTGCCTGATGGGTCTTCTGTGAAAAGACCCATCTGGGGTAGCTGGGCTGCCAGGCCTGGGACAAGCAGAGTTCATAAACAGCTTCTCCAGCCAAAGCTCAGACGGGACTACAGCCAGGTGCTGCCCTCAGTGCCTTCACCCTCCCTGGCCTTGACCAGCCCAAGCCCTTTTCTGGGAAACCAGCATATCAGCTGGATTTTCAGGGGCAGAGTCTGGGGGCCCCTTCACAACAGAAAATGATTTTGGAGTCAGGCAGACCCAGGTGTAAATCCCAGCTCTCCCATCTTCTGCCTGACTTTAGGATGGGGGCTTCTGCTGGCTGAACCTCAGCTCTCTTAGCTATAAATGAAATGAATAGTATCCACCATCCTAGCCCAGTGCTTGGGTCCATCTTCCTGCCTCTGAAATGCAAGGGAAGGGCTGGGCCCCATGACTTCGAGGTTTCTGTCTAAAATGCTCTCCATCAGGCTGGGTTGAAGGTGTCCTTCCTGCTCACGGGACAGTAGGGGCTTCGATGTCTTGTTTGTCTCTCTCAGGGTGAACTCAGCCCTGTGGGAGAGTTTTCGGTTTAATTCAACCATTTTTACCGAGCACCCCCACAACATCCTGTACCGTTTTAGGGACTCAGGGTACAAAGATAAGCATAGGCCCTGCCCTTTAGAGGCTCACAGACGAGACCAGTAGGGGTGATAAGACCCATAAAAATAAGTATAATATGTTGTGGAAAGTGATAAGTGTACTAGGAGGGGTACAGATAAAAGACTATGAAGGCTGAGAGCAGGAAGAGGGTGATTCTAGGCTGGGTGGGAGATAAAGCTGTGGACAGTCCAGGAAGGGTATTGAATGGTAGTTTGGATGTTATGGGGCCAGATGGTTGGAAGTCATTAAAGGCTGCTGTCCAGGGCAGATGGCAAATCAAAGCCGTGGCGACTGGAGCCTTTTCTTAGTCCTCTGCCACCTGGAGCAGCCAGTCTATGGAATTTCTAAAAGGGAAAGACTCAAGTTCCACCATTTTCACAAGGGCTTTATTCCTTGAATGAAATAGTTCAGGATTTGCATAAGCTGTGCAGGGCTCAAAAGCTGCCCTTTGTCCCTGGTCCTGAGTGTTCCACAGCCCAATGTCCACTCTCTCTCTGTCCTCTGTGCCCACTTACCCAGGCACCTCCCTGCATGAAAGACATGAGAATGAGACATATGGGGCAGGAGGCCAGCACCCAGCTCAGGGAAATGGTCCTGGCTCAACAGGGAAGGGCCCTGGGACCTTTGCCACCCTACCAGTTTGCCTTGGCTCGGCTCACAGCCTTCTGGGAAGGAGCTGGCCTGTTGAGGAAAGGATGTGTCAGTGAGTTGCTGTTGGCTTAAGTTCCCTGAGAGGTGTGCCTGTGCTCACGTGTGTGTGTGTGTTCAGGGCTGTGTCTGGCAGCTGATTTCAATCTGGGTCAGAAATGTGCAGCCCTCAGCACGTCCCTATCTAGAGACAATAAGCTGGAACAGTCCTCTCCAGGACCAAGCAGCAATCAACTAGCCCTCTGGATGTAAACACAGCTGTTTGCCAGGCTCTAATTTCTAATGATGAAGGGGTCTGCTTCATTACCAAAAGGGTTCCAGGTGGATCACAGGTTTGCTTAAACCTCCCAGAGAGGCCAGAGTCTGCAGCAGGCCCACTCTTCTGGCAGGAAGCAGAAGAGGCCATGATGAATTCTGCCCCAGCCAAGCTCCGGCCCCTTGGCTCATCAAAGAAAGCATGTGCAAGGCTGGGCCTGCTAGGGCCATAGGGCTGAGGACGACATCCAGCATTTATTGCTTGTTCTGCCACTCAGCTACTGTTGTGACCTTGACCCAGAAACCTTGTCTCAGTGGCATTTGTTTCCTCATTTGTAAAGTGGAACTAATGCTTTCATCAATGCGAAAACCAGGAAGAAAATCCCAATGGCTTCTGAGTAATCAAAAGAAATTAATCCATCTGTCAGTCTATTTCATTCGTTACTCAGAGAAAAGCTCCTTAGCTCTTCTCTTGGAGTCTGTGTTTCCTTAGTTCACGTATGCTTGGTTTTCTGGCTCCCTGGCCTACCACAGACAATAAGCTATTGATTAGCAGGGGGTTGGTCTGTTAAAGATAGGCATACTGATGACTGACAGAACACAAAGGGCAGGTGAGGGAGCAAGGAAGGAGAAAGAAAAAATTGTTAGGCAGAAACAAGGTCTTTAAAAGCAACACAAGCCATGTAGTACCAGGGCAAATGAGTTTACACATGTTAATGGCTCCAAAGGCCATCACACCTTTAATCCTTCAAGGACATCCCAAGGAAATTTCTAATGCCTGCACTCTATACTGTTTAAAAAGGGACGGCTTTACAGAATATTATTTTAGAAAAATTTCCTTGCAAGTCTACTTAAAGGGGTAATTCTCCAATATCCTGAACAATCAGACGTCAGAAAAGACACGCATATTCCACAAGTGCTCTGCGGGAAGGAGTCATGTATGGTCTCTGCATATCAGTGTTTGGCCTGAGAAGCAAACCGGAAAATAAGAATGGAGAAACTACTGAAAAGGTAAGGTACTATCCAAATTAATTTTGGGGATAGTGAGGGATGATCCCTTGGCTTCTAATTGTTTTTGGAGACTGTTGAGGAATGATCCTAGTGAGCATGCATGTTGATGAGCTGGCCTGGAAAGTAAGTTTGCTTTGCCTTTGCTCCTGTTTGGACTGTGAACTTTCCCCAAGACGTACGGCATGCCCATGATGGGAGGAGGGACAAGGGAACCAGGAAATAACCTTTCTGACCGGAAGGAATATCCTTTTCAATGAGCCAAGCTGTTGTCTTCATATCTTTGTGGACACTGTGGGCTTGTAGAGAAATTTAACCCACTGAGCTGCACCTTCTGCAGCAGGTCAGGCCCAGTGCCAGATATGGAGGGGGGGGACACCCAAGAAGCCTGGGGTTGCCCTCAAGAAGCCTACAGTCTTGTTGCCTTCCGTGGATAGGGCCTAGATCAATGTGAGGTACTGCGTTAACAGCACTCTTCCTGATGCTTGTTTCTTTAAATACATTTCAGTGCACAAATAACAGTTGTTTATGTAGAAAAACAAGAAAATACAGATGAGAAAAGAAAAAAGAAAAATTAATAGCATCTTCACTCCTATCACACAGCAATAATCAATATTAACTTTTGTGTTAATAACCAGTGTTAAGAAGTCGTAGAATTGTTCATATGAATGAGTGCATTAATAAGAGCACACTGCACCTGGGGGTTTTGCTCAAACAATTATGGCTCCCTTAGTGCATAATATTCAAAATATTAAAGATATAAATGTAAAGAAGCCATAAAAGCATTATGAGGAAACAGAGTAGACTAATTATGTAACATCAGAATGGGGAAGACTTCTTGAGACAGGAAACCCAGAAGCCAGAAAGAAAAGATAACAGATTTGAATACTAAAACATTTAAACACCTACATGATGAAAGACAGCATAAAGTTTAAAAGCAAATGGTAGACTTGGGTGAAATATTTACAGCATTTAACAAACAGAGAATTCATATCCCTAATGTCAAAGACTTCTGGCACCCCATACCAGACACCCTATCCCCATCCTTAGATGCTTAAAAATATAGTGTTTTTTTTAATACAAACAGATGTCCATGTTGAATGTACAAAGAGTGCCTATAAATCAGAACAACTCAAACATCCAAACAGAAAAATGGGCAAGGAGTATAAACAAAGAATTCACAGGAGAAAGGCAGATGGCCAATAAACATAAAAAGATGTTCAACTTCACTGTTGTCAAATAATTGCAAATTTTTTTAATTAATAGAAACTAATGCTTGCAAAGATATGTAGAAGTGAGTATTTTCGTACACCACAAATTCAAGTATAAATTGGCACAACTTTGAGAGGAAGGTCATTTGGTAGAACCTGATACAATTACTTTTTCTGTTCTTTACATTGAAGTATAGTCAGTTTACAATGTTGTGTCAATTTCTGGTGTACAGCGTAACAGTTCAGTCATACATATACATACATACATTCATTTTCATACTTTTTCATTATAGGTTACTACAAGATATTGAATATAGTTCCCTGTGCTATACAGTATAAACTTGTTGTTTATCTATTTTACATATAGTAGTTAGTATCTGCAAATCTCAAACTCCCAATTTATCCCTTCCTACCCCCTTTCCCCTCTAGTAACCATAAGTTTGTTTTCTATGTCTGTAAGTCTGTTTCTATTTTATAAATAAGTTCATTTGTCTTTTTTTTAGATTCACATATAAGCAATATCATATGGTATTTTTCTTTCCCTCTCTGGCTTACTGCACTTAGAATGACAATCTCCAGGTCCATCCATTTTGCTGCAAATGGCATTATTTTATTATTTTTTATGGCTGAGTAATATTCCATTGTGTAAATATACCACAATTTCTTTATCCAGTCATCTGTTAGTGGACATTTAGGTTGTTTCCATGTCTTGGCTATTGTAAATAGTGCTGCTGTGAATATTGGGGTGCATGTATATTTTCAAATTAAAGTTCCCTCTGGATATATGCTTAGGATTGGGATTGTTGGATCATATGGTAAGTCTGTTTTTAGTTTTTTGAGGAATCTCCATACTGTTTTCCATAATGGCTGCACCAACGGTGGGAGGGTTCCCTTTTCTCCACACCCTCTCCAGCACTTATGGTTCATGGACTTTTTAATGATGGCCATTCAGACTGGTGTGAGGTGATACTCATTGCAGTTCTGATTTGCATTTCTCTGATAATTAGTGATATTGAGCATCTTTTCATGTGCCTATTGGCCATTTGTCTGTCTTCATTGGAGAATTGCTTGTTTAGATCTTCTGCCCATTTTTGGATTGGGTTGTTTGTTTTTTTATTATTAAGTTGTATGAGCTGCTTATATATTCTGGAAATTAAGCCCTTGTCAGTCTCATCTTTTGCAAATATTTTCTCCCATTCTATAGGTTGTCTTTTTGTTTTGCTTATGGTTTCCTTTGCTGTGCAAAAGCTTGTAAGTTTAGGTCCCATTTGTTTATTTTTGCTTTTATGTTTATTGCCTGGGTAGACTGCCCTAGGAGAACATTGCTAAGGTTTATGTCAGATAATGTTTGCCTATGTTTTCTTCTAAGAGGTTTATAATGTATTGTCTTATGTTTAAGTCTTTAAGCCATTTTGAGTTTATTTTTGTGTATGATGTGAGGGAGTGTTCTAACTTCATTGATTTACATGCAGCTGTTCATTTTTCTGAACACCGTTTGCTGAAGAGTAATGCAAATACTTCCAATGTGTGCACTTAACCCAGCAAAGACCTCACAGACATAAGAAAAGAGAAATTCTGGATCTAAAGGAAGGGGTGAATCTGTAAATTGCCCAGCCTTCCAAAAGGGCAATCCCTGTGTCCTTGCTGTGCTCTGGAACCCTGAGCCCATAAAAGCTAAGGCACCCCTTCAGCTATGCTCTGCAGAGAATGTATAAGAGCCCTCAGCACAGGCCGCTTAGCTCCAGGCACTGCTCACCTTGTTTTTCATCCACTGGTGCTGCTTTTGACTAACCTCTCTGGCCTCTTGCCTGAACCAATAGGACAGAGCAGCCCTATCCTGGTTGACTTTCCTGGACTTAGCTTCTCCCCGCAGGTCTCATGGTGCTCACCTGATCCTGCCTTCCTCAAACACCCTTCCAGAACTTCTCAGAGCATTTCTGTGCAGCCGTGCCCTGGCCAAGGTGACCCACTGACAAGCTGACACATTTAAAACTCCAGAGATGTGAGGTGTCACTTTCACTTATCATCCTACAGACAGGCACACAAAGGCTGGTGAATTTCCAGTGACCTGACTTTGGAGTGTACCAAGATTTGTACACCAATTCGGTACACTCAGGACTTAGTACGTACAAGGTGCCCACAGGTCCCCATGAGGACTTGTTGATTAAATGAATACTGGGTGAATCTACTTACATTCCCTTCTCCCCTGCCGCATGTGACAGTTTTAGTCATTACAACACAGTGGATAATCCACTTGAGCAGGGATCAGAAAACTTTTCCTATAAAGGGTCAGAGAGTAAACAGTTCAGGCTTTGCAGGGAAAAGGCAAAATCAAGGCTATTACATCTCTCTTAAAAAGCAAAGAGAAAACAAATTTCTATGAGATATTTCTTGATGAAATTCAAAATATAATAATAGTAATTAATAATAATAATACACATTTTTAAAATAACACAGGTCTCCTGATAAGAAGAATAAAATTCCTTTTTGACTTTCACTTAATTGGGGTTCAGAGTTACGCCCTCTATTATCAAAAGCTATAGCAAATATTCATCTGTCAATGCTGATGTGTAATGAGATTTTATGGATTTCATCTTTGAAAATGAAAGTTGAATTTCGTATAATTTTCACATGTCATAAAATACTATTCGTTTCACTTTTTGTTCTATGAAGCTCAGCTCACAGGTAGAACAAAAAGAGACAGGGGGCTGGGTTTAGCTTCAGGCTGTAGCTGATTAACTCCTGCGCAGGAGGATAATACAGAGGAGATTTTCATTCTTTTTCTTACCTCAGCCCCCAAACCTTACATTTTCTAAACCTTGGGGTTTCTAAGACACTTTCATCCCTTTCCTTTTCAAAGAGCACGTAGACTGAGCCTGGCAACTCCCAAGAAGGGGATCTAGGAGCTTCGTTATTGCCCAAGGGCCCCAGAATCACAGAGTGAAGTTGGAGCGGCTGTGGGCCCTTCCTTTTCCAAGCCTGGCGTTAGCTCTTTACCAACCGCCTGAAACCGCGGGGAAGGGCTTGCCTGTGCTTCTTCTCCAGCTCAAACCACAGAGGGAGGGGAGGCCCCAGAGCGGCTGGGTTAATGGGAAACTGTTGTGCTTGCCCAGCCCTGTGCACACAGGGAACAAATTTAAATGCCTAAATCTCTTTGCATCCTGAAAAACATATCATTTGAAAAAGGCAACTGACCACAGCACAGAATTCAAAATGACATAGCTAGCAAAATAACATAGCTAAGGCACTCAAAGGATCTCACTTTATGTAAATATAAAGAGTACCAAAGAGATCAGGAACTTGTGAACGCTTCCATCATTCACTGACTCATTGATTTATTCCACAAATAATTTTCTAGGGTCTACTATGTGCCAGGCACTGTATTAGGAGGCCCTGGCATACTGCAGAAAATAAGACTTGACAGTTTCTGCTCTCAATGGAATTTGCCGTATTGTTCAGTGGCCTTTGCTAAAGTCCAGGATTTCATGGTATATTACTAAGTATTCCTTGAATTAAAGTGATTGCATAGTAAAATAGTTGTGGAAAAAAGTGATTAATTCAAGCCGACTAGGCTACTTTATTGCAAGAATCTTTAGTACACAGCTTTCCGTAGAGACTCTCTGAGCGAAGGATATACGGAACGCAGCCTCCCAAGCCTTATTTTGACTATGGCATCGTTTTGTGAGTTGCATGTTGTGGCACCAAAGTCACATGGAATATAGTTTGGAGAGTATGGCTCTTAGGACAACTGGGTTATGACCATGTAGGTTGTTCACTGAACAGCTTTAGTGGGACCACTCACATAGACTATCAGTCCATGGTGCCCTGGAGTTTTATGACAGTGGACCTGATCTCTGGAACTACAAGGCAAAGCATGGATAACAGGGTTCACATGGCTATCACTTAGCTGCCTGCCATTTAGCTGTTTCGCACAGAATAGGCCAGAGACAGCACGCAGCAGCTGGGAAAACTGACCTGGCTAAAGAGGTAGCCTTAGGGAAGGTCAAAGTATAGCATTCATGTGAGTCTTTGAGTAGAAAGCAAACAGCAGAATAAATTTAAAAAAAAACCACACACACACACACAAAGTTACAATGCAGTTATGTGTAATAGAAGACCCTAAAAACTTACACAGGGCAGGAAAAAACAGGTCACAAACAAAGGAACATTTATAAGAACGGTACAGGAGTTCTCAAAAGAAACACTGGAAACTAGACGACAACGCAGCAATGCTTTCAATATTCCGAATGAAAATGATTTTCCGCCCAGCAATCTCTACCTGACCAGACTCCCAATCAATTTTGAGTAGAATAAAGGCATTTCAAGACTTGCCAAGTCTCAAAACTATTACTTCCCGTGCTTTTCAGGAATTATTTGAATATATGCTCTACTGAAAACAAAAGTAAATAAACAAAGAAGAGGAAGATCTGGGCTCCAGGATGTAGGAGACACGACACAGGAGAGATGCAGGGGCATCTGGGATGATGGCGGTAACAGTCTAAGAACCACAGCTGTGTGGTAAGTCTGGAGGGTAACTGGTTCTGACTGAAACTGAGTGACAAGCAGAAGTGGGGAAGAAGGTCCGGGCAAAAATAATAGATAGATAGATAGATAGATAGATAGATAGATAGATAGATAGATAGATAGATAAATAAATAAATAAAGGAACCAAGAGATTATCTGACCCTGTGAAAAATTCTACTTACAGAACTGGGTTCAAAGGAAACCAACAACAACAACAAGAGGTAATTATTAACTAAAAAATAAGGTGCAAAGCAAGACAATGTGATCACAGCTTACTATTTGACTTGGGAGTGATTCATATCTATTTAGCTTTAATAATAAAAACACAAATATTGATTGAGAATGGGAGGAAGGGAGGTTGGGAAAGGGAAGTATAAACAAGCTAAAATTCTCCTCTACTATACCAAGAAGTCAATGGAGAGTGTCTAAGATCCATTCATCAAGAATGAATGCATATTGGGGGAGGTATAGCCCAGTGATAAAGCATGTGCTTAACATGTGTGAGGCTCTGGGTTCAATCCCCAGTACTTCCAGTAAAATATTTTTAAATTAAAAACAAAGAATGAATGCATTGTATGCATATTATTGAGAAATGTGGAGGAAAATACTAGAAGGACTAGCTGAAACAGTAGGGAAGGGTTAGAAGCTGATTGTAGGTTGTGGAAGGGTAAGCAGGGAACATGCAAAACCACCATTTTTAAAATAAATCTCTTAGTGCTATTTGATTTTTTGTGTTAAGCAAATACATGACTTTGATTTTCAAAATGGGGTTGGTAGGCTATTAACCAGGCTGTCACTGGATAAGCGGCTTACACTGTTTGTCATTTTCAAAGCTTGCCCAATTAAAGTTCATGGATTAATAAAATGACAAACCAATGCATGTTCTGGACCTTTGGGACTCCTAGGGAAGAGTACAAACTGTGAATGTCACACCCAAAAATAGTAAGTGTTTATTGCCCCAATACTTCAAGTGCTACCCACGGACCAGAAGCGTGGGTATCACCTGGAAACTTGTTAAAAATGAACAATCTCAGGTACCATCCCAGACCTGTTGCATTTTGAAAGATCCCTAAGTGATTCATATGCACATTAAATTTTGTCCTGGGAATGATGGATGGTAGCAGAGTAAATGGACTGGGGGCAAGTATATAGACCATGACAAAGTCAGTGGTGATAGATCAAGAGGATAATTTGGGGGATGTTTTAAGGGCCCCCTGCTTTACAGGTCCTAATCCACATTATAACATTCGCACATTGAAATAAAGTGTGTATATCTACATACGAGATGGGATGAAATATAGGAGACTAGTTGACATATGACACATTTTGTAGGCATTTAAAAAATAAACATTTATTGATTACAGTCAGCAAGTACAATGTCCAGAGGCTGTCCAGTATAGGCACGGGCCAAGGACAGAGAACACGGCCAGCTCATCAGGCAGATGAGGCTATTGTCAGTACCCTTGTTGCAAGTGACAGAAACCCAACTCAATTAGGCTGAAGCAAAGAAAATAATTTATTGTCTTTCATAACTGGAAAGTCTTCTTCAGGTTTGCGGGCACCTAGAAATTTAGTCCAAATGTTTGTATATATCTGGACTATGACTCTGTTTCTCAGTTCTGCTTGGCTTCCTTTTCAACAGCTTCTTGCCACCTAAGCTTCTAAGCAGTAGTCCTCTAACAGCTCTTAAAAATAACTGAGGACCCTAAAGGACTTCTTTTTTTTAATGTGCACTATAGCTACCAGTATTTAACTATAGAAAATAAAACTGAGAAATTTTTTTAAATATGTATAATTAATTCATTTCAAATAACAGTAATAAACCTGTTACATGTTAACATAAATAACGTGTTTATATGAGAAAATTGTATTTTCCAGAACAAAGATTATAAGAAGAATGTCCTTGTTTTACATTTTTGTGAATCTCCTTAATCTTAGGCTTAACAGAAGATAGCTGGAGTTGCATTATCTACTTCTGAATTCAATTTGTTGCAATATATTGTTTTTGTTGAAGTATTTGAAGAAAATCTGGCCTCATGAAGACTTGTAGGTAGAAAAGGGAGGAACATTTTAATAACTTTTTCAGATAATTCTGGTTCTGCTTCTTTGATACTACACCAAAATTCAAAACTGGTAATTTCTTAAAAGGTTGTTTCAATGTGGAATCTAAAACTATATCAATGAACTTTTCCCATGCTATTACATTAAAATCCATTCATCTGTCCTGCATTTTGAATGGATCTTTTACCCATGCATGATTTTAAAACATCATGGATTGGTCATTAAGAAAGTATTGGTTCACTGAGTTTTGCAGATCTTCTAATATTAACTCCTTTCATTATACAATATCTCCAGATCACATGCTTTAATGTCACCACCAGTCTCATCAGAAGCCTTTAGGCATTGGGAAGCTGGTAAGCTCAAGGTAGAGAATATGAGTCCAAAATTCCAATTTTTGCTTCAAAGCTCATATTTTATCATCGACAACAAAACCATCACTTGTTTTCCTTGAGATGGCAAGCTCATTTCATTCACTTCTGAGGAAATGTCTGCCAAATACCAAGTCTGAATAACCACAGGTTGCCAGTCAGTCGCTCTTTGCAGTCAAAATGGGATTCCATGAGAACAAGTAGCTAGCTCAGCTCATGGCTCAAACGATCACGAGTGTTTTTCTTGAGACAACCATGAGATTTTGTTATGCAGTAGATGTGCTTTGTGTACATATAGAAGTGCTTTATGTACCTCCCAGAAACAGATTCCAAGACAAGATGAGATGTGCATGATGGGGAAACACCTGTGAAGGAAAAGGGGGAAACAGCTAGAGATGTAAGGAGATCCTTCAGACCACGATGCTGGTCTAACCCCAGGGGCAAAGAGAGGTGAAGAAAGAGGATCCGGTAAGAAAAGTCTTGGACTGCAGAAGAGTTCAATAAAGGCTCAGCCAGGCCAGTGAGGAGTCCTCAAGCCAAAGTCACCCAAGGTAGGAGTCCCATATCTCTCAAGAATGAACCTGCGTTAGTACTCACACCACGATCAATCACTGGCAGTGAGCAGACTGAGGGAAACATGGCCTCAACACAAGTGTGGCGGTGGGTCCAGAGGACAGCAGATGCTCCCCCAGCAGATCTGAGTGGCGCATTTTCATGGCTACCACATGCATTATAGACACTTTCCATTTCATCACATCACACTTTTATACAGATATATACCCAAGGGTTGAGATTTAACAAAAATTAATCATTTTTACTGCCTCATCAAGACATTTCTTAAGTGAAACTGGCTTTGTTTTTTTTTTCCTGCAAGTGTGTGGCAGTGAAGAACATATACAAGTTCAACTTGGTGCCGCTGCCTTAATTCATACCAAGGTGGTAATCATTTTTACCCACCATTGCTTTTGCACTATGGGTGCAAACAGCAACATAGTGAAAAAGACACATGAAATCTCAATATTATTGTAAAAACAGTTTTGCCCTCATGGATCCCCTGAAAAGAACTCAGGTGCCCCAGGGAGCTATATGCCACACTTGGAAAGAACCACTGACTTACAGTAGCAACCCCAGAATTAGAGTGGTTTCTTTTTATTGTTGTTGATAGTTCTGGCAAAAGTCACAGGGAAGATTTTGATGGTCCCATGTCAACCATATTTCTCTCCCTGAATCAATTACTGTGAAGGGGAGGATTAGGCACTCTGATTGGCCAGGCCTGGATCATGTGAACACTTCTCTGAGAAGGAAGGGACAGATTTGTCCAAATCACAAAGGATGGGTTCCCATAAGAAGTGTTTCTCTTGAAGGAAGATGAGGGAAGAGATTCTACACAGGCAATTACAGCCCACCGTACAGTAATCTGGTAAGAGAAGTTGACAATAATCGTGTGGGCTATGGGACTAGGCCTGTTCCTGAGGGAGCCTGAGGCCAGCATCAGGCAGGAGGAGGGATCAAAGCTGAGGAGGAGGTTCCCAGAGAAGGAAGAGTCCTGCCCTTGAGGGCACCAGCTCCTGCAGCCAGTTTGGCAGCACATTAATTCAGCCCAACAGGCAGGACCAAGTGACTTCAGGTTTAGTCAAACTGTGTGTGTGTTTACCAGGGTGGTTGCTTCATTCATTCTGTGGCTCCCTCCAATGACAGTGGAGCTGTAACTGTTTATATGTCTCCTATCTTGGTCAGGCTTGACTCAGGAATTAGAACCCAGTGGGCCCTCAGGGGTAAGGGATGAGGCAAAGCAGAGGGGATTCAGGCATTAGAAGCTGAGGATGGAGAATGACTGTGTAGACTGCCTACAAGTTAAAGGAAACCACGTCACATCAGGCACTGCAGTTCTAAGATGGCATTTGCTCAAATGCAATTCTACCTGTCTTGGTTTTTTCACATTTACCATTTAACACTCTACCTCTTCTACTTGTTTATGCTCAGAATTACTGAAGCACTCAACTAATATAATCTATCAAGATAACAGATGATCAATTCAAGTATTCAACTCTAGTGACCAACTCTTCCCTTTGGAAAGACTCTTGCTTGGGTCTCCTCTATGTCACACTGTCTCAGGTTTCCTCCTGATTCCCTGGCTGCTTTTTCTCAGGCTGCTTTGCACATCTCTTTAGTGACAGTAATCTTTGAGGACTCAGCCATAAAACTTTCTTTCTTCTCAGTAGGCAGTATGATCTGTCCCCGTGCTCTCCATTCCTGCCACATTTCTTTCTTAAAACCCTCCTCCTTTCAACATGCACAAACACATTCTTTGTGTGCTAAATCCTCATCTATAGTTTCTTCAAGAGCCTAGGATAATCAGAGCAATTGGTAGGCTGCTGGCACCAAAGCCGTCATAAACCCACACATATACAGGAGGACTGAAAGCAGGTCATCTGGTTAACCAGATGTCCAGAGTGTGGGAGGGAGGGAGGGAGGGAGGGAGTGTGTGAGTGTGTGTGTGTGTGTGTGTGTGACAGAGAGAGAGACAGAAAGGGACTGTCTGCCTGCCTATTCATCTTTCAGATTGTTGTTTAAGTAAAAAAAAAAAAAAGTGTAAGACATTTGGAGAGGACCTAACTGCAGCTAGCCCCTTGAGAATGTGATTGCTCTATGAAATTTAATTGAGTAAATACATGAGTTCCTATGATGTGCCAGGCACACACAGTAGATGTTGTGAAGGTTATAAGGATGAGAAAGTCAGTGTCCCTCCCTGGGATGGGTTAGGGTGGGGGCACAAACACATACATGACTGTAGTCAGAATAAACCAGAATAAATTTAAGAGCCTCACTCTCCAGTCCCAGCATGTTGGTGAAATTTAAAGAATCTAAAAGTACTGTATTCATAATTTTAATAGGCACAATTTTTCACATTTTAACATTCCTGAAATCAAGCTGCATCTAACAAATGATTTGGTAACAATATACGTGTTAGGATTTAATTGACAGTGTTTTTTTCTTTCCTAGTTGTATGGAAAATAAAGATAAAATTTATAATTGATGCTGTCTTAGATTAGATGAAAAATATTATTTGAGTCAAAGAAATTTGAGAACAAATTTGTTATACACAGCAATGTCTTTAAATGCCTGTTTCTACTGCTTTTGGTTTCCAACTCTCTAATACCCTATAGCCGCCCAGAAGCCTCTCTTTCTCCATCCTGAACACTCTACTCTCCATCAAAACACGATGAAACTTCCCTGACATCTTCCCCAGAGAAAGTGTATTCTCTTTCTTCCTCTCGCTCCTGCTGTCTCTCCCTCCCTCCCCTCCTCTCCCTGGGAGTCAGTCTTACATGGCCCAGCCCCACTCCACTAGTTCTTCCCCAACCCTGCCTACTGACACATTTGTTTCTAATAAGAAGGAGGGCAAATGCCTGGAAGTTAGGATTTTCTTTAGCAAGGAAGGGGAAAGGCAAATTGGCTTTGAATAATTCCACAGAAATCATTCTTGAGGCAGGATCGAGAGCACAGGCAGTTAATCCCAGTGTGGGTTAAAGCAGAGCCGGTGTCCTGGGCTGCAGCAAAGGGCAGGACTGGAGTGTCGCCCAAGACGGAGCATCCTGGAAGGGCTCAGATTTTAGAACCTCCAACTGTGAGTGCTGTTCTCCAGAAGCTTCACGTACACACGCAGGCAGACCGGCACAAACACGTGCACACACGCACGTGGGCTTAAATAACTGCCCAAGGCTCTTCTGTCCCCCCTCACAAAACACCAGGAGGGAGGAAGGTGGGGCCAGGATGGCTGCCTGTTTTCCTGGGATGAAGAGGCCTGGGGAGGGAGGTTAGGCTGGCTGGCCTGAGGCCAGGGCACCCCAGGGGCAAGAGCCCTGACTCCTCCCCACCTCTTCCCAAATAAAAACTAACCACAAAAGGCTGAACAATGCACTAAAAGAGTGGCCTCCACTAGGTGGGAAAGGCCTCTTAGTTCTGGGGAGATGTGGAGCTGGAAGGAGGACGGATGGGCGGGAAGGTGACCTCTGGGGAGGAGATGATGCTTCCTTAGGACCTTGGAAAAAATAAGGGACCAGCTAGGATGATTTGCACGAGGAGTGGGGGGAGAGAATGAAAGGGCACCACTTTGGCCACCTGGCTAAGCTCTGGTATGTGGGTCCTCAGCTTCCAAGTTGTCCAGCAGCCACCCTCAGGGTTCTTGTGGCCAGACAAGGACCACTCGAGAGACTTTAGGAGGCCCTGATGATGAGGGCAGAATGCAACCTGGTGACTGGCTCCCACCTCCCGGAGCTGGATGCTGCTTCTGTGCCAGGATCAGACAAGATGCTGAGTGTGCCCTGCCCTTCGCAGAGCTCTGGGCAGTGGGAGTGTAGATAAGAAATGGGAGAGGCAGCAGAAGTCAAGATGGAATTGAGGAAATCAAGTGTCAACACAGGTGGAGCCAAAGTCCAATCTAATCTGCAAACCCTGAGACAGAGCTGCAGCCTAGGAATGGCCCAAGTCCTGCTCAGAGCTCGGAGCCTGTGGGAAAAGTCAGGGAGGCTTTATTTAGGAGTGGACTTGCAGGACCTTAGGTAGGTGAGAAGGAGGAGCCCTGAGAACCTCCCAAACCCCAAGGGATGGGAGCTGGGCCCATACTGTTTCCAAGCCTCCTTCTCTGCCCCTGATCTCTGCTGATTCCTGGCTGCAGGGTGTGTGTGTGGCTGGGAACAGGTCAGGTTTAATTATTAATCATCTGACCAGCCTAATCAGCCTAGATCAAGGCCTCTCTCTTCCAGGGCTGTGAAATCCCCACCCACTGGCCAGAGCCCCCTGTGCTTTCTAGACGCTAGGAGAGAGGGGTGTTGGAGGCTTCCTGCCGCCCCTGGGTCTTTAGCAGGCATTGATTAGGTGTGGGCACCAGGCAGGCAGGCATGGTTGCCCAGATGCAGGGTGAACCGAGGCCATCCACCCAGTGTTGACACAACCATCATAAATCGTGCTTTGTTCCCAGCTCTGCCCGGGAAGGTCCCTGAGAACTGGGTGGGCCTGGCTAGGTGGGGATGCAGAGTAAGGACAGATCGGTTTGGAGAGGGGATGCCCCTGGGGACACAGAGAGATGAGGCTGGCATAGGAAGCCCCACTCTGCGGCTGTAGAAGAATCCTACTGTTAAAAGGCTGAGCTTTGGGCAACACAAGCAGTCTGTGTCACCAACTCTCAGAGCCACCTCCCAGTCCCAGGTGGGCAGGGGGAAAGAAAAGATGGACAGGGCCAAAAGTGTGGTAGGGGGTTGGGGGAAGTTCTCCCTGGCTCTACACCAAGGACACACCTGCCTCCTACAGCCAGCTGGTGCCTGGACAGACACCTGGGGCTCAGGCCTCTGCTGCTACAGCCTGTCCCAGGGATGGCCAAGGGGGGTGCTTAGTCCTGTGATGGGCACAGGGCAGCAGGACACACTCCGTCTTGGTAGACTCAATGGCTAATGCAGAGACACACCTATAAACAGACCACAACAAGGCAACCTGATAAGGGCCATAAAAGAGAGGCCTCTGTGTGGGTGTATGGGCTGGGGAACTGTGTCCTGGGAGCAGCGTGGGAGCAGTAGCACACCTCTGGGGGGAGAACAAAGAGGGTCAAAGAAGGCTTCATAGAGACGGTAACACTCACCTAGAACGAATGTTTAAAAAAAAAAAGTGATAGTTTCCAAGTAGAAAAGAGAAGGGCGTCCCAGGCAGTGGGAAGACCATGGGCAAAACCTAGGCGCAGAGAAGGGGCCTCTTTGGGGATCAACACGTGGCCCGACCACAAGTGGAGGCCGTGGGGGTGCTGAGGTGGGTGGAGAAGAGGCCGGCGTTGAGAAGGTGCAGCTGATGCCAAGTTAAGGCACCCACACCAGAAGTGGGACCATAGAGGCCAGGATGGCACATGAGTAAGCCTGCTCCACGGACGTACCCATGTTTGCTCCTGAGTAGGGCTTGTCCTCCACAGACGGGCCCCAGCCAGGGTGGGAGGGTGGAAACAGGACCAGACTGCCCTGCAGGCCTGAGGCATGAGCACTGGGGCTGTGGGAAGTGCGGGGACAGAAGCCACCACCCCCGACTGTGACTGACCTAGAGTCCCGGCTCACGTCCCGCTTTCCTCCAACGGCCTCCGGCAAGCACAAGGACAGCTCAAGCACAGAGGGAGAAACGAAGTGGAGGAGGTGGACATTTGCCCAAGCTTGAGTGAGTTCATTGTGGGTTTGACACAGGGACTCAGGGGTTGTGAGGCCCAGCACAAGGACCTGCCCCTAAACAAGAAATTTCTGTCTCTCCTGGCCTGGCAGACTGCGGGCGAGGGTAAGAGATCTCAAGGGCGGGTCCTCTGCTCCCCTCCTCCCCAGGGCTGGTCCTTATCAGACAGGTTCGAGGTGCTTTCCCGGCTCAGCCTGAGGGAGACAGTGCTGCCCCATCTGGCTGGGATCCCTCCTGGCTGCGGTTGGCCCGTGGGGGAACCCCAAAGAGTAAATGCCCTCGAGATTTTCCTAGAACCCAGATTAGCAGGGCCCCCACCCAGAGTGCTCTATTCTCAGGTGGGTATGCCAAGCAGTCAGGTGATAGTGCTGACAGCAGCCTCCTTATCTTTATGGACATGGCTCCTGGAAGCTCAGCCAAATAACCAGAGACAATTTTAAAAGTTTAAAAAAAACTAACCAAAACCCCACCAACTCAAGCCAGTACACCAGCTCAGGTGGGCTAGGCAGGCACGAACAAAGACTGGGCCTTTGGACGCTGGTAGTGTCACCCTGACATCAGGAACCACTTTCACACAGACCAGGAAACACCCTAACGTCCTCTCCACAGGGGTCTCCGCTATGTTCCTCTCCAATATTGGGCTGTCAGCTACCCAAGGGTTTTCTCCAAGTCTCTCAGTGCCCCTGCTCATACCACAGGATAACTCTTCTAAAATATGGAGTCAAGTAGAACGACTTCCCCAGATATACTTGAATGCTCTCTCTCCTAACAAGGAGAGCCAAGTAACACAACAAGCTTCCTATTTTTGCCTTGGCTACCAGGAGGCTCCTGGTCATATCTCATTCTTACTCACCACCACTGTATCAGCCCTTACTGCTCACAGACTTGCTGCCTCCAGCCTTCCTCACCCCTCACTTAAAATTTGTCTGTTGCCTTAATCTGGTCAAACATGTCCTGTATTGCATTATCTCAACTTGTTGTTAAGCAGCGGCAGGTAGATAAAACGATGAGGTTTCACTCTGGAAGGAGGCGTTAAAAGTGCAACGTCTGGCCGGCATTTTGAGGCCGTGGGAAAGCTCCTTTTGATCACGTCCTTACACCTCGAAATTCCCCAAGAACAGAAAACAGGGTGTTGCCCTCCCCCTCCTGGAAGCAGAAGCAGCCCCTCAACCCCTGGCCCCCACCATCCTCTCACCCACTAGATCCAGCTCCCCTGGTGAACTGCTCCTGAGTGAGGAGAAGGAGAAGGAGAATGAGAAGGCCTTTCTCCAGCTGTATTCTAAGGAGGGGAAATGTTGAGATCCCTTTCAGGAACTTAACAATCAGGAGAGTCAGTCAAAAGCACCTGAGTCTGGCTAAATTAGGCTCTCCAATCCTCCCGAGCCAGCTGTTCCTGGCAGACCCAGGGTCTAGAGGTTTTAGGAAGAAGCAGGAAGACCCCAGCCCTGAGACAGACAGTAGAGCACAGTTGTTATAAGTGTGGTTTGAGTGTCACATGGACCTGGGTTTGAATCCCAACTATGCCACTTACTGGCCCGTCTCATCCTGGGCAAACCACTTTGCGTCTCTGAGCCCCGTTTTCCCCAACTATGAAATAGGAGAATAACAGTGCCTGTCTCTCAGGGTGTAAAGAGGCCAAGAGACTGTCCCCATAGAGTGCACACTGAGTGTGGTGTGCAGATGGGTTTAATAATCTGCAGGGCTAATCCTGGTATTCATGGTGGCTCATGGAGAGCAGGAGAGAGAATATGTGTGAACCCCATGGTTCCCTGCTGGCAGTGACATGCCCCTGGGGAATGCCCTTTCCCTGTGACTCCAGTCCCCCCAGAAGACCTGCTGACTGCACAGCGTTCTGCCCCGAGGGACCAGCCCACCACTGGATCTGCAGGAGTCTGCTTAGTAATCACAACGCATTCAGCCATTAATGAGCATAAAGAGACCATTGGAAGACTTTTGCCTAAGCACCGTAAATCTGAATTCAACTAAAAAATCCTGACATGTGTCCCAAACCCAGTCTGATGACCACTCCCCTACCAGCTCCCCCATCTCCATGTGCCACGGCCAGACTGTCTCCTGTCTTTAAGCCTTTTCCACACTGGAGTCTCCCCCACCTTGAATAGTCTCTATTCACATCTGTCCTGCCCTTCCCCCCAGTAAAAATAAATGTCGCTTCTATTCCAGGAGCTGCTGGGGAAGTCCCTGGTTGATTTGACATCTACAGCAGCATTTTTCAAACTGTGAGCAGTGAACTCCACCTGCACTGAGTCACTCACGAGGTTTGCTAAAATGCAAATGCCTCCCGTGACCTACTGAGACACGATCTCCACGGAGGGGGCTGGGAATCTCAAGTTCTGACAAGCTCCCCAGGTCACTCGGATCCACACAAAGCACAAAAACCAATGATTTGTCTTGTGTCTTTGCTGATTGCTGAAGTCCAGCTTGGGCTAGACCTGGAAAATTCATGGAATAATTTAACTGAAAGAATCTAAACTCCCCATGTGTTCTCAGTAGGACCACCCAGGAGACCTGGAACCTGTTCTTATCTTATGCCAATA
Source organism: Vicugna pacos (assembly GCF_048564905.1). Lineage (NCBI taxonomy): Eukaryota > Metazoa > Chordata > Mammalia > Artiodactyla > Camelidae > Vicugna > Vicugna pacos. The sequence goes on along the minus strand of NC_132997.1, from coordinate 84,667,308 downwards.
AGGTGTGTTGCCTTAGGCAAGTCACTTCCTCTCTCTGGGCCTCCGTTTTCTCATCTGTAAAAGAGGAGCCAGGATTTGGGAGTTTGGGGGCCCATCTTGCTCTAATATGCTTGGAAAGCCACTTGGGATAGGCCTCTTTGTAGGACAGGAAGGGCTGGGAAGGAGGATGGGGAGCTGTTGGGGGAGAGCCCAGATGTCCCATCACCACCCAGGTGGACAGCCAACAGTTGCTACTGATGTTCAGAAGGGCACAGAGATCTCAGGCCAGGTGGGGCCAAGGTCGGTATCTAAGTGGCCCCACCTGAGGGGGACTGTGAGGAGCAACACGAGTGTCTAAGCCATGGCAGAGTCAGGCCGGGGCAATCTGGCACTGACCCCCGGGGAGAGGAAGGAGCCTAGAGAGTGGGTCTGAGTGTCAGGGCTCTGGCCGGTGGACTGGCTCAGAACCAGGTTCTAGGGCTCTTAGGAACATCAGAGAGAAATGGGAGTCCCCAGGCATGGCAGGGGACTGCAAGTCAGGGGGCCCCAGTAGGATGCCTCCACTGCACAGTTTCAGGGGTTCCATCTTACAGAATACAATTTGCATGGTGACTCCTGGAGTTGTGCCACATGGCAGGACATGCTGGGACTAGGCACTTAGGGCCACCCCCAGCCATCCTGGATCCTGAACTCAGGGCAGCAGGACACGCTCTAGGCCCACTCCCTGCTTTGGCCAGCTAGGGCGCAGCCCATACTGGCAGGGAAGGATGTTTCTCCACCCCTCCTGGTTGGCAACTGGAGGCCTGAGCTCAGCCCTTGATGGCCACAATAGGCGGGGGTGGGGTGCGGTGAGGGGAGCGGCAACAGGCTTGACGGGAACTTTCCTCAGATCTACAAATCTGCTCCCACTAATTACAGGCAGCCCCACTCACTTTGCCCTCTGGGGCCAGACTGCCCAGCCCCTCTCGGTTGACTCAGGAGCATTGCCAACAGGCGGGGACGGCCCAGAGCAGGTTCCAGGCCAGTCAAAGGACTTGCCAACTGGTCCCAGGAGACTGGCATTGTTTTACCAGAAGAAACGGTTGAGAAAGAATTTAAGAACCACTGAAAATTGGAGGGTCTTTGGCCTGAGCACAGATTCCAAAAACACCAAAAAAAGGTTCAGAGCTGAGCAGCATAGCAAGTACTTTCACCAGCAATTCCCCCTGGAACAACCGAGGAGGCCAATAGCATCACCCACTCTGCGCCCAAGGAAGCAGGACTTCGGAAGTCACAGGGCTAACAAGTGACCAAGCGACGCACTGACCACCTTACAAGGGGTGCAACCACCAGAACCAGCCTGACCCTGGGGCAGGACAACAGGGTTCAGCTACCAGAAGCCCCGGGAGCACTGGGTGGGTGGGCTAGGGGTTTAAAAAGGCCAAGAGATTTTTCTATCTGACCCTTCAAGAGGAGCAGTGGCCCCCCACTTTCCTGGGCCCAGCTCTTCTGGAGGGTCACCCCTGAGAAGCTCTGATCCCCCTAAAGGCCTGAGTGGAAGCTCGTGTCCTCTCTTCTCAATTCTTTAGAAACATTCTAGATTCAGAGAGGGAACCAAACCCCAACGTCTGTGCTTGGGGACATCCCCCAGCCCAACGTCGCGGGATCCCTGCGTGACAGATGGCTACTCGTGCACAGGCTCTCAAATTGTCTTTATTAAAAATCTTCCCCCCCCTTTTGTAAAAACAAACACTTGCGGCCAGTTATACAGATCAGGAAAAGTGGCAATTTATAGGACACTCGACAAATTCCAATACTTTACAAGTTCAAACTTATAGGAACTAATGTTCTTCTTTTTCTCATAAGCTCAAAAATCAAACTGTGGTCCAGTTCAAGTATAATCTAACAGGTCACAGCCTCAGACTGTCAAGGGAAACCCTGACACTAATGGCGGCTGCGCACACCAACATCAAATTTACCAAATTCTTTGGAAATACTCTCTGGATACACTTTATTTCAGGTGTTTACAATAAAAAGAACATGACCCAGGCCTTTTGTTACGTTAACCCAGGGTACAAATCAATCTGTTGCTCAAGGTAGCAGCTGCTCTTAAACAACATTTTTGGGGAGACACTTTGAAATGGTTAACAAACACTGAAGAAAAGCTTTAAAAAATAAATCAATATTTTCCTGGTTGCTTTTAATATTGCATTGTGTATGACACACGTAGGAAGAAGAAGTGCAAATTATGGAGTGGATGAAATTATGCCAATGGAATTGTATAAAAATAAATAAAAATAAATATATATATATACACACAAATATGGGATCTTAGATGAGTTTTTAAACTGAAGGTTCTGATTGAACGCAAAGAGCCTCTTCTCTCTCCTTCCCAGGGCCCTTCTCCAGCTTTAAAATATGGAGAAGATCAATCCATCAGCAACGGAGCCATTACATTACTAGGAAATACTGTTGTTTGAACAGCCATCCTTGGTTTCCATGGAAACACTGTTGAGTGGGGACAAGCTGGTGGGGTCAGGTTCCACTTTGCTGGGAGAAAAAGACTGCCAGCCTCTCTGAAAATGCAGTTTTAGCCTCTAATGGAGGCAGCAGGCTTTTCCCAGCAAGATTCAGTGAAGAGGCCATAGAGCTGGCCCTTGACTTCCCTCTCATGGGAGGAGAGACACAGAGGGTTAAAGGTTTTCCGAGAAATGGAGGAGGCTGGTTTTCAGAACACCAGGTGAAAAAACCGAAGGAGAGGGCCAGGGGATCAGGTCTGGGCTGAGTCACCCTTTTCAACGTCTGCTCTCTTTGAGACACTAACCCTCCTGAGGCTCCCCCTCTGGCCTGATGCCAAGTTCAGGCTTCCCGCTACCTCCAGCCTCTCCGCCCCACACCTGTCCAAGCTGGTCTGCCTGCCTCTGGTGCTTCTCGCTTCTCTCTCACAGGTTCCTGGCAGTTCTCTCCTTGCCGGTGACCACTTGCCCCAAGGCTTAACACCTGATCATTTTCTGTTCTATCTTTCTTTGCTATGCCTCAGTTTCCTCACTGATAAAATGTCAGTGTCGAACTCAGACAATCTCTCTATACTTCTGCCATGAGTGTGGAGAACAAAATGAGCAGTGTAGTCTTATTTACCATAAAAAGAAAAAAAGCAAAGAACTTAAGTAAAATAAACAATCCCGTCCGAATCTACCTTCCTGTGGCCAGGAACAGAAATAACAGGAACCGTCTTCCAGGGGCTGAGCCAGGGAGGCCACCTCCAGGCAGGTGTCTCAGCTTGAGGAAGCAGCACCAGGCTCCCCTCCGACCTTCTCCAGGGCTCCTCCAGGGCTGCAGCTGAGCCTCATTTCCCCAGCACCTTCTCCCAAACTCTTCCAATGGACTTCCGGGGCCCGAGGCCCTGACCTCAGGATCGCACAGCCCGACCGGAATAAGTGCTCTGTGCTTCCTAACATTTGACATCAATGTCTGCACCTGGGGTCAGCTCTGAGCTACCCTGACCTTCTGCCAAATTGAAAAGGGCCCACCTACAAACTCCCGGCAATCCTGAGGTGCTCCTCAGTCCTGCAGCCTTCTCCTTAGCTTCTCTGGCCTCAGACCATTTGAAAGCATCCACTGTGGGGCTGCTGGAGCCCAGAGTGCAGACACCAAGGGTGAGTCAAGGACAGATACCGTTTCCTTGTTTTGGGGTCTCTCAAGCCAACCACGTGCAGCCAACATTCGGCCTAAGCCCTGACCGGACTGCTGTTTTAGCTGGAGGGGGAAGATGCTTCTGTTTTCATTTTTAGTTAAAGTGAATTGAGACCAATTTAATGTCCAGAGTAGAACAAACCCTGGCACCTCCTGCAATCAAGAGGAGGGAAACATCAGAGATTCCAAAATGAAGGGCTCTTCTCTCTGTAAAATTCATTAAACTTTAAGGCATGAATCTGAGAGGATGAAAGAGGTATGACAATCAGGGCTTTTCAAAAAGGTGGTCCAGCTGGAGGAAATCCCAGCCTCTGCTCACTGACTGTCTAGGGTGCTCCCCTCCAGGGCTGTAGGCACCCTGCTCGCCCCACCCACCTTCCCGCACAAGAAGCCAGGCAGAGAAACTGTCTTGGTGCTCTGGGCTCACTGATGTGGTTCTGGACCCAGGAGTCTCCATGAAATCTTTTCCTTGGAAGACTCAGCCTGGCATGGCCTGTCCTATCCCATCAAGAATTTGAACACTGTGAAAATCCCTGAGAAGTTGGATTTTTATGAAAATGAAATGACCCTGGGCACAGAAGGAGGGAGAGGGGAGAGGGAGGAAGAGAGAGAAAGGAATTGAAAGGCTGTCTGAAGGAAACAGGAGTCAACAGGGGGAGAGCAGGTGACCCTCAGCAAACTGGACACACCAGGGTGCTGGCGCTGGAGCGCTCCAGCTCCAGAGGCAGCGCTTCATGAGTGTCTGAGAAAACCAGGCAAGTGGCCTGCCTGGTCTTCCTTCCTCTCTGGCGTTGGTTCCTGTCCGGGAGGTCAGGAAGGCCCCACCTCGGCAGGCCCTCGTCTCCCTGCTTCCAGCAGCGGCAGAGGTGTCAGAGCTTTTTCCTTTCAAAGTGCGGCACGATTCCGCTGTCCTCGGGCCTCGGGCTGCCTGCTCCCTCGGTCTCCTTCAGGCCCTCCTCAGCCAGCTGGGACAAGTACTTCTGTGGTGGGAAGAGGGACAAAGGGAGGGAGAGGGTCAGTGGTGAGCTGGCGGGAGGGGAAGGGGGTGCGTGCCTGGACCGGTGGCTGAGACCCCCTCTTCTCCCTCCCCAGATCCTTCTGAGGCTCCTGGACTCAAGCTGAGCAATGAGCTCCAGCCCCCCCCACCCCATTCTGTCCATTTACAAACAATGCATGAAAGCATGGATCCAAACAATAGCGAACACTTCCAGAGCTCTCATCCTGTGCCAAGCCCTGTTCTAACTGCTTTCCTTACACAAACTAATTTAATCCTCACAGCAACTCTACTTGTTTTCCAGAAAGAGCCCCAGTATCCAGGCAGCACGTCCACATCCACATGTAAGAGGCAGGGGGAGGAGAGGAGACTGGACGGGCGGGGAGGGGAGCAGCTCTGTCCTATAGCGATTGTGAAAGACAAAACTGCAGCCTGACATTGGAGACTCAGGCAGGCTGGCCGGCTGAGTGTCCTGGAGGTCCCATAGTAGGGGGGAGGCGTTCCTCCACCCGGCCCCAGAGCACTTCCTGCTCCCACTGGCCCCCAGCCCAACTCAGCAAGTCTGTAGGGCTGCTCCTGGAATTCTGGATTCAATGCGGTAAGATGGAACTAGAAAAGCCCTCAGGCTCTGTCCTCTGATTGCTAGGGCTGCAAGGAGCAGTGCAAAGAGCACTGGACTAGGAGTCATCAAGGTTAAGTCCCCCGCAGTGGTCAAGTGTGTGGGCTCTGCCATCAGACAACTTGGGTTCAAATGCTAGCTCTCAGCAGACAAATTCCCCACCAAGTCCGACATCTGTATAGTAAGGTAATAATGGTAACTACTGTGTAAGGTTGCCATGAAGTCCAAGAGAGGTACTATAAATAAAGCATTGAGCACGGAGCCTGGAGCCTGGCACGGAATAAACACCCAGCAGAGTTGCCCCTTATCATCAGTGGCACCAGCCCATTGGCTTTTGGGAAAGTCACTCCTTCTCCAGCCTGTAAACTGTTAGATGGGAGAAACCGTGTCTTCCTTCTTCCTCCTCTGGGGTGATTTTGAGGGTCAGACAAGACGATGGTATGAGATGACGTGGTCCACCTGCTCTCTCTAGGAGAGACTGTGGCTGGCTTTGAGAGGTGGGTGAGCCCGCTGGGGCGAGGGGCAGACCGTGAATCCCTGCGGGCCAGGCTGCTAATGGAGGGCGGGTCTCTCCTCCACCTTGTCTCAGGGAAGGAAACGTGCTCAGGAAGGCGAGTGGGTGAACACTGTGTATAGGCCTGATCCTCCCTGGGCCGGGGGCCAGGCAGACGTCTACTTTCCCACCTAGCACCGGCCCCACCTGCTGTTCTGGATCACTCTGGTGGGTTCTCTTGGAACATGACCATCAGTGGGGCACAGCCGGGGTTGCAGAGAGAGAACGAAGCTTCCTTCTACCCTGCCTCAAAGAACAATTCCAACCCCCACCTCAAGGCCTCCTGGGGGTGTTAAGTTTACAAGTGGCCTGACTTGGGTGTCAGCCAGCTCCTGTTACTTGGGTCTGAATTCTTCCCTTTTCACATGTGTAATGTGGAGTGGGGTGGGCACGTCTGTGTGGACAGAGACATTCTGTCAAAGCCACTGGCAGAAACCCTATCTGGGAGGCTCGCCGTGAGGCTCCCAGCTCCCCGACAGGTGCCCCAGGGAAACCTGAACTGAGGCTGGCGGGTGTGAGGGGCTTAGCCAGTGTCTGGACCTGACGTGCCTGGGCCCACAGGAATGGCCCTGGCCTGCTGTGGGGAGGTGAGCCTTCCTGGGGGTTCGGCCCAGAGGCTGGGAACACGGTGCAGTCCACTGCCCTGCAAAAACACAGAGTTTAGAATGAAAGGCCCTGGCAAGTCTGCACTCTTCCTACCTTCCTGGGTGACCTTGAGCTGTGTGGCCTCCTTGGGGGCTACACGATCCAGCTGAGAATGCCGGATGAGATCAAAGTTTCTCATGCTAAGGTGTCAGAATCTGCTACAAAGACTTAAAATGCAGATTCTCAGGCCCTGCCCTAGAGAGAATGGACAGCAAGTATAGGGTAGGTCCAGGAAGCTACATTTTTAAAAGATTCCAGCTGGTATGAAGACCAAGGTTTGGGAAAATCAGGACAAGATGATTATCTCTAAGACTCCTTCCAGCCCTGCCATTCTAGAGGTTTCATCTTGTTGGAGGTAGAGGACGATGGTGTCTTCAGGACAGATGGCTACCCTCAGCTGGCTCTGCGGAGCACAACCTGAACCCTTCCTTGGTCTGGCCAAGTCGGGCCTTCACTGCCCTCTCCCAGGAGCGCCTGTGACCTGGGCCCCAGACTCCCCCGTGGCTGTCTCAGTCACAGAGCAGCTGCTTTCCAGGGGAAATCAAAAGGCTTAAATGACCTGAGTTTGCGCACAGCCAATGGTAGTCCCTTGCAGATGGTAATGCAGGCCAGGGCATGGGTCTCAGTATGCAAGTCCAGCTCAGGAGAGTGAAAACAGAAAAGTGATTAAGAATCAGGCAACCTGGTCCCTGGCCAGGTAACTTAGCATGTGCATGGCCTTGGACAAATCACATGGCTTCTCTGGGCCTCAGTTTCTTCAATTATAAAACAAGAGAGTTGGCCCATATATGAATTTTCTTAACTAGGGGTACACATTCAAGTCATGTGGAGAACTTCCCCAAATCACATATTCCTAGGTCCCTCCCCCGCTAAATTCTACTAAATATCTGACCTAAGTAGTACATACACTTTTAAAACACTGTCTAGAGGATTCTGGTTCACATTGCTGGTTAAGAACCACCAGAGCATCTGTTCTTTAACAATTTAACTGACAGTAATGCCTGCTCTGGAGTTAGGGCACGCTCTACCACAAGGGTCTTCCAGAGTCAAGGCCTTGTGCCTCAAAAAACTAGTCTGATTCACCATAGAAAAAACAGGAGGTGCCTTGATAGACTCACCCCAGGGGGTCTGCCTCCCATGCTTTCTATTACATCACGAGTCCCCAGCTTATACCAGAAGTTAATTAGGAAAATCACATTCCAACACACTATATTCTAGTTAGGTACATGTTATAGAATATATTACTATATCTCATTGATTTTAAAAAGTGTTTTTTCCACACATTAACATCTCTGAAATTGAGATGCATTTTACAGTTGATTTAATTCACCATTTAATTTGCAACATTTTTTTCCCTTTTGGTATCACAAAATAGTGGTGTGCCTTACAATTAATGGCACCTCAGATTGGATGAAATACGGTATACAAAGTATTTTTATACGTCACCTGTTAATATACTATGAAACATACTTATTTTATTACTTATCTCCTATGCTACAATGAAAGCTCTAAGAGGAAAGGAATTTTTGTCTCTTTTTTTGTTGTATCTCCAGTGCCTAGAATACTGTCTAATCCACGGTGTGCCTGTGATGAATAGTTGCAGTATGGACGAACATTTACATAGAACAGAATAGGGGTTTTTCTTCTAGCAAACATGGATACTGCACAGGGAAAGAGACATATAGAGAAATATCTGGAACATCCAGATCTTGTGAAAAGGGGTCAGCCCCAGGCACGGGCCAGGTGAATACTGGCTTGAGTCACTCAGTCTAGATGGACAGGCAGATGCAAAAACAAAGTAAACGTAACCCAAATAGAATGTTTTGTACGAAGGTGGAGACGGATGCTCTGAGAGCACATGGGAGGCAGCCACCACGAGGAGCAGCCTGTTGGAGTCAGGTCGGAGAGAACAGCAGGAGTTTTCCATGCAGTGGAAGGAGATGAAACACATAGAAACAGAGCCTGGGCAGCCCCCTGAGCCTAGGCAGTGAAGGCCGATGGCTACCTGTAAGTTCCTGTAGTGGACGGCACTGCGACAGTGGCTCATCTTCGCCATCTCCTCGCTCGTATAGAACAGCCCACACAGCTTGCAGTAGAAGCCGGTCCTGGGCACCACGAACTCCACCCCTGCAGCAGGATGGGGGGTGGACAGGGAGGCAGTTAGGAAGGTGGAGGGAGGTCCCTGGGGTCCAGACAGCAGTCTGGTAGACAGAGGAGCCATGCCCTCCAGCCCTCGTTTGCTGTTGACTTTGGCTGGTTACCCAGCTTCTCTGGGCCTCAGTTTCCCCATTTGCAAAACAGGGCAGAGAAGACAGCATCAGCTTCCATCACAGGCGGCTGTGAGCGTGAGGGGTGTCCCCCCTGAAGCGAGACGGCATGCTCAGCAATTATACGCCCTGCAACCCACTTCGGGAAGTAGGTCCAGGCTCTACTATGACCAGCCTGCTTCCAGGGAAAGGAGGAGGAAGGAGCTTTCTTACATTTCACTGGGTGGATTTCGTTTCTCCACACTGTACCCGTCCCTGCAGCTGTTGTGGCCAGGACTCTGGAAGGATGCACTCATTTTTGTTTATTTATTCTAGAATTATGTCCATTAAAGAAAATTCTAAAAACAAAAGTGAAGAAAATTCACCCAGGTTCATTCCAATCAAAATATTTCCTTCCATACTATTTACAGAGAGAGCCTTTCTGGGCGGGGAGGGGGCAGTTTTAATCATTCCCTAAGTGTATTTCTGTCTCCTCCCTCTTTTGTGTGATGGTCTGTCATAAATATTTCCCCATCTTTCTCCAGTCTTTACATCGGAACCACCAATTAATAGCATCTTATTTATGATTTGTTAAATAAAAGTCCCAGGATTCTGGGAGGCCTTTTGATTGTAAGGAAAGGAAATAGTGGCCCAACAGCCAGGGAAGTAACACTGTCGCAGCCCCGGGGACTCATCTCTGAAGGCCAGCCTCCACCAAGGTGTTCTGGGGGTCACGGTCTCCTCTGGAAGACAGTCAGCAGAGTGGAAAGAGCCCAGGACCGAGAAGGGTCAGACCAGACACTAAGAATCAGTGGAGCCCGGGGAGAGTCAGCGGAGCCCCTCCTGGGCCTCAGTTTCCCAGGCACCCGATTGTGAAGCCCCAGCTAAAGAGCAGGGTGTAATAAGGGCTATGAAGCCCAGACTCCCTGCAGAAGTAAAGGAGAGGGGCTGGCCATGAGGGATGCCCGGACCCCGCTTTCAGAATGGGGCTACCCCCTGTGTGAGCTGACACACTTCAGCCGGGCTCTGCTGAGGTCCATTTGGTTAGTTCTGCTGGGGGTGGGGGATGTGGGAGAGCTGGCCGCCCAGTGGAAGGGAGAGAGGGGCTGGGGGCCGCACACCAGGCCAACAGCAGCTTCCTGCAGAGAGGGGGGCAGGCAGGGTCTCCACCGAGGCGCTGCGTGCCTGTGACCACGAGTCTGGGCCTCCCTTCACTTGCCTCCTCCCGCCTCCCAAGAGACAGAGCTAAGCACACAGGAGACCCTGTCAGAGAGAAGCAGCTTAGACTTGTAATTACAGCTTTTTTTTTTCCATTTCAAAAGAGCCACTTATCAGTGTGGAGGGGCAGGTCTCGAGGGCGGAGGGGGCCCGGGAGGCCTGCACTGACTGATTGCTCCTCTGTGGTCTGGGGCCTGGGCAGTTCTAACTGCCACGCAGCAAGCCCACCACCGAGCCCTCAGCCGTTTCCAGCAGTCTCCAGAGCCAGGGGGCCTCGCTCAGACCCAGCTGCCCAGGGGGAGGCTGAGCGGCCTTTCCCTCCCCACCCTCCTCCCACCCTCACTGCAAAGGATGGGAAAGCGGCCTGGCTTTGCCTGTGGGTGGCCCGCCCGCCCCGCCACCTCACAACAGGCCCTGGCTCCTGGCTGTGGCTGGCAAACGAACATTAAGTAAGGCCGGCCTTCATCCTCTGTTTCTACAAAATACTTCTCCCCGTTGCTGCTGCTCTGCAGGGAGCGAAGGCCCACACTAGACAAGAGAAGGGCAACCAGGAAAGGAGACGCAGCACCCAGAGGCCACGGGGAGCAGAGGCGGGCCTGCCATCAGAGCCACTCCCTGGTTCCCGTCCAGACCCTGCAGGATCAGCCAACTGGGTGGAATCAGGAAAGAAGTCTTGGGGTTTTCACTGAGACCCCACTAAGGCCTCCAGGGTTCTCCAGGTTTCCCAAGAGGCCTTCTGGCCCCTGTTCTGGGTCCTTCAGAAAGGGTGCAGCTGCCTCAGAAGCCACCACAGAGCATGAGGCAGGGCCTGAGCTGGCAGCTGTGGCCCCTTTCAACCCCAGGGGCACGGCTACCAAAAAACAAAAACAAAAACAAAAAAACCAAAAAAAAAAAAAAAAACCCGAAAACAAAACTTGGAAGCCACAGTATACTGGAATACTGGAGAGAAAATGGGAATATTTAGAGGCAGGTACACCTAGCTCTTTGATGTAACCTCAGGTATGTTACTTAACCTCTCTGAGCTCAGTTTCCTCACCTGTAAAGTAGGAATCATAATATCATAAACAGGGTCACAGGGAAGCACCTATCATTTTGTTTGGTGCCCCGGAAAATATTAGTTTCCAGATATGTATTAAACATTTCTCCACAGAGGCCTTCCCGCCCTCCAGCCTCTCACCAGAGCCCCCTGGAGAACCCAGGTTCCATGGTTTGGCAGCAACTCTCTTCCCTGACCCAGCCTGGCTCGGCCTGCCGGGGGGATAGTCGTGCAGTACCCAGGGGGTCAGAGACAGCACTGAGGAAGGAGAAGCCGGGGGAGGATCCCCAAACACCTGGGAACTCACCCCTGAGTAACTGGGAGTTGCTGGGCACCAGGATGCCAACACCGCCTCAGGACACCTCTGGAACGTGAGGGCTGGGGGAAGTGGCCGTGCCAAGACAAAACTGCCACAGCCCATGAGTTCTGCAGCAACCTGGTCCTCCCGTTTTTTAGCCTCTATTAAGTACAATAATTAAAGCTGCATTTGCCTTCTAATAATAGCTCCTGGCACGGGTAATTACAACCCCATCATCCCAGCAAAGCCTCGGATGGGTGGAGGGGGAGCTCGTGTTTTGCAGGCAGAGCCCTTTGGTTCTGATAAGAGCAGGCCTTGGCAGGCTTGGGCTTGCGGGGGTCACCCAGAGCTGGCCTGAAACGAACGGTGGGGGGTGCCCTTCCCCAGCCCCTGAGCAGCGGGGCTTAGCCTCCCTGCTCTCCATGGGGACCAAGCCGGAGTTGCCCCCCACCTCCCTAGGAGTCTCTCTGCAGTAGCAACAGACCATGGAGGGTGAAGGGTTATGCAGCCCCAGTGAGAGGAAACGCAGTAGGTCTCAATAACTGTTTCATAAACGAATAATAACAATAGACAACCCTTACTTAATACCTCCTACCTTGAAGACACTGAGGCCTGACAAGTGCTCGTTCGTCTGATCCTCAAAATCACCCCACAGGGGAGGCATCTGTTACCATCCCTGATTTACAGATGAAGAAAGCCAGGTAGAGAGGTTAACTAAGCAGCTCTCTGTCCCCTAGACAGCTGGGATTTGAACCCAGAGAGTCAGAGTCCACAATCTGTGCTCTTAATCACTGCACAAAAATTGCCTTTCCTCCACTGTGCTGCCTCAACTGGAGGAACAGGAGGGCGGGGTGGTCTCAGATTAGTAATCCTGAGCTCTGACCTGAGCTTGCTGTGAGACCTGAGGTAATAAGTCTCTGGGCTCCAGTTTCCTTACCTGTCAAATGCAGAAAATAGTGCCATACTCCCTACCCCTCACCGAGATCAATGAGACAATGGGTCTGAAAGCTAATCGGAGACTATAATCAAGCACAAAAGTACAATCTGTAATAGCCCCAAACCAGAAACAACCCAAATGTCCGTCAGCAGCTGAATGAATAAACAAAATGTGATCTATCCACAACCACAAGGCGATCCTCCTCAACAAAAACCAGAAACCAACTATGCACACACCCAACAGTTTGAAAGAATCCCAGAATAATGATGGTGAGTGAAAGAAGCCAGGTAACAAGAGTACATCCTGTATGATCCCCTTTATATAAAATTCTAGAATGCAAACTCATATCAGTGACAGGAAGGAAGGCAGTGGTTACCTGGGGACTAAGGTTGGGAGGGAGGGATTACAAAGGATTTGCAGGAAATATGGGGGATGATGACAATGTTCACTCTCTTGACTGTGGTGGTGGTCTCACAGGTGGATACATATGTCAGAATTGATCCAACTGTGCACTTTAAATATGTGCACTACATTAATGTCAATTATACCTCAACAGAGTTGGGGTTTTTTTTTTTAAATACAATGAGCCACCATTTTTCTCCTAACAGGTTAGTAAAGATTAAAAACTGATAACATCTGATGTTGGCAAGGATGTGGAGAATGAGTACTCTTGAGGTAGCAGTGAAAACTGGTATACTCTTTCTGATGTGTAATTTAGTGGCAATTATGAAAATCTGAAATGCAAATATATATAACCTCACTACCCCCTGGCGAGGACGCTGTCCTCCAGAAACACTGGCTAGCACACAGGTTAGGGTTACAGCATGTTTGGAAGGCTGAGCACAGAGGTCACATGGAGCTAGGGGTCAAAGGGCTGGGGTTTCAATCCCAGCTCCAGCCTGGACATTTCATTCAGTTTGTTACTCTGCATCTCAGATTTCTTAGCTGTAAGATAGGGATAAAAATACTAGCTACCTCACAGGTGTTTTGAGAGTTAAATGAAATATGCACTAGAAATGGTGCCTGCCTGATAAATGATAAAAATAAAAGCTTAACTATTATAGCATTGTTATAATGGGAAAAAAACTGAAAACGTCCCAAATGTTCACCAGTAAAGGAGTAGGTCAGTCATTTACGGTACACCTTTTAAGATGGAATAGTAGTTAAGAAGAATGCATTCTCTATGTACCGACATGAAGAGATCGCTAAGACCCCTGTGAAGTTAGAAAAGCAAATTGCACAGCATTACATACATAATGTGATCTTATTTTTGTGGGAGAAAAATTCTCCATGGGTATGACAGTGGCTACTTCTGAAGTTGAGCAGACACTGGGGGGAAGAGATACAACATTATATGGTTTTAAACATTTGTTATAATAATCTTTTATACTTTTTGTAATAAAAAATAATGAAAAGACAAGAATTATAAGGTAGCAGAATTTATTCTTAATTTTTGCCTGTGTGTGTCATACAGATTCCAAGTTCTTGGATGCCAAGAGACTTGTGTTCCATTTCTAGACTCTCCCCAGTGCCTCGTAAGGTGCCAGTTATCTAGGAAAAGTTGCTGACTGAATGAATGCACGAACAATTCCTAAACGAACTGCCTGGCACCCTTTCCCTGAAAGGCAGCCTTTGCAACTCTTTTCCAGCGTTAAAAAAACCCAGGGCTTTCTTGCAGTCATCTAAGTTCATTCTAAGGTCGGTATGTATTTCCCTTTTTCAGTTTTTGTCCTGAGGCATGCAGCAAACTCAGCCCTTAAAAAAAAAAAGGAAGTTTGCTCTTTGAATCTGACTAAATGGCACACTTGGAGGATAGAAACAGGAAGAAAAATTTAAAAGCAGATGAAAAGGAAAAAAAGAAACTCGTTAGAAAGGGTGAGCCTCCATATTGACTAGCGCCTCCCCCTGGGGAAGGCTTGTTTGAGGACCTGCAGTCACTCAGTATTGGGAGGACAGGGACCCAGGTCTCTCTCTGCTCAGTGCCCCTTTATCAACTATACAGGGCCTGCCCCCTAGTGCAGTCTGTTCAGCATCACTGCCTCAGAGAAGCTGGCCCCTCAAAGAGAAAAAAATGTAGCATGGTTTTGGGAAGGGCTGGGGCTGAGAGGGCAGGGAAGGCATTGGCAGAAGAGGTTCATTTCTGTTGACTTTGTGGCGGCCACTGGGCCTCCGCTTCCCTGGCTGAATAAGGGCTGTGTGGTCATGAATAAAGCATTTCCTGACGGGGAGAACAGTCTCCTTGCTCTGGCTCCCAGGACAGTGCCGTTCAGAGTCTGACCCCATGAGGTGGCTGGTCTACTACAGGAGACCGAAATTGCAAAAAACCTGAAAGTGGCACACAAATCTAGATGACTGTATCAGACACGAAAAGACAACAACCAAATGCCAAAAAGCCCTCTCAAGCTCTTAGATGTTATTACGGAACTATCATTTCCTGGAGCTGAATTTTCAGGAAGGGCTGTGGATTTATTTTACCCACCTAGAGGAATGCTGAGTTCACTGAACACATCCTCTGGTTCCCAGGACGGCAAAGAAAGAGGCTGTTTCAGCTCAACTTCAGCATATTCCGGTGACCTCACGTCCAGAGATTTCATTTCCACGTACCTGGAGTTTTCTGCAAAACATGAGCCAGGGCAAAACTAATGAAACACATCACGCTTCTAAGAATCCCTGCAGTTCTATCCTTGCACTGTGTGATGGCGAATGGTCCCTTGGGCTGCTTCATAACATGGGACTAGGGCGAGGGCTGCTAATCAGAAGCAAAGTGCCATAATGAAGAGCTTTTTCAGCTGCCAGAAGAATGCCACACACAAGAAAACTTGGCAAATCTTTGCATTAGGTCCTTGGGGGTTGGGCTGCTGATGCCTTGCCCACTCCTTTGCCACCCTCCCCATTCAGTATCACACCCTCTCCGCAGGCAGAAGAATTATGGAAGTGCAAAAATTGTGCTGACGTCCGCAGGAGCACTGAGGCAGGCAGAAATGCCATTCTCACCCCAAGCCTGTCGAGCAGTGTTATTAAATGTGAACTCCAAACACTGGGTAAGCTAATAGGCCATTAACACCAGTGCATGTTGAGACTGGTACTGCGAAATGCACGGGGTTCAATCAGAGCAAGGTGAACGACACTTCGCTCCTTCTGCCTTCTTGCCTTCTCCAGACAGCCCAGGCCTCAGCGTTTCTCTAGCAACAAGAAGGAAGCTCGTGGCAGAGTTTCTATGGAGACTCAGATTCACGCAGGTGAAAAACAGCTCAGGTCAGCTTGACATGTGGGGAAGCCCAAGCCGCCAGCTCATCTACCAGCTCGCGCCAAGCACACAGCACTGGGTTGAAAGGTTTCTTTTTAAGCCTTTCATGTATATTTTCCGCCCTCGCCTCTTTTCCCCCGTCCCTTACTTCAAACTCTGCAATGCTGCATGCTTCTGAAAAAATGCATTTTTAGTTATTTTCATTGGGAGAACATTGAGGGCTACTCGTCCTCCCCCCACCCCACCCCCGCCATAGCCCTTGATAGAGCTTAGTTTCCACTTGGCAGAGAAGACAGGGCTTAGCCTATTTTAAACCCTGTCTTTCATGATGTCATAGTACCGGGCACAGACACAACATCACTTATAGTGGAGATGGAGGAGATCTCGGGGAAAGTCTTGTTTCACCATCAGACACTGGAGAAAAGCGGGTCTGAGGCAGTGAGAAGCAGAACAGGCCGGACCCCTTGTGAGCCCCTCATTCTAGCCTCTGCCCACTCCTTTCACTGCCTCCCAGGCTCCCGCCACCTCACTCAGGCCTCACAGAAATAATGCCTGGGTGGTCCTCTGTTGTGAGGGTAAGAGAGGCTGCTTGCTGATCCCTAGGAACCAAAGCTCCTTTGATAGCTCAAAACATTTGCTAATTGAGATATCAGAGTCCGTCTGGGCTCCTGTAAATTCAGAGAAGTCCGTCCTATCTGAGTATGCTTCTCAGAAAACGCGGCGCCTCCTATCTGATTGCCTTTACACCACTTGCCTAAAAGCCCTGACAGTTTAACCAGGCTTTTAGAAGCTTGCCTTCTGCACCAGCTTTAATACTGGTTGAAACCTTACTTTGCTTCGTTCCAGCCTGCTCATGCCCACATGCTGCTCCAGGGGAGCGGTGGTCCCATCTACCCAACCGCCCAGGAGAAAGGGGAGGTAGTTACCCTGGGTCGACACTCCTTGGCAAGCCTGGCTTTGGAGGTCGGTTTCGGTGGTGGGGCTGGCTTTCTCCTCCAGGGGGCTGCCTTCACCAGCCCCATCTTCGGGGGTCTCCCTGGCCTTGCAGTCATCGAGAGAGGGGCTAGGCTGCCAGGCCCTCTCCTCTGCTGGCTTGGGGGAAGACATTTGCTGGTGTGTAGAGGCCAGGCACACATCTGAGCTCTCTGCTGCCTTTGCCTGCTTCTCGTAGCAATCTGAACCCTCCAGTGAGAGGCCTGTCTCACATTCAGCTGGCTTCCGCTCAGCATCCAGATTTAGGCCAGGCGTTTCCACCTCCATGTCACTAGGACAGCTAGTGGAAGCAAAAGGCAGTTCTTTGGGCGACTTGAGGCCGATTTCCACGGCCCCATTACCTATGGTCTTGACTCCCTCCTCGATGAAATCTTTGGCTAAGTCCAGGTCTAAGGTGGTCGTCACACAGGGACACATTTCTGGACAGATTTTGTTCTTCTGGTCAATGGGCACAATTTCTTCCAGTTCTGGGATGTCCGGTTCCATAATAAAATCTTCTTCCTCCCCCACCTCGTCTACTGTAACCAGCTCCTCCATGTTGGTGGGATACCAGCTCTCCCCCTCCGCCTCACTTCCACTCTCCAAGTCTTGCTCCTGAATAAAAATGCAGAATGGAGGTCAGAGGGTGGCTAAGGAGTGGCTCTTCACATTCAACCAGAAAGGGGCACAAACCTTGACCACAGGATCCCTCAAACTAGGAAGATCCTCAACAATCTGACTCCTACTGGGAACATTTACTAGGTAATAGGAGCTGTAAACCATTCAGATCTCTTAGCACTGATTCATCTCTTAGGATGAGGCTCAAAACAGCACAGGATCTGAAATGAGCCCTTACTGCTTAACCAATCATGTTTAACGTGGCACAAAGAATTTCAACTCCTGGTACATAATATGTGCTCAATAAATATTTTTGAATGAATGAGTGATTAAGTTATAAATTCTAAGCACATCAACTTGCTGGAGCTATTTCCTTGCACGCAGGACATCACTAAATGTAACTGCTGCACAGTCTTCACAAAATTCCCCCCAACACCCTCTCCCAGCAAGGGTGCAACCTCCATAGCCACGGCTCACACTTGGCCCCTCCCGACACTTTCATGAACCCAGCAGCCAGATTTAAGAGATCAGCTTCCCTGCCAGCGATACTCATCTCTCCGCCTCTCCTGACCGGAAAGGCATGAAGCTGGCCATGTTCCAGGGACATTTCTTTCTGCTGTGGCGGTCTCAGCCCTGTAACTGGGTTTTTCATTTCAATTAAGTAAAGTAATCTTTACAAGCACAGTAGATGTTTTGTTAATCCCAGGGTCTGGGACTGCCGAGGTCAGGGCCCCAGCTTGAGTCCCCAAAGCCCCCTTCCTCCTCCGGCTCCTCCCACGGGACCTGCCTATTTTGGGAGCCTGGCTCTGAAACCTGACTCTTTTTTGGGCAGCCCATGTTTTCTCTTATAAGCACAGCCAAATTACTGAAGACTGAGGCAGAGCCCAGGCAGGTAGGTGGTAAAGGTCTCCCCAATAAAGACTGTGCAAAGGTCCCAGGCAAAGCCATCCCTCCAAGAAGTGCTGGCTTCATTCACAGACCCACTGGCGCGGTCCCGGACAGTCCCAGACAGCGAGCAGGGCATCACTAGGCAGGCTGGGGACCCCTGTGACTTGGTACCCAATGGCTGTCGTGCCGATGAGGCTACACTGCCAGCATCTGGGACAAACTTTACCTTCCTTGTCCTTGTATTTTCTGCATCAGAGGATTCTGTTTCTTTCTCCTGCCTGCCCACCGATGTGGGGCTATCTTCCATGCTGTCCTGCTCTTCTTTTCCAGCCTTACCAAGGAAAGAACAGAACAAACCAAGCCAACAGTGAGCAGGGACGGAGAAAAGAGGGCACACCAAGAGGAAAACAATGCTGCAGAGCACAGCTAACAGCTGTCGGGCATATTTCACCCACAGCATTTCCCTTATCCTCACAAAAGCTCTCGGAGGCAGGTGCTATTATCATCTTCACTATAGAGGTGAGGAAACTGAAGCTCAGAGAGGGTAAGTCACTTGTTCAAGGTCACACAGACAAACGGAGGCACAGAAATATCTTCACGGCTGGCCTGAATGCTTGAGGGAGACAGAAATCCCTGGCAAATCAGGCACTTTCTGCAGCTGTGAAATCTGTGGACAGTGAGGGTGAGCAAAGGGGCCACGGGGGAAGTGATCCTGGATTTAACAACCATCATGGTGACACCTCCCCAACAGATCGGTCTTGGCCATTAAACAAATCACATCTAGGCTGTTTGTGGGTAGGAAGGGTGTTGTCACCAAGCAGTGCCACTCACCTCTCTTCTGCCTTACTCCTGTCCTGGGGCTACAGCCCAAACCAGCGATCCCTCCCCTTCTTCCTTCCTTCTGTTCCATCCCTCAAGTTAAGCCCCTCATGATACTGCTCGAGTCTGGGAAACTGAACAATTGAAAGCAGGTGTCTGGTTCAAGAATTAGGATTACAACAGAGGTCAGCCAAGTATCGCCCTTGAGCCAAATCCGATCCGGCGCCTCTTTCTGTGCAGTCAGGGAACCAACAATGCTTTTCACCCCTCTAAATGGTTGCATGTTAAATGATTCTCTAAGTACCAACATAATATCCTCAATGCTGCCTCTTGGCCCATACAGCTGAAATAGTTATATCTGGTGCTTTATGGAAAAAAGTTTGCCAGCCCCCAGTTTAGAAGTTTGAGGAGGAGAGTCTCCTGTGACTTAAACTTTGGCCACCAAGTCAATGACCATTCCCAGGCATTCTTGGGAGAAGGCTGCATTTTCTCGACATTTTTGGCTGAGGTTGGCTCAAAGGAAACCACTCCCGCTCTGACTTCTTATGACCAGACACACCCCTCTTTGCTGATGAGGAGCCAGCGGGGGCAGGAGCTCAGGGCTGACGGGTTTAACCAGTTATTACGGGACAGGGAAGGACAATTCAAATCCTCAGATCTTTGCTTTTTCCAGCATCTGGAGCAGAAGCTCTACTCTAGCCTGCTGAGCTAACTTGAGCTCAAGGCAGCTCCAGAGGCCTACTTAGCTTCTACCAGCAGGGGACCGCTTTATTTCTGTCTCCCTGAATGAATAATCCACAGCGCTCCCTTGTCAAAATAAATACCCCTAACCCTTCCCAGGCAGCTCCTGCCGCCACAGTCCCAGCTCAGTATGGTAAACAGACTCCCTCCAGTTCAAGCTGGGAGAGGCAGGGACTGCCTGGCCTGCCGGAAGCCCCCCACCAGGTGGACCCCTGCTCTTCCTCCCTGCAGGCAAAGGAAACAGAGCAGGGCCTTTCAGTGCACTCCTGGCCCTGGGATCATTTCCAGGTGACAGCAGTTTATGGGAACAGACAGATGCAACCAATGCCCCCGGCTCCCCCTACCGGCTCAGGGACCAGTGTATTAAGTCTGGACCGTTCCAGGCAGGGCTGCCACCGCAGGGCTGGGGCTACTGCTAAACAACTTCTTCACTGGTCTCCCCCTTGCGCTCTGTAGCCTCCTCCCAAGTGATCGAGAATAGTGACTCCAAAATGCAAACCTATCACATCCCCACTGCACCTTTTAGCTTGAACATTTCATTTGCTTCCCCTTGCTCTGAGGATAAAGACAAAACTCCATAACCGGCCTACAAGGCCCTGCATGATGTGGCCCCCGTTGATATAAATCAGCTTCACCTCCCATCATTCTAACCCTGGCTCTCTCTGCTCCAGAAACACTGGCCTCCAGCCACAGGGCCTTTGCACAGGATATTTCCTGTGTCTGCTCTCCTTCCTTTTCATCCAGTAAATACTCACCATTCCTTCAATTCTCAACAGCCACATCCTAACTCAGGGAAGCCTCTGATTCGTCATAGGTACTAACAGCCCTATACACCTCCATCTCCTTAGCACTTAATACTCTCACTCATCTACTCACTTAGGGAATTATTTGATTAATATGTTTTCCATTAGACCATGAGCTTCATGAGATCAGGGGTCATTGCAGCTCTGATTCACAACTGTAGCCCCAGTGCCAGGTGCTCCATGAACACCGGTCAAGACAAGAATGGAGATGGGTAGGAAGCGGTGGAGTGAATAACAGGTTCGCAACTGCCTCCCAGTGAGCTTGGGTCTGGGCTTTGAACTGAGCATAAGTGGTTTTTCTATTTCTCTCTCCTATGGCTTGTTTATACTGTGGGCTCATCCTGGGGACCCCTGGGGCTCCATCTGGTCCACAGGCATGTTTTGGTCTCTAAAATGTGGGAAATGTCATACCAATATCTGCATCTGGACGTGGGTCTTGCTCCCAGAAATGGGAGGGCTGACTGCGCAGGGCATGCCTCCCTGAACAGCAGCCACAGAGGGGAGCAGCACGGCGGCTGCCCCAGCAGACAGCCCCCTCCTCCTGGGTCTGCCACGGTCCCAGCTCTCCACTTTGGCCCCACCCGTGCTACCTGGTGGCCTGTGTCACCTGCCTGGCTCCCCTTCTCTAGGCACCTAGGTCTGTCGACCTGATGGCCTGTCTGGGAAAGCAGAGGAGCACCTCTTTCCCAGGTCTCCCTATTCAGGGACTTGATTTCTTTCTTCTTTCTCTGGTCTCGTGGTTGGGGCTGGGTCTCCCGTCTGGCTGCGGCCACCCACGAACACTGAGCGGTGCACACGCTGGCTTCACCAGCACGGGCACCCTCTCCAGATACTTCCCGGGGCTTCCCACTAGCACAAGCTTGTGGAAGTCCTACAGCAGCCTTGGGATCACACCCATTCCACCAACGAGAAAACTGAGCTGAGAAGAACAGCGTGTGACCTGGTTCTCAGAAGCCAAGCCTTTGCCTCCAGAACTGGCTCAGTCATTTATTCTTTCAGCAAATACATACTGAACGCTCACTCAGTTCCATACACTCATCTAGAAACCGGGGGCAGGCAGTGAGCACCGCAGACAGAAATTCCTGCCCTCATGGAGGTTATGTTGGGGGGAGGGCTGAGAGGGAGGGGAGACCAAGTAACATAGAAACATTAGGGGATACGTTAGAAGGAGACAGGTGCCACCAAGACAAGGAAAGCGGGTTTGGGACGTTGTGATTTTATGTGGTGGCCAGGAATAAACTTCGGAGAATGTGACAATGAGTAAAGACAAAGGTTAGGTGAGGAGGGCCACGTGGATTTCGGGGGGAGGGGTTCCCGGGCAGGAGGACACGTGTAAAGGCCCTGCTGTGGTATGCGCAAATGCAAAGACCCTTCCTCAGCCCTGCTGCCTTCATTCCCCAAATTAAGCAGCTGCCTGTTCTCTGACTCCGGGGGCAGCCCTATGGGGTCTGGGTGGTTCTCATGATTGAGATAAGAGTTTGAGATCAGGGAAGAAAACTCGTTATTCTGCTGGGATTCCACCAAATGGCATAGGGCTGCCCGGCTCCAAACCCACAGAAACTATCTGTTGGGGACCCCAACAAGTCCCTAGTGATCCCACTCTAAGGCTATTAAAGGTAGAGCCTCCCAGAACAGAATCGTGGGGAAACCCATGAGGCCTTTCTGGGAATCTTCTTTTGCAACAGGAGCTCGTGAAATGATCCCCAGTGTGTATCACCTTGAATGAACAACGTGTGCAAACCAAGGAAAGCAGCGTGGGTATCACAGAACAAGTGAGGTTACCAAAGAAGAGTCTCAGAAGTGTGGGTAGGAGTGCAGAGGGGCAGCTCCCCTAACCTCGCCATGGGGGACAGAGGGCTGCAGACCAGGGGTACGTGTATGAGGTCCAGCCTTGAGGCCCTGCCAATGCTCGCTCTCAATCCCTCTGTGCCTTTACTCCAGGCACTGACTCCACACCACCCCTTGGACGCCTCTAAGCATAGATGTATATACACAAAGGAATACTACTGCCAAAAAAAAAAAGAATAAAATAATGCCATTTGCAGCAATGTGGATGGACCTGGAGATTGTCATTCTAAGTGAAGTAGGTCAGAAAGAGAAAGAAAGATACCATATGATATTGCTTTTATGTGGAATCTTAAAAAAAAAAGGACACAAATGAACTTATTTACAAAACAGAAACAGCCATAGAGAACAAAGTTATGGTTACCAGCGTGTAAAGAGGGTGGGAAGGGATAAACTGGGAATTCGAAATTTTCACCTCTTGGAGAGTGATGGAAATGTTGGCTGTCTTGATTGTGGTGGTGGTGGTTTCATTGGTGTAAGTTCATCAAATTGTCCATCTGAAATATGTGTAGTTTACTGTACAGGGATCATACCACAAGAAAGGTGTTTAAATAATATTGACTATGTTGTAAACCTGAAACTCACATAATACTGTAAATCAACTATACCTCAATTTAAAAAGTTTTCCTTTCTCACTTTTGCCCTTGCTGCTTCCCAAATTGCTTTTCCCCCGACATTCGATGCTCAGCTCAAATGTCACCCGCTCTGTGCAGCTTTCCTCGTCTCCCTCCGCAGAGCTGACTGCCCAAAGAGCAGCCCGTCCACCATGTGACTGCAGCAGGGGCCCCTATATGTGAATTACTTGTGTAGCCCTGCTTCCACCGTTGGTTAGACCTTGGTCTCTGCCATAACATGACTATGTCCTGTTCATCTTTGGGTCCCCTGTCCCTGGTAATGAGTGTAGAAATAAAGTTCAGGCCAAAAGTGTGGCTCTTCAGTGTTCATGGAGTTGAGCCCTGAGATTCTTATTCGGACTTAGTAATTGGCAACAGCTCCTGGGGCAGACTAGAAGATATGCATCTAGGAGTTTTTATGGATTCTTTACACAGACCACCCCCACCCCCAACCTCCACTGTTCCACTGGTACTTAAATGTAGGCAGTTCTGGCAAGAAGGGAGTGTAAGCCAAGCTAGAATATAAACCTGGTACCCAAAGTCCTGTGTGAACTGAAGTCATGCGGCAGGTTAGAAGCCCTGGATGAGGCACATGGATGAAAGGTGCCAGCCAACTGCCGAGCATTTGTATTCCAGTGGAAGGAAAACACAGTGGACAGTGTCCAGAGAAACACACCAAGGCCTGGGCACCCAGGATAACTTAGTAGGTGGTGGCTGCTTTTCCTTTACCCCATCTCATCAAAGCCCTGGGATCGGTAGGTGCTTTTGGCAGGAGAGAGGAAGCAGTGGACCAAAGATCTAATCTCCCGCGGCTGAGTGTGCGGATGCGAACACCTCGGGGCCACTCCACCCTGGACAAACAGGACCACCGAAGGCTTTTGTATCATGTCCCTGCCTAACTTCTAGTAAAGGCAGCAGGGTGCTGTGGGATTTGGAGCCAGATCACCTAAGTATGACTCCAGCTCTGCCATTGCTTGACTGTGTATCCTTGGGCAACTCACTTAAGCTCTCTGTGCCTCAGTTTCCTCCTCTATAGGAAGAACAGAATTATGACTAGTATTATCTCACAGGGTTGCTGCAAGGTTTAAATGACGAGCTAAGGTGGTCAGCACAGTGGCTGGCTCAGAGCAAACATTCGGTAAGGGTTTCATTGTTCCATAATATGCATCATCCTATGAGTAGCAGTCTCCCGTGGGACCTGCCTCACCTTACCTGCCACCTGGGGAAGGGATTGCATCATTACCTCATCCTCTGCTGTTCTGTTTTCTTTTCTGTCATCTGCTCCTTCTTGGTCTCTCTCGGGTCTCTTGGTTCTGTTTCTCTCACTCTGCTTAGACTTGGTGCTCTCGGGGGGCCTGGTGCCCTTCAGCTCTGGCCCGTCCTCCCTGCCTGAGTCTTCGGGGTGGGGGTGTCTGCTTTCCCGAAGCCTGGCCTCGTCCTTCCTCCTGGACCTCCCGGGGGCATCCTGTGGCTGCTTTACATACTTGTCCGACTTGCCCTTGGCCTCTTTCCGGTAGTAGCCGTCCTCTCGGCTCTTGTAGCCTGACGACGATGTCGCAGAGTGGAGTGGGTTGGGGGACCCCGACCTCGGGTGCTTTTCTCGGTAGCCCCTCCCTCCGTCAAGTCGCTCGTCTGACTCCACTTTGTCTAGTTGCCGGGGGTAGTGTCTGCGGTCGTGTGGCCACGGGTCGGTCCTGTCCCTCTTGTCCTCCCCGTTCTCCCTCCAGGGGGCCGGGCCTCGCTCTTCCTCCCTCCTAGGGTAGGGAGAGGGCTCCCACGAGTCCCGGCCGTTGCCCCAGTCGGCCCGAGAGGGGCCCGGGGGGCTGTGGGAAGAGCTGCAGGAGGTGAAGCTCGGAGTGTGGGACCGCGGGGACAGTGACCGGCTCATTGGACTTCGAGATCTCGGTCTTTCTGGGCCGTATCTGGGAGGTAGCAAGGGAGTCATTTTAGAATCTGCACCCCCCGCAGCCCCCAAACCCAGATACACCCCATCTCTGCAACAGCATCCTGTGCATATGACCCCACCAGGCCACTGACTCTTCATCACAACCGTGCAGACCACACAGGGACTGGTCCAGGGGAGAGGTCTTCCTCCTTCCGGGTTTCTGGGAGAGATTTTCCCTAGGCACAGTTCTGGCCGCTCTCTACCCCTTCACTCATTTTGCTCCCGGTAACTGGGATGAATAATTGGGCTGGTTTGGCCCAGCCTCATCTTTCTTCCTCTTAGAAGTGAGCTACGTTTGGGGAGCAGGAGATGTGGGGTGGACGTGGGGGCAAGGTTGCCCTGGCCCAGCCTGGTGGGCAAGGCTGCCTACCCTTGGGATTCAATCAACTGGCCTCTTGGCTATGAGACTGAAGCCACCCCTCCACCTGGCCACTACCAAAAAAAAGGCCACCTCTTGGCCTCCATTTTTCTAGGAAGGCATTTTGGGGTAGGAAGAGATCTTAGAGCTCTGACCTGCTCGTGTTTCAGATCAAGAAACTGAAACCCAGAAAAGGACCCTGGCCTGTCGAGGTTCAGAGCAAGACCTCCTAGTCACCTGCCCCCCGACTCTGCCGCAGAACTGCAGGGGCACAGTGGGGCTTCACACGCGTCTTTTAAAAACCCAAATAACCATCCTTTTTAAAACAAAGACGCAAACAAAAATTTCAAGCCTAAAGAGCTACATACGCACACACCAAACACTACACACACACAGCACACACACACACACCACACACAAATACCACATACAATACACACACAACACAATCACACCAACACACACCAAACACACACAGACACTTTCAGGCTGTTTCAGCAGAGTGTACCCTTGCCCCTGAGTCATATATCAACAGACCCCCTCCTACATTCCTTTCCAACAGAGGAGGAGGAGCTGAGAGGAAGCTTAGTATCTGGCATTTTCCTGAGCTTTAAGCTGAGCACTGGACTGGACTGATGCACTCCTTGGGGTACGTGGAAGTGTAGGGCCCAGAAAGGCTGAAGGATGGGGCAGGGGCAAGGGCAGGGCCCAGAGGGACTCAAATACCTCAAAGAATGAGAGAGGGAGAATGTCCCAAGGACACAGAATCTGCCCTGAGCCCTAAGGTGGGGTCTCACCTGTCTGCTTCCCGGAACATGTCCCTCTCCCTCTGGGAATGGATGTCCTGGATGATGGCGGCCACGGTTTTCCCAGGTTTCTAGGCAAAGTCAGAGGGGTCACCATCAGACCAGAAACGGCCTTGCAAACACCAGAGGGAAGCAGCTAGGACTCGGGTTCACTGCCCCATCCACCAAGGGGGAAAGTGCTTTTTCAGGGGAAGAAAAAGCTTGATCCAGGGGCTGAGGAGTATGAGCATAACACTGGGTGGCGGTAGGGCTGAGTGGTCCGGGTGCAAGTCATCCAGTGTGCGGGGGAGGAAGGGCTGAGGCTCCCCATCCGCATCCTGGGAAAGAGCAGCGCTTGTTAATAAACACCTACCTCCCCCCTTCTCCAAATAAAAGAAAATATCTGTATGTGAAAGAAGGAAGGGAAAGAGGGAGGGAGAGAGGGAGGAATTACAACCTGGAAAGAGACTTGAAGATCACTGAATGCAGCCTCCTTATTTTATACATGAGAAAACTGAGACCCAGAGAGGTCGAGGCAGAGTTCTGCCTGGAACAGCCCCAGTCACCGGCCATGTGGTATTCGATGGTGGCTCCTGGAGTTGTGCTGGGTTAAGGAATACATTCAAAGTCGTAGAGATCATTAGGGAATCAGGACTTGACAAAAGGCATGCTAGCTCCGAGGTCCTTTCCACGCCCCATGCTCTGCAACACCCGACTCCAGTATGGTCCTGCACGGGGGACATATGGTGCTCAACGTAACTCTGCAAGGTGGGTAGTGCAGGCTGCAAGCCAGACTTCCCAGCTGAGGATGCCAGTCACCCAAAAGCTCTGCCCTTCCCAGAAGTCACTACACGGTGGCTGTGCCAGGACAGGAACAACCCAGCCCGCAAGTCCCAACCAAAGCCCTTTCCTAAACCCAGAATAGACAAACAGTAACAAAACAATCAAAACAGTTGATTTAAAAAAAGAAATTCATGAAAGGGTAGGAGCATTTTCCAAAAGACTACACAGAATTTGTCCATTCAATGAAAATGTACGGGTGAATTTATGGTATGTTAATTATATCTCAATAAAACACGTTTAAAAAAAGACTTATAAACCCTCAGTCCATAAGGTCAATTTCTGACAAAGAATTTTGTTAAGAAAATTAATCAACTGTTCTTTTTATCCTCAATTTTTTTCCTATGGAGTTAACAAAGGCTCATGAAATCTTAGAACTACACAAATGTTAGGTATCATCAAATATGTCATTTTATAGATGTGAAAACCAGGGCCAGTGATCTGCTGGGACCGGAATTCTCTGAGTCCTCTGGCTGCCTGGCTGCTCATCTGTGTTACTGTCGAGACTGAGGGTCAGGCTAGGGAAACAGTCAAGGTTTCAGGGCAAGAGGTCAGAGCTAGGACTTAGGGAAGAAATGAAAATGTTCAAGCCAGGGAGGCGTCTCTTGTCAACTGGAAACGCAAGAGGAAAGAGAGAAGGCAGTGATCGCTACCCTTGTGGTCGTGAAGAAGTGGGAGGTCAAGAAGCCAGCCAATCCCTGTTCAGGGAAAGGCCCGGGAACTGAGCACTGGTCAGGACGCCCACCCGAAAGGAGGTCTTACAGTTTTGGCAAATGGTCCCTTTCACCTCACTATAGCCATAAAGGTTGACCCTCGATAAGTATATGGAAGTGTCACCTACAAGTAACCAAATCAGCCAGGCTGTGCACCACCAACTAGCCCCTCAACTGCTTAAACTGGACCAGAAGCAGAGACCCGGGGCCCAGCAAGGGAGGGAGCTGGGGCTGTGGGCCTGGACTGAGAAGAAGGCTGCTTGCTGCCCAGGATGTTTCCTCACATCTGCCGAGACCACCTGTGCCCTCCCCCAGGGCAGTGGGTCACCACCTGGGGGCAGAACAAGAAGGTTCATTTGGAAGTGATCCCACTGAGAGAGTCTTCTTCCTGCCTGCCCACCTTGGGCCACAGAGAGGAAGTTCCCTACTGTATCAGGGGGAGGCCAGCCCGGGATGGCTGGTCCTCAGAAGACCCACGCAGCACTGCCTCCACTCGGGCCAATGTGTGAGCAAAGAGAGCTTGGGAAAGCTGGTGGGAGCCGTCAGGACCAAGTGCAGGGACATGTGACGAGATCTGCCGGCATCCTGGGTCCTGTCAGGCTGGAATAGGCAACGGCTAGAGAATGCACCCCCAAATTGGGTAAAAGGTACCATGGCAACTTTTCAGAACATATGAATTCCTTGAGGGGGTTGGATGAGGGACTCCTGCAGCAAAAAAGAGTCCCTCGGGTCCCCAACACTTTTCTTCTGTCCCCTGGAACCTCAAATCCTCATGATTTTTCCTTCCAGTCCAGACCCAGGAAAGCCTGGGGTGAGAGGAGGGGGCCTGGTCAGGGAGCCGCTGAGGTTTTGCAGGTTACCCAAGGGCAGCGTGTGGTGGAGCTGAGACCTGCAGGGAGGGGCAGGTCAGGCCAGTGTCAGAGCCAGAGGCATTCCAGGAGCTCGTGGTCCCTTCCGCACGCACCTCCATCACCACAGATGGCAAACCCCCTTGGGCCCTCCCCTCTGGGGTGCCCCCTGATGAGGGGCAGAGCTGGCCAATCAGGCACCCCAGAGGAAAACATCCTCTGGTGGCCCATGCAGTAGATGCAGCTGGAGTTCTCTGGGGGCTAGCAGAGCTGCTTCTTGGCTTAAATATTTCTCTGACTCCTATCTTCCCAACCACAGACCAGCTTCCTGAGGCCACTGTCAGCCTAGAGCCCCCTGAAATTGTTTCTGTTCAGGCCCCACGTTCCCGGCGAGGCAGAGAATGGGGTTACTGATCTTCACACAGCCAGCACCAGCACAGGGCACTCCCTCCTCATATCCTCCCCACCCCCCACCGCATACAAGAGGCGCTCCGCGGTGATTGGCTGGAGAGGTGGAGGGGTGGGGCTGCTGAGAGAGGACACGACAATCTGCAAATACTATATGCTGGGGCTGGCGGTCACAGGCACTGTGACCCCCTCTGAGGACCAGAGGTCAGTTCCTCTATTTCAAATGATAATTCCAAATTGTTGGCACTATCTGGCCCACACGCCCGCCAGCAGCCATCTGAGAAAGGGTCTGAAGTGGCCAAAGGCTTTCAAATAACAGAATCAGCTTTTCAAAGCTCTAAGAAAATCCTCTCAAACTTCCTCTTCAGGCCTGACCTTGTTATCTTGTGGCTAAAGGTGTAAAGAAAGCAGGCAAAATAAAGCTGTAATCACTGCAGATGAGTCGAAATGGAAAGAGAACGGAGTACGCGTACAATGGCACTTTGGGTACTTTTTTATTGTGGAACTTCTCAGACACACACAAAAGTAGAGAGAATGATACACTGAACACCCTTGAAGCCATTTCCACTGTCAACAAGCCCCCACGGGACCAGCCACCACGCTCTCGGTCTACACATCTTGCTGCTTTAAGACAAGGGTGAGATTCTGAGCCCCGTAGACCCCCAGGAAAGTACATTCTCAGAGGGAGGCCCCACGGCTTGAGAATCTCAACCAGGAAGAGCAGCCCCAGCTCTGCCTCCAGCTGGCAGGGTCACCGGGGGTCCTGGCTTGTTGCCTGTGGGAGACTCACTTTCCCCACCTGTAAAGGTGAGATAATGCAGCGCACCCACCAACAGCCTCTGGGCGTAGCAGGCTATCCGGATAAAAGCTGAGGATGCTGGGCCAACATAAAAGGAGCTGCCTTCTGACCTCTCCATGGCTGCTCTACAAGTCTCAAGAGTCCCAGGAAGATACTGAAACGTTCCAGATGAGCCCTGAACTTGTCAGAGCCAGATCCTGCCATAGCCGCTCGGTTTCTGACAACATGGGGCTTTCCAAGCTCTGCACCTCTTCCCTGATCCCTGCCCGGAAGCCCTCTCTCTCTCTCTCTCCCTCTCTCTGTTTAGCTAAGTTGCCTTATCCCTCAAGGCCCTACCCAGGAATCGCTCCCTTTTTTACACAACCAAGTAGCACTGCCTTTTGCCCCTGAACTTCTTGGAGCTCCACATGTAGGCACTTGTGTTTAAATCTTGCATAATTTCACACAAGAACAGCTTCTCTCCCCAGTGAGACAGCAAACTTCCCCCAAGTGAAGACCATTCTCATATTCATTGTAGCTCTCGGCACCACATCTTACACGGAGAAGACCCTCAGGCATCATTTGTGATTCCTAACCAAGAACATCATGGATCACTCACAAGACGGCTTCCCAAGGCCAGAGACCATCTCTGTGGCTAGAAGGCTGGCAGGAACAGTGGCCCTAAAACAGGCCCCTGCCCCCAAACCACCTGGGAGCCTCAGTCCCACCCCAGCCTACTAAATGAGCATCTCTGGGCAAAAGGACCTGAAAATTGCCCTGACAGTTCTCGGATGGAGAGACTGGAACGCACAGGTTTGAACTATTTCAATTTCCTTCTGGTTGGAAGACGCTGTGATTCTGGAGAGGTCTCTATAGAGCAACCGACCTTCTCATGCAGGTCTGCAGGAAGGAAAACACTTGCTTTTTATTGTTTTTTCAGATTTTCTCTTTCTCGTTTCTCTTTCTCCACACATTTGTTGGAAACCTGTTATGTGAAAGTTTCTGCCCCAAATGCCCTGAGGAATAGAATCTCTGTCATCAGGTTATAGGGAGACAAGATTACCGGCATGAGGAAATATTCAAGAGAGGCAATCTTCAAATCTCTCTGTCTCCCTCCACCTTGCTTGGTGAGCAAAAGATAGAGTTAAGGAGAAAGACCAATGCAAATTTCCCCTACCTCTGCAAGCCCTGGTGGGACCCCATGTGGAAGCCCTTTGGCCCAGAGACACGTGTGAATACAGTGGTCTACTGTCTACCCCCCCCTCAGGAACCATACCCTCCTTCCCAGCCTGCTCTCAGGATGCAGAGGTGACACAGGACTGGCCAGTCCCAGCACGGCCACAGAGGTTGGTTCAGGGAAGGGCACATGTTTGAGGCTCGCCCTGAATAACTCTCGGGACTTCCGTGGGAGCTACCAGGTAAAGCGCTGGCTTTCTCTTGAAGGAAATGGATGGCTGAGGAGCCAGAGCGGCTGGAGTCACTGAAGCCATCATGCCACCTAGAGGAGACAGCCGGAGGCAGTCAGGGGCCATCCCAGGGAGACCCCAACCACAATGCCCAGCGAACAGAAGGCAGAGGGGAGAGAGAGCAAGTCCCAATGATATCACTTGGGCCCCAAATCCAGCCGTGCCTGCAGCCAGGGCTCCTCCTGGTCTTTTCAGTTACATGCACAAATACTTTCCTTTTTGTTTTTCTGCTTTAGCCGATATGCTTAATTGAGACAAATTTCTGTTCCTTGCAGGGAAAGTGCTAGCTAATTCATGTCAACACAGGGATCATAATGCACGCATTACTACATAGTTGAAATATGCTTTGAGATGCTTTCACACAGACGCAGTGTGACCGCTTGGGGAGCAGAGAATCCTTACTAAAAGTCAGGGACAGTGTGTTGTTCTAGCCACTCAAAGTGTGCTCTGAGAACCAGAAACATCAGCATTTCCTGGGAGCTTGTGAGAAATGCAGGCACAGCCCTGCCCCAGACCTACGGAATCAGAAATGTTAACAAGATCCACAAGAGATTTGTATGCACAGTAAAGCTGGAGAAGCTCTGTTAGGGTACAGTCTCTGCTGCTTACTGACTGGGTGACTGTAAGCAAATTACCTGATTTCTCTCCTTTTTTTTTTTTCATGTGGACAATGGAGATCATAAAAACACAATACAGAGATACAGATATAGTACAAAACCAAAACAGTCCTGGCTTTTAATCATGGCTCTTCCAGTAACTATAATCTTGGGCAAGTTACTGAATTGCTATGAGCCTCAGTTTTGTTATCTGTAAAACTGGGATAATAATACCTGTGTGACGGGACTGACGTCAGCATTACATCATGTATGGAAGTGCTTGGCACGTTACTTGACCCAGAGTACCTCGACTCAATTAAAGGTACATAGTCTTGTTATTATTGTTGTACTATTATAATTACTGTTATTATCCACCCTGCACACCTCATAGAGGAGGGTGGTTGTGAGACTCAAAGAGATACGTATGAAAAAAAATGTTTAAAACCAAAGAACACAAGGTATAGTCCTTTACTGATCTGGAAACTGAGGTTCACAGAGGTTAAGCAATTTGTCCAAGGTCATCAAAGCAGGAAGGGGTGGAGGCTAGGCTGGTGCTAGCACCCTCCAATCTGGTGTGGGTCACATGGTTGGTGATGGTTCTGTTTGTGTTCTTCTTCCCACTAACCTGTCAGCTCTTCTACAAACTTGCTACCTCCATATCTGTGGGGCCTGGCCCAGCTCCCACCCACAGTGAGAACTCAGTGAACGTCTGCTGAATGCAAACTTTGACCATCTGACCCCTTTAACCCATCAATTTTGCACCACCCCAAACGACCTCCCTTGGTAAGGGACAGCAGTGCCTTGGTCCTTTAAGAAGCAGAGGACTGCTGTTAATCCTAAGTAGAAACTTATGACAGCATCTCATTTGGAGGCCAAAAAGCTCCACTGGGAATTCAGTGTAGAAATTCAATTTTAGCCCCCAGGGCAGAATCCAGGAAAACAAGGATTTTGGGTACAGAATGGGGCAGGATCTTTCACTTGTCTGAGAAAAGCAACATGCTTTCCCGAGTCGGGAAAAAAACAAAATTGTTAAGTTTCTATCTGAAGAAGCAAGCAAAGCAGAATCAGGACTTCGGCAACTGGCGGACACGTTACGGATCTGCCTACGTAGACTTGTCAGAACGCTAGTCCCAGCTAGAAACGACCATGGAGCCTTCATCTTCTGACTTGAACCTTGAAGGCGGATTAAGGGCTATGGGTCTTGGACTAAATGGACCCTAAGAAATGTGGAAAAAGCTGAAGTGAGCTGGAAAATCCCTATTAAACAGGACAGTAGAAAGTACAAAATTAAAAAGTTAGATTTAAGCATAAATATGGCATTAATTATAATAATTCCAAATGGACTAAGTGCTCCAGCCAAGAGGACACCTACAAGCCAACAGGAGGACACAATCCAAAAGAAAAACATGGGCAAATGACTTAAAAAATTTTTCTCAGCAGAGAAGATCTAGATGGATATAACCAATAAACCAATAACCATGTGAATAACTGCTCAACTTCAACCAGTAATATGGAAAACTAAAAAACCACGATAAACCATTACACTCTCTCTAGAAAGGCAAAAATGAAAAAGTTGGACGAGACAAAGTGTTAGCAAGGTGAACCACTGCACACTCTCAGACACCACTAGTAGAAATGCTGTTATCTGGTAAAGTGAAGGGTAAGTATGCCTTGTGATCCAGCAATTCCATTTCTAGTTATGCACGATCCCCTGGTTATATGCTCTTGGCCATGGGTACTGGATTAACATGCTTCAAAATGTCGATAGTAGCATTGTCCACCATAGCCTAAAACTGGAAACAACCCAAACGTCCATCAACAGTGGGACGCAGAAACAAATTTATAGTCATGCAATGGAAATCTATATAATAATGAAAATAAGCAGACACACCCAACATGGGCGGCACAATGCTGAACGAAAGAAGTAATGAAAGAACACAGTGTGATTCCGTTCACATGAATCTCAAAAATAGGCAAAGCTAAACTATAATGTTAAGGAGGGCAGAGAGAGAGGGTAGAATAATAAGGAAAAGCAAGGAAATGCTTGTCCTCAGAGTCAGGAGAGGGGAGGTGGAGGGGCTGAGCATAAGAAAGGACTCACGGGGGCTTCTGGCTGCTGCCTATGTCTTGTTTTTTGACTCTGGTGGTGATTTACAGGATTTATGAGATTTTGCCCATTATTACTTTTTAAACTGTACAATACATAATTAGCCACTTTTCTGTCTCTATGTTATACTTCACAATAAAGCAAAAAAAGAAAGAAAGAAAAGAAGAGAAAACAAGCTAAAACAAACACAAAAGTCCCGTTTGGAATTATCTGAATTCATCCCTGAGTTCAGACAGTGGCCAATTCAGTCATGTGCTGCTTAAAAGGATTTGCAGGGGGATTAAGACATAAAGGACGGAGGAGAGAACAGGAGATCAAGTAGGGTGACGGAGGAAGAAAAAGTTACTGAAGACCTGTCTGGGCAGAGAAGGAGGTTACATTCAGGGGTTCATGCCTGAAACTCTCAACTCTGAAAAGCAACCACTTTTCCCTTCTTGCTGCCTCTTTCAAGATTTCCCTCAAAATTCTCATTGGGTCCCACGTGGTTAGTCATCCTGTCTCAAGGGTCCCTTTGCATTCTGAACTTATCTCAGTGAGCACTTTTCTTGCCATGTTCTAATGATATCTGCCATTCCATGTGATATCCTCATTGACAGTGGATAATTATTGGATCTTTTCCTGTCCTCTCCTTCCCGCCAGCACTTAGCCAGTGGCTGACAAGCTGGAGACACTCAGCTGAAGCTTGCTGAATAACTGAATGAGAGAGAATGCTTTACCTTCAGCTGCAATTCCTTGTATCGCTTGGACATCCGAATGAGCAACTTCTCACCATTGATCATAGCAGATTTTTCTTGGTAATACTGGACCATGGCCTGGGCAGCCTCTGTGTAAGCCATCTCTAAAAAGGCCTGGAAAGCAAGGAAGGATAGACATTAGACTTGACCTGAATGGTTTTAAATAAAATTCCATACAAGGTATGATTCTATGTATATGAAGTTCATGAATAGGCAAAACAAACTGACGGGGATAAAAGTTAGAGTTGAGCTTCCCTCTGGGGTAGGGTTGGGGTATTGCCTGGGAAGGGGAGTGAGGTTCTAGAAATGTTCTATATCTTGACCTGTATGGAAACAACATGAGGGCACACATGTAAAAAATTAATGGAGTTGTACACTTAAGACTAGTGCATTTAGAGTCATGTTTTATGTGTTCAATAAAAAGAAAATTATTCAGTATGAAGAAGAGCTCTCTTTGATCCCATCTGTTCAGAGACCTATTTGTTAACTTCAGCAAAAGAGCTCATAAGATGGCCCTCTCTCCTGATCCCCATGGTTACCAAACATTATTCTTAATTATGTGTGTCTATCCCAGGCTGCATCACGCCACAGGAGCCCCTTGGGGATGGGAGGGTGCATTAACCCACAGTTCTCGGAGGGAAGGGGGCAGGGGAGAGTGAGTCTGTTGCACAAGTGACCCTGGGCTGTTCCCTGCAAAACTTGCCATTTGGTGGTGGCGATGGCAGGAGACAGAGAGGGACACAAGCCCCGGGTATCTCAGCTCTCAATTTCTTTGCAAAGAAAGAAACACACTAAAAAAAAAAATCTCAGGGTCTCCCTAGGCTTGAAGGAAGGCCAGGTCTTTTTGAGCCAGAGAGAGAGGAAAACCCTCAGTTATGTTTCCACAGCAATTCTCCTCTTTATTTAACTGTTCTGATTAAAGAAATTTTTTTAAAAACCAAAAACACAAAGAAACAACCTTTTCCATTCAATCAGTGTCTACAGGGAGTTTCTAAATAGACTGTTTTGATGGACCTGTCAGTTTACCCCAGAAGGTGCTGGGGTGGATTTGTCACTGTCACTGCCTCTTAGATTTGTTTGGTTTGTATCGTACGACGCTGTGCGGACCTGGTCCCTCGGGGTTAAGAAGGAAACACGGCCTGTGACAAGGGAGCCCTCATCTCCCACTTCCTTGAACTCGATGGGCCAAACAAGCTTGTCCTCCCTCCTTCCCTCATATTTGTTTCTAATTTCAGGTGCCTTTCTCTGAGGTCACAGGAATATGGGTCCCACCCTTCCAGAAGCATGGGAGACCATGAAGTCAGGATTCTTTATACTTTTATTTCAAATTCTGCCACTCAACATTCTAAGTGCCTCTTCCTTTTTTTTTTAATTTTTAATTTTTATACAATTTTTAAAGGTTACTTTCCATTTACAGTTATGACAAAATATTGGCTCCACTCTCTGTATTGTACAGTATATCCTTGGGCCTATTTTACACCCAATAGTTTGTATGTCCCACTCCCCCACCCCTATCTTGCCCCTCCTCCTGGCTCATAACCACCAGTTTGTTCTCTATACATCTGTGAGTCTGCTTCTTTTATATTATATTCACTAGTTTGTTGTATTTTTTAAGATTCCAAATATAAGTGATATCATACAGTATTTATCTTTCTCTGCCTGACTTTAAGTGCCTCTTTCTTCCTGCAAACATCTTAGCACTTTCAGTCCACCTGTCACATAGGTATAAAACAAATTCAGTGACTCTCACTGCATTAATGTTGAAGCTGAATTTTGGAAATTTACCCAAAACAGAATTCTGAGAAGGGGGACTGAAAAGATTAAGTGAGCATTCTAAGCCCGGGTTGATGGAGGAAGACCACTGATGACATGAGGTGGCTTTGAGTCTCTAAAGTTCAAGCCTTAATTAAGAAAAGCATCTCTCTTATGCCTGTTTCTCTGATTCTTAAAGTAAAAATATTAAAAATAAAAGACAAAATATTCTTACTTCTGATGAGTCTCTGTATAAACTCCTCCTCTGACTTTAGAAGACAAACATATTAGCCCCCAAAGACTCAGCCGATCCTCGTGGATTCAGGGTTTTTAGTTCCTTGGATTGACCAGGCATCCATTAACTCCTACCTACTCTCCTGCTATGAGAGCCACAAGCCTCAGATGCTAATACCAAGCATGAGTAAAAATAACCATTCCCAGTCAGTTGCTGGCTGGCTCCAAATCCTCACTCTCAGATATGACAAGCTTAGAAGGTGACAGAGAGCAGCATTCGCTCGGGGGATTGGTAACACAACGAAAAGACTCATGCCCATCGGATTTATTTTAAGGGCCAGTTAGCTTTTCCATGCCAATGAGCATCTCCTCACCTCCAGGTAACTCACAAAGGCCTGCACCCATCACAAGAAGGGTAAGGTGAAACAAGAGGAAACAAAACACCACTGCCAACGAAAGCCTCTGTGCGGTACCAGCGGGAGGCCAGCTGTGTACCCACCCCTTTAGGTTATGAACAGCTTCTTTTAAAAAAAAAATTATATGGTTCCTCTCCACCAATATGTGGTCTATCTGGTACACACCAGTGTGAAAGTGCCCAGACCCACCTGATTGGTAGACTTCATGAGGATGTAATTAGTGACCTTTCCAAAGGGCAGCCCCAGGTTAATGACGTCATTCTCAGTGCAGCTTCCCTCAGGCAGATTGCAGATGTGTACCACGCGGCCAGCACCCGTTTTCCGCTGCGCAAACTGACAGGGACAAAGAGCAGTGGTTGGTCATCAAAAGGCGTTTCCTTCTTGCCCCTACTCCAGATGTTCCTAATGGTTATCTTCCCCCAAATAACGACGGTAAGATTGTAATTTACAAAATGAATGCAGAAACAGAATCCATTGGCAGGCAAGTATAAAACACCGATTTTATGCCACCCCTTTACAAAAAAAGATTCATAACACTTTTAATGAGCAATCACGTCCAGGGCTGTAGAAGAGACGAGGAAACGGGCCTTTCCATACGCTGCTGGTGGGAGGTTGTGTATCTACAATATTTGGAGAACATACTTTAGCAACACTGACTAAAACTTAAAACATATATAGCCCATGATCCCACCATCCCACTTTTGGAAATCTAGCATACAGAAATAAATACAGCAATATGTAAACACTTCTGTGCAAGGACATTTATTGCAGTAACTTACCAGGTGGCAAAATTTTTTGGAAACAGCCTCAAATGTCCAAGAATAGGATAGTGATTGAGTAAACGATGGAAAACTACATAGCCATTAAAAGGAGGTGGTAAATTAGCTGATCAGGAATAATTTTTAAGGTAGTTTAAGTTAAAAAAAAAAAAGGTTGCCAATGGTGTAGTATGATGCCATTTTTGTAAAACAAAACCCCAAAAATGAATGGGAAAAAGACAGATGAAGCAAGTGCTGTAAAATTTTGATAATTATTGGAATTGGGGGATGGGTGCACAGGAGTTAATTATACTAGTCTCTACTGTTCTGTATGTTTAAAGTTTTTCACAATAAAAACACTATTTTTTGGCTTTTGGGGGGAGGTAATTAGGTTTATTTATTTACTATTATTATTATTTTATTTGACGGAAGTACTGGGGAACAAACCCAGTACTAAACGTTCACTCTACCACTAAGCTATACCCACCCACCCCACAATAAAAACATTTTAAAGGATGTCAGCACAGACAGAGAAAAGCGTGGGAGGATACACATCCACCTGTCAATACTGGTTATCTTCAAAGAAAAAACAACAACAACAAAGAGCAGAACTGGAAGGGAGTAAGGGGAGAGATGTTTAACCTTTTTCTTATATATCTCATATTGTTTGACTTCTAATTTTTTGAAAATCCAATAAAGAAAAAAGAACATAGGAAAGCTTTGTTGGAGTCTAATACATATACATAGACATTCACAGCAACAACCTTTGGTTTAGGGCAGTGGCTTTCAAAGCTTTGCTAGCCTTAAAAGCCTTTCTTCAAACAAAAGCTTGCCCACCAGCCCAATACATTCAACAAATAAAGGGCTCTAGGCAAACCTTGCAGCCCAGCACCTTGCCGCCACCCTCCCTCCAGCAGTCCCAAAGGCACCTCGAAGAATACAGTTTGGAAATGAAGACCTGGGCCTAATCAAAGCTCCTAGAGGAAGGAAGTGTGTCTGTTTGGTCTGTGCAAACCGTAATCAGTCTGGAGTCTCCAGGAGGTTCAAGAATTAGTAGCCATAAAGCCAACCAACGGGGAAGAAAAGGATGCAATTTTCCAAACCCATACTAATAGCAAAGCTCACATTTGCATAATCACCATTTTCTAGGGTAAAGTGAACTTCAACATCTAATTACATTTGATGTGGGTCCAATAATACAGTGGGGAAGTCTGAGGTCTCATCCCTAACAAGGGCTAATACTTGGGTAATTCTACCACGAAAAGCCCTCATTTGTCTCATTTGGACTGAGGACAATTAGAGTCAATAAGAATTTCCTTGGATGGTGCAGCCTTGAATTGGAGAAACCCAAGTGTCCCTCTCGGCCCTCCCCCTCTGCAGTGTCCAGAGGTCAAGCACTTTTCCAAAGGGGAACAGTCTTCAGTGTATGGGCCAGGCAGCTCCCAGAGCGTCTCCACGCCTCCCTGAAGCGCCAGCAGAGCTCTCCATCAGCTGGGAGACTGAGCGCGAGCCAGGCTAAGGAGTACTGTGCCCTTCTCCAGGGACAATGGGAGGAGGACTTAGAGGCAGCCTCTCTGCCTCGCATTAGGGTGGGGGCCACACGGAGACGCAGACCCAGCTGGGCTTTCAGGCAGGGCAAAGTGGCCGATCCTCCGAGTTTATCAACAGGAGGGCTGAGGCTGGGTGCTCTGCCCCGTTTGTCTCAGCCAGGCACGTTTCTGCCCATGTGACTTTGCTGTGGTCGGTCCGGGCTCATGCGTGCTTGGACCACAGTGCTGCGCACAGGCAGGGAGGTTCTGAGCCGATCCTCACACCCTGCCTGTCCGGTTGCCTAGTGACTGGGCACGAGGGCCAGCGCCTCTCTCACTGTCTATTCCAGATCGAAAGAACAACTCAAGAGGCTTTTATCCAAGCATGAGGGCAGCAACTGCTGCTGAGTGTAGAAAATGTCCCCCAAGGAGTAAATACCTTCACGGGTGCCAGTCACCAAAGAACAAGATGAGGTCACACTGCAGACGAGTTAGAAAGGCACGAAAATGAAGGGCTCTCAATTACGGTTTTCCTTTAAATCTTAAAAATACATTCCTGAGTGCTTTCTTCCCCAAGATATTTTTTTTTCCTGTTAATCCCATACTCCAATTTATCCCTCCCCACCCCCACCTTCAGTAACCGTAAGTTTGTTTTCTATGTCTATGAGTCTGTTTCTGTTTTGTAAATAAGTTCAGTTGTACTATTTTTTAGATTCTACATATCAGTGATAGCATACAATATTTGTCTTTCTCTGCCTGACTTCACTTAGTATGATAATCTCTAGGTCCATCCATATTGCTGCAAATGGCATTATTTCATTCCAAGATTTTAATCAGAAATAGAAGTTGGATTTTATTGTCACTGTTGTTGTCACCTAAAATAACCATGAGATTTTTTAGTAATCTTCCAGCTAATCATATAAATCTGGAGTTTCTTAACTGGTGAACTGCAGGTGGATTACAGGTGTGCCAAGATACTGGCCCAAGCCAACCATCCCTAGTGACCACGAGTAGCCACCTCACTTTAACCAGTTTCCTTCCATTTATCATTTCTGAATGAGCCAGGGAATGAAATCTGGCCAATCTAAATCACGTCTGGCTTCAGAGCGTGTGGTAAATCCTATCCAGTTAGAAACATTTGTTACGTGTCGTGTTCTTGTGCAAATATTTGATTTAGGATAGTTCATTCTACATTCCTTTCTGTCATCGATCTGAAATATCTTTTTGTTAAACTCAGTTAGGTTCAAAGTTATATTTGATTCATAAAGGTATAGAGTTATATGTATAATCACTCTGATCTCTCCTGGAAACAGTTCATATAAATACGGTTATTATTTGCCTGATGTCTTACGGGAGACCTGAAATGATGCGGGAGGAAGGGTGAGAAGAAGGGAGAACACAGTCCAGGTGGTACTCCCAGGATAAAATCTGCTCCCTGGGGTCACAGACAGCCCTGAGTGCTTGGAGCAGACAGCATGATGCCATACACTAATTCCCAAGCTGGGTTCTCCAAGAAGTCCAAGTTCTTAAGGGTCTTTGGAGATAATAATACATCAAGGAAGGATCATTATTTTTGACATTTAAAAAAACCTGAGTTGAGATCATACTTTGAGTTTCTTTACTCTATCAATACGATAACCCTCATTAGATCTGAGGGCTGATGAGAAAGTCTGATCGGTGTGTCTGTGTTTTTGATTAAGAAAAATGGGTAACTAGTTAATTACTCACTCACATGAGTACTTTGCCATACCTGAAATGTACAACAGGGACTGCTTGAGGTAGGAGTAAATAATTTCAAAGGGTTTGGGCTATAAGAAAGGCAGGACTTGCCGATGTAATGAAAGAACCTAATCCTGGAAGACAGAGGACTGGGTTCCAGCCCGAGCTCAGCCACCGATTAGGTGCATGACAAAGACAAACTAGTTTTCTTTTCTGGGCCTTAGTTCCCCGGTGTCTGGAATGAGGGAGATAGTCTATACAGCTTAAGTCCTCTCCAGATGTAAAATATCCGTGCTTATGTGGCTCACAGTCCTAAAATTCCACTCCTCTCAGAAGCCTTGCCAAGCTAAACCCTAAGATCCAGGATAATGATAACTTTCCCCAACTGTATGGGGCATAAACAGGAAATCTGTGTCTTTCCCACCCCCTGCCCCGACGAATGTAACGTCTGCCCTCCCTCTCCGTGTGATCGGCTGTTCCAGCACGCATATGTTCACCAGCATGGCCACCGTTCCGACAGGCCCGTCTGTGCTGGTGGTGGTCTCACCTTCACAGGGCTGAAGATAAGCTCCAAGCAGTGAGCACCTTGCGGATGGGCTCTGCCGTCCCAAAATGACTCTGCTCCCTGAGTGAGCAAGAAGAGCTGACATCACATACTAAAGACAAACCGGCCTGCTGCCCCTCCGAGGACAGACACACCAAGTGTGTGCCTCGTGGTCTCCAGGCACCAGTGCCAGGGCAGTGGGAACATCAGACAGGCCTGGGTCTGTGTCCCTGCTCCCCAGTGACTACCGTGGGCAAGTTACTGAATTTCTCCAAGCCTGAGCTTGCTTGTCTATAAAACAGGGTAAATAAAAATTGATTCCACAGGACTGTTTAGAAGACCAAAATGCCACAATGTATGCAAAGGGCCTTTGTTCAAGGCCTGGCGTCAGCAGGTTTCTATAAACATTTGTCTCCTCACCTCTGACAGTTAAAGGATGTGCTGTGATGATGCTGGACTGGGGTGGGGGGGAAATGTATCTGTACTGTGATTGCGTAAGAGAAAGCTTATGTTCTTGGGAAATTCATGCTGATGTAGTCAGGGGTGAAAGGGTAACATGTCTCCAATGGTTCAGGAAAAACATGCATGGATCTTTAGATGGATGCATGGACAGACAGATAAGACAGACATGAATGGACAGACAGACAAAGATGGAGGTGGATGGACAGACAGACAATAAACGGAAAGAGAGAGAGTCAGAGAGACAGAGAGAGAGAACAATAAAGTAAATGGGCCAAAAGGTACAGGTATCCAGGCAAAAGGTATATGGAGGTTCCTTATACCTTTCTCTTTTTTTAAGTTCTTTTTTTTTAATGGAGGGACTGGGGATTGAACCCAGGACCTTTTGCATGCTAAGCATGTGCTCTATCACTGAGCTGTCTATCCTTCCCCACTTATACTTTTCTTGCAACTTTTCTGTAAGTCTAAATTACATTAAAATTAAATGTTACTAAAATAGTTTAGAAGTTATGCTCTAGGCTGAAGAGCAGAGGGTTTAGAGAGACTCACGAGCCCTGGTGCTGCCGGGCTTCATTACCATCTCACCCGCTGCTCGGCCTCTGGCCTCTCGGGAGGCACACCTGCAACAGGTGCATGTGAAGCTTCCCAGTCTTAGGTCAAGTCTCTAAGATGGCTAAGGTGTCTGGGCCGTAACCAAAGCCCTCATCACTAACCTAACGGGACAATCATCCTTCACCAGCCTGGGGCACAGCTTCAGCCGGCTTGGGGCCATCATGACCTGGGATGCCCCCGCGTGCGACAAGGAGCCTGGACGGTACCTTTTCACATCCTGGGGCCCGCCCTTCACTTAAAACCAGGTGCTGCTTCTAATGGTTCATGCAGCTGAGTCTCAGACCTCTCAAGTCACCCACAGATCTTTTATAGATGGGTGGAAATGTGAAAAGGGCAGACTTATGTAGGAAGATTCTGAGAACTTTCAACGCCCTCTGATGCAGATGAGTTCAAAGAACAGACCCAGTTCAAATAACTCTCAGAGTTGCAATAAAAACGGCTTAGGGCAACAGGCTTGGGGGTGAGAGAAGTCTCTCAAAGTGCATCTTAGAGCTACAAGCATAGATTCAGTCGTCAACAAACAATTTTCCCTGCTCTGGCCTGCTCTCCTTTAGGTGGGACCTAATTTCACCTGGCACACAGTCTGTGGGCCTCTGCCGGTTTTGGGCTAAACATACCTGAGGACACAGGGCAAATGTTTCTTTCCCATGGTGTTGATTTTGAACATACTACACACATAGTGAACAGGCCTGGGTTCCAGATCTATGGATCTTGGTATAACTAGGAGGACAGAAACAGATGTCTCTATTGGCACTTTCAAATATTTTATAAAGCATGTTAGCTGTGACTTAGAGGAAATCCATTTTTATCCATGCCGGATTGCCTACGGGTCTCGGGTGGCTCACCTGCTAAGCAACTTCAACATCACTGTAAACTTTAGAGTCACGGAATCTTAAAACCGGGAGGTCATCTGGTCCACACTCAGCACTGTGTATGTAGACACTGATGTCTGGGAGAAGGTAAGGGACTTAATCTGTGGGCACTTAAGTAGCAGTAGTTTTGTGATTACAACTCAGGTCTCACCGAAAAAAAACAATCAATCGCAGATTTGATAAATTACGGTAACATACACAATAGATGGTGTTACAACATAAGATAATGTTTT
The DNA here is from genome assembly GCF_048564905.1 of Vicugna pacos. Taxonomy (NCBI): domain Eukaryota; kingdom Metazoa; phylum Chordata; class Mammalia; order Artiodactyla; family Camelidae; genus Vicugna; species Vicugna pacos. The sequence goes on along the minus strand of NC_132997.1, from coordinate 84,623,858 downwards.
ATGTTCAGATGTGAGCAGATGTCCAGAAATCAATTAAAATATGTATTGAATTACGTTAAGTGAAAAAGAACCAAGTTGCACAACAGATGCGTTAACCTGATTTCCCCCAAAATATACACTTTTAGTAAGTAAACATGCACCTGTGTGCTGGCTGGAGCGATGTAGTTACAGCCAAAGATGTTTACCTTTGGTTTTCTCTGCAGGGTTGAATTCTCTATTTTTTTACGTTTCTATTACTATTGAAAACTTTTTATACCATTTCACCATTTTTGCAACAAGAAAAAATAATTCAGGTTTGTAAAAGAAAAAGAAAAACCCAGAAGACAGAACCTACCCAAGTCTCCTGTTTCTCCACTCTTCTCTTCAAAAACGTACCAGGTGACCCCTGCCGAGGGGACAAGAGCAATGACAGAGCTGGACTGGTGGGGGAGGGGTCTCATCTGCCACATCAGTTACTACTCTTCATCTCTTTGGAAGTCGGGAGACCAGAGTGCTCTGAGCCACGGGCTTAGAAGGCCAGGGTGGACAGACACATGTTCCAGAAACAACCAGCAATCTGAGAGGCAACCTATGACTTAAACCTCTGGCCTTCCACAAACATTTATATTTTCCCATGCCTCAGTTTCCTTATACACATTTTCTGGTGTGGAGGGTCCTGGTGAGAAAGAAACTATAAAAACAACGCGTATCGTCCCAGGCCAGAGAGGCCCCATCACCAGCACTAAATAAACTCCAAGGTGGCTGTGAAAACTGCAAGGCGGTTTTATGGGGACAGTCAGCAGGCTAAGTGCATCTCAGGCAGGCACAAGAAAGCTATTTACAGCCTGAGAAGGCCCCTCTGGCTCCTTCCAGAAACCTGATTACTCTGTTTATGACGACTCAGGCGGCCAAGGATAAAGTGCCTTTGCCCTGTCAAATGGCAGAAGCTTAAGTGAAAGTGAACACCCCTCTCCTGGGACCTGGGGTCGGAGGGGAGGGGCTGGAGACAACGACAAATCACCCACCCTCAGCAAACATAGCACACAACTGTCACTTCAGTGCCCCATCTCTGTCCGAAATGAACATGGACATGAAAGGCCCACATTCCCACCGAGCTGAGACAAGTGTAAATTCAGCCAAGCTTGGGTGCGGGGGAGGGGGAGGGGGAGGGGGGGTCTTGTCGCTGTTTTGAATCTCGTGGCAGTTCCGTTACTTTCCGAAGGCTTATTCCCGGAGCCCCATGTGGCTGTGTTCTCCTGCTTAAAAAGAGGCAGCTTTGGAGAAAAGGACTGCTCTTTGCTTCACAAACAATAGTGATACCACAATGGTGGAGTCCTGGCTGTTCCTGCTTCTACTCCACAAAACGTGCTTCTGAAAAGATGCACGTAAGTGGAATCAGGCAGAAAAAACCCTGGCACTGGACTGGAAAACACTTCTGGAGGAAAACACATCAAAGCCTTTACGGGTTCTCTGTGGGAGCTGAGAAGGGGTGGAAATGGGAAGAATTTTACTGTCCTCATTAAATATTTCTTCTGTTGAATTTTCACAAAAAGCATAAATCATGTAAGCAGGAAAGCACTAGACACGTACATGCAAAAGGAGCTCGCTGAGCACTCACTGGAGCCTGGAAAAGCATCCTTTGATTACAGAGTAACCACTCCTTGATGTAACTGCTTCTCTTTGGAAGTCAATATTTGTAGGCAGGGGAAAAAAAATCAATAATTTTTTTGAGAGACTCTCCTGCTACTAAAAGAGCCTCACAGAGCAACTTTCAGTAGCAGGTTAGTCAGCCTTTCATTTCTTGGCTTGTCTCCAAAGGTCAGTATTTTTGGATTTCAGGTTTTGCTAAAAAGACATGCCTACATTTGATTCCATTTGTCAGGAATGGCAACAAGAGGACCAGACGCCAACAGAGGGATGTGAACGTCTAGCCACTCACTGATGATGCAAGGACTGGCAGGGGGCAAACTCTGTCCTTGTCCCCTGGGTGCCCTCAGGAAGCTCATGTGACCAACCTTTTTGCACAACTTATAACGATAAAACCAGTCAGATGATGCCGCTTCCCCTCCACCGGGTGTACAGAACTGCCTCCACACGTCTGAGTTCATCTTGGGAGACACTGTCACGGTGCCGAAGAATTCGGCTGCCGGGCTGACGGCCTCTTCACCTTCTGCTCCATGTTCGATGCTGGCCGAGGCCCAAGAAGGCCTCATCACCTCGAGGCAGCCTTGGAGCCTGCTAAGCAGCTTGTGGGGCGGGAGTCGGGAGAGCGGGGTGCTTACCAGGGAGAGAATCATCCCAAGGAAGAGAACTCGGGGACCCTCAAAGAGCGGCAGGAGGGCCTAGTGGTTAAAAGCGAGGCTTCCAGAGCCGGGTTGCACGGGTTCAAATCCAATGCTGCCCTTTACCCGCTGTGTGACCTTAGGCAAGGGACTTCGTCTCCCCATGCCTGAGTTTCCCCACCTCACAGGGCGGTCTGGAGGATTAAACGAGCTAATATGTGCAAAGATGCTAAGCACGTGCTGAGCACTATATAAATGTTAGCGATCATGATCGTCATCCAGCAGCGTCTGGGCTCTCCATCACCTCCTGCCGCTCCCAGTGCAGGAAGAAAAACGTTTCTTATGTTGCTTCTCGGGCTCAAGCCAGATGAAAGCCCCATCTCTAGGCATCTGAAGGAATCTGTACTCACACACGATCATGAGTCAGCAGATTGCTTGTGCCTGCCCTGCGCCTAAGTAAAGCGCTGTGGTGGGAATCCCGCAACATCTCTCAGGGGGAGCAGATACGACCACAAGATTCCTAGACAGATTTGCACACGAGGGACACTGATACTGAGACCTGCCCCCAAATCACACAACTAGCAGCCAGAGGTAACTTTAGGATAGTTAAACCCCGCAACAAGTAAAAGGGACTCGTTACCTGATAACAGCCATTATTATTACTTCTTATGTAGTGCACAGTCATTATCACAGTCATTACCACATACTCGGCTCATTTGATCCCCTCAAGGGCAGGACAACGCTGATCTAGCCTGAGCCCCTCTCCTACCCTCCAGCTCTGACCATCGAATCAGGAGACTGTGCTCAAATGGCCACATACGAAGTCCCAAGATCAGAGCGGTATCATCAGAAGGATCACAAGCCAAGTGAAAACCCAGTTATTTATTTGACCTTCAAAAGTCATTATTAGGGGAGTATTTTCCGCATTTAAGGAAAAGGAGCCTTAGACAAGTAAAGTGACTTGAACAAGGCCACGCAGCCGGGGGACTCTAGAACTGGGACTTGAACGTAGGTGCCTTGCCTCCCTAAGGAAAAGGCCTCTGGTTCACTGGTCAGTGCCGGAGGATGGGGTTGAGGCACAGACAGACGTAGTGTCGTCCCATCCTTGCCTCTCCTCACCCTCCCAGACCCCTCTCCTTCATAAAGGGGCTCAGTTGACAAGGGCTCTCTTTCCTGTGCCCAGACCCCTGGTCCACCTGCCACCCAGCCCTGCCCCCCCCCCCCGTCTGGGTCACAGCCCCCTCCCGTTCATGCTGGGAGCTCAGAGCAGGTTATGGGCAAGAGAGCTGCCTTCCTGGTCCACAGTGTGGGAACAGGCCCTGGGGTAGGGGTGGGGCTGGAGCCGCCTGCACCCCCTCAGACACCAGGTCATGTAATCAGGCGTCTGACTCAAAAGCAAACAACAGGCTCACTGAACCAACCACTCTGCTCCCCTGGAACTGACCCAGAGTTGCCACGGACCAGGCGTGGCTCTCAGCCTGAAGTGTGCAGAGAGGGAAACCACAAAATTCTCTTACACACAGGCTTGCAGACAGGAGCTCCATCCTGAAGCACTTCTCCCCTAAACATAAATAAATAGACATAAAGAAATAGAAATCTCGCCCCAGGCAGGCCTCCCTTCTCATCTCCTCGCCTCCCTATTCACTCGGCCCCCAGGGCCTAAAACCTACACTTCTGGGCTTGCTCTTCTGAAGTTTTGCTCGAATGCCCCAACAAGTGAAGGGATGGCACGTGGAGGCCTGCTCTCCTGAGCTCAAGAAGAGAGAAAGAGGCTGCAGCTGCTCACCTCACGAACTTTACAAAATACAGGCGCGGACAGAAACACCCAGACACGCGCCCTCTAGCAGGGTTCGGCCAAACGCAGTTTGCTCGACAGCTGGTTCTGCATCTCTCACCCACTTCCACGTGTTTCCAGGGGAAGCGGTAGCTCCCGTGGGATGAGGCTACGGTGGGAAAACCGAGCGGGGAGAGGAAGTGGTCACAATCAGTGGGAAAAGGAGGGATAAAACTTTAGAGCTTTGGGGGACCAAAGTGCACGTTGTAGACAGGAAAGGACACAACACAACTAAAAAGGAAGCATTCTGCAGATGTCACCATTTTCCCAAGGGGCCAACAATACCCTTACGGCATGGTCCTTACTTTTCAAACACATTTTCTCTTTCTGTTCAAGTTTCAGAATTACCCACTCAGAGGAAATGGTCCACTTCAATAAAATGGCAAAGTCTTAGAAAACACATACATACACACACAGACTTATTTTATTTTAAATGAGTGCCGAATGCCAGAAAGTCTTTATGTGCTTTCAATGTTAAGAAGTTGTCAGCTTTTCCACCTGTGTTTCCACAGCGGCTGGACTGAACTAAACAGCGCTGGGCCTCTCTGCTTCCTGGCACTGCCCCAAGCCACACCTGCACACTTGGTCCCAACCTTTCCCGCAGCTCTACACCCAGGCAGAGCTGGTGTGTTCAATGCTTTGATGACGACAAAGGACAATGGAGAAAATGCTTCTGTACTCACATTTGTCCCCGGGGAGGCGGAAGGGAATGCGGGATTTGATTGAGTAAATGACCTTGCAGGAATGGCCACATATGACGTCCCGAGATTTGAGGTGTAATCTAAACGGTAAATGACACAAAACTGGGTGAAAACCTAGTAATTCCCTTGACTTTCAAAAGTCATTATGAGGACAGAAGTGGGACAAGAAAAAGGAAAATCCTTTTAACATACGGATTAGTGACTGGGGTGATTATACTTCTGGGCATGTTGATAACCAGCAAAGCTTTACATCTAAAACACGTAGAAAATGTCGAAGAGCCCAGCTAGCCGGCCCAATGCATTTTAGTGTCTTGGGATCTGTTTGCTTTATAGGTGCCTAAAAGGGCACATCGGGGATGTCTGGTTATTAAAATGGGATGTGAGAAGCCTTTGGGAAGCTGATTTCTGCTTCAAGCTGCTGACCCGGGGGACCCTCCTCACCTTCATTCCCAGCAGGGTTGTAAACGGCTGTGCTGCTGGGAGAGGCACATAGCGTTCCCTCTGCCGAACTGAGTGCACACCGGACACCAGCACTGGAGCGGGTGGAAGAGGGGAGCCAGTTACTCAATGAGTTAAACCAAGAATTACCATGTGACCCTGAAATGCCACTCCAAAACAGTAGAAAATAAATGTTCAAACAAACACTTGTATACAGACATTCACAGCTGCCCTATTCACAATAGCTGAGAGGTAGAAATGCCCAAATATATCAAAAGATGTATGGCTAAACAAAATGTTTTATATATACATGAATATTATTCAGCCATAAAAAGAATGCATAAACAACAAGGTACAGCACAGGGAACTATATTCAAATCCTGTAATAAACCATAGTGGAAAAGAACATGAAAAAGAATATATATATATATATATATATATACACACACATACACACACACACACATATTATATATATATAACCAAATCATCATGCTGTACACCAGAAACTAACACAACATTGTAAATCAACTATACTTCAATTTAAAAAAATTATATGCTACAATGTGAGTGAACCTTGAAAATACTATGCTAAGTGAAAAAAGCCAGTTGGAAAAGGTCACATATTACCTGATTCTTTATGTATAAAATGTTTAGAAGAAGCAAATCCATGGAGACAGAAAGCAGATTAGTGGTTGCCAGGGGGTGGGGGATGGGGGGAGTGGGGAGTGCCTGAGAAACGGTTATGGGGTTTCCCCTGAGGGTGATGAAAATGTTCTAGATGGAGAGAGTGGTAGGATTTGCACAACTTTGTGAATGTGCTGAATACCATTGAATTGTACACTTTAAAATGATCAGCATGGTGAGTCATGTGAATTTTACCATAATTAAAAAACTGGGGAACCAGAGAAGAAACACCTTTTAAAAATCATTTTTTAAACTATGGTATAATACACATAACATAAACTTTTCTATCATAACCATTTTTAACTGTACAGTCCAACAGCATTAAGTACATTCACATCGTTTGGCAACCGTCACCACCATCCATCTCCAGAAGAAATTCTTCCACGTTGTAAAACTGAAATTCTGTCCCCATTAAACACTAAGTCCCCAGCCCCGCTCCCCCAGCCCCTGGCAGCCCCCATTCTACTTTGTCTCCATGAACCTGACTACTCTCTACATCTCCTCTAAGTGGAATCATACAGCATTTGTCCTTTTGTGACTGGCTTATCTCACTTAGCATACCGTCCTCAAGGTTCACCCATGTTGTAAACTGTGTCAGAAATTCCTTCCTCTTTAAGGCTGAATAATATTCCATTGTAAGTATAGACCACATATATTTATCTATTCATCTGGCCTGGACATTTGAGTTGTTTTCCATATTTTGGTTTTTGTGAATAAGAAAGGGAAGCCTTTTGAATGCAATCATTTCAAAACACTTAACCCCGTCCTCTGTTCTACATCCCTGGGCCAAGGGTCCTCTTTTCTGTGTATGTATCTGCAGCCCCTCCTCACTGTCTCCAGGTGTCTCCCTTTGCCCCACCCCCATCTATTCTCAGCACAGCAGCCAGGGTCCCAACCAGTGAAGCCAGAGAACATCCCACTTTGCTCAGCCCTCCAGGCTCCAGCCACAATCAAATCAAAAGTGAAAGTCCTCTCAACGAACTGGAGTGCTCAGCGTGGGGCCCTGACAGTTCCCTGGCTCCTCCCCCAAGCACTCCGTGCTGCTCACACTGTCACTGCCTGAGCATCCCGGACCATGCCAGGGCCTTCAAACATGCGGTTTTTCTGCCGGGAGTGCATGTCCCCCAGATGGTCACAGTTCACTCCACCCACTCCTGGGTGTCCTCAGTGAGGCCTCCCGCCACGAGTCCCTGTGAGAAAACACACACTCACACACACACACACACACACACACTTCCTGCCTCTGCCCTGATGCTGTTTTCTGCTTAGCATGTACCACCAGGGATGTTCTATAATTCACTGGTTTATCATCTGACACCCCCCCTACCATGAAGTGTAAGCTATTTGAGAACAGGGATTTGCCTGTTTTGTTCTCTGCTGTTTCCCTAGCACCGAGAACAGGGCAGGCACACTGTAGGTGCTTAATGAATGTTTATCGAGCATGTGCATGAGCTTGTCCTCCTGGACAGCACTTACTTTTCAGAGAAGAGCAGGCATTTCTGAGCATGTAGTTTCCCTTTTACATGCAACTCCCAGTCCTAGGCCAGAAGGAAAGAAAAATGACCGAAGTAGAACTGAAACCTCAGGAAGGCAGGGGTAGTGCGGGCTTTCCCCGTGAGGCAGGGAGCTCAGAGCGCCCAGGTGCTGGACCGGCCCTACAGACACATCTCCCTCCGCTCCTCCTCTCCCTCCCAAACTCCTCCCCGGCTCCTGCCTCCCTGTCCAGCCTTACTCCATCAGCCCCCACCTGCACACCCCGGGCCTGTCTTGGACAGGAGCCCTGGTTCACAAGTCTCAGTGGGCCCTTGGTCCCACTGCCTTTCCATACATTCCCATTTCCACAGGTTAATCTGGCAGGTGGACTCCCAGTGAGTTGCAAAGCCTTAGAAAAGGCTTATGAGAGACTAAATCCTCCAGCATCTCCCATGTCAGTCAGTCCTCTCCTGAGACAGGAGGGTGAGAGGGTGTGTCCCATCCAAGCAACAGGGATGAGTTTGCACAACATGACCCAAGTAGAGGTGAATGACACACTGCAGCGTGATGCCCCCTAAACAGGAATTACTGTACTCTGCAGACAGGATGGGAGACAAGAGGCAGCACAGCCCAGAGTCTGAGAGGCACAGGCTCTGGGAGGGCCAGACCCACATGTGAATCTCCACTGTCACTATCTAGCTGTGGGGCCCTGGACAAGCCATTTCATCTCTCTAGGCCTCAGTCTTTGCATCCGTAAAATGCATCTAATTCCTGAGTCCCTCTTCTGTAACCCAGGTGGGGTCACAATCCACCACTCACCTCAGCCATCTCATCTATAAACATGGGTAAGAATCTTTTACTTGCCTTAAAGCAAGGGACTGGCCCTGATACACTTCTGAAGTTCTTTTGGGTTCTAATTAATTGAGGGTGGGGTAGGTAATTAGGTTTTTTTTTTTAATGGAGGTGCTGGGGGTTGAACCCAGGACCTCGTGCATGCTAAGCATGCGCTCTACCACTGACCTATACCCTCCTCCCTCTTTTTGGTTCTAATACCTAGGATTTTGACCAAAGGTACTGATGACAAAATTCCGTTACCCAATCCCCAAACAGAATAGTTCCTCGCGTGAACTGCCGAGCGTTGGATCGCGGTGGCGGGCGCGCCCAGGCTGTGGCTGTGGCTCGCAGCTGGTCTTGGATGACTCACCTTCAAATCAAACACCTTCTTGTCGCAGATGCTACAGATGTGTGGCAGGTGGAGGGGGGCCACACCATGCAAGTCATTCAGCTCGTGCGCCTGCAAGGGCCGCACGGACAGCACCGCCTGCTCCTCCTTGGCCCGCCGCCGGGCTCCGACGAAACCCGGTTTGCTGTTATTGAGCCGACCCCCAAAGGAAGGAGGGGTCCTGTCTGGGGTGGGCTCCTCGGGGTCATACAGCTCATAGGGCTGGCCGGGGGTTGGAGGCCACAGGCTGGGGGCTGCGGTCAGATCGGGCTTGCTTTGGCCAGAGAATCCGTGGGGGCTCTCCCACTGGCTGTTTGCACCCTGCAGCAGCGGACCTACCTCGCCCTTCAAGCCCCCGGCCGGCTCAGCGGCAAATCCGCCCGCCACCTGCGCCCCTTGGGAGTTGGGTCCGTAGAAGTCCTTGGGGAAGGCAGCTTGGCCATCTTGCCCTGAGTGGCTGTAGTGCCCTTCATAGGTCACGCTGCCCGAGGTAGAGGCCGAGGATGGCAGGAAGCCGGGCTGCCCGTCGGCTTCAGAGCCGTAGGCCTGGCCGGAGCTGGCTTTGCTGTACTCATAGAAGCCCGCGGCCGCGGCGGCGGGCCCAGTCTTGCCAATGCCCAGGATGACTGCTGGCTGGGCGGGGGTCTGAGGCATGACCCCGCTGAAAGGGTGCATCACCATGGCACTGGGGGGCTGGCTGGGAAGGCTCACAGAGGGCCCTGGGCCTCGTGTCTGGCCAGGGGGGGAGAAGGCAATTGCGTTAGAGGGAAACCGGGCACTGGGCACGGTCGTGGCGTGCTGGGGCACCCCGGTGTGGCCGTGGGGGGCACTGATCATGGACGGATGCCTCAGCTGGTTGAAGAGAGGCTGGGACATGGCCACTTTGGAGAGGACCTGGTTCAGGACCGTGGCGGCCGCGGTGTTGTTGGTGACAGCTGTCTGTGCCAGCTTCAGCCGGTGGAGGGTGAGCTGAGCTTGCAGCTGAGCCAGTTGGAGGCTAGCGGGCGAAGGAAGCAGCGGGTTCACGTTACTGACCGAGAACGGCGTCTTGTCCAGCAGCTTGGCGGCACTGCAGGGAGACAAAGGTCTAGATGCACAGCTGGTTTCCACCAAAAGGAGCAACGGGCTGTTTGTGTGCCCATCTGTGGCAACCCCACACCCTCGTACAAACAAGACCCTCCAACACAGTCCCCACAGACAATCGAGGCTGCAAAAACCTGTGATTGTATATATCAATTAAACAATTTTTAAAAACTCCAACAGAAAAATTCTTATGTGACATAATGTTCACTCTCACTGGTAACCAAAGGGGTACAAGTTAAACCATTAGAAACAAATATTTGCCTAGTAAAGCAGCAGATATATGCATATATAGAATAAAGTATATATAAAATATCTATATACGTGTATAACGGCACTGTGTGCTGATGAGATTAAAGTGAGTGGACACAAAGTCAATGATAGTCTAAATTCATGCAACTTTGTCAAAAAGCAATACATACTCATTATAGCCATACTCTTTGACCCAATAATTCAGTTCCATAAACCTGTCCTAAGAAAATGAGCTCATGTGCAGACAAAACTTGATCTCCAAAGATGTTTAATAATACTACATTATTTAAGAGTCCGATGTTGAAAGTCACAAATACCTGATAACAGCAGCAGAGGAGTTTGAAAGTGAGTAAATTATGATACATTTACAGGATGTAATGTTAGGTAACTGTTTGCTACTGATGGATAAGTTTCTACTTTATTATGCAATATTTAAGGCCTTCAAAACAGTGTACCCATCACCAAGCTTAAGGTAGAAAACATTCCACCACACCATATTGCCCTTGGGGATCTGTTGTCCCCATCCTCACTCCACCCTCATCATTAGTGGTAGACATCACCTTGAATTTGGTAAGGCCATTGTTCACAAAGAAAAAGAATAGTGACATGAGAAAAATCCATATGCTAATATTAAGTGAAGTAGGCTTCAAAACTGTATACAGAATTAGTTGTGTATATTTACACCAAACACATTTCCCCCCTTGTCCTCATTTCACACCCAAAAGCAAGAATCATGCTCCCTTCAGTCCATCTTCAAACCCAACTAACATTAAGGAAGAATCTGAACTTGAGATCGGAGGCAGTGGTGGGCTCTCACAGAATCATACAGCAGGGGTCTTCTGTCTGCCGCGTGCCTTTCCTGTGACCTTTGTTGGTAGGTGACGGTGTTTACTGGACCAAAAATCAGCACCCAGGGTCTAGAAAGGGGACAGACTTCCCCAGAAAATCTAGGATATGTGGTTACCATTGTCAGGGCTCTTTTGTAAGACCCCCTATTTTCTGATCTTCAACTCCCCTTCTCGGAAGTGGGTGCTATCAGGAAATGTGTTCCGGATGTTGATGAACTGGAGTTCCCAGGACATTGTAATGGGAAGGATGGGACTGTGCAATTGAGATTGGGATTACCTTGGACAACCCAGGCTGCACGTTCACCGTGCTGACAGAAGTGTGGGGTAGAAAGTGCGAGGCTGGGACACTTTAGGCGAGGTGTCCACTGACAAGGCTCTGTACAGTAAAAGCCTGATGATGATGAGACAAAGGAGAAAAGCCAGGGGGTAGGCATGGGCGAGGACGAAAGGGAAGTGTGTGGCATGTCATACCTCTCCCACTCCGGAGACACTTGGAGGAAAGTTGGCTGGTGCATTGCATTGGTCCGAGAGAATGAGGGGAGGCAGGTGGGGAGGAAGGTGAGTGGGAGAGAGTCTCACATTTACTGTGACACAGTGCTTCACTTATGATACTCCTTGGATCTCTCCGTTAGTCCAGTGGGGTAGGTAAATTCACCCCAATTTTGCAGGGCAAGAATCTAATACTCAGAGATCAGGTGACCTACTTAACAAATACCCACTGTACAGAGCAGTCAAACCCCAGCCAGACTTTACAAAGCAGAGAAAATGCACAGGTGGCTACGTACGCAGCTCCTCAGCCCTCTCTGAGGATGTCTTTGTGGGTTTCTTCATGGTTTAGTCTGAAGGAGTTATCAGAACATGAGGCACAGACATGTTCAAATACAAGTGCAAAACACATTTCAGAGCCAGACAAAAATAACTTTGGGTTACTTTTTCTCATTCTGTGAGAAATTAAGAATTTGCTATAAGTCATTGAAGAGATGGGTTTTGCACCCCAGCCCTGCTGTGCTCCAAGGACAGACAGGACAACTGCATTTTAAGATGGAGGCTGAGGGGGGTCAAGGTGAAAGGTGGTGACAGACCTTTTCTCCCTGGTTGCAGCCAAGCCTTGGTGGCCCCAGTGTGGCCCAGGCAAAAATCATGGCAGGAGCAGAGTGGGGGAGGCGCTAATTGTCCATGTAGGTGAGAATAGGAAAGAAAGAGGAGGACGGGTCAAGAGTCTGGTGATAGATTCCTACTCGTGTAGTATTAAGTGGCTGAGCTTCAGAAGAGCAATTAAGCTTAATTCAAAACCCTGCCCACACAGGGCCAACCCCTCCTACCAGGTTTGTCCCCTACTCAGCCTGCCCTTGCTAACAAGGTGATAACAAGGTGCCAACCTGGTTTCCATGACTCGAGTAAGACAAAGTTGGTTTGTTTTTCCCAGAGAAGTCAGCTGTATTTTCTAAAACTGTGTTCTGGGCATGAGCGAGCTCTTGCAGGAGAGTCCCCTTTGCCTCTGAAAGGACACGCGAGGAAGAAGCTGTCTTTCCAAAGAGGAGAGCCAACATCAAAGGGTGTTTGCAGGTCAGCTATGGGGAATGAGGATGGCCCAGGTTACAGAAATTTACTCATTCACATGCAGCACGAATTGAGCAGACTGATTAGATTTTCTTCCTAACGTCCACTCCACCCCGCAAATTCCTACTGACCCCAACTTGAGTCAAAGTTGAGTCAACCTTGAGTAGAAGGGCCTTAAATTCTTAGCCTATCAGAGTTAATAACTTAAAATTCAGGTGCATATAACAATCATATTTCTCAGCCAAAAACTGGCAGGCATGACACCCTAAAGGATAGAACTGATGTCCACCCTTCTGTCTTCCCACCATTAAGGTCTGTCACTGTTACATCACTGCCTTGTATTGAAAATAATTGTTCATGTGCCCTTCTTCAACCACGAGACATAGGCTCCACCAGGGAAGGGAGCATGTCTTGGAGATTCTCATATTTTCCTGGCGCTCTGCCTCACACTTGGTGAGCATGCAGTAACCACCATAAACAGAATGAAGAAGGAAGATAATGGACCAATTATAGGAAGGAAAATCTAAACATACCCAGAAAGCAAGTGGATTTTGCTGTTGAATTCACCTTAAACTTCAATCAGGCACAGACTCACTGCCTAGGGGACCGTCTAAAATTCCCCATTCCAAAGCAGTTCTCTCCCCGAGCAAGTCTAGGTTTTGAAATCAAATGGATAATCCCTGTGGTAGACTGAAAAATGACCTCCCCCGAAAGATCTCCACATCTTAATCCCCAGAATCTGTAAATCTTAAATAACATGGTAAAGGGGACTGTGCAGATGTAATTAAATTAAGGATCTTGAGATGGAGAGATTATCCTGGATTATCTGAGTAGTCTCAATGTAATCATAAGAGTCCTTATAAAACAGAGGCAGGAGAATCAGAGCCAGAGAGACAAGACACAAGGATGGAAGCAGAGTTAGAGAGGAGAGAAGATGCTATGCTGCTGGCTTTGAAGATGGAGGAAAGGGCCATGAGCCAAGGAAATGCAAATGGTTTCTAGAAACTGGAAAAGGCAAGGAAGCAACATTTCCCCCAGAGCCTCCAGAAGGAACCAACCCTGCTGACACCTTGACTTTGGCCGTCAGTCTGTGAGACTGGCTTTGGACTTCTGATCCCTAGAATAGTAAGAAATCTGCGTTGTTGTAAGCTACTAAATTTGTCATAATATGTTACAAAAGCAATAGAAGACTAATACAATCTACCAAGAAAATTAGACGCAAAAAACGCTTCCACTCAGAGAGGCAGCAGTGGGTGTGGGGACATTAGCTGGATCTGGCCCAGGATCTAAAGACCCTCTGGGAATTTAGCCAGGAGCCAGAAAACCCCAGAGGTTTCTTCCTTTTCCAAGTCAGATTTCTCTAACCAGCTGGAGCAATGGCGACCTGGGAAAGCTGAGACTGCAGACCCTTAGGGAGCATCTCATCCTCCCCCTCATCAACAAAGAAAGTGACTTGCCCAAAGCCACCTAGTTGGGTGATGGCAAAACCTTCATGAGAACCCACATCTTTCACACCAGCTTCTTGCGCCTGGCAGAACAGCCCTGCCACCAAAAGCTCTAAGTTCCAGAACTACCTATTTCATCATCAAATTATCATTTCTACCCACATTTATCTGTGGTCCTCCCCTCTGTTCAGAGAGATACTGACCACCTTCCATATGCAAGGCATCGCTGAGCACTGGCGCCATGCAAAGAGGCAGGCCCTTTCTGGAACCCCTGTCAGCTCCAGTGTTGATAGCTCCCTTGTCTGGGGAGCAGGTAGGTGGCACGGTTCTATGCCACACCCTCTCTTCTCCTAAATCTTGTGTGGCAGCCCTGTTTGCCGAGGTCAAACCTCAGATCTGGGGAGGAGGGAGAACAGCACAGTCAGGCACAGAACCCGGGCATGTGGTGCAGAACTAGAAGACCCACCGCACAGCCCCATGGAGGGCTGGTCCGCATTCCCAGAAGAAACAGCACAGCCACTCTGATTCATCCAGGCCTCACAAGGCTGACTGCCCCCAGGGCTGAGGTTTCCTTTCCGAGGTATTAACTGTTACCAAGAATTCACAGCGCATAATTACATTAAAAACTTGGGTTCCCTACTCACTTAGAAAGTTTTCTTTTCTTTCTTTTTTTTTTTTTTTCAATTAAGGCAGCATTTCTCTGAAGAGTTTTCAAAATAAAATACAATATAAAGGAGAACGGGTTGCCTTTATAATGCCGGGAGATTTAGGAGATCCAGATGAAAACTGTTTCTAATGGTGTAATTCCATAGTGTCGAAAGGATATGCAACATATTGCATCCACTGGGACAGCCAACAGCTGTCCTGGCTTGACAACGCTCACTATTTATTCCAAAGCTCTTTCACATTTTATCCTGAGTCCCCAGCAAGATGTGATGATGGATTAGTATTTGGGCACAAGAATTGAGGGACCGTCCTTCCTCAGTTCGAGTCAGGGTGCTGGAAATTCGGCAAGCCTTTTGTGATCTAATCCATCCCGTTGTGAAAGGAAGGGAGGGGGCCCACGACACAGGCAGGGGCCGTGGGCGTCTGCTTTGAAACAGACTCCACCAAAGGGGTCAACAAGGCGTTTGTGCATTTGATTTAGCCCACACGCATTGGGCATCTACCATGTGCCAGGCAAAGTGGCTAGGTGGGGGGGGGGGCACAGAGATGGAAAAAGAGAAAACTTCCTGAGATCACTTGGGAGACAGATCAACACAAAGTGATGAATGTTCTGACGGAAGTAAGCTCAAAACAGCAAGGCACGCAAGGAAGTGGCTTGAGTTTCAGAGAAATGTAACAAGTGAAAGAAAAGGCCCAGACAAGGGCCGTCCCTGAACTCTGGATAAAAACTCACAAACATTCTGGGCTTATTCATCCACCTACAGATGCAAAGATGCATCAGCTGTTGGTGAAAGGCAGCTGGAGGGTGAGCTGTGGTCAGAGACTCGGTTTCCATCTGCAGGTTACGGGTTGTGTGAAGGGGAAAGTCGCGTAATTTTTTCGACCCTCAAAATTTTCTCACCTATAAAATAGAACAGTGATCTCGATCCAACGTGACCCAGCCCCAGCCCGTTAGAGCCTCCTGGCCACAGCGATTGGCTCAGGAGTGGACACTCCCTGACCTTGTTGGAGCTATCGGGAGGGTGACACTTGTCATCACGTCAGGCCGGGCCTGGGTTGTTAAATTGGTTGAATTTAAGCCACCACTGAAGGAGAGTCTGCCTGAATAAAGCCAACCCAAAGACACTGGCCTGGAGACAGGGGCACAGCCACTCCCGGCCAACTGCACAGGGACGCCTGGAGCTGGCTTTCCCTGGGTCTGCTTGGACTTCTCTGTGCGTGAACTGATGCATTTCCTTTATTGGCTTAATAAAAATAATAACGTAAAAAGAAAGCCAGCCTTCTTCAGCCATCTGCATGTAATTCAGACGGTTCTTTCCACAGCCCCACGTTCCTTGTCGCACCCCAGCTTCCTCTGCTGAGCAGACTGACCGCAGGACCCAGCAGCACTTTGGTGGGGGTCTCTGCTGACCAGAGAGCCTGCTTCCCGGAGGTTCAGGCAACAGAATGCTCCTCCATCCCAGGTGGACTGAGAGCCCCGCACCCTGGTCACGAGGCCAGGGTGTGAATGGGATGCAGGGGGAGAGTCCTGGCCAGGGGGTAGGCTGCACAACTTTTTACAGGTCTGGAGATCTGGCTTGGCCACACAGGTGCTCCTGTGAGAGGGGACAGAGGCCTCAGCCCTCACCTGGGGACAGTTTCTAACCAAAGCCTTTCATTTCTCAGCACCTAACAGGCCATTTTTGCTGTGCTAAGAACTGGCTTTATTATGCAAGGCATGAGTTATCCCCCTAGGAGAAAAAATTCATTAATTATAGATAATAATACTTTAGTCTTCCTTCACCTGGAGGGCTGTGGGCTGCCCTGTACGAACAGGTGCCAGTCTTGACCCAGCGCTGGTCAGCAAGGTCAACATATCTTACCCCTCTGAGCCTCAGTGTCTTTATATAATTGAAAGAGAAGTCACAGTCTTTCCCCATTTAGCCTATAAGGGTTGGTGCTGGGTGAAGTAAGGAGCTGTCAGGACACTCTGTGAACTCTTAGGTGCTGTACAGAGGTACGGGTGCCACATTGGCTGGAAGATTATTGGAAAGAGAACATTTCCTGTGTGGTCACAATACACCCTTCCCTTTCAGAAAACGCTCTTCTACAGAGGAAGTGGTATTCGTCACTCACGTCCTTGGAGATAATCTCACTGCCACTAGGATTCAGGGTAGAAAGAGCTCAAATTGACTTAGCCCTATTTAACAGAGGACCAAGCGTGCCAGTGTGACGGTGCTCTGCACGGCAGATGGGCACAGGGATGGAAGAAGCGCTGCCCGGAGGCTAAGGGCATACTTTTCAGAGTTCGTACCAACCTGGGTGTGAATTCCAGCTTGTCACACATCACCTGGTGACTGTGAGCAAATACTGACCCTCTCTCAGCCTGAGTCCTTGTCACAAAGCAATAACGGTGTATCTAAGCTATAGTCTGTTCTGAGAGTTACATGACAGGGTCCACATAAATTGTTCCGCACAGCTCCACGTGCACGGCCAGCACTCACTGAACAAAGGCAGTAGCGACCATCTCTGCTCCTGGTCTTACCAGTATCATTACCGTTACGACTACTATCATCAACACCACCGTAGTTCTCATCGGGGCAACTGGCAGGTGAGCTCTGCCAAGGCAGAGAGACAAATCTCCCTTAGAGACAGAGAGAGATGGATGACAGAAAATTCAAAGAGATGTAGTCACAGACAGAAGGGAAGTAAAAAATAAGGGTGGACATCTGCTGAGAGTGGAGGGAGCAGGAGTGGGGACTGGGACTTAGGGGGGAACAGAGAGTTGTAACTGCTGCTTGGTGAACAGGATAAGTAATCAACAAACAACAGACTTAAAGGCCATGGGATAACACAGGGACACAGCTGAAGTTCAGTGGTATGAACGTGTGCGGACTCACAGTAAGCTTTTCCCTGGTAATGTCTGGCCATCCAGAAGCAGAAGCCAGGAACTGCAGCCCAGAGCACGGTGGTACCTACAGCAAGCGGACCAGCCCCATTTTCAGTAAGCACCATACCTTCCAAGATAACCAGTCAGGAACTTAAATTCACTTCCAGTTCAAGTCAGTCCCCCTTTCAGGCCAAGCAATGAATATGACATTTGCTAAGATATGAAATATAATCCCTGCGAGAGAGCAAGATAATGTTTTCCAGGTTTGCTGTCACCTTACAGAGTAACCAAATCAAATCAAGTGTAAGGGTCGGGGTCAGGATCAGGCCTTTCCTGCCCTCTGTTGCCTCCTGGGAGCCAAATCTCAAGTCATAGATTGTCAGCTCTGCTCTAACGCTCTTAGAAGCCAAGTCAGGACGTGAACCACAGGGAATAGTCCCCAAATATCAGGTTAGAAGATGACAATGATGATGCCACAGTAATACTGGGGCTGAAGGTCCAACTGTAGCTGATTATCACAAATGTTAAGAGCAAAAAGAGATCTTAGAGACCACTTAGTTTAACCCACTCATTCTACAGATTTAAAAAAGCGAAACCCGAAGAAGTTGGTATAATGTGTGAATCAACCCAATCACACAGCCAGACAGCCAGATAGAGGAGAGCTGGGAATGGACCCCATCCTCATTCCCTGGGGCTAATGCAGCTGCTACAGTGGACACAACCCCATCAACACTCACCAGGGGAGTCTTCTCCTTTGTGAGAGGAGTGAGATCACACGCTTTTTCGGTAGTGCTATCTTCCTGGTAACAATAGGGCTCCTGGATTATCACTAGACAGTCCTCTGTGACTACTTTTGAGATGACTAGGTCAACACTGGCGTTATCCCATGGTTGGGTTTTAGCCATGGCATTACTGTATGATGATTCATATCACCATGACACCTCTTGGAATGATTTGTAACAGCAATGACAATCCTATCATCTCTCTTTTGTTTCACGTTTTTCAGTTGGAGTGTTAATAAGTGTTTTCACCTCATTAGCCATCTGACCTCCAGGACAACCATATGTGTAAGTAAATCAAATGTGTCCATTTTCAGTATCTATTAAGAAGACTGAGGGAGCCCAAGAAAGGTCAGATACATCACTTGAGGGCATCCAGAGAAGAAGGGACTTGACTGGGACTTGAATAAGGGTCTTTTTACTGAAAGGCCAGTATTCTATCTTCTGTTTACCCATTCTCTAAAGGGAACTTCTAAAACCACACTCCTGGACCTATTTCCTGGGTGCAGTTATTTTGTTTTGGGGTTTTTCTGTTTGTTTGTTTACAGGTACTAAAATATAAAGCTATTTCCTTTATTTTGTGGTTTTTCCTCCAGTTTGTCATAGTGTTTTATTTTATTTTCTTCCCCAGCTTTATGGATATATAATTAGGATCTAACATTGAATAATGATCTGATATATGTATATATTGCAAAATGATTACCACAATAAGTTTAGTTAACACATCCAGGACGTGATTTTAAATAACACAGTTGACATTAAAAAATCACCAGTCTTGGTCCATCTTCTCTGTACCACTTTCATCCATCAGGAAAGATTCTCGGAACCAGGGGGACATACAGTCATGAAGCGGCAGCTAGCTACTTTATAACTGACAAGAGAGGGCCTGCCCCTCCTGCTGGAGTTATTAGAAGTGCTCAGAATGTGCAAAAGAGAGCTGATAATGCAGCAAACACAGAGATAAGATGACACATCCTGCTAGTGTCATAACAGGAAAAGACTTAAAGCAAACAGAGAATTAATGTCACCCTAACCACCAAGAACTGTATATTAGCTTTGTTTGTTCTCTTCCTTCCTTCTGTACCAATTTTCTTTCTTTAAAAATCCTTTATTTTATAAAATGATGGTACTGTAGGTGGTAGTTTAATTTTCATATTTCCATTTGTTTTGAATTTTTATTTTTCTTTTTTGAGCATTTTTTTTACAATTTCACATTTTAAAATTATTCATTTATCTATTTATGAGGGGGGAGGAATTAGGTTATTTATTTATTTCGTTTTAATGGAGGTCCTGGGGATTGAACCCAGGACCCTGTGCATGCTGGGCACCCACCCACCACTGAGCTATACCCTCCCCCACCATTTTGAATTTTAAAACCACAAAAATATAACAACTATAACAAATACTGATGAATTAACTGCAAATTACTCCAAATTAGTAAATGCTACTATTAAAGTCATTTTTGCCTCATTTTTTTAATTAAAAAAAATTATACAGATAAAGCTGAAGTTCCCTTTGAGACTCTGCCCAGTCTAGCTCCACCTTCATCTCCCCGGTAACATCCACAGATGGTGTGTGTATATCTGTGTATCTGTTTACCTATCTACCTAGAGAAGAAGAAGAAGAGGCTTTTTCTATCCCTGTGTGAGCTCATAAAACAGCAGGCTGAGGCTGGTTTCAACAATTTTTCTCTTAAAGAAACAAATGCCTGTCCTCCCAAGTTTCCTTTCACACACTGAAGCCCTGAGGCAGCATAGTGGAGTGAAACACTTGACGAGCTAGGCATCAGAAGACCCAGGCCTGGTCCCACGGCCACTGTTTACTCCCTGTGGGACTACATGTCAGTCAATTTCCCTTTTTTTGGTAAAATGAGAAAGCTGGATGAAAGGATCTCCAAGGCCTCTTCCACCTTTGAAAGCTGATGACTCTAAGGTTTAATTTCCTCATCTGTCAAATGGAGATAATCATGTCCGCCCTGCTAGCTGTTATAAAGGTCAAACACCACGCACAGGTGTTCTGCAAAGCAGGGTAGTGATAATAATAACAATAACTGAATAATACTGAATAATAATCATTATTATTATTACTCACAAATTAGGCTATTTTTAAGCTCCTGGGAATGCTTTCAAAGAAACTACTGTAGTAAATACGGCTTGGTTCTGACAGATATGTTGCAGTCCAGGCAGCATGAAATAATTTAATTTCTTCTAGTCCAGTTCTCTTGGACAGGCAGTTCAGCACAAGGAGGCTCCCAATTCCAGCCACGAGGACAGAGTGAATGAAATACCAACAGTGCCTCACAATGCCATGCTCTCCTCTACAAAGGCATGTCACGGCAGAACCAAGCGTTCACAGTAAAATGCAGCTCAGATCCACGCAGGGTTGGAGTTGGTTTGCCAACTCTACAGAGTTTCACTGGTTCTGTGCAGGTTAAAATTGAGGGAGGTAGTTTGACTTCTAGGGGTAGGAGAGATCTTTCCATTTTCTCAGTAACATAAGATATGCTGACCTCTCAACCCACAAACTTTTCTGGAGAACACTGGGGTCTTTTGAGATGGGAAAAACAAGCTGCTTGAAATGTGTATTTAAAAACTGCTATACAAGTTCTCTAGGAAGCCGAATACTATTGTTTATACAAGCAAATGAAATATTTAGGGGTTTATAAGCCAAAACAGCCCCAGTGAAGGACAATGTACACACAAACATGAATGCCTTTGCATACACTGTTCCCTCTCCCTGGACAACCTCCTCCCTACCCTCCTCACTCAGGTAACTACTAACCTTCAACATGCAACTTAGATGGCACCTCCTCCAGGCAGCCTTCCCTGATTCCTGCCCGTGTGTGCTGGTGCCCCTTCTGTGATCCCCCATGATGCCTCGCTGCTCCATTAAGCCTCAGTTACACTCTCTTCTAACTCCTACCACTCTTGCTAATAACTATCTACTCCATCACTCATCTGATATTCTCACATTCGTGATCATTTTGAAGGCAGGAATTACACATGCATTTCATGTCATAGTGCTGGCATATGGTAGATGTGTGCAACCAATAAATCATATCTATACGCATATCTGTACACACCTACTCCGTGTGTATGTGTGCAGTGAGAGTAGCTGTACATCACATTCTCAGTGTGATTTCCTGGCTAAATGTTCCATGTGTATGTTGCTACAAGGCTTTGAAGATGAAGCTCTATGGAGAATGTGAATTAGATTCAGTCTTTGAACACTGTCAAAGTTATGTAAATACCACCAAACACATCAAGTGTAAGTTTCTAAAATATTCAACAGACTTGCTTCCACATTTTTCCTTTTAACTAAATCTGAAGAAAATGCAATTTCAGTGTGTGATCTGAGGAGATATGCGTCTAATTTACATGATTCTGAGATGAAACACATGCTCCAGAAATGGTCGCTGTGTTGTCTAAACTTTCTTCTCAGTGGTTTATATCACTGAAATTTTTCTGGTAAATATACAAGGATGGTTACAAAACTCAAGCCAATTTTAGAGCAAAATAAAATTTTTGATTCATTTCAAAGAATTCAAATTCTCAATCAATAAAGCTGGTCTTTTCTTAGAGTTGCCTATTACCTGGACATTTTAACTAACATGATTTAAGCCAAACATTGGGAAGCCATATGACACTGAAGGGTGGGGTGGGGTACCTGGGGGAGGAGGCCAGGAGAGATAGTGTTGTTTGTAAGTAGATCCACTTCTTACACAGGCTCTCCTGTGCATCTTATTGCAGTCAGTTCATGCTGCAGACCTTAGTTTTCCCATCTGGGAAATGGAAAGGTCGGAAGAGACAACATTTAAGGTTCCTTTATGCCTTGTGATTTTAGGATGGTGGGTATTTTCCTAAAGCTGTTATCTATGACCCATGGAAAAGTCAGGATGATCTGGTCACAGTGTAGAGATAGATTTTAGCCCCGAGAGATCTGAGTTTCTAGCCTCTACTGCTCCTCTAGTCCTGAGTGACTTCATAGGCACCTAATCTCCACTTAACAGATCTGTCTGTAAAATGACAAGGTGAAACCAGAGCAGTGATGTTCAAGTGCTGGTGGGCATCGGGAGAGCTTTAAACCATGCATGCTGGGCTCACCCCCAGTTTCTGTCTTAGGAGGTCTGGGTTGGGGCCTGAGAATTTGCATTTCTAATGAGTCCAGGAGATACTGATACTGCACTTCAAGAACCACTAAACTAGACAATCTTTTTCAAATTTTTTTAAATTGAAGTACAGTCCGTTTACGTTGTGTTGATTCTTGATGGACAGCATAGTGATTCTGTTATAATATAAATATTTCTTTTCATATTCTTTTTCATCATGGGCTATTACAAGGTACTGAATATAGTCCCCTGTGCTATATAGTAGGGCCTTGCTGTTTATCTATTTTATACGTAGTAGTTAGTATCTGCAAATCCCAAACTCTCAGTTTATCCCTCCACCTCTCCTTTTCCCCTGGTAACCACAAGTTTGTTTTCTATGTCTGTGAGTCTGTTCCTATTTTGTGAGTAATGAACTAGATGATCTTGAACCTACCTTCCAACTCTAAGCATCACAGTAAGTTGTAAGGAATTTAGTAACAGCCGTGTTTTTTTACAAGCCACCTCTGCTAGCCCCACGGTACCCCAGGAAGGGGCTTCCTTTTCTGGGGGGGGGGGGGTTCAGACACTGCAAAAATGTGGTTATTCTTATACCTGCCTTCCTTGAAGAGACTCAGTCGACATATTCAACACTTGGCCTCCTGGAATCAACATTCAAGGTTCAGAAACCTCAGGTAATTTGTTTGACTGACTGGCTCAGTGTCATGTTATCTTTGTTTAACAAAAAGAAAGCACAGCTCTGTTCACACTGAGTTCACTAACGCAGAGAACAGAAGAGTCAGATTCCAGAATGTCAAAAGTTCTTTAGTCAAGCAACTTCACCATAATGAGAAAGTCCACCTTCCAAACTCACCCCAGGCTTAAAAAAAAAAAAGTTTTGATAAAACCATCTATATCACTAGATTTCAAACTTGGTGGCACTGCAATGACGGGTTGTTTTTTTAAAATACTGACGCTTGGGTCCATTTCCAGAGATTCTTTTTCACCCGAGGCATTGGAATTTTTAATAGCTACTCAGGAGAAATATTGTGAAGTGAAGTTTGAGATTGACCAATCTCTAAAAAAACAGAATCAATCTATTATTCTTCACTTTGATCCCCACAAGCCATTTTTGTCACTACAAACAGCACGACCATTTGTCTTAAATTGCACGTAAGAATAAACACTGAAATTTTGATAAGCCCACAAGGGGTCACAAACACAGCGGGCAATCAATCAGTATTAGCTATACTGAAGCCTTTCACACAGTCCAGTAACTATTTTTTTGTGGCAAGACGTGCCCCAGATAGACAGTGTCTGCTGCAGAAAGCCAGAAGAGGTTTGCTGGAGGATGACTCCTGTCTTCTAAATTATAAGCACCTTGCAGACATCATCCATGTCCTAAAATCTTTCAAATTCCTGAGTGTCTGTCTGGCTCGGTGCCGGACAAATGAGAGGCACCAAACAAACAGTTATTCAGCTCACTTGAATTTACGACTATCTCTAAGCCTACGGGAGGGAGAACTTACAGAGTACGCTAAGTGATTCATTGCGTGGTACGAGGTATATGTTTCCGTGTGTGTGCTGGGAATGTACACTGTTTAATTCTTTTCAATTCCTTAGAGTAAATGAGAATATTATGGTTGGGGCTTTATAAACATACCATACAACTGTTTATTTCAGAAAGTGGATGGAAGTTTCTGGTGCCTTAAGAAACAGACCTTCCTGATGACAGCCAACAAAACACAGGTGCCACCCAAAGCAGAGAACATGCTACGTAGGCGACTTCGGACTTTTGCCTCTATTTTACAAAGCTGTGGCCGTCCAAAAGTTACCGTGAAGAGGAGACAACAGACGGAAAGCAACAACAGGGGGACAGGCCCCTCTCGGTTACAAGTGCACATGCCCTGGTGGAGCTTTTCTCACATCACCACAAACCAAATGTGTGGTCAGGATCCAAGCAGACTGAGAACTCAGGCAAGGAAGAAGGGTTAAAACCCAATAGCTGGCTTTTCACTCAAAACTGCCCTCCAGCCCTCCTCCCGGCTTCCCCATCCATTGCTAATTAGGGGCAGCCAAGGCTTGACATGTACACAGCTCTCTGTGGTAAAACTGATTATTATATTACTATGGAAAATAAGGAAGTCATTTCGTTCAAAATATCAAATTCCACAAAATCATACGTGACAGCTGTGAGCGTATGCACGTGGGGGAGGGGGTGAGTGTGTGAAAATATTAACCCTCTCCCCTTCAGTTTTCTGACATCTTCGCAAAGACGTGCAAAAGAGAAAGGGGGCGGAGAAAAGGGGATTCCAACACGTAAGGCCGAAACCAATGGCGAAGTTACATATGGATTTTTTTAAGGTTAAAAAAATCCCCCTGATAAGATATGGCACGCACGCCATTTTACGAGTGTGTGGATTTGCTCTGACGCCCTGGCGAGCAGAAAACCGGTATTCCTCTCCCGAACGTGGTGAAGTAACTTTTAATGGCATCAGATAAAGAAACGAGGTGAGTCATGTTTGGTTGTGCATGAGCCTGCTAACAGATCATCACATCCATATCTAAATATGTCCCCTGAACCTCGCAACAGAAGTTTATATATTTGCTTGCTTGCGGACTATTAACATAGCTTTGCTTTGAAATTTAATTTACTTCAAGACACCTAATAGTTGCTGAAATGCTTATCGCGCTTTCGACAGAGGTGCTCAGAAGCAACTTTCAAACATTCTTTTCTGCCAAAATATCCCTGTTCATGAATCCTAACACAGCACTCCCCTCCAGTTCACGAGCCTGACTCTTCTCTTAACAGATATGAGACACTTCCAAAGCCTTCACGTTCATCTTCCATCATTGACAAATTAGAGCAATTAACACAAAACACCTCAACCTTAGAAGACCCCCATCATTCAAAAGGTTTCAGGGTTTTGAAACATCCCCTTCCATTCCCTCCGATCTGGTGATAACGCAATCTGTTTTCCCGCAGCCACACAACTTTATAAAAGAGTTTGGTAACCAGCGTAAAAAGAGCATCTCAACTTCCTTGACATTGGGATCGCTGATTTCACTGGGGTCATGAGGAGCTGGTTTAGGTCACATGTTACCCTGCCGTTATGAATCATTTATTACAACTTTTTTAAACAGGCGGGGGTTGGGTACAGACAAATCGCATACTCATGCACAAATGCTTAGCGCCAAGAACATGGTCAGAAGTGCTGCCCGGAGAATTTAAAAAAAAAAAAAAAGGAAAGAAAGAAAAGAAACCCTTGATTTCCCTCTCGGGCGGGGGAAAGGTAGGATGGCGTCATGCAACCTTACCTTTCTGAAAAAGACCAGCGCTCCAGGCACGGAGCGCTCACCTGAGGCCACCAAAGCCGGGAGTCATTTTGGGTGTCGCACATGTGCCTCCCTAGAAAATTCCAACGACATTCTACCAGCTTCCTGCACGCCAATCATGACAGGCGTCCACGGAAACTCTCCCGAGTCTGGGAAGGGGCAGAGGAGGGGGAACGTGAGCGAGGGAGCCAGCGAAAGAGAAAGAGCGGTCCCAGGCACCGCGCGCCCGGCTGGAAGGGGAGTCACATGCCGCCAGGAGCCATTCCTGCTGCATTACACACGCTGAGTGTAAATGGCAAACAATATCAGTCCATGTTTATACCACATGTTCTCAGCCTCTTCACATATCAACACCCAGGCCAGCTCTTTGCAGACAGCCCCCTGAGACCGCCTCTGAACAAGGGAGTCTTGCGCTAATCCTGAGGCCATTTTTAATAAAATTCCAAAGCTTCCACTCCTACTTAATTTCCCATTTTTTGTGGTTGGTGGCAATGGTGACAGTGGTTGGTTGGTTGGTTGGTTGATTTGCTTGGTTTTGAGTCTGGATTTTCAAGGAGAGCAATCTAGTCCTGAAGGTCCCCAAAAGGACCCCATAAGGACCCTAGCAATGTAGCCACATCACACAGCACGGTCATACTGACCCCCTACCCACAAGCTTCCTGAAAAGCTGGCCCCTCTTTTTTTATTTTTGTGGAGCGGGAGGAGATGGAGTGAGGTGGGGACCCACCGTTTCACCTGTCCAGCAGTAACTGCAACACTTTTCAGCCAGAAAAATGGACTGTCCTCTGCCCTAAGCAGAGGCTTTTAACGGGGTGAGGGGGGTGACATTCCCCCAGGGTATGCTGGAGACATTTTGCTTCAGAACTGGGTGCACTACTGGCGTCTACTGGGCAGAGACCAGTGATGCTGCTAAAATCCTACAACGCTCAGGACAGCCCCATACACAAGGATTACCAGCCCAAGATACTTAACAGTGCCACTGTTAAGAAAATGCTCTACAGGTAAGTAAGTACTTCCAAGAGTCTTGCCAAAAAAAAAAAAAAAAAACCCACAAAAAAAAAAAAAAAAAAAGAAAGAAAGGAAAGAAGGAAGACAACAAAGCCAAGAAGGCCCTCTGAGAGGCACTGACTGAAGGCCCTGGTCCCGTGACGGGCTTGGCCTGACTATGGTTTGATTACTTAGGAACCTGCTCACTTTTCTCCCCAGGAGTCACTATCCTCCTGCCACTTTTCTTCCTCTTCTCGTTCCAAATCTCACACTGTTATACTTAAATAATCAAACCAAATTGAACCTTCACGTGATTTTCTAAATCAAAATCTGCTGTCCACAGGTACCTCGTTGCCAGGTTACATAAAGCAGCCATCACCCCAGTGTGTCCTGTCTGGACAGCCTGATGTTCATCCAGGATCCCCAGGATCCAGTATAATCCCCTCCCAAAACTATTCAGGACGGCACACGTTTAATAGGGTAAAACCTTCCTAAAAGAGCTTAGAAAGGACTAGGGATTAAAGCTCACTGGGTTCTCCTATTTTACTGAGACTTCCTGGGGGGCGTTGGGGTGGTCGCAGGCATCGGGGAGACTCCCCTCCTGCTAGGACTCAGGGTGGGACGTTCCTGCAGTCACTGAAAAGCTGACGCGAAGGCCGCTCATGCCTGTCTGAACAGCCCGTTTTCAGCCGCCCACCAGAGGCGCGTCCACCGCCCACTTGCCCAGTGAGCTCCCGGAGAGCTCCAGGGCTCTTTCTTCCTAATTTAGTCATAGCCCACAGGCTGCCTCTGGCTCTCTGCCGCTCACTCAGTCACAGACACCTAAAGGCGCCGGTCCCAGATCCTGACCTACGGGATCCAGCCAAGCTGGCCATGGCCACATTTCTGCTCAGACCTTGGGTCCCTCCCATAGTCTACTAAGTTTCCCCAACGCACAAGACTCAGCTCTGACCAGTACATTTTGTCCTTCCTTTGTCTCTGTCTCATTTCATTACACTCAGGACTTTCCTAGGGTAAGAGTTTCCTGAAAAGCACTCCACCACACACATCCCCCCAGACCCATATGTGAGGCTCTGCCCTCGCTTCCCCGTGTAGCCCTGGAGCCAGGCAGCCCAGGCAGACCCGGGAAGTGAGGAGGGACCATGCCTACCTCCAGGATTGTGGTAGAAGGTGTGTGTCCAGTAGCCCAGTTCGGCGTAGTCGGCGCTGGCTGAGGATCTGCTATCATGGGCACCACAGAGTGAGACACTGATGGTGAACTTAATTATTAAGAAAAAAGGATGCCTGATACAGGGCCTGAAATGTAATTCCCAGGAGAAGAAAAGTCAGTCCCTAGAATAAGCCCTTGTTCTTTTTCATTCTCTTTTTATTGAGGTATAGTCAGTTTACAATGTTGTGTCAATTTCTGGTATAAAGCATAATGTTTCCATCACACATATACATGCATATGTTCGTTTTCATATTCTTTGGAAATTGTGTGGTTAGAAGGTCCCAGCTCTTACCCAGGGATTAGTACACAAACCCTGTCCCCACTTGGAAATGAAGACGACCATCACAAACTGAAATGTAGTGAGCATATGTTGAACACCTGCTGTACACCAGCACTGTGCCAGGCAAAGAGGGAGGGAGGAACAAGAGGTAATACTGAGGGTGGATGTGCAAGGCATTATGCTACCCACATATTTTCTCGATCTTCAGACTCTTAAAAAAACTAAGATCACTAGCCCCACTTTATAGATAAGAACACTGAGGCTCCAAATGACTGAGTAACTTACCCAAGTCTCAAAGTCAGTCTGTGGTCACTTGAAAAAGATCTGCTTGATTCCAAAGACCTTGTGCTTCCACTAAAACACCCCCCAGTGTGCAAGATAAGTCATAAGTGTGAATAACAGAGTAAAATGACATGAATATTGCAGGTAAGGCATGTTCCGAGTGTCATAAGAGCAAGCCTGGCTCATAATCTGTGGGGCCCACTGCAAAATAAAAATGCAGGGTCACTGTTCAGCAATCACTAAGAATTTCAAGATGGCAACGGAAGAGCATTAAACCTTCTAAGCAAAGGGCCCTATGTGAACACAGACCCACAAAACCTGTCCTGAAAATAGGGAAAAGCTCAAAGAGGGAGGGGGATGGGGTGGGAGCCTCACCATCCCCTCACTAAGAGGACGCAGTTCCCAGAGCAGCACAGCCCAGGGCTGTTTGCTGGACATCCAAGCCTTTGACTGTGAAGGTCAAAGTGCATGATCCAGGTGTGTTTTCACACTTGTATGCCTGAAAAAGCAGGTGGAGCAGCCAGCACGTTGTTCGGGGGTCAAAAAAGGTGCATTTTATGACCTCAGACTTCTCCCCAGAGAGATCAAGGCTGTTAACATCAAGACAGCTTTGTGGTAGGTGCCGTGCAGTTCAAGGTTGGCAGTCTCTTTCCCTTTCCCACTGCTGGTCGTGGGACGAGGATGAGGAATTCTGAGTTAACCGCAGACAGGCTGGACCAAGGGGAAAAGGCAGGGTCACAGCTCAACCCCTGGAAGTGGGCTTGGGTCCTCGGTCTCAGCCTTATATACCTATCAGGGTGGTGCTAAGTAATTCTGCAATTCTTTGGGGTATGGAAGGACAAAAAGAGTGGTCACCAGTGACTAATCCAGGCTAGTCCTGGACTAGAGACAATAGCTGGGCCTCCTCTAACCTTCAGCACACTGAGCCCAGAGTGGCCGCCTCATCTCTGTTTTTGGTTGAGACTTTTGCTGGAGTTGAAATCTCTACCCGTGCTGGAGGGGCAGAGCCGGTCCCCACCCTGGCCGTTCCCTTCCCAGGAGCTGCTTGGAAAAGTCCAATTCTTGGCCAAGAGGTACAGAGGCTTTCACGGCCTAAGAGATCCCAGTGCACATGTGGCATGTGAAAAAACCGTTGCAAACATTCCCGGGGCCTTTCTTTTTCCCTCATCTCCTCTCCTCTTTTCTTTTCTTTTTTAACCCTTTCAACAGAAGCGGCAACTCACGATGATACTATCCCCAAACACCAGGTTCTCTTTATAACCCGGGCTGACTATGCCATTTTTAGCAATGGGGAGAAAAGCTAAGCCAGAAAAGATGGGGTCCCAGGCCCTAGGATGAATGGGAGGCAGTGAGAAGAGGGCAGAGGGACCCCTTAAAGTGCAATAGTAGAGGTTCCAGCCTCTTGTTACAAAAAGATGCAATGAAAGAACAAAGACAGGATTCGTTCCCAGAATGAACAGGCGAGGCCTGTGTAAGGGCCACATCCTACACAGACAAAGGCCAGCCCCAGCGCGGGAGCAGAGGAAACCGGGCAAGAATCGTGAGTCAGACAATGTGGGAATGGGCAGGGGTTTTTAATTCCCATCTGGGTAACTGTTGTTCCTCTGTAGGTTCTCCAAGGACCCACAAAACAGAGGCAGGAAGCAATTTTATGTTTTCCAGATTTGCTTTTTAAAGACTGAGCCCAGCTTCCAGACACAGATCCCATGCTGGGTTCCCAGGGAGACCATGTCCTCAGGACCTTTGCACAATCTGTTCCCTCTCCCTGGAAGTCCTTCCTCCAGATCTGCACTGTCCAACAGGGTAGCTATTAACACATGAAGCTATTATAAGTCGTTAATATTAAATACAACTTAAAACTCAGTTGCTCAGTTGCACTAGCCATAGTTCAAGTATCCAACAGCCACATGGGGTTAGTGGCTACCACGCTGGACAGCACAGCATGTAACATCTCCAGCACTGAGAATGTTCTACAGGAGAGCACTGCTTCAGATCTTCATGTGACTGGCCCCTTCTCAACCTCAGGTTCCTGTGCTACTGTCACCTTCCCAAAGAGGCCATCTCAGACCCAGGAACCTAAAGGACATATGGTCACTCTCTGTCCCGTATCCTATCTTTGTCAATATCTGAAATTATCCTGTTTATTTCGTGCTTTATCGCCTGTCCCCTGCCCCGGAATATCAGCTCTGTGAGAACAGGGAGTTTATCTGCTTCGTCCGTTGCCGCCTGCCCAGTGCCCACACCCAGCACAAGCAGCAGCTCGGTACATGGTACTGACTCACAGCAGGGTCTGCCCCAGCGCTCTGGGATCAGAGGGCGCCGGCCACCAAGTCGGCTGCAGCTTATTTTCCTGTGGTCCAAGATAACGTCTAAGCATGGGCCCATCAAGAGCACCAGGGGAGACTGTCGTAGGAGTGCCCAGGCGGTACGAGAGTAGCTGGAACCCAGCCTTGCCCTGATTCTCCTCCAGGAGCACTGGTTACTTTCCTCACCTCTGTCACTCAGTCAACAGCGCTGTGCCCGCACTTCCACTGTCTTCCTTCTCTGCTTTTGCAAAACATCAAAATAACCTCTAACATTGTATTAGACACCCTCCAACATGTGATCACTTTTCCTCTACATGTATATACAAAAGCAAGGGATAGGACAGGACTTAACCTTAGTTTAAGGAGTTAGCATTTTAATGCTCTGCATACGCTATGTGTGCTTTCGGATGCCTTCTCTGGGAGAAGAGGAAGAAGAGAGGGAGGAGGAGAGGGAGGAGGAGGTGAGGGAGGAATCAGTCTACTACAGTTGTGTTTTACTATTTATTTCACTTAAAATTTGAATGGCAGGAGTATCACATTCAGCAAAACTTGATCCCCACAGCCAAACACCAGAGGAGTATGAAGATATAAAAGTTGAAAAACATACCACGTGTCACATGTTACTGAAATTTCATAACAAGCTGACTACAAAAGTCATCCTTGTTCTCGATCCAAACACTCAGCAGTCAGAGGGGCAGGACATGGAAAAAGAGCACTGAAAGGAGAGTAATAAGAAGGCAAAAATAAAAGCAGGCAGAATCTGTGCTCAGACTCAAACTAGGAAGGAATCCTCAGAGTCAAGGAAGTCGGGGGGCTGGAGGCTAACAGCCTGCTTGCCAAGAAAGAGAGGGGCAGCTTGGAGAAGCGTTTGCCGTGGACCCTCTACTTCCTGCTGAGGAAACAAGCCTCATTTTAAGCTGCTTTCCCCTTCAAGGCACCCGCGGCAACTGTCTGCTGAAGCTCTGCCTGCTCTCTCGGTGGCATTAATAAGCTCACCAAGCTTACTGGCGCAGAGCACGAGTTTTAAACCAACTGGCAATGAGAACACATCTTTCACTCCAGCCATGTTTTATTAATCAAATTCCAATAACCGTTCTAAGATGATTTCCAGGAAACTGAGTCTATTCTGATGCATAAATCATGAATTAATTTTTGTTTCTTTGCCCAAGGTTGTGTGAAGCCTGGTGACAGGCAGTAAGATCAGCCTCACCTCCAGGCTTTCCCCACTCTGCCTTTTGCTGTGTCTTAGAAAGAGAAGGACAGCCACCTTTATACCTCGACCAAGGGCTGGCCCTCCTCCCCTCATGGATATGAGCCCGGATTCGCGAGGGACGCTCACTGAGGTGTGGGGAAGAAAAAAAACACGAGCCCACCACACCAGCCAAATCAATGGGATGACAAACGTCACAGCTCACTCTTACAATCAGCCTCAAGGGTCCCCCTAAATCTCAGTTTCTCTCTTTGAGTTCTGTGCAAGATGATAAGCATTCTGGGGGAGGGAACACCACAATACCAGCACGGTGCTTTCTAGTAGAAGAAACAGTAGAAGTCTATGAAATGTTTTCTGAATGAACAAATGATTTACAGGCTTTTCCTCATGCTGATTATCATTTCAGAGGCTTCCATCCAAACTGGGGACTGGAGGACTGAGGGGTCAAAAATTCACTCTTGACATTTGGGATTTTAAGTTTCAAAAGCTTGATCCAAGACCAACTGGTCAAAGCGTGATGTTGAGGGTGGGCCAGAGACTGGACTCACAAACCTGGCCCAAGCATAACCCCTTATCCATGGCCAGAGTCAGGAATCCGCCTTCACCGTCACAGCCACACGCTGGAGTGCTAAGGCATCGGGGCATGAGACAGGAAGCCGCTGACTAATGCTGTCTCCACCATCGATCTGAACCACAGCCAGCTGCCCTCAGAGCCACCCTGAACTTGAAGAGGCTGGACCTGGCCACTCCAGGGCAGCTCAGGACCAGGCCAACATGGCAGGGAAACCAGCTAAGAGTGGTCTCCCTTTGGTGGTTATTTTTCCAAGGCAAGGATGCAACTTACTGGTCAACCAACTGAAGTTACCCCCTGAGAAAAAAATAAGTGTTATCAAGCAAGATGGGTTCTTCAATTTCGTGATGTCACTGGGACAATCCATTGAAGTCTCACACCGTCTTCCCCCCAAAGTCTGCACCAGATCAGTTTTCCATGATGACTACTTGTCTCTAAACACAAATAAAAACTTGTGGGCCTCCATTCCCTTGATTTTTCTGCACTATAAATTTCCTAAAGGCAAATACCATAATCGTTAAACACAAATGCGTAATTTTTATATTTGAAAATGTAATTGCTATTTCCCAAAAGGGCAAGTTAGGCAGTGGGTTACTGAGATAAACCCTCTGGCTGGGGGAAAAAAAAATTAACAAACTCTGGATAAATCACCTTTCAGCATTCAGGAGTTGAAAAGATAGCATAGGCCTGCCAGGCCAATTTTGGGGGCAAGCTTGAACCCAAAGAGACTAGGAGATTATCTGAGTGCCCAAGTTGCTTTCGCCTTGAAGACACTGGAGGGGTAAAGGTGACGGATGTCCAGGCAAAGAGCACACTCAGAGCAAAGACTGACAGGATTCTTCTTCCAGCATTAAGCAGGGCCCCAGAGGGCTGCACTCTCAGGGTTCGGATGAGCCAGAACTGATCTGCCACCTCCTATTCCTCCCCAA
The DNA here is from genome assembly GCF_048564905.1 of Vicugna pacos. Classification (NCBI taxonomy): domain Eukaryota; kingdom Metazoa; phylum Chordata; class Mammalia; order Artiodactyla; family Camelidae; genus Vicugna; species Vicugna pacos. The sequence continues at coordinate 84,590,548 of NC_132997.1, read as the reverse complement.
CCTCACAGGCCAAGAGGCCCCCAAGGCCTGCACCCAAGCAGAGCAAGAGAAGGAAAAGGAAGGGGGATAAAATAATCTTGAGACGATGTGGCCCTAGACCTGCCCTCATGCACACTGCACCCCAGGAAGGTACAGCATAGATGGGCAATGAATTTGGTTTGATGTGGTCACCAACTTGTAGTGCCCCCAAAAGGCAGCCGGAAGGAGGAAAGTACATTTATTCCAAGCCTCAGAGAATCTCCATTAATAATTTCTTAAGGGCAATAACCAGCACAACAGTTAAAGAAAATCAGACACACAGGGAAATAAGGCAACATGAGTGAGAACCAGTATAAACAAGCGAGAGCAGGAACAGACCTGGACAGGCTTCAGATACAGATGTATTAAGTTTATATAAGTTTACCACATAAATAAAGCAAACATTTGCAAGGAAAAAAATTGAAAAAAATGACTTAGATCTGGAAGAGGGTCCAACAGAACTTCTGGAAAGGAGAAATTCAGTAACAAATTAAAATTTCAATAGAAGTGTTTGGCAGCAGATTAAAAACAGTAGAAGAGAGAATTATAAACCAGAGGTTAGATCAGAGGAAAATGTCCAGAAGGTAGCGGAGAAAAGCAAAAATATGGAAATCACAGAAGAGTGGATTTACAACATGGAGGATACAGTAAAAAAAAGTCCAACATACACTTCACTGGAGTCCCAGAAGAGGAAGAGAGTGAGGATGGGGCTGAGATAATTTTGAGGAGAAAACAGCTGAGGATCTTCCAGAACTACTGAAAGACACCATAGATTGAAGAGACCCAGAGAATTCCAAACAGAATTAATATAAAGAAATGTAGACACATCATGGTGGTCAGCAGTCACAGTCATCAAAACCAAGATTAAAATCTTAAAGAAAAATTACAGATTACCTTAAAACAAATGATGGTTAGACTGAAAGATGATGCCTCAACATTAAAAAAATGGAAGCTGGCTGGGAGGGTATAGCTCAAGGGTAGAGCACATGCTTAGCGTGCACAAGGTCCTGGGTTTAATCCCCAGTACTTCCTTTAAAAATAAATAAATAAACCTAATTAACTCTCTCCCTGCCACCAAAAAAAGAAGAAGAAAGAAGAAAGAAGAAAGAAGAAAGAAGAAAGAAGAAAGAAGAAAGAAGAAGGAGAAGGAGAAGAAGGAGAAGAAGAAGAAGAAGAAGAAGAAGAAGAAGAAGAAGAAGAAGAAGAAGAAGAAGAAGAAGAAGAAGAAGAAGGAGAAGGAGAAGGAGAAGGAGAAGGAGAAGGAGAAGGAGTAGGAGGAGAAGGAGAAGGAGAAGGGGAAAGAGAAAGAGAAAGAGAAGGAGAGGAAGGAGAGGAAGAAGGAGAGGAAGAGGAGGAAGAGGAGGAAGAGGAGGAGGAGGAAGAGGAGGAGGAAGAGGAGGAGGAAGAGGAGGAGGAAGAGGAGGAGGAAGAAGAGGAAGAGGAAGAGGAAGAAGAAGAAGAAGAAGAAGAAGAAGAAGAAGAAGAAGAAGAAGAAGAAGAAGAAGAAGAAGAAGAAGAAGAAGAAGAAGAAAGGAGAAGAAGAAAGGAGAAGAAGGAGAAGAAGGGGAAGAAGAGGAGGAAGAGGAAGAGGAAGAGGAAGGAGAAGGAGAAGAAGGAGAAGAGAAGCAGCAGCCAGCTGAATCATCTTTAACATGCTGAAAGAAAATAATGACCAATCTAGAGTTTCACACACTCCTATGCAAAGATGAATAATGGCCCCCCAAAGATATCCAGGTCATAGCTCCTGGAACCTGTCACGTTACCTTATATGGCAAAAAAGACTTTGCAGACATGATCTCCAGATGGGTGGATTAGCCTGGATTACCTGGGTTGGCCCTCAATGCAATCACAAGTGTTACTACAAGGGAGAGGCAGAGGGAGATCTGACACAGAGGAGAAGGGGACGTGAGAGGAGAAGATGGAGATTTGAAGATGCTACAATGCTGGCTCTGAAGATGGAGGAAGGAGTCAGGAGCCAAAGTATACAAGGAATACAGCTCTAGAAGCTGGAAAAGGCAAGGAAACTGATTCTCCCCTAGAGCCTCTGGAGAGAGCATAGCTCTGCTGACACCTAGCTGTTAGCCCAGTGAATCTGGGTTCAGGTACCTGGCCTCCAGAACCATAGAAGAATAAATTCTTATTGTTTTCAGTCACCAAGTTTGCTACAGCAGTCATAGGAAACTAACACAACTGCCAAAACTATCCTTCCATAATGAAGGTGAAATGCAGGAGTTTTCAGGCTTACAAAACCTGAGAGCGTTCATTACCAGCAAAGGAAACTCTACAAGGTGTACGTCAGGCAGAAGGACAGGGATCCCAGATGGAAGACTGGAAACACAAAAAGAAATGAAGAGCAAAAACAGTGATAAATGCACGAATAAATCTAAATGAAGGCTGACTCTGTAGAACAATATATTGTGTGGTGTTCTTAAAAGTATACAGAATTAGAACACACAGCAATGAGAGGGAAAAAGCAAGGAGAGGGTAAATGCTTTAGAGTGATCCAAGGAGCTCGTATTACCCAGTGAGAAAGTAAAGTTTTGATAAACTTTATATTCCAAGTACAAATATTATACATTTTTGAATACAAAGAGCAGGTAACTTTCAAAGTAGGAGAGGGAAACACAGGTGGTAAGACTATAGGGAAAAGCAGGAAGTTACCGTAAAAGTGTCAGTGAGGGAGGAGGCTGGATGGGTCAGGGGCAATCAGAGGCTCTAGGAGCCAACAGCACCGCCTTCATCACCATCCTGGTGATAGTTACATACACAGGTGTTTGCCTTATTTATTAAACTCTGCCTATGTGCTTTAAGTATTTTGGTTGTGTGCGCAATGTTTTACAATGGAAAATAACTGAAAACAGCAACAATCCCATCTGTATCCCTTTCAACTACACTCTACATCCAGACTCTTTTATCTCAGCTCAGTGCTTAGCAAATCAAAAATCCATAGGTGAGTTCTCCAGAGGCCATCTCATCCAGCCTTCTGTCTACAGACAAGAAAATTCCTATTTTATCTAGTTTATAGATGATGCAACTGCAGTCTAATGAAGTTGAATGATTTATCCAAGGCCATAGTGATTTCACCCAGTTAAATGAGAGTAACTTTTACTTCTTCTCTTCCAAAAAAAATTTAAAAAGCAAATTCTAATTTTCACTTGCCTCTCCTCATACACACACTCCATATGTCACAAATACATCTGAAAGATTTCCCAGGGTTATATGTGTTGCGTGGAGAGAGCCCCAGAACTGAGCCTGCATCCTCTCGCCTCTAACTATTCTGCATATCTAAGAAAGACATGCTAGTGGCCAGAAATGTGTGAGTGCCTGTAATTAACAGTGCTTTTGCAAGACTCTTCTGTAGTATAGATGCCATGGTACAATTCAAATGGTGCAAGATCAGGGATTAAAAAAACAGGACATGTAATCAAGCCTGGACTTGAGGTGGCTTCCCAATGAGATGCTTGCCAGAAACAATGCTGCTAAAACCGCAAATCATGCATCATACTGAAAGGAAACAGCACACACTAGGAGGGAGCCACCAACGCCCCAGACCAAGGATCTCGCTCGGAGAGGAGCCATCACACAGCCCGGGGGCAGGGCAGGGCTGGTGGTGAAGAAGCACAAATAGTAATAGTGGCTTAAGAAATAAATCTGCACAGTTTTTAAGAAATCAATTTCATCTTAATACAAAGAGTTAGTTCATTGATAGTTTTTAACTATAATCTCCTAACAGATCAAAACAACTGCCATAAAGCCCAAGATTTTCAACACTGGTCCCTGAAAAAATAGGAACTTCACATTTGCCTCTGGGCAATGCCCACCTTTCCCACGTCCCTCTTACTCTCAGCTTCTGCACTGCAAACACCATCACTTCAACAAACTCGCTCAAAAGAGGGCACTTTCCTCACGGACATCAACAAGCTAATGATGAAGTTTAAAAGTTGCAAAGTCAAATCACAGCCAGTGCTTTGTGAACCGTGGGTTTCAAAAAGCATGGCCGTTTTTACTCCAATCGGTCAGGTCACAGACAGCCACAGTGGATTCGCGTTAGGGCATCTCCAGAGCACATCCTACAAAACAAAACACTGTTGTGATGACAGAGTGGAGCCTCCCTGAAGGATTTCTCAAACCACTCTGCAGGGAAAGAACCCAGAAGATGCAAAGAGGAGACAGCTAAGTGAAGTGAAGCATGGGAGAAACAGAGAAGAGAGAGGAAAAGACAAGGAGTTAGGCTGTGACAGAAAGGAAATGAATGTCTTCAGTGCATGCAGTGGAAAGATAGAGATGAATGGAGGGAGGGCGTGTGTCTACACTGCCAGTCTGATCCTGCTACAACCAGTTCTCCATTTAGATTCTCAGCTGAGTCTCAACATTCATTCCTGCGGCAAAGAGGGGCCATTAGAGGATGCCTTGCCTCTCCACTCTGATTTCCTTGTCATCAAGCACCCAGACCGGTTTTACAAGGACATCATGTAAAGTTTAAAGAACGTGTCCACACACACACACACACAAATTACTTAAGATGACTGAGACTGTGGTCACACTCCCTGCTGGGATTGAAGGCAGCGATAACTGTAATTGTAAATACTCAGCCCGTAGAAAACTGCGCCGCCACCCCTCCCCTTCTTTTTGTTTTCAAAGCGCCCCCCACTGCAGTTAAAAAGGAAATGATCCCCTACATCACTCTGGTCTCATTCGGTCAGTCCCATTTCACAGATGAGAAAACTCAGACAGGACAGGCCGGCAGATCCGTAAGTGAGAGCAAGGATTCCAAGACTCCTGCTTCTTAATGACCAGCCCACAGACAACTGCCTCGATCAAAACACTAGTACGTCCTTGGAGACCCTTGACATTCTTCCTCGACCCGCCCCACCATGCCCGGGGGGAATTTCTTGGCTCTTGTTCAGGCTATGACTCTAGAGCAATCATGGAGACCAATTACGTGGGGACGTCATTGTCAGCAGCGTGCCGCTCCTACCAGTTCCAGCTAATTAAGAATCTCTGCCACTTGGCAGGGAGCACACTTATCACTACAGGGCACCCCAATCCACCCTGTCAAGGAAAACAGCAAGGTCAAGGGTTTAACAGGCAGGGCCCAGGAATTAGGAGGTCAGGCACACAGGAACTGAGTGCAGTGATGATGACTTCCCTGGGCTCGCTCCTATAAAATTGATGCCTGTGAGAACGTTCTACTCCCCTGCATTCTTCCTTCCCAGTTCCTCCAGCAGCTGTAACCTCTCCCAGGGCACGAAGAGAAAACGTGAGAGCTGGCAAGGGAGAGGACGTTAGCAGGCAGGCAGTCCACTCCTCCTCTTTTCCAGAAATGGAAGGTTCTTACCCATAGACACAGCCTGCTGATGGCAGTACAGGGACCAGAACTGGACTTCTGAGGCCAGGCAATTTCCCTAAAACAACTGTAGCTTCCACATTACTTTATGATTTGGTTTGGTAGCTGCTTTGTGTTTTCTCAAAAACTGTTTTAAATACAGAAATATTTATATATGGAGGTGGGGGAGAGGAACCGGGTAACAGCAGTCAAAAGGTACAAACTTTCAGTTATAAGATAAATAAGTACCAGGGATGTAACATGATAAATATAATTAACACTGTTGTACGTTATATATGGAAGTTGTTAAGAGAGTAAATTCTAAGAGTTCTCATCAAATGGAAAAAAATTTTTTTCTATTTCTTTAATTTTTGCATCTGGATGAGATGATGGATAATAAAGTTTATTATTAAAGCTTACTAACTTCATTGTGATAATCATTTCATGATGTATGTAAGCCAAATCATCATGCGGCACACATTAAACTCATACAGTGCAGTATGCCAATTATATCTTGATAAAACTGGAAAAAGAAAATTAAATTAAAAACTTCATGAAAAATATTTATAAATGTAACAAGCTTTGTGTTCCCACCATCCTAACTAATGTTAACATTTCCTCGCTTTTTACATTATGGATAAAGTTGAGTCCCCTGTCTCATTCTCTCCTCTCCCTCACTGTCCAGAGGCAACATTTATGTGCCCACTTCTAAGCCATATCCTTACACTGTACATCCATAAATAATAAAGTTTTAACGTAGTCAAACTTAACAACCGTTTCCCTTCGGAGTTGTGTGGTTTGGTTCTTTTCTAAGACATTCGTTTTAACCCCTGAGGTCATAATAAGGAAATTCTCCTGGGAATAGCGTCTAACAATGACTTCTAAAGTTTCAATTTTCACATTTAGCGTTGGCTAAAATGTATCTTTGTGTATGTTGTGTGATAAAGATCTAATATTTTCTACAGAAACCCAGTTAGCTCAGCATGAGTCACTGCAGAACACAGCCTTTCCCACTGACTTACAATGCACTGCTACCCCACGCCAAGTTCACAAGGATGCTTGGGTCTGTTTCTTTGCTCTCTAATCTGTTTTATTGATCTCCTTGGGTTTTTTTTCCCAGAAACATCAGACTTATTTATGTACCTTACTCTTTCAAATAAATTTTAGAATTAGTTTTTGAAGTTCTAAGAGCAATTCTGTTGGGATTTTTATTAGAAGTGTCTTAAAGGAGATGCTTTTATGCTAATAAGTTGTCCCGTCTATAAACACATCATTGTCTGTTTATTACATACCCTGATAATGTTTTACGATTTCTCCATTAATGCCGTAAACATGTCTTATTTAATTGATTCCTAGGTGTCATACAATTTTTGTTATTATGAACAATATCTTTTTTCTATAGCATTTTCTATAGTTTACTGGTTATACCGAAATGCTACTGCTGTTTGTATGTTGATACGGTACTCAGCAACTATGCTTACCTCTTTTATTGTATACAGTACTTTTCCAAATTCTTGAATATTGAAGGTACACAATCATAGAATCTTCATATAGCAAAAACTTTGTCTGTTATTTTCCACTCTTAGGCTTCATTTATTTTTCTTGTCTTGTTGCATTGGCTAGGTCCTCCAACACATTGCTGAGCAGTGGTGATATCTAGTATCCTTATCTTATTTCTGACTCTAGTTGGGAATGCTTCCAAGGTCACTCTATACTCTAGTAAGCATGATGTTGGCTATAGGATGGCAGTTGTCTTTCTTATGTTCTCAGATGGCATTTTCCCAACCTAGTAAGCTCCATCAGAGCAAGGCATAAATCACATACATCTTTCCATCCACTTTAGCACAGTGCTTATCACATAGTAAGGTGCACAATACATGCTTGCTGTTGCTTTTATACTTTTAAACTCTACTAGTTGGTGTTTATTTTGCCACTTCCTGTTTCTCTAACCCTAGTGAATGTGGTAGATATTATGGCAACATTTGGCTAGATGGTTTTATGACGAGTGAGTGTGTGTATATGTGTACATACTTAACTTCATGGAGATGACAGATTAAGTAGTGAGCTCTGTGGGTTCATGAAGAAAAGAAAATATTCTGGTTTTTAAAAAGTGAATTCTTTCAAGGATTTGGGATTTGATTACCCTCTGGAGATTGTCTATCCACTCCCTCCTTATTCAGCCCATATGAATGAGGATTAACTGGAGAGACCAACTAGCCTCTGAATGGGTCACTGACTTTTTCGGACACACAGGACCTATTCCTTTTGTAAAGCAGCAACCCCACAGGGAGGAGGAGGCTGCTCACACAGTTCACTTGGAGCAATGCCACACACCTCTGGCTTCCCAGCAAAGATGCAATTCCTGGGAATGTGGCCAGCACAGTCCCCCTGAGGCTGTGCACACAAAACCACCAGGAACTCCATTCAGTGCTGACGAGAATATGCCTGTGGTGGGCAAGACAGAAACAGAAGTGCAGTCCACGCTTTCTTCTCATGCTCAAGTTCCTGCTCCCTTTGCCCCTGGCGGAGCCACTGGCGGTGTCCCCGAGTCATCTCCCCCAACTCTTAGCTCACTTGCCTGAGGTCCCTGAAGGAACATGAATGTCAGGAGATGTGATGTCTGTCACCTCCAACTCAAACTCTCCTCAGCCTCGTCCAAGCAAACAGCTGGAAAGGGAGACGTGGAGTAATGCTGTACCTCTGGGGCAAAATCAGAATGACTGAAGGCAGGGCCACCCCTCAGCCAAGGACAGAGTGGGGGCAGGCATGGGCGGTGGAGAGGAGCGTGCTCCTCTGGAAGCCAGCAGCCTGGGTTGCGGTCTCAGCCCCACCGCTTACTTGCCATTATTACCAGAGGCAACCTTTGGGACTCTAAGTACCTCATCTGTAAAATGGGGACAGGCACGATGGTCCCAAGTTCCACTGCACCATGGGCCTGGGATAAAGGACAGTCTGCTTAGTCCCTGAAACATCCAAAGCCCCTGATGGAAGTTTGCACTGAGGACAGAGATTTAAAAACTCTGAACGGTTGGGTTGTAGGACCAGGCCAAGCTGAGAAGACTGAGGATAAGCTAGTAGCGGGGCTCTGTCAGGAGGACCCATCAAGCCTTCCCTTGCGGTGTCATTAAAACTCCTTAATTACTTAGCGACCTGTCTCAGGACACACCCAGCTCAATGCATAACAAAGCAGAAATGAGAGGCTGAACTGGCTGGCTGGACCAAGGGCCTCCTTGGGCCCGTCTTCACCTCCTCACCTCCCTCAGCCCCCACAGCCACATGCTTTTGAGTCAAACTCTGCTAAGAATGGCAAATTCATCTACTCCTCGCTGTTCCCACTGCCAATTGGGTTTATTCGTTTATTTCTATTTGGAGGAGGTGTGGGGATTGAACCTGGGACCGCGTGCATGTCAAGCATGCGCTCTACCACTTGAGCTATGCCCTCCCTCACCACTGCCAATTTACGGGTCAGTATTCTTGCCTGAATTGTTCTAACACCCCTTCCCATCACTCTCACCCCAAATGATGCTCCACAATGCCGCTGCAGCTATCTTTTTAAAGAGCACGGGGCGACTTCACCTTGGCGCAAAGCCCTCAATGGCTCCTCCCTGTCACTGAGTAGGTCCAGACTTCCCAGAAAGGCATTCAGCTCTGAGCTGGGTTCATCTCCCACCCTGTCTCCCTGCAGGCCCCACCCGTCAGCCACCCAGACCACAGGCATTTACCCAAACACACCTACACCTTTTCACCCCTGAACTTGGCTGCTCTCTCCTGTATCACTTGTGTCAGAATGAGCCACACACATACTTCTCTTCTCCAGCAGACAAGCACCCTTAAGGGCATGAACTGTTTTATTCTTCTAGCCATGCCCCACAGTGCCTTTTACTGGGTCATTTTTCAGGATGTAAAACTGAGGCTAAACAACATGGATGACCCTTGAAAATACTGCAGAGTGAAGAAGCCAGACACAAAAGGCTGCATATGGTATGACTCCATTTACATGAACTATCTTGGAGGGACAGAAAATAGATCAGTGGTTATCAGGGGCTGGGGGAGGAGGGAGTAACTATTTCATCGGTGCAGGGTCTCCTTTGTGGGTGATAAGAAAGTTCTGGAACTGGACAGTGACGATGTTGCATGATCTTATAACACTGAATTGTATACCCTAGAACGGTAAATGTTACGCTATGGGTATTTTACCACACATACACAAAACTGAGACTGAAAGAGGGAAATGCTAATTTGAAAAGATACATGCACTCCAATGCTCGGAGCAGCACTATTTACAATAGCCAAGACATGGAAGCAGCCTAAATGTCCATCAACAGACAAATGAATGAAGAAAATGTGATACACACACACGCACATGCACACACACACAATGGAATATTACTCAGCCATAAAAAAGAATGAAATATTGCCATTTGCAGCAACATGGGTGGACCTAGAGATTATCATACTAAGTGAAGTAAGTGGGACAGAGAAAGGCAAGTATTACATGATATCACTTATACATGGAATCTAAAAAATAATACAAATGAATTTATCTACAAAACAGAAACAGACTCACAGACATAGAAGGAGAAACTTATCAAAGGGGAAAGTGGAGATAAATTATGAGTGTGGAACCAACAGATACACACCACTATATAGAAAATAAACAACAGGATTTACTGTATAGCACAGGGAGCAATATTTAATATCTTGTAATAACCTATAATGGAACAGAATCTGAAAAAAATAAATGTGTATATTTATGTACATAGTAGAATCACTTTGCTGTACACCTTAAACTAACACAATATTATAAAACAGCTATACTTCAATAAAAAAAAAATAACAAACCTGAGGCTGAAAAGATGATTATTCTGGGGACACACAGTTAGTAAGTATGATTAGAAGAGTTGATTTTTAAGAGCCCAGTTTTTCACTGCAATTTTAAGAGTCAATTTTAAGGTGACTCTCCACATCCAGCCCAAGTTAGGGCATTCTCCCTGAAGCCTCCTCTCGGTGACCTAGGCCTCAGGAGTCCTCATTTCCAGAATCGCCGGTGGTATCCATCGCAGCACAAAAGCATCATTGCTCCGTGTTACTCTCTGGCAGCTTCACGCACGCTGGTCTGGTCTCCACAGCTGGACCACGAGGTCTTTGAGAGCCGGACCCATGGTACAGCCTTCTCACCCGGCTTACTGACTTCCCTGGTGTGGAGGCCACTGACAAGCATGCTGGGTGCTATTATATTTTTCAGAGTTTTGACTTGCATTTTAACAGAATCATTCCCATGTTCTTTGCTCAGCTAAGAACCACAGTCTCCTTTCGCCATGGATTCAATCTCAGGAAATACCATTTTGCCACAGAACTACTAAGCCAATAGCTACCTATTGTCTTCTCGTTGGTGGGAAAAAAAAAAGTTAACACCACTTTCTCCACTTATTCATAAGAGAAAGTTCCATTTCTCTACTTCAAACAATGTGTGAACATCATAGGGTGTATTTTTACAGAGCAAGCCAATAAATAAAAACATGTGAAATAATGGCTTAGTGTTTAAACACGGAAACTTCAAAACAAGTTTTATTACTCCACTTGAAAAAGTTTTGTCTCTTTTTACCCTATTTAGAAATTGGCAAGGAAAATCTAGGTTAAAGGTCAAGACACGCATGCTAGCCTTGGGTTCATCAGTTATTTATGAACTTGGGCAAGTCCCTTATCCCTAAGAGTTAGTTTTCCTGACTCTAGGACTAAAAGTGCCTTCCTGTGAGTTCCTCTCCTGGAAGAGCATTGTAAGACACCATTATGATCGTAAACGGAAAGTGCTTATTAAAAGGCAGAGCCCTGGATGTAGGAGGCACCTGGAACTGGACCTGAGTCCAGCGGGGAGGAAGGGAGGTAGCAGCACCTCCATGCCCTTGGCGCCAGCTCCTCTGCACAGCTGGTCAGCTGGTCTAGCAGGGGCTCTGGGTCGCCTGGGCACTGAGGAAGTGGCAGTGGATCTGAAGAGGGAGGAGAGGGTGCTACTCTGGCAGAACAATAAAAAAAAAAAAGAACTTCTTTTAAAATCAAGGCTCAACTATCTTCTCTCAACCAATAATGCAAATACCAGTAATACACAAGCAGGTGGGGGTTATTTATAGAGAGGATATTTTTCACTTTCTATTCTGAAATAATTATAGGCTCACAAGAAGTGGCAAAAATAGCACAGAGAGGTCTATGTCCCTATTACTCACCTTCCCCCAGTGGTAACAGCTTATGTAACTGTATTGCATTATCAAAACCAGGACCTGACACTGGCACAATATGACGAACCAGACTACAGAACTTAATCAGATGTCCCTGGTTTTTGCATACACTGTTGCTTTTAAGTTTACAAAATGGTAAACTTGATGATGGTAGAGGACAGAGAAGGCACTGGTGTAGAATAATTTACAACACTGTAATGAAATCAATACACTGTAATTTTGATAGGTAGCTCATGAGTACAAAAACTTTACAAACAATACTTCTTTGTGATTGTGTCTATTGTGATGGGATATCTGCAGTGTTTCATTTGTTTACATTTGCAGAATCTCCCCTCCCAGGAGGTAAAGAGGCTTCACTGATCTTTATTTCCATCACAGTTCTATAAGAATAAGGAAAACACAAGAGACATGTCCCTTTCCAGAGGGGCAGCCAATGCCCATTACAGTCCTCATCCCAAGACTCCTCTGTGATCAGCACCACCCAGCCCTGATCCCCCAACGCGGAATCACAGGAATCCTTCAGCTTTAACAGCATGCCCACGTGGAATTTGGTACTGACCTTGAAATACTCCAGGTTGACTTAGCAATGCTGCCACCTGGTGGTCAGACAAAGAACTAAAAAAATCAGTGACAAAGGGTCGCTCTCTGGGGACCTTGAGTTACTGAATCCTCTTTTAAATCTCCTCCAAGAAGCTGTTCTTAAGTCACTGAATATTCTAATAAGGAATGTTTTGTAATGAGAATTACTTTACTGTAGATTAAATATGGCCACAAATTCTCTGAAGCCCTTTCAAGACTTCAAAGAGGTGGAGTCTATCTCTCGGATCTGGGCTGGTGACTTGCTTTGGAATAGGCCACACAGCAAGTGATGCTGCTTGACTTCTAAGCCTCTGCCTCAAGAGGCCCCAGGGCTTCCCACCTCCCCCTCTTGGAACACGGCTGCTTGTTGAACAAGCCTGGGCTAGCCTCCTTGAGGCTGAGGCTCCACATGGAAAGGGAGAGGACAAACTATCCCAGCCATTTCTTCTAAGGCCCCAGACATGTGAGTGAGGCCACCCAAGACCAGGCAGCCCCAGCCAAACCACTACCAAGTGTAGTGAGCCCAGGCAAGACTGGGTGAAGCCAACTCAATCCTCGGGTACTAACCCACGGAATCATGAGAAACAGTAAATTGTCGTGTTAAGCCACTAAATTGTGGGGCAGCTTGTAAAATATCAGTTGATAACTAACACAGCCTCAAATTTATGTTTTAAAAATATGTATTCTGGGCTACAAGCTTAACGCTTATTTTGTGATTTTAAATTGAGGGGAGCAACATACATCAGTATTTCCACATGATGAATCTTGACTACTGTACAAATTTTGAATGTTGCATACTTTGATTTTATGCATTTTTGGGCCCTGCCACGTGTTAATCATTCATTCATTCATCAAACATTAACTGAGCATGTCACAAGTAATAACTACTGGGGAAACACTAAAGACTTGGCACTGAATTAGATATGATGCATCCCCTTAAGAAGATCCCGGCTACTGGAGAAGACACGTATGCAAACACATCATCACAACACTGTGGTGTGTGTTCGGTTAGAACAGAGGAGCAACTATCTGGGCAGGGACTGGGGGGTGGTAAGATGCATGTATTTGTCAGGATCCAATCAGGAAAAGAGAAACCACTTCAAGTATTTTGAACAAAGAGAATTTGTTATACAGGTGAGAAGGCAAACAAAAGATGGTGGGGACAGGAGACAGTGTATAGAGCCCTGGGAGACAGTCAGTCACTGCCAAAGATGCCATCAGCCACGGAGAAGGAGGAGCAGAAATGCCCGGGCACCTCCCTTCCTCCACCCTCCAATCTCCCACCGGCGACTGGCACTGGTCAAACCCAGTAGACACCTAGGAGATGCTGCCTGCAGGGTCAGCACCCTGGGATGTGGAGCACAGAATGGGAAGAATGACAGCAAACCGGCTTAGGACTTGCCATGGGGGTGCTGTGGGCTAGAAAAAAGGCTTTACAACTGAGAAGATAACCAGATTATCTCCTGCCATCCATACATTTCTCTACCACAGTGCTCCTGCCTCTCCCACCCCCAGAGCAGTATCAAGGTCTCTGACTCTTCCATCCTGTGCAATTCCAGCTCTGCCATGAAAGATGGCCAAAGGCCATCAAAGCAGAGATGACATGATTCCCTGTGGGCCTCCATGGACTCTTCTCAAAGAAGAATCTCAATGAATAGTTAAATTAAAAGCATTAAACTACTTGGGATAAAGGACAGAGCACTTGGCTGAGTCAAGATCTCAGCCACAGGAGAAACCCTGGAGAAACGCGGGCCGCTCCCTGAACCATGGGGGGCTGGGCTGAGGGCCCAGGGCTCTTCCGGGTGTCAGGTTCTTAAACAACCTGGAAGAGACCCCGAGCACCTCCACAGCCCACGCAGCCCGTGAGATCCAGGACGGCTCGATGGTGGGCAGTGGCTACCAGGGCTGCGGGTTCAAACCCGAGCTCTGCTGCTCGCAATCCATGACTTGCAGCAAGTTGTTCTCTCTCATTGCCTTTGTTTCCTTGTCTGTAAAATGGGGTGCTTTTTCCTAATTTAGAGAGTACTGTGAGGATACAGTTAACCCCTTGAGCACCTGTCAGATGAGCCAGGGCTATGGCTTTCAGAGTGGGGTCCCTGGCCCAGGAACATCAGCATCACCTGTGCACCTGGCAGAACTGAAACTTCTGGGGCCCCACCCAAGACTTACTGAGTCAGAAACTCTGGGCAAGCCCAGCAATCCGTCTTTGAATACGCCCTCTAGGGATTCTGATGCCTGCTAAAGTCTGAGAACCCATGAGCTACCTAGAACCTAATGGACCCTCGATATACAGCAGCTATCACTGCTGTTTTTACAGCTTTAAGGAATGATTTTGGGAAAGGAACATCCTCGTTTATTACCAACAGCTGGAGTCATTAAGGAGGCTCTGGAACGTGAGGACACCCAAGGCTCTGAGCTCCAACGCCAACTGTGAGAGTTATGGGCTAACCCCCTGTCACCCCACAGACCAGCCCCAGCACCCAGATAACCCCCAGAGCCTCCCCTCCCGGGGCCCCAGCTCTGACAGGCCTGCCCAGGGCTGCTACTGATCCTACCGAGATAAGATGTTCTTCCACATCCCAAAGGAGTCTGGGAATATCTCAAATGGGGTGAGGGGGAAAAGGTACAGAGAGGCTTTCCAAGAGAGGGAGAAGATACAAAAGAAAGTAAGAAAGAAATAATCAGCTCTAATAAAATAGAAGAAAATCCAGGCAGAGAAAAATCTCAGCTCCGAGATTTGGGGGAGAAGAACGCTGACAGAAGAGGAAGACGACAACGAGAACAACTAGTCTAAGATTCGCGACACCCAGAGAAAGTACAAAAGGGTGATGTGCCGGCTTCAGAGAAGCAGGAAGCAGCAGAAGCAACACAGGAGTTAGAGGAAATAATGCTCCATTCCTTATGGCCCCTTTCTTGCCGATGCTGTATTAGGAGGGTCTTTTCTTCCACAGACAGCATTGTGATATTTGCTCTGTAACAGGTACATGCAGGCTGAGTCCGCCAAGGCGAAGCTACACTCATGGGTGCTCAGACAGCCCCCTGCCACTAGATGGGGATATTTTGCTGAACTGGGTGGGAGATACTTTTAAAATGTGACTATTTTGAGATATTCTGCATCACCGCTGGGGTTTGCTCAGGAGGAACAAGGATGAGAAGGCAGAGGGACTACAACAGAGCAGCTGCTCACACCACTGACCCCAACAACAATGACAATGACAGACAGGATGCAGGAGACGGATGCTGGTACACCCACGAAGCACAAAGAACTTCTCTTGTTGGCACTGGGAAGAGGTGAGGTTGAGGCCACTGTTCAGCGTTCCGACCATGGCTTCTCTGGTCCACATGCCAGCCACTGTGTTTCACCATGAGACCAGCAAAGGATCCAGATGGACTCACCACCTTTGCCAGAAACTTTTTCTCTTCTTTGTACAAGTAAAAGTATCTTTAGATTTCTTCCTCAATTGCTATGTGCACATCTAAACTTATTTGAAATGAAGTAACAGACTGGTTTTAATTCTAAAGCATGGCTAACAAACTTCAGCAGGCTTCAGAATCACCTGGAGGGTGTGTTAAAGCACGATATTGCCCACATCCACCCCTAGACTTTGTGTGTCTGCAAGTCTGGAGTAAGGTCCGAGAACTTGCACTCTACCAGGTTCCCAGGTGACGCTGCTGCTGGTCTAGGACCACGTTTTGAAAAATAATGTTCAAAGTTAATAACTTTCCTCCAAGTTCTTTATATTTCACATCACCTTATATTCTCATCACATTGGTAGCCATCCCTGCCATCCCAATAATAAGCATCGGCTAGTGGCTGCGGAGACTACAGTTTCCCTGCCGCTTCCTCCTCACAAGAGGATCTAAGGGTCTGGAATGCCATCCTCGCGGGCTCCGGGTGAAGTGCATCAGGACCACAGGAACCACTGGCATCCTGCAAGTCTGCCGTGTCTCAGGCACTGGGCTAAGGGCTCGATAGGTGCTACACCATTTAATTCTCCTTGTACTTCTAATAGCATTTCCTCCTCTATGGATGAGATCTGTGAGGCTCAGAGAGGTGAAGTAACTTGCCCAAAGTCACACAGCTAGCAGGTGGAGGAGCTGGAATTCACACCCAGGATATGTGACACTGTCCTGGTCCTGTGTTCTTAATCATCCTGTTCTATTTTCCTCCAAATTGAAAGGGGTCTGGAGCTCCCATTGTTGGAGATCTGGATCACTAATAAATCTCTCTGGTGAAGGGAAGCTATTTCTTCCAATAAGGAACACCTAATAAAAAGACAGCAAAGGGCCAATGCAGGCATTGAGAGTGTGCACGTAGGTAGGGGTGTGCGGGTGTCTGTGTGGCTCTGTGTAGACTCTGGGTCTGCAGACCATGAGAAGGTAGGAAGACGGAAAAACCTGGAAGCAAAGCTAACGAGAAGTTGAAAGCCCAGTTAGTTCATTGACACCCTCACGCCTTCCAGCAAGCCACGGAACCCCTCTGAGCCTTGACTTAATGATGTGTAAAAGGGAGATTCTTTTTCCCCACTGGAGGTTGAGAGACTCAGTGAGCTTGCCTTAACAGCTCCAGAAAATGTCCAGGAGAGCACACACTGCGAGGGAACTGACCCAGGCCCCACCCTCCAGACCAAGGTCCAGGGGTCCTGTTGAGGAGATAGATTCATAAAAATTGAAGACAAAAAGCTGGCAGAACCTGATGACTGGACATGGAGGGTAGGGGCAGAGATGAGATAAAGGAAGAGTCCAGGATGACTTACAGATCTCTGGCTTTCCAAATCAGGGGTGGTGTCGTACAGAACAGGAGGAGCCGGGGCAAGAGGAGGATGAGTTCAGATTCAGACACATGGAGTTTCTGGCGCCAGGGCATATAGTATGAAAATGGCCGGAGGTCCCTGGATTCCCAAATCAGAAGCTTGGGAAAATGACAGAGCCGGAGACCTGTATTTCCTTAATATTTATGCTTCCTGCGGTACCTCTGCAGGCAGTTTCTTCTCATTCGTAACCACTATAAGGTATCTTAAATACCTGTGCTTATATGATCCAACAATCCGCTTCTGGGTGCATACTCAAAGGAAATGGAAGCAGGGTAGTGAAGAGATTCTGCACTCCCATGTTCACTGCAGCATTTTTCACAATAGCCAAGAACAGGTACCCACTAACCTAAGTACCCACCAATGTGAACAGATTCAACACAATCATTTTAGAAGCCCAGTTGGCTTCTTTGTAGAAATTGACAGGCTGAACTTAAAATTCATATGGAAATGAATATTTCAACAAAGCTTTTACAAAAAAAAATTTTAAGAAGTACTCATCAATGGATGAATGGAAAAAGATGTGATATACATAGTGGTATATACATATGTGAATACTATTCAGCCATAAGAAAGGACATCCTGCCATTTACAACATGGATGGACCTTGAGCACATTATGTTAAGTGAGAGATTAGTCAGACAGAGAAAGTAAGTACTATATGGTATCACTTATATGTGGAATCTAAAGAATCCAAACTCATAAAAACAGAGAGTAAAATGGTGGCTGGGGTTGAGGGGATAGGACAACTGTTGTGCAAAGGTACAAACTCGCAGTGAGTGGTAAGTAATCTCCAGAGATCTAATAAGCAGTACAGTGAAAATAGACAATAATACTGTATTATAATCATTAACTTGCTGAGAGACTAGGACTTAGTGATTCCAACCACTAAAAGGAAAGGATAGTTTACGTAACGTGATAGAGGTGCTAACTATCACTACTGTGGTCATGATATCACAACATATAAATGCATCAAATTAACATGTTGTGTACCTTAGGTTTACACAGCGTTACATGTCAAATTTATTTCAATTAAAAAAATTTAACGTGTGCTTTTCAGCTCATCCACAGGAGCCTCTGGCATGGGGAGCGGGGGAGAAGAGGCCACAGAGAAAAAATGGAACAGAAGGCAAAGACAAAGAGCGTGCAGAGCGGGGCGGAAGACAAGAAGTGTGGGGAGCTGCCGAGGGGAGCACAGCCCACCTGGAGGGGTCTGCCGTCTTGAATGGTCAGGAAGTGAAGGGAAGCCCTGCTGAACCCCACAGAATCAGAGGAAAAGACAAAGACAGGCAGTAAGGCAGGGAGGGACCTGGGCCCCAGATACAGGAGCTGCGCGTTACCCTGGGCAGAAGCGCCCAACACGCAGGATCGCTGAGGCTGCAGCTCGCTTCTGAGCCCTCTCTCTGGACTCACAGGAGCTCTCGTGGATGTCCTGCGCGTCTGCTGAGCCCTGTCTCCTGGAAGAAGGTGAAGAAACCAAGTCACCTTAACCCAGGAAGGCGCCCCCAGCACATTCCCAGTGGAGGTCAAGGTGGCCACAAATTGCGCCCCCTCCCCGATATGCCCCATGTCCCACGGGAGAGGAAGCTGTGGGTAGACAGGAGGGAAAGTGGGCTCTTCTCTCTGGCGGGTCCGTAGCCTGGCTCTGAAGAAGGCAGCTCCCCGCCCTGGGCTCCCACCAGCTCCCCTGAGGCCTCCCTCTCCAGCTGGACTTGGCCAACCTTCTCTTCCCAGACCCTCCCTCATCCATGAAGCACGCACACCAGCTGGTACTAACGCAGGGGCCCAGGTCTACCGAGCCATTCAGGTCTGGCTGGTGCCAAAACACCCAACCTCAAAAAAAAATTCCATTTTCTCTCCACCACACAAGCCTGGTGACCTACACTAAGCAAGTCCATTAGAAACAAAAGCGTCCCAACTTTCCAGAGTCAACAGTACCCCACCCAACCCACAGCCAAGGCCACCAAACACACACCCAAGCAGCCGATTTTATAAAAATCCTGAACAGCCATCTTTCCAGAACTCTGAGGCGAGCAGCCCTGGGGCCTCCGACCAGACTTCCTCCTTGGCCAGGCATTGACCATGAACCTGTCTCAGCTCAGCAGTTGGCCGGAAATGCCAAGCTGCTTTAGCGCCTGAGTTCCCAGACAAGTCTGCATTGCTGGGGATCAGGGAAGGCTGCAGCAGGTCTGGCACCAGGGCAGGGAGCAGGGGCGACCGCCCAGCCGGGGCTGAGAACACCCAGAATAGGTGGGCCCGCTGCGAGAGGCTTTCTTGCTGCTGTGCGGGGTGCGCTTGGGAAGCCTCGTACCTTGATGGCCAAGACAGCCCCCTACCAATGTTCAAGCCAGAGCCTTGACCTATGAAATCTCAGTTCGTCTTCACAACAATCCTGCCAGAGGGGATTATTTTAACGTTTCACAGATCAAAGGTGCCTAAAGTCATCCCTCCAGGAAGTCGCCCCCCCACCCCCGCTCCCGCCTGAGGTTCAAACTGATGTTGAAGTTCTTTCACCCTCCATTCTGCCTCCCCCAACCAGATCAGTCCTCAGATTGAGCTCTATATGGAAGGCTTCCCAAATTTCTTCCCTGCCTTCTTTCTTCCTTATGTCTACACACGAGCACTTTTCCTAATGTAAAATTCTCTGAGGTGTTAAGAAATCAGGCAGCTCAACGAAACAACCCTATTTTGAGAAAAGACTGCAGATGAATGCAGCATCATGAAGACGGGAATTCTGTCTCTTTTGTTCACTTCAGAATGTCCAGGGTCTAGGACAGCGCCAGGCATATGCTGACACGGAGAAGGCACCCAATCACTGTTTGTTACACAAACACCCTTCCAGACTGCAGATTCTTGCAAAGGTATCTTGGTTTCCTAGTCGAACCCCTTCCTAAAAACAAAGCAAGGTTTCGAGTGCCTTCAGCTGGTCTGCAGCAGCTACACTGACACTCAGATGTGTGCAGACAGCAGTTCCAGGAGACCAGCCGACACTCAACACAGTAAGACACCCCTCTGACTTCCCTTGTCCAGCTAGAAAGCCCCCTGCAACAGCAGCCTCCTGGAAGGAAACCAACAAGCCCCACCCACTTTCCGTTCCGTACCAGCTCCCCGAAGGATTCTGAGTAGTTGGGGAACATTTCAAACACCTGCCACTAATGCTGCAGCAAATGGGCCCTTCCCACCCAGTCAGTGCTGCCAGCCTGGGCTCCCAACACAGGTCTCCTGAGTTCCACAGAAGAATGACACACAGATCAGCCCCTCCACGTCGCACCAAGCCCCTCACCAGGTTCCCTGCAGGGAAGGCTGTGTCTGAAGACCCTGAGGCACCATTTACTTCCTTTGGGAGGAGAGCAGACTGATTGCAGTGGCCCTCCTGAGACTGGGCAAGGTCCCCTGGCCCCCATTTTATTTCTGCTGACGTGAAGGAAAACCGCAGCCGAGGAGCGGAGCCTTCCGTCCGCTTGGGAATGGCCCCCAGACAGGGATGAACAAGGTCTCTGTCTCCAGGAGCTGACAACTAGGATATAATTTTTAAATTGGTTTTCAAATGTTTTAAATTCAATTAAATGTTTAAAATATATATTTAAAGATAATTTAAAATTTTTCATAGAATAAAATTTGGTTTTTTTAATCATGAAATAAATAAATGTACTGTAAAGTGCACAGAGGGTTGTGTGCACTTTGTTGTTGTTAACATACACATATATCCATCCAACCACCATGCAGATCAGGATATATAAAATATTTCCAGCCCCTCAAAAGGTTCTCTCATATATCTCCCTCCCAGTCTATTCCTCCCCAACAAGGTAACCATTTTTCTAGTACCAAGTGTTAGTTTTGCCTGATTTTGAACTTCATTATCACTAGAATTATGTCACACATATTCTTTTGTATCTGGCTTCTTCCATTTAACCTATTGGTGAGATTCATTCATATTAAGTGTGTGCCAGTAGTCTGTTCTTTTACGTTACTGAGTGGTATTCCATCGTATGAATATACTACAATTTCTTTATCCATTTGCCAGTTGATGGAAACCACTAAGTTGCTTCCAGAATGGAACTATTATGAATAAAGTTGCCATAAACATCCTTGCACAGTCTTTCTGTGGACGTACATACTCAGTGCTCCTGATCTATGACTAGCAGTAGACTAGCATGGTTAGAGGGTAGACACATATTTAACTTCAGTACACACTATCTGTGTCTCAAAATTGGAACATTTTACCATCCCACAGGCAGCATATGAGAGTTTCAGCTGTGTGTATGAATACTTCATTTCTTTTTATGGCCAAATAATATTCCAGTGTATGGACAGACTGCATTGTGTTCATGCATTCATCAGTTGACATACATTTGAGCTGTTTTTACTTCAGGGCTATTATGAATAATGCTACTGTGAACACTCATGTATGAGTCTTTGTGTGGACATATGTTTTCTTTTCTCTTGGGACACACCTAGGGGTAGAACTGCTGGGCCATATGGTAAACCTGTGTGTAACCTCTTGAGAAACTGGCAAGGCTGTTTTCCAAAGTGGCTGCACCATTTTACAATCTCACCACCAAGGAATGATGCTTCCAATTTCTCCACATCCTTATCAACGCTTGGTATTGTCAGTCTTTCTAAATTTTAGACATTCTGGTGGGTGTGTAGTCGTATCTCATATACGGCTGTCATCTGCATTTTCAGCATCTTTTCAGACTCTACCCTCTCCACCTCCAGCTCCCGTAATGCCCCACACATAGGGGCTAACACCGCCCACCCCACTGAGAAGCACTAAACAAGCACACCTGCCTGCTTTTAATTCCTTACAGGCTCTATTACAAAAGTGGGAGTTATGTCACCATCAGAATTTATGTTAAAATATTAAATAGGTTTTTTCTCCAAATCTCCCTTAGGAAATTCAAGTAACCACCCATGCAAAGAAATGTTGCCATACTGCTCTGTCCACAGGAACAACAGGAGTGGTGAAAAATAGGAAAGGGGCAAGTAAGTTTTGACTGGGAAGTAATCAGGTTACCTCCCCGTGGAAGAGGTAACGTGAAGAACAGGTTAAATGAATAATCAGGGACATCTTCTATGCAAGGGGAACATTGGGAAGGAAGGTGGAAGGTAGACTCTGGGAATGCTGGGGCCAGGAAGGAGCCTCGCCCGGGCAGGAATGCTGCAGGTCGGGTGTGGGGCCAGGTAAGGTTGAAGGGCTTTATTCGGGTGAGAGCTATAAGAGCTCTTCATGTCACAGGTGACACGAGGGTTTTAGGATGGAAGTCAGTTGCCTTTTTTACGGGGAAAGTACCAGAACAAAACACACAAATAAACAAAAACCAGTGGGAGAGGTAAGAGACAGAAGAATGACAAAAGGTGTCTTGATGATGTCCGCAGGGTGGCACATAAAGCCCACACAGACCTAAACGGGCCATTACCGGATGCCTGGTCCAGATGAGCAGATCAGCCCAAGAGGTCATCCATGTGGCCGATGGCCCCTTCTGAGAGCTGTCATTCTTACACTCAGTGCTGCCAGCCCAGCCCCACCTTGTTTCACAGGAGGATGAACAGAAGAATTAAGGGAGAGCTCCTCCTGGTTCCTACAGCATCATGCGACCACATTCTCAAACACCTCAATGGCTTCCTACTGTTCTAAGAAAAGGCCTGCAACCCCCATCTTGGCCCCAATGTCCACCTCACTACTCTCTCTACCCCCTGATCCCAGCTCTTTGCTCTGGGACCCTGGCATCCCTTCAGCTTCAAGAATGTGCCCCACATGCTTCCCCAACTGCGTGGAACACTTCGTCCATCCCCTGGCTTACTCCTCTTCATCCTTCAAATCTCAGCTAGTGTCGATTCTTCAGGGAACCCTTCCCTTAGGTACCACTCCTTCTCTGAGTCCAGATCCATTTCCCATGTCCCTGCTTCTCTCCTCTTTAACACTTATCTCTGTTGCAATTACACCTCCTCATCTTGGTGTTTGATTAATGTCTGCACCAGAGCAGAAACCACATCTGTTTCTTTTCATTACCATATTCTAATGTCTTGTACAGTGCCCAGCACATGAATGAATGAATGAATGAATGAAAGCATGCATGACCACAGAGAGTCTAGTAATAGGCAAGATCTGATCCTATAGCCCCTACTAAGACTCCCAAAGACCCAGCAAGTCTACCACCTGGCACAAAAGCGTACATATGTTCTCCAAAAGGCATGTACAAAAATGGTCGTGACAGCATTACCTATAATAGCCAGAAACTAGAACAACCTAAATATCTATGAACAGTAAAATAAATAGACTGTGCTATGCTCATTTAATGGAATACTATATTGCAGTCAAAATTAACAAAGTATCATTACTTGCTACAATGAGATGAATGGCACAGACATAACAGTGAGCAAAAGAAAGACACAAAAGAGAACACCCTGTATAATTCCAATTCTGTGAAATTCAAAATCAGACAAACTAATGACCTTTGGAGAGAAGGATGGACTGGAAGGGTTCTGGGGTGCTGGTAACATTCTGTTTCTTGATCTGCAAATGGGTTTTTAGGGATGTGTTCAGTGCATGAAGAAGCATCAAATGTTCACTTACTATTTCTGGAGGTATGTGATACTTTGGTAAAAAGCTTACTGAAAAAGAAGGAAGGACAACTCCTTCGTTAGCTGGTACTGGATCTCCACAAGCCACGAGGGTGTCTCAGTGGTTTAGGAGCACAGCCTCAGGGCTGCTGGTATTTCCGTGCTCCCAGCTCACGCAGGTACTTGCAGCCACCGTGCTCCTCTCTGCTTCTGTCATCTGGATTGGCTCTTCCTTTTGTTTCCTTTTTAAAGATGGGGGTAAGTGTTTAAACCTGCTCTCCCAAGAAACACAGACTAGAAACAAGATTATTTGTTGAGCAACCTAATCCAAAAATGTAAGAAATTTAATGCAAAGAATAAAACACAACACTTTCTTCTACACAGCTGTAAATGTGTTGACAAACACACACAGTGTGTGATTGGGAGAGGAGCAAGTAATGGAATTCAGTGCGAACTGGGTATATTTTGTGCAAACCAGATTGTAGAGAAGTAAGCAAGTGACAGAATGTAATTTGGGAAGATGGACTTTCATCTCGTTAATTTTTATAAAAAATGCATTATGATCTTCTTGGTTTAAGCAACTTCTTCCCAAGGCCCATGGTTATGAAGAAGTTGTGACTTTGTAATCCTAAATGCATGTTATTTAGTATTTGCTGCCAAAAGACTGAGTTTCATCGTCTCCGGGTCTGAAAGTGTGAATGTTTTGTGCAAATGCATTTGTGCTCTGAGGCAGACCAGCTGGCACCGGGAAGGGACAGGTCTGCCCACTGCTCTATTTATCAGCAGTCAGGACAAAAGGGCAGGAAAAAATGTTTCTTCATAGCTGTGGTAATTGTGACTTATAACAAATGTTTATTTGGTCTTCACACTGTTCCTAGCACAGAACTCCTAAAACTCTGAGAATTTCCCGTGCTGAGAGTGATAAAGGTGTCTTTTGTTACGCTAATGAGGTGACTTTTGGTGGACTGCACAAACGGATGGAGACTAGTTGCCAGGAGAACCAGCCATGTGATTGGAGGGTTGGGACCTCCCGGGAGGGGAGAGGGGCTGGAGGCTGACTCGATCACCACGGCCAACAATTAAATCAATCAGGCCTATGTTATGAAGCCTCCTTAAAAATCCAAAAAGGACAGCGTTTGGAGAGCTTCCAGGCTGGAGATTCACGGAGAGCACAGCCTGGAGAGGGCATGGCAGCCCCTCACCCTTTCTCCATAACTTGCACTATGCATCTCTTCCATCTGGTTGTTTCTTGTATAATAAACCAGTGATACAGTAAGATGTTTCTCTCAGTTCTGTGAGCCATGCT
The DNA here is from genome assembly GCF_048564905.1 of Vicugna pacos. Lineage (NCBI taxonomy): Eukaryota > Metazoa > Chordata > Mammalia > Artiodactyla > Camelidae > Vicugna > Vicugna pacos. The sequence continues at coordinate 84,565,711 of NC_132997.1, read as the reverse complement.
AGGAAATTAAAAGAACCTAAGGAGGGGGTTGGTGAAACCGTCCATCTATAGCTGGTCAGTCAGAAGCACAGGTGACAACCTGGCCTCTGAAGGTGGGGGGCAGGGTGAGGGGACAGTCTTGTGGGACTAAGCTCTTCACCTGTGGTATCTGACACTATCTCCAAGTCATAGTGTCAGAACTGAGTTGAATTATAAAACACTCAGCTGGTGCCAGAGAACCACACACACACACACACACACACACACACACATTGTGCAGAATCTTTAATAGCTTGAGCTTGTGGTTAACTCCTAAGCCTTTCACTCCTTGGGCTGAACGCTCAAGCCATAAAACTGGCGATCTCGGGCAAATATTCTAAACTACTAAGATGCATGTTAATTAGCAACTTTGCTTACATATGTTTTGTTTGTGGGGCAGTGTCCTGGGTTCTGTGAGTGGTAGCAGGTGTTTAACTAAAAGGTATGAAATCTAGAGATGATGGCAGACTAGTGGGGCAGAAAGGCACTCTCCTGCCCTGAATAGTTATTTTTTTATCAAAACAAAGACTCATATACTTTCCACCCAGCAATCCTACTTACAGAGATGCATCCTTCCAGTGGACTCGTACATGCATGTAACAATATATGTGTCAGGATGCCTCCTGCGGCACCGTCAGTAACAGCAAACTATTAGAAACAACCCAGATCAAAAGGGACTGTGCAAATAAATCATGGTAATTCATACAGTGGAATGAGATTCAAATAAGACAAGAGCACAAGGTGGTTTTCTATGTGTTCACAGGCAATAATCTCTTCAGAGACACATTGTTAAAACAAGTTCAATAACTCAGCTAAATAGTGTGCACGTGTTCCTTTTTGCATTAAAAAAGAGATTCATATAAGTTGGGAATATCTCTGGAAAGAGACCCAAGAAACTGAAGAGGGGGAAACAAAATAAAAAAGAATGTTTCCGAAAGAAGAGAGATTTACTGATTATTATATATACCTTTATACCATTTGCATTTTTATCATGTGCATGCAATTTTTTCAAATAATAAATTTAGTTTTATTCACTGGAAAAATATACATACAGAAAACAGAAACTTAATTTTTTCGCAAATCCATATGAGCCAAGTAACAGCATAGAAACACAGCTTACGAGGAGGTATCAAAACAAAAGTTTGAACCAAGCGGTGTTATTTGAATTATTTGGGGATGACTCCACCAGCAAGTCAGCAGTGAGGAGGAGCCAGACAGATAAGTCAAAATAAGACACCCTTCTCCCAGAAAAATGATACTAAATCTCTAAAATGTTTTATCTCTTTGGTCAGCCTGTGAAAGAGTTTAATCCACTTTCTCCCCTGGCCTCAGATATCTTGGTGTGATTATTATATTCATCAAATAGACATTTCTCTAGGGACAGTTAAGATCACACCTTTAAGGCCAGATGGGCTCAGGTTAAAATCCTAGCTTGGCCACTTACTTGCCATGTGTCATCGGGCAGATAACCGTTTCTGTCTCCTCATCTGTAAAATGCAGAGTAACACTTCCTCATAGGGTCCACGGTGATGGTTAAATGAGGTCCTGCAGGTAAACTTGCTTAGCCCACTGTTAGCACTCAGTGCGTAGGGAGCGGTCATCACCACATTTCCCCATCTGCCTCTCGCTGAACCAGCCGCCCCTGAGGATCGTGGTGATCAAAATGGAAGCGTGTTAATGAAAAAAGGGAAAGAATGAATCTAATGAATGTGGTATATTCTCAAGTATACTGAAAAGACAAGACACCACACAAGCTGATTAGTTGAAGTCACAGGTGAGACCACTCTTTTGATAGAGCACTCCAGAAGGGAAAACCAAATTACTGAGTATAAATTACAACCATCACCTTGTCTTAATAATCTTCAACATGAGAGTGAAGGTAGCTGAATGAGCAGCTCTTATTCATTCTGCAAAGTCACAGGCATCAGAGAGCTGGAAAGTGCTGAGTCACAAAAGTCTGGGCAAAGTGTAGCCAGAACAACACCAGTATTTCTTGGGCTAAATTGAAACCCCAGACAAGATCCCCAGGGACCAAGGCACCATGACATTAATCAAGGCGCACACACCAAAGAACTTGCCGTGCACAGGCAACTCTATTCATAGTAACCCTGTGGTTACTATGTCATAGCATTGGCCTCCTCTGTTTTCTCTGGAGAGCATTCGTCCAGAGGTAGCCTCCTCCAAAAGACACACACCTGGGTAGATATTTGGAAGCCATACGGACAATCCTCTCATCTGTACACCTGGCTCTGTGCTTCATGGTTTCATGCCATAGTTCTGCTCGTCCCCAGATAAGAAGCATCCCCAGAAAAGGGCGAGGGGGGTGGGGGGGTGTCACTGATTCTGCCCTAGAAGAAATGTAAGGGTGGGACAATATGGTCAGGACTGAGACACCATGAACCAAGCTCTGGGGCTAGAAGGGTGGAAAGAGGTCCCAAGAGTGACTTCAAAAAGAACTCCATTTGCCAACAGGGCATTGTTTGTCAACAGTGCATCGTTTTGGAGCCTTACCAGTGACACAGGAGACATGGGGGTCTCAGGCAAGCCCCTGGGATGCATCCTGCCAAGTGAGGGTCCTTGGCTTTGTGCGCAATAGAATTCAAGAGTGAGCCACAGTAGAGTGAAGGTAGATATTCAGAGAGATACACACTCCATAGACAAGGCCAGACAAGGCCATCTCCGAAGGCCAGAGAGGCCACAAGGCATTACAATTAAAGTAGATGCACACTGCACAGACAGAACGTGGGCCGTCTCAGAAGAGGGAGCCTCCACGAGGTGTGGGGTTGGTAGTTTTTATGGGCTCGGTAACTTCATATGTTAACAAGTGAAAGGATTATTCTAACTACTTTGGGGAAGGGGCTGGGGATTCCCAGAAATTGGGCCACACCCACTTTCTGACCTTTTATGGTTAGCCTCAGAACCTTCATGGCCCCTGCCGGTGTGTCATTTGTCATGCTAATATATTACAGTGAGCCCATAATGAGGCTCCAGGTCTACTGGGAGTTGCATCTTCTACCATCTGGGTGCTAACTGCTGTGTCATTCTTCTAATGTTTGTGCCCTGCCCCCTTCCCTCCTGTCTCATCAGCTTCCCTCTTGCAGTTTTTTTAAGTGCTGATGATGCAAAGACAGAGACAGGAAGGGAGCAAAGAATCTTGACGAACGTAGGACGTAGGACGTCCAGCAGGGATCTTGGTATCCATGAGAATTGATTCCATAAAGACTGACAAAAAAGAAAGGAGGTTTTCTGAGTCTGGTGAGCCGCCCTGATAATACAGGTAACTGAGATTGGTCATTACTGATTTCAGGCCAAATTCTGCTGCCTGAGAAGGTGTCCTAGGGTTTCCTGGGGCCTATTATGGGGAACTAGGTACTGGGGGCTGGGTGCTGCTGGTGGTTCCAGGGGTCAGCAGAGCCAGAGGTTTTCAGCAAAGTTCTCAATTCTCCTACACTCAGAAGGCCAAACCGGGTCCTCACCCTTAATACCATCTCAGTCTTCTCAGGGCAAGAAAAAAAGTGAGCTTCCCCACAGATTTATGCTCTGGAATCAGCAAGGACAGTGTCAGTGATTCACACTCAGCCCAGAAGGCCCCACGGCCCCAGGATGGAAAAACTGGAGTTTGGGAAAGAAAAGAAATTTCGGGATTGATTTCAGACCCTACCAAAGAATGACCCCCAATTCTTGAGGACAAAAGTGAACTGCACATGCCCTTGAAAACCCAGTGTTACCTTTGTTAGAAGTCAGGGTCAGTGGGGTAAGTGACACTGTTTATACCTGATGGAGAAATGAAAGCTTCCCCCAAATTCTTAAAAGAAATCTGAGAGAGGAAACTAAGGGCAGAGATGTCTGTCAACATGAGCAATATTTCTTGCAGAAGAAAGCACAAAGGAATCTGGAAAGAAATACGACTAACAGTGGGTCAGGGAAAGAAAGGTGATGCTAACTTCTCAAACAACACTGGAAAGGGAAGAGCAGAGAGAAGAGGAAAAGGCAGAGATAACAACCAATAAAAAAAATAAGCAAACAAAGTTGCAATATAGAAATACTGGAGGCTGCTACATAAAAGAAAATCCTTGGAGAAAAGGCAGAAGCGGATGGGGGGGCACTGTCAGAATCAGAAATAAAGTGTGATCATTATCACATCAAAAGTGGCAGTATTTTGAGACATACTGTCCTTTTAGGAAAAAATAGGTGGGAAGATTAAGGAGACAAGAAATGGGTCTAGATGTGATGAACCGATCTTCGTGTGAGATGAAGAGGCATCTAACGCCAAGTGCAATGAGTGAGAATTCACCGGGTGAGAAAAGACCAGATTTATACCCTGAATCTTACATTCTGCAAACTCAGCTGAAGAGAACACTCTACTCAGTATAAAAACTGAGAAAAATTCCTGCAGAAGGTCCAAACCCTAAGGAAGTAATGTGAGGTGGACAAATAAAGATAACTTTTGCCCTTGGAAGCCTCTTTTACCATAAAGATTTCTATCTTCATTAGCATATTCGCAGCAAATTCTGAGGTCATCCAGCCTAGACAGCAAAACAAAGGGGGAAAAATACTACCTGCAAACGTGTGAGATAAAGGGATGCTGAAATATCGTTTTAAGGATCAGAGTGACAGCACATATAAAAATGATAGAATTGTAACTAAAACAGATTTATGAATTCAGTAAAAAAGCGTGGATTCCTGGAGTTTTCAGAGATAATGGGATATGACAGAGGGAATCTGTGGCCTGGAGAACAAGTGTAAGGTAATACGGAGAGGCCATCACTGCTCCGGCTGAAATTCCAAACATGGTTTCAATTCCCTCCCTACCCCACCACTGCACTCATCCCATCCTTTTATTGTTAACCGAGAAATCAAATGAGATACCCCCCTCTTCCTTCTTTCATTCCCTCCAGGAAAAGAAATAAAGCAGGGAGATTAGCAGCTTCGTTGCTTGCTTGTTTGTTTTGTGTTTGAGTCTGAGGACAGGCATGGAGGAGGGGAGAGAAGAGGAGGAAGGAGCCTGGCTGTTTTCCAACAGAGATAATAACCAGCCCCTGAATATGAGAACTGGCCTCACACAGAGTAACGAAGGGATGACCTTCCATACTAAGCAAGGATAAAACAAAACAGTTTCACACCTAAAATTACCTTGGTCATTGAATGAAACACTGGAATACTTAGAAACAGCTCAACGTCAAGCACGTATGTTACACGAACATAAAGAACAGCTCTAGCATCCTGGTTTATCGGGACAGTATCCCACATGCCCACCCAAAGCAGGATGGGCGGGGGGATTGGCACTTGAAATGCAAGTGTGGGGAGGAAGGAAGAAACTAAAAAGGATGCCTTCTTTCTCCTTTCCTCCTGTTTCCCTGCCTGCCAGCCTCTTTCGCGCGATTCTGCCCTTGCATTGTTGTTAAATAGCAAAAGGAGAGAAGAAAGAGAAAGTAGGAACTGAGCACAGGGTCCCAGAGCTCTTGGTCCTGGCTCAGGAAAGACCGGAGAGGGAGCTCTCCACCCCACCTGATAAGCTTTGGAGAGGAGGATATGCTGACATGGCCCTTGGGCCAGCATGGACGGGGCAATTTTACAGACGAAGTCCTAACAGCTTAGACCTTATTCAAGGCACAGAATTACCAGCACAGCCAGAAGGGAACCCCACCCTGTCTGAATCCAAAGTCTGCCCAGCACTGTCTCCCCCTCCCAGGCTGGAGAAGGTCCGCTCAAGACCGGGACGGTGTTCTTTCTGCCAGAGGACTTGCAGAAGGGGTGGGAGTGTTACAGAGTCAGACACCCAGGGAAGGGAATTGGGTGGACAAGACAGGATTAATGAGGTTAAAACTGGGAGCCTACCACGTGGATGTTCTTAAATCTTAGCCGTAGAGGCTTTGCCTGGAGGCTGCTATGTTAATGCACAAGCGAGAGGCAGCCAGTCCTAGGAAACCGTGTCCAACGTGGTCCGAGCAACCACCTAGCTGCTGCCTCCCATCCAGGGCGCCACTCCTCCCAGGCAGCACGCAGAGCTAAGAGCCAGCACAGACGAGCACCTGGCACTTGGGACTCCTCGAAAAGGAAAGGAAATGACAACATTCCCCAGAGAGAGGAGGTCAGCGAGCATTCCAACATCCAACAAGGGGCATAGAGGGGTGTAGGCCCCCTGAGGCTGTGGGCACTGCAGCCAGGGCAGTGAGGGCAGTGTCTCCAAAGTGGGAACCCAGCCCTGGAGGCAGGAAGAGACCGCAGCCCCACTTGCTGTTACGATTATAAAGCGTGCAGTGCATCATGCTGGATGTGGGAGATCACATCCCAGTTTCCACCCTCGAGGGGCTCAGGGCCCAGCAGGAGAGACAGATATTAATCAAATTGTCGAAGAAAGATGAAACTATGACTGGATTAGGCTTCAAAGGAAAGCATGAAATGGGGTTGGGGGTGAGCATCCACTGGGACAGAGTTGGGCTGAGGAGATGTAGGCTTCCCAGGAGAGAGGAGAGGCCAGTGCCAGGAGCTGAAGGCAGAGACTAGCTGAAGGCTAGAAGGTGGGAGGTTTGGAAGCAACAAGTATGGTTTTATCATTTATTTAGCTAATTATTTGGCAATTATCTAAAAAGAAGGAATGATTCACCATGAACTACCTTCTTTATATTCGAGGAATTTTCTCATTCTGAATTCCTTACACGCCTAGCAGAACGGCTTACATGTTACATGTTACAGTAGCAGAGTCACAGTGCGAAGCTGGGACTAACACTCCACGTCAGCTGCCAGTATTATGAGCCCCCCCTTTACTGCTTGATCTCACGTGATTCTGACAACAATCCTACAGGGAAAGGGAACAGTGAAGGAATCTGCCCAAGATCACGGAGACTGAATGTGGCGGGGACAAGATCTGAACCCAGGTGGGTCTGGTCCAAGGCTGAGAACATAAGCCAGAGCGGCATGGCCCCGGGGAGCAACAGAGGGAGCTGACAGATACCTAGGACTGCCACTCTTATCAGTCCTGAGTCCTGGCAACTCAGCAAGCCACCTATGACGTCACTGCCTCACCTGTAAAACCAGAATAATAACACCTGTCTACCCATCTCATCAAGTCGTTGTGAGATTTAAACAGGCACAGGCGAACCTGAGAGGTTCAAAGCACCACACGGACAAGAGGCCTTATTATCTGCAAAAACATACCCCACATTAACTTCAAACAGGCAAGGTGAGTGACCCCCTCCCAAGACAACAAACGTAATTAAAGAGAAGGGAGAAAGGAGGACAATGGAGGCCACACTCCCTCCCCTTGACCCTGGGGCATAAAAATAAGAACTGAGAGCAATTCCCTGAAGTCTACTGCATACCAGGCACTGGGTCTGTGTAGCAAAAAATCCATCTTCACAGAAAGAGGTCTGGCCTTTGCCTTGCTCTTGGTTCTGGGAGGTGATCCAAAGCCCTCGGACTGTCCTGCCTGATACGAGTGTCTGTTTACCTGGGCGCCTAGGGCCACACCAGACAGTCTAACGATGTGATTTATGTGGGCGCTCTGAGCCACGTGGTATCAGCCTGACCTCCAGACGGGCTGGAGACTGAGGTCAGCTGCGCAGGGCACCTGACTGTGTCTGCAGTGGGAAAGGACAATCAGGAGCTCCATGCATAGAATTCTCCTAGACTCGGCCCTGTGTACCTCTTCCCTGGGCTCATTTTAATCTGTATTCTTTCTTCAATAAGTTTTTTAAGTCTTTCCTAATGAAGTATAGCACCTGAGGGTGATCATGGAAACCACTGAATTTGCCGTTGGTATCAGAAGTGATGATGGTCTTGGGGACACTCAGACTTGCAACTGGTGTCAGAGTGAGGGTAGGATAGCACAGGGAACTATACTCAACATCTCGTAATAACCTTTAATGAAAAAGAATATGAAAATGAATATATGTATGTATATGCATGACTGGGACATTGTGCTGTGCACCAAAAACTGACACATTGTAACTGGCTGTACTTCAATAAAAATAAATAAATACATAAATAAATAAAGTGTTGTAGACAACAACAACAAGTGAGGGTAGGGTCTCGGGGACCCTGAACTTCACAGTCCCTCCGCCTTGTCATTTAATCCCCACATAAACCAAGGAAATAGGTGTTATTATTCCCACCTCACAGACAAGGGGACTAAGTAGCCGAGGGAGGCCATCACTTGCCCATGATCCCATATCCAGGTGGGGAACCTGGGGCTGATCACTAAGCCACAGCACCAGTGAAACTCTCACCCAGGCACGTGTGGTCCTGCCACCATCTGCCAGACCACATCTTAGTCCACCCAGAGAGATGCGGACCAGTGAACAGAGGGCCTCATTTTGAATAGCAGGCCGTGCAGTGGGTGGATAAGGGGAGATCTCAGAAAGTGCTTTGGTAGGAAAAAAAAATACTATGCCATATATAGATGCCGGGTGGTATTGTGACCTTACCATTCCAACCTCAAGACATGCCACCTAGGACAGAGAGATACCACAGCAGCCCTGAAACCCAAACCTCAGCCCTTTCATGGTCAGAGTCACACCAGCCCTGAGGACTAGGAGCCCCAGCAGCAGTGATGTAATGTCTCCCAGGACAGGACATTCCACCAGGAGGCCGGTCGAGGGGCTGCGTCAGGGGAGCAGAGAGGAGGGTGTGCGAGAGAGGACTCCGGCAGGAGGGGGCAGACGGGGCAGCCAAAGGTGGCACCGCCGCCTGCCAGCACGGGGAGGGGCAGGAAGGAGGCTGCACACGCAGCAGATTCCCCCCCAGCACCAAGACCAAGCTGTGCCTGTCAATCCTGCCTCTGCCTCTCAGGAAGCCTGGCGTGGCCAATGCCGTCCTACGCACACGCCACCCCAGCTCTGTGCCACAGCATCAGGTTTACAAGAGCAGTGGATTTAACACTGTCACCCACAAAACAGGTCTGTGGGCTCTGTAGCCCCCAAAATACACAACCAAACAGGATGTTGTACCTGAAATCCAGAGTTATGTGCTTTGTTTGAATATTTTTTAAAAGTGTGCTCCTATGCCACTGTTTTCTGTTTTATTTTATACAAGTACACCAGAACAGGAGAAAAGTCTGGTCAACCACATTACCTTGTTTTTGCTTTCTCCTTGGGGTTCAAGAATCTAAATAATCCCTAGTCATAAGGAACATTTAGCAAATGATTTTTTTAAGGAGAGAAGTTTTTGACATAGAAATGACTGAGAAGCAGTATTCTTAATAACAGGAATATGAATTACCATCTGGGATTTTAAAAACACCGTTTAGGTGATAAGCTCTGAAACAGGTGTTATGACCAGCCGCCGTGGGAGTCCATGGATGGGTTTCAGGATGTCCATAAAAACCATGAAATTGAAATTGTCTGCAAAATCATATGGGTGTGCGCCCCAGAGTAATTTTTCTGAGGTGAAAGTCCAAAGCTTTCATCAGCTCTTTAAAGGGATCTCTGACCCCAACATGTCAGAGCTACAAGCACAGTCAGGGCTGGCACATTCTCATTTACTCTCAAGACATTCCTGTAAATTAAACTGGGGGAGAATGATTATCCCGCTGAGCAGGAGGGAAAGGGCAGTGAGGGGCCAAGTTCACGAGGCGTGCCTGTCACTTTATCAGCAGCTCACTATCACAGTGCACCTTACAGAAACGCCGTGGTCCACAGATGTTTGTCCAACCCAAAGACTTAAAACTTCTTGAGGATGGAGACTGGGCCTCAGTCCCGGAACACCCAGCACATGCTAAGTGTGTGATCAAGGTCCGATGGGTCAGGTTCCTGGGGTGGGATTCCAGGTACCACCATCGTAAACCGGTGCCCGCAGTCAGCGCCTGATAAATGTTTTTCTGTGATAATGAGGATCCTGTCTTCCTTGCCTGCTATTCTCACTCCTCAGATGATTCACACGCAGCAAAAATATCTGCTTTGGCTACAAAAAAAGAATGTCAACTCTCTCGGTCTCAAAGTGCCAGGCTGCCGGCAGGGCGACAGAATGACCCAGCACACTGGCAGCTGCAGGGACGCCACTGGGCACTGCACCGCAACTGTCTGGGACGAAAAGCCCAGGATTCAGTGGAAGAACACTGGGCAGTCTGAATACTGACCCTTCGCTCCACTCACAACTATAAAGTGAGTCTGTGATCCAGTGACCCCCTCTTCTGCCCCAGAAACAGAGCTGAGGACACCCTGAGGAAGCCCTCCCGCAGGGCAGCCCAGAAGCATTTCACACTCTCCCTCCTTCAACAAAGAGGTGGCAACCGGCTGTAAAGCCACCTCAGAGATGCAGCTCCCAGCTTTGAGCAGTTTCAACTGGAACAGCCTGCAACCCGTGGGAACAGAGGTTGTACTGGCAGGAACCGGGAGGGGCTGCCAGCAGATGTGCAATGTCCCTCTGGGTATGAAAATGTTCCAGAATGAGACAGTGGTGATAGACGTACAATTCAGTGAATACACACACACACACAAACCCAGAGAATGTCGAGCTTCAAGAGGGTGAATTTCACAGCATGTGACTTACTTACCTCAGTAGAGTTGTTATTAACCATAGGGTAACCACCTCCTACCTCACAGGGTGGCTGGGTCTATTATGTGGGTCTGTTGCAGTGTCGCCCCTGGAACCCGGGCCCTGGGGCTCCTCTGTGAACAGTGCTTGAGGTGGCTTTCCTCTGGTGATAACAGGATTGATTCTGGGACAGGATCTGAGATTGCAGGTGGTGCCCAAAAAAAGACACTAGCTTTGTATGTACTGTTTTAATTAAAATCTTAAAAGCAGAATGTATTCACATATGACCTGTGTAATTAAAACTTAATTTTTCAAATGCCTGCTATCATGCTTGAAATAACTCTGTCCATTAATCATGTCAAATCATCTGACCAAACAACCATTTAAACACTAATAGCAACTAAGAGAAGAAACGCTGCCTTCAAAAGAGTCATTTCTAATACAATTAACTTCATTATTCCAAACTACAACTGACAGTCCTTCTCCCAGAAAATTAACCAAAGGTCAGAGGTTGGGGGGAGAGGCAGGGCCCAATGGGGAGCCCTCCCTTCCCTGACTGGGAGGGGAGGTGAGACTCTGCCCCGGCAAGCCTCATTCCGCAACATCTGAGGTCTCAGGATGTACAGGGCACTGGAGCTATAGGTGCCGTGGGTTGGCGAGCTCTGGAATAAATCACTGTGATCTGCTTATCACACCTATTTTTAGGTCTTCGTTTTATAGCTTGGTGAACTGAGATGGTGTGGGGAGAGCCAAAAGCCGGCTACATTAAGGTGTCTCCTGAGAAGCAGGGAGACGCTTTCACAAGCAAAACTGGAGTCGGAAGCCACAGGGCATTTTTGAAGATGACACCAATTAGGGAGGTTGCTGAAGAGTTGGCTGATTTGCCCTTCGGTCATGTGCAAACGCATGGTCTGCGCAGCGATGATTTACTGCTGGGAGGACTCTGCCTGGATGGATCCAAACATGGGTAGACACATGCAAACACTGACCTCTCCTGTCCTGGCTGGGCTTACCTGAGCCCAGAGCCCATGGGAAACGGCATTCCCACAGCCCTCATCCCCAAGCTGACCGATGAGAAGGCAGCCAGGGTTCCAACAGCAGGCTCAGCCCTCATCAGGAAGAGTCCAGGTGGGACATTTCTACGTTCTTCAACAAACAGGTGAGGGACTTGAATACGGCAGGTATTGCTCTGGGTACTAGAGATTCGTTCAACAGGAAATAAAATCTCTCTTTTCAAGGACGTTACATACCAGTACAGAAAAATTGATAAATGTATAACATACCGGGCATTGTTAAGAGCTAAGAGAAAAACTGAAAAAGGAAAAAGGGTCTCAGGAGAAGGGAACAGCTGAGCAGGTGCTGCATGAAAGCAGGGGCAGGAGCTCTGCAGGCATCCGGAAACACAGGGCTCTGGACAGCAAGCGCAAAGGCCCTGGGGCAGTGGAGGAAGAACAAGACATCCAGGGGCAAAGTGTCAGAGAGAGGACAGGAAGGAAAGAAGAGGACCCAAGGGTAAAAACCCAAGACCTCCAGGTTCTATTCTGAGTCCCACAGGGAGGGTCTGGAGGGTTTGGAGCAGAAGAAGGAGGTGACTGGACTTGCATCTCGAAGGGCCACTTTGGCTGTGTGGGAGAGCAGACCGCTGAGGGTGAAGATGAGGACACTGCAGTGTCCAAGTGAGAGGCCACGGTGGCCTGGCCCTGACAGTGGCAGAGGAGGTGGTGAGAAGTGGTAAATTCTGAGTGTGTTTTCAGGGAAAGCTGATGGGAGCTGCTGATGGATTGGATATGGACAGTGAGAAAGATGAAAGTCCCAAAGGACTTTCAGGCTGTGGGTCTGAGAATATGTTCGAGTCTCAAAGTTACAGTGCAAACTGTGCACTAAGATAGCAGATATGAGAGGAGTTTTGCTCTTCCAGGACAGCAAGTGAGGTCCAAGGCACTTCCTGAAAGCATTCAGTCACCTGCTGGTGGAAGGATAGACACCAGATTCCCAAACACTGTGCCCAAACTCCCTGGCATCAAAGATACAGCCCTGAAGACACAACTCAGAGGAAGCAGGCTCTGATGCAACGCTTAGAGAGGGACGAGGCTGGAGGGGAGGCAGGACCCTCACACACGTTAGCTCACTCAGTCCTCAGGAGGTACATATACCTTCATCTAGAGGTGGAGAAAACAAGATGAAGATGACAATGCTGGCTGAAAAAGCTAACACTTTAAAAAAGACACTCACAGGAGAAACCCTTTATGATCTGGGATAGGAAAGGCTTTCCCAAAGAAGATGCAAACCCAGGAGCCATAAAGAAAAAGAGTGACAGATTTGAATTCATAAAAATGTACAATGTTTGCCTGATCAAAGATAAACAAAGATGAGGGGAGCGTATAGCTCAGGGGTAGAGCGCACACTTAGCATGCACAAAGTCCTGGGTTCAAGCCCCAGTACTTCCATTCAAAAATAGTAATAAATGAACAAATAAACTAATTACCTCTCCCCCGGCAAAAAAAAAAAAAAAAAACTAAACAAAAATTAAATTAAATTCAATTTAAAAAAAGATAAAGACAAAACCTAAAACTACATACACCCAAGAAACAAAAACAAAAATAAAATCAAACCCACTGATAAACAAACCTAATACCCAGGAGAAAATATTTATAACACCAGTAGCATGGGGTTATCTGTGACATGCAAAAAATTTATTCAAATCAATAAGAAAAAGACGAAGAACTGCATTTTTAAGAAGTAAAAACTATGAGCATCAACTAACACACAAGAGAAATTCAGGACCCCTGTGAAAGGATGCTCATCTCACCGGCGTTCAGAGGAACACATGTGAACAGGGACCTGGTGTTTTCACTCTGGGGACTAGGAAAACTAAAGGGCCTTCACATTGGTGCCGGGGAGCAGGGGGGACACTCTACTCTGAGTCGTCAATCCAGCCTTATCAGAACATGATTTGGCAGAATCTATCAAAACGTTTCATGTGTATGCCCTACAACTCAGCCATTCTAGAAGGCTCTACCTACAGACATATCTCCACATGCCTACAAGAAAACACATCAGATTATGCACTGCAGGAGTGCTGCAACAGCAAGAAAAAGGCATGACAATGACAACCAAATGTCCAGCAACATGGCCATGCTATCAAATACAATGAATTCTTTAAAAGAAGAATGAAGTAGAACTATATGATAGTAGCATCAAAGATTTAAAAAAAAAAACTAAAAAAGTTACAGACCAAAATACATGTTACTCTAGATGTTAAAAAAAGAAAACACATATATATATATGTGTGTGTATACATATACGTGGATGTAAATGCAAAGAAAAAAAGCTGTAAGTATATACCCCAAACTGTCCCAGCAGTCAGACCTCTGGGGAGGGGATTTATATTGGACAGGGGTGGGGAAGGACGAGCCTTCCACTTACTACTCAGGGCTTCTAAGGAAACACTAAGCTGTCCAAATGTCTCTGATTATGAATTCATATACTGATTATAATTTTTTTTTTAAAAACTAGAGGATGATGATACTTATTCAAACTCTTTTAATTGCACATAATAGGGATGCAACCCAAAGTCACTGAAATTAAAAAAAAGGAAGTGATGGTTCCCAGACTCGGGCAGCTGGGGGTAGCACTGACCCCAGGCCCCACTGCACACAGGGGCTAAGACAATGTGGCCAAACGTCTGTCTTCTGCCCCAGTTCTCACTCTGCTCATCTTGGTTTCTCATCCTTCTCAAAGGGTATCACCACATGGCAGACAAGAGGGCTGCCTGAAGCCCCAGACACAAATCCTCTCTGCAGAGCAGCCCTAGTGCAAAAGGAACTATTTCTCTCCATTGATCAGTCCCAGGGGAAACGCTCTTGGCGGTCAATTGACACCGGAGCACAGTGGAATATTCTGGGTCACCTGCCCATGCCAGCGAGTAAGGAAGGCCCCCCACCTTCCAGAGTCCGTGATTGACAGTCCCACTAGGACCATGTGGAATGGGAGACGAATGTCCCCAAGGGAACTTAAGGAAGAGGAAAGTGTGACAGGTAGACCAAGAAACAGACAACACAATCCACCACAGACCATCAATGAACAAGATCTGAAATTACCGCCCAGTGTCGCACAGCTGGTCAATGGCCAGGGGACGCCAATTTCAATAAGCCTTGTGTCTGTGAAGGGGATGCTGGGGGCCTGTCATCCAAGAACTTAAGTAAACCCATCACATTCCTTAAAGCCCCCTCGACATTATCATCCCTAGAACAAAATGAAATTTGCACAGAATTTTGCTGGAGAAAGGGAAGCAAAGGGCTAGAGAGGGCAGCAGAATATTTACAAGCTGTGAGGAAAAAAGATGAGATGGGTCCCAAAAGTAATTCAAAAGAATAGGAAAGTATGGGGGTGTAGTGAATTAAACGTGAAGACTGTTCCTACAGACCATCTTCACCAGCTTCATCATTTAATAAACACTGTGTTTTGCACTGTGGAAGCAGCTGTGTAAAGAAAATAGAACAGGCATGTCACCGCTGTGTCCCCGGAAGCTTGCACTGAAGATGGTCACACTGATGCAAGTGCCCATCACGGGATACACAGACAAGATAAACGTGACATCAATACAGCCAACTTTTCTTTATATAGAGGCATAAGGAAGAAAGCTCAGTTAACAGATAATTTAATAAACAGGCACAGTTGTCAATTCAAATTTTCCATATTGTTTAATCCTTTCACTCCCACACTCAGCCATTTCTACAACAAGTATTTGCTTACTCAAGTACCCACTGCCTTCTGAATCCCTGATCACTCTTGTGCCTCATTCTATGTTACAATATCATCTACATCTTGCATTACTGAATCAACCAGTTTACCCCAATCCCAAACCACACTCTTTCAATGGTGGTTAAATATATAAAGGTAGACAATGCGTGTTTTTAATTATGTTGGCTGCGGCATAATTAAGACGGTGTTCACCCAGGTCTGGAGAGCAAGAGAAGCCAGCATTCTGGTGCTCAGGGGCGGGGTCACCACTGCAGTGCTTGCTCCTGTCCCATGGTAGGAAACAAGGTCAAACCTTGCCTTGGACCAAGGAATCTGGGCCTGCTCTAATCACCTGCATCTCTGTTAGTGGGAAAGGAAAAGACAGACACAGTCACACAGAGGATGCTAAACTACTTATTCCTGGTCTTTTCCAAGCTGGGCAACCAACAATATGCACTTCATTCTTGCTTATGTCTCACCCCTTCTGAAAATGAAAAATGTTAGACTTCCACAGACAGCTTTGCTTCAAGTCAGTGAGAGAACCGAGAACGTAATGAAAGCCTGTATACAGAAGCTGGTGCTCACCCATAGCCGGTCCTCTCCTTCTGGCACAAAGGAGGATGACACTTCTGGCTCCCCCTAAAGTGGGTGAGTCCATGTGATCAGTTCTGGCCAATGGGCTGCAAGTAGCAGTGATGCCACCTCCAGCAGAAGCACTTAATTGCTAGTGTGAGACCCTTCAGTACTCACGTCCTATCTCAGGTACCAAGAAGGCCATGTTCCAGGTAGTGAAGCTATGAGGTAGCTAAGTCTCTGTCATCCTGGGACCCTGAGGGACAGTATGGAGCAATCCCTCCTATCTACATAGGTCACAGGAATGAGTGAAAAGTAAATTTTCATCATATTATTTCATAGTCTCTGGGATTTTGTGGCCGTAGCATAAGTCCACTATGACTTAACAAAAAGTTCTCAGTCTAGTGGAAGGCTGAGATATGTACACAAGTAAGTGAAACAACAAGAAAGGAAGGCTGATGCTGGCCCTGCCCATCAAAGGTCCTGGAAGGATGTTTGGAGGAGTGAATGCATGACTAACATAAAAGTGGTGTAGACAGTGATGATGCGACGCTAAGATAGGAAACATGCACTTCTATTTGGGAGTTAATCAGTAAAGAAGATGGAGCAGAGGAAATGTAACTATTAACATAACTACTGAAAAAAACTGCTGGATTATGGATGTTTTTTTAAATTCATCATCCTCACAAGATGACTAACACTTTTCCTCTGAGCCATCCCTCTACCAAGAACCTTAGGGCTAGATGATAATCCAAGCCGGGGAGCCCCGCCCTGAGCTGCTGGGTCTCCATCTGGGCCACCTAATGGAGAATAATTCTTCCCCCTTCTCACTGAGAAGTCTGTTGGAAGATGGACCACGTTGTCCTTCCTCAAGAATTCCAAGGGGCTGGGGACCACTGGGAGGACTCCCCAGCCTGGCACTCTAGCTGCTGCTCCCACTGGTGGCTCCCATTGGTCACAGGCCACCCACAGCTCCCAGTGGCTATTCTTGCTCTCTGGGGGTTGCAGCTCTTTCGGACAGTGGCCAGCAACCACTCTCATCAGCAGGTCACTCAACTATCCTGGAGGCAAAACTTCCAGCTCTCAAGGAAAGTGACCTTTCAGGTGTGCCTTGGGTTGGCCTCTCTTGGGGTCCTCAATGTCTTGCTCAGCCAGCAGCTCCCAGGACAGCTAGCCCAGCATGCCCACAAGCACTGCAAAGCACAACTTCAGACAAGACTGTGCTCAGCCAGCCTTTTTAATTGGAGGAATGGTATGGGAGACATCTGCCAACAAACTCCTCTTTTACAAAATCTTTCCACTGCCCTCCAAAGACTTAAGATACAGTTACATTTCTAGCTGTCCAGAATGGGCAAGACCCAGGCTTAGGAGCCTCCTGAATCATAGAACACTCTATCTCCCTTAAGAGGAGATATCTCCTACTATTCCTCAATCCCAAGTGTGCCAAGGCTCAAGTGTCAACTCAGTGGGTTTGGTTGAAGTCTGACTTCTTCTTCCTGTACCCCATCTGCAGGAATGAGATCACCTCTGAAACCAACCTCAGACCTGCTCAACCCAGGACCTCACCACTGATGGGTAAGCTTCATCCTAGGATATTCCTGGGTTATGGTTCTGCAAGACACACATCTTCTAGGGATTAAGAAAACAGCAAAATATCATCAATCTTCACGAGCAAGTATTTCTTACTGTTCCCAACAGTCAACGACAACCCAGAAACAGCCCTTTGGAAAATGCACTGGCACAGGAATAAGGAACCCTAGGCTCTGGTTCCACACTTACCGCTCAATAGATGGGAAACCTGAAAAAATGACTACATCCCTAAGCCTCAGTTTCTTGACTTGTAAACTGGAGTTAGACCTGCTCTCCCTACCTTAGGGAACAATTGTGAGCATTAAATTGATGAATGTGAAACCCCCACTTCTCGCCCTGTGCCAGGAGCCCAGAGCAGGTAGCAGTTCCTGACAAAGCAGACATCCAACTGGGAAGCCAGTCGCTGCGGTGTCCAGTCTCCACAAGAGACTTTGGGAAGAGAAACCGGGGAGAGAAAAGGGACCAGCCTCTTTTTAAGAAAACTGCACTCCCCCAAATGTGAGCTTCTCTCTCTCTCCTCAGCCCTCTCCATGTTGGGGGTGAGGGGCTCCGGTGGGGCTGGGGGTCCAATTGGGAGGGTGAGGACTGAAGGAGGAGAACGGCTCCCAGGAGGCCCAGTGCGGCAGCCCCGATACTCAGTTATCCTCTAAACCTAGAGCTGGAGGTGCTGTAAAAGGGGATAAAAACAGTATTTGCCTCGTGGGGTTGTTGAGAAGATTAAATGAGCGAACATGGGGGCTGCCTAGGCCAGTGCAGGGCACACGCAGTCCGGACAGACGTGTCTGCATCACTGTTGTTATAACTGGAGTCTTGGCTACGTTTCTAGATTACTGGGGAATATTCCGCTCAGTTTGACCATCAACCTGTCATGCCAAAAACTACCTCACATTCAAAGCGCAATGTTCAACATGGTCACAGCCCAACTCTTGGTATCTGTTTTCACTCATCAGCACAAATGTTAACGCAAGACATGGCAGGTGCTAAGGGTCCAACAGTGTGGTAAGAGATGGGTTGAATTCCGTGGTTTTCACACTTCCTGCTTTTTAGCAATGAACTCTTTCTTCACATGAAACAGTGGAAAACTAAAACATAAAATGCGGATATGACTGACAGAGTTCTGGGAGACGTAAGGGTAGGGGGGACGTAGAGGGGACCCTCACCCTATCCTGCCCCTTTGCAGCAGCCACTGGGGCTCCAAGGGACACAAGTTAAAAAAATAAACTGGTTGAATAAATTGAACATTACACTCTCTTAACCTCAAATGAGTTTCCATTCTGTTCTACTTGGAGCCTTACAATATTTGAAATTATAATTTATCTTTAAATTTATATTTCAGATCTGCCAGAGTCTCTGACCAAAGCATTTCTGCCCACAGACAGAAAAATAAAAGGTGACCACCCCCCCCCCCGCCCGGCGTCAGGGCAGAACTTCCCTTCAGCAGAGGGACTGGGCAGAGGCTGGCTGGAGTGGGGCTTGTCCCGGACTGGCCTGGTGCTGGTCCAGTGCGCCCTGCACGCCTGCAGGGTTGCCCTCTTGGAGGCAGGCGTCCAGCAGGACACCAGGGTCACCCCCTAGTTCCTTTACTCTCCACCCAGCATTTAATTCCTGGCTATTTCACAAGCAGCAGGAGGGCTTTAGTGGTGCCACCGTGCACAGCAGCGGGGTGAGATGTCAACAAGAGTTTTGAGGCCAAAGCTGTTTATCTCACACTGAACCTGACCTCACATCAGAAGGACAGCCCTGTCCCAGTTCAAAGGCCAGCTGCAGCTTTGGCCAAAAGCAACTCATTTCTGAACTGCTGTTGAAGGGTGAGAGGAGCATTTTAAACAAGGAAAACATAAACAAATCCATAGTTGATATATATACATACACAAACACACCACACAAAGAAAAACAACGAAATACAACATTGACAGCCAAGGACTTAAAATGAAATAAGATTCCATTAGCGCCTCATGTAAAACTGGACACCAGGCCCAGATTATCCCCAAGTTTACAAACACCCACTGAACGTTTCTGCCAAAATAATGCCACCCACTCTCAGCCACACTCACTCCAAGTCATTTCTTGACCCCTGCTGACATTTCTGTGACTGCCCTGCAGAAATGGGAACCCCAGCACCCCAACTCTGCAAGGCTGACTGCTAGAATTAAAAGGACTTGTTCCTCTTTCCAAAGCCACAACAAAGGAAGAGGGTTGCATTTTTTTCCAGTCCTTGTTGTTTCTTCCTCCTCACCCCCCATTACAAAAATAATTCCTGCTGGGGGTCGGTACAGTTCAGTGGTAGGGCAAATGCTTAACACACACGGGGTCTGGGTTCAATCCCCAGTACCTCCATTAAAAACAAACAAATAAATAAATAAATCTAATTACTTCCCCACCAAAAAAGAAAATAATTATTATTTATCATCATCATCATCATCATCATCATTATTATTATTATTATTATTATTATTATTAATTATTCCTGCTGGTTGTAGAAACTTGAATTCAGAGCCATAAAAGAGAAAAAGTGAAAATCCTCTGAAATCTCAGCCTCGGGCAACAGCCACTATGAATAATTTGAGAAACAAGAATTTCATTTCACTTCTTCTTCTCTAGCAAAAATACATGGAACCTACATATTTTAATAGACAGTAGTAAAGAAATGGGATTTTAGTTTTATTTCATATACAACAATATTAAAATGTTCAAAAACACAGCATTATCCATTACTCAGAACTCAGAAAATAGTTGAAAAGAAATATATCTAAATAAAGGGCCACTAGACTGGTCCTCACAAATTCACATGCAGGGAAAAAGCTGATAAATGTCTGATTAGGATCAGGCTGGAAATTCAAAAGCCCAAAGCTGGTTTAAAGTGAGTTACCAGGCGGCTGATTCATGGGACCAGCTACCTAATTTGCAGAGCCCAGTGTAAAATAAAAATGTGGGGCCCATTATTCAAAAATTAAGAATTTCACAACAATGACAAAGGAGCATTAAACCACACATAGGACCCTTCTAAGCATGGCGCCCTGTGGGACTGCAAGTGTCACTTGCCAGTGAAGCCCGTCTTGCCTATGCAGGTTAATTTAACCATATGATCACTGAGTGTTTACTTTGTATTTTTAAGGCTTCAGATCTATCATGTTTGCCTTTAAGGCCATTCATTCTGTTTTCCGAAAGTGTTTACCATCCTCTAAGGAATAAATTGGCAGGATGAGAATACAGCCAGGAAGATGTTTAAACTCAAAATTTTTAGCTTGACCTTGATTAAATTATGTTTCCTAATGTATTTTCCAGTTGAAATGCATTTGCTCTGCAGCTAATACTGGTGAAACACAAAACACTGTGAAATACCACGTTAGCAAAAATAAAATCTCAAGCTCCATTTCACATCCAAAAATCTACATCTGAGATTATTTACAACATGAGATTGTTTTCTAGGATAAATTTTATAATATGCTTTCAATTTGTTTAAATAACAAGGCATGTGCTTCCTTCCCTATATTCCAATAAGCCATCACTAAATAGGCTTTCCTTAAAAGCAAAAGAAAGTAAAATCTTATTACTTGGCAGATTAAACTGTATAAAATTAAGAATTCTCTTTAGCCCCTTTCAAGTGAAACAGGTTCACTTTACAACAACAACAAAATTGCTACATAAAATAGTCATCCTGGCATTTCTATGTTTAACATGAGCTCGGTCATGAGTAAGAATATCTTGATCTTCAATACATGATAAGAATACCAAGAATTCCTTCTAAACTTCTATAAAAGGCTCACAAAAGCCAACCAAAGGCCTGGACCACATTCCTTGGCAACTATCAGTATGAAGAGGAGGCAGAGAAAGAGGGGGAAAGTGGTTTATCAGAGGCCTTGACCACACCCAAGGCTCTTCAATGAGGACAAACGGCTGCAAAGCCTCTTCTCTCCCCAGCAGCAGAGAATTGCTTTGTTCCCGAGTTTTACCTTTCACACAGACAAGCTGGACAAATCATGCTGAGAGTTCCCAGCTTCAGCCCAGGAGAGACCAGAATAGCTGTCCCCAGGCAAGCCCACGTTCTGGCGGACACATCTCGGAACCCCGGGGAGTGTGTTCAAGCTTCTCCTGGGCTTCAACAGAGCCACCCAATAAACATGGCTTAACCAGAACTGTGGCTTTTTCAGGGGTCGTCGGAAAGAGGATGTAAAGGGAGGCAGCTCTGTGACTGGTCGGCCTGAGCTCCCTTCTCGGGGTCCCGGGCTAGTCCCAGAGACACACAGATGTTGCCCATTCCAGACAGGAGGGAAGACAACTCACGTTTCTCAAGAACCTACTCCAGGTGTTCAGGGCCGGTAATACCTCAACCCACACAAAACCTCACCATTTTGCAGATTAGCAAGCTGACTGTATGGTGAGTAAGGTGACTTGCTTGAAGTCACAGGGCTACAGTCAAATTCTGGTCAATTGAACTCACAAAGCTTTTCATCGGTGCTGAAACCCAGTGTGGGGCTTCCCCAGTGCAGGCAGTAAGGCAGGGCTTTGCCTCTGCAGAATTTAAAACAAAAACCACTAAAAGTCATCTTTTTCTCACCAGCTGTCATCAGCAATTCTAAACAATGTCAGTGAGAAGCCATTCCTCTGGGAAAACAAATATTTGGTTTGCTTAAGTTCTAAAATCTCCCTGCAGTAACTGTTGAGTTTGAGTGATATATATGCAAGCTTCAAATTAGCATATTCGTATTAGTTATCCTTTGATAAACATTGTATGTACATGAAAGGTAACTGGAGCACTTCTAGCTTTAAAGTTGGGCCCCACCCATGCAAACCAGACTTCTACTGATTTCAAAAATAATTCATAATACATCAGAATCTTTTAATCCACTGCAGACACAGTCTGTGTCTCCAATCCCTGCAGTACTATATATTCCTGTGATTAAACAGATTTGAAATAACAGCGATAATATAAAATAGACAAACAGGAAGGTCCTACTGTATAGCATAAGGAACTATATTCAATACCTTGTAATGGCTTATGCTGAAAAAAGAACATGAAAAGGAATACATGTGTATGTGTAAATAAATCACTATGCTGTACACCAGAAATTAATACAACATTGTAAATCAACTATACCTCAATAAAAAATTAAATAAAATAACCAGTGACAGCACAGTGACTGTAAAAGCAAAGAAACAGAACTTGAGTTACTTTAGTCATGCTATGGGACCACGTGGAGCTTTTATTTTTTGTGTTTAAATTTTAAAAGAGTAAAACAGCAAACTGCAACAGATAATGATTTTGCTTGGTAAGCAGAAACTTAAATTCAGATGTGAAATATTTTCTTAAATTTGAGTAGTATCTTTAAACCTTAAATGTATTCTTTCTCAGCCCTTCATTGTTTACACACTAAAGAAAAAAGTCAAGCAAATACTGACTACCGATTACATGGTTTTTACTGAAAATACTTTTGTCATTCAGAGGATAAGAATGCGAGAAATTATCTGCCCCAGGTGTCAAACATGCCAGGTGAGCTTTCACTGCACTCCATCAAACTGAGCCCACTCCAAAGGAAGAACCAGCACCTTCTAGGGCTGGGGAAACCAGAGCGTGACCTGGCCAGGAGTCCAGCTTTGTCCACAATGGTGAAATGTTAAATCCAGCTGGTTTTCCAGCAATGCCATGCTTCTGTTCTCTACTTGTACGTAAAGAATGCCCTTCTGAAGGAGTTTATAATTCTCCAATAATCCTTACCTTTTACCAAAACACATATTTCATGCAAAATGAATGTTTTTTTTTCCCAAATGCAGATATTCTCAAAATTTTCCCAAACACAAAGGACCATCAAATTCTTAATCTCAGGCACTGGTGGCGCTAACATTAACGACTCCTTCCCAAACCTCCACTCTCTCACTTTCCTGCACTTCCCACCTCCCTACCTATCCACTGGGCTTTTTTAAGCCATCTATAATCTGACAGCACACAACTTTTATATCAGGCTCTTATTTGCAACTACTCAGTTCCCACACCCAAGATGAAACATTCCCTGAAGGCAAGAACCATCACCATCCATTTGAATCTCTTTCCCTCGCCTAGCTCTTACACAGTCCTAGACACATTGAAGAAAGCCAGTGGCTCATTTTAGTTTATTTAACAAATACTAACACAGCGCTTGCTCTAAGTCAAAGAACTGAACGTAAATTTATTGCTGGCAGGTACAAATTCAAATGCCTAAGTGCTATGTCTATTACAGTGAACCCAAACATGCCATTACTGTACAGCCCGACAACTGCACTCTCCGGCACTCACCCCAGAGAAATGAAAACTCATGCTCACACAATAACCTGTACACAAATGTTCGCAGCAGCTTCACTTGTAACAGCCAAAAGCTGGGGAAAGCCTAGATGTCCTTCATGAGATGAATGCTTAAACAAAGTGGTACATCCATCCCACGGAACACCATTCAGCAAGAAACAGGGGTGAACTATGGAAGCACTCAAGACCTTGGGTCAGTCTCCAGGAAATTAATGCTGAGTGAATCAAACTAATCCAAAAAGGTTGCGAATGATATGATTCCCTTTACATAACATTCCTGAAGTGACAAAATTTTAGAAACAGAGAACAGACTGGTCTTTGCCAGGGGTTTGTGGAAGAAGGGGAGATGTGGGTAGAGTTAACAAAAGGGCAACATGAAGAACCCTTGTGATGATGGAGCCGTTCGGTAGCTTGACTGTGGTGGTACAAACATGAACCTACACACGTGATAAAACTGTACGGAACTAAATGCATACACACATACAAATGAGTGCCCATAACACTGGGGAAATCTGAGTAAGACAAGTGGATTGCGTCAATGTTAATATCCAGGTTTTAATATTGTACCACAGGTTTGCAAAATGTTACCATTGGGGGAAACCAGATAAATGGACCATGAGACTTAAAAGCTCTGCATTATTTCTTACATCTGAGTCTATAATCATCTCAGTTGGAAAAGTGGTAAGCCAAAACAGACAAACAAACAAAAAACCTCAAACTAATAAGATTTATTTATTTACCACTTATAAGGTGCTTATTAATTGCCAGGTAACAATTTATGCACTTAAATGTTAACTCATTGACTCCCCCTAACCACCGTATGTAGCATGTACTACTATTCCCATTTTGAAGATGGAAAAACTGAAATAACTTGTCCAAAGGACATACAGCAGGTAAGTTAACTGATGGAATCGATTCTAAGAGAGGCAATCTAGATCCAGAATCCTCTCCTCAGAAATCTCTGCATTTCACCTTTGAAGTTTGGGGGCCACCAAGCAGCCTAGACCCTGAATCCTCACAACTCTTCTAGAAGATTCCCCAAATTCAAGTGCAAGCTATGACAAAATCCCTCTGCCCTTAAAGCCAATCATAAACTTCACATGCTGTCAACTTCAAAGGAAGTAAACAGATTCTAGTGTAAAAACCTTTCACCAGGTGAGAGGATGAATATTTTTAACACAAGAAAAACCTGCCACAGGGTAAAGTCTACTCTTCCCTTTGTCACTCTTGCCAGTAGAGGCTGGAAAATGGAGAGAAGATTAGGGCACATTTCAGAGGGAAAGAGTGAGAAGCCATAAAAAGCAAAATGCATCTGGGAGTAGGTGGAAGGGGAAAGCCGAAACGAGACCATGTAATCGCGTCATGGCCCCTGCTGCCATCCGCAGCACTGTGTCTTTCCTGGCACTCTGGGCCTGCATGAGCTCCCCGTCTTATCAGCCTCAAACCCACTGGCTCTTACAAATGCAAGCCAACGTGGGCCCTGGGGACTGAAACCCAGAACCTATGTGGCATTCCAGCATTGCAGGCCTATAGAAAGGCAATCCAGCTCGGAAGATTTTCAGATTTTCAAGTGGGGGAAGGCAGGAATGTCATGGCCTCTGTGGGTAGACATGGGGGCATTCATCAAAAAGACAGCTACCATGAAACTGCAGTCCCCCTTTCCCACTAGAGTGGCGCAGAGCTGGGGTATGTGCCTATGTATGTCTGCGTGGGCATCCACGCTTGTGTACAAAACAAAATTATTTTAGCAGAGAAATCATTTCCCAAGATTCAATGCTAGAAGGGGCAAAGGGAGAGCTAGACCCAAACTCTTCAAGATTCCCAGCCAGAGGGCACGGTAACACTAATTGTGAGAGCTTCGGCTCAGAGTTTCCACTGCGTAAACGATGTGAACAGCGTGTTTCCCGTGGTCCAGGCTGATATGATGTACCAATCAGAAAGGGGGAAATGGGTACCAGACAGTAGGGTACCAGGGGGACCAGACTTTACTGGTTTCTAAGGCGGGAGCTGGTAGATTCTCTCAGGTGATCCTTGGCTCCTCAGCTGATGAAAATTAAGCCCAACTGTGAACTCAGGGCTGGAAGAAACAAGGAGGAAATAAAGTTCTTCTCAGTCTGTGATTTTGAGAAAGAACAACTGGGGATGGAGTTGGAAATGGGCACCAGAAAAACAGAATCTCAGCTCACTCTGTCACAGATAGCCCCAAATGACTCAGGTCCCGGTGTCAGTTTTCACACCGACACAGGATCCTTTGCAACAAGGATCCAAAAATTTCTGCTTCCAGATAAGAGAGAGGTAGACAAAGAGATTGTTCTGTGGCCCATCCTCCATCCCCCACTTCCTGCTTTGGTTGCTGGCATGAAAGTACATGATACTTGGAATCTGTGTCATCTACTCTCAGAAGAGGAGGCCACAGACACGGAAACAAAAACATCACTGCACGTGGCGAGGTGGAGGGATGGAAAGACTGTGGGGTCCCTGAAGGTCCCGCTGAACCACTAAACCAACCCTGGGCCACTAGGCTTCTCATTAGGAAGATGATTAAACGTCCGTCTGGTTTAACCCACTGTTTGTCGGGTTTGTCGGGTACCATTTGTTAATCGGTACAACGCTCCCATAATGATTTTGCTCAACAACTCTATTATAGCTGCCAGCGTGACATTCCCTAAGTGGCCCATGGCTGAAACTTGGATGAAGGGTGTAGATCTCTTTATCTTTGTATCTAAATCTGAAGCTCCCAAGTTACAGAAAGTAGCACCTATAAACCTAGCCAGCCTTGTCACCTGCACATTGGGGGTGAATGCTAAAGACACAACAAATAAACACAAAGACACGGAAAGGAGGGAGAAAAGAAGGGTGGAAAAAAAAAAAAAACACCAGGAAGGAGGAAGTATAAGAAAAAAGAGAGACGGGAAACAAGTGCCCTTTAAGAATGTGCATTATTTTTGTTGGAGGGATGCCCTCAGGCTTTCAAAATCAGCAGCTCTGAGTAAAAGGCTGCTGTGTGCCTGATCTCCATCATCACAGAGCTCTGGAAAGGCCAGATCCCATCAGCGGAGCCCCTCGGCCACATGGTGCAGACATGTGAATGATCGATGGGCTTCTTGCATTGCCTGTGCATGACTTGGCGGGGCAAAGCATATTTTACATTAGCTTAGGTCCTGACATTCTATCATGTTCCCTGTCAAGAGGCCAAGTAGTTCTTGGAACCCTGCACACCAAGTGACATATAACAGAAACTTAGCAAAGGAGATGGCTCTTTGCCAAGCACCCTTAAATTAAAGGCTCTTCTTACCTCTCCCACCTCCACTGCAGTGGTCTGGCCAGCTGGGCTGGGCTCAGAAGTCCACCAAAGAAAGGTTTTCATCCTTTGCCAACCTCTAAGGTACTTTCAAGGAGGCAACGTTAGAAGGTGAGGGGCTATTGTGCAATAGGTTGCATTAGTGATCGGTATCGCCCAGTTAGGAACAGAGCAAGGTACCCAGGTCCGGTGGAGCACAGCTGAGGGAACAGCCATTAAAATGACATCTTCCCTTTCCAGCCACTGGCCGTCTTCAGTGTACCTCCTCCTGCCACCCCCTCCCCCCAGGGACACTCTGTCAGGCTGTAAGGAGAGAACCTCAAAGGCCACCTCACATGACACAGCCCAGAATGCCTGAGGCCCGATGGCCAGAGTGTCTGTCCCTCCATGCGGGTATCAACGCTCTCACAAGGACAACAGATCCTCACAGACAGGCCGAATTCCTCCCGGGCAACCACCAGCAAGGGCCACTTATGGCGAGAGGCAGGCGCTTCCCCACCCAGGGGCTGCCATCCGCAGCCTCTTCTTTTAGGGCTCCATTTACTGTCCCAGCCCAGCCCCTGGATTTACAGGGCACCTGCTGTATGCTCAGAACTGTGCAGAGCATTATGCAGCCACATCAGGAACTATAAGGCAAAGTCTTTGCCCACAAGGCATGCCATCTCTAGATTAAGAAACAAGGCCTTTCTTTTTTAATGTGAGAGTATCAATGACAGAGCCCACTGTTCGGTGGCATGAGAAATACACTGATAGGATTTCAGAGAAGGGAGTTGTCACAGGAGAAAGGCATGGTCAGCAAAGACCATCTTGGAAGAGATAGGACTTGAGCAGATGCTTGAGGGAGAGATGAGGGCCAGACAGGGAGGAAAGACAGATGGAGGATAGTGATGGCAGAAGTTTGACAGTTATAAGAGACAGTGTAGGCTCAGGGACCAGGGAACAGCCAGCATGGGGGGCACCCAAAGGGGCAGTGAGAAGTAAACTCACAAAGACAGGACATGCCACGTGTCTGCTTAGCCGCACAGCAAGCTAACAAACAAGGCACCACCTTTCTGCCCGAGAACACCTCCGTAATCCCAACACCCGGCATATGCCTGACTCATCGTCTGTGCTCAATAAATGTTGACGAATCAACGAATAAAAAATTATTAAGTACCCTCCGCCATGCTAAAGAACCTCAAACCAAGAAACCAAACAATACTTAACAACAGGGACTGCAAACTCAAATGCCCACAGGACCAGGCAGGAAACAAGCACAGACGGCTAGGAGTGAGCAGCAGGGAGCAGTAGGAGCTACTGAAGAGGGGATGCGCATCAGTCCCCACCCAACCGCAGCCCAACAGAGCCGCTAAGGTACATGAGCCCAGTGTGGCCAGATTTTTAGATTGTTATATGAAATCCCCCAAATTTTAAATGTTAGCAATGAATTTTTAAAAATACTGTGCAGGCCAAACAGAACATAATTTGGAGCCACATCCAGCTTGTTAGTAACATTTGGCTAATCCAGGATCAACGTTTCTGCTCAAGAAGTTTATACTCTAAAAAATGCCTCAGTGAAAACTCATCTATGGTGACAGAGGTGAGAATGGGGTTTCCTTTGGGGACAGGGGCCTGTGGACTAGAATGAGTCCAGGGAGGCTAGCAATGTTCATATTTTGATCTGGGTTGGTGGGTTACAAAGAGTGAAGGACATATTTAAAAAATTCATTGAGTTGCAAACCAAAGAGCTTACCTTTTATTATATGTAGGTTATAAGTCAACTTAAAATTTTTAGCAAAAATGGTAAGTAAATATAGAGTCCTCAAAAGCTGAATAAAGGATGCTTTCAGTGGCGCTGCTCCTGCCATCTGAAATCCCCCTCTACCCCTCCCTCTTTGCACCCTGCTGCCACCCTACTTATCCAATGAAAGGCGCCCAGGCAGCACTTCATCCAGGAAGCCTCTCCCACCCGCCTCTCCCACCCGAAGTGAGCCCACGTCTGAGCCTGGCCTGTCTGGCTGCTCCCAGACATGACCCCGTGAGTGTCATCTTTGCCCCCCAACACCTGTCACCTCCTTGTCTGCCTCCCTCGGAGCTCCTGAGGTCCTGGAGACAAGGGCTGTGTGCTCTTCACTGTGGTCCAGGCCTAGCATATAGTGAGCGTTCAGTAAGTGTCTGACTGATAGCTCAAACTTCTTCTAGAAATCAGCAAACACAAGGATGCCTCCCAGTTCACCCCATCTCTATTTTCCTAGAAGACTGAGCATAGAATCTGGAAACATGAGATCTGGAAAAAAAAAAAGCCAGAAGACTAGATATATAAGGGTTTAAAATGTGTGACTTCCTACTGAGAGAGGAAGTGAGTAAGTGTAAGATTCTTCATTCACCTCTCTGGGTGAAGCATTCAAACTGTAGTGGGCATCAGAATCACTGGACGGTTTGTTAAGAACAGATTCCTGGGTCCAAGATATCTGGATCAGTAGGTCTGGAACGGGGTCTGAGAATGTTCATTCCTAATTAGCTCCCAGCTGGTACTGCTTGGTCCAGGGACCTCGCTGGGAGTGGTACCAGACAAGGCCACAGCTAGGAAGTGTGAAACATCACGATGCATCAGTGTTCTTCCCTTTTTCTCACCCAGAAACTTCCATTAAGTCTCTACCACGTGCAGAGCCATATAAAAGATGCTGACGTAATTAGAATCAGCACTTGTACTCTCACCTTTGGTCATCAGAAAATGGATTGCTACTCCTCTGTGCCCTTCACGAGATTTGCTGTTGAAGCTGAAAATGACACCAACTTTCAGCCACTCTCCAATGCTCAAATGGTCTCCAGCTCAAACTCCTGACTCTGAGAATAAAGTTTTCAAGGTCCACTACCATCAGCAAACTCATCTGTTTCTCCAAGCGTCTCCAATTAAATGAGCGACTTTTCCTGGGTCTTCTTTCAATACGTCACCTCCTTCATTTAGCCAGAAGAGAAGTCGGTTATAGTTTTTTGTACTCAGGGTAAACGCCGGAAAGATGAATTTCCCTGGAGACCAAGCCAGCAAAGGGTCTCCAGAAGAGTCAGAGGGTGGAGGCAGCCTTCCAGCAGTCAGGCAAGCACACTTCTCCGAAATAGCACCCTCTCCCTGTCCCAGGCAGGAGCCGCATTCTGACATATTCATATTACGAGTGAGTGCCTGGGCAGTAAATCGAAATGGCCCATGGTATGGAATGCTCGGGCAGCAAGCGGGTGGATTATTTATGCCCTCTGTACTTGTGGAAGCCGAGATTTAATTATTTATCTCATATTAAATTTCCAGTCCTGGGTTTCCAGCCTGCAGATGAATAAAGCACCTCAATTAAACCTGCAGGGGACTTTGGGTCACCACACAGCAGCGGCCGGAAAACTTAAGTGATTTCAGCACCTCAGCATATCATCTCACTCTCTAGCTAAGGATGTCCTAAGGAAATTCAATCGTGTGTGGAAGAGTTTTAAGAATGCTTCGAAACGACAACACCTGAAAAATTCAGCTCTGCCCTCTCAATGACCATGTAACCCGAGGTAAAGGCAGAGCCTTTGAACTGTGGACACGGTTCTCTGCTAGCATCTCTCCCGACACACACCTGACTTGAGGGAGGATTTGCCCCGACTGGTCAGATTTGCCCCGACTCCTTGGGATATTTCAAAATTGTCAGAATTCTTAAGTTAAACACCAGTCAGCTTCTCATGGGGGTGTGATTAAAGTTCAAAACGAAGATATGTTCTACCAGAATTAGCTCCCCTCTTATGGTAAGATCCAGTTTGCTGTTGTCAAAAGGCCTATGGCTTGGAAATTACTATTTTAACCCAAACCATGATAAGCTCTTCACTTCAAGCAGAGTAACTCAGAATTCAAACCTCAACTCTTTTCCATCTGTCTCTCCCTGCACTGACAGTCTGAATCCAATCTTCTGTTTCAGTGAAATGGTTAGCCTCTCACTTTGCCATTCTTCCCCTGTGGCAACAATATTGCTTCTCACATATAATTGTAGAAGGCTTCCAAGGCCCTGCACAAATTTACCTACTGCTTCATCACAGTCCCCTTCCCCTCAAAGGGGCTACTCAAGCTTCCAACACAAGGGCCAACCCAGCACCAGTCAAGATGACAGCACCTGGGAATGGAGTCACCCCATTAATAGGAACAGGACACCAATGCTGTCTTTTGGTTTTGGTTCCATCCCTTGGTTCTCCCAACGCACAGGAAGTTGCCCTTTTTGTGTGCTCCTGTGTTTTGCATCATTGTGAGATCTATGGTTACAAGAGTGTTTGGCACACGGCAGGTACTTGGTAAATACCTGTTGAAGAAATGACTTTTCTACCAGGAAACACTCAGCCTGAGGACCAGGTGGAAACACGGAGAAAGTCACAAAGCTCTCACACCACACAGATGGGAGCTGCTTCTCTTGGCTCTGTCTGCCCCAATCACTGAGAAGAAACTTGAGAAATATAAACCTGAGCCAAATATATCACTGGTTCATTCTGTTGTATCAATTAAATGGGCTAATGATCATAAAAAAACAAAGTCGGTTTACAAGAGTAAGAATAATTGTTAGTTAATCATGATATCTTACCAAAAACTCCACAAAAGCCCTGTAATCTAAACTATAACTAATTAGTATGTTGGAAGCATTTTTATGTAGCCTGATAATCTTATTGTTACTTTCCCACTTTTAACAGGTCATGAGACACACAGGAAAGTATTGTATTAAATATCTGACAAAAATAGAATATACATCAACAATCATATATACAAGCAAAACTCTCACAATTTTTGTACTTTGTAAAGAAACAACATGTCATTTAAAATGAGAGTTTCACTCTTAGACAAGAAAGCAATAAAATCAAACAAGTAACTAATTTTCCAAAAGTTCAGTTTTTAATGTTCATAAAAGAGATGGACCAATGCCTAGCAACACAGTTTGCCAAAACTGACCCATGAAGAAACAGAAAAATCTGAGAAGACCTATAACAAGTAGGAGGTTGAATCATTAACCAAAAACCTTTCAACAAAGAAAACCCCAGGACCAGATGGCTTCAGTGGTGAATTCTACCAAATATTTAAAGAATTAACACCAATGCTTCTCAAACTCTTCCCAACAAACGATGAGAAAGGACTCCTTCCTAACTCATTCTATGAGGTAAGCATGACCCTGATACCAAAAGCCAAAGACCAAGACACTACAAGAAAACTACAGACCAATATCCCTTATGAATACTGATATAAAATCCTCAGTAAAACAGAAGCAAACTGAATTCAGTAGTACAATTAAAAAAAAATTATACATCATGACCAAATGGGATTTAGTGCCAGAATGCAAAACTGGTTTCTCATACAAAAATCAATATAATACATCACATTAACAGAATAAAGGGAAAAAAATCACATCAAATCACATCAAAGGATCATCTCAACTGATGTAAAAAATTTGACAAAATTCAACATCCTTTCATGATAAAAACACTCAATAAACTATGAATAGAAGAAAACTTCCTTTGCATGATAAAGGCATTTATGAAAAACCCATAGCTAATGGTGAAAGACTGAAAGCTTTTTCCGTAAGTTGTGGAATAAGATGAGGACGCCTGCTTTCACCATTTCTATTTAACATAGTAGTGGAAGTTATAGCCTGAACAATTAGGCAAGAATAAGAAATAAAAGGCATTCAAATTGGAAAGGAAGAAATAAAATTATTTCTGTTTGCAGATGGCATGATCTTACATGTAGAAAACACCAAACAACCCATGAACAAAACTGTTAGTGCTAATCATCAAATCAGCAAAGTTGCAAAATACAAAACCAACACATAAAATCATTTGCATTTCTATACAGTAGCAATGAACAAATCATAAAGGAAATTATTAAAACAATTCAATTCACAATAGTATCAAAAAGAATGAGACACTTAAGAATAAACTTAGCTAAGAAAGTGAAAATTTTGTATACTGAAAGGTACAAAGCATTGCTGAAAGAAATTAACATGTTGATCGCCACATCACCCAAATATGGGTGACAGTCGTGTTTCCTCAGGGGCAACCAATTCACAGTGGGTGATCAACGTGTTAAAGAAGGTGTAAATAAATAGAAAGATATTCTATGTTCATGGATTGGAAAACTTAATAATATTGTTAAGATGTCAATACTACCCAAAGCAGTCTATAGATTCAAAGCAATTTCTAGCAAAATCCCAATGAAATTTTTGGTAGAAGTAGAAAAATTCATCCTAAAATTCTTATGGAATCTCAAGTGACCCTAAATAGTAAAAAAAAAAAAAAGAAAGAAAGAAAGAAAGAAAGAAAGAAAAGAAAAAAAAATCTTTAAAAAGAAGAACAAAGTTGGCAGACTAATACTGATTTTAAAACTTACTACAAAGCTATAGTAATCAAAACAGTGTGGTACTGGCATAAGGATGGACATATATACCAAAGGAATAAAACAGAGAATCCAGGGGTAAAAGACCCTCATCTATGGGGGAAAGGTCATCTTTTCAACAAATGGTGCTGGGAAAACTGGATATTCACATGCAAAAGAATGAAGCTGGAACCTCACCTTATACAACATACAAAAATGAACTCAAAATGGATCAAAGATCTAAACTCTTATAAAGAGCTAAAAATATAAAACTCTTAGAAGAAAAACACAGGTGAAAGTTTCATGACATTGAATTTGGCAATGATTTCTTGGATATGACACCAAAAAGCACAAGTAACAAAAGAAAAACAAGTGGACTTTAAAATTTTTAAATTTTGTACATTAAAGGACATCATCAAAAGAGTGAAGAGATAACCCAAGGAATGGGAGAAAATATATGCAAATCATGTATCTGGTAAGTGATTAATATGCAGAATACATAAAGAAATCCTACAATTAAACAACAAAACACAAACAACCCAATTCAAAACTGGGCAAAGGAAAAAGGACTTGAATTAGACATTTTTCCAAAGGAGATATACAGGTAGCCAATAAGTATACAAAAAAATGCTCAACATCATAAGTCACTAGAGAAATGCAAATCCAAACCATAATGAGATATCACTTCATACTCACAAGGATGGCCATAATAAAAACAAACTACAAACAGACTCACATACATAGAAAACAAACTTATGGTTACTGCGGTGGGGTGGGGGGTGGAAAGGGATAGATTGGGAGTTCGAGATTTGCAGATACTAACTAGTACATATAAAACTCTAACTAGCATATATAAAATAGATAGACAACAAGTTTATACTGTACAGCACAGGGAACCATATTCAATATCTTGTAGTAACCTATGGTAAAGAATATGAGAACAAATGTATGTATGTTTCTATGTGCTGTACACCAGAAACTGACCACTATAAACTGACTGTACTTCAATAAAAATACATTAAAGTTAAAAACCAAACAAACAAAACAAAAAAAGAAAAAAGAAAAGAAAAAATCTGTCTGGAAGTAAACCTTATAATTGATGCAGCCATACATAAAATGTAACCAGCTATGGCTTGACTTTCCAGCATAAAAATCAGGGTGGAGAGGTTGCTTGGAAGCTTCTTGAAGACCACAGTATTTTAAATTTCCAGTCATGATCCACTTGCAACTTTGAGGTTTAGAGAAGAAAGATTAAATGCTGGTTTCCCTGTGTTGTAACTGCTAATTCTTTTTTTAAGACTAATTAGTAAGTTCTGTTCCAGGACTTATTTACTACTTTTTAAGAACCACTTATAGCATTCTCTGTGTTAGGCAAATACAGTTGTCACCTTCAATGAAGCTGTTCAGTGGGTTCACACTAAAGTAATTTAACCACTTGGCACTTCATTCATCCTGCTGGCAAGAAGAACAAATAAAGAATAAAAGTTGAATAAAAAAACTAGCAAGCAAAATAACAAGCATTTTTGAGGATGTGGAGAAACTGGAACCCTTGTTCACTGCAGGTGGGAATGTAAAATGGTACAGCCTCTGCAGAAAACAGCTGTGCAGTTCCTCAAAAGCCTATCCATAGAATTATCATATGATCCAGCAATTACACTCCTAGGTTTACCCTCAAAAGAACTGAAAGCAGGGACCCAAACAGATGCTTTTACAACGGTCATGGCGGCATTACTCACAATAACCAAAAGGTGGAAACAACTCATGTGTCTACCTACAGATTAACAGATAAACAAAATACATACAATGTGCATATAATGGAATATCGCTCAGCCATAAAATGGAATGATATTCTGATACATGCTACAGTATGGCTAAACCTTGAAAACATTATGAAATAAAATAAGCAAGACACAAAAGGACAAATATTTTATGATTCCACTTACATGAGACAGCTAAAATAGGCAAATTCACAGAGACAGAAAGTAGACCGGAGGTCACTGGGGTTGGAGGAAGAAAGGAACAGAGAGTTATTGTTTAATGAGTCCAGACTTTCTATTAGGGATGATGAAAAAGTCCAGGAAGTAGAGCATAGATAGTTATACAACATTATAAATGTATCTAATGCCACTGAATCATACACTTAAAAATAGTTATCCATATTTTACCACAATAAAAAAAATGGCCTTAGTTGTTCATTGGGGATCATTCATGTCCAGGGTTTTAAAATAACTGATATCATTCAATATATTGATCTGAAACCCTATTTATTTTTTAACATCCGTCATCTGGAAGCACTTAAAGTAATGAAATCCCTTTTATGAGTGACACAATTTGACGATCAGATGAAAAGCCCATTCATTCTAAATATTTGCAATCTAAAACCTCCTCCCCTCCTTCCCTTTGATCGTGTCACAGCTTCTTCAGGATACCAAGAATACTAATAAAAACACTGTAGGGGGAGGGTAATAGCTCAGTGGTAGAGCACCGGCTTAGCATGCACAAGGTCCTGGGTTCAATCTCCAGCACCTCCATTAAAAAAAAAAAGATTTTAAAAAAACACTGTAAAAGGCTTTATACACTACGTCTGTTGTCATTAAATGCACAATACGCCATCACTGTGAGGGCAGACCTTACAGTGAGGTACCAGAAGCAGCGGCTCTCCACGGAATGTCACTTTTTAAACACCTCCGATGTTTAAAGACCCACCACCAGCACAGAACAACACCATGGATTTCCAATCAGTGGGGTGTAAAATAGTCACACGTGATTTCAACGTGAAACACAGATTAAAACAGTTCCCCTGTCAAAAGCAAGCAGCTGCTCTGAGGTTCCCACCCAAAGTGCACAGATGCTCGAATTCTGGATTTCTTCCCCTCTAAGTCCAGTATCTTGATGTTTCTCCATAGCTATGATTGGCTGCCATACTATCATCTCTACACGTGTTTCCCTGTTCATGTCTGTCTCCAGGAAGCTAAGCTCCAAGAGGACAGGTTTGTCTCTCTTGTTCACCCGTTTCCTCAGGACTCAAGCAGAGTCTGACCCATAGGAGACCCCAGTCAACATGCACTGAAGCAAGAGGGTCCAAAAGCTGGGCTGGATGACAGATCCTTGTGGTGGGAATGTTTTATATCTTGACTGTATCAACATCAATATCCCGGTTGTAAGATCAGACTGTAGTTTTCAACATGTTACCTTCAGGGAAAACTGGGTAAAGGGTCTCTGTATATTTCACACAACTGCATGTGAATCTACAGTGATTTCAAAATAAAAAGTGTAATTTTAAGCTTACAAAAATGTAAGCAAATAAATAAATGCCAGAAGACATTCTACGAAATACCTGACCAGTATTCTTCAAAGCTGTCGGGGTTATGAAAAATAAGGAAAGACTAAGAAACTGTTGCAGACTGGAGGAGATCAGAGAGATGACAAATATATGCCATGTGGAATCCTGGATTGGATCCTGGAGCAGACAAAGGATATTACTGGAAAAACTGGGGAAATTTGACTAATGTCTATAATTTAGTCAATTCTATGGTATCCAATGTTAATTTCTTAGTTTTGACAAATGTAAGGTGGTTAACAGAGGGAGCTGGATGAGGGACAAATGGGAACTCTCTGTATTATCTTTGCAACTTTTTATTAAATCTAAAATTATTTCAACATAAAAGTTGATTTAAAAAAAAAAGTAGCATTGGAAGAGAAATGTCCAGTAATGTACCAGGTAGTTAACTAGAGCTGCACCTGCTTACTTTTCAGCGAAAAATTATGTAAATCTAAGCAGTAAGAAAGTTGAGGTATCCACTGTTGTAAACAATTATGCTGTGGTTTGAATTCACAATCTGTCATCCAAATCCCTGGGGCCAAATCTGTTTTGGAATTTAGAATCTATTTGATTTCAAAGAAGAAACATGACATAGTGGCTGTGCACGAAACCCCAGCAGGGTCCAGGCTGCAGTTTATTATCAAATACGTGAACATTTCTTCAGCAAGATACATGAAGAGTCATACCATGTAGGGTCACTAAAAACTGCAAACAGCTGCCATTCTTTCAGGTAAGATTGTGCTGTTAAATAATTTTGCTAAAAACTTTCAGTTTTCAAGGCTATTTGGATTTCAAAATAGCACATAGGGGATTACGGACTGGATTAACAGGATTCCAAATGAATAAAGTTTTGACTATTAATGTGAGACTTCCAAATTTCTAAAAATTACCACCTCAATTTTTTTTTCTTTTCTCTATTTCTTCTCCATTTAGGAATAGCACTCAAGACCCAGAGACGACAAGGGTGGCTTCTAGAATGCTGATAACGTTACCATTTTATCTCTTAATCCAGGGCTGGTTAGAAGTATGAAAATTTAATGAGCCATCACGTACAATTTGGCCACTCTTCTATGTGTGCGTTAAATGTTGACAGGACTTTTTTTTCAAATGCAGCAATCACAGAATTAAATTCAAAGTTACAAAATGTCAACACTGCAAGAAATCTTCTCTCATGTAATATATGTGGTCCCATTTCCTGTGTGCCACAGAGGAAGAGTGGTGAAGTGAGCTGCCCGTGGTCACACAGCAATCTAGCGGGAGAGCTAAGACTCTCAGCTTGACTCCAAGTGCAGGGTTCTTTCTGTTACGCAAAAACATGAGATTTCTGTTTCGAACAATTGTTCTCCAATATGTGTTACTAATTAACTGGGAAGACTTGTAATATCATCAC
The DNA here is from genome assembly GCF_048564905.1 of Vicugna pacos. Taxonomy (NCBI): domain Eukaryota; kingdom Metazoa; phylum Chordata; class Mammalia; order Artiodactyla; family Camelidae; genus Vicugna; species Vicugna pacos. Next base: position 84,527,672 of record NC_132997.1, on the reverse strand, counting down.
ATTGGAGTTAATACCAAAACATTTTTTTGCTCATTTAGATTTATTTTTTCCCATGAAATTACTGAACTGATGTCTGGATCAGATGTCCCCATCTAATTTGGTGTAACTGTGCTTCTCGCTAACAATGTGTAAAACCATCAATGACCATAAATATGATTTAAGTGTTCTGTCACATCATCCAACTTAATTATTTGGCTATAAATATATCATGGATGACTTAAATCACACTGATTGGGCTCGTCCTTAAAAAAAAAAAAGATCCTCTGATTAGCGATGACATTTTAAGGGTGGAAAGGGAAACATGATTTGGGGGCCTTTAATTTATGTATCTTACAACTTTCCCAGTCGGTGCCATTGACTCAGCTTCTCCTTTTGCAGCATTTACAATCTTGGCTTTTGACAGTTTACAATCTTGCTGTAAGCACCTGAACTGGGGCAGCCCTAGAAAAAGCACTGAGCTTATACCAAGGACACAACTGAATGATTTCCTCCCTTAGAAAAAGAAACGATCTAGAAAGACGCACAGATGCAGAAAATTCCAAACGGCAGGCGTCTGTAAAAGCCTACTTCTCCCAGATGGAATTATAATTTCCATGAAAGAAAACCAAACTCAAAGCACAGATTCTCAGTTGGGCTACAGGCTGTGAACCTCTGACACTGATGCTAAATTGTGTGTGTGTGTGTTTCTGGAAAGGAGGTCCACACATCAAAATCTCATAGGGAGCCATGATCTTAAATAAAGAAGTGGTGAGGGGAAGACTCACTGGCTACTATAAATAAATGGAGGAAAGTGAGGTCCGGATATGAAACCCCTAGTTTCTATTGCAGGTTTTACAAAATATCTAAACTGTCTTGACCACATAGTACAGCACCATATCGTGGACCCTCTAACAGCCCTGTGAGGCAGGCAGGTAGACCTGGCTCCATTTTGCAGATGAGGAAAATAAAGAACTTTGATTAGCTATATGGCTAATAAATGTGGATGCAAGATGATGGGAAATCAGACAGCATTTAAACTGGTTCCCATCAAAGCAACATGCACATTTATGTTAAAGTACAACTGAGAATTTAAGAGTGTTCCCATCACATCAGCCTGCACCATTGTTTTTAAAACAAAATCTTACATTATGTAAAAAGTATTACAGATATGTAATTTTCAATGCAGGAGTTTCATGTTTTATACAGTATACCAAAAAAAAAAAAAAGTCCTGCCTTTCTCACCATCTCCATCCCACCTCCATCCCCTCCCACTACCCAAGGCTACCTCAAATCCAACCTTTATTTCCCATTTTCCTTTCAGCCATCCCCTTTCCAGGCACTAAATCCACCAATGGTAGAAATGTCTCTCTGTGCTTTCCAAACCAGAGGTGGGGTGTCTTTCCCTGCCCAGCCTCCCAGAGGTCTCCTCTCATTTCTCCACCTCTCATTATGGATGACTAGGGACTTGCTAACCAAAATAAAAAAGGAAAATACATTCCACAGCCCCTTCCTATCTAGGTGTTTAAATGCCAGAGCTATCTTCCAACTACCCTATGACCATTCTGCACACGGACACAGCTGTCAACAGAAGAACAGAAAACAAGAAAGTCCCTGCGAGTTTGACCTGACAGAAGACAGGTTTGTCACCAGTCTCCAAGTCGAAAATAGATCACCCACTGCTCAGAAGGGCACAAGGCACTTTTCCACTCTTATCTCAGCGGCCTCCAGCAGTTAGGTGAAGTGCACTGAGCGCTTGATGGAATGAAATGTACAATCAGCGATATGCTTTCGAAATCACCTCCCTTTGACGGGCCCGCCAAGGACAAGAGGACAATGAATCCGAAAGGTCGCATGTGAAAGTGCTGAGCTTCCACTGGATCACAAACCCCAGAAAGGCCAGGAGGGGCCCACACAATGCCTTTCCCAAGCCTACAGCTGGTCCAATCACCTCATTTTACAAATGCACGTACTCTGTCGGCATCTCATCTCAGGCTTTAAGAGGCAGATTCGGGAACCCATGGTAGAGCTTCTGTGAGTCTATTCAGTTCCCAAGATGTCAGGATCCACCACAACCATCCACAGATGTCACCCACCGTTCTCTTTGTCTCCTTTACGTTATTTGGGGGGAGTGATTGTTTTGATGGCCCTAAGCTTCAAGAGATCTCTATCTGACTCAAGCATGTAACTTTATTAGGCTGCCTCACAGACAGTGACAAGAACACATGGAGACAAGGTCTATGATTCTCTTCTGTAAATTTTTTTAAGTATTAATATCTTGGCTTTTCATCCAATCCTATAATCAGGCAAGATGAACAACTTACAGAGAAACAGCATGCCAGAGTTTGAATGCATTTTCTCAGTACGAGTAGGAACCTCCCTGAATTTCCCCAGGACTCTGGAACACAAACCTTTCTCCCTTAAAGAAAGCAGAAATTAAGTGGCAGTTTTCGAGGCTTTGGCTTTTAGCGACTTCTGTCCAGGACAATATTAGAAGCTCCCCAATTTTTGTCTTTCTCTTGACTCTAACAATGTCTGGGGCAAATGAAAATTCTTTTCTTTCTGGTTTTTGTTTTTTTAACTGATACTGTAGGAGAATTCTTTCTGTAAATGTCTTTAAAAGCTGAGTTACTTACTTTTTCCCCCCAAAAAATAGTTAAAAAAATATTTCAAAGTGAGGAATGCAACCCTGTTCCTAGTCACACGATGTGCCCTGATTTTCTTCTCTTCCTTCTATTATCACTGACCAAAGAGCCCTAAGTAAAGAACGTTTTCTGAAGTCATCTAAAGGGCTGCAAAAATAGAAGGGCCACACTCACTACTGTTCACCTAATCTTCCATATGGTTAACTAAATGAATAACTTTAATTATAGAGAGAAAGAGAAGTTTCTCCTATTTTAGAAAGCTGACTCAACATATTCATTTTGTGTTTAAAGCAGATCAGATGGTTTACATTTTGGAAAACTGTTTGGCTTTCTAACTGAGGAAAAATCATTTAAAATGACATTTTCCTTTAATCCAATGTGCATACAAAAGCAATGAAACTCTATTTACCTTATACTCTGCACCTAAGCCAGGTTTTTTACCCTTAAAGTTTCCCAACAAATAGAATTACAAGAAAGCTCTTAAAGAGCAAGAAGGGAGGGGGAACTAGTAACTTGGACCACACACACATGATTCAAATCTGATCTAAAATACACCAGAAAATACTACAAACTCCTCCTCCACCCAACAAGATTAATGAAAACCAATTACTGGCTCCAATCGCCTGAAGGCTGACACTCCCACTGCAACTCAGCCAGCTGTGTGGTATAGACTCAGAGTGTAAACTTGGCCAGTGCTTTGGGCTGAAAAATAAAACTGCCTCTGTCATTAACAAGTTAATGAAGTGCAAACCTATTAGTTCTGAGGCCACCGGATGCCCACAAAGTGGAAATTAGATAGAATAAAGCCAACTATGAAATCAAGAGGGTGGTCAAGAATTAGACCAGACCAAAGAAGTCTGAAAGAGGTGGTATCTGCAGTCACTTCAAAACCTGTGATCCTCATAATCCAAAATATAAAAGAAATAACTACGAGTCCATACGGATATAAATAAAGGAATAGCTCTTCCTTACAGAAGAATTCCAATTAACAAATGTAGGAGAAATGAGTGAAATAGAAACTCACCATTAGAACATCACAATAAGAACTGTTACAGGCAAGAGCCACCAAGGGATGCTAAAGTTAGCAGGTGCAAGTTTGAGGACAAATAGGATATTTGCATAATCTTAGGCTGTCTCCCTCAAGATACTCTTAATTATACAGGGTGGGGGGGAGGAGACAACTTTTAACTTTACAGTTAACACTACCTTAACCAAGAGATTTAGTGGGGCACTGAGATGGACAAGTCCCTTCCGTGGGTTTCCTACTTAAAAGTGCATAACCCCAACCCGATCATGAGAACACACCAAACTCAAATCTAAGGTCCTTTTACAACAGGGGTTGCAAACCTCAATGTGAGGGCCAAATCGAGACCTCTGCCTACTTTCATAAATGAAGTGATACTGGACCACGGCTGGGCTCGCTCATTTATATACTGTCTAAGGCTGTTTTTGTGTTACAACTGGAAAGCTATGGAGTTGTAACAGCGCCCATACAACCTGCAAAGAAGAAAACATTTACTACTTGACCCGTGACAGAAAAAGTTGGCTGATCACTGTTTTTGAAAAAATAACTGATACTTCAAAAGTGTTGAGGTCACGAAAGGCAAGGCAGGAGTGAGGATGTGTCACACACTGGAGCAGATGATAAAAACATCACAAGTAAATGCCACGTGGGACCCTGGACTGTATCCTGGAACAGAAAATAAACATTTGTGGAAAAGATGCTAAAATCCGAAACAAAGCAAAACAAAACCCTCTGTAATTTAACTTCAAATATTGTACCCATAGTCCTTCCTTGGTTTTGATAAACGGCTTGGGCTTATGTGAGATGTTAACACTAGGGGAAGCTAGGTGAAATGTACACAGGTACTCTCTGTGCTATTTGCTATTTTTGCAAATTTTCTGTAAGTCTAAAATTATTTCAAAATAAAAAGTTAAGAAAGAATTGTGATGAACTCCTCAACCTGGTCTGAGGCAGGCTGAGGGAGCAGCAGCAGCCGTCTCTAGACCAGCATCACCTCCCAAAGTTTGTCTATATGGGGCTCAAAGGCAACTGTGAAAATAATTCCAATGTCATTGACACTTCATGCCAGGGGCCTGAGGGTAGACAGGATTAGCAAAAAGTATTCCCTACTTCAACTAACACTGCCTTTAAAAATACACTACACCTTGAGGATTCCTGTACTTAAATATAAAGTACTTAATAAAAGGATGAAGTTAGACATCTAACTCTCTCCTATGCCATCTGTCGAAGCCTAAACCAACCCTAAGACGCAGGTGGATGGGAATATTGTCTTGGAAGAGTTGCCAGGGAGGTTCCGTGCAGACCCCATCGCAGAGGACACTGGTCTGACAGCAGAGGGAGACAGCGTGTTCCTAGGATGCAGGGCCAGTTCTGTCACCCGCTTCTCACGCAGCCCTGACAAGGGAGTGAAATGCCTTCGGCAGAAGTGTCCCTTCTTCGTTTACTCAAGGGCTTATCTCTGGATGGTCGGCGAGGAGCGTGATAGTAGGTACCTCTGCTACTCTCCCATCAAGCCACTGATTCCAGGCAGAAGCAAGCTGCCCAGAGTCAAGATTTGTCATGAATTTTAACAAATCATATCTCTAATTATACCAGAATAGAGAAAGAGAATCAGAGACAGAGATTGCAAGAAAGATGTAGAAAGAAACAGAGGGGAGCAGGGGTGGAGGGCAGGGGGGGCACATAGGAGGAGCGGGAAGGAAAAGTGTGGGTGCAGCTGTTCCCCGCAAGAAGCAGACGAAAAAAATGAACCCTCAAGAGCCACTGTTTCCCCACAATCAGCCCTCACCTAAGTGGACTAAGGCAGGTGAAGGGGGAGGTCCAGACAAGCCAGGGCAGGTCGCTCCAGCCGCCCCCAAGCGCCCACCGCCCCAGGCGCCCAGGTGAGCTGTTGCTGTGACAAGCACCATGGAACAGAATCCCGGAGCCCGGGCCGGTGAACCGTGTGTGTTAGTCCCAGAGCTAGCCAAGCACCCTTGGCAGATCCTGGTTCGCAGCTGAACCGGCGACCCAGCGAGGCGAGCCATCTATCAACAGCGAGCGGATGGTGAAACGGTGGAGCTTGGAGACGAGGCTCTGGCTGCCTTTTGAGCTGACAGTGTTCCTCCTCCTCCTCCCTTGGAGAGAAATGAACCCCTGAGGTGGGGAAAAAGCAAGCAGCGGTCGGTGCCATTTGGAGAAGGAAGAGGAGGCGTTTTATGAATGGGCCATCTGGACAGGAAAGCAGCCCTCGGGCCTTCCCGGGGCGGGGCCGCCCTCCTCCCTCTGGAAATTCTTTCAGCCCCATCTGCTCTGAAGGAGGCAACACACCCAAGAAGCAAACCCACCACCCACTCCCCAGCTTCCGCCCCTACCGGGAACATTCCAGTGGATTTGCCAAACAAACTAATTGCTCTCCCCTGGGGCAGCCTGCGTGACAACAGGTGCCCAGCTCCAATGCCACCACTCACAGCTTTGGATTTTATTGTTGTTAACTAGCCTATATAACCATTCCTAAAATCATTTCAAAACAGTGCTGTCCTACTATGTCCTTCTCTGGAAGCTGCAGACGAAGAGGCTAGAGGGGACAGGGTCAGGCTGGAGAAGAAACCGAGATGGAGGTGCCCTCCGACTACCTCTGGCATGAGGCGGCAGGAGCTGTGAATGACAGTCACCAAGTGAACAGCTCCGTGGCCATCTGCGGTCTGAGCCCGTCTGTCTAGATGGGAAGTGCATCTGCACGTGCCCTGGTCTGTCAGGGCTGGAGGAAGACAGACCTGCCTTCCAGCCTCAGCCTAGCCCTCCCTCAGAAAACAGCCACGCTGCAGACGGACAGACTTCCAGCCTTCTGCTTTCACCTGCCCGGTCCTACTACCTGGCCCTTGGAGAAGACCTGAGGGCTCACAAAACACTCTCACATAATCACATTTGACTTTCAAAACAATCCTGGGAGGCAGGCACCACAGGTAGGACACAAGACATCGGGGGTCATGCGACGTGCCCAGCTGAAGAACCACAATAACTGAAGCCATAATAACGATTAATAAGAAAAATGACAGCAATAATGGACATTTACCGGGAGGAACATTTATGAGGAGAAGAAGAGTATTTACAGATGAGAAATGGAGGCTCCGGTTCGTTGATGCAAAAACCAAGGCTCAAGAAGGCCCAGTTTCCTGCCCAAGTCCTCAGGGCTACTCTGTGGGATCTGAAGCCTGCACGCTCACCCACTACGGAGCCCCCTTGCCTCTGAACGTGGGCTGCAGCCAACTATGAGCTCAGCTGTGCTCTGGGCCTGAATGAGTATGAACTAGGTCATTTCAGGAGTCATTGTTGAGCCTGGAACTTTCAGATTTCTGGTCCAGGGCTCCCTCTACTGCATCGCACCGTGAAAACATCAGGTCTTGATAAAGCACAAAGTGATTCTACCCCAAACATTCTCCTACTGTCCATTTCTTCTAAAATAAAAGTTGGACCTAGAAAAACCCTTTAAGGTCACCAAGCTCCATCCCTCCATATGCCAATTCTGCCAGTCTCAGGGAAGGCAAGCTCCATGACCAAAGGAGGTGGCAACAGAAAGGAAAGGCAAAGCCGCATCTCCCTGGCCTGGTAAACTCCAGGGTGCTTTCCAGAACCAAATGGCCTCTTTTCCTGAAATTAACAATGTGGGAGAAGTCACCCAGCCAGACGTCTTCCATGGTGGCCCTGACTCAGGGGGTCCCTTCTTAGTGACACTGCAATGGGTTCAATGCTGCTTTAACTACAGTGAACCAGATTTCTGGAAGATTCACTGCTCATGGTCTCAGCATCGCCATGGGCTCAAACGTGTCTTGAAACAGAATTCCACTTAGTGATACATTCATGGCCAATAAATGGCAACCTGATGTATTTAAACACCTTGACACTCACATCTTTTGCATATTCATTTTTTAATCTTTGCTATTTGTTTAGGCTTTTATAAGAAACTTTTTAATACAAATAAACTTTTTAGTATTCCAACAGTTCTATTTTCCCACCATGGGTAGAAAGAACTCCTTTCTTCTTCAAATTATTTATCTCATTTTATGTTTTTATAGTTATCTGTATTTTTTTGGGGGGTTATATTTGTTTTCTCCATTAGACTGTAGTCTCCACTACACAAAGACCACAGCCGTTCTGTTCATCACTCAGCACCCATGACAGCACCTAGCACATAGTAGGTGGTCGATAAACACTTCTCTTAGTTGAATTAACTAGGAATTAAGTTTTCCATGGGTTAGACAGACAAGCGGCAGTCTCTGGAGTTTGTGAACCCCCTTTACCTAAAGCAAATCAATTCAGAAAGCCATTATTTTACCAGCCAGGTTGATAGCATTACCTCTGGATAATCATCCACTGCATGAAGACAAGTAACATGAGATATACCCATCAAAATCACCAACTATTTAAGACTCCCTGTCTTTTTTTTCATTTTTAATAAACTTTATTCTTTTAGAGCAGTTTCAGGTTCACAACAGAATTGAGCAGAAAATACAAGGTTCGCACATAGCCCTCCCCACCCACACATATATACTCCCCTATCCTCAACATCCCTCATCAGTGTGGCATATTGGGTACAATCGACGGACCAACATGGACACATATCAACCAAAGTCCATAGTTTAGAGTTCACTCTTGATGTTGTACATTCTGTGGCTTTTGGCAAATGCATAATGATATGTAGCTACCACTATAGTATCATACAGAATAATTTCATTGCCCTAAAAATCCCTTGTGCTCCATCTGTTCATCCCTCCCTTCCTCCCTCTCCCCAAACCCCTGGAAATCACGATCTTTTTATTGTTTCTGTAGCTATGCTTACCCCCCCTGTCTTAAAATTCATCTGTTAGAATATTTGGAAAATGAAACAACTGGCAATACTTCAGTTTTTCCAAAATACCACTTAGCACCAAACAGATCTAGCAAGTAGCAATCTGACTCTAGCCTCATTCGGAAAAACAAAAATTCTACAGTGACCCTGGAATTTTAACAAAATTTTCACATTTTTCAGACACACTAAATTTTTTACATTTATTTTTCTCTATACCTTCTTGCATCCCCAAATTTCAAGACCAATAGTGAATTAAGAGCAACAAAGAACATTTGGTAGTTCCAAAGAAGCCAACTGGACACAGAGTAAGGACACAGAGACAAGAACAAATAGGTTTGTCACAACCAAGGAGACTGAAAATCAGAAAAAAACTAGAAATTGGTTTTTTGTAGACCCTTGAATTGTCACTTTTGAAATTCTTAGAGGAAGTAACGTTAAGAAAAAGTACAGCCACAGAATATCAGAGAGAAAAACTACCACGTAAACAGTTTGACATACGCAAGGACTCAAGCATGAGAAGCTCTAAATGCTGTCTCTCCATCAATTCTGAGATTCCTAAATAGTGTTTCATCTGAGTGAATGGTTTTTCTTCCAATTTTTCTTTCTTTTAAATATTTTGTTTAAATGTCTCTGTCTTGGTTATAATTATTCCATGCATCATCATTTAACTTTACAGACAATTAAATGTGCTACTTTCAAATATCTATTGTTCTTTCTAAGATGCAGGGTCATTATCTGCAGTCAGCACCATCAGGAAACAGGAAGCCGCAGAGTGAGGACGCCAATAATTTCAGCGGATCCCAATTTCAGCCCCTGGAATGCACAACTGGCACCAGACCCTGTGCTGAATTTCAGTACAATGGCAATGTCCTGGTTTTACCCTCCATGTTTTGGAGGGCAAAGAGAATGCAGTCAGTTCACGGAGCAATGCAGAACCACATCTGGAATTTATAGCCCATTCCTGGAATGCTCCAGAAGAAGGAATCCAGCATCTGGTCTCTGTGGTGGCTAATTATTATTGCAAGTGACACCAAATAAATTCTACCTGAATCATGTCTTACCCTCATTCCTTCTCCTTCCCAGAGACCTCTTTATAGCCATAGGTATATCTGAGAAATAAAAGATCATAGTAGCTACACTTTCCTGCCGGCTTACTCCCTGCTGGGAATTCTGCTAGGTGATTTATGCATAGTAGTAACTCATTTAATCTTCCCAGCAACCCTGAAGTAAGTATTATTATCCCTCTTTCATAAATGACAAACTCAATGTTCAGAGAAATAACTTGCAAGGTTTTAGCTATTGTGAGCCCAGGTCTGCCTGACTTGAAAGGCTGGGATCCTACAGAACCCAAGGCAGGTGGGGGCACCATATTAACCTCATCAAGAGCTCTCCACTACACCAAGTAGTAATACACTGTGGTAAAAACATAGCCTCGGAAACCAGACTGCCTGATTCAGTCCATCTGAACCCCAACTCTGCCACATACCAGCTGGAGGTTACTTAACTGCTTTATGTCTCAGTTCCTTTGCTGTAATGTGGACATATTAATTGTTTTATAAGGTTGTTTGAGGATTAAGTAAGATAACATATGTAAAGCCCTTAGAACCACGTAGTAATAAGCTCAAAATAAAGGCTAGTTGCTAACACTATGCTGTTGATGATGATTATATGGGGGTTTCAGGGATCAGTCGCTATTCTTGACTTTGGGCTCTTCCCAACTAGACCCACCATCCTATCTAACCTTTCACCCACCACACCTAACAGAAATCTTATTCTCCTAACCAGGCTCTTGTCTCCTTTATTTCCCCACAGTCTCCTTTGCATGTAACTTTGATAACTTTGCTCCCACCTATCCAAAACTTGCTCATTCTTTCAAGGCTTCTCATAATCCCTCCCAGTCCAGGAAGTCTTCCCTAAACACTGAGGCCCCACTGTTCTTCTCTTTTCAGACCATTTGCACCCCACAATGTTGGCACCTAGAATATCATCATCAATCAGCAGCACACCACGAATACAGAATCATATCCTGTCTTGAAACATTCATTAAATATTTCAGCTTTGTTTCCCACGACTTGGTTGCAAGCTCCTTGAGGACAGTATGTGAGATACTTTCATATCCTCTACAAGCAATGACACGGAGCTAGTGTACACATAGACAGAGCCATACAAAACAGTCACATCCCTGCTAGGGGAATCCTAAAACTACTGGCTTAAATTATTTTAAGATACTTAACATAATTACTTGAGATAATTAAATTATCTCCAAAAGTAGAGAATGAACTCAAGAAAGAGTCTAAAGAATATAGTGTATCAGAAAAGGGAACCCCACTGCCCTCTTGGTGGGAATGTTAACTGGTACAGCCACTGTGAAGAACAGTATAGAGGTTCCTTAAAAAAGGAAAAACAGAGTTATCATATGATCCAGAAATCCCACTCCTGGACATATATCTGGAAAAGATGAAACTTGAATTAAAAAAGATACATGCACCCCAATGTTCACAGCAGCACTATTTACAATAGCCAAGACATGGAAGCAACCTACATGTCCATTGACAGATGACTGGATAAAGAAGTTGTGGTACATATATATACACACAATGAATACTACTCAGCCATAAAAAAGAATGAAATGATGCCATTTGTAGCAACAATGAATGGACCTAGAAATTATCATACTAAGTGAAGTAAATCAGACAGAGCAAGACTAATATATGATATCACTTATATGTGGAATCTAAAAAAATGATACAAAGGAACTTATTTACAAAACAGAAATAGACTCATAGACACAGAAAACAAACTTATGGTTAGCAAAGGAGAAAGTAGGGGGAGGATAAATTAGGGATTTGGGATTAACATATACACACTACTATACATAAAATAGATAAACAACAAGGACCTACTGTATAGCATAGGGAACTATATTCAATATTTTGTAATAACCTATAGTGGAAAAGAGTCTGCAAAAGAATATATATATGTCATATATATATATAAAACTGAACCACTTTGCTGGACACCTGAAATGTTGTTAATCAACTATACTTCAATTTAAAAAATAAATTACAAAAAAAAGAATATAGTCCATCGACAGCCTCCAAAACACCAGACCCTATGTTTGACCTCAAAGACTAAGCAGGATCAGTCCTAATACCTTCACTTACTAAGAGCCTGTTAATATGCAGGCTTCCTTTATGCAATTAAAATCATTTGGATTAAAAAAAACTTCAACATTATTAATCCAGTAAGCTTCTAAGTGATCCACAAAGACTTGGGAGATCCTAGTGAGCTTGTGTAGTCATGACACAGATGTCCAGCTAAAGGTAATGTAATTCAAGTATGCCCGTCATCTGGACATGAGCTGGGAACTGAGAATAATTCTAGGCAGATACTCAAAACTTGTTTAAACTGCATAACCTTGAACTCCTGTTCTAACTCAAAAGCAGGGCAAATACAGCAGTCTTGGATTTAAGAGCTCACAGTTATAAGCAAAGCCCCAGGAACATGAGAACCAGGCATCGAATATGTGAACTGGTGATACAGTTACAGGTTTCCTAATGGATTTTACAGAAAATAAAAGAACTGACCATGAACAACTCAAACATGAACACCGTCCTACACTGTCCACTTGTTATTAAAACCCAGCCCTTCCAATACTTTTGCAGACTAGGTGCTATGAGTGACTTCCGCAGTTCTTCCCATTCATCTGACACACAAAAGAACTGAACGCACAGTTGAAGATAGACCCTCTCTCTCCAGGCAACAATCTTAACAAGCAATTGCAGTACAAGTGTCCGGAGATGGAGGGTGAAGTGCACACAGCAATGTCAGCTCTAGTCCCTGCCCCAAGAAGACACACCCTCAGATTGCCTCTCCACTGTGGACTCATTCTGCTTAAAATGGAAGTCAACCCCCAAAAAGTGTGTCACACGTAGGATACAATATTCTCTTCATATGTGACTCAAGCGCCTGTATTTTCAAGCTGTGACAATTTCAGACAGCACTCTATTTTAAACACATCAACTCAAGAAGACCTCTAGAACCACCTCAATCCCTGACACATAACTAAACCTCATTTCCTCGGGTTCATTACAGGCCAATGTCCTCAAAATGCAGGAAGCTGGAAATAAGTGGGTTACAGAATTCGGGCTTCCACGGTCAGTACCTCCTAACACTCTTGACCTGTGACCTTGGCCTCCGTCTCTTAACAAGGATTTTCATAAAACCCAGAGCTGGCGAGGCCAGCACAGATCATACACTCAGGCATAGCTAGCAGGAGTAAACACTAATACAAACTCTTTGGAAAGCTATTTGAAATACACACACACGCACACACAGATAAAGACTTAAAAATATTCCCACATTTTGTTTTCAAAAATTACAATAATGAGACTACAACCTAAAACAGAGAAAACTTTATGCAAAAAGATGTTTACCACAGAATTATTTATTTTTGAAGAATAAGAAAACGCCAACTATCCAAATACCCAACCAGAGAATGGCTGTTTTGCAGCCAGTATTCATGTTTGTAACTAATGTGAGAAAAGCAGACTTCAAAACTGAACATTGCAGTACAATTAAAACCAGGAAAAAGGGAACAACGAATCTATGGACAGAAAAAGAAGGCAAAGGGACTATCCCAAACAGCAGCTAATTTTGGAAAGTGGACCCAGAAGGGTTTTTTCCTACTTTTCTACGGTTCTATAATAAAGTGTTAAGTCCTATTTGAAAAACTGGTAAGGTACTGATCTATGGTACGTCCCAGCATGTTGGGGGCACTGGCATCCGAAGAGAAAGAAGCTGCTTCCCCAATCCAGCAGTTAAGACCACCTCTCCAGGGCCTCTATGCCCGCCCAGGCCTAGAAAGGTCTCCAAGCAGGGGACGGAAGCTGCGGATGGAGCAGTTTTGGGGGCGCTGGCGAACCAAGCGGGCGTGCGCGCACACCTCCCCGCACCCTTCCGGGAAGATGTCACGGGGCTTTCGGCCGACGACCCCCGAAAGCTCGGCGGGTCTGAGAGAGGACTGTGGCCAGCCGGGAGAGGCAGTCTCGGCGGAGCGAGGACGCAGGGTCCCCGCGCAGATGACACGGGGTCGCGGGAAGCCTCCCCTTCGACCGGCTCGCGGAGATTTCTCAGGTTTCTAGAGTTTTTAAACACACACAAGGATTGAATTATTCGGCGAGCTCAGTAGAAACAACCAGGATTAAAGAGAGGAAAGCTGATCGAGTCAAAAAGTGACACGTTCTGCCACCTCTCGCCCTCCGACCCGGCCGCCCCCGGGTTGGGCTGAAGCCTCACCACTGCCCGCACCCGCCGAGTCCCCAGCATCGCGCGGCCAGCACCTGGCGCCTAAGAGCCCGCGCTCCAAGTGCGTGCGCCAAGAGACCAAGAGACCGAGAAGCAACGAGGAGGGTCCCCTGCATTCTCCCAGGTGAACGCAGTCTCTCGGACACCCAAACCCCGATGCTACATAACAGCCAAACAACAAGAGAGGAAGACGATCCCCTAACACAGGCCCTAAAATATCCACATGCTTGTCCACCCCTCCCCACCCCCAGCGTGACGGGGGGGAGGCCTTATTTAAGCACTCCAGTTCCTCAGAGATGGATGACTGATTGTCAGCTGACATCTGACCTTCAGACCGGAACCTAAAGGGATATTTGCTCTCTGTTTCAAAAGCCTGAGGACTCCTAAATAATGTGAATAATCCCACCAGAAAGGATCTGTTCTGTAAATCAACATTATCGAATCTACCTTTTCAAAAGAGAGACTTTAAAGGGGGAGTTACTTAGAAATACTTGTCACTTTATGGCTGGATCAGCTTTCCTCTCCTTAGACCTGGTTATTTCCGCTGAGATCTCCGAATAATTCAGGAATGTTAATAAACAATAAAAATACAAAAAGCAAACTGTCACTTTATTTCTATTAAATTAATTTTTTTAAATCTTGAACTGGAGAGATGTGTTTAACAAACACAGTGCATAATATTTGCATACTCTTTCCTAGGTACTATATAAATATTAACTTATTCTTAATAATAGCCCCATGAGGTAAGTACTATGGTTATCTCCATACATGGTTATATAGAGGATGTACCTGAGGCACAGAGAGGTTAAATAACTTGCCCAAGGACTCACAGCTGGTGAGTGGCGAGTGGTGAAACTGGGATTCAACCCCAGGCAAAGTGGTTCACCTATCCTCTCATGAAACTCATGAGTTTCATAGAGCAGCTCAAACCCTCATAAGTTACTGCTGACTCTGTAAACTGGGTACAACTTTATTATATAGCAACAGGGCAAATCTATCAAGAACAATAAAGATATTCATACCCTCTGACCTAGTAATCCCATTCCTGAGAAATATTCCAAAGCTCCATGCATGAAGATATCCATTACTATAGTATTAAAAGTGAAAAACTGAAACCATAATTGTCAATCAGTTGGTGAATAATTAGACAAATTTTGGTAGCTCAGCTCAATGAAGTACCAAGCCGTTGTGGAAAATTAAATTATGAAAATGATGCAGCTGCAAAAACAAATATTTTTACGATATCTCGTTAAGTAGAAAAAACAACATAAAGTCGCATGTAATATGTCAAAGTATATGCACATGACCAACCGTTAAAGGAATGAAGACAAAGCAGTCAAATAACTGAGCCTGACAAAGAGATCACTGGTAATTATTTTTCTTTCAAAAATGTCCCTTTATATCGTTACAGTAGAGCTGTTATAAATAAAATCTGGAGAAAGGGAAGTATGTCTTCAAGTATCTAGGAGAACAAGCCAGATTTTTTACAAGCCATGAGCATCCAGAAGGAAACTTGCAAAGGGCTGGTTCTACTGCACTTAAATGTTCCCTGAGCTGGGCTCCCCCTCACCAGACAAGGGGGGGGATCCTGCTGGCAGCTGGAATTAGCACCCCTCTGAGCCACTGTGCTAGGAACTCCAGCTGAGACAACACTGTGGATTCCAGGCCCAGTCTCAATCCCACAAGTCATGATAACAGTGAAAACCCAACTAATGCCAGAGGCTTTTCACATACAAGCACACGATCTAAAGAAACACAGTCCAGTCACGAGAAATTTCAGCCCAGATCTCGCCTCAGAGGACAATTTCAGAATATGCCACATTCTTCATTTCCTTATCTGTCTACCTGTGCCAGGCACCAACCGACAGTCCCTGGGAAACAGATAAGAGTGATTTTGAGTGTTTCTTGGACCCGCCTCTGAAATCCTTAGATTTTTTTTTTTAAGGAATCGAGTTGAGGCAAGGAAAAAACAAGGCAAAAATGCTCTCCTTAACAGAAACAACCAAAAGATTTCATAGGATGAATCATTAAATATACCAAGGAATAAAGTTAAGTCAAGGTCAAAAGTAAGACAAAAATATCTGGAACTGAAGAGGGTAAAATTGAATGGTTTCAAACAAATGGCATATTATTCTGAGTTCAGCCAGTCTGTTTATGAGGGGTTTGTCCCTTCACCAAGTCCCAGGCAACTGCCTTATCCAGACCAGGAGAGCATCTTTCAGTCACTGTGCTTAAGGACTGTGGCAATGTACACCTTTGTCCCACTCCTACACTTAACCGCCTTTTACTAACTGAACAGACCCCAAAATATCAATCTGGCTAAGAGAGCCTGTCCCTTAAAAAAATTTTTTTAATTAAAGTATACTCAGTTATAATCTGTCAATTTCTGGTGTACAGTATAATGTTTCAGTCATACATGTACATACATATATTTGTTTTCATATTCTTTTTCATTATAGGTTACTACAAGACATTGAATATAGCTCCCTGTGCTATACAGAAGTAATCTGGTTTTTATCTATTTTTATATATAGTATGTCCCTTAAAATTTACTGCAACCAAGTGAAGGTGCAAAGTTTTCAGAACTGAAAACAACCTTCTGGGCCTAAAAGTGTTGCAATTTAATCATTAAAGCAAGCAAGTGGTTTATCAAACTGCAGGCAAAAACCCAGAGATTTTTTTTTTGACAGATTGTAGTGATCTATCATGTGACCTATCATACTTCATTTTGATTGATTTTAACAGAAAATGCAAGTAAGAGATGGAAGAAGCTCATTGTTCAAATATCTTTCCCATTCCCAAAAAGTAAAATGACCACACACAGACACCTTTCCCAAACTCCCCTCTCAGACTCCCCACGGAAACATTTTCAAAGTTCTCTAGCCATAAACAACCTCACTATCAGCGGATTAGCAAAAAAAAAAAATTGACATTTTAAATTAATCTTCCACTTATCCTCAGCAATGGCTTTGCTGCCATCCCCAAAAAAGAGAAGGAAGTTTCCTCCCTGCTCAAAAATGAACCCCTTAAAAAAAGGAATTCAGGACAACAGGTGCTGAACACACATTCATGTAAAAGCGCAGAGAGAAATGACACAACTTGAACAAACTGTCAATATTTTTCACATAAAATCACCATTTAAAAAAAAACACTTTTCAGAGGAAAAAAAAGGCAAGAGACAGGATTTATCCTGATGAACAGGCTTTTCAAAAAAGTGTCTTACTCAAAAAATATCCACAGAGAACTGCCCCAGAGAGAAGTCCAAAAAAGGGCCTTTGTCAGTCCCTGCCTTCAAGTGAAACTTTAGGCCAAAGAATCTTAAGAGTTAGGATCAACTCTGCCCTCTGCCCTCCCCTCCCTTCACAGTCCTCAAAGAGCAGACATTAAACAGATTTCAAAGACGGGATTTAAGAGGGTTTCTGAACATTTTCCCTAGCACTCTCATCACTCATCATGAACCCTCTGGACAGGAATGACACTTGTTAAGTTTTTTCCCCTCTGCCTCTCTCCACCTGTCGTCCCCAGTCTCTGGTGGTATGCCAGGGCCCTTCGCACTTTCTGCTTGAATGACAAAGTCTCCCCTACAACCCCTGTCTCCCCTTCCACCAAGTGGCCCCTTCTAAATTGGAGCCCCTAGAAAAATATGGACCAGTTAGGGGCTACCTGATATCTAAGCATCACAGAACGGCCACAGGTCAGCTGGTGGGTTTGTCCCTTTGTTTTATTTTTTCCAGTATAATGACTAGCTCCACCTCCGCCTTCCAGAATAACCTTTCCTGAAGTTGGGATAGGCGAAGACACACAAACTCAGATAGCAGGGGGTCAGCGAGGTGTCCCTAACTTCCCTCTGGGCCTCCCACTGTAGGTAGAGACAGCCACAGCTCAGGAATTCCAGGCGGGATGCTTGGCATAAGTAAGTAATTGAGTTAAGGGAGATCTAAAGAAAGACTTCACGTTCACATTCATATGCTAAACTCAGTTAAAAATAGGCTTAAGAAGGGCCTGACTTCATTTTTAATTTTAGCCCGGTGATGAACATGCCCTAAAGACAGAAAGTCACCAGGCATTTTCATGAGGGCAGCGATCTTCATATTTTTATAAAAAGGAAATGCAGCATGTTCTATTAATAAAAGTGCTGTAGCCTCAGTTAAATCTGGACAGTCCGTAAATCAGGGCTCCCTCTGGCTGAGCTTCCCCAGGCCGGCAGCTCCCTCACACCCAAGCCCCCGGCAAGTGGGCAGGTCACATGCAGTGGGGGAAAGTGAGTGGGACGCCCAGGGGTCAGAGGCCACAAGGTATGGCTCCTGGACACTTCCCAGGTGACCAAGAGACTCAACCAAGGGCATTCGCCAGGAACTCGTAGAGGACTCATGGAAAGAGCCACACTGCCAGGATGGAGACCCATGTGCTATGAGATTTAGTGTGGAAAGGCAGGCGGGCGGTGTGGTTGTGGGGGGTACCCAGGGTAGATGAGAGAGCCAATGTGATACCTCCTTCAGAAAGGACAAGCAATTTCACCTTTTCCTTCCAATCTCAAAGACGATGAAGTTAAAACTGGCCTCCAGCTATCCAGCTGGACTTTTCCATGGACTCACCTAAGAAGGATCTACTCCAGCTGACCTTGGCTATCAAGTCACATAGCAAAATAAAACGTGGCCAGGTGGGAACATTACCACCCTTAGAGCACAGAGCCTCCTCAACCAGGCTACACAGTCCTTCCACACTTGGGCAAGGCTGCCCCAGGTCCTGGAGAAAGTACTAGGGCTGCGGGGTGGGGGTGGGGGTGGGGGTGTCCAGGTCACAAGGCACTTCCAGCACACAATGCCCAGCCCAGCTTTGAGATTCTTAGGTAGGATCTCATGTGAACTGTGCTTCTGCTTTCTTTTCTGAGTAAATATATGAGGACTTACAAACTCACATAATTCTCCCAACAACCATATAAGGTTGACTGAAGAAACAAAGGCACAGAACAGTGAGGTCACATAGCCAGTAAGGAATGGGCCACACTGCTTTAGCTAAGTCTCTCTCAATTCAAATCCCAGGGTAGTTAGTGCAACAGAAAAAGCCCAACAAGGTCAGGGTGGTCGATGCAATCTTTTTCCACCTTCTTGCGTTTCACTTGGGTAAATTTCCCTCACTCAAAGGAAGACAACTCTGATTTTTTCGTTCTGATTTTTGGTTCTCAATTTGCCCCCCATTTTTCCATGTTTATATTACAGCCACTTGTAAAACCGTATAAATCCTCATTCTAAACAATGCCACAATAGTCTGAGCCATAGAAGGGCATAAATTACAGAGTAAGATGGAGAGACCTGGAGCTTTGAGGCTAGACAGATGTGAGTTTGAATCCCAGCCCTCAACACTAGACAGCTGATTTCAAGAAGAGTATACCCCATAGCTCAAAATTAAATTCAGGAACAGCTGAAATCAGAATTGGTCAACTGACTGAGCTGGCAGTTTTTTTTTAACTTTTATTATGGAAATTTTCTAACTATACAAAAGTGGAGAGAACAGTATGATGAAGTCCCATGTACTCATCACCCAGTTTCAATAATGATTAACTTTTAGCCAATCTTGTTTATTACTCTGTATGCCTACCCAACCTCACCCTCCACGCTATTATTTTTAAGCCAATCCCAGCTACATCACTTCATCTATAAATTAGTGTTTATCTCTAAAATATAATAATGTTTTAATTTTAACATAATTTCAGTATCATTATCACAACTATAAAGAAATAAGTAATTCTTTAGCTTCAATGTCCAGTCTGTTCAAACGTCCTAAGTCATCTCATAAATTGTTTTGTTTTGTTTTGTTTTGGATACTACTTTATTCATACATGTAGACTGCACTTAAAGACTTAATTTCCATCCCATAGCAAACACGAACCAAAACTAAAAACTGCAGAAATCAAAGTCAGTTCTACAACCTGTAAAAATACGGGCCTTTATTTAATCGAGCTTAATGAGCAGCTCCCGTGAGAGGATACTCTAACTACTTGAGAATTTTTACTTTTAGATCTTGTGTTTCCCTAGTGTAGCGATTTTTAAAATATTTATTAAATGCTTACTATGTGTTAGGTATTCAAGATGTGGGGCACAGTTTGTTTTTAATAGTTGGCTTGGTTGAGCTCAGATCCAAAGATTATAGACTGCATTTTGCTGATAAATATTCCTAGTCTTCTTTTAATTCATAGATAACCCCTCCTGAGGTTCTTACTCTTGTAATTTATCTGTTGAAGATCTTCTGGCCTAAAGACTGTCCCACATTCCAATTGGTGGATTTTTACCTCCATGGTGTTGTTTTGACATGTTCCTCTATCCCCCGTATTTTCTATAAACTCATAGTTCGATCTCGAGCCTGGCATAGATTCAGGTTCTATTTTTGATGGTGCTGTATACTTCCTATGGCATCAGTAGGCAAATGATGCCTGGAAGTCTTTCTTTTTTGTAACACTGATTGATCAGTGGGTTTGAATGTCATCAGCCTGGTCTGTCCATTATAAAGTTTCCCATCGGCTTCACCTAATGTTTCAGCAGCCATTTAATAACCATGTGATCTAAATTCATTATTTCACTAGGGACTGCAAAATGCTAATGTTCCAATTCTATAATTCCTTCTGCATTTATTAGATAGAATTCTACAAAAAAGAACTTATCCTCATCTTCAATTTGCATTCCCTAAGGTAATAAAAAAGGAGAAAATGAATGCCTGATTCTTTCCCTTTCTTGGCCAGTGTTCAGAATGAGTTGGTTCCCTAACCTCCTCCAGTGAAAACCACTGAATTTTTAACTCACGGATTTTACACACTGGAACATATTTGATATATGTGGATCCACTATAGTTATTCTTTTCAATGCTCAAATTATTCCATATTTGGGCACTAGAGGCCCTTCAACTTGGTTCCTGAGTCCTTTCGGCCTTTGATAGCTCCTTTGCTTTCTGATACAAGATATGCCAACTCATTTGGTACATTTCCTGTCCCAGACCTGGAATCAGCCATTTTTTTCTGAGCCTTCTTAGTCCATTTTGGTGGGAAACCGTATTTAGAAGCCACAATCTGGATGCTACAGGTGCTTATTGCTACTAAGTTGGTTATTATTTCTAGGCTTTTCAGTGGACAGAGTTAGGAAACACTTTTTCATTTGTTAAAGAAAAATTTTTCAGGAGTTCATACTGATATTTTCAATTCAAATTTAGGATTCCAGGATTTTTACTTAACATCTTCGACTACAAAATTGCTGTCTCTTCTCTATCATACTAAAAATATTGGTTTCTGATGATTTTAACATAATTACTTTATATATATATACACATATTATTACTGATGCATGCACCCCAATGTTCATAGAAGCACTACATACAAAAGCCAAGACATGGAAACAACCTAAATGTCCATCAACAGATGACTGGATAAAGAAGTAGTGGTATATTTATACAATGGAACACTACTCAGACATAAAAAAGAATAAAATAATGTCATTTGCAGCAACATGGATAGACCTGGAGGTCATCATTCTAAGTGAAGTGAGCCAGAAAAAGGAAGAAAAATACCATGTGATATCACTCATACGTTGAATCTAAAAGACAAAAAAAAGGAAAAGAAAAAAGAAGACACTAATGAACTCATCCACAAAACAGAAACAGACTCACAGACATAGTAAATAATCAAATGGTTACTTAGGGAAAAGGTGGTAGGAAGGGTAAATTGGGAGTTTGAGATTTGCAAATGTTAACTACTATAGATAAAAACTGACAAAAAACAAATTTCTTCTGTATAGCACAGAGAACTGTATTTAATATCTTATAGTAACCTTTAATGAAAAAGAATATGAAAATGAATATACGTATGTATATGTATGACTGAAACATGCTGTACACCAGAAATTGACACATTATAACTGACTATACTTCAATTAAGAAAAAAAGTCAAAAAATATTATTACTAACAATATTACTGAAAACAGCTTAAGATTTCTTTGGAATTTGTTTTGACCTTAAGATACATTCCACTGGAGATGTATTATCAAATTACTGCATTTTAAAGTTATGTGAAATAATTCTATGTGTGATTAAGCTACCAACTTGATATATAAATTTGTTTCATTTTAATCTTGGTTTGGGGGGATTATTTTTTCTATTTTAATTAATTTTTTTTTATACTTAAGAAGAACATCCATAGTGTTCCAAAGCCAGATCTACAAAACACATTCAGAAAGGTCTAGCTTCTATCCCTCATCCATCCACCCATTTCCTCCCTCCCTGTACAGGTAATCAGCAAATGTTATTTGTTTACTCTTGCATTTCCCTTATTTACAAGCAAATACATATGTATTTCTCAGATAAAGGGTAACATGCTATCTATTATTTCTGCACCCTGCTCTTTTTCACTTAACAATATATCCTGGAGATCATCCCACAGCTATGCAGAGAGATCACCCTCCTTCCTTTTTTATAGCTCTAAGGAAACTCACTGTATGAATGTCCCATAGCTTACTCAACCCACTCCCTATCGATAGACACTTGGGCTGTGTCCAGTCTTCTGCTATCACAAACAATGCCACCACAGAAAGTCTCCTGCATATGTCTTTTCTTATTTTTGCCTATGTATTTTGGGGATGGATCTTATAAATAGGATTGTGTGGTCAAAAGAAAATGCACAGCTAATTTTGCTAAATATTGTCAAATTCCCCTCTTTAGAAGTGGCAGTATATTATATTCCCACCATGAGTGATAAGTTTTACATGCTGACTTTAATTTTTTAAAAAAATCTCTGAGATCTCAGGGGCCTTAATTAAAAATCCCTGAAAAAGATTTTAATGAAAGCCATCTAATTCAATTCTCCACGTTCTGGACAAAGGAAATTTCTTTTGAGAAAGGGCAGTGATGGGCTCAAGGAACTGCCTTTATCCCTTGCCTTTTCTGACTTCAATACACACTTTACACATAATTCTTTCTCTGTCAGAGAAATTAGGCACAGTTTTAAATATTTAGATTGAAAATACCATAGGTTAGTTTAGGTCTGTGTGCTAACAAGTGGTTCCCTGAATTGAAATGTCAAAGTTCACGGTGGGGCCGGGGCTGGGATGGTACTTGTCAGTGCTCTCTCCTCTCCTAGTCTCCTTTCCTCCTTTTAAGAAATCACAGATTTGATGTGGATTGTGATGGTACCAAAGCCGGGTACTGGCTCCTATCTGCACACACACCACTGAAGAGCATCTCCCCTGAGCGTCCCTTTCCCCACAGTATCCTCCCAGTGTCTGAGATTAAGCTCTTTCACATGTATAATCTCATTTACTTCTCACAATAACAGTATGACATGGATGCCCTATCAGCCCCATTTTACAACTGAAGAAATGAAAGAGCAGAGAAGTTAAGTAACTTGTCCAGAGTCACACAGCTAGCAAGCAAGTAGGGATCCAAGATGCACACCCAGCTATTCCAACTGCAATCCCCACCTTCAACTGTTGTGCCGCGGTGCTTCCATGTTTCAGACCCTCATCACCTCTCATCCGACTAGTGCTGGAGCTGACATCCGCACCCCCAGGGGCACTCCTACACATATGCAAACACACGCACACAACTCTGCCAATTATCCTCTCTTCTCCAATACCCATGTAATCTTTCCAGAATACCCATCTCAGGACATCAGACTGCTGCTTACAAGTGGCTACTCAAAAGATACCAGCCAAATTCCTCACCTTGAGAAACATGGTTCTGCATCACCAGCATCTTGCCTTTTTAACATCCTCAGCTCTCACCATTCCCAGCCACCTCATCCCATATCCATGCTCCTTAACTATAGAAACACACTCCGACCTCCAATCAACTGGAATTACTCTGAGGCTCCCAGTTCGCCGCGGTCTTTCTCACTTCTGCAAATGCATCTCTTCTCCTCCCTCCATCGAGACCCTCCCCTCCCCCAACCACATGCAAGCCCCCAGGCACAGATTCAGAATCAGCTTAGAATGACCTCCTCAGACAGCTGGATTGGCCCTTCATGGAGCCTCCTGCCCCATCCTCCATCACGTGTACATCACCTGATATCACATGGGCCTCACATTCACACCTTCTGCCCCTCAACCATATTCTCCACCTGCACTCATGGCTAAACATTTTATTAGGTTTTCTTTTTGTTTATCCTTCCATTACTTTAATGAAACAAAGGGAAATGTGAATACATATTCAAGTCTATATATCTTATGTATAATACACACATATATTTTACATATACATGCCATATAATGTACATACATATATTCCTATTCTTCCCTTTTCTTGCACAAAAGCTAGGCAACTACACACACTTTCTGCACTCTGCTTTTTTTCCCTTGCTATATCCTTGGGATTTCTCCATTACAGCACACAGAGATGGTCTCATAGTGTGGGAGGATATAGCCACATTTATTTACCAATCCCTGGTTGCTGGACACAAGGTTGTTCCAGTCTTTTGGACCTTCAAGGGACTGAGTGAGACCTAGCCCTGCTGCTCTTCGTCCAACATCAAGATCCCACCAAATGCACAGGTCAGATCTCTGCCAAAGAGAATTTGACAGGACTGGCCACTGCCAAAGCCAGGACACAAGAAGAACACCAAGTCATGGATGCCAGGTCCCGGGGGAGCAGCCCAGGTTTTATGCCTGCTTTTACCCCCTAGAATCACACAGGAGCAGACGCTGAGGTCCTCCAACATCCTGCACTTTCACTGCAGTTTCCTGAATCACAAAACTCAGCCCCTGCAGCCCATGTAGTTCATATCTTAGGTGGGCTCGGAGAGGAAACGAATGCCACCTTGTATCTGTGACTAACCTGGTCATGTCGTCTAGTCATTCAACAAATATACAGTGAGCTGCTTCTAGGTGCCACGTGTTGTTCTTAGGTGCCGGGGGGGGGGGAGTGGAGGGAAATCACTGAATAGAACTCCCCGGCACAGGCTGGGTGGGAGGTGATATAATAGACAACAAAAACATAATAAGTAAAATAAGTAAGCTGTATAATCTGTTAGATGATAACAAGTGCTATGAAAAAAAGAACGAAATAAGGGGGTTTGGACTGGAAGATACAGGATTCAATTTAAATAGGGTGGTCGGAGTAGAGCTCAGCGGGAAATCACAGCAGATAACTTATTTTCTGGGCAACTCCTTTTTGCAGCTGCCACAGGTCAACTCTCACAACCATTTCCACAATTAAATTGTCATCATCGCCATGTCAAGGTAATAAAGAAATATCCTACTGTGGCAGTTGTCTTGAGTTGTACTGTTTTAGAAATTGCTTAAAATAAGTAGTGTTCACTTTGGGCTTAAAAACCTTTTCTGTGATCTATAAATTTCTGTTGTTAAAAGCTCTGAGGCAACGGGGCTTAAGGAAGGGATGTTCCAAGTAGTCATGTCCACCTTTTCTCCTATTTGACCCAAATCTCACAGACGAAATTCAGCCTGGAAATTGCCTGTACTTTTAAAGGCACAATCAGGTTCCCAGCTGGAGATGATGGAGTGAAACAAAAAGTCAGGTTACATGATGACACACGTGTATTCAGCACCTCATTCCTATATTCCAGTCCATGTGTCATGTCACTGATTGTTACAACCAACCCCACATCCTGTAAGAAGCCCATACTTCTGCTCACCCAGTGGCTTGATGGTGGAGCTCAGACCAAAGCTTCCATCCACACTTACACACCTCTCCAAACACAAAAGCAGAGTATTTGTGTCCCTCCAGCCCTTTCAGACAGGCAGCCCAAACAAAATGTAAGTTGGAGAAAACCAAGCTTGGGTCTCATATCAATTCTCAGCCGTGGGACCCTCCTGAGTAGTTTTCCTCATCACAAAGTCAGTGAGATCAAAAGTCAGGTTGCACTTAAGTTGTTCCTTCTCTCATGTATTCAACAAACTCTGTGCCAGGGACCCTGCCGGATGCAGAGGACACCAAGATGAACAACAGGGGCCCTGGCTGCAAGGACTCGGCAGGGTCCTCGGGGGAGATCAACAAGAGGTAAGTGTGGGGTAAACGCTACAGTGGAGGCCACCAACCCCCACTTGCTGCCTGGGGCCAGGGAGAGCTCCCTAGAAGATGTGAGTCCTAAGCAGAATCCAGGAATCAAAAGGAATGTCTGAGTTGAGGAGAGAGAAGGTGCTACAGGTAGAGGGGGCAGGAGGGCAGCCAAGACGGCAAGTCCAGGGCGGTACAGCTACTCGCGGGCAGATCCAGAAGGGGCTTCGACGCATCGGAATCTCAACCTACAGGCAACGAGAAGCTTCCGGAGGGCTGTAAGCCAACAGGTGACAAGGTTAAGGCTGTGGCGCTGGTCTGGAGAAAAGATCTGAGGACAGACCCAGCTGGAGGCAAGGGAGGGAGAAGCTGGGAGGCCTGAGGCAGTGGCTGTGGGCCCGGAAAGTAGGAAGGGGCAGCAGAAGGAAGGAGGCAGCGCAGGCTGGACCAGGTCAGAGGGCCTGGCGCCGAGCCTGGGCTCTCCAACCATTGGCTAGGGGGCCCTGAACTACTAGTACTTACTTAATCCCTACCTACTTCACACGGTTGTTGGCGGATTAAATGGGATAATCTAGGAGTACAAACCCTAGTGCCTTGTGAACCATACAGCATGGCAGGGATACAGAGCTGCCACTCCCCCCTGCACTGTGGCATCTGTGGACCCCTCATTGCTAGGAGACTTAAAATGACCCTCATGGGCACGTACACTTTCTCTGCTCACTTAGATTCTCTGATAGCTGAGTGGCGTTTGGTAAATCTGGTCTTCCTTCTGGATCTGACTTCCTTTTCTACAAAACAAGAAAATTGAATTAGATGATCTCCAGGGTCCCTTTCAGCTTGAAGCTTTGTTTTCTTGTTCATCTTGTGCCTCAATTTCCAGGGTAAAAATTATTTGCCAAAAGAAAAATTATTGAAGGAAGAGTCTTCCATAGAAGGAAAAAAAAAAAAACACTAAGCTAATGAGTGACTAGCACCAAAAAGGAAGATGAAGAAGTGTTTGTTCTTTAAAAGCCTTGAAGACTCATATTAATAAATTCCATTCAAAGACACAGTAATAAAAATGCAGAGGTGTTTTCACCGGAACAATGATTCTAATGCATAACATCTGTGCTTTCAAAAGATTAAATTATCATTGGTCTAGATATTTAGCCAAGAAAACTAAAAGATATGTCCACATTAAAACTTGCAAAGGAATGTTCATGCAGCTTTATTTGTAATAGCCAAAAAAATTGGAAGCAACCTAAATGTCCATCAACAGGTGAATAGATGAACAATTTATGATATATTCATAAAATGGAATACCACTCACCAATAAAAGGGACCGTACTTTCAAAATATGCAGAAGACTAGATGAATATTAAAATCATATGCTGAAAGAAAACCGACAGGATGGGAGAAAATACTTGCAAATTGTATGTCTGACAAGGGTCTAGTATTCAGAATTTGTAAAGAACTTTTACAATTTCACATCGAAAAGATAAACAACTCAAAAATTAGGTAAAGGACTTGATAGACATTTCTCTAAAGAAGATGTAAACACAACAAACACATGAAAAGATGCTCAAGTCATTAGTCATTAGGGAAATGCAAATCAAAACCACCATGAGATACCATGTCACATTCACTAGGATAGCCAAAATTTTTTAAAAAGGAAAACAAGTGTTGGCAAGGTTGTGGAGAAACTGGAACTCATTCATCGCTGGCGGGAATGTGAAATGGTGCAGCCACTTGGGAAAACAGCGTGGAAATCTCGTCAAGAAATTAAACACAGAGTTACCATATGACTCAGCAATTCCACTTCAAGATACATAACCAAAAGAATCAGAAACAGACGTTCAAACAAAAACCTGCACACAAGTTTCATAGTGGCGTTATTCACAACAGCCAAAATACTGAAACAACCCAAATCCATCAACTGACTGGATGGAAAAACAAAATACTGTCTATCCACACAATGGAATATTATTTGGCAATAAAAAGGAATGAAGTACTGATACACATTACAACATAGATGAACTACATATTATATGATTCCATTGATATGAACTGTCCAGAACAGGTAAGTCCATAGAGACAGAAAAAGCAGACTGCTGGTTGCCAGAGGCCTGGGAGAGGAGAAAATGGTGAATAACTGCTCACTGGGGACAGGGTTTCCCTTCGGGGTGATGCAAATGTTCTGGAACTAGACAGCAGTAGCGGTTAAACAACATTGTGAATGTACTCAATACCACTAAATCACACTTTAAAATAGTTAAGATGGTTAATGTTACATGTATTTTATCACAGTTTTTTAAAGTAGTATTTCCAAAAACTCATGCTGAGTGAGTCAGGCAACAAAAGGAGTATGTACTATTTCATTTGTAAAATTCTAAAAAATGCAACCTCATCTATAATGATGAAAACAGAGCACTAGTAGCCTGAGGGGGAGGGGGTTAAGGGAAAGAGAGAAGGAAAAATAATTAAAAGTATGAAGAAACTCTTGGGGTGCTAAAGACATTTACTATCTTGATTGTTTGATGTATACGTTAAACATGTGCTGCTGCGGACATACTTCAATTACACTGCTGTAAAATTGAAAAAAGACCAAAAAATGTTTTAAAAATTACCACTGGACCTCTAAATTCTTAGGCTTATTAAATTTCTATTTGAAATAAACCGAGGAACTCACAGTTTAAAGGGTCTTTACTGTAAACCCTTTAGAAGGTCAAAAGCAAACCAGCCTGCCCTGATTTATTGATCCTATTAAGTCTGCTTTTTACATTCAATGGTTTCTTAAAGCAAAAGAACAGACTGTAACAATGTCTGCTAAAACCGCTCAAGAGTATGTCTGGTGGAGACTAAGCGAACTTGATGTGGCCACATTTCAAGTCAGAAATTCTTTCTGCTATTTATAGGAGCCTACGACACTTTTTAATCATTGCTGAATCCTGATTTTTTGAATTGGTTCAAAACTGGTCTGGTAGAATTTGGCAGGGGCTCACTTTGCAAATCAGTATCTGTTATTATTTTAGCACATGCTGAGAGGATTATAAGTGTTTATATACTCTCTGTAAGCATCAAATTCAGATCTAGCCTAACATGCACAGCAAGTAGAATAAGACAGTGAATCAAATGCCAGAGTCAGATTTGCTCAAGGAATTTAGACTGGGATATGGACTTCACCTTAAACCAAAAGGAATACTTAAAGCTACAAGAAACAGAAGGAATAAAAAAGTGTTTTTAATTGGATTGCTTAGTTTGTCTCAAATTAAATTTGACTGACTTTCAAATTTCAGCAATTTTTAAAATATTTTCTCTGTACTTGACGGGTTTTCTATAAATTATTTTGAGGATGTAGATATTCACATAGAGATGATATGACCACCTGAATTTACATAACATTCTCTCATCCCGGCCCCACGTGCCAGTTCTTTCATAGACACTATTTTTCTTAGCTTTTGCTGAGTCCTTTTAAGTTTGCGACTTGATTTCCTCATCTATACAATGAAGAGAATAACTTCACAGGACTACTGTTGAATTAAATGATTGAATGGATTGAACATACATAAAGTGCTTACATAGTAGCTGACACACGGGAAGCACTCAATGTTAGTTGTTCACTTCATTATTACTATTCTGTTTTACAGATGAGAATACTGAGGCTCAGGGTTAGTAGTGGCAAAGCTGAGTCTAGAACATAGGGCATGCCTGTTCCTGATTCTTTTCGCTAGCCCCCACACCACTTTCCCCACTCATACATATTTTGCGCATGAAAATAAGAGTACCAATCTGGAAGAGGCAAAAATAGCTGTGTAACTTAAATCTAAAAAGCATGAACAAACCAGTAGTCACAGACCAGCTCCAGGGCAAGTCATCGGTAATTTTTAAAGTTGGCTTCATACAGTGATTTTGAAAAGGGAGATAAAAGGTTTCTTCAAAGCGTCAACAGAGCTTTGAGGATACCCCCAAAATTGTGCGAGCTAGCAGAAATTACATTACCATCCATTCACTGCCATCAACATTAAAAGCGATTTATATTCAATTTGTATGGACATTAAAAAGTACTGCAGCCTGGGAAAGAATATTTGCTGGGGGAGGGGGAGCTAAATGGGAAGGAAGTGGCAGGCCCACCAGTCACGTTTCTATCAAGAAAAATCCGGAGGCTCCAGATAATATCTAAGGGCTGGTACAATGCAAACATATTTGCAAGGCTGTCTGATATAACCAATCTATCCAAACTAATTTATTCTAAAGCGATATTTAGTTATCATTCCAGTTCCATATATTTCACTGAAGGGCTTTTTAAAAAATAAGGTCAAACTAAAAGATAAAACCACTAGACATAAGTTTGTTGGGAAACAGGATATTCAGAGAGTCTCATGGTATCACTGCACAGACAACTTACTCACCACAAAAAGAAAAATGTCTCATTATGATGGAGATCTGGCGGTAGCCAGGTCAACCAAGAGAATCAAACTTAGTGGAACATACATCAACCTGTTGCATATCCTTGCCAGAATGCTTAACCTGGATCTGGTCATGAGGAAACAACAGACATATCCAGATGATGGCTCATTCTACAAGACAACTAGCCGCAATCTTCAGTCATGAAGAACAGCAAAGGGCATATACACTTGCTAACTTGAAAGAGACATCATAAACAAATGTACTGTGAACCTGAACGAGGGGGGTTTAAAAATCGCTATATGAGACATTTTTCTGACAACTGGAAAAAGTTTATTTCCGACAACTGGAAAAAGTGTTTATTAGAAAAAATTATTTAAGTAAGGCTAATTTTCTTAGATATGACAACAGAATTATGGTTATGAAGTTTACTTTCCAATAGTTCAGGACAGAAAATGTGACACTCAGCTTCCATTTAAAAGGATGGAAAAGAGCATGAGATGCCCTGGAGAGACCCAGTCTACTGCCACGAGCCAAAAAAGCCTTTGGGGGCAGAGTAGGAGGAAGTAACATATCCAAAGATGCCCTCAAAATCTGCTTGGGGGATTTGAGCAGACTAGAGCCAGAAAAAAGTGGTTAGTTTATGAATGTTCCCCATTTCTTTCTCCCCCACTACCAAGCAGACAAAAGGGCAGCTAGCAGAAAATGCAACAGATGGAAAGCTGAGGATTCCTATCCCAGCCAGACCACTACCTAGCTGTGTAACCCGAACAATTCACTTGATTTCTCTGATCCTTACTTGCCTTACCTAGAAAAACAGGAGGGCTGGGCGAAAGCAGCTCTCAGATGCCTTCCAAGTCTAAAATCTAAGACGGTAATGGCCCAGTCAGTCTCACAATGCAATACCAACATGAATGGTCTAGTCCTATTTTCATTTTTAAAAATGGGAATAGTTTTTTTCCCTCTGGTTATAAAACTAACACATGCTCATTGAGAAAAAAAAAGGAAAAGGAAAGGCATAGAAAAGCATAGAAAAGGAAAAAAAAGACAAACCACTATAAATGCACCACCTACAGTTAGAACAACTGTTAACATCTTTATATTTGTTCTTTAGATGATTTTCAGGCTTGCAGGTACCCACACACACTCATACACATTTTTTTTTTAAAAAATGAGATCCCTCTATACACTGTAATTTTCTTAGTTAACAATATTGTATGGTTTATATCCCATATTAATAAATATAAAACATGGCATCATTCTAATGGCTGAGTGGCACATATTATACATGCACATGATTTATTTTCTCAATGAGAAACACAGAGGTGGTTTCTAATTTTTTGTTCTTCTAGACAATGCTGCAGTAGATATCCTTATGTTCATTCTCATTATGTAAATAACTTAAAGTCTGTAAATCAAGATTTAATCACACAAGCCTTATGCCTTTTCTGCAGAAAGTTTAAAAATACCTTTTCAAGTGTTAAATAAAGGCGCTCCGTAACTCCAGGCTATCAGTGACCCCGCGAGCCCCGGAGGACGCAGGGCCCCAAGGAGACGCTGTCTTTAGAAGGCTCTGGAAACAACATTTGGTTTCTTTGATTCAAGGAGGCCCCACGGAAACCTGAGGCCCAGCTTTTGGAGAACCGTGATCTCTTCTCAAAATGTTTTTTTCCGCCAAGCGTTCTGGGCGACTAGCTGCAGCCCACGCTGTGGCCGCCTGAACACGCGGCACCGCTCACCGAGTCCGCGTCCAGCAGCCGGCTCGCGCCTGGAAGCGTCTGTCGGGCCCATGCTTACGTTTTCTCCCTCTAAAAACAATAATGTCACCAAACACACTCCCACCTGCCTGTATTTAATACAACCTAATTCACACACATGAAAATGATTGGATCTGTCTCCTGACTTAAGAACAGTACTCGTTTTGCAAACATTCACTTCAACATTTCAAAATAATTAACGTTCCAAAATAATTGTTTTTATTTTTAAAAGTTCTTTTTTTCCTAAATTCTTTTTTTGGGGGGGTGGAGATAATTAGGTTTGTTTGTTTATTTACTGATGGAGGTTCTGGAGATTGAACCCAGGACCTCGTGCATGCTAGGCAGGCACTCTGCCACTGAGCTATACCCTCCTCCCCTCTTATTTTTAAAAGTTTGTGGCCATAAGAAGACAGTATGAAACACCCTCCTTTTCACTGACATTACGGTCTACTTTTCTGTCTTAAAATTATGAAACTGATCCAAATATACTTTGCAGGTGTTGGAGAAAGCAATTAATTCTCTTTTTGTGGTTACTGCAGTTTCCGTGAGTGATCTCACACACAGGTACCTGTGCCGTGACTGAAATGTACCTGATAAGGGATACATTCCCCAGCAGATGTCCAAGAGGAGAGGGGAGACATTCTACAGTGATGATCACTCAGCAATATTTCAGGGGATCCACGTAATTTTATTTTTGGAGGGAACTGACATTGATCATTTCCAATCCCTGGAGAAGCTGGAATTAGGAAGGTTAATTGTCTTGTCCAGGTCACCCATTCCCAATCTGGAGTTTCCTTTTTCTCTCTGACCCTCTTTGTCAGAAACCCAATAATTAGTTTAGAGCAAAGATTCTCATTTTACAGTTGACAACCCTGGGAACATCCTAACTATCTATGGTTCTATTCAATAATGAACTCAAAATAAAGCAAAAGAAGAAATTAGTGAAATTAATGTGTTTGAAATATATATCACCTTGTCTACTCCATCAGCATCATGATGCTAGAGGTCAGGTTTAAGGATAGGTCTAATAAGAACCAGAAATATACCTGGAAGACAATCTATAGGCAAGCTGCAAAACTGAAAAGTATTTAAGATGTTCAGACAGCCATGAATGGAGGTTTCCAGGTTGGGGCCTGAGTGGAAGTGGCAACTGGGAACTGATGGGTCATTACCATGATCGAGAGAAAGCAGGTGCAAAGAAAGGGCAGCAGCAAATGGCCCTGGTGCATCCTTAAAGAAAATACCCACATTAAAGAAGGGAAAAGTGGTGTGAAAACTATCTTCATGGAGTGAAAATCACTCCCCAAATGCAGGCATGACCCTTTTGTTTCTGAACACATGGAAAGGTTTATTTGGCAAACTGAGCTACAAGTTATTAACACGTCCTCATACAACTTGCTTAACAGCTCCCTTTTTGCTCATAAAATACATTCACATCAATATGTACCCTCCCCCTGATGGAGCTGCTGTCAGCGAGCTGGAAAAGTTGCCTTGTAAACTATCAAGGGACTTATTCATCTTACAAAACCCAGGAGGAATTGTAGGAAAGGGGAGGATCAATTAACTTGGCTGTAACTTCTGCCGCTGTAAAGACTTACCATATTAGATGGATATATGCATTAAATCCAAAATACCCCCAAAATTGCTGTCTTGTAAATGTCGAAAACTGAAACCTTAGTTGGATGGAATTTAAACAGTGACCACCCATTGAGCCAGGCGCAGTATCAGCCCACCGCCAACAGCCCCTTGGTGGTGTTGGAAACCAAATTCACATTCCTGATTCAAAAATGTGTCTTCTTAATTAAAGTCAAGATTTCCCAGTCTTCTCACTGGTGGGAACAAGCAATATGAGGCTTCCAGGGTAACATACACACATCACCAAGATCCAGCCAGGCTCATTAACCAGAAAGGGAATTGCCATGTGCTCCCTTCTGCAAGCCACTAATTACCATCTTTGCCCTGATTCTGGAATACGGATCACTTTACTCTCTGCAAAACTTTTCAACACGCTATTCTAAACACAGCTACCAGTCACTCACACCAGCTGTGGATCCACAGAAACTTTCCCTGTTAAAATACACAAAATCGTATCAGTTAGACCATCACAAACAAGATAATTACTGTAGCAGGAAATAAAAATCGGATTAAGTGGGATTTTGTGGCACAGGAGACTCCTTCAAGCTTTTGCCTGACAGGGGTACCAGGGAGGATGGGGGTGGGTGGGGAGAGTCCTGCCTCTGAATTTGTCTTTCGAGTTTTAACTCCACTATCTCAAACTCCTTCCATTCGTGCTTTCCAAGTTGAGTTCAGTCCATTTTAATTCCATCCCTTGGTGAGACCTCAGTTCCTAACATTTTGTAGATTCTTGTTTATCAAAGCTGTGAATTGAGTTGTATTGGTTTGTTTACTTGAGGATTAGCTATTGTCAGCAGGGAAGAAATATCAGTTTATAACTGGAGTCAAGAACCTACAGCCACAAGAAAAATAAATCAGAGAGAGAGAAATAAACTGGATAATGTGGGATCATTTCACTGTGAGTCAATCCTGGTGGGGGTTTTTCCCCTTCCCTGGTAGCTATTCCCATAAGCAAAGAGATCTTAACAGATCAGAGTCCACATTCCAACTGACAAACATGAGCTTTTAAAATTATTAATTTGATAAAGTGCTAAAGCGGCAGCAAGAGAATAAGTGGATAGAAGAATAAAGTGGGTGATAAAATTTGTCTTATTTTTTCCCCTGCAGCACCGGCCTCAGAACAGCTCTGTGTGCACCACATGTATAGTCATTTACTGTGACTAATGGGAATAATGTACTACATTTCATAATACTGATCTCTTTGGCAATTTGAGAATAACTCATAACTGGATGGCTGTACTTACTACCTAAAAATACTTACCACAACAAACCCTCATGCAAAATTTCTTTAAAAAAAAATTCGCTTAATAGGCTTTCTAGTAAAGCAAAGAAACTTTTTAGAATGCTAAGAAAAGAACCCACCCTCTTTCCTCCCCTGTTTTGGGTAAACGATTAACCCTCTCAGATGTTTTCTCCTGCTGAATGCTTGTCTTATATGCAGTTTAATTTGGTGTTTAAAATTTTCAAAATTCCTTCTACAAGTGTATCCTTGTTTCCCCTAAAAATGGATTCAAACTGATGTTAGAAACTGACACAGATGTTACAAATTCCATCCTCTTTCCAGAAAAGGACCAAGTATGAGTTGATGTAATGTCCCTTTTTGGCAAATTTTTATTTCCTCTCTGATTCTGAATGTAATTGTCAGTAAGCCCATCAAAATGGGTGGACATCACACACAACTTGCCCATGTACCACTCTCTGAGAGTTACATGGAGATCCTTCCAAATGCAAAACGTTTGTAAAATTATCTGCAATCCGAGTGACTACTTGTAACATTTTCTAGGCTGAATCGAGGAGCACTTTGCTCTGATAACACAGTCGGCCAGCGTCCTAACACTATGCAGAAGACCATAAACTTTAGCAATCAAAGCTGGACTTATATCTTTATAAGTCACAAACATATGCTGGTGACACTAACTACCAAATGCTAAACCAAAACTTTTTCTATTTTCATATTTTATTTTTATTCATTGCTTACCAAAAGAATCTGGAAAGGAAAAAATAAGTCATCTATACACAAATTAAATATTCAACCTGATATCACGCCTTAACTAGGAATATTTCACTGCAAATCAAATAATTTAGGAAAATCACTTATGTGCTCACCTCATAGAAGATGTGTGTGCTTGTTTGGATCACTCTCACCAGGACTGGTGTCACACTTTGTAGCCACATCTGACAGCTGGCTTCAACATTGCACGCAGAACTAAATGGCCCTGTTTTCATTCTGAAGAGTTTTAAACTTAGCACCTAAAATTTTAATTTCTGATATTCATCAAGGTTAACAAATAACTTCTTATAAATTAAGAATTAGGTTTGGTTACAAAGCACAAATTTAAAATATAAAATACTTTTGGAAATGAAATACTGTGAATATTCGAGGAGATAAATTCTGGTAAAACATTCAATGATGTACATTAATGTTGTCTTACTTCTGCTTATATGAAGATATATATTTTTAAGTCCTCAAATTATTCTGACTTCCTAAACTCATCCTAAATCTCCTCTTAAGGTGTTATTCCTATTTCTTGCTGCCCAAATGGCTTACATAATGTTTCACATTTTATCCAATAATATCTCCATGTTGGCCAGCTTAGAGCATGCATGTTTAAAACAAAAATCTTACAAGATATTAGTTATATGTGTCTAAACATAAATGATAATCTCTATCGGTAAGGGGAATAATTGGCCAGGAGTCAGGGGTAAAACAAGATGTTAATAAGAGCAGAGAGGTCATGGACAATTCCTGACTGAAGCTAACAATGCAATAATGAGAAAACTAAATATACCTGAAGAAGACAAAAGTACTCCACAGTAGTTAACTTTTGGCACAATCTTCACAAACACCGAGACTGGCTTCCATAAAACAAACACCAAAATCAGTCACATTCACTGTGACACTGCATTCTCTTAAGACCAAATATAACATAGGTGACTAGGACTCGGTTTTTATTATGATCATGACTGTTACTTTACCAAAGTTACTGACTTTACCCAAAATGAAAACTATCATTAATGAAACTGAGTAAACGTAGACATTAAGAAGTGAAAAAAATCCTTGTAATCTTTACACACTATGCAACATGAAGACTGAATCTTCATCATTTTGAAAGCAATCAAATTATATAATAACCCTACTCAAATAACTAAAAAAGAAATACAGGTTCCCCCATAAAATGTATTTAACATGCCATCCACTAGAGGAGAATTTCATCCAAAGCTCTAGCTCACAAATTTTTCAAATCAAGAGGCGGACAGCTCACTTTGTGGCTGAGGGCAATCACCCCACTATATTTTCTCGAAGATGGCTGATGCAAACAGCGCCTCATAACTACATAAAAATGGTCGCTCAGATTAAATTATGCAAACACAGTTTCAAAATAACCTGCTCAAGTTTCAGCGCTTTAAAGACGGACCTGGAAAGCATTTGCCATGTTATGCCTGGTTCCAGCAGAATTTCAGTGGGTACTGAGGGGAGCCCAAACCCCAAATCATCCATATAAAGAGAAACTTTGAAACTTAAGTGCGCAAACATCAAATCCCATGGGCACATTCACTGGCCTTGGACCTAGCGCCTGAACACTGATCCGTCACCAACGCAAAACAAGGCAGAGCCATCAGGCACTTCTTTGAGATCTCCGTCCTGGACTACTAGCAAAAGGGGCCATCTTTAAATAGCTCAGTCTTATCTATTAAAATAAAATATTCCAGAGATGGAATTTTCTAAATTATTATGCGGAAATAATAAATTATTTATTACTTGAGGTAACTGAAATACAATTGAAATGACCCATTTCCCACAAAATGGCCTTTATTTCAACCTGGTAACATTTCATAATCAGACATCTATTTACAAAGGTTTTTCTGTGAACATAAAGGTCTTAGTTTTTTTCCTAAATTGAAAGTAAATAATAGGAAAATGCAGGGTGATTACAATACCAAAGCAAACTCAACAAACTTAATGGCTGGTAATAAGCATATCAGATGTTTCCCAATTAATCATCAGTCAATTAGGGGTTCTTTTTCTCTCTTTTACTAAATAAACTTTAGGTTTTGAATATTTTTTCTCTGTTAGTTTAATTTATATTAAGGACTAAAGAGAAATTTTAAGTAATGATGTACTTAAATTGTCTATCCTATTTAGTAAATCTTCACTGAAATTATTTGCAGAACAATAGGAACACAAAAACAATATAAAATATTTTCAGTTTCAAATAGTTAGCTACTTGTAAATAGTTGCAAGTGATATAAAATCAAACCACAGCAAAAAGTTGTCATAAATGGAGCTTTTAGTATCCTACCAGTCAAAAAAAAGGGGGAACCATTTTGTTCTGAAATATGATACCAGCCTTCTTTGATGTCAAACTTAAAATTTCACTATTCTTTCTATTACATGTCAGTCTTTAAAAACAATATTTACTTCCATTTATGCCCCATCAGTGGTTATTTGGCTCACTACATTTTAATAAGTTTAAATAACGCAAAGAAAGCATCAATACAAGAGCGCTGGAAAACCTCTGCTCGGTCCCACGAGATAGATTTTGCTGTATTTGTGTGTATTTCTCGTTTTCATCAGTCTCGCCCAAGCACTCATCATTCAGACTTTCCTACACTTCTTAAACTAGTTTTGAGGACTTCATTACAAGCTGAGGGAAACCTTTAGGAGAATAAAGATCCTTCAAACAAACCAACATTCTAGGCCTTAAACTGTCAAAATCTCTAAAGAACGAACGAAACCTCACCGTTTTACTTTTATGTCCCTCAAATGGGCTGAAAGAGCCTCTGAGAGCCTATTGACAACCCCCAAGCTACTCACGCATTGGGACGGCTGACCCAGAAAATTTGCGACCCAAGTCGCACAGTTCGCCGGAATCACAAGACGGTAACATTAATGGAAAACGGTTGCGCGGCTGAGAACTCTGCAAGGGCCTTCTTGGAAAATGTAAACACTTCTTTCAGGACAAAGCAAAATATGTTGTCTGCGAACCCTCACCGCCCTTTTCACCCAGTGTCACTGGTTGACTTCAGGGGCACCATTAAGGGTTGCTTCTTCCGGCGGCATTTTACTTCCATACCCTCCCACGCGCGTACACACTCACGCACGGCTCTCCATACATTCCAGTGGCCTCTTAGGACAAGAAAAATAAAATATAGTCTCTGGGCCATTTCCCCCAATTTGAGCTATTTTAGTTCTAAATATCTAGTTACATCCCTGAAAAGAGAAAGGGGTGAGAAGAGCAAAATTATTTTCCCCAAATAGCTTGGCTTTCCTCTCCCCAACCTCACAAGCAGCCAGAATGACACCGATTCTGTTGAGAGGGAGGACAAGAAAACTTCAAACGCAAGGCAGCCAAGCGAAGTTGAACAGGAACAGGAGAGATGAAGCCACGAAACGGGGCGCCCGGGGCGTATTCCCCAAGCGCTCCCGGATCCCCGCTCCCCTTTTCCCCTCCCCTTACTTTTGGATGATCTGGGGTAGGCCGGCTTGGTGCGGAGGCGGTGGCGGCGGAGGCGGCTGCATCCCTCGCGGGCCTGGGGGTGCTGGGGCACCGGGCACGCTGCGGGCATCTCTGTCGGGTTGCTCGGGGCAGCTGGGCTCGGCGTCCTGGCTCATGGCTGAGGCCAGCACCATGCGAGGCGAGACCGGCCCGAGCTCGCGGCCGGAAAGCGCGCGCGAGGGGCGGCCCTGGGACACGGACGCTCACTGGCCGGGGTCCCCGTACCCAGTCCCCTTGTCCTTCCCGGCGGCGCGGGGAGGAGACGCGAGGGGCGGGGAGGAGGCAGTCCCGCCAGCGCCGCCTCTGCCTCCTCCTCCCGCCGGTCCCGCTCGCCCGGCCGGGCCACCCAGTGGGTGGGGGCCAGGGGGCGTCTCCCGGCCGGCTGGAGCCTCTCGGCGCCGGGGTGGTCCGCGGAGCTCTGTCCGCCGCTCCCGGGAACGGCGCGCGCCACCCGCCACCGTGCGCCCTCAGAGTCCGGGGCCCGGCGCTCAGCAGCGCAGCGCAAACGCGCGAGGCGGCGAGACGCACGCCAGCCCGCCGCCCGACGCCGAGCTCTTGCCTCTGCCCAAGCCCGGCCGCCTCCGGGTTGTCCCTGGGGACGGCGCGCGCGGCGTCGCGCGCTCCTGCCAAGCGGGGCGGACCAAGCGTGCCCCGGGCGTCCGCGCGCATCGCCAGCGAAAAGTGCGCGGGGCTTGGCACCTTCCTGCGACTGGAGCCCGGCCAGTGCCACTCGTGCCTGAGGGACCCGACCCCGCGGGGGGAAAGCCCAGACCCTCCCCCAGGCCGGTGGGACTTGTAACCCCAGGTCTTTTTAGATGACCAGGCCCGAGAGCTCTCCAAATTATCAGTTCCAGATCCTGATTTCAGGGGTCCCCAGACCCAACGGGTAGCGCTGCCGTGGTTTCTCTTCATTTATTTCCTCTCTTCTCTAAGAGACCTGCCACGATCCCGCGAGTGCAAAGACAAAACCATGTACACGTTTTATTCTTGTTATTTATTGGCAAATCTCAGTGGAAATGTAAAGGATAAAAAGGACAACGCACCGCCTAGATCACCGCCTCTGAAGCTGTGTTGGTTGCCCGGAGCCAGTGTGCGCCAGTTCACCTGCACACGCTGGATCGCAGCTATGGAGGAGGGCATCCTGCACTGAGGAGCCTTCCCTTCCCGCAAGGTGCGGTGTGTAGTCCTGGCGCGCGGGCAGAGGTCTGGGGAGGCGCCTGATGCTGCCGAAACATCTAGAAGCTGGGCAGAGACCCCAGAGAGTGGTTACCAGAAGATTCTCCCCGGCGCACGGCTTTCTAAATCGTGGCAGGGGCAGCCCCAGGAAGCGAGGAAAAGCGTCCCTTGGGTGCCTTGGAAGCCAGAGCACACAGGTGCTCCACGCCCTGGAGAGAAGTTTGCTGAGGGTCTCAAGCCAACCCATGCTCCTCCCGCGGCCGCGCGGAGGACAGTTCTGGAGATGGGTTCTCCAGGACCCGGCAACTAATTGAACTCCCTGAATGATGCTTTCTTCTCCCCCTGGACTGTGAGTTTCTGTCAACTTGCCCACCAGTCCCAGGAAACTAAGCCCCCCTGGATTTGTCATCCTTACCTAGAGCTTCCCCTCCCCACCCTCTCCTGCAGATAAAATGTCCTGTCCACTCTCTGCCTTCCTCCTTTTCTCTCCCTCCTTCCTCTTATAGATAAAACGATACATCAGTTCCTTGTATTCATGAAAGTAACCACAATTCGCAAAATGAGCCTCACAAAAGAACCCAGGTAAAGAGGTATAGATTGTTTCCTCATTTCACAATTAAGGAGGCGAGTCACGGTAATTTGTCCAACTACATACAGCTCCTAAGAATCTGTACCAGTCTTCTTGGGCTCTGTGAGTGGTTAGTTCATCATCTTTAGTTTCTATTACTAAAGTCTTAACTATGGTTTCCATAAAACTCCACCTTCCACTGCCCTCCTATCTCTTTGGTCGAGGGAAATTACCTGAAAGTAACACTGCAACTCTCCCAGAAACTAAAATTAGAACTTTCCATATGCTTGCATTAAAATTTCCCCTGAGAATCCCAGAAAATCTTTGTGAAAAAAGCTTTGTAGTCAAAAAGACAGATCAGTTTTTACCAGAGAGGTTGAGTGACTCAATAATCTCTCTGAGTGTCAGTTACCAAATATGTAAACTGGCAGTGATGAGACCCTGATTTGCACAGTCACTGTTAGGATTAGAGATAATGTATCTTGCACATTTGGTGCTGGAGGTATTCAATCTGGCAGTTATCACAAACATGATTCCTTATGTTCCAACCCTGTAGCCAAATAGAACAAGGGGTCTCAAATTCCAGGAAGCTGAGTACCTGGAAGTCACACTATTGATACAACTTAATCCATCCACATAATATTTTTACTGGCAAAAAACAAAGGAAGAAAGGAAAGAAGGAAGGGAGGGAGGGAAATTCATATCATACGAATGTAGCTCTCTATATCTCAAAAATAACGCATTGGCTTATGTGACAAAATAATAACAGTGGGTACATCTTGGGTATTCATTGGGCATTTCTTTCATCCTTTCTGTAAGTTGAAATTCCCCCCCCCCAAGTTGAAAAACATTAGTAATTCACAAGATGTTTTTCAGAAACCCCATTTCCATGATTATAGCTTAACATTTGCAATTTAGTTGTTATAGAAAAACAGATTTGAATTGAAGGGAGAGGGGAACACTGAAGCAAAAAACCTAAAGCTAGTTCAAGTCCTACCTCACATCCCCTCAAAATGTTGTCCACGATAATAGTGAGCAAGCCTTTCCATTTTGCAAGTCAAACATTAAGTATACTAAGCAGTTGCCATGAAAAATACTTATTAACTTAATATCTTTTCACTCTT
This sequence comes from Vicugna pacos, assembly GCF_048564905.1. NCBI lineage: Eukaryota > Metazoa > Chordata > Mammalia > Artiodactyla > Camelidae > Vicugna > Vicugna pacos. The sequence continues at coordinate 84,485,763 of NC_132997.1, read as the reverse complement.
TTCCAGGAAGAATGAGAAAGATCCCGCTGGCGTTGCAGACGTTTAAGAAAGCATAGCAGTCTTGCTTTTGCCTGCCCTGAGCCCTCACACCAGGGTGTGCTTCACAGTTACTGAGGTGAGAGAAAGGCTGTGGAGGTCACCTGGCTTGACAAATGAGGAGGATATCTAGGGTAGGGGGAGGGCTGGTAACATCTCTGTTCCACCCTTCAGAAGCATCCTGTCCCTCCTGACATACCAGTAAACTATGATCAGGCAGTGAGGCTTTTGCTTGTCTCTGACTATATTGAACATTTCACAGAAGTCAGCTGCTAAATGCTTTCATAGATTATTACACACTTTGTACTCACAATAATCCCTGAGATAGATACTGTTATCCATGTTTTAGAATTGAGGAAACTGAGGCTTCGGTAGCTATAAGAACTTGCTCCAGGTCACCTGGGTTTTAAGGGTCAGAAACAAGACTGCAATTAGGTCGATCTGACCCCAAACCTCTCCACTTCCTCAGTGGCAGACGTAGACCTGAGATGCCACCTGTCTTCTTTTGCTGTAATGCTGCTTGCATCTTCCAGTGAGTATAAAATGCCACCTGCGTTGTGATTCAACTCTGCCACTCATATCTATCCAGATCAGTAAATTAATAGATGGGATCCAGATTGGCATCTTATAAACAAGAAAATTCAAAGAAATTAAGCAGCCTAGCGGCAGTAGGAAGCAGTGGAAAACAGAACCCAAGTCTCTGTTACTACTAGAGTCATTCTCAAACTTGCCAGGGACTCTGGTTTATTTTGTAATATTAATAAATGTTTACTGAGTTCCAGACAGTGGTTCTAGGAGGTTTCTCATGCCTTATTTCATTTAATATCACCATTTTGCAGACAGAGGAGATTGATGAACCCGTCTAAGGTGACACAGATAATAAACACTGAAGCCAAAGGTCAGACCCTGGACTGCCTCCATGCAACTCCCTGCCCTCCGTTCTAGGTGATTATGAGCATTCATCTCTGCAGATGAGATCATTTCATATGTACTGATATTCCACACATGTATATTATTACCGTAATTTTGAAATAACTGTTTCCTTAGTAGACTGTAAAGTTTTATAATACCCAGAACTGGTGAAACTGCAGGACACAGACTTTCTCATATACTGTGGGTGAAAGTGGTAGCCACTGCAACCTCTTTCGAAGTGGGTTGGCACTGTCTAATACAGTTGCAACAAAGGAAACTGACTCAGCAGTTACCCTGCTAGGAATTTATCCTATGGGATTATTGGTAGCAACAACCAGAGCTCCATGTGCAAGGAAGTATATTGTGGCATTGTTCATAGTAGCAAAACCTGGCAGCAACCAGAATGCTAAGCAAAGGGGAACTGGTTACAAAAAGGATGGCCCCTTTGCACAAAGGAATACAATGCAGCCCTGAAAAAGGAGGGGTAGATGGGCTAAAGAGAGATTTCCAAGATGTGTTACTAAGGAGAAAATGCAAGTTCCTCAACAATATTGCAGTATGATTAAATTTGTATAAAACCAAAAAGTGTAAAACATTTCTGGAATATTATATAAGTAATTAAATATTAACACTGATTACACCCTGGAAATTGAGATGGGGCAGGAAACTTTTTCTTTTATGACCTTTTCTGTTGTTTGAATATTTGAAATACAATTTTATTGGGGTATATGTAGTGTTTGAAATTATTTTCCTATGAACATGTGTTATTTTTTATTAACTAACAATAAAATAATTATTTCTTTCTTCAAGTAGTAATTCTTAACAACACTTAGCACAAAAACAGTATTCTATTTTTAAAGCAAAAATTCATCTGGAAAAATGAAGGAGAAACATGCTGGACAATGTATTGTCCAGAGTGGCCTTTTTTTCATCCTTAATGACCTCAATAGAGACAATTAAATAATTAACACATTAAGTTGCCGGCAGTATGTTGATACGGTTACAATCTACTCATTTGACAATCATGGATAAGTATTAAGCAACCTATTGACATTAGCCATAACATATCAACTGTTATCTAGGTGTTAATAATAACAGTTATCATTTCTTGAGTATTACTCTATACCAAGCTATCTTGAGAACATAATATTTCTCATTTAATCCTTACTACCATCTTATTAGGTGGTAGTGTTTATGCCCATTTTACAGATGAAAACTAAGGCTGAGAGATGTTCAGCCACTCACCAGCTAGTAAGTGGAGGAACTGCAAACTAACCCTAGTCTGTATTACTTCTAGGATAAAGCTTTTAACTGCTCCACATGATGGCTTAGTGTTTCCTGGTGCAATGGGGCTTTAGAGACCAGAAGTTCCTCTAGTAAGCACTGGCTGGTTTGACCCTCTCTTCTGCCTCCAGTACCTCATCCTTTGTTTTCCCTTTTCTCTACAAGACCTGGCTTCTCTTTTCAATCCCCCTGAGGTGAGCTTTTCCTGTTTGTTATCTCCTCCCTCACAGCTACAGCTTAATCTTTTACTTGAACTCCATGGAATCCCTGCAGGTGTTTTAAAACAATTTTAGAATAAAATCCTCTGCTAGCTTCACAAAGGATTGTCTCTGAAAACCCGGGAGAGGCAGCGGCTGAAGGATGCTGTTTAAAAATAATATGGTTACTCATGGTACTGGATGCATAACTGAATTTGAAGGAGACAGTCAGGGAACTTTAGCTGAGGAAAAGTGAGGACATGACCCACGAGGTTCTTTTCTGCCTAACAACTCACCGAGAACTTCCCTCATTGGCTGCAGGAAAAGGCTTAGCCTCCATCTCTCTGGTTGTCTACCTATCAGCCAGGCCCCTTGTGACCGGCACAGGGGTTGTGCTATAATCAAAATAACAGTTGGTTGGGAGTCAGAAAATCTGGGTTCTGGACCACTAGGTGTATCCAGTGTTCCTGAACAGAAAAGCAGTTATCCCAAACCAGGAGTGACACCAACATCTTTGCCTCCACCAAAAGCATCAGTGCCCTAAGCCCAGGTGACTTGAGCTCTGCCCTTCCACCCTTGCTCAGTCCCTGGCCACAAACCAGCTGTGGATAGAGTTAGAATCCTAGCGGGCTCAGAGTAGGGTAGGGCAGGGTTACCTTGGCCTGGCTTCTAGAAAAGGGAAATTTTGAGCTGTGCGTTGAAGGAGCCAGAAAATGGCTTTATCTTCTTTGCTATTACCAAGAGCAAGCAACGCAGCAGGGTACAATACGGGCGGGCGGGGAGTTATAAAACAAGTTACAGCTGAATTTTCTTGGTGGGGGGATGGGAAGTGATGGAGGCACGAAATGAATGTGGGAGAAATGTCAGCTGGTGGCTAATTGCATGATTTAAGTTCCATAGGGCTCGGCACCCCCGTGGAGACCCAGCTCCTATACTGCTTTTTAATCCCTGGGGAATGTCACTGTCATTCAGAGGCTGGTAGTGTGACTCGGCCCTGGCCAAGCAAAACAACACTTCTTGGAGGCAGGGGATTCCTTTTTCCGGCCCCTCCCCCCAGTCGCCTC